>NC_134356.1:480233564-481484940 GCF_048569485.1 Anomaloglossus baeobatrachus
GAACAGCATATGTGGATGAGATACTGTTAAAGTACCTGGTGCAGGTCGGTGAGCAGCGACTGCAAGAGACCGGCAGCCAAGAGGTACAGAAGCAGGAGCAACAGCAGTCGTTGGCAGAGCGACTAGACTTGGTGGCACCGGATAAGTTGGTGCAGTCCTTTCTGTGGCCAGTACTGTCCCGGGGTGCCCAGGGAGCTGCCTGGCGCACTGAGGAACTGGGTAGGCTGGCACTTGAGAATTCCATGGGGAAACTAGGGAATGTACCCCCCTCTAGACTGGGTTGCCCAAATGGAGCAGAGAATCCCAAATCTGAAGTTGCAGTGGCACAGATGGACAGTAGCCAAGGACAATGGTGTTCATGCTATGCGTGTCCGGTCTGCGGTACAGACTGCCCAGCTGACGAGAAGTCACGTCTGTGTTCTGTGCAAGTTGATGGCAAATGTGTGACTGGGCTGGTAGACTCTGAGCTTGGTGTCCCTGGTGAAGGTCACGCTCGATGCCTACCCGATTCTTGGAAGGATGGAAGCTGGCTGCAGACATGGGTACACTGGAGAGTATCCACGGTCCTGAGTGGTCGTTGAGATGGATGGGGTGTTTGGATCCGTTAATGTTGGGGTAGTGCCTGACTTACCGCATCCCATTATAATAGGCTGGGGCTTTGATTTTTTTTGAGGACTTGTGGGCGATGGCGGAAACGGCCAGTTGCTTGTGTAAAATCCGGAAAGGCTCAAAAGGAACCCCTACCACAGCAGGAGGCTGAAAGTGTTCCTAGTAGTATGATATTGTGTAATAAGGGGAAGACCATGCCTACTAGAGGTGACAGTACTAAGTTAATGGTGACCAAAGAAAGAGATGGATTTCTGGAAAACACTACAAGTGAATAAATCCTGGAGAGTGTTGGTGGAGGAAAAATCCACAATGGTCATGGTGAGGAGACTGGTGAACTACCTAGTGCTAGGGTGGATAACAGTGAATACAGCCCCAAAGTTCTAAGAGGAACAGAGTACTGTGCTGAAGGGTGTGACACTCTGGCAGAAGGTGATGCTGCAAAGTCCCAAGAGAAGGCTGAAGGTGACACTGCAGAGACCCAAGAAGAGGTTGGAGGTGATGCAGTGAAGTCCCAAGACACAGCTGGTGCTGTAGAAGTGAAAAGTGCCTCTGAGGAAGAGGTGAAGTCTGGGCCAGAGGTCTCATCAGGAGCTGAGAGCTTGACTGACTCAGCTGGTAAGACCAAGATGGCAGAAATGAAGATGGACTCAACTAAGAGTAAGCAACACAAAGGCTCTGAGGCTCGAGCTGAACCTGAGGAGGGAGTAACTCAAGGGTTG
Organism: Anomaloglossus baeobatrachus; assembly: GCF_048569485.1. Classification (NCBI taxonomy): domain Eukaryota; kingdom Metazoa; phylum Chordata; class Amphibia; order Anura; family Aromobatidae; genus Anomaloglossus; species Anomaloglossus baeobatrachus. The sequence goes on from NC_134356.1 coordinate 480,234,893, forward strand.
GAGCCTATGTTGAAGACTATGGATGGATGCATGAGACCCCAGGAACGGTCTAGTGTCCTTAAACGTAAAGGAAGCAGACCAGTCTTGAAGTGCCTGATAGATGTGCCAGAAGACTTAAGAGAAGCCTGTGCCAGTGAGACAGTGCATGAGAGGTTTCAGAAGGCAGTAGGAGCCTGTAAAGTGTACTTTTCCCCAGAGACTAATCGGTTAGTGGTGTGCTCTCTAAGTGATGTCACAGAGAAGAGAGTGGCCATCCTGAGTGACATGCACTTACGGTGTCTTCATATGAAGTGGCTCATCACTGCAAAGAAGGAAGAAGACACCAGACGCTTGGAGCGTACGAAGCAGATGGCCGCAGCATTTCAAGAAGTAGTGGTGGTGAAGAAACCGTTAATTGGGCTTGCAATAAGAGCGCTAAGAAGTAATATTGAGCAAGCCAGGAAGATTCCAGGTGTTACAGGTGTTCAATTGGAAGAAGACAGTGGAACATTTTGTATCTATGGAAAACCTGCAGAAGCGGTTAAGACAGCTTGAAGGCTGTTGGAGTTTGTGGAAGAGGTCACACAAGTGCCCAGAGAACTTGTCAAGAAGCTGATTGGAAGAAATGGAACAGCCATACAAGAGATGGTTGATAAATCTGGTGTCACAAGAGTGAGAATTGATGTACACAATGAAGCCCAGATATCCTGTGATGTCGGAATGGTTCCATTTATCATTGTGGGAACCCAGGACTGTGTTGAAAACGTAAGAGTTCTCTTGGAATACCACCTGGGGTAAGTTGAAGAACTGAGACAGTTGAATCTGGAAAGACAGAAGATTGCCGAGCAACTTTATTAAGTTGGCTTGAGGCGGCGACAACATACAGGCAGGGGCCCAGAAAAGTATGGTCCAGATGTTGAACGTGTTGTCATGAGTGACAGAGGAAACAGGTCCTTTAGTGAAAGGAGCCAAGGTCATAGAGGACCTAGGTGTTCATCAGGCTATAGCGCAGACTTTGAAGGGTCCAAGTCCTTTGAGACAAAATACAATGGACAGAATGAAAGGAGTGACTTGTCTTTAGCCACAGAAGTTGATGAGAGAGTGCAAAATCAGAGAGACAGACGAAGAAGCCCTAGAAGAAGAGCCCAAAATAGATCTGCAAAAAGACAAAGCGGAGGGTCTAGTTATGGCAAATCTTCTGTCGGCTCAGTGCTGAGATACCTTGATAGTAACACCTCTAGTGGACAGGACAACTCAGAGTCAGACCGGATGGTAGTACTGGCTAAAAGAGTCTCCCTACCACACTGAGACCATTGGAGGCAGTCCTGGAGAGGTAGGTCTGACCAGGGGGCGTATCCGAGAAAAGGGTTCACTGAGAAGGGTCTGTTTACAGGGACGGACTGTATATTCAGAGCTGAAGCCCAAGACTGGAAAGGAGCAAGGGGCACACACAACAGTCTCAATTGGTGGAGGCGCAGTGGGTCTACCAAAGTTATGACTCCAAAACGTGAGATGACGAAGTTTGATGGCACATTGTTCCCTAAACAGTTGGGGACAGTGACAGACTGTCTCAGGAGCGGATGCTCATAGTCGACTGAGAAGGCCCTTTCGACTCGTAGGGCATGGTAGCTTGGATGCCCTGTCTCAGGGCCCCTGTTCGTTGACAAGTATTCAACCCTATAAGTGTGAACAGAGGAAGGGGGGGGGTTATGTGATGAAGCGACCGGCAATGTTGTGAATGGCCGGTATGTGCCGCAGAGGCGGAGGGCTCGTGCGATCTGAACCTGGAATGTATTTCTGGGATTTGTAGTTCCATGAGGATTGCAGTATGTATTCAGGGCTGGGTTCATGAGATGGTCAGGTGATGGGTGGGACTGACCATCCACATGCCTCCCATACATGGGTGTGTCTAATGGGTTTTAATCAGACTGTGAGTAGGTGGGTGCCATCTTGCTGAAAGCACATGATCAGGAGATCATGTGCATGCTGAGACAGCAAAGGGCTGTGAGTCCAGGGAGTTGCAGAGTCTACTGGGGCTCTGGCTCTGACAGCAGGTGCCATTGAACGGAGCTGGTCCGAGGACCAGGTTAGTGCGTCCAGTGAGAGAGTCTCCCTGGAGGTCGAGCCTACATAGAAACCTGCAAAGCGACTGACAGGTAACCCTGAGAAAAGGGGATGTGGACTGGCTGATACCAGAGAATGAACTGTATGGACACTAGGCAGTTGAAACCGACAATGAGACATTGTGATCCTGTGGGGTGAGTGGCTGTGGTCCGTTATACGGCGTGGTTTATGAGGATCTGAATAAATCACCTAGATTGTTTAAGTGACAAAGTGTTCCTGTGTGCCTCAATCCCGCTACCTGATGCATGGTTTCCCACACGCTCGGGGCTCATGTCGTCACATTATGGTGGAGAATGCGGGCATGGCAGCCAGGTTGCTAAGGGCAACAGCCTAGGACGTACTTCACGGGGAACAGAAAAAAAAAAAATCAAAGCATACTTGTATTTCATATTTTGGATGAAACTTGCCTACTCAAGTCTTTGGGTGTCCCAAAAAAAAATAATAATATATATATATATATATTTTATAAATAATATTTTTATTTTATGTGTATACATAATATTAAAAAAATATAATTTTTTTACGTGTGTATACATAATAAAATTTAAAAAAATATTTTAATTAATTTATGTATACACACACGTAAAATATATATATATTTTTTACGTGTGTGTGTATACATAAAATTAAAAATTACATTTGTTTTAATTATTTTATGTATACACAAATTATATAATTCTTGTGTATACATAATAAAATTAAAAAAAAAGTATTAATTTTTACGTGTGTATACATAATAAAATTTTAAAATTTTTAATTTTATCTATACACAAAGTAAAAATATAATATAATTATATAATATATATATATATATATATATATATATATATATATATATTTTTTTTATTTTTTTTTTGGGACACCCAAAAGACAGAGTGGGGCCATACACAAGCCTTATGGTTGGTTTTTTTTGGTGCAGTTTTGTCACAATTCTGCATGTCTTATGCCATCATAGTCAAGGAGAATTCTGCAGTGCCCTTTGTGCATGTTGCTTTTTTTTCGTTGCCAATTTGGGGCAGAAAATAAATTGCAGCATGTCAAGCCTGCGTTGTTCAACCCTTTCACCCATTGACTTAATTATGAAATACACATGCATTTTTTTGGTACATTTTTCTGCCAGAAGTTGCAGAAAATGTTTGCACCAAATACTCAGTGTGCGCACATATCTTAAAAGAGAACCTGACCGGGGTCCTCCATGCCCTCCAAACCACCAGTATATGTCTCGTCCTCTATAAATATCCTGCACAACAAACCCTTTATGGTGTTTAACACATTAAAAAACTTCTTTCAAAGATCTGTTAAAGTCTGTTTTTAATATGCAAATTAACCTTTTAATTAGGTGATGGCACATTTGTTTCTACAGTAGTTGTTCTACTTAGCATGTTATAAGCCGGCTCTTTAAAAATCTCGCCCATCCACATGACTTTCTTTGCCCCTCTGCAACCAGGTGTACGCTTCACAGGAGTGGGTAGTCATGTGACCGCAAACATGCAATTTGCATAATTCCGTCCACACCCAGATACAGTCTAGTCGGCATGTGACTACATGTGCAAATCACATACTTGCAATCACGCGCCTGCCACTCCCAGTACCGAAGAATGCTCACAGCATGCGGTGCGTGCGATGTAAGGATTTAGGCTATGTTCACACACAGCATCTTATTTTGAAATGTTTTTGTGACCTCAAAAATGCAGTAAAAAATGCAGTGTGTGAACATAGCCTTACAAGTTTTCAGTCACATAAAGGGGTTGTCCAGTCCAAGGCTGTGTGCGCACTTTGCGTTTTTACCTGCATTTCCGCAGCGTTTTGAACTGCAGCGTTTTCATGCCAAAAGGCATGCGTTTTGATTTTCAAGCAAAGTCTATGGGAAATGGGGAATTCTTGTGCACACCATGCTGTTCAAAACGCTGCGTTTAATTTGCATAATTTTGGGCAAAAACTCAGCGTTCAAAGAAGCAGCATGTAATTGTTTTTGCCATTTGGGCTGCGTTTTGATAACACTGAAGTCAATGAGAAGTTGCAAAAAGCAAGCAACATCAAAATTCCAGCGTTTAACATGCTTTTAAGCTGCAGAAAACATGCGTTTATGACATCAAAATAATGGAATGAGGTGTCCCTTTACACACACACATAGTCCGACAATTAAATTATTGAAAAATATTAATTTGTTATTTTAGCCATAAATAGTATAAAATCGCTATAATTATATTAAATATACCTATTTTCGTTATGATTTAAAAAATTATATTTGTTTTCATTTTTTTTCCCTTTTTCATAGTGTTTGTATGTTAAAACTTTATTTAGTAGTGTCTTTGTAATCAAAACGCATCTGACTTTAAGCAATGGAAAAGCATGTAAAAAGCGCTAAAAAGGCAGCTAAAACGCGGTAAATACGCCAGCATATTTGTAGCGTTTTGATGGTCAAAAGCAACTTTGGCAAAAGCAATTTCTGCCAGAGGCTGCATTTAGAACTGCAACTACAACGACGCAAAGTGCGGACATAGCCTAAAGGGGGCTTTACACGCTACGACATCGCTAATGCGAACTCGTTGGGGTCACGGAATTGGTGACACACATTCGGCCGCATTAGCGATGCCGTTGCATGTGACACCTATGAGCGATTTTGCATCGTTGCAAAAACGTGCAAAATCGCTCATCTGTAACATGGGGGTCCATTCTCAAAAATCATTACTGCAGCAGTAACGAAGTTGTTCCTCGTTCCTGCGGCAGCACACATCGCTCCGTGTGACACCGCAGGAACGAGGAAGCTCACCTTACCTGCCTCCCTGCCGCTATGCGGAAGGAAGGAGGTGGGCGGGATGTTCGTCCCGCTCATCTCCGCCCCTCCGCTTCTATTGGGCGGCGGTTCAGTGACGTCGCTGTGACGCTGAATGAACCGACCTTTTAGAAAGGAGGCGGTTCGCCGGTCACAGCAACATCGCCAGGCAGGTAAGTATGTGTGACATGTCTGGGCGATGTTGTGCGGCACGGGCAGCGATTTGCCCGTCTCGCACAACAGATGGGGGCGGGTACCCACGCTAGCGATATCGGTACCGATATCGCAGCATGTAAAGTAGATTTTAGACTTTTTTAAGACTAGGAAAACTCAACAAATCTGCCATATACAGTGGTACCTCGCTTAACGAGTAACCCACTTAATGAAAATTTCGCTTAACAAGCAAAGCTTTCTGTAAATTTGTAACCCGCTTTACGAGAAAGCTTTGCTGTACGAGCGAAATCCTCACCTCAGACACTTCCGGTTCCGTTTACCCACCGCGCTCTAACCCGCACTTGCAGTCCACACAAACACACACATGTACGCACAAACACACACAAACATACACACACTCACACACATACAGTATTATGCTCACCTTACCTTCCGTTCCACCGCCGGTCTCATGGTTCTTGTAGTTCCCGGGTACATCGCGGCGAACTACAAGTACCATGAGGCCGGCGGTGGAACGGAAGGTAAGGTGAGCATATAATATCTGTACCTTCCGTTTCATCGCCGGCCTCCTGGGTCCTGTAGTGCGCCGCGCTGCTCTGCTCCACTCCAGGCATTGGCATCCATAGCAATGAAGCAGGAACTTCCTGGTTCCTGTCACCGCTTGTCAAAGGCAGCGCGCTGGCCAATCAGAGGCAAGCGGCTCTGCTTTTGACATCAGCGCTCTGGCAGGAAGTTCCTCCCTCGTCGTTATGGTTATCTGATACACGGCCCGCACTGGAGAACAGCAAGTCCCAGGAGACTGGCGATGGAACGGAAGGTAAGGTGAGCATATAATATGTGCGAGTGCATGTGTGCTTGTGTGTTTGTGTGAGTTTGTGTGTGTTTGTACATGTTTGTGCATGTGTGGAATGATAGAATAGAGGACCAGGATGGGACATTTAACACATTGTGGAACAAATTGTCTGCATTGCAATGATTTCCTATGGGAAATCTTGCTCTGCTGAACGAGTAACTTGAATAACAAGCACAGTCCCAGAACGGATTGTTCTCGTTAAGCAAGGTACCACTGTAAGTGCATTCATATATCTCACACAAAAAGTGAGGCCAGTTTGCTCACAATATAAGTATGTGCGCACTTTGCTTTTTTTTCATGCGTTTCCGCAGCGTTTTGAACTGCAGCGTTTTAATGCCAAAATGCATGCATTTTGATTTGCAAGCAAAGTCTATGGGAAATAGGGATTTCTTGTGCGCACAATGCTGTTAAAAACGCAGCGTTTCAGTTGCAGAAAATTTGTTCAAATCTCTGGGTTTAAAGAAGCAACATGTCAATTGTTTTTGCCATTTTGGCAGCGTTTTGCTAACATTGAAGTCAATGAACTTTCAAAAACGCACACAATCAAAATCCCAGGGTTTAACATGCTTTTTTTGACATTATATTAAGAGCAGGATATGTCCCTTTATACACACGCACGCACACACACACACAGTCCGACAATTAATGAAAATCCATAATTTAACATTTTTATACATAAAATTAGAACAGTTATAATTTTAATAAAATTAGCCATTTTGTGTATGATTTTAATCATATTTATCTTTTTTACTTTTTCTCATAGTATTTGAATGTTTAAAAACTATATTTAGCATTGTATTTGTATTCAAAACGCATCTGACTTTATGCAATGAAAAAGCATGTAAAACGCGGCCAAAACGTGGTAAAAACGCAAGCGTATTTTTAGCATATTTGTGGTCAAAACCAGAATTGACTGACAATTTCTGCAAGAGAATGCGTTTACAACTGCAAGAAACTCAACGCAAAGTGCGCACATAGCCTAATAGACAGCTCTTGCCTCAATCATTTCTGCAGTTCTGAGTGTCTTAATGAGGCTAGGTACCCAGTTTCCCCAAAAATAAGCCTTATTCAAAAGAGGAGAAAAAGAAGAACAAAACCAAGAGAATAGGTGAAAAAAGGTAAATATTTTATTTGAGAATATTTTATTTATTAGTGATGATACTATAAAATACAAGAATCAGATACCAAAACAGTGGAGGCAAAATTACATGATAGACTGCACTGACTCCGAAAACAAGGAAGGGGGGGGAGGTATTAAAAGGGGCCCCCCTCCCAGACAGCACGAACACAAAGCACAAAATGTTCATGTTCCAAAATGTGATGACATGATTAGATTTGAATAAATGTTGATTTTTGTTCAAGAATAAAAGTGGATTGTTGTTCATGGGAAAATATAAGAAATCCCCTAAAAATAAGCCCTAGCCCATCTTTTGGAGCAAAAAACAACATTGTGTCTATTATCTTCGAGGAAACACGGTATTAGCGCATCCTTCTAAAAGTATGGGCCACCTCAGAGTTGTTCTTAGGGCAGAACCAGGCTCTTGTATGACTATTCCTTAGTGTCTATGAGAGTCCAGATAAACTACTCACAAAAAGTTAGGGATATTTGGCTTTCAGGTGAAATTTCAGAATGATCCGAAAATGAACTCTAACCTTTTCCGTGAACTTAATATTACCTCCTCTAAACTTCTGGATGCACATATCCAACTGTTTAATGTTTCAGGACTTTTTGAAAAGCGATTCTCTAACAACAAGCTTAATGGCAAAATACACAACCAGTGTTTGATCCATGAATCACCCATTAAATTTTGGGGTTCACTTACAATTGGTTTGTGGACAGTCTTCATCAAGCTGTTCACATTTTAAAGGGAACCTGTCATCAGAAATTTTGCTTTAAACCTAAATGTTTCCCCCTCTGCAGCTCCTGGGCTGCATTCTAGCAAGGTTCCTGTTGGTTTTTTGCTCCCTTTTAGACCAAATATAATACTTTATAAAGGTGTACCTTTTGGGATGCAAATTTTCTAAATCGTTCATGGGGGCGGGCTCTCTGGTGTCCGTTATGTCCATCCTGCCGATTTACGACGTCCCCCAACGAGATTATGGGCGGCGCTGTGATTATCATTGCAAGTGCCCACCCATAATCTAGTGCACGCGCTTTCCTCTCTGCCTCCAGCGTTCTGCGCAAGCGCTGGCCGTAACCGGTGGTGTCCTGCTCCGATCCTCCCATCTATTTCCTGCTACAGGGAAAGATGGGAAAGAGGGGACGTGCGGTCATCTGGCCAGCGCTTGCGCAGAACGCTGGAGGCAGAGGGGAAAGTGCGGGCACTTGCGATGACAACACAGCGCCGCCCATAATCTCGTGCCTGCGCAAACGTCACCAGCGGTCACATTGTCACCAGCGGTCACATCCCGCTACAGTGGCACTGCGCATGCGCCGGACCACGGGCTCACTGGGCGGCATCCTGGAAGTATGAAATGCTGCGTTGGGGGGACGGCGTAAATCGGCAGGAGGGACATAACGGACACCAGAGAGCCCGCCCCCATGGACGATTTAGAAAATTTGCATCCCAAAAGGTACAACTTTATAAAGTATTATATTTCGTCTAAAAGGGAGCAAAAAAAACAACAGGAACCTTGCTAGAATGCAGCCCAGGAGCTGCAGAAGGGGAAACATTTAGGTTTAAAGCAAAATTTCTGATGACCGGTTCCCTTTAATATCCTAAGACCAAAACGACATCTAACAATTGATCAACAGTACCTCGCCATTGTGAGGCTCCAAACAGTATATTTTCAGATGGAAATTGCCACTGAGCTTAGAGTGTCATCAGCAGGTTGCAACAGACAGACTGGAAGAGTCACAGAAATGCATAGAAGCAGAAGAGGTTTGGCCACATCCCACACTGACGACCACTTCATTGTGCACAATGCCCTTCGAAAGCAAATGATGAATGCCACACAACTCCATTCATATTTAAGGGAGGTGAGTCACCCAAATATCAGACCATTCAAAACCGATTACCAGGCACAGACATCATCGTCTTGCTGTAGAAGGGACCAGTGGGCCTCACTGCTGTTAACTGATAAAAGTCGATTCACACTGAGCAAAAATTATGGCTGAGTAGTCACGTAGAGGATCTTAATTTTATACCCCAGAACCGCAATGACCTGAGGGCTGCCCTTCAAGGGATGCCATGCCTCCGCAGACAATTACTCCACTTGTGAACTGCAGGAGACGTTGTTGTCAAGCGGTAATTCATGCTCAAAGCCACATGACAAGTCAATGACACTTTTTTTTGGGGGGGGGGGGGGGGGGGAGTGGGGGATAGAGGTTATGCCAGCCACAGTTGCTGACTATTGTGTCAATAAATTGAGATTAGGAAATCACCATTGCATTCTTCTATTGAAGTCCCCTACTTTCATGATTAAATATATCACTGTGGCATGGACATTTTACCTTTTACAAAAATTTCACCCTAGAGCTGAGATATCCATAACTTTTTGTGAGTAGTATAATTACTAAACCACTACCATTGTCCAGTGCCAGCAACTGTCAGCTGCGTGCATGGTGACGTGTGCGCAGGCAAGTGATTATGGGCGGGGCTGTGATTGTTATCAGCAAGTACCCGCCCATAATCTCGTGAGCGCGCAAACCTCTCCAGCGGTCACACCGTGCTCAGGGTAGTGCTAGACTGTATGGGCTGCTTCCAGGGATGACGTCCCTTTTGTCACGTGATAGTATTTTGAACACGCCCCTATCACGTGACAAAAGGGACGTCATCCCTGGAAGCAGCCCATACAGTCTAGCACTACCCTGAGCACAGTGTGACCGCTGGAGAGGTTTGCGCGCTCACAAGATTATGGGCGGGTACTTGCTGATAACAATCACAGCCCCGCCCATAATCACTTGCCTGCGCACACGTCAAAAGCGGTTACACTGCTCAGTCCCGTGAGACTGGCACTGGGCATGCGCGGGGATGGCTGGAGCAGTGGGCGGTGCAGCAGCTATGGAAAGGAGCGATGGGGGCGGCATACAGGACCAGGAGGCAGAATAACGGACGCCAGAGAGCCCGCCCCCGTGTCACATTTACAGAATCTGAATACAAAAAAGGTACCACTTTATAAAGTCTTTATTTTGGTCTCACATGGGGCACAATAATAACAGGGACCTTTCTAGAATGCAGCCCAGGAGCTGCAGAGGGGGAATCTTTTAGCTTTTGGGCGAAATTTCTGCTGACAGGTTCCCTTTAAAGAACTTGAAAGGCAAAAGTAAGTTTAGTTTCAAATCCTTATCTCTTGCTATAATCTAAGCTACTTTCTAATGTTCTAATATACTCGTATTGAAAATGCCCTACCAATCCCTAGCTACACTAACTGCCATTCTATTTCTTTTTCATGTCAGATGACTATGAAACCAAGTGCATGCTGGAATACTCAAGGGTCATCAGGGGAGCAGTGTCTGTGGCAGTGCCTCTGTCCCCTCCCTGAAACAGTCATCGTGATGCTTGTTTTAGGGGCTCGTTTCTCCCTTTGTGTCCCTCTTTGTGCTGTAGAAGGTGCTATCGGCAGCCCCAGCAGTGTGCTTATCTTCGCTGTGTATTAAAATACCGTGTTTTTCCAAAAATAAGCCCTTCCCCAAAAATAAGCCCTAGCAGGGATTTTCAGCATTTTGAGAGCAAGGCTTAAATATAAGCCCTCCCCTGAAAATAAGCCCTAGTCGCGGTTTAATAATGAATTGTCCGTGCAGCTAAAAAAGTTACAGATACTGCAGGACGCTTCATTATAGACAGCATGCACCCCGCAATCACACTCACCCGACGCTGAGCGGCAGGACCTGCAGTGATCACACACATCAGCTCTCACACAAACACAATCAGATCTCACACACACACAATCCGATCGCACACTTAATCACCATATCCAGTGACACCAATCTCTTCTCACCGGCAGAATCCTGAGAGACTGTGCAGTGGAGCGCAAGGACCAGCCGCTACAGGACCTGCAGACACACGTGACTTCCTCCCATCAATCCCTGCGGACGGAAGCGCTGGGTATGGGTGTGTGTGTGTGTTGCGTCAGCGAGCAGCAGGAGAAGACGGCATGCAGCATACACCGGAGATCACTGGAGGACCTGGGAGCCACGCAGACATTCGGGTTTCTTAAGTATGAGTCTCCTGGGAAGTGTGTGTGTGTGCGTGGGGGGGGGGGGGGGGTAAGTCTGCTTTTTTGGAGGGTGAACAGCGTGCGGTTCTCCCCAATTTTGATGCCCAGCAATGGTAAAGCCCGACAGCTGGGGGCTGGTAATCTCAGGCCTGCGGCCGCCAGGTATTGTTGCATTCATTTGTTGGAACAATCCCAGCACATTGCCTGGCTCTTCCCGATTGCCCTGGTGTGTTGGCAATCGGGAAATAAGGAGTAAATGGCAGCCCACAGCTGCCATTTTTTATTCCTTTGTTTAGCTTCCCTTGTGTGGGAAATTACCCTTTCCTACAAAGTTATTTATCATGGCTGGGTATCAAAATTGGGAGGGACCGCACGCTGTGTTAATTATTTAAATTATTTAAAAAAAAAAGCTACATGCAGCCCTTCCTATTTTGATACACAGCCAAGATAAGCACACGGCTGGGGCTGCAGCCTGTAGCCGGGGTCTCTTAACTTTGCTGGGTATCATAATACGGGGGGACCCTATGCCAGTTTTTTAATTTATTTATATTTATTCCACGATAGACGCACATAGTGTCTGTGGTTGGAAGTGTCAAGCATGCAGTCACTCAGGGTAGGGGCGCATCTGATTGCAACCAATCACAGACGTCAGAGGGCGGGGAAAGCAGAGCATATGCATGAAGGCTAATGAGCAGCTGTGGGAGCAGTTACAGCCGCCACAGAGACTCAGTAAGTATGAAGTGCTTGCTCCTATCCCCCTATCTCTTCTACCATAATTTTTATTCGCCAGATTCTGGTCCCCATAGACTTACAGTGCCTACAAGTAGTATTCAACCCCCTGCAGATTTAGCAGGTTTGATAAGATGCAAATAAGTTAGAGCCTGCAAACTTCAAACAAGAGCAGGATTTATTAACAGATGCATAAATCTTACAAACCAACAAGTTATGTTGCTCAGTTAAATTTTTTAATACATTTTCAACATAAAAGTGTGGGTCAATTATTATTCAACCCCTAGGTTTAATATTTTGTGGAATAACCCTTGTTTGCAATTACAGCTAATAATCGTCTTTTATAAGACCTGATCAGGTCGACACAGGTCTCTGGAGTTATCTTGGCCCACTCCTCCATGCAGATCTTCTCCAAGTTAGCTAGGTTCTTTGGGTGTCTCATGTGCACTTTAATCTTGAGCTCCTTCCACAAGTTTTCAATTGGGTTAAGGTCAGGAGACTGACTAGGCACTGCAACACCTTGATTTTTTCCCTCTTGAACCAGGCCTTGGTTTTCTTGGCTGTGTGCTTTGGGTCATTGTCTTGTTGGAAGATGAAATGACGACCCATCTTAAGATCCTTGATGGAGGAGCAGAGCTTCTTGGCCAAAATCTCCAAGTAGGCCGTGCTCTCCATCTTCCCATGGATGCGGACCAGATGGCCAGGACCCTTGGCTGAGAAACAGCCCCACAGCATGATGCTGCCACCACCATGCTTGACTGTAGGGATGGTATTCTTGGGGTCGTATGCAGTGCCATCCAGTCTCCAAACGTCATGTGTGTGGTTGGCACCAAAGATCTCGATCTTGGTCTCATCAGACCAGAGAACCTTGAAACAGTCTGTCTCAGAGTCCTCCAAGTGATCATGAGCAAACTGTAGAAGAGCCTTGACATGACGCTTTGAAAGTAAAGGTACCTTACGGGCTCGTCTGGAATGGAGACCATTGCGGTGGAGTACGTTACTTATGGTATTGACTGAAACCAATGTCCCCACTGCCATGAGATCTTCCCAGAGCTCCTTCCTTGTTGTCCTTGGGTTAGCCTTGACTCTTCGGACAAGCCTGGCCTCGGCACGGGTGGAAACCTTCAAAGGCTGTCCAGGCCGTGGAAGGCTAACAGTAGTTCCATAAGCCTTCCACTTCCGGATGATGCTCCCAACAGTGGAGACAGGTAGGCCCAACTCCTTGGAAAGGGTTTTGTACCCCTTGCCAGCCTTGTGACCTTCCACGATCTTGTCTCTGATGGCCTTGGAATGCTCCTTTGTCTTTCCCATGTTGACCAAGTATGAGTGCTGTTCACAAGTTTGGGGAGGGTCTTAATTAGTCAGAAAAGGCTGGAAAAAGAGATAATTAATCCAAACATGTGAAGCTCATTGTTCTTTGTGCCTGAAATACTTCTTAATACTTTAGGGGAACCAAACAGAATTCTTGTGGTTTGAGGGGTTGAATAATAAATGACCCTCTGAATCAACTTTTCACAATTTAAAAGAAAAAAAGAAATAACATTCTTTTTTGCTGCAGTGCATTTCACAGTTCCAGGCTGATCTACAGTCCAAATGTCACAATGCCAAGTTAATTCCGAATGTGTAAACCTGCTAAATCTGCAGGGGGTTGAATACTACTTGTAGGCACTGTATATGAGGACCAGCATTTGGCTAGATAAACAGGATCAAGTGCAGACTGGCATCATTTTTTTGGTTTGTTTTTTAATCCGGTTAGGTGCATGTCGCGGGCGGGGAGGGCGCTGCGCTCACCACGCCCGGGTCCGGCGCTGCTGCTGCTGCTCGGTAGCTCGAGCGGTGGGTCGGATCCGGGGACTCGAGCGGCGCTCCTCGCCCGTGAGTGAAAGGGGGTAGTGTGGTTTGAGGGATTTGGTCCGTGACACTACCCACGGTTTGTGGTGAGGTTGGGGCACCACCGCTGCTGTTGACGGGGATCCCGGGAGCGATGGCAGGGAGCAGCTGGGATGTTTCTCTCCCCTCCGTGGGTAGGGGGGTTGGTGGTCCCGGGGCCCGGTGAGTTGACGGGGAGGCAGGGTCGGGCAAGGTGCAGGGTCACTTGGACTGCGCAGCGCGGTGCCGGACGGCACGGTAGTACTCACTCAGCCACAAAAAAATGGTAAAACAAACGGCTGGATGGACGGGTCCCGCAGCCGGCTGCTGTGGTTTCTCCCGGACGGTTGGTGGTGGCTGCCTTTCCCTGCACCTTTTGTGTATCTTCGGTCCCGATGGCTTCCCACCGGTAACCCGCTCCCCAGCGTGTATATGGGCCGGAGGAGCCCTTTTGCCAGCAGGCTCTGGCCCTGGGAACTCTAGCTGTGGCGGTAGCTGTATTTCCCTTGTGCTGGTTGGACGGTTGCCTTCAATCGGGTCTTGGCTGTTTGGAAACCCCTGGGGTTCCGGTCACTAACGGATTTGACCTGTTTAACGGCGACTCCAAGCCTGGCCGGGGTCCGCACGCCCTGCCGGTTTGTGCTGGCTTCACTTCGCTCCCCAGTTCGGTACCGGCGGGCCACCGCCCATCCCCGGTCCTACGGTTCCGCGTTGATCTGCCTCTCCTGCAGACTGCCACCACCGTCTGCCAACCTTGCTCTCGGTGCCCGGGCCACGTACCCGGACACAGTCAGTTTGCTCCTCTACTACCACTTTACTCCTCACTCTTTCACCGCCCTAACTTCACTGACTTCCTTTTCCCACCTCCAGGACTGTGAACTCCACAGTGGGTGGGGCCAACCACCTGGCTCCACCCCACCTGGTGTGGACATCAGCCCCTGGAGGGAGGCAACAAGGATTTTGTGTCTGACTGATGTGCCTATCTCGGGGTGGGGGTGTCGTGTTGTAGTCCCTGTGACGACCTGGCTAGTCCAGGGCGCCACATGCACATTACCTGGGAGTCCGGCCATCACTAGTTGTGGTATCTTGCTATACAGAGCCTTCGTAGGCAACATGGGTGCAACAGAGAATCAGAAGTCCATAACCTGATGTGAAACTACAACTCCCAGCATGGTCTGGCAGCTTCCTAGGAGCTGGAGACATGCAGGATGGTGATCGCTGACATTCTGTACATACATAAGGCATCAATGGATCATGCCGCATTTGTCTTTTCTTCAAAGACACAAAGCACAGCTTTTAGTCGCATGGGTTTGTTTTTTTGCTGCGCAGGTAAATACCGTAGAGGCCGAGTGATACAGTCAAGTGAAAGTTGTTTTCTAAACTCCCAGCCTTCTGTGCTCTGTCAGTACATTGTATAAAGCTACTATGCCATGTTATCCAACCCATAAAAATGTGCCCAGAGAGCGACATACAATTTCTGACACGTTCATGGCATTTTTCTTCCCCTTTCTCAGTCATCAGTAAGACATGACCTCCGCTGATGAATTTGGGGCACAAATAAACCTCCCAAAAAGGGCTTCCCTTTTAGGTCAATAAAATAACTACCAGTAAACGTCTCAATAATCAGGTAAAGATCGCCATGTGTTTCCTGTCCCTGTGGGAGATTAGGAAGCAGTTTATGGAGTGTTGGAGTTGAACAATCAGAACACCAAGAAGCAATAAAAAAGGATTTGTGCTAATGTGGACATTTCTTTTTTCTGAAAGGTCTTCATACACAAACAAGTGTAATGGGCACTAACACCAAAAACGTATCCCGACAATGGAGCAAATTCTCATACAGATCTGGAGCACACCCGCAGCCGATATCTGAAGGCTCACTCACCCACCACATACATATCATGAGTGCTATACAATTATAATCGGATAGCACTCGGACCAATGTAATTCAACGGGGCAGTGCCGATGACAGTTTTATCACTGACAATCTGTCTGAGAAAAAAGTTGCAGCATGCCGAGATTTTCACACAAATAAATCGGATGCCAAAACTGAGCCACAGTATAGTACCCGACTTTCAGGGATATATTACACTTCTGTCGCATAGGAAACTGTAAATGGGCCTGGAAATGAGTAACAACTACTGAGGGGAAAAAAAAAAAAAAAACTGGATTGCTCACAAATAATGAGAAAAAAATAAAAAAATTGGCCCACTTCTTGACGAGAACGGGACTGATTCTTTTTTATCTTTTTATACCATCCGGTAACCCCAGGATGACATTTCTGC
The DNA here is from genome assembly GCF_048569485.1 of Anomaloglossus baeobatrachus. Taxonomy (NCBI): domain Eukaryota; kingdom Metazoa; phylum Chordata; class Amphibia; order Anura; family Aromobatidae; genus Anomaloglossus; species Anomaloglossus baeobatrachus. The sequence continues at coordinate 480,250,839 of NC_134356.1, forward strand.
CACTGAAATGTACATTTTAATGCCAATGTGTGAACATAGCCTAAAAAAAAAAAGCACACAGAGGCATTAAAATAATAATAATAAAAAATAATACTATAAAAAAAAAAAAAAAAAAACACTTCAAAAAAGGTCAATTGTGCCTTACAGGCAATTTTGATGTGAAGGCGGCAGCAATTGTACTCATGCAGCAATAGACAAGGGAAAGAGGCAGAGAGGCCAGGACGAGGCAGCAGCGGACAAGGGAAAGAGGCAGAGAGGCCAGGACGACGCAGCAGCGGACAAGGGAAAGAGGCGGAGAGGCCTGGACGACGCAGCAGCGGACAAGGGAAAGAGGCAGAGAGGCCTGGACGACGCAGCAGCGGACAAGGGAAAGAGGCAGAGAGGCCTGGACGACGCAGCAGCGGACAAGGGAAAGAGGCAGAGAGGCCTGGACGACGCAGCAGCGGACAAGGGAAAGAGGCAGAGAGGCCTGGACGACGCAGCAGCGGACAAGGGAAAGAGGCAGAGAGGCCTGGACGACGCAGCAGCGGACAAGGGAAAGAGGCAGAGAGGCCTGGACGACGCAGCAGCGGACAAGGGAAAGAGGCAGAGAGGCCTGGACAACGCAGCAGCGGACAAGGGAAAGAGGCAGAGAGGCCTGGACGACGCAGCAGCGGACAAGGGAAAGAGGCAGAGAGGCCTGGACGACGCAGCAGCGGACAAGCGAAAGAGGCAGAGAGGCCTGGACGAAGCAGCAGCGGACAAGCGAAAGAGGCAGAGATGCCTGGACGACGCAGCAGCGGACAAGCGAAAGAGGCAGAGAGGCCTGTACGACGCAGCAGCGGACAAGCGAAAGAGGCAGAGAACCCAGGACGACGCAGCAGTGGACAAGGAAAAGAGGCCTGTACGACGCAGCAGTGGACGCGCTGAAGAGGCAGAAAGGCCAGGACGGCGCTGCAGTGGATGGGTGAAAGAAGCAGAAAGGCCAGAGCGACACAGTAGTGGACAAGGGAAAGAGGCAGAGAGGCCAGGACTATGCAGCAATAGACATATAATTTGTGAAAGAAACCAAGAGGCCAGCACAATGCAGCAGTGGACACATAAAAGAGGCGGAAAGGCCACAATGATGCAGACATGCAAATATATATTTTCTTCTGCTCAGTCAAATTTGTGAGTTTCAAGCCTGCTTTACACGCTGCAATGTATCTTTCAATGTGTCGGCGGGGTCACGTCGTAAGTGACGCACATCCGGCATTGTAAGTACATTGCAGTGTGTAACAGCTACGTGCGATTGCGATTGAACGGTAAAACGTTCATCGCATACACATCGTACCTGTCTCTGGAATTGCACGTCAGATTGTTCAGCGTACCCGGGGTAGCACACATTGCAGTGTGTGACACCCCGGGAACGATGAACAGATCTTACCAGCGTCCTGCGGCTCCCGGCCAGCAATGCGGAAGGAAGGAGGTGGGCGGGATGTTTACGTCCCGCTCAGCTCCGCCCCTCCGCTTCTATTGGCCGGCTGCCGTGTGACGTCGCTGTGACGCCGAAGTCCCTCCCACTCCAGGAAGTGGACGTTCGCCGCCCACATCGAGGTCGTATGGACGGGTAAGTACGTGTGACGGGGGTTACTCGTATGTGCGGCACGTTCAACAAATTGAACGTGCCGCACATACGATGGGGGCGTTGCAAATCGCATACGATATCGTATGCGAAATTGCAACGTGTAAAGCAGGCTTAAGTTTCATCAAATACCCTTACAAAACTCCCCTACCATGTTAAAAGTCAATTTCAACATGGTTTGTTGACGGTCTCCATCCATAAATAATAATAAAAATAACAACATAATAAGAAACAACTTATTCACAAAACAGTGCAATGTTTCTGGGCTGTGCATACACACTAGACTGAAGATGGACAAAGGCCGCATGCTCCAAGTATGGCTTCTTGCCCGACATATGGTGCATACGCCCCATGGGTGATCCATAATAATGCATGGGGTAGGGGCACTGTGCTACTGACCTGAATCACAAGGACAGCCGCTGGTCAATAGTATAATAAAAAGGAGTCATTTATGGACACCCCATCCTTACAATGAAGCTGCACGATCACCATGTTTTCTGGCATTTAATCAACCATTATTGCCAGAGGAAGCGGCCATCACATTGAGGAAATATAATATTACCCAGCACTTCATACAAAGGTGTTAAAATTGTCTCTGGGGCACTTAAATGTATATATTTGTGGCTAAAATTCATTTTTACAATTGTCAGTCATTAATAATTTTACTGTATCTTCTATAGCCTCTGTGTTGCACTGTCTATTGCTGGCTGTAGAGCGAATCAACTGAGAATCAGTGAGCGAGTTCTGACGGGATTGTTAGTAGACTTTTCTGAGCTCTTCTAATGACCACATCAAAGTTGACTGTAAAAAAAAAAAAAAAAACTCAAACCGCCTGTATAACAAAAAAAATGAAAAATTATTTTAAGAAAAAAATGCCTGCATTTAAGTGCTTTAAAAACAAATAAAAAAAAAAAAAAAAGTCGTGCAGAACAGCAGCTGCTCATTCTTGTGGCTCTCCAGCCTGATTCAGGGTTGTGTCCTGACAGTGAAAACCACTGCTATGACGCCTGTAAAAATCCTTATCACAATATTTCGTGACATAATACCACCGTGTGGCTTACGCTGTGGTCCACAAACCAAGGACCGGTATATTTACTGCCCAAGAGCTACACAAAAAATACAATCACTTTATTTAATAAACACTAAAGGTGTATTTATTAAAATTATTATTGTATTTATATATGATTATCATATTTACTGAAAACAAATCTAAGACGACCAATCAAACGAATTGGGGATTTTAGAGATTAGGACGTGTTCACACAAGTCAGACTCGTTGGAGAAATTTCAGTGCCACAAATATGAGGCCAAGGTCACACGGCCGTATGTTAGGGGTTTTTTTTTAATTTGGACCTAACAGCATTTGGACCACGGTTATTCATTTGGGCTGATTAGACGAGCGTTTTGTCACAAACCGAATCTGCGAATGAAGGAATGCGTGCCCGATCTTACAGATTTGGGGTGAGGATCACCTAAGGGTGCTTTCACACATCTGTTTTTCGCCGTGTGGCACAATATTGTAAAAACCGGAAGGAACGGATCCGGCATTTATTGCTGCCGTATCCGTTCTTTTCCCCTATAGACTTGTATTAGCGCCGGATTGTGCCGCATGGCCTTGTGTTGTATGCGGCAAAGTTTGATTGTTTTGGCGGCCGGATGGAACGCTGAGGGAAAGGTTTTTTTGTCTCCGGCGAAAAAGCGCATTGCGCCGGATCCGGCACCATATGGCGTGTTTTATAATGGAAGTCTATATTTGCTGGATCCGGCACAATGCGGCAAAAAAAACGGATACGGCCGCCGGATCCGGTTTATTGAACTGAGCATGCTCAGTAGCACAACGGATCCGTCAAAAATCGGAAGGAACGCATGGAAAAACTGATGAAACAGATCTGTTTTTTTGCCGGATCCGTTGCATCGGTTTTTTGGCCGTATTGTGCAGCACGGCGAAAAACAGATGCGTGAAAGCAGCCAATGAGTGCGGAAAACAGTCGGCTCGGCCGCAACATAGGAAACGGTCCTTGATCTCGCACGCTACATGGATGACAATTGACCACTTTTAAATAAGTCGTGTGATTTATTTTTTTACGCTCATGTGAACTTAGCCGGACGGCGATGGCTTCTGTAAGCCCCATTATCACATATGGGACAGTCGTAGGGACCCTACCTATAAGTCTGCTGTGTGTGAACATGACCCGTGCGATCTTTTATACGGGCGACCGATATCTCCCGACACGCAGTGATTACATATAGGAAGTCGCCCATTCTCATGTAACAATAATTGGGAGGGGTATGTCCAAATTATTGTCTGTGAGCAACTGAAAATCTGCAAAATGGAAAACAAACTTTTTGTTGTTGGATCAGAACTCAGGTTTACACTGCACCCATCATATCCGTAACATAATAATGGTGGACAATCATCCATAGTGTTATTTATCCTCCTAGGTGACCTGCTTCACATAATAGAAGGTCTCCTCCTCTGTCCCCCAGCTACGACCCCCATCTGGCAACCTGACTGGCAGGCGTAGTCCCACAGCCCTGTGGTTAAACAGTCTAATCACTGCAGGTCAATGAGCAGAGGCAGCAGACAAGGTCATTCCATGGAGTGAAGCCTGCAGAGGGGACAAGCACTGAGCCCGCACAGGTGAGACCCCCTCCCTGCACAGCTGTGCCAGGAACATCCCCCCACAAAGAGCCCAGGCTTCCTGCAGAGCAGCCTCCATCCCCAGCACATACCTCTGCTCTGTCAGGGACATGGCTCACTCACCTTCCTCAGTCAGTCCCTCTGCCGAGAAGTTTCTCCACACTTGTCCCAAGCTCTGCACTGCTCTCCGGCTCCCTCCCTCCACCAAGGTGCCCACCCCTTCCTTCTTCTGGAGAGGACTGCGAAATCTGACCAGACGCCATACTGCCACCTGCTGTGCAGCTGCAGCACTGCACCCAGATACATGGCAGTGCCCAGAGAGTGAACCCTGTGCCCATGTGACAGTGTGTTTTATTTATATTTAAATAAATATATATATATATATATATATATATACACACACAGTATATAGTGTGTGTATATAACACACGCACGCACGCACACACACACACTATGATTATAATTATTTACTGAGATTTATACAAATTGTCTCTCCAGTAAAGGAGACAAACTCTAGCACAGCGCCACCTATTGGAAGTAGCGATCCTAAAAGTCACAAGTGGATTTTCAACAATCCTTTGCAATATGACTCAGGATATATAAGCCAGATCAGAATCCCAATTTGCAGACACGGTGTTTCGGGGTGCTTGCCCCTCGTCAGTGCAAAGTATGGGGGTGTCTGATCTGGCTCATGAGAAAGCTATGTGGGGACCACGGGGGAACACTATTCTCCTTAAGGAGACTTTGCAAGCCAGTCTGGCTGCCAGGTAAGGGGACTTATAGCTGCAATGCCCCTCTGGGAAATATTCAAATTGTCTCTCCAGTAAAGGAGACAAACTCTAGCACAGCGCCACCTATTGGAAGTAGCGATCCTAAAAGTCACAAGTGGATTTTCAACAATCCTTTGCAATATGACTCAGGATATATAAGCCAGATCAGAATCCCAATTTGCAGACACGGTGTTTCGGGGTGCTTGCCCCTCGTCAGTGCAAAGTATGGGGGTGTCTGATCTGACTCATGAGAAAGCTATGTGGGGACCACGGGGGAACACTATTCTCCTTAAGGAGACTTTGCAAGCCAGTCTGGCTGCCAGGTAAGGGGACTTATAGCTGCAATGCCCCTCTGGGAAATATTCAAATTGTCTCTCCAGTAAAGGAGACAAACTCTAGCACAGCGCCACCTATTGGAAGTAGCGATCCTAAAAGTCACAAGTGGATTTTCAACAATCCTTTGCAATATGACTCAGGATATATAAGCCAGATCAGAATCCCAATTTGCAGACACGGTGTTTCGGGGTGCTTGCCCCTCGTCAGTGCAAAGTATGGGGGTGTCTGATCTGGCTCATGAGAAAGCTATGTGGGGACCACGGGGGAACACTATTCTCCTTAAGGAGACTTTGCAAGCCAGTCTGGCTGCCAGGTAAGGGGACTTATAGCTGCAATGCCCCTCTGGGAAATATTCAAATTGTCTCTCCAGTAAAGGAGACAAACTCTAGCACAGCGCCACCTATTGGAAGTAGCGATCCTAAAAGTCACAAGTGGATTTTCAACAATCCTTTGCAATATGACTCAGGATATATAAGCCAGATCAGAATCCCAATTTGCAGACACGGTGTTTCGGGGTGCTTGCCCCTCGTCAGTGCAAAGTATGGGGGTGTCTGATCTGGCTCATGAGAAAGCTATGTGGGGACCACGGGGGAACACTATTCTCCTTAAGGAGACTTTGCAAGCCAGTCTGGCTGCCAGGTAAGGGGACTTATAGCTGCAATGCCCCTCTGGGAAATATTCAAATTGTCTCTCCAGTAAAGGAGACAAACTCTAGCACAGCGCCACCTATTGGAAGTAGCGATCCTAAAAGTCACAAGTGGATTTTCAACAATCCTTTGCAATATGACTCAGGATATATAAGCCAGATCAGAATCCCAATTTGCAGACACGGTGTTTCGGGGTGCTTGCCCCTCGTCAGTGCAAAGTATGGGGGTGTCTGATCTGGCTCATGAGAAAGCTATGTGGGGACCACGGGGGAACACTATTCTCCTTAAGGAGACTTTGCAAGCCAGTCTGGCTGCCAGGTAAGGGGACTTATAGCTGCAATGCCCCTCTGGGAAATATTCAAATTGTCTCTCCAGTAAAGGAGACAAACTCTAGCACAGCGCCACCTATTGGAAGTAGCGATCCTAAAAGTCACAAGTGGATTTTCAACAATCCTTTGCAATATGACTCAGGATATATAAGCCAGATCAGAATCCCAATTTGCAGACACGGTGTTTCGGGGTGCTTGCCCCTCGTCAGTGCAAAGTATGGGGGTGTCTGATCTGGCTCATGAGAAAGCTATGTGGGGACCACGGGGGAACACTATTCTCCTTAAGGAGACTTTGCAAGCCAGTCTGGCTGCCAGGTAAGGGGACTTATAGCTGCAATGCCCCTCTGGGAAATATTCAAATTGTCTCTCCAGTAAAGGAGACAAACTCTAGCACAGCGCCACCTATTGGAAGTAGCGATCCTAAAAGTCACAAGTGGATTTTCAACAATCCTTTGCAATATGACTCAGGATATATAAGCCAGATCAGAATCCCAATTTGCAGACACGGTGTTTCGGGGTGCTTGCCCCTCGTCAGTGCAAAGTATGGGGGTGTCTGATCTGGCTCATGAGAAAGCTATGTGGGGACCACGGGGGAACACTATTCTCCTTAAGGAGACTTTGCAAGCCAGTCTGGCTGCCAGGTAAGGGGACTTATAGCTGCAATGCCCCTCTGGGAAATATTCAAATTGTCTCTCCAGTAAAGGAGACAAACTCTAGCACAGCGCCACCTATTGGAAGTAGCGATCCTAAAAGTCACAAGTGGATTTTCAACAATCCTTTGCAATATGACTCAGGATATATAAGCCAGATCAGAATCCCAATTTGCAGACACGGTGTTTCGGGGTGCTTGCCCCTCGTCAGTGCAAAGTATGGGGGTGTCTGATCTGGCTCATGAGAAAGCTATGTGGGGACCACGGGGGAACACTATTCTCCTTAAGGAGACTTTGCAAGCCAGTCTGGCTGCCAGGTAAGGGGACTTATAGCTGCAATGCCCCGCTGGGAAATATTCAAATTGTCTCTCCAGTAAAGGAGACAAACTCTAGCACAGCGCCACCTATTGGAAGTAGCGATCCTAAAAGTCACAAGTGGATTTTCAACAATCCTTTGCAATATGACTCAGGATATATAAGCCAGATCAGAATCCCAATTTGCAGACACGGTGTTTCGGGGTGCTTGCCCCTCGTCAGTGCAAAGTATGGGGGTGTCTGATCTGGCTCATGAGAAAGCTATGTGGGGACCACGGGGGAACACTATTCTCCTTAAGGAGACTTTGCAAGCCAGTCTGGCTGCCAGGTAAGGGGACTTATAGCTGCAATGCCCCTCTGGGAAATATTCAAATTGTCTCTCCAGTAAAGGAGACAAACTCTAGCACAGCGCCACCTATTGGAAGTAGCGATCCTAAAAGTTATACGTTATTTTTAAAAAATCCTGATCCGCTTTTGAAGTGCATATGACTTTTTGATCACTTCTTAGATAAGGGTACAAAGATGCAGCAATTATGGCTTTTAATTCATTTTTCTACATGTGTCCATCTTCTCGCCATTCACTTCTATTAAGAGAAACCATATGTGTCTCCTTTGCACATGACCACAAATTTGTAGATTCCATACATGCGTTCACGCCACTACCTGCTCACACCGGGAATGCAAGAGGGAATTGTGACAGTGTGCATGTGACAGCCTGGCAAAACCAGGTAGTCACACACTAGGCCCCCGCACAACACCATCCTCCACAGGGTCACATACAGCCGACCTGAAACCCCAGTCTCCCCCCTCAGGGCAAGACAGGCACACCAGTGGGCGGGACCAGGTGGTTAGGAAACGCCCACCTAGGGGACTAGACAGCCCGGGGTGGGAAAACAAGCAGTTAAGCTTTAGATTGACTTGGAGACTGGGGCTAGGCGTAGCTCCAGCAGAGGAGAAGCTCAAGTTGAATGGTACCTTGGCTAGGTGGCAGATGGTGGTCTCCGTCAGCAGGAGACATGAAGACGGCTCGGCAGATCCGAGGTGGACCGGGGCAGGGTTGGAGCCCGACGGCACCGACACCAGAGACCCGACTGGAAACCGTGCACAGAGGGGGTACACGGACCCTGAAGCCAGGACCGGAACCAACGGCCTAGCTAATCTACCAATTGAGGGCAGGATTATAGGTCCTGTCCCAACCAAAGTCCCAAAAGCAGACAACCACCCAAAGAGAGGGATAGGGCAACCGCCAGGGTCCATAGATCCCACGGGTCAGCGTCAGCGGGCACGGCTCCTCAGGTACACAACAAGCCGGGAGCGGACTCCCGTGTTCCATACCAGGAAAAGGCGGCGACCACCAGCCCGGGTGGGGGACCAGAGTACAACCGGCCGCGGCGGCCAGCCACCAGCACCTTGGTTTACCAAAAGACTCGTGTGATTCATTTAATTGGTTACTCACAAACATCCCCTGGTACGTCTGGGCGCGCAAGCCTCTGCCATCGTCATACCCTGCACAGAGACACTGGGCCCCGGGGCAACCATCCCTACCCACGGAGGGGTTAACATCCGGCTGCCACTACATCTCCCCCGGGTATCCCACAATAGCAGCTGTGGTGTCCCACTTCACCACACACCGTGGGTGGCGTCACAAACTGAATACGGCCAAGGCCGTACAACTACGTCCCCCTTTTTATTCGGCGTGTCCGCGTGACCTACGGGTCCGGAGGATCCCTCGAGCCACACAGCGGGTCTGGATCAGAGCAACCTGGCTGCTGCGGGCGTGGGGGCGGCACATGCACACCACAATCTGTCTCAGTTTGGTAGTCTGAGGATTGATATCTAGTAATATTTCCTTAAATTCATATGTCTAGAGAATTCAAACACTCTGTGATTTGACGTGTGAGGATCAGCAAAAGGGTGTAGTCAGTCGACGTTCACTTCAAAATGCCTTGAGTCGCCGGTGGCTCTCCTGACCCAAGCATGAGAGCTGCAAAGAAATATATGAAGCTGTCACGCTCAAGCCAGGAGAGCCCATGGCCAGTATGTGCACTGTGATGTCCAAGTTACATGGCCATCTGACCCCGGCCTAAAAATAAAAAAATGTCCATCACCATTTCACACACTTCTGTAAACTCAGAGTGTAGGCCAGTGGCCTCAGACGTCACATGGTGGTCTTCCTCATGATGCCCTGCAGCTATTACGTCACATCGTCTAGCTCAGCCAATCAGGGGGGCTTTCAGAGCTAGTATAAAAGTTGGAGGCCAGCCAAAGAACACCATTTTATGCTTGTAAAGTGTAGGGCCAGGAGGTCAGAGCGCACAGCTCAGTCCACATAGGGATTGAAAAATGTCTCATCTGATTGTGGTTATTAATCAGTACTGGAGCATATTCAAAATGGGAATGGTAGTCTCAATCTGTGAATAAAATCCAAAAATTCAAGTGATACATAGCGAAGGGTTGTAACACTGGAAGACACAGACAGAAAAGGGCTACAGTTGAGCGAGTACCTAACTATTCGTGCTCACTATACTCATAACGAGTAGTCTACTACTCACGTATTCATTCTGAATAACGTGTGCAATGAAAGTCAATGGGGAAAAACTCGCAATGTAAAAAGTAACCCGAAGTCAGTACTATTTGCTACTCGCACGAATATTACGGTATTCGGATTACTCGTTTCTTTGCACGTTTTCCCACACTTACTTGCATTGCAAGCGCTATTCAGAACAAATACGCGAGTATTAGACAGTACTCATTATGAGTATATGGGACGCCCTGGCCTATCAGGTAGTCGCAGGGTATTGTGCAATCTGTCCTTCTGCACGGTATCCACCCTCCTTGGTTACTGATCCTGGTCCTTTGGTGTTGCTAACAGCTTAGCCAGTCAAAACCCTAGGAACACTTTACACCGAACCCACCAGACATACCATGGGGGGCCTGAAGGGAATAGGGCCGCCCATATGGGGGGTTGGTAGGGAGAAGGGAAAAGAAGTGAAACAGGTGTGGAAGGAGGAGAAGGTGAAAAAGTGACTCTCTGGGAGAGAGAGGTCAACGGTCCGGAGCAGGGCTCCTGGAAGTACTAGGTGGCAGACGTTAGTCTGGGCCTGGTAGGAGCTGGAACCCCGGTCGCAGGGGATCGCGTCAAGGGGCACGGACTGCCGAGGAGGGCGGCCTTGAGCCATCACCGGGCAGGGGCCAGGGCACGACGGAGTACGTGGACCCCAGGCCGGGAAGTAGCTTCACGCGTCCCGGTAATTTACCCTACGGGGGTGAAGACTTCAAGATTCATCCCCAACCCGCTCCAAAATCGGGGTACTAGCGCACCGATGGGATAGGACTTTCCCAAATACAGTCCAAAGAAATCCTACGTGTGAACCCAGAGAGCAAGCTCACTTTGTTAGCCATACGGGTGAGCGGGACCCGACAAGTTTCAGACTAGAGGATCCATTTAGAGAGAAGGTGCCACGGAAAGGGCTACAGGCTAACAGCAACACTAAGGACATGGATCCCAGCGTGCTCCCTCCAAGCTGCAGTGGTGCTCAGAACTCTGGTTTACAAGCTGTCGGTGTCATTATTCCAGGACTGAGTGAGTACACTGAAAAGCCCTTTTCCACTACCCAACGGCACTCCAAACCACACCAACACCCAACAGGCCCCGGGGCACAAGCCCCTAACCACGGAGGGGTTAAACATCCTGCTGCTTCACCATCGCCACCGGGTTCCCCCACCAACAGCAGCGGTGGTCTCTCACATTACCACACACCGTGGGTGGCGTCACGAACTTTCAACTTCCCCCTGTAAATATTTCCCCCCCCCTCTTTACCTCTGAGTGGCCGCACAACCTCCCCAGGTCAGGAGACCCCTCGAGCCACCGCGGATCTGGATCCAAGCAGCCTGGCTGCTGGCACAGGGGCGGCACATATAATGAGTGCAATTAGTTAGCTGCTCACTCAACTCTAAAAGTGGCCCCTGTGCAGGTACAATATATAGGGCCTTTGCAACCCAAGAACTCATAAAAATACAAAATTGCACCTGCTTTTTAAGTAGAAATGGGGCCCCTAACCTCTTGGGGCCTTGTGCGGCCGCATCAGTTGCACCAATGATATGTCCACCCCTGGGTTGTAGCTTTATAGTCACTTAAGGCTGCTTTACACGCAGCGACATTGCTAGCGATGTCGCTGGTGAAAGCACCCGCCCCCGTCGTTTGTGCGTCACGGGCAAATCACTGCCCGTGGCGTACAATATCGCTCAGACCCGTCACACGTACTTACCTGCTTAGCAACGTCGCTGTGGCCGGCGAACTGCCTCGTTTCTAAGCGGTCCGTGCGGCGTTACAGCGACGTCACACGGCTGCCGTCCAATAGAAGCGGAGGGGCGGAGAGCTGCTGAAAGAAAGACACGCCGACCTCGTTGCCGGAGGACGCAGGTAAGGTGTTGTTCCTCGTTGCTGCGGTGTCACACATAGAGATGTGTGCTGCCTCAAGAACGACGAACAACCTGCGTCCTGCAACAGCAGTGATATTTGGGATTAGAACGACGTGTCAACGATCAACGATTAGATGAGTATTTTTGATCGTTAGCGGTCGCTTGTGCGTTTCACACGCAATGACGTCGCTAACAAGGCCAGATGTGCATCACGAATTCCGTGACCCCAACGACATCTCGTTAGCGATGTCGTTGCGTGTAAAGCCCCCTTTAGTGTGACTTAGAATTGGTTGATCTGAGTAACAGCAACGGCATTTTTTTCTAATTCCTCACACAAAACAAACAGTGGCCAGTATTACTCCCCTCAGTGCTGTTGTTACTTCCAAAACATCTTCCTAAATTCCAAGCTTGTGTGTCAAGCAAATTGTGCTTCCTGCATTTTAAGACGGGCAAGCAATATTTTTATTTTATTTACATCATAAAGAAAAATCTCTATAATCCAGAAATTGCAACACAACTGTGTATCTCACAAAGTGTGTGCGCTGTAAGAAAAATATATACCGTATATATTTTGCCAACTTCATTGTTGTAACAGTTCAATATTAGACTAGTAGACATTGCACCTGAGTACAGCAGCCTGTTGCAGGCCCCTGTTTTTGGGACATGATATGGTCTTGTTTTGTTGCTTTATTCATTTTTTAATTTTTTTTTTTTTTTTTTTTTTTTTTTTTTTAAAAGGTCACATTTTAATTCTGAATATGTTTTAATTGTCCAATTTGTCAACCGTATAACATACGACCCAAAACCAAACTACCGGCTGAAAGGATGTAAATCGCAAATGAAGAACCAATTGCAAAAGATTAAAGAAATGACCAATAGTGATTCTGCATATATACTGTATGTATATGTATATGTGTGTGTGTATGTATATATATATATATATATATATATGTGTATATATATATATATATATATATATATATATATATATATATAATATATATATATTGTGAGGTATCAACCGGCTGTATTACAAAGGGCCGGTATGTTTTGCAGAAGCATGGGTGCTCTGCAATGTGAAGCTGGCTGGGACCTGTGGTTCCACAGGATTGCATTACATGTAGAGCCATGGAAGGGTGTGTGATGCTGATTACACACTCCTTACCACCTGTGGGTGTGGCTCCATGGGTTAAAGCAATCCTGTCTCTGAACCTGGGAGAAGTGTGTCTAGGGCAGTCTAGAGAGAGGCTGGCTCTAGATGTCCAGTGTGTGGACTGGAAACAAGTTAGAGCAGAGCCAGGAGCTCTGGGTGTTTCAGCCTGCATGGAGGCTGATCAAAAGGCTCTGATATAGAGTCTGAGGTGAGTGCGGCCAAGCCAGGCCAGGGCTGTAGGGCCGAATCTCTCCTGGAGGAGAGACAGACAGGGGTCTGCAGAGGGCCCTGGGTGCTGGAAGGAACCTTGGCTAGAGTTGTATGCTGGCAGGAGCCAGAGAGTGGGGAAGTTGCTAAACTTCCATTATGGACTTATTGTTTATGTGTGAGGGCAGTTTATGCTGAGTGTTTTTAATAAACTGCCAGAATTTCTATGAAGAGACTGTGTACGTGTGTTGCTGAAGCTACCTCACACCGCTGCAAGCGAGTGAAACCCCCACGTTGCAGGGCGCAACGTTACATATGGTGTCTCGAATGCGGGCATGCGGTCTGGTTGCTAGGGGCAACGGCATAGGACATATTCCTGTGGATACGGACTGCTTGCTGTGGATCGGCGGGTCCACGAAAATTTTTTTGAAGCGGTTTACGGTGGATCGGCGGGTCCACGAAAATTGTCTGCGCACTCAAGCAGCTGGCGGTGGATCGGCGGGTCCACGAACAGGGACAGCGTGCTCCAGCTGCTGGCGGTGAATCAGTGGGTCTGCCGTGGCGAGAGACCAGTGACTGGAGGATTCCAGGCCGGCCGGAATTGCGAGGACCTGCTTGGTGAGCAGTGATACACCACAGGCTGGAGACCCAGGTTGTACGGGCGGTACAACCTGGAAAGGTTAGTGGTTATCTAACCCCCCCCCCCCCTGTCTTTGACCACCGGGTATTACCCATTGGAGCGCCCCTCCTGTGCCTCTTTTTCGTTACAGCATGGAGGAGCTCCTGAACCAGCTGCTGCAGAGCCAGCAGCACCAACAGCATGTGCCTGGAGGTCCAGTGACAGCAGTGGGGGCTAAAAGCGAAAAAGAGGGAATGGTCCCTGCGGACGTTGTGGAGGAGCTGTATCAGTTCCTGGTCCAGGGACAGCAGGAGCTGTCGGTGTGTAGCGATGTCACAGCCATGGACCAGTTTGAGCGTTCCCTTCAGGGGCCAGTATGGACACTGGGTGCCCAGGGAGACAAGGGCAAACGGTGTGAACTGGGGGCTAAGGACATTGCATGGAAACCGCAAAAGGGGGCGGAGTCCCAGAAAGGAATAGTTGCCCATAAGGGGGTGGTTGCCCATAAGGGGATGGAGTCCCAGAAAGCGGTGGTTCCCCAAAAGGGTGCGGAGCATCCCAAATCCAAGGGTGAAGTGGCACAGATGGACTGTAGCCAGGGACAACAGTGTTCATGCCACAAGTGTCCTGTTTGCAATATAGACCACCCATCCGACGAGAAGCCACGTCTGTGTTCCGTGGAAGTGGATGGGGAATCTATAACAGGAGTCGTAGACTCAAGGAGCTTGGTGACCCTGGTGAGGGCCACCTCTGATGTCCACTTGATTCCTGGAAGGAAGATCCACGTCGGCTGCACCCACAGTAATGAGACAGAATACCCGGTCTCCAGAGTGGTCATTAAGACAGCCTGGGACAGTGGTTCTCATGATGTTGGAGTAGTCTCAGATTTACTGCACCCAATTATTATAGGTTGGGACTCTAAATTATTTGTGCACTTGTGGAAGCAGGGGGACGTATACGGTTGCTTGTGTAAGAGCCGGAACAGCCCAAAGGAAACCCCACCACATTGGGAGGTGAAAAGGGGTCCTTGTTGTGCAGTTATGTGTGGTAAGGAGGAGATAGCACCTCCTAAAATTGACTGTCCTAAGTTAGGGGTGACCAAAGAAAATGATGGACGGACCCAACTTAGTGTCATAAGGACTAAGGGAATAACCGATAGTGTGACCGTTAAAAACGGGGTAGCTCCAGAAAGGGAGGCAGATATCTGGTTAAGTGGGGACATGATAGTCCAGGATGCCAGGGGGAGTGATTATGACTCCAGTAAAGACACTGACTCTAGTAAGGTGACAAACGAGTACAGTGTGGTACAGATGGGCGAGAAGGGCAAAACTTCCTCCCGACGCCGAAGACGTAATAAGCGCCGAGAGGGGGCACAGTGTAGGCCGTCTGAGGGTGCAGAGAAAGTGATATGCCTGGTTAATGAAAACATGGTGCTAGTAACACCTGCTACGGAAGAGTCAGACAGTGATATCCTGCAAAAGAAAGAGGAATCAAAGACTGAACTGACACATTGTCACGACAGAAACCAGCAGGGTGAAATTGCAGGGGAGGAACCGACCAAAGACGTAATGGCGGTGTCTCCTATAATTTCCATGCATGAAGCTGGAGGTCTGTTGGATGATAGCGCTGTACGAGATGACATCCTACAGAACAATATAGGAGAAGGAATCCAGGGCAGTGTTGGTGGAGTACAAATCCACAAAGGTCATGGTGAGCAGACTGGTAAGCTACCCAGTGGTGAAGTGATGAATGTTGAAAATGGTGCCAAGGTTCTAAGAAGAACAGAGTACCGTGCTGAAGGGCGTAACACCCTGGTAGAAGGCGATGCTGTAAATGCCCAAGAGAAGGCAGAGGGTGACACTGCAGAGACCCAAGTGGAAGTTGGAGGGAATGCAGTGAAGTCCCAAGACACAGCAGGTGCTGTAAAAGCGGAAAGAGCCTCTGAGGAAGAGGTGAAGTCTGGACATGAGGTCTCATCCAGGACTGGGAGCCTGCCTGACCTGCTTGGTAAAACTACGATGGAGGATATAGAGAAGGTCCTGGGTAAGGAGTGTAAGAAACCCAAACGTTCTGAAGCTGAGATGGAAGAAGCCTCAGAAATAGTGTGTCGTAGACCAGAGAGGTCCGCAAGTGAAGACTCATTCAAGAGGATGAGCAAAGACCATCTGCAACAAGAGATACTTCTTAGGCAGGCTACTGAGAGTCGAGTAAGGGAGCTGGAGAAAGAAGTGGCTGAGCTCCGAAGTCGCTTGGCAGAGTACCAGTCCAAGTCCCAGGGAGCCTTGGAGCAGATGGAGCAGCGAGTGTCAATCCTGACCAAACATGTTGAAGCAGGGGAGGCCCAAAGAGAGCTGACTTTGGAAGCTAAACTTGACAAGCATGTGGCAGGGATGAATGAGACTTCTGTAGTCAAGTGCATGGTGGATATACCTAAGGACTTAAGAGAAACGTGTGCCACCGAGTGCATGCATGACGAATTTAAGAGAGCTGTGGAAGCGTGTGAGGTCTACTGTACCCCAGGGGCTGAACAGTTAGTGATATTGTCCACCAGTGAAATTACTGGGCAGCGGGTGGCTATTCTAAAGGACATGCACTTCAGATGTGTTCGTATGAAGTGGCAGGTCCAACTGCAAAAGGAAGAAGCCACTAGACAGCTAGAGTATAAAAGGAAAGCGCAGAGTCTGGCGAAAGATATCGTCCAAGTACCCCAGGCTCTGGTGGGGAGAGTCATTGGAAAAAACGGACGAGTCATGCAAGACATGGTGAATAAGTCGGGATTGGTGAGATTAAGAATCCCTGCTGCTTATGAGAGCAAGATACCCAGGGTAGCTGGTATGGTTCCGTTCGTCTGTGTCGGGACTGTAGAGAGTCTTGGAAACATTCGAAGCCTTATTGAATATCGGGTACACCATGTACGTGACATGGAGCGGTTGTGGCAAGACAACCTGAAAATTAAGGAGCAGCTTCGCCAACTGTGTGGGGGACAGCAGCCGTCTTCCACCCGTTGTTCAGGGGAAAGAAGTGGAAGATGGCGTGTCGGTCCAGTAGTTCAGACGCGCGATAAAAGGAATCGCCGACAGAGTGGTAACCTACGATGTACTGTAGATAGTGGCCGCTATGAGCTTAGAGTTCCCGACAGTAGCCTTGGGGGTACTCAAGAAAGCCTAGGTTCGGACAAGACTGTAGGTTTAACTGGGGACATGTCTCTCTACTACGGTGACCCTGGGAGGGGGTCAGGGAGAGAACGGTCTGGAAATGGGACGTCCTTTAACCCTAGGTTGACCAGACAGGGTTTGGTGACAGTG
The DNA here is from genome assembly GCF_048569485.1 of Anomaloglossus baeobatrachus. NCBI lineage: Eukaryota > Metazoa > Chordata > Amphibia > Anura > Aromobatidae > Anomaloglossus > Anomaloglossus baeobatrachus. The sequence continues at coordinate 480,267,836 of NC_134356.1, forward strand.
TCGGGCGATGCCTCAGGGACTACTGCTCTTGGACGGCCCTCTCAACTGGTGGGGCATGGCAACGGGGATGCCCTGTCTCGCGGCCCCAGGTCGTTGGCAAGTGTTCTCCCCTACGGGTTTGAACAGAGGGGGAGGGTATGTGAGGTATCAACCGGCTGTATTACAAAGGGCCGGTATGTTTTGCAGAAGCATGGGTGCTCTGCAATGTGAAGCTGGCTGGGACCTGTGGTTCCACAGGATTGCATTACATGTAGAGCCATGGAAGGGTGTGTGATGCTGATTACACACGCCTTACCACCTGTGGGTGTGGCTCCATGGGTTAAAGCAATCCTGTCTCTGAACCTGGGAGAAGTGTGTCTAGGGCAGTCTAGAGAGAGGCTGGCTCTAGATGTCCAGTGTGTGGACTGGAAACAAGTTAGAGCAGAGCCAGGAGCTCTGGGTGTTTCAGCCTGCATGGAGGCTGATCACAAGGCTCTGATATAGAGTCTGAGGTGAGTGCGGCCAAGCCAGGCCAGGGCTGTAGGGCCGAATCTCTCCTGGAGGAGAGACAGACAGGGGTCTGCAGAGGGCCCTGGGTGCTGGAAGGAACCTTGGCTAGAGTTGTATGCTGGCAGGAGCCAGAGAGTGGGGAAGTTGCTAAACTTCCATTATGGACTTATTGTTTATGTGTGAGGGCAGTTTATGCTGAGTGTTTTTAATAAACTGCCAGAATTTCTATGAAGAGACTGTGTACGTGTGTTGCTGAAGCTACCTCACACCGCTGCAAGCGAGTGAAACCCCCACGTTGCAGGGCGCAACGTTACAATATATATATATATATATAATTAGTACAGACCAAAAGTTTGAACACCTCTTCTTATCTCTAGAACAACTGTTAAGAGGAGACTTTGTGCAGCAGGCCTTCATGGAAAAATAGATGCTAGGAAACCACTGCTAAGGACAGGCAACAAGCAGAAGAGACTTGTTTGGGCTAAAGAACACAAGGAATGGACATTAGACCAGTGGAAATCTGTGCTTTGGTCTGATGAGTCAAAATTTGAGATCTTTGGATCCAACCACCGTGTCTTTGTAGAAAAGATGAACGGATGGACTCTACATGCCTGGTTCCCACCGTGAAGCATGGAGGAGGAGGTGTGATGGTGTGGGGGTGCTTTGCTGGTGACACTGTTGGGGATTTATTCAAAATTTTAGGCATACAGAACCAGCATGCCTACCACAGCATCTTGCAGCGGCATGCTATTCCATCCGGTTTGCGTTTAGTTGGACCATCATTTATTTTTCAACAGGACAATGACCCAAAACACACATCCAGGCTGTGTAAGGGCTATTTGACTAAGAAGGAGAGTGATGGGGTGCTACGCCAGATGACCTGGCCTCCACAGTCACCAGACCTGAACCCAATCGAGATGGTTTGGAGTAAGCTGGACCGCAGAGTGAAAGCAAAAGGGCCAACAAGTGCTAAGCATCTGTGGGAACTCCTTCAAGACTGTTGGAAGACTATTTCCAGTGACTACCTCTTGAAGCTCATCAAGAGAATGCCAAGAGTGTCAAAGCAGTAATCAAAGCAAAAGGTGGCTACTTTGAAGAACCTAGAATATAAGACATATTTTTAGTTGTTTTACACTTTTTTAAGTATTTAATTCCACATGTGTTAATTCATAATTCATGAATCTACAATTTTCAGAGTCATGAAAATAAAGAAAACTCTTTGAATGAGAAGGTGTGTCCAAACCTTTGGTCTGCACTGTATATAATATATATATATATATATATATATATATGTATATACGGTATATACATATACATACTGCTCAAAAAAATAAAGGGAACACTTAAACAACACAATGGTATTTTAGTGTTTCCTTTTATTTTTTTTGAGCAGTATATGTGACGACATGGACTCTGTCAGTGCCTAGTATGGGTTAAATTTCTTAAAAATCAGCCCGAAATGGAGATAGTTTGTTTTTAGACGAGGGATAAGCCCCTCATTGTTTCTACAAGATTCTTAGGGGTGCTTCACACACAGCGAGCTCACTGCCGAGATCGCTGCTGAGTCACGCTTTTTGTGACGCAGCAGTGACCTCATTAGCGATCTCGCTGTGTGTGACAATGAGCAGCGATCTGGCCCCTGCTGCGAGATCGCTGCTCGTTACACACAGCCCTGGTTCGTTTTCTTCAAAGGCGCTCTCCCGCTGTGACGCACACATCGCTGTGTGTGACAGCGAGAGAGCGACAAATGAAGCGAGCAGGGAGCAGGAGCCGGCGTCTGACAGCTGAGGTAAGCTGTATCCAAGATAAACATCGGGTAACCAAGGTGGTTACCCGATATTTACCTTAGTTACCAGCCTCTGCAGCTCTCACGCTGCCTGTGCTGCCGGCTCCGGCTCTCTGCACATGTAGCTGCTGTACACATCGGGTTAATTAACCCAATGTGTACAGCAGCTAGGAGAGCAAGGAGCCAGCGCTAAGCAGTGTGCGCGGCTCCCTGCTCTCTGCACATGTAGCTGCATTACACATCGGGTTAATTAACCCAATGTGTACTGTAGCTAGGAGAGCAAGGAGCCAGCGCTCAGTGTGCGCGGCTCCCTGCTCCCTGCACACACAGCTAAGCGGTGTGCGCTGGTAACTAATGTAAACATCGGGTAACCATACCCGATGTTTACCTTAGTTACCAGTCTCCGCAGCTTCCAGACGGCGGCTCCGTGCAAGCGCAGCGTCGCTTGCACGTCGCTGCTGGCTGGGGGCTGTTCACTGGTCGCTGGTGAGATCTGCCTGTTTGACAGCTCACCAGCGACCATGTAGCGATGCAGCAGCGATCCTGACCAGGTCAGATCGCTGGTCGGATCGCTGCTGCATCGCTAAGTGTGAAGGTACCCTTAGGAGTCTAGTGTTACAGTTCTTGTTGACTCATGTAATTGCCTTGGCCAGTGAAGGTCAGACACCCAGACGAATCAATTATGCAAACCTCCCATTGTATTACTATGTGAATTGCTAGATGTGATGTACCTTAGCTGTCTCTCCCTCATGTCTGGATATTTTGTATACGGCTTGCAATCTAGCAAATAAGAGCCCAGTCTTATCCACCAATCGTAAAGACCCCAATGGTCTGAATATAGAGCTCAGGGGTATAAGAAGGAGGACTGTCCATTGCCCGGGGAGACTCTTGCTGTATGCTACCAATCTAGGACCTGCAGATCCGATTGGCAAGCCATAACCAATCCTGAATTATAATACTATATTCAGCATCGAATGCAAGGATTTGGCTGAGCTATCAAAGACTATCTAAGGAAGGAATCCAGCTTGGGACAATCCAGTCACCTGACTACAGGCTTTGCGGTCCTCAGACAGCTTCCTAAATCTGGCGTTATTCCATTCTCGGTGGGAGCCCGCCGAAAGTGGGGTGCTGCTGGTTTGGAGTAAGTAGCCCTGGAAGCTCTGAGGCACGGGCATTCTAATCCCTGGTGAGCCAGAGGAAGGGTGAGAAACTGTTGTCGGTTACATTTTGTGGTTTTGCTGGTTATGTAACATATGCCGTTAATTGTTTGGGGATCCAATAAAGTCTTAATATTGAGATTCCCTCATCCTGTGTTGTCTGAGTAGTGTTCTGCCCACAGTTAAGCTGGTCGGGCGTTCAGTTGGGATGAGCCCTGAGTCATGCTGTCTTTCTAAAGGCGGTCGGGTCAGCGGAAGAGAGCACTCACTGACCATCGTGTCTCCACAATTGCTGGCAGCAGTCGGATACTACTCAGCCTGGTTTATCCAGGGGAGCTGCAGAGGACTGAAGTTCGCTGACACCATCCAGGGCTCAACAACCAGCGAGGCAAAGGAGCATACCCAGCAGGCCATAGGGGAGGCATTCATTTTTCGGATGCTGCCATGTCCAACCCTACCAGCTCAGCCATGGGACAAGGACCGGACAGGAGATACGACTGCAGCAGTAAATGGATGCTACAGGATCTGTGCCAGATGTGAAAGATTGAATACAGGAACAGTGACACTCGGTCGGACTTAATCCAGAAATTGGTCCATTGGGAGACCCAGAATAATGCAGAGGATGATGAGGACACCGCCGATGTGGTATCAAAGGATGTAAACCGTGTGTTTCATCTTAGATCCAGTGACAGTCTGGAAACAAACCAAACCCAAGTAGACCGAGTCAAGGAATTGTTGACTGCATTGGGGCCTGAAGCTTCAAGGGAAGACAGGGCTGGTGTTCTGCAATGAGTGATGGGAGTTGCAATTTACTTACCACCAGCACCTACCTCTAGGATAGATCACCACCAAAGAAGTCATCTTCGTTACAGGGATGTGCCAATGTTTAATGATTCCAGCACTGAGATAGATGAACACTTGCAAAACTTTGAGGTGCTAATGCGTATGCACCAGATGCCCACAGCTGAGTGGTCCAAATACCTGTGGACAAGCTTGCCTGTCCAGGCCCAGGAGGCTGTCCGATCACTTGGGCCTCAGTACTGCCTGGACTACAGAATTATTAAGGACACTTTGTTGGCCCTTTTTACCCCCGAGAGGCATCGCACTAAGTTCCAGACTATGTCTCAACAGGGAGTCTCGTACGTCGAATTTTGCAGTCAACACCGTCGACACTGTAATCGCTGCCTCGATGGTCAGGCTGGCTGCCCACTCCGCTGCTGCTCTCCGGGGTGTGATGGTGCTCGAACAGCTGCTGGAGAAGATGGACCCGGAAATCTGAGAATAAGTAGCTGACAGGAAGCCCGATACCCCAGAGTAAGCAGCGCATTTGGCTGACAAATTTACAGCCAACCGACCCAGCTGGAGGCCCGCTAGGTCCACCGATCCCAGGAGGTCCCTCAACCATGGATCCAAACGACCTCCAGACTCCCATGCTGGACTAACGCATTACACCACAGAAGCCCCAACAAGACAAAGGTTTACCAACAGGGCCGGTGACTTGTCTAACCCACCGCATTGTTATACGTGTGGGCGCCTTGGACACATTGCCAAAGAGTGTCTTCAAAGTCGGGGCCCCATGCCTGGAGCCCATCTGCCAGTCCAACCAGTCAATATGCCGAGATGAACCAACGAGACCTGAGGAATGCTACTCCGGAGAAACAACAATAGCTGAGGAAGTGGTTTACCCAGTCCACACCTTACGGCAGGCTGGACACCATATACCAGCCAATCTCCATCGCCACATCCAGACGGTCAAGGTCGGTGAAGTACAGGCTCAGGGACTTCGAGACACTGTAGCTTCCATCACCCTGGTCAGCCCAGATATTGTTCCCACAGAACATCATTTACCTGGCCACCAAGTGACCATCTCCCTTGCTGGGGACCAGCGCTCGAACATCCCTCTGGTACGAGTGCAGTTGGACAGGGGAACTGACCAAGGAGAGGTTGAAGTGCGGCTCATGGACGGCCTCCAAACCCCTGTTATTTTGGGAAATGACCTGGGACAAGGACTATCCATCCAGTTTATCACCGCCATCACCCGCAGCCAAGCCAATCACCATCTTTCTACCAACCCATCCGAGGAGAACCCACCTCCTCAATCTTCAGCCTCCTCCTCAGAGCCAACAAATGTGATTACCTCAGACCCAACTGTGGCCATTGACTGGGGAGAGATAGATCGTAAGGAATTCAGGGAAGCCCAACTGACAGACCCCACCCTAGAGATTATCCATAGTGCGATCAATACATATAACCTCGCATCACCAATAAGGTGCTCAGGAGAATTTAGTAAGTAATAAATAGAGAAGTACTCTGGCACTCATATATGTCCCAGTAAGAAAACAAGGAGAAAAATTGTATTCAATTTGCATTTTTATTCTGTATGAAAATATGGCAAAGTCCGAAAAAAATAAGTCTGACGTTTCAGCCTCAGGCCTTTATCAAAGTCGGACTATCAGATGGACCCAAAATGGGAGGTTAGACATAGGTATTGATTCAAAGGAGAATATAAATCACTCCTGTAAGAGGGTAGATAATACAACTGTATGAAACGGTGACAGTGAAATAATGTGACTAAATTAGTCACAGCCTGTAAGAGGTTCGTGAACACATATGTTAATCCAACGGGGGAGAAACGGGAACTCTAATTCAATGGGTACTGGTGCCCAAATGGCCTGGATAGGTAATCATCACATAGCAGTGGAAATGAAAGATGTTGTATAATTAATCCGCTATACACAGGAATATAGAGGTAACAAGAATCCTATTAGTGAAGGAGCATGTATCAGCTTAAGGGAAAGAACGGTCCCAGGTAATCAGAAAGTCTTATGCCATGGTGTGAAGATTAGTGTCCTGGGGAGTCCTGCCGTGTGGAGTCCTCCTTTTGATACCATAATTAATGGAATTCTATCTGCACATAATACTTAGTGTACTCCCAAGAGTACTCACAAGAGAAACTGATATGTTGTTGAGTGAAAATACACAGCATCAACCAGGGCCGTATTTACCATTAGGCAACCGTGGTCCCGTGCCTGGGGCGCCACGTTGCGGGGGGGCGGCACTTTCTGGCTGCAAAAAAAAAAAATTATTTGATTTTTTTTTTTTTTTTTTTTTTACATCTTTTCCCCCTCCGGACAGTCTATTAGATCCGCTGTGTTTTCGGAGGGGGAGAGGAAGGGGGGCGGGGGTGAGAGACGCACTTCCATTTATCTGTATCTGCGTCTTTAAGACGCGAATACAGATAAACTGTGGGCGCCGCTGGGCACAGAGAACTGATTGACACTGGAAGTGCCTGCACTTCCGGGGTCAGAGGCGCGCCAATCGGCTCCGTGCTGTGGCATCCAATGCTGCAGATGCCGCGGAGGACAGAACACTCACCGGAGCCAGCAGCAGCAGGAGGATGACGGACACCGTAGGAGGAGCGGCAACAGCAAGAGGAGGCGGGAGGCACAAGAGCAGGTAACCGCTGACAGAGTTCCAGTGCTGTGAAGTGAGGATTCTGGGGGAGGGGCAGGCAGGCTACAATGTGAGTATAGTGGACGAGGGAAAGGCAGAGGCTGTAATATGAGTATAGTGGACGAGGGACAGGCAGAGGCTGCAATGTGAGGATAGTGGACGAGGGGCAGGGAGAGGCTGCAATGTGAGGATAGTGGACGAGGGGCAGGCAGAGGCTGAGACTGGGGGGAGGCTGGAGAGAGGCAGAGGCTGAGACTGGGGGGGAGGCTGGAGAGAGGCAGAGGCTGAGACTGGGGGGGAGGCTGGAGGGAGGCAGAGGCTGAGACTGGGGGGGAGGCTGGAGGGAGGCAGAGGCTGAGACTGGGGGGAGGCTGGAGGGAGGCAGAGGCTGAGACTGGGGGGAGGCTGGAGGAAGCCAGAGGCTGAGACTGGGGGGAGGCTGGGGGGAGGCAGAGGCTGAGACTGGGGGGAGGCTGGGGGGAGGCAGAGGCTGAGACTGGGAGGAGGCAGAGGCTGAGACTGGGGGGAGGCAGAGGCTGAGACTGGGGGGAGGCTGAGACTGGGGGGAGGCTGAGGCTGGGGGGAGGCAGAGGCTGAGACTTGGGGGAGGCTGAGGCTGGGGGGAGGCAGAGGCTGAGACTTGGGGGAGGCAGAGGCTGAGACTGGGGGCAGGCAGAGGCTGAGACTGGGGGGAGGCAGAGGCTGAGACTGGGGGGAGGCTGGAGGGAGGCAGAGGCTGAGACTGGGGGCAGGCAGAGGCTGAGACTGGGGACAGGCTGGGGGGAGGCAGAGGCTGAGACTGGGGTGAGGCTGGGGGAGGAAGAGGCTGAGGGGAGGCTGAGACTGGGGGGAGGCTGGGGGGGAGGCAGAGGCAGAGGCTGGGGGGAGAGAGGCTGATGCTGGCAGAGGCTGGGGGGAGAGAGGCTGATGCTGGCAGAGGCTGGGGGGAGAGAGGCTGATGCTGGCAGAGGCTGGGGGGAGAGAGGCTGATGCTGGGGGAGGCTGGGGGGAGAGAGGCTGGTGCTGGAGGAGGATGGGGGGGTGAGGCTGATGCTGGCGGAGACTGGGGAGTGAGGCTGATGCTGGGGGAGGCTAGGGGGAGAGAGGCTGAAACTGGGGGAGAGAGGCTGATGCTGAGGGAAGAGAGGCTGAGGCTGGGGGAGAGGCTGCTGCTGGAGGCGGGGGGAGAGAGTCTGCTCCTGGGGGAGTGGGAGATAGGGGCTAATGCTAGAGACAGGGGACAAGGATTGAGGGATAGTGCAATGACAAAATCGATTGGGTGGGGGGAGTGTAAGGACTCAGAATTAGAGGGGGGCAGCATTGTGAGCTCATTATGGAGAAGGGGCAGCATGTGTGGGCTCAGTATGGAGTGGAGCAATGTAGGGGAGTCAATATCAAGAGTGGGGTAGTGTGTGTGTGTGTGGGGGGGTGTCTTAGCATAACATAAGCTTTAGTGTGGTGGTCTTAGCATGAGTGGGGAAAAATGGAGGTGTCATTATGGAAAAGAGGAAGGCAGCATTAGGAGCTCATGGAGAGGGGCAGCATGCATGGGACACTGTGAGGAGGGGGCAGCATGCATGGGACACTGTGAGGAGGGGGCAGCATGCATGGGACACTGTGAGGAGGGGGCAGCATGCACGGGACACTGTGAGGAGGGGGCAGCATGCACGGGACACTGTGAGGAGGGGGCAGCATGCACGGGACACTGTGAGGAGGGGGCAGCATGCATGGGACATTGTGAGGAGGGGGCAGCATGCATGGGACACTGTGAGGAGGGGGCAGCATGCATGGGACATTGTGAGGAGGGGGCAGCATGATGTGAGGACAATGTGCAGATCATATTTCGAGGAAGGTGTGGATATAATTTATAAGGGAGGGCAGTGTGTAGTTTATTAGGGGCAGTGTCACAGTCACAATATATAAGTGGGGACGGTGTGGTGGGAATATTTTATACTCATGCTATGTTTTGTTTTGATGTGCCTGTGGTGAACCCCATTGGGGGGGGGGGGTTAGTGCCCTTCGTTTCTCATTGATACTTTTTAAAGTGTTTTACAGAGTAGATCTGCCTTAAACAGATGTCGTGTGCGAAAACTAAGTTTTACGTTGTCACTAAGGGGCACGACCACTTAAAGTGCCTAGGGCAGCATGAAGGCAAAATACAGCCCTGGCATCAACAACTCATTGTGGGCACACTGCCTTACAGTACCAGCAAAGTGGATGCATTTGTTCAAAATTTGTTCACTTTTTACACTGGATAAACTGATCCATAGTGCATATTTGAAATCCGCAACATGTCACCTTCTCTTTCGAGTACACTGTATTTTATGTGCAGATTTACCCTGTAGAATTGCAGTAGAGACAGAAAATCCACAGGTAAAAAACGCATATGCATTTTTAGAGCATTTCTGCTAAAAGCACACACTAAAAACAGATTTAATAATATTCATAATGTATTGTAGGGGATCGGCTCTGGTAGGCAATGGCAGGGACGCAGTAAAGAAGCATACACAGGCTTTCAGTCCAAAAAGGTCGATATTTTTTTCACACTGAACACAAACACAGGCGCAGTCTTACTTCAGACAGGGATAGAAAGGAAAAGTCCAGCTTGGTAAACAGCATAACATAAGTCCCAGACATAACAGTCCATTCTGATGTGATTTCCCACACAAAGTCTCCTTCAGCTTTCCAGTCCAACCACCCACACACTGAGAAGTTTTGGCTGTCTATCTATGCTGTGCTAATCATGCACCTGTGCACATCAGGTGTTGCCTCAAAAACCTGAACTAGCAGAGAAGATCCAGGCCAGGGCTTTACCTTTTCCCTGTTGCTCACCAGTGTAAAAGTGACAAGCTAGGAGGAATATACTCCCATCTACCACCAAACCCTTTACTGTGTCACAGTATCAATAAGATTTTGTCAGACCTAAATACCAAGAAATATTTTAAACAAAGCAATTTAATTTAAAACATGACACACTATCGAGACAAATCACAGCTGCAAAAACCTAGAACAGGTGAAGAAAATGCACTTAAAATGAATTGAAAAAACACAAGGCTTTTGTGTACCCCCCATCACGGATGAGCTTGCAGACTATCAGCACTGATACCTATTAGGTATACTGTACACAGGGCCGATGTTTCAATCACAAACTGCAGTGATAGTACATGTTCTGTACTATCACTGTAGTTTCCGCGGTTGCAGAAAGACCTTTGGTGATATCACAGTCATGTGAGTCACCGAAGGTCCTTAACACTGCTCTGCGGGATTCCAGGCCTGCACAATATGCGGTGCACAGGACCTGGAAACCCCACCTCTCATATTGAAATGCATTCCCCCAATGAGCTTTTGGTGAGTTTTTGACGCCACATCTTACAGTTCCAGCAAAGTGGATGGGATTTATAGAAATCTCCTGCCCACAGTGTTTCTTTTTAACTCAGCGTAAACTGATCTGCATTTCCGCAACATATTAGTTTCTCTTGTGGGTACGCTGAGTTTTTTGTGCGAATTTTCCCAATAAACTAGAATTAATGAGGAAAATCTGCATCTTAAAAATATACATGTGTTCTTAGTGCGTTTCCACAGTAGAAATGGCTTAAAAAAAAACACGTTATCCGCACCTGAGCATATCAATAATTTTTGTCACAGACAAATCTCGGGACACATAAAAACAAAGCAGCTTAAAAGAACGACGCACCAAAAAGACAAAAAACAGTCAAAAACGCTTTAAAAAGCATGTTGTAAAACTGCACACAACGCAATGAAAAATGCAAGTAACCTAATCCAAATAGGTGCAGAAATTCTGCAACAAAGAAAACTCACCCACAGCTCATGGGAACATAGCCTTATACTCCATCACTAAAACAAACCTGTAAATTGGTCAAATCTCACATGTCCTACTTCTGCTTTTTGTTTGACTATGTGGACTTTAAACCTGAGCACACAAATGTCAAGCATAACAATATATAGCAATGCTGGTAGCTAAATGCTGATGTTACCTAGAAAACAAGCTAATAATGTTGCCGCTTATGATTAGAAACGCCGCAGAAACAAAACTATTTAGCAGATACCATGCATCACTCATATATTAGTCATTTCTAAGAGCACACTTTTAAAGGGGCTATTCGGACTCTGAAAAGTCTGAAGTCACTCTGTGACTTACCACTATAGAATTGTGAAAGTGTACAGTGTGCACAGTGTCACGATTTCCCTGGATTCCCCATGTTGGTGAGCAGTAACATAACTGCATGTTTGCAATTTGCATACTTTTATTCTTCTTTGCTTCTTAGAATTCTCTTAGATTGAGGAAAGACTAAACTATGTGACTGCAAATTGCATGCAAGTGGTCATGTATACGTGGAATAAAGAGAAATTGTGACAGTGCGCACTGTCTTGATTCAGCAGTCTGAAGTCTGATAGAATGACTGTAAGGGTACCGTCACACTTTAGCGACGCTCCAGCGATCCCACCAGCGATATGACCTGGTCAGGATTGCTCGTGCGTCGCTACATGGTCGCTGGTGAGCTGTCAATCAGACAGATCTCACCAGTGACCAGTGACCAGCCGCCAGCCAGCAGCGACGCGTGGAACAACGCTGCACTTGGTAACTAAGGTAAATATCAAGTAACAAAGTGCTTGGTTACCCAATATTTACCTTTGTTACCAGCGCACACCGCTTAGCGCTGGCTCCCTGCACTCCTAGCCAGAGTACACATCGGATTAATAAGCAAACCGCTTCGCTTATTTACCCGATCTGTACTCCAGCTACGTGTGCAGGGAGCCGGCAGCCGGCACTGGTAGCCTGAGAGCGGCGGACGCTAGTAACCAAGGTAAATATCGGGTAACCAAGAAAGGGCATCCCTTGGTTACCCGATATTTACCTTGGTTACAGCTTACCGCAGGCTGCCAGACGCCGGCACCCTGCTCCCTGCACATTCAGATCGTTGCTCTCCCGCTGTGAAGCACACATCGCTGTGTGTGACAGCGAGAGAGCGTCAAAAAAATGAACCAGCACTGTGTGTAACGAGCAGTGATTTCACAGCAGGGTCCAGATCGCTGCTCAGTGTCACACACAGCGAGATCGCTAATGAGGTCACTGCTGCGTCACAAAAACCATGACTCAGCAGCATCTCGCTAGAGATCTCGCTATGTGAGAAGTACCCCTAAGCTTTTCTTCTCAGACTGTATACCTTTTGTAGCCTCATGATCATGGCAGTAGAGAATAGTGTGCATGGAGCTCATATAGCTATATACAAAGTCCCTTCAGCTCTGTATCCTGAAAATGTTGCTGCTCTATATACCATCATATGAAACCATATTTAGATATTTTCCAGGAGAAGAAATACTTGCAGGCAAAATTACCTCTGTAATATGGCATCCAACTGAACATAATATATATTGTTTGTTATGCCAGATCCACATGTAAAGGATCTGAAGTAAATGATAGTTTATTGTAAAATATAAATTTGTGTATATGCAGCTGTCGTACAATTGTATAGTAGGATAGTAAAGTGTCTGGGTGCTTGAAAAATATGGTATATGTATTTGAAGCCAGAATATTTTTCCTCTTCTATACATATATACATAGCCTCAATACTCTGGCCACAGGTGCAAATATTAAAGCATCTCTGTCTCTTATCAATCAAAGTATGCATTTTTTTCTGGCATTTAGCAGAAGTGTGTTTTTATATTGGCCTGTGGGGAGGTTTGTCTTTTAAATGAAAAATACATAGCTGAAAATAAAGAGTGGGTCCACATTAAGTGATGATATTCTGAGTATTATTATGGGCCATTGTCACTGGCATTATCATGGAATTACTATGTAAAAAAGCTTGCATTATAAAGGTACTCTAGGTGGTAAAACAGTGGTCCCTGAACTACCAACATTAAAGCGGGCTTTACACACTGCGATATCGGTCCCGATATCGCTAGTGTGGGTACCCGCCCCCATCTGTTGCGTGACATGGGCAAATCGCTGCCCGTGCCACACATTGCCCAGACCCGTCACACATACTTACCTGCCCGGCGACGTCGCTGTGACCGGCGAACCGCCTACTTTCTAAGGGGGCAGTCCGTGCGGCGTCACAGCGACGTCACTGAGCAGCCGCCCAATAGCAGCGGAGGGGCGGAGCTGAGCGGGACGTAACATCTCGCCCACCTCCTTCCTTCCGCATAGCGGCCAGGAGGCAGGTAAGGAGAGCTTCCTCGTTCTGGCGGCGTCACACGGAGCGATGTGTGCTGCCGCAGGAACGAGGAACAACCTCGTTGCTGCTGCAGTAACGATTTTTGAGAATGGACCCCCATGTCACCGATGAGCGATTTTTGCACGTTTTTGCAATGATGCAAAATCGTTCATCGGTGTCACACGCAACGGCATCGCTAATGCGGCCGGATGTGCGTCACCAATTCCGTGACCCCAACGAGTTCGCATTAGCGATGTCGTAGTGTGTAAAGCCCCCTTAATTGGTTCCAAGATGATCAATGCAAGTTAAAGAGTATTTTTATATAAATAAATATATGCCTACCCACTACACCTCATATCACTTAATACCCATCTACTAAACCTCCTAGGTAAATCAATATCCACTCACTACATATCCTAGATCGCTCAGTACTCATCCACTACAGCACATACAGCGGGTGAGATAAGTATTGAACGTGTCACCAATTTTCTAAGTAAATATATTTCTTAAGGTGCTATTGGCATGAATTTCTCACCAGATATCATCTTAGTGTTTGTGTGGGAGAATGGCTCAAAATCACACCTGAGCAATGTATGCAACTAGTTTCTCCATACAGGAGGCGTCTTGAAGATGTCATCACTAACAAAGGCTTTTGTATGAAGCATTAAATACATTTCACTAAGTGTGTTCAATACTTTTTCACTGAGTCCTTTTTCATTTTACACATAAATTAATTTATGGACATCTATGGTTTGATTCTAATTTCTATACCTGTGTGGATTGGATGGCTTGTTACCAAAATCTGGTGAGAAATTCATGTCAATAGCACCTTTAAAAGTATATTTACTTAGAAAATTGGCAACATGTTTAATATTTATTTCACCCTTTGTTTGTCGCTTAATTTCCATCCCCTATGCCTCATAGTTTAATACTTACCCACTATACTTCCTAGGTCTCTCAATGCCCACCCATTATATCTCCTAAGTTGCTCAATACCCACTCACTACCCCTTCTAGGAAACGCAATGCCCACTCACTATACCTAAAAGTAAGCTCAATGCCCAGTCCACGTATTACACTTCCTATGTCGTGTCATGCCCACCCAGTATACCACCTATGTTGCTCGATTCCCACCTACTTCACCTCCAAACAAGCAAAGTAGTGCTGACAAAACCATGCAGAACTGCAGCACAACCATTGTAGCTCAGAAAAGTTGCCCTCTCAAGTACGCCATATAATTGATGACATTGCGTACCATGGAGTAGTGCCATTTCCAATTGAAGTGCATGAACAATATACATAGCATCATAAAGAGAAAACAGCACAGCAGCAAGATCATGTGACTGCGACCAAAATCCAGGCTCTGAGAGCAAATCCGAAACTTAAATCCATTAGTCAACTTCAAAATGAGTTATTTTTCAGCAGAAAGAGCATTGGTGTTGGGAAAAAGTCCTTGAATGCCCTTTACAAAACACTGTAAATTGAAATCATAATTCTTTGAGCAACGAGTAATTGATTCCATAGTTGTCAGTTGGAGCTATAGGCCTTTTCTAATGGGGTCTAGAGTTGTGGAAAAACATACAGTGGCGTACAAACGTTTGGGCACCCCTGGTCAAAATTACTGTGATTGACAACAGTTAAGCAAGTTGAGGATGAAATGATCTCTAAAGGTATACAGTTAAAGATGACATATTTCCTTTGTATTTTAGGCGAAGAAAAAATAATTCAAAAATTTAACAGATTAAAATAATTTTACAAAAAAGGCAAATGGGCAGATGCAAAGATGTGGGAACCCTGCATGGTTAGTACCTAGTAGCACCTCCTTTGGCAAGTATCACAGCTTGTAAATGCTTTTTGTAGCCAGCCAAGAGTCTTTCAATTCTTGTTTTGAGGGATATTTATCCATTCTTCCATGGAAAAGTCTTCGAGTTCTGTGAGATTCCTGGATCGTCTTGCATGCACTGCTCTTTTGCGGTCTAGCCACAGATTTTCAATGATGTTCCGATCAGGGGACTATGAGGACTATTTAGGATCATTAATCATTTGTAGAAGCCATCCTTTTTTCAACTTCAGCTTTTCTACACACGATGTTACGTTTGCACCAAGAATTTTTTTAAATTGCATTAAATCCATTCTTCCACTCAAGAAATGTTCCCCGTGCCATTGGCTGCAACATGACCCCAAAGCATGATTGATCCACCCCCATGCTTAATGGTTGGCAATATGTTTTTTCTTGAAATTCTTTGCCTCTTTTTTTCTCCACACATACTATACCTTTGATCATTGTGGCCAAACAATTATATTTTAAGCTCATTGGCCCGCAGGACTTGTTTCCAAAATGCATCAGGCTTGCTTAGATGTTCTTTTGCATTCTTCTGACTCTGAATATTATGGTGACCATACCAGAGAGGTTTCTTCTGATGACTTTTCCATGCAGGCCATATTTGTACAGGTGTCTCTGAATAGTAGAACAATGTATCACATTTCCAGTGTCTGCTAAATGTTCCTGAAGGTTTTTTGCAGTCAAGTTGGGGGTTCTGATTTGCCTCTCTAGCAATCCTACAAGCAGCTCCCACAGAAATATTACTTAGTCTTCCAGACCTTATCTTGACCACTGTTCCTGCTGTCATTTTTTAATTACATTTTGAAATGAGGAAAGGGCAACGTGAAAATGCTTTGCTATATTCTTATAACCTTCTGATTTGTGGACTACCACCATTTTCATTTTCAGAGTTCTAGGCAGCTGCTTAGAATCTGTCGTTTCCCGGGGCAGCCGGGATGCTCGTTTCCGAACAGTCTGTGGCTCGATGGGTTTTGGATCCGGGGGCACCGTCGACCAGTTTTAAATGAAAATAAAATAAAATAAAAGTCCAACTACACCACTCTCGGTTTGCGGCCAGGTATGGTAGGGCCGCCGCTGCGGGTTCCCACTGGGGATGATGGATGGGGGCAGCGTGGATGGTGGAACCCTCTGCGACCAGGGCTTTTCCCCAGGGGTAGGTGAAGGGTTAACATGGAGGTGCAGCGTAATGAAGCAGTCCAGACAGAGAGTGCAGTTTGATGGTCTTTACTTACTGGATTCACGCCCTGGGGACGTACAGGATCCCAGGTGCGCCCATGTCCCTTATGGCTGTGCCAGCCAACCTGGTGCCACTCTCCACCTTTGCACTTTGGTGTAAGTGGGTCCTCCTTGGCGTGGAGCACTTGGAGGTCCTCCTGGTGTTTGGGTCTTTTCGCAGGCAGCTTGGACTGTTTAAGGGTATATGTCCCGGTCCTCCCTTTGCTGCTGTTGCCTCGGACGTTAGTGGTGGCAGATGAGTCCTGGAAACCCACCTGCCAGGCAGAGTTAACAGATGGCTTGAAGTCCTGGTCTGTTCTGAGATCTGCACCCCGTGCGTGCAAAGTACTGTGAACCATGGCTGTCCACCCCACAGGATCCCTCTGTCCTTGGAGCTTGCTCTCTCGCTCTCCAGCTACTTTCCTCCTTTGAGTGGCTGTTCTTTCTACTCAGGTCTTTGCAGAGTCTTTGCTACTTTCAGCATGTCTCAAGATTCCTTTGTCTGTCTTGACACCTTTCCTTTTACTATCGCACACTTCTCCTCTCAGCTCCTTCCTCTTTCCCTTCCTTTCTCTGACTAGCCACACTTCCAGGTCACTCTCCCCTCCCCCAAGTCTGGTCCCTCCCTTCCTACTTGGCTGCCTGTTAGCTCACAGTCCCCAGCCCTGTTGTAGCGCCCCTGACTATATCAGGGTGCTACAGGGAACTACATTCTGTCTCCCAGGGTGCAGGACCCAACCCCCATGGTTCCAGTTTCACAATAACCGGTGTCACCTCCATCAGCACCACAAATCCCAACCACATCTCACATCAGACCTATCAGACACACCAGTGGGATGGTCAAGCTGTAGTAGGGTCAGGCAGACTGTTGGGAGGGAGGAAGAGAAGGAGTTCAGTGAGATCCCTCAAAGAGTGAGGAGCTGGGAGTAGTAGCTCCCAGGGAGCGAGACAAAGGTTGGGTCGCAGACAGTGGTCCGGGACCACAGGAGTCGGGGACCAGTAGCAGTGGCATTGGAAAAGGGTGTGACGGACATAGTCTTGGAGGACTGTCGGCATCAGCAAGCCCAATAAGCAGATTGGTACCGAGCACGACGGGGTACAGGACCCTAGCTCAGGAACCGATTCAACATCCTGATAATTAACCTGGTACGGAGAGTATCTTCATGAACTTCCCTAAGAGCTCAGAGATTGAAGGCATCAGCATAACGCGAGGGATAGAGTTCTCCATATAGAGCAACCCACTGAAATCCCAAGTGGCAGCCATCAAGAGCAGAGCTACACTACACATAGGTAGCAGGACCCTAACAGCTTCAAGCCAAGGGGCCACAACAGACAACTAAAATTGTGCAGGGAGGCAGGGTCTGGATTACCAAGTGATACCGGTGGGAGCGGGCACCTGGACAGACTTCACGCAGTGGCAGCGGTACATAGAGACTTTGGTTTACCACAGTGTGTGCGTCCACTTTATAATCCTCAACCAGCACCACGACTACCGCAGTGAGTACCCTGATCCCTGTGCCCTGTCCTCCCAACTAACCACCAAATTCCCCCAGAGTGCGGGGCCTTCCCTACCTGTGGAGAGACTGACTCCTTGCTGCCCCACACCATCTTCCCCGGTACTCCCTCCAGCAGCGGCGGTACTCCCATTACCACATCCCGCAGGTGGCATCACAAACTTCTCCCCTGTAGATATCCCCTTTCAAGGATCGGAGTGTTAGCCGAGCCCGGGTCTGGACCCCTCGAGCCACGACCACCCCGGATCCGAGGACCCTGGTTTGTGCCGGGGCGGCACACTGTCACCTGGCTCTAAGGGGGGTCTCCCACCCTGGTTGTGAGTGTAAATGTCCTGGTGTGCTAGTGTGTGTGCACTGAAATGTGCATTACCTGGCCTTTCCAAACGATGATAGTGAACAAGTCATAACCCTAATAAGCTAATTAAGTTCTTAAACCTTGGTCAAAGTTATCTGAATGCACAAATCTCCAGGTGTGTCCAAACGTTTACATTGGCCCATTTTCTTTTTTGTAATTTTTTCAAATATAAAAGATGATTTTTATTTTTTTTTTTACAAAGGAGATGTCATCAAATTTAGGCCTTTTAGGGATCATTTCATCTTCAACTTGTCTAACTGTTCAAAATATCTAAAACAGTACATTTTATATTTGTATTATTTATATTATATAATATAATTGTATATTATAAAGTAATTTTGACCAGGGGTGCCCAACTTTTACAGGTTACTGGAAGAACTCCCTTCCCCAAATTTATTTTTGTTATTTATCAGTTCTTAACATTGATAAATGAGGATTTTGAGGATTTCTATGCAGTCATATTTTCCAAAATGTGAATGAAAGTCTAAAACCGCACTTGTTATTTACTTTGTGAGCAGTAAAATATTGGAAAGGAATGAAGGGAAGGTGTACTTTCTTCTTCTTGTCTGTAATATTGGTGTCTAATCTGTAACATTGATGGCTAATCTATAGATGACTGTGGACTAGGTTTTCACAAAAAGAATGTGACGCCCCAGGGATGTCGCTTCAGGGACGCCACAGGGTCTTCTTTTTAATATGGCAAACAGGTATGTTAGTTTTTTTTTTCTGTAAATGTGTCGTGACGCCACTCACGGCTTGCGGTCAGGGGTATGGGTGACCGCCACTGCAGATTTTATGAGCGTCTGGGGCTGATGGGGTCTGCAGTCAGATGGTGTGGCCTCCCGTGAGTGAGGCAGGCCCCAGGGGCTCGGGTGTGTAGAATAACGGGTCCCAGAATAACTCAGGCAGAGTCCAAAAGTCACTTAACTGATTTTTACTCACACAGATGTTGTTGCTGTGAGCTGACCCGGGCGTTGCTGTGATTAACCAGGTAGGACCAGGAGGTACTTCAGGCCAGTCTGAGGGTAACAGGTTAGCTCGCCTTCCTAGCTCTTCTGTGTTCGGATAACCACCTGACCTGAAGTACCATGGGGGTCTGTCCAGGGAGTCGCTACTGCCTTTTCTCCCCTTTTTGGATCGTTTGCCGGCAGCGTGGACCAGGTGAGATGGCTTCTGGCTCTATCTCCTTATGGGTCTCTGCGTTGCTGCTGAGGCTCGGACTCTGTGTGGTTGGTGAGGTACTTGTAGTTCCCCTCACCGGCAGGTTTAGCAGGTCGTTAAAATTGGGTCTGCTCTAGGGATCGGTTCCCCGTACGTGCCTAGTCACCCTGGACACTTCTCTCAGACTGGCCAGGTAACCGTTCTCCCCCGCCAACTGTCACTACACCGCGCAGGGTCTGACTAGTGTGAGCGCGTGTATCGCTTAACAACCGCCGCTCACCACTACCAGACTGACTCGCTCCACTCCTTTCCTGACAACCTCTGCACTTTAACTCCCAGCCCTTCCGCTACACCTCTTGAAAAGAATTGAAGGCTAGCCCCCCTCTGGAGACTACCCAAGGGTCTCCTCTAAAGATGTGGGAGACCTGGTTGCTATGTGTCTGTGCGTACACACCTCATTTGGCCTTTAGGATTACCTGGAAGTACTGTCCCAGCATGGGTACAGTACTCAGTGGTGCCCGACCGGGTCAGGGGCGCCACACGAAGATATCGCTAGAATTCAAGAAAAGGGTAAGCAGAAATAAAGTAAAATAAGACCAGCGCACATCTCTCAAACAAACCCCGCTAATTGGGTTTTGTGTGTAATATTTTGTGAGGAGTCTGTAATGAGACATCACTACTTTAAAGAAAGAATTCAATAAAGTGGCACAAAGCGAGCGTTAATGTTTCATGGGTGAAAAAAGTGGTTTAGATTGACAGAGCTCTGCTCCTAAAGACTAGTTTACAGGCTCTAATCAGAAGGAATCTGGAAGTAACATACTTTAAACTACATTGGTCTAAGATGCAGAACCTGTGTGCCCTCAACAATATGTGCACAGAAATGCTTGTCTGAGAGGGAAAATACATGTGAACGCATACTTACAAGAAAATGCAGGCAAGTAATAGTGGTGGACTGTACAGACTTCTCTGGACTGATGCCTCATATATCGAGAGACTAGAGACTCCACGGACTTTGCCACTCCAGAAAGGAATATATGAATTAGAGAGGTAGTCTTCTACATCTGCTATTCTCTCCACTGTAGTTTAATTGGGTTTTGAAACACTTTGTAGAGTGGCGCGAGGCAGTAATCAAAGGTGAGGGATTCACTCTGGATGTCACAGAACACTATGTGAAATACCTGCTCCTGGATGGGTGTGTGAACTTTGGCGGTGTGGGCTGGGAAACCATATAAGCCGCATACTGCTTCTGGTGTCGGCTGGCTAGGACCCAACCACGACACACACAAAGACACCACTTTTTTTCACTTTAGCCACAACCTTCTACTGGACGGTTCATTGTTGTTCCCAACTTTAAACTCCAGATAGCGGGCACATATCTTTCATTTCGATACATTTTTACTTTGTATTAACAGACACAGTTCAACTTCACTCTGGGATGCGTCCGATCTAACTGGGCCAATGAGTCCCAGTGCAACACAGTCCAGCGTTACAGTGAACACCATGACAGTCACCTTCCCTTCCTATAGTTCCATGTCTGGTTTTCTCAGGGTTCCCATAATGACCTTAAAGCTTTGCATAACTGGATGTCTAGTGTGACATCGGTTGGTTGGTCAACTACGTCACACACCAGTAGATGTAAACTAGGTACCTTGATGGTTAAGGGGACTGGCCACTAGAGTCCTGCACCAGTATAAGTCTCCTGGTACTTTGATGATTAAAAGGTCTGGATGTTGGGGTTCCAGTCTCCGGCTCCTATAGTCTGGAAGCATTCTATCCAAGGATCAGTCTCTAGTTAAATTGCTGTTCACATCCTGTGTCTCTGGCCTCTATTGAGAATCACGCTATCTTTCCTTCCGTCTCCTTTGCTCCATTGCTACAAACTACCCACTGTATGCAACCTTCACAACTATACTCTGTCATGTTTGCTCACTAGATCTTTTCTGACTCTTTCCAGAATTAACCTTTCCCTGTCAGCTGATCCCTCCTAGGGGAGGCTATTCTGAACACTTAACTCTTTCTGTCCCTGCTGTCTGTTGCAGGGCAGACTTAAATTTCACCTACGTAAACATTCTAATACAAATACATTACATTTCACATGACATAATATTTCCAAAAGACAGAAGACATTATTCACATTACACAACATTGATGCAAATGGTGTCCTCGGTGGGCAGGAACGCGACTACCATTGTCCTGCACTCTTAAACACTAGGTAGTTGTCATAGTCCTTACTTGTGGTGCGGTTTCCATATTGCAGTTTTGTTCCACCCTCCTGTGAACCCAGTGTCAGCCTGTGTGTCACATGGAACCTGCTGCTAGCGTTTCAGGTACCTTTTCTATGACTCTGGGGCAGACTGTTTCCCTACTGGGTCGCTCTCTGGTTTATGGGAGGGCTTCGCATGCCAGATAATTGCGGTGCTTCTTTAGGGAGCTGTGTTGGCCGGAGCGATGCCAGTCAGATTACCTCGATAGTTTCAGTAAGTGTCTGGCTCCTGGCTGTTTGGTTTATTGATCTTGGTTCTCGACCCTCGACTGCTTCCTGACTTTGCTCGGCCTCATCCCCTGAATCTGTGATACCTTCTGGCTCCTGACCTCTGATCGCCTCCTGACTACGTCCTTGTCTGTCCCTTTTGACCTGTATGTGCTCTTCTGGTTACCGGACCTAAGCTTGACTCTTGACCTTGCTTTTGTCTCCTCCCTGTGTTTAGTTCCGTCCTCTCGGCTCTGACCTTGACTTGTTCGACTGCCCCACTGCCCTTACAGCACGCTGGTGCTCACAGCGCCATTTAATTACTATTAGGCTATGTGCCCACAGGACTTTGTACCCGCGGATTTTGCCGAGGAAAACCTGCGGATTTATTTGGATTTTCTAGATAAATCTGCAGGTTTTAGCAAGTACAGACACTCCCCATGTTATTCTATGGGACATGGGGAGTGTCTGTGTGTCTGTGTTCATGCTGCGATATGTGCGGTTGTGGAACATGATGCGGATGTCCCGCAGCCGCACGTAACTGCATGTCAATTATTCCTGCAGAAATAAATGTGTAAATCCCGCCTCTCCATTATGGAGATAGAGGCCGGGACTTCCGCAGGTAAGTCGCATGAATTTCCGCAGGTTTTCCGCAGATATATCGCTGGAATCCGGAGGGAGCTGCTGCGGGAAACCTGCAGACATACCTGCGGATATATCCACAGGTGCCTGCTCCCGTGGGCACATAGCCTTATACACATAGTCACTAGCTTCTCTCTCTATTCTGTGACGTGACGTCACAGCAATTAGCACAAAACTCATCGACTTTTTTGAACAGAGTCAAGTATATGCATGGCCGCCTCCTCATTGAGAAATGTTTGCAGTTTTTAGAGGAGTTTTCTGCTCCAAAATCCACATCAATAATACTTCACTACTTATGGAATAACTTGCCTATCAATTTAATGAGGAAAGCTGAAAATACCAAATTTTAGAGTGTTTTGGCATTAAAACTAATTAGAATCTTATTCAAAAGTGTCCATTTTTGTCAGAATCTGATTACTAATCCTGTGGGAAAAAAAACCCTGTGTAAATGTACCATTAGGATCCTAAATGGGTAACGGAGGTGCTGGAATTAGAACCTGCTATCACACATTTATAGTATCATAGTATCATAGTATCATAGTTTTTAAGGTTGAAGGGAGACTCTAAGTCCATCTAGTTCAACCCGTAGCCTAACATGTTGATCCAGAGGAAGGCAAAAAAAACCCCAATGTGGCAAACAAGTTCCAATGGGGAAAAAATTTCCTTCCTGACTCCACATCCGGCAATCAGACTAGTTCCCTGGATCAATACCCTGTCATAAAATCTAATATACATAACTGGTAATATTAAATTTTTCAAGAAAGGCGTCCAGGCTCTGCTTAAATGTTAGTAGTGAATCACTCATTACAACATCATGCAGCAGAGAGTTCCATAGTCTCACTGCTCGTACAGTAAAGAATCCTCGTCTGTGATTATGATTAAACCTTCTTTCCTCAAGACGTAGCGGATGCCCCCGTGTTCCAGTCGCAGGCCTAGGTGTAAAAAGATCTTTGGAAAGGTCTCTGTACTGTCCCCTCATATATTTATACATTGTGATTAGATCCCCCCTAAGCCTTCGTTTTTCCAAACTAAATCACCCCAAGTTTAATAACTTGTCTTGGTATTGCAGCCCACCCATTCCTCTAATAATCTTGGTCGCTCTTCTCTGCACCCTCTCCAGTTCAGCTATGTCCTTCTTATATATCGGTGACCAGAATTGTACACAGTATTCTAAGTGTACATACTTTAAATATGGCATGAATGCCCCAGAAAGTAATACCTCTTTTAATATTTATTGAGGCAATCGAGAGTGGTTCCACACCACAATGTGGGCCTTTGGATCAAAAAAGGTTGTGCACCTCTGGCCTTTACTCTTCACTAGTCACTTTATGAAAATTGTATGAATACCCATACTAAAACTTCCAGTCTCTTTTAACCACCTATTTCTGGACTTCTGAAGTTACCATTTCTAAGTGGAGTTAGTGATATTAATTATTTATGCTTCACTAAACTATAATTCATATCCAATATGTGTTATTCATTTAATTCTCAGTTTCTAAAATTCTTTACTTGTAACAGCAAATGGAATTATGTGTGCTATAATGGGATAACTTTTTTTGTCCCTTTTTTACAATGTGCAATACAGAGTAATATTGTGGTACCGTGTTAGCCTGAAAAATCAATTGAAATACGTCCCAAGAATGACAAAAGTATTTTAGGAGTGATACCTTTTATAGGCTAACCAGAAAAATGATATTAGCAAGCTTTCAGAGCACACAGGATCCTTCTTCAGGCGAATTACAAATGAATTACTGAGACCAAACACAACATTTAAATTAATGTTACAACAGGTCCCTTTTTTAAAATTGGAGTAATATATGTTACACATGATTTTGCTGTTGGGCAATATCGCCACCTAGTGGAATTCATTAATTTCACACTTTTTATTTAACGCCTTTTGGATGACACAAGAGGTGTTGTAATGTGAGATTCTGTTAATAATATTTATCTGCTTTAGGCTACAATCATAGATAAGGAAAAACTCTGATAACACTAGTTCAAATTACTTTAAATGAGATAAGTTGTACTTTTTTTTTCTAAGTAGTAAATACAGCAAATATGGTAAAGTAAAACGTCCATCTTTTCAGGTAGTCTATTGTGGATTTTGACATGTGTTTAGGATCATTATCCATTATCCATAATCTTTTCAACTTCAGCTTTTTTACACATGGTGTTATGTTTTCATGAACAATTTGTTTAAATTGCATTGAATCCATTCTTCCCTCTAACCAGGAAATGTTCCCCGTGCCATTGGCTACAACACAACCCCAAAGTATGATTGAGCCCCCCTATGCTTAATGGTTTATGTCATGTTCTTTTCCTGAAATTCTGTGCCTTTCTTTTCTCCACAACTTTGGTTATTGTGGCCAATCTCATCGGTCCACAAGACTTGTTTTCAAAATGCATCGGGCTTGTTTAGATGTTTCATATACTTGAGGCAGCATGGTGGCTCAGTGGTTAGCACTGCAGTCTTGCAGCCTTAGGGTTCTAGGTTTAAATCCCACCAAGGACAACACCTGCAAGGAGTTTGTATGTTCTCCCTCTGTTTGCATGGGTTTCCTAAAGGCCCCTTTACACACTGAGACTTTCTAGCAATCCCACCAGCGATCCCAACCTGGCCGGGATCGCTGGAAAGTCTCTAAACAGTCGCTGGTGAGCTGTGAAACAGGCAGATCTGGCCAAAGACGCAGCAGCGATACGGACCTGCAGAACGACCTCGCTGGTTGTTGGGGACGTGTCACACAGCAGCTATTTAACGACTCACACCTATGTTAGGGGCGTGGTGTTTGGTGTTGAAGCCACCTAGGTGTCCTCTTTACACGCCCCCCCTCAGCTCCAATTGGTGATCGCTAGTGCGTTCTCATTGGCGACCCCGAGCTTAGAAAGATTGGCAAAAGTTGCGCTTGTATATTCTTTGTTCCTGAGCTTCTGAGCTTTGTTCCTGAGCTTTATAGTATTGCAGACTGAAGAACTCTCTAATGATCCACAAACCAGCATGCTCAGGAACAAGGTAGCTTTGAAACAAAGGACGGAAGCGCTAAAGTTGCCTTCTTTACAGTGAAAGCCGCCCAATCAGAACACAACAGCAACCAGCAATTGGAGGTTAGGAGGCAGGAAAGGAAACGCTATAGCACCTCTATGGGCTGGGTTCTAAGTTGCTAACTATGTCGATGTAACGGTGTCAAACACACCGATGCATGCTGCGCAGCGGGAAACAAAGGACCAAAAAAATGGTCCTGAAAGATTTGTAGCGATCAGCAACCTCACAGCGGGGGCCAGGTCACTGATGCGTGTCACACACTGCAATGTTGCTGGGGAGGTCGCTATTACGTCACAAAACCGGTGACGTTACAGCGATACTGCTAGCGATGTTGCAGTGTGTAAAGGGGCCTTAAGAGATCTCAAGATAGATTGTGAGCCCCAATGGGCATAGTTATGATCACAAAAAAACAACCAAAGTCACAGCTAGTATAAACAAGGGAACCAATTTCCAGAAAGCCAGAAGAAAATTCCCATAAGCATTAACCTTTAATTCAAATTTTAAAAAAGGTGTAGAATTTACCAACACAAAACACTCTCAAATAGTGAAAGGGCAAAAATAGGTAAATGACCAGTTTTGAAAAGGGAAGAGGGGGGCACTGGCCCTAATGTATCCCTACCTAACAATGGAGGGTATGACGCCCTAGGGTTGTGGCGCCCCCATTCGCCGACGTGAGACCCTAAAGACTCCCTAATGTGACCTACACTACACTTACAAAGGAAATGTGTCATCAAGTTTATGCCTTTAGAGATCATTTCATCTTCAACTTCCTGAACTGTTCACAATACCAGTCATTTTGACCAGAGGTGCCCAAACGTTTGCATGTTGCTGTAAATACTTCTTTCCCTAAATCTATTTTTGTTACTTATCAGTTCTTAACATTGATAAATGAGGATTTTTATGCAGCCATATTTTCCAAAATGTGACTGAAAATCTAATACCGCACTTGTTATTTACTTCGTGAGCAATAAAATATTGGAAGGAATGAAGGGAAGGTGTACTTTCTTTTTCTTGTCTGTAATATCGGTGTCTAATCTATAGATGACTGTGGACTAGGTTTGCACAAACATGAAGATGCCACTAGAATCCAAGAAAAGTGAAGCAGGAAAAAAAGTAAAATAAGACCAGCGCACATCTAAGGCTACTTTCACACTTGCGTTGAACGGTATCCGTTGCATTGCGTTGTGTAACGGATGCAACGGATGTGTTGCATATAGTGACACAACGGATGCAACGGATGCTGCAAAACAACGCAATTCGTTTTGATTTTTTTTTTTTTTTTTTTCCCGGTTTTACCAGCGGCAGACTATAGTGAACGATCAGCTGATCGTTCCCTGCAGCCGGCCGCTGGGTGATCAGCTGATTGCTCCCAGTAGCCGGCCGCCGGGTGATCAGCTGATCGCTCCCGCCCGCCGGGTGATCAGCTGATCGCTCCCGGCTGCCGGGTGATCAGCTGATCGCTCCCTGCAGCCGGCTGCCGGGTGATCAGCTGATCGCTCCCGCCCGCCGGGTGATCAGCTGATCGCTCCCGGCTGCCGGGTGATCAGCTGATCGCTCCCTGCTGCCGGGTGATCAGCTGATCGCTCCCGCCCGCCGGGTGATCAGCTGATCGCTCCCGCCCGCCGGGTGATCAGCTGATCGCTCCCGGCTGCCGGGTGATCAGCTGATCGCTCCCTGCAGCCGGCTGCCGGGTGATCAGCTGATCGCTCCCGGCCGCCGGGTGATCAGCTGATCGCTCCCTGCAGCCGGCCGCCGGGTGATCAGCTGATCGCTGTCACTTGCCGGCGCCCGGGCATGCCGGCGGGCGGGCGCTCAGCTGAGCGCTGTGACTTGCCGGCGGCCGGGCATGCTGGTGGCCGGTCATTCAGCTGAGCGCTGTCGCTTGCCGACGGCCGGGCGCTCAGCTGAACGTTCGGCCACCGCGAGCCAAAATAAAGTTTGATTTAAAAAAAAAAAAAAAAAAAAAAAAAAAAGAGCATGCGCAGTGAAATCCAGAGGATTCCGCTGCTCAAAATAACGTTACATGCTGCGTTCCTCCCGCTGGGCGGAAGCAACGGAGCGTCGCCCAGCGGAAGCAACGCAGCTCCTTTTGGTACAATCCGTCAACCATACAAGTCTATGGGAAACAGCGGAATCCGTTAACGGATTCCGCTGTTTCCCAAAAGGGCGGATTGTAACGGAAGGAAAATAACGCAAGTGTGAAAGTACCCTAATTGGGTTTTGTGTGTAATACTTTGTGAGAAGTCTATAATGATACAGCACTACTTTATCCCCTTTACCCCCTGGCAAGATTCCGTTTTTCGATTTTTATTTTTTTTTTCCCCTTCTTCCAAGAGCTGTAACTTTTTTTTATTTTTCTTTCAATTTTGCCATATGAGGACTTTATTTTGTGGGACGAGTCATATTTTTGAATGAAACCATTGGTTTGACCATATAGTGTACTGGAAATGGGGAAAAAATTCAAAGTGTGGTGAAATTGCAAAAAAAGTGCAGCTGCACAATTGTTCGGAGTTCGTAGATACTAAACATGTATACTTTTATTTTTATCTAACGGCTTAAAAAAAAATTCAGAAGTTTGTTCAAAAAAGAATGGTGCCTTTTTTTGGCATTTTCTGAGACCCGTAGCGTTCTTATTTTTTCGTATGTGGAGCTCAGCGATGGCTTATTGTTTGTGTCTTGAGCTGATGTTTTTAGTGATACTATTTTTGTGCGGATGCTACATTTTGATCGCCTGTTATTGCATTTTAAAAAATGTATGCGGCAACCAAACAATATAATTTTGGTGTTTGGAACTTTTTTCTCGCCACGCTGTGTACCGATCAGGGTAATTGTTTTTCTAATTGGATAGATCAAGCAGTTCTGAATGCAGCGATACCAAATATGTGTAGATTTTTTTTTTTAACTGTTTGATTTTCAATGGGGTGAATTGAACATTTAGTTTTTTTGTATTTCTTCATATTTTAAAAAAACTGTGGGTTTTTTACATTTTTTATTTATTTTGCAAGATTTCCTAGGGGACTTTATCACTGCACAGTCTGATCGCTTGCGCATTTCTGCTGCACAGCTCTGATCAGCAGAAATGCAGTGTTCCTATGAGAGCCAGCGCTCTGTAGGCTCTAACTGGAAACGCCAAGGAAAAAGAAAATTGAGGATCCAGCACGATTTTTCTTATTCAGGTAAAAGCATCAAGGCTTTATTTGAAAAGGTTAAAAATAGTAACAATGTGAAGACCTAGATATTGATAACAAAAAAGGGGGGGCAGCAGGTGAGCGGAGAAATTCCTCCTTTTTCCTCATTGTTGGTTTTCTAACAGGAAACACAGCGCATTACCTGCTGCGGCCATTTAAATCACTCTGTCACATTATGACAGTGCAATCTAAGAAGTTAACAGGTGCAGGTAGATTGCAGATCCACCGACGCCTGATAGCCTCACATGTCTGCTGTTCAAATCAACAGACATGTGCAGGGATTGCGTTAGAGAAAGCATTCAATAAAGGCACTTAATAGGTTAGTGTGGCGCCCCTGACCTGGTCAGGCACCACTGAGTACTGCACCCATGCTGGGGACAGTACAATACAGGTAATCCAGAAGGCTGACCGGGGTGTGGTACACAGGCGCATAGTGATCAGGTCTCACACATGTACCCATGAGAGGACCCCTGGGGATCCCAGGAGGGGGAAAAGCCTTCACCTTCACTGGAATAGTGGAGGGGGCCAAAAGCCTCCATCTCCTCTCAAGGGGTGTGGTAAGAGAGTCTGGTTGCTAGGTGGCGTAGGCAAGAACAGGAGAGGAGGGGCAGTGAGCCAGAGCAGTGTAGAGTCCAGGGAGCTCGAGTGAGGAGCAGATCCCTGGGGCTGTGCAGTCTGACAGCGCCCGCGCAGTGGCTACTGACGGGGGAGAACGGTCAACTAGGAGGGCTACCCGAAATCCATCTTCAGCTAAAGAGAGAGCACGGAGTGGGAAGTAAGGAGACTGCTAGAGAGTACCAGGCCCAAACGGGCGGCAGATCCCGAAGCGGAGATAGATCCAGCTTTCTTTTGCTAAACCTGCCGGTGTGGGGCTCTCAAAGCCCACGCCACAACACCACAAAAGCCGCAGCCACGTAGCCACAGTTAGGGCCCATAGGTCACAGGAGGCAAGCAGCTGGAGTGGCCTGGTCCAGGCGACAAGCAAACGGCAAACGAAGGGGAGAGAGGCTGCAGCATCTTCCCTGGGTGACCCCCATAGGGACTCAAAGTCGGGGTTACCCCAAACCACCAAGGGCTAAGGAAGGCGAGTTAGTAGTCACCCTCACAAGTCAGCCTGAAGGACACCTGGTTCCCACTTGGTTCATCCCAGCTACGCCCGGGTCACTCACCCTGCCATCAACTGTGAGTAAAAACCCTGAAAGACATCCTGCCTGTGTTGAGTCATTCTGCGCCTTGTGGTACTACGCACCTACACCGGGCCCTGGGGCTTGCCTCACTCTCAGGAGGCTATTCCAACTAACTGCACACACCATCAGCCCCAGGCGACCCCCAACCTGCAGTGGCGGTCCCTACTGGCCGCAATACTGAGAGTGGCGTCACGACAAGAGAAGAAGATCTCCTACCTGTGACAGATCCAGCCGAGTGGAGTCCCTGAAGGTAATGCACCGACACTACACCTGTGGGGCTTCACATAGTGTTTCATGGCTGCTGGTTTTTGGCACAAGGTTAGAGGAGGCTGGGTTTTTCTAAAGCTGGTCTTTCCTGACAATGATAATGGACAAGCAACACAACTCCAAAGCATGAGTGATCTACTTAATGCTTGGCAGATGATCTTTTTCTAAAACTCTGTGGCCTTTTTTCTCCACACATCATTTTGATCATTGTGGCCAAAGAGTTCCCTAACCTTAATAGGCTAAGATCTGAAACCTTGGTTGAAGTTATCTGAGCACACAAGTCTCCACGGGTGCCAAAAGTTTGGAATTGCCCATTTTCCTTTTTCTAACTTTTAAAATGTAAAAAATGAAAATATTATGTTTTTTTGCCTAAAATACAAAGGAAATGTGTCATCTTTTATCTTTTATACCTTTTATTCCAAGTGCCCATAATGAGGAGAGGCAGCATTCTAGATCCAGTGTTATTCCTCTTGCAGAGACGCTGGGGTTCTATATGGGAGAACGTAGCATCCGATCCCATGATCATGATTCTGGGAGCAGCATATTTTCTCTGTATTCGTCCGCTGAGAACACTTGCATCTCCACAAGTACAAATTCACATGTTGCGGCTCAGAAAGCCATGCCGCCTTTTAGAGAAAAGAACAGTGGGCATGCGATTTTTATAAATCCCATCCACTGTGCTTGTACTGTACAATACAGCGTTTTGAAAGCAGCAAAAACATGCCACGTCCAAAATGCTGCTAACGCTGGTTGTGGGAACATACCCTTCCAGTTAATTTCATCTTCAACTTCCTTAACTGTTCAGAATAACAGTAATTTTCACCAGGAGTGCCCCAGTCCCACTGTATCATGTTATGTATATGCCACAGCCCCACTATCTCCTGTAGTGTATATGCTCCACCCTCACTGTATCCTGT
The DNA here is from genome assembly GCF_048569485.1 of Anomaloglossus baeobatrachus. Lineage (NCBI taxonomy): Eukaryota > Metazoa > Chordata > Amphibia > Anura > Aromobatidae > Anomaloglossus > Anomaloglossus baeobatrachus. Next base: position 480,298,698 of record NC_134356.1, read on the forward strand.
GATATATTGGTGTGCCACGGTTGACAGACAGTCCCGTGGTGTTTGGCTAAAGAAGGTCGCAGCATTTGGCTACATTAATTGCTCCCCGACATTCTATTCTTCTTGCTGTGGTGTAAATGGTATCATATGTATCTGTGACGCCCTGGCCTATCAGGTCGTCACAGGGTATTGTGCAATATGCCCTTTTGTGCAATATCCACCTCCTCCTTGGTTACGGGTCCCTAACAAATGGTGTTGCCAAAACCAGCTAATCAAAATCCTAGGAACACTTTGCACCACACCCACCAGACACACCGGTGGACAGCCTGAGTGGAATAGGGTCGCCCACTTGGGGGGTTGGTTAAGGGGAGGTTAGGAGTGTCAGGAGTCAGTCAGAGAAAGGGAGAGTGTAGTGTTGGAGGTGAAAGTGAGAGGAGGTCAGGAGCTGGGCTCCTTGGAACTACTAGGTAGCAGACGTTGGTCTGGGCCTAGTAGGAGCTGGACCCCCAGTCACAGGGGATCGTGACAAGGGGCATGGCATTGTCGTGAAGGACAGCCGGCGGCCTTGTACCATCATCGGGCTGGGACTAGGGCACGACGGGGAACGTGGACCCCAGGTCAAGTTGTAGCTTCAGGCAACCTGACAATTCGCTCGACGAGAACGGAGCCTTCAAGATCCGCTCTCCACCTGCTCCAAAATTGGGCTACTAGAGCAACGAGAGGGATAGGACTTTCCACAAATACGGTACAGGAAATCCCAAGCGTGAACCGTGAGAGCAAGCTCCCTCAGTTAGCCATACTGGGGAGCGGGACCCGACTAGTTTTAGGCTACTGGGACCAATCAGAAACGAACAAGGTGCCACGGGAAAGGTCACAGATCAACAGGCAACACCAACAGAAACGGGACCCAAATGTGCTCCCCCTCAGCGGCAGCGGTGTCCAAAACTTTGGTTTACTAACGTTATCGGTGTCCGCGTTATTGGACTGAGTACGCAAGTGACCCTTACCTCCCCAATGGCACCTCCCTGTCACCATCACCGAGTCCCGGAGCATCCCCCCTACCTGTGGATGGGTTAAACAACTGGCTGCCCACTCCATCGCCACCGGGTACTCCCAGCCGCAGCGGTGGTACTCCACCTTACCACACACCATGGGTGGCGTCACAAACTCTCAATATACCATACCCCCTGTAAATACCCCCCCTTCATTCGAGTGGCGGCGAGACCCCCGGGTCCGGACTCCCCTCAAGCCACCGCGGATCCGGATCCGAGCAGCCCGGCTGCTGACACGGGGGCGGCACACCTCTTTTCTGCTTGCGGTTAATCTTTTTTTACTTTTAGCACCCTGCGAATATCCTCACCTTTCAGCTGTTAATCATCATCTCTTCCCCTTTTCTCCTCAAATACCCACATTTCCCTTTTTGTGTGTTTGCTGGTGATAGAGTTATATTTTTATACGCGCCTTCTTGGAGATAGGTTATTTATTCACTTCCCCCTGTTTGTGTTCCCTGGGTCTTTTTTAGAGCTTAGTGGGTTTGACTGAGCACTCATCCCATCCATTCCTTACCTAAGACCATGTTCAGGGTCAGCCAGGGCCAAGTATCCTGCTTAGCGCATAGGTCCAGGCCCTATCTGGGGTGGTCAGGGGAGCCAGGGGCCAGTGGATGATTTTGTCAGGAGTCACCATCTCCCCCATCCATAGACACAGGGTTTCCCTTGCCTGTCACCGTACGGCTGGTACTTCCCCATACCTAGTGTGACATCTATATGATCCAGCTCTTATGTCTCCTGTGACGTATATGCCCAGTCCACCTGTCACCTGTGATGTTTTTGCTGCATCCCCATTGTTTCCTGTGATCTATATGCTGGAGCCCCACTGACACCTGTGATGTATATGCTCCAGCCCCACTGTCTCCTGTGATGTCTATGCTCAAGCCTCCATGTCTCCTTTGATGTATATCCCCAGACGCACTGTCTCCTGTGATGTATGTGCACCAGCCCCCATGTCTTCTGTGTTGTACGCTCTACCCACTGTCTCCTGTAATGAATTCTGTGATGAAATACTGATCGTCGGAACGTACCCTTAAAGATCATTTCATCTTCAATTTGCTTAACTGCTCACAATAACATTCATTTTGACCAGGGGTGCCCTATAAACTGTGGCCACCACTAGCAAGCCCTTATATGCAGCATTCTAGAATACTGTATGTAAGTGCTCAAGCCTATCGGTATAACGCAAAAAAAGCTTTTATTATACTCACCTGCTGGTAGTCCCATCTAATGGGTGCTTCCTCTTTTCTTGCGATCGCCATCCTCCTTCTTGCATCATGTGAATGATGCGTCCTAAGTCATCCACACATTGTCCTCCATTGCGCTCTTGTGCACTCACACTTCTCTCTACCCTACTGCGGGCAGAGCAAAGTACAGTGGAACCTTGGTTTAAGAGTAACTTGGTTTGAGAGCGTTTTGAAAGACAAGCAAAGCTTTTTACAAATTTGTAACTTGGTTTAAGAGCAATGTTTTGCAATAAGAGCAAATTCCCACCGTGTACACTTCCGATTCTGTCCTTTCACCACTCTCTGACCCGCTCTGGAGGTAATTTTCTGTCCATATGTACTGTATACAGTATACCATTGCACAGTTACAGTATATACTATATAGCATTTCTATCAATTTGCATTTGTGGATACAGTATTGTACTCTCTTTCGGATAACCAGTACAGCACATTACTTGTAATGTAACTCTTGCACACCAACAATTCTATTGGCAGCTAATGAGCAGTTTAATTTGTTTTATGTTTTTTACTGTACAGTATTTTGTATTAGTGTACTGTAATAATTTTATATGAATACAGTACATTATTTTGTATTACTGTAATAAATTTGTATAAATACTGTAAATATTGTTGGGTTGTGGAACGGATTGTCTGGGTTTCAATCATTTCCTACGGGAAAATTCGCTTTGATATAAGAGTAACTTGGTTTAAGAGCTCACTCCCAGAACCAATTATGTTCGTAATCAAAAGTACAACTGTACTGTATTGCGGAGGCATGGGGAAAGTTCAAAAAAATGCCAGCACGTGGGCACTGCAATACTTAGATCTTCTCTCAGCAGAGCAGATAAAAGTGTGCATATGCAAGAGTGCAAAGAAGGACACTGTGGATGACATAGGATGCATCATCCACATGGAGCATGGAAGAAGGATCGAGATCGCAAGAATAGAGGCGACCCCGGACCGAGACCAGCGACGCACATCGGACCAGGCTACCTTGAAGGTGAGTATAATAAAAGGTCTTTTATATATTATATGAGCAGCCTGGTCACTTATATACAGAATTCTACAATGCTGTATATACAGTTGAAACCAGACGTTTACATACACTATCTAAAAAGACACATCTGCAGGTTTTCTCACTATGTGATACGAAATCAGAATATACCTTTCCCATTTTAGGTCAAGAAGGATTATCAAAATTGTTCATATTTGCCAAAAGCCAGAATAATCAGAGAGGGAGACTGTTTCAAGGCATTTTTATAACTTTTTGCAGTAAAAAGTTTACATACATTTCATTAGTATTTGGTACTATTGCCCTTAAACTGTATGATTTGGGTCAATATCCTTCCACAAGGTTCTCTTTATAGTTGAAAGGAATTTGGCCCATTCCTCCTGACAGAACTGGTGTAACTGAGCCATGTTTGTAGGTCGCCTTGCAGGCACCCGCCTTTTCAGCTTTGCCAATAAATTTTCAATAGGATTAAGATCAGGGCTTTATGATGGCCACTCCAAAACATTCACTTTGTTAACCTGAAGCTACTTTGTAACCAGTTTGGTAGTATGTTTCGAGTCATTGTCCATTTGGAAAACCCATTTCCGCTCAAGCTTTAAGTTCCTGGCTGATATCTTGAGATGTTGCTTCAGTATTACCACATAGTCTTCTTTCCTCATGATGCCATCTATTTTGTGAAGTGCACCAGTCGTTCCTGCAGCAAAACAACCTTATAGCATGATGCTGAACACCACAGTTGGGATGGTGTTCTTAGGTTTCAGAGCTTCTCCCTGTTTCCTCCAAACGTAACGATGGTCATTATGGCCAAACAGTTCAATTTTCGTTTCATCGGATCACAGGAGATGTCTCCAAAAATTAAGGTCTTTGTTCCTCTGTGCATTTACAAACATTAATCTGGCTTTTTTAGGTTTCTTTTGGAGTAATGGCTCTTTGTCCTGATATGGCTGGGGTACTTACTATGAGAATCTATGTCAGGATGTCTATATAATCCCTTTTAAAGTTTCCATGCCTAAAATTAAAATTAACATTTTATAAGTACAGTTTAAGTAAGTGCACCAGCCTCATCAGGTCAACAACATTTTTTTTGATAATCTATATAGTTTTTTTTAAATCTGGTCAAAGATCTGCTGTAATCCTTTCCCGACATTTGACGTAAGTTTACGTCATGGTTGGGAAGGGATTTTGGGAAATTGACGTAAATGTACAGTACAGACCAAAAGTTTGGACACACCTTCTCATTCTAAGAGTTTTCTTTATTTTCAGGACTCTGAAAATTGTAGATTCACATTGAAGGCATCAAAATTGTGAATTAAAACATGTGGAATGAAATACTTAAAGTGTGAAACAACTGAAAATATGTCTTATATTCTAGGTTCTTCAAAGTAGCCACCTTTTGCTTTCATTACTACTTTGCACACTCTTGGCATTCTCTTGATGAGCTTCAAGAGGTAGTCACTGGAAATGGTTTTCCAACAGTCTTGAAGGAGTTCCCAGAGATGCTTAGCACTTGTTGGCCCTCTTGCCTTCACTCTGTGGTCCAGCTCACCCCAAACCATCTCAATTGGGTTCAGATCCGGTGACTGTGGAGACCAGGTCATCTTGCGTAGCACCCTATCACTCTCCTTCTTAGTCAAATAGCCCTTACACAGCCTGGAGGTGTGTTTGGGGTCATTGTTCTGTTGAAAAATAAATGATGGTCCAACTAAATGCAAACCGGATGGAATAACCCGCTGCTGCAAGATGCTGTGGTACCCATACTGGTTCTGTATGCCTTCAATTTTGAATAAATCCCCAACAGTGTCACCAGCAAAGCACCCCCACACCATCACACCTCCTCCTCCATGCTTCACAGTGGGAACCAGGCATGTAGAGTCCATCCGTTCACCTTTTCTACAAAGACACAGTGGTTGCATCCAAAGATCTCAAATTTGGACTCATCAGACCAAAGCACAAATTTACACTAGTCTAATGTCTATTCCTTGTGTTCTTTAGCCCAAACAAGTCTCTTCTGCTTGTTGCCTGTCCTTAGCAGTGGTTTCCTACCAGCTATTTTACCATGAAGGCCTGCTGCACAAAGTCTCCTCTTAACAGTTGTTCTAGAGATGAGAAGGTGTGTCCAAACTTTTGGTTTGTACTGTACTTCATGAGAACTCACCATGTCATGATTGAAGAAAGGTCCCTGCTGAATCTGACATAGTTTTGTCTGGCCACAGGACACGTCTCCAAATATTAAGATCTTTATTCCTGTGTGCATTTGCAAACATTTATTTGGATTTTTGTAGGTTCTTTTTGGAGTAATAGCTTCTTCCTGGCAGAGAGGCCTTTCAACCCATGTTGATACAGTAGTTTTTTCACTGTGGATAATGACAATCTTACCAGCTTCCACCAGAATCTTCATAAGGTCTTTTGCATTTGTTCTTGGCTTGATATGTACATGTATAACCAAAGCTCGTTCATCTGTTACACAGAACCAGTCTCCTTCCTGAGCGATATGATGGCTGGATAGTCCAATCTTGTTTGTACTTGCGTATAATTGTTTGTACAGATGAATGAGGCACCTTCAGGCATCCTGAAATTGCACCCAAGGATGAACCAGACTTGTGCAAGTCCACAATTTTCTTCCCGAGATCTTGGCTGATTTCTTATGACTTTCTCCATGATGTTACACAAAGAAGCAGTGTGTTTCAGTTGTGCATTAAAATACATCCACAGGTGTGTCTAATTAACTCAGATGTTGCCAATAAACCAATCAGAAGCTTCCAAAGACATGACATCATCATATGGGCTGTCCCATGTCCCATATTGTTTGAAGTCATAGTATGCTTAGTGTATGTAAACGTTTGACTTTGCATAAAGTAATAAAAATTCCTTAAAACATTCTCATTATTCTGGCATTTGGCAAAAATAAATAATTTTGGTTCCTAATTGACCTAAAACGGGAAAGGCTTATTCTGATTTCATGTCAGACAGTGAGAAAAACATGCAGATGTGTCTTTTTAGATGGTGTATGGTTTCAACTGTCTTCTGGTTTCAACTGTAAGGGCTTACTGGTGGTGGCCGCAGTTTATATAGGGAAATCCTGGTGACAGGTTGCATTTAATGTACATTCATATCTTTGCTCCTTTGAGATAAAAGTGGGATTTTGTAATCTATATCAATTGTCTCAAGTTTACCAGGAAGGAAGTGATAGACATATGTTCTGTGTTATAACTACAAGACTCTTAGAGGTGTGTCTTTATTTCCAGCTTTTGTTTTGGGATTGTCTTTATATTGTGCATGATGGCAGGCAGCTGAACAGCTGGAGGCAGCTAAAGATCTCCGGTTACTGTTAGAGGGGAGTGATGGTCCTATGGGAAACTCTTGGTGGAGTCCAGTATTCATTTTTCCACACACCAATCATAGTAAGAATTGAGATGAGAGTAACATAAGACCCAAACATATGTGTTGTTTTAGCTTGCAATGAAATATGTACGATTCATACTTGTTTTCCAGAAGATATCTATTTACGTGAAAACTATTTACAGTCAATCAACTCACATAAATGTTAAAGATGATCTGTTGCTATATTTCACCAAACTGCATATGTGAAGCCCCGGGAACGCTGTGTCGGTGCATTACCTTCAGGGACTCCACTCGGCTGGATCTTGTCACTGGTAGGAAATCTTCTATTCTTGTCGTGACGCCACTCTCAGTATTGCGGCCAGTAGGGACCGCCACTGCAGGTTGAGGGTCGCCTGGGGCTGATGGTGTGTGCAGTTAGTTGGAATAGCCTCCTGAGAGTGAGGCAAGCCCCAGGGCCCGGTGTAGGTGCGTAGTACCACAAGGCGCAGAATGACTCAACACAGGCAGGATGTCTTTCAGGGTTTTTACTCACAGTTGATGGCAGGGTGAGTGACCCGGGCGTAGCTGGGATGAACCAAGTGGGAACCAGGTGTCCTTCAGGCTGACTTGTGAGGGTGACTACTAACTCGCCTTCCTTAGCCCTTGGTGGTTTGGGGTAACCCCGACTTTGAGTCCCTATGGGGGTCACCCAGGGAAGATGCTGCAGCCTCTCTCCCCTTCGTTTGCCGTTTGCTTGTCGCCTGGACCAGGCCACTCCAGCTGCTTGCCTCCTGTGACCTATGGGCCCTAACTGTGGCTACGTGGCTGCGGCTTTTGTGGTGTTGTGGCGTGGGCTTTGAGAGCCCCACACCGGCAGGTTTAGCAAAAGAAAGCTGGATCTATCTCCGCTTCGGGATCTGCCGCCCATTTGGGCCTGGTACTCTCTAGCAGTCTCCTTACTTCCCACTCCGTTGCTCTCTCTCTAGCTGAAGATGGATTTCGGGTAGCACTCCTAGTTGACCGTTCTCCCCCGTCGGTAGCCACTGCGCGGACGCTGTCAGACTACAGCAGCCCACGGGATCTGCTCCTCACTCGAGCTCCCTGGACTCTGCACTGCCTGGCTCACTGCCCCTCCTCTCCTGTTCTTGCCTACGCCACCTAGCAACCAGACTCTCTTACCACACCCCTTGAGAGGAGATGGAGGCTTTTGGCCCCCTCCACTATTCCAGTGAAGGTGAAGGCTTTTCCCCCTCCTGGGATCCCCAGGGGTCCTCTCATGGGTACATGTGTGAGACCTGATCACTATGCGCCTGTGTTCCACACCCCAGTCAGCCTTCTGGATTACCTGTATTGTACTGTCCCCAGCATGGGTGCAGTACTCAGTGGTGCCTGACCAGGTCAGGGGCGCCACATTCCCCCTTAGTTATCACCAGCACGTCCTCGGGCTGCAAGACAACATTTTAAAAATGCATAAAACATTAAAACATGTAAAACATTTAAAAGCACCAGGTACCATACATCACCACCCTCCACCCACAAGTCCGTTAACCCACCCAAACCCTTTCAGGAGGCAGGTCACCGGTCCTTTTGGTAACCAGATCTGGGCCATCTACTTCCCCAGACCTTTCCTCCAATCTGCCTCTCCCGTTGGCCGCGCCTTCAGCCACTTCTGGCAGGATGTAGAGGCGGCTTTCATGGGCTGGTGGTTTCAGGGTATACCTGGCTTGGTGGATCCGCGCCTTCAGCCTCTTCTGGCAGGATGTAGAGGCGGCCTCCACAGTTGGTGCTGACCAGGTACCCTCTTTGTGGTGGAGAGCCAGGCCCCATAAACAGGCATGCTCTCTGGTCGCAGGCGAGCCAAGGCCCTATATACGGACGGGCTCCTCCTGGTTGCAGACGAGCCAAGCCCCTAAACAGGCTGACTCTGGTGGTGGTGGTGCCCTCTGGTGTAACTATTTACACTGCGAGAGTTTGTGGCTATAGCCAGTTCATAGCCTTAAGGTTTATGGTTTTCTCACACAAGTTTATGTGGGCACATACTTAAACGTAAACGTTGCAAAACTTCCAACTTTTCAAAACTTTAACTTGCTGTATGCTTTACTTTATGCAGATTCCTCTACTCTTCCATACCAGGGCTTGGGCCTGTAGGGCTGCGGCACCTGTTGGTTTCTTGATCTCTTTCTTCGTCTGTGGGTTCGTTGTATTTTCTTTCTTCTTCAGTGTCTCTGTCTTCATCTTCTGTTGTGACTGCAGGGCTTCTGCAAGGACTTCTAGAACATGGTGCAACATCTAGGGCATACCAGCCTCTTTCTCCCTGATGCATAGTGAACTCCACTGAGTCTCCTATCTTCAAATTTCTTCCAGGGTGTCCTCTGGGCAAATGGGCTCTCACATCCCTTCGATTGACAAAAATCCCTTCCTTCACACCAGGTGATACTATAAAGCCGTATCCTGATTTGAGGCTGAAATCTTCGACAATTCCTCGACGCAGGGGTCCTCTGATCTGTGCTTTGGCTCTTCTCAGGAACCGTTTTTCTTGTAGGTCTCTGGCCGTGACTTCTCTCTGCTCTGGGGATGGCGGTGCAGGGAAAGACTGGGTTCTACTGCGGCGCTGTGTCTTGCGGGCTGGATTCTGCGAAGTGCAGCTTACAAGCTCCCAGGTGGGGCGGTTGGGCAGGTCTTCTTCAGCAGGAGGTGTCAGGTCTTCCTCGTCCCAGCGGGAATATGGCAGCATCTCCAGCTCTGGGACTAGCACTGCTGCTGGCTCCGGGGGCAACTCCTCAGCTTCTTGCCCTCCTCTCCCCCTTAGTTCTTCGCTGCACTCTGGTCGTGGCAGCGCTGGGGATGAGTGTTCCTCAGCTGGCCCAGGCGGTGGACTCTTCGGCGTGGTTGCCGCAGGGGTTGCCTTAGGGGTGTGCGGAGGGAGCATGTACTGGTCCACCATCTCCTGTGGGAACTTGGCCTCCAGGTCAGCCTTCAGCTGCCAGTATGCGGGGTCCTCACCTACCAGGGATTTCCTAGTAGGGACTTCCTTAGACTGGGGAGCGGTGTCTGCTCTGGCCCTGCAGGCCGGGATAAATGGTGATGTAGTCTTTTCTTGGCGGGCCGCGCAGGGCATCGCTGCGGCGGCCTGGTCTTGGCGGGCCGCGCCTGGCATGGCGGCGGCCTGGTCTGTGCGGGCCGAGCCTGGCGTGGCGGCGGCCTGGATCTGCGTCGCTGTTGCGGTGGGGTCTTGGCGGACTGGGCTCAGCAGGGTGGCAGCCTGGGTCAGCGTCACACCTGCGGCACGGATGAGTATCGCCGTGGCAGTCGGACCTTTGCGGGCCAGGCGGGGTGTCGCTGCGGCGGCCTGGATTTGGCGGGCCGCACCTAGCGTGGCTGCGGCCTCGCTCAGCGTCGCCGCGCCAGGCGCCTCTTCTGGGACCGCGGTCGTAGCAGCAGGGGTCGGAGCACTTGCGCTGGCCGGGGCAACTCCGGACTCACCCATCGGTGGCACCATCGGGATCTGAGTCATCGCCGCTCGATCTGGCATGCGTCGCGCGGCTCCCTCCTCGTAGGTCCGAACCGCCGCAGCCATCTCCAGAAGCTCCGTGCGTCCCTCACTGAGCTGTCGCATAATCCTGGCCTCCAGCTGATTGCAGAAGATAGCAAGCTCCCGGCACCACCAGGCAGCAGAGCCTGGTTCTGGGTATCCACGTCCGGACTCCATTTCTTCTCTCTGCAGCAGCAGGCTTGTGGCTCCCTTTCCTTCCCGCCGTCTCTGGACGCTTCCGCTCTCTTCACAAGCGAGGTCAGAACTCTGCAGGGGATCTCTGGGTAGCCACACCTCTTCGTGGGCGGTAACTTCTTCCAGCGCGGGCTGCTGTTGTTTTTCAGCGCGCTTTTCATGGTGGCAATATGGCGGCGCTTCCAATTTTTCAAGCGGACCGCCCAGGCACATGGTCACCTGTCTCAACAGGTCTAGTCCTTATCCTGTTCGTGACGCCAGATGTGAAGCCCCGGGGACGCTGTGTCGGTGCATTACCTTCAGGGACTCCACGTAGATGGATCTGTCTGGTCACAGGTAGGAAACCTTCTTTGTAGTTTGTCGTGACGCCACTCTCAGATTTGCGGTCAGTGGGGACCGCCACTGCAGGTTAAGGGATGCCTGGGGCTGATGGTGGGTGCAGCCAGTTGTAGTAGCCTCCTGAGAGTGAGGCAAGCCCCAGGGCCCTGTGTAGATGTATAGAACTACAAGGCGCAGAATGACTCAACACAGGCAGGATGTCTTTCAGGGTTTTTACTCACAGTTGATGGCAGGGTGAGTGACCCGGGCGTAGCTGGGATGAACCAAGTGGGAACCAGGTGTCCTTCAGGCTGACTTGTGAGGGTGACTACTAACTCGCCTTCCTTAGCCCTTGGTGGTTTGGGGTAACCCCGACTTTGAGTCCCTATGGGGGTCACCCAGGGAAGATGCTGCAGCCTCTCTCCCCTTCGTTTGCCGTTTGCTTGTCGCCTGGACCAGGCCACTCCAGCTGCTTGCCTCCTGTGACCTATGGGCCCTAACTGTGGCTACGTGGCTGCGGCTTTTGTGGTGTTGTGGCGTGGGCTTTGAGAGCCCCACACCGGCAGGTTTAGCAAAAGAAAGCTGGATCTATCTCCGCTTCGGGATCTGCCGCCCGTTTGGGCCTGGTACTCTCTAGCAGTCTCCTTACTTCCCACTCCGTTGCTCTCTCTCTAGCTGAAGATGGATTTCGGGTAGCACTCCTAGTTGACCGTTCTCCCCCGTCGGTAGCCACTGCGCGGACGCTGTCAGACTACAGCAGCCCACGGGATCTGCTCCTCACTCGAGCTCCCTGGACTCTGCACTGCCTGGCTCACTGCCCCTCCTCTCCTGTTCTTGCCTACGCCACCTAGCAACCAGACTCTCTTACCACACCCCTTGAGAGGAGATGGAGGCTTTTGGCCCCCTCCACTATTCCAGTGAAGGTGAAGGCTTTTCCCCCTCCTGGGATCCCCAGGGGTCCTCTCATGGGTACATGTGTGAGACCTGATCACTATGCGCCTGTGTTCCACACCCCAGTCAGCCTTCTGGATTACCTGTATTGTACTGTCCCCAGCATGGGTGCAGTACTCAGTGGTGCCTGACCAGGTCAGGGGCGCCACACATACAGTGTTAAATAGATTTAGCAGACTTAATGAGATTGATAGATTTATTATGAAAATTCATGTCCAATTGGTTGTACAATCTTTTTTGAAACTTTTCTCACCTGGTATTAAAATAGCAAGGGCTGAACTCATAAAAATACTTATTTTGTAGAGGATCTTTCACCACATACAAACTGGGTAGATATATTAATAGATAAACCTCTTTGTTCTCATGAGGCTGGGAGTCTTCTTGGGAATGATGCAACAAGTTTTTCACACCTGGATTTGGGAATCCTCTGATATTCTTCCTTGCAGATCCTCTCCAGTTCCGTCAGGTTGGATGGTAAACGTTGGTGGACAACCATATTCAGGTCTATCCTGAGATGCTCAATTGGGTTTAGGTCAGGGCTCTGGCTGGGCCAGTCAAGAATGATCACAGAGGTTTTCTGAAGCCACTCCTTTGTTATTTTAACTGTGTGCTAAGGATCATTGCCTTGTTGGAAGGTGAACCTTTGGCCAATTCTGAGGTCCAGAGCACTCTGGAAGAGGTTTTCTTCCAGGATATCTCTGTACTTGGCCACATTCATTTTTCCTTAAATTACAACCAGTCATTCTGTCCCTGCATCTGAAAGACACTCCCATAGCATGATGCTGCCACCACCATGTTTCACTGGTGGGATTGTATTGGGCAGGTGATGAGCAGTGTCTGCTTTTTTCCACACATACCACTTAGAATTAAGTTCTATCTTCCTCTCATCAGATGGGAGAATCATATTTCTTATAGTCTGGGAGTCCTTCATGTGTTTTTTTTTTTGCAAACTCTATGTGGGCTTTCATATGTCATGCACTGAGGAGAGGCTTCCGTTGGGCCACTCTGCCATAAAGGCCCGACTGGTGGAGGGCTGCAGTGATAGTTGACTTTGTAGATCTTTCTCCAATCTCCCTACTGCATCTCTGGAGCTCAGCCACAGTGATCTTGGGGTTTTTTTGTTACCTTTCTCACCAAGGCTCTTCTTCCACGATTGCTCAGTTTGACTAGAAGGCCAGGTGTAGGAAGGGTTCTGGTGGTCACAAACTTCTTCCATTTAAGGATTATGGAGGCCACTGTACTCTTAGGAACCTTGAATACTGCAGAAATTATTTTGTAACCTTTGTCAGATCTGTGCCTTGCAACAATTCTATCTTTGCTCCTTGGGCAGTTCCTTTGACCTCATAATTCTCATTTGGTCTGACATGCCTGTGAGCTATGAGTAGAGTTGAGCGCGGTTCGCAGTTCGTGGTTCTCCAGTTCTAGGCTCGAGTGATTTTGGGGCTGTTCTAGATCGAACTAGAACTCGAGCTTTTTTGCAAAAGCTCGATAGTTCTAGAAACGTTCGAGAACGGTTCTAGCAGCAAAAAGCAGGGCTTTTTACAGCTACAGTGTGCAGGAGCCATCGCTGGCAGCCTGCCACAAGCTGGTAACCAAGATAAACATCGGGTATCCAAGCAAAGCGCTTTGGTTAGTAACCCGATGTTTATCCTAGTTACTGTGCAGGAAGCCCACACTTCCCCGCTCAGCTCGCTCCGCCCCCTCCTGCCCGCGGCATGTACACACACACACACACACACACACACACACACACACACACACACACACATGGTCCCGCTCGGCTTACCTGCGGTGATGAAGTCCCGCCATCCCGACCTCAGCGCTGTCACTGTCCTCCATGGCCGCCGCTTGTCACATCACCTCTCGCTTCCGACCCGAGACTGACTAGCGGTGACGTCACGGGCCTCTCGCGATACTTGGTGTGAAGGCGCCGGTCATTGAACTCAGTGACATGTGCTGTCAGCAGTGCTGGAGATCAGCGCAGGTAATGTACCTTGCTGACAGCAGCACTTGTCATGCCCTGCAGTGACCTGGGCTGACCCATTGATGTTAGCTCAGGTCACTGCACTGCTCTCCCAGCCAATGGGGAACATCCTGCTCTTCATTGACTGGGACAGTATGGATCGTCATGGCAACCCCTTGGATTACACCAGACCTGGATTTGTTTTTCATTCTAATAAATTGGTTAAAGAGGGAATGTTTTGGGGAGTGTTTTTTCAAATAAAAATGTGTTTGTCGTCTATTTTTTTTTTTATTACTGACTGGGTTGGTGATGTCGGGTATCTGATAGACGCCTGACCTCACCAACCCCAGGGCTTGATGCCAGGTGACATTACACATCTGGTATTAACCCCATATATTACCCCGTTTGCCACCGCACCAGGGCGCGGGATGAGCTGGGGCGAAGCACCAGGATTGGCGCATCTAATGGATGCGCCACTTCTGGGGCGGCTGCGGCCTGCTATTTTTAGGCTGGGGAGAGTCCAATAACCATGGACCTCCCTAGTCTGAGAATATCAGGCCCCAGCTGTCTGCTTTACCTTGGCTGGTGATCCAATTTTGGGGGACCCCTACGTGTTTTTTTTTTTTTAATTATTTATTTAATTTAAAATAACAGCGTGGAGTGCCCTCAGTTTTGGATTACCAGCCAAGGTGAGGTTGCCAGCTGTGGTCTGCAGGCTGCAGCCGTCAGCTTTACCCTAGCTGGCTACAAAACTAGGGGGAACCCTACGTCATTTTTTTTTTCATTTTTTGGCTAAATACAAAGCTAAGCACCCCTTAGTGCCACATGAAAGGCAACAAAGGGTGCTCCACTTTTTCTCCACTTTTTCTCCATTTTTTCTCCACTTTTTCTACATTTTTTCTCCACTTTTTCTCCACTTTTTCTCCATTTTTTTCTCCACTTATTCTCCACTTATTCTCCACTTTTTCTCCACTTTTACTCCACTTATTCTCCATTTTTTTTCTCCACTTTTTCTCCACTTTTTCTCCACTTTTTCTCCACTTTTTCTCCATTTTTTTCTCCACTTTTTCTCCACTTTTTCTCCACTTTTTCTCCATTTTTTTTCTCCACTTTTTCTCCACTTTTTCTCCACTTTTTCTCCACTTTTTCTCCACTTTTTCTCCACTTTTTCTCCATTTTTTTTTCTCCACTTTTTCTCCACTTTTTCTCCACTTTTTCTCCACTTTTTCTCCATTTTTTTCCATTTTTTTCTCCACTTTTTCTCCACTTTTTCTCCACTTTTTCTCCACTTTTTCTCCACTTTTTCTCCATTTTTTTCTCCACTTTTTCTCCACTTTTTCTCCACTTTTTCTCCACTTTTTCTACATTTTTTCTCCACTTTTTCTCCATTTTTTTTCTCCACTTTTACTCCACTTATTCTCCACTTATTCTCCACTTATTCTCCACTTATTCTCCACTTTTTCTCCACTTTTTCTCCACTTATTCTCCACTTATTCTCCACTTATTCTCCACTTTTTCTCCATTTTTTTTTCTCCACTTTTTCTCCATTTTTTCTCCACTTTTTCTCCATTTTTTCTCCGTTCTTTTTCTATGGTCGGTCTACCCATTAGCTCTGCCATGCATACTGTAGCTCTACACCTACTGCACATGTTACTTTATGATTGACATCTCTTTCGTACCAGAGCTGTCTAAGCCTACTCTGACCCCATATTTGTCATTACTATATTGTCCTTGTACTGTATTATGACATTTGTATCATGTGTTTCATTTCTTGCTGTGTTGCAATTTTTTTGCTGCATCCCAATTGTACCTCTACATTGTTCGAGTTTGAGTTTATGTTATTGTTCTCTCACTCTTATGTGATACTGATTATTGTCATTTTTCATGATTACATGCAGATAAGTCCAATCTGACGAAGGCTCAGGCCGAAATGTCATTTGTAACTTGTTTTGGACAAAAACATATATGCTTATGAAAAAAATTTTTTTCTTAATACGGACCAATAAAGAGTGATTTTGCATTACTATCCATTGTGACTTACTGACTTAGTCTGGGAGATTTAGAGTGCCGAGGTTACTCACTAATTTTATCTATTATTACCTCTGAGCACCTATATACCAGTGAGCAGAGCTTTCTCTACAGTAGTTCTCCTGATTAGGCATGCCCTTACCTCATGAGCAGGGCATTGCAGCTTTGGTAGCAACCATTACGACATGGACTCTGCTGCTGTGGACCCGAGAAGAGTGAGTGCAGATTCATTGCACCCACACTCCTCACATGAAGGGTCCGCACTCCTAGAAAATGGGGGATACGTTCCCTGAGTGTCTCCCCACATATTCTAGATGGTCCAGAGTCGTCGTGGGACCCATTTATTTTTTTTCTTACAATAAATTGGTGAAAGAGGAAATGTTTTGGGGACTGTTTTTTCAAATAAATTTCTTTTGTCGATTTTTTTTTTTTTTTTTTTTTTTTGTTAGTACTGACAGTTTATGATGTTGGGTATCTAATAGACGCCATGACATCACAAACTGCTGGGCTTGATCTCAGGTTACTTTACAGCTAGTATCAACCCGATTTATTACCCCATTTGCCACTGCACCAGGGCACGGGATGAGCTGGGGTGAAGCGCCAGGATTGGCGCATCTAGTGGATGCGCCACGTCTGGGGTGCCTGCGGCCTGCTATTTTTAGGCTGTGAAGGCCCAATAACTATGGACCTTCCCACCCTGAGAATACCAGACCACAGCTGTCCGCTTTACCTTGGCTGGTGATCCAATTTGGGGGGGACCCTACTTTTATTGTGTAATTATTAATATTTATAAAATAATTATAAAAAAGAGCCTGAGGGGACCTCCACATTGGATCCCCAACCACGGTAAAGCTGCCAGCTGTGGTTTTCAGGCTACAGCCGTCTGCTTTACCCTAGCTGGCTATCAAAAATGGGGGGACCCAACGTCATTTTTTTTTTTAACTATTTTTTAAATAGAAAAAATTAATGGGCTTCCCTGTATTTTGATTGCCAACCAAGGTAACGGCAGGCAGATGGGGGTGGCAACCCATAGCTGTCTGCTTTATCTGCGCTGAGAATCAAAAATACCGCGGAGCGCTACGTCATTTTTTTAAAGATTTATTTTTACAGCACTGTGATGTCCAGCAATCAAAATACAGGGAAGCCCATTTTATTTTTAGTTATTTAAATAAATAATTAAAAAAATATATATATGGGCTCCCGCTGCATTTTTTGTATTGCTAGCTAAGGGTAATCCAAGCAGCTACTGGCTGCTAACCCCCACTGCTTGGTGTTACCTTCACTGGCAATGGAAAATCCAGGGAAGCATTTTTTATTTTTTTTGCCAAAAAACTACAAAAAAAGGACGTGAGCTTCGCCATTTTTTTGTATGCTAGCCAGGTATAGCAGGCAGGTGCTGGAAGAGTTGGATACAGCGCCAGAAGATGGCGCTTCTATGAAAATGCCATTTTCTGAGGCTGCTGCAGACTGCAATTCGCAGCAGTGGGGCCCAGAAAGCTCAGGCCAACCTGTGCTGCGGATTCTAATCTCCAGCTGCCTAGTTGTACCTGGCTGGACACAAAAATGGGGCGAAGCCTACGTCATTTGTTTTCTAATTATTTCATGAAATTCATGAAATAATAAAAAAAGGGCTTCCCTTTATTTTTGGTTCCCAGCCGGGTACAAATAGGCAACTGGGGGTTGGGGGCAGCCGTACCTGCCTGCTGTACCTGGCTAGCATACAAAAATATGGCGAAGCCCACATAATTTTTTCAGGGGGCAAAAAACTTCTGCATACAGTCCTGGATGGAGTATGCTGAGCCTTGTAGTTCTGCAGCTGCTGTCTGTCTGTATGGAGAAGAGCAGACAGCAGCTGCAGAACTACAATGCTTAGCATACTCCATCCAGGACTGTATGCAGAATTTTTTTGCCCACCAAAAAAATGACGTGGGCTTCGCCATATTTTTGTATGCTAGCCAGGTACAGCAGGCAGCCACGGGCTGCCTCCAACCCCCAGTTGCCTATTTGTACCCGGCTGGGAACCAAAAATATAGGGAAGCCCGTTTTTTTTAATTATTTCACTTATTTCATGAAATAATTAAAAAACAAATGACGTGGGCTTCGCCCCATTTTTGTGTCCAGCCGGGTACAACTAGGCAGCTGGGGATTGGAATCCGCAGCACAGGTTAGCCCGAGGTTTCTGGGTGCCTCTGCTGCGGATTTCAGTCCGCAGCCGTCCCAGAAAATGGCGCTCTCATAGAAGCGCCATCATCTGGCGCTGTATCCAACTCTTCCAACAGCCCTGGAGCCGGGTGGCTTGTTGGGTAATCATGAGTTAATACTGGCTTTGTTTTACTAGCCAGTATTAAGCCAGAGATTCCTAATGTCAGGCACGTTTGACCCGGCCATTAAGAATCTCCAATAAAGGGTTAAAAAAAACACCACACAGAGAAAAAATACTTTAATAGAAATAAATACACAGACACATTAGAGACTCCATCTTTATTACCCCCTGTCAGCCCTCCACGATCCTGCTCTTCTGTCTTCTTTCTTTCTAGTGTAGTAGTAGTGACGATTGTAGTGAGGATGAGGTTCACCAGCTCATCACTTGGGGCTGGGGAACCTCATCCTCACTACAATGCTCACTACAATCCTCACTACAATCCTCACTAGTGTAGTAGTAGTGACGATTGTAGTGAGGATGAGGTTCACCAGCCCATCACTTGGGGCTGGGGAACCTCATCCTCAGTACAATCCTCACTACAATCCTCACTAGTGTAGTAGTAGTGACGATTGTAGTGAGGATGAGGTTCACCAGCTCATCACTTGGGGCTGGGGAACCTCATCCTCAGTACAATCCTCACTACAATCGGGAAGCAGCGTGCAGCCTTCACTCCGTGAGTGATCAGTGCTGGCTGTCAGCGGTAACAGCGGTAACGCTGACAGATGCGTTACCATAGCAACGGTGCTCTCGGAGCCGCGGTTAGCGGTGACGTCACCGCTAACTGCGTTGCTATGGCAACGGTGATCTCCGTTAATGACCGGCTGTGTCAGCCGGTCCCTAACGGAACGGGGAGTCGACCGTGTGCTAGAGCATGTCGCCGGTACACGGCGATACACATATGTGCACCGTGTACCGGAGAGATGCACTCGCAGGTCCTACATGACGTGTCATAGTCATGTGACCAGTCTGTAGCCAATGAGATAATAGCCACGTGACTGGTCACATGGCTATTTTGACGTCACGATAGGTCCTGCATCTCTGCTGGCAGTGCCGGTCACCGGGTGGATTCAGCGATCATCGGATGGAATAGCGGCAGGAGACAGAGTGCAGAAGGGATCGCGAGGACTGGTAAGTGTTATGGCAATGTTTATTAACTGTTTGTGTACATTTATCATGCATTTTTATGTGTTTGTGTTTGCCTCCCATTATAGCCTATTGGCTCGAGTTCGGTTCGTCGAACGTTCGACGAGCCGAACTCGAACGGGACCCCCGTTCGGCGAGCCGACCTCGAGCCGAACCGCGACCGGTTCGCTCATCTCTAGCTATGAGGTCTCATATACACAGGTGTGTGCCTTTCCAAATCAAGTCCTATCAGTTTAATTAAACACAGCTGGACTCCAATGAAGGAGTAGAACCATCTCAAGGAGGATCACAAGGAAATGGACAGCATGTGACTTAAATATGAGTGTCTGAGTAAAGGGTCTGAATACTAATGACCATGTGATATTTCAGTTTTTCTTGTTTAATAAATTTGCAAAAATGTCTACATTTCTGTTTTTTTTCCTATCAAGATGGGGTGCAGAGTATACATTAATGAGAAAAAAATGCAGCTATTTGGTAAATTTAAAAAAGTTCAATGAATCAAAGAGTAAAAAATGTAAAGGGGTCTGAATACTTCCCGTACCCACTGTACATTTTTTAATAGGATTGTGTTCGTTTTGACATTGATTTCTAAACTAAGTGCACCAGCCTCATCAGGTCTAAGACATTTATTTAATAATCTAGACAGTTGTATTTTTCAACTCTGGTCATATATCTGCTGTAACCCCTTCGACATTTGACGTAAGTTTACGTCATGATTGGGAAGGGGTTCTCGCAAACTGAGGTAAATGTATTTCATGTCTTTAGACGTGATAATCGAGGGAACGTGTCTGCTGAAACTGACAGCAGGGCACCGAAACTCATCACCACAGGGGGTTGCTGCTGCCCAGGATTGTTGCATCCATTAGATTCAACTATCCTGGAACTTTATCCAGCTCATCAAGATTTCCCTGGTGTAGTGTCAATCAGGGTAATAAGAGGTTAATAACAGCTCACAGCTGCCACTAAGCCCTAGATTAGTAACGGGAGGTGTCTATGAGACACCGCCATTACTAATGTGTAAGTGAAAAGAAATAGATACAAACACCAAAAGTCTTTTATTTGAAATGAAATACAAAAAAATTCACCCTTTTTCACCCTCAAACACCAAGGTCCGATGTAATCCACACGAGGACCCTTTGCCAATTTTTTAATTTATTTATTTATTTTTACAGCAGTAGAGATTCATACACACAGCGTCTCTGATTGGTAGCAGTCAGACATGCTGTCACACAGGGTGGGTGGTGCATCTGACTGCAACCAATTAGAAACGTGGGAACTGCCGGTGGGCGGGAGAAACCGTGAATATGAATGTTGTTAATGAGCAGCCCCGGAAGTAGTGTTAGGGTATGTGCACACGTTGCTTTTTTTTCAGCGCGGAAAAAAACGCACCCTCTGGCAGAGGGGAGAATTGTAAACAATGCTTTTTTGAGAAAAAGGCATCGAAAACGCATGCGTTTTTCATGCGTTTTTCATGCTTTTTCATGCGTTTTTCATGCGTTTTTTTAGGTGCGTTTTTTAAGACTTGTCAGTGTTAATAAAGTTGGTTGAACACAGACCTTTGGAAAAAAAAACCTGTGATGTCATTTCCTTCTCCACATTCTGTTTGGATAAATGGGAGGGCTTGGAATGGAAGGAGCACCATTTTAATTTTGGAAAAGTTGAAATAAACTTAGCGCACCATGTCACATTAGCAGAGCCCCTTGGGTACCTATACGTCAGAAAACCCCCACAAGTGACCCCATTTTGGAATCTGCACCCCTGAAGGATTTTATTCAGGAGTATATTAAGCATTTTGAATCTACAGCTACTTCACCCAAAATGTTGCTGTAGCAACAATATTCTCACTTTTAGGCCCGTTTCATACGTCAGTGAAAAACAGTGCCGTTTTTCACTGGCGTGTAAAACATGCACATGTCCCTCCGTGTGCCGTGAATCACGGCACACATGGGTTGTCTAAGTGCAATCCGGGCTCCGTTCTCCGTGGCCCGTGATTGCACTTAGAGATTAACTCACCTGTGCCCGCTCCCGCTCTCCATGGTGCTGATCGCTCACGCGGTGCAGCATCCGGCTGGCGCTGCCCCCCGCAGCAGCTGCTTCCGGGTCGGCTGTGTCGCACATCATGAATATGCGCGACAATAATGAGCCGGCTCAGAAGCAGCCGGCAGAACGGGCTGCAGAGGACATCGCTGGACGCCGGGAGAGTAAAAATGATTTTTATTTTAAAAGCACTTTTTTTCTGGCACGTGTTTCACGGACCACACCACTGCGTGGTCCGTGGAACATCAGTGATGCCAGAAAAAAATGGACATGTCTCCGTGCGGCAATCACGCACACGCGGGTACGCTGCACGGAGACACGTGCAGTGAAAAATCACTGATGTGTGAGCAGACCCATTCATTATAATGGGTCTGCGTAAGTAAGTGATTCTGGTACGTTTAAAAAAAAGCACAAACGTCCCAGAATCACTGACGTGTGAAACAGGCCTAAGGCTATGTGGCCATGATCCAGCGACACGGCGTCCAGTACACAGTGTCAGCCTCCTGCAGAGATGTGAGTGTTGTCCACGGGAGAACGCAGCTGGCCATGCCCACGATTTGGGTTCAGGCTGCTGTGGAGCTCTATGCTACCTGCAGAGAACACTCTCGTCTCCGCAGCATAAATTGACATGCTGAGGCTCGGGAAGCTGCGCCACCGGTCGGTTTATGCTGCGGAGAAAAGAAGCACAGTGGGCATGAGATTTCTAAAAATCCTTCCACTGTGCTTCTACTGCACAACGCAGCGTCATGGACGCAGGGAAAACAATCTGCGCCCAAAACGCTGCAAACCCCGATTGTGGGCATCCAGCCTAAAAAGCGTCAATGGAGGTCAAATATATATACAACGTCCCACCCCCCCCTGCATATTCTAAGCTGGCACCTTTAGTACCTTTCATGTGGCACTAAAGGGTGCCTAGCCTAGTTTTTATCACAAAAAAAAAAAAAAATGGCGTGGGGTCTCCCCTATTTTTGATAGCCAGTCAGGGTAAAGCAGACAGCTGTAGCCTGCAAACCACAGCTGGCAGCTTCATCTTGTCTTGTGATCAATTTGGAGGGCTCCCCAGGTTTTTTTTTTTATTTATAAATAAAAATAATAAAAAAAAAATAACATAGGGTCCCCCCAAATTAGATCACCAGCCAAGGTGAAGCTGACAGCTGAGGTCTGGTATTCTCAGGGTGGGAAGAGCCATGGTTATTGGACTCTTCCCAGCCTAAAAATAGCAGGCCACAGCCGCCCCAGAAGTGGCGCATCCATTAGATGCGCCAATCCTGGCGCTTCGTCCCAACTCATCCCGCGCCCTGGTGCGTTGGCTAACGGGGTAATAAATGGGGTTGATACCAGATGTGTAATGTCACCTGGCATCAAGCCCAGCAATTAGTGATGTCACGGCGTCTATCAGACACCCGACATAACTAATTGACAGTAAACAAAAGCAAAAAAAGACAACAAAAAATTTTTTATTAGAAAAAACACTCCCCAAATCATTCCCTTGTTCTCCAATTTAATAAAAAAAATGGGTCCGCAGAAATCCATTTGGATGTCCCACGTCGGCTCTGGACCTTCTAGAATATGGGGGCACGTTCAGGGAACGTATCCCCCATTTTCTAGGAGGGCAGACCCTCCATTTGAGGAGAGTGGGTGCCAAAAATCTGCACCCACTCTCCCCGGGTCACAGCTGCAGAGTGCCGAGCAGCCAGCACAGCTCTCTGAACACAGTGCTGGCTGTCAGCTGCTCTGCACATGTGACTGCCGGCGTCTGCTGTGAAGGAGGAGGGAGCCGCGGGGGATCAGCGCTGCGACCGGACAGGTATGTATGACACCGGGGGGAATTGGGGTGAACGGGCAGGGCCTGGGTGCATTTTTCTGTCGCATGTCTCAAGGCACATGCGACAGATAACATAGGAGCAGGGCGGCCGGTGCGCTACTGTGCGCGCGGCCATGTTGGATTTTCGGGAGGGGGGTCGGGGCGGGCACTTTGGCGACACCGGGGGCTTTGCCAGGAAGTGAGGTCAACAGGAAACCTCTTGACCTCACTTCCAGGTAAATGCCTGCGTTCTGGCGTGCCGACAAAGGCCGCGGACCGCAACAAAAAAGCAGGTCCATGCGGTGTAGCTGCGTTCTGACCCCACATCATTGATTTCAATGGGGGAGAGAACGCAGCCACAACGCACAAAAGAAGTGACATGCTGCTTTTCTTTCCGCACCGATTTTTGGCATCCAAAACGCTGCGGAAAGAAACACAGCGTGTGCACTGATTTTTCAGCTTTCCCATACACTTTGCTGGGAAAGCTGAACGCATGCAATTTGCCACTGAAACGCTGCGGTTCAAAACGCAGCGTTTCCGCGGTAAAAAACGCAACGTGTGCACACAGCCTTAGAGCCATGGTGCAAACTTAGAAAGAATAACATGCTTGCTCCAATCCCCCTATCCCTTCTATCAACATTTTAAGAGTTGGATTCTTGTCTCCATAAACATATAGAGATCAGTGTCCAGCCAGATATCCGGGATCAATTCCATGCCTAAACCATTTTTTTATTTTTTTTTAAACCTGGTTGGACTCGCCGATCCCGGGTATCTGCGAGTCCGCTCATCAGCATTTACATAAAGTTAGGTCTAGAAATATTTAGACAGTGACACAAGCTTTGGCACTTTAGCTGTTTACCAAAATATATTCAAGATACAGTTATATAGTCAATATGGTCTTAAAATGCAAAATCTCAGCTTTAATTTGAGGGTATTCACATCCTAATTGGAGTAGGATTTAGGATCTACAGCTCTTTAATATGTAGCTGCCTCTTTTTCAAGGGACCAATGGTAATTGGATAATTAACTAAAAAGCTCTGTAATTGAATAGCCTATGCAGCTTATCTTTAATCCATCATCCATTAAGCAGATTAAAGGTCTGCAGCTGATTCCAGGTATGGAAATTGCATTTGGAAGCTATTGTTGTAAAGCCATAACATGCGGTCATAGCAGCTCTCAATGAAAGAGAAACAGATTATTATTATTATTATGATAAAAAAAAAAAAAAAAAATCCATCAGAGAGATTGCAGAAATGTTATAAATGGCCAAATCAACAGTTTGGTACATTCTACAAAAAAGGGCGCTCTGGTGAGCTTGGGGATGGAAAACGGCTTGGATATCCACAGACAACTACAGTTGTGGATGATCAGAGACCTTTCCATGATGAAGAAAAACCCCTTTCACAACATCCACCCAAGTAAAGAACACTCTCCAGGAAGTAGGGGTTTCAATATTTATATGGGCGGCACGGTGGCTCAGTGGTTAGTACTGCAGTCTTGCAGCGCCGGGGTCCTGGATTCAAATCCCACGAAGAACAACATCTGCAACGAGTTTGTATGTTCTCCCCGTGTTTGTGTGGGTTTCTTCCCACACTCCAAAGACATACAGATAGGGACCATAGATTGGCAAAACTGTCCCCATTGGTGCTCACAATGTATGTAAAGTGCTGTGGAATTAATAGTGCTAAATAAATGAATAAATATTATTATTAATAATAATAATAATATCTACCATAGAGAAGACTTCTTGAGAGAAAATACCGAGGGTTCCCCAAAAGTCCAATACATTAATCAGCCTTAAAAATAGATAGGCCAGATTTGATTTTGCCAAAAACATCTAAAGAAGCAAGCCCAGTTCATAGTTTCATCTGTCCAAAGACAGATTTTCCAGATTAATCTCTGTACCAGAATGATGGGAAGAAGAAAGTATGCAAAACACTTGGAATGGCTCATGCTAAAAAACATACCACACCCTCTGTAAAACATGGTGGAGGTAGTGTGATGCAATGGGCATGCATGGCTTCCAATGGCACTGGATCACTAGTGTTTATTGATGATGTGACTAAAGACAGAAGCAGCCGGATGAAGTCTGAAGTGTATGTAGCGCCCCTGAACCTGTCAGGGCACTAGAAGGTACTGCATCCTGTCAAAGATGCAGGGTCTACCCCCAGAGACCTGGAAGACCAGTGCCGGGAACATCAACACACATAAACATTCCCAGTTTCCCCCTCCCAATCAATGGTGACTGACCAGTTTGGGACCCAATGGATGGCCACCCAAGGGGTGAGGAGTGAGACAGCAGGACAGTCTGTAGTGACAGTTGTAAGAAAAGGACGTGTATTCAGACGGGATTGTGTAGCAGTGACCTAGCTGGTGAAGGAGAGAGATTGTCAGGGAGAGTACGACGAGGTACCCCTGGAACCATAGCACCAATGGGGCACTGGGCCCTAGGTCAGGCAAACGCTTCAAGCTACCTGACAATTATCTGCACAGTGAGGGGACCATCCAGGACCTCATTGACCCAAGAATCCGGGGACATCAGCAGTAACGAGAGAGCCAGGGACCGGAACAGAACACCGACCCTACAGGGTTCACACTGTCCGCCGTACAAATCAGAGACTGACGACAAACAGAAGGGGACCCCTAGACGCTCCAAGCCATGGGATTCCACCAACCAGTGAGAGGTGCAGGGGGAAAAAGCCACCAGGTTACCACACCGGCACTGGATCTAAAGGGACCAGGGGTCGAAACATGCTGTCCTCAGTGAACCAGAATTACCACTGCTTTGAGTAAACACCAGTTACACTGCATTCCCATTGTGTGGTCTCCCATCTTTCCACGCCGAACTCCATAATTCACTCCCTGGAATTCGTCCCTACCTGCGGAAGGCCCAACACCCAAGCTGCCATCACCACCAGCCCCAGTGGCAATAGACTGTGCAACAGCGGCTCCATCTACCTAGCCGCATCCGCAAGTGGCGTCACAACATAAACTTTCTAATCTACCCTGTATATAGCTCCTTTTCAAGCGACCCCCAGGGTCACGGAACCGAGCATCGGCCATTACACCCCCGTGAGACAGCATCCCCATACATATACGGCCTGGGACCAAGTATACCATAGCCCTGCGGCGAGTCATGTACAGGGCTATACATTCTACTCTATTCAACCAAATGCAGCAAGGTTCATTGGACAATGCTTCCCAGTACAGAGGGACAATGACCAAGACTAAAGCAGCCCAAGATGTTTTTTTAGACAAAAAAGTGAAATATTCTGCAATGGCCAAGCCAATCACCAGATCACAATCCCATCAATCAAGTATTTCACATGCTTAAGATAAAACTTGAGGCAGAAAGACCCACAAACAGGCAGCAACTGAAATCAGCTGCAGTAACGACTTAGGGGTGCTTCACACATAGCGAGATCGCTACCGAAATCGCTGCTACGTCACAGTTTTGGTGACGCAACAGTGACCTCATTAGCGATCTCGCTGTGTGTGACACTGAGCAGCGATCTGGCCCCTGCTGTGAGATCGCTGCTCGTTACACACAGCCCTGGTTTGTTTTTTTTATTGTTGCTCTCCCGCTGTGACGCACAGATCGCTGTGTGTGACAGCGAGAGAGCGACGAAATGAAGCGAGCAGAGAGCAGGAGCCGGCATCTGGCAGCTGCGGTAAGCTGTAACCAGGGTAAACATCGGGTAACCAAGGTGGTTACCCGATATTTATCTTCGTTACCAGCCTCCGCCGCTCTCACGCTGCCAGTGCCGGCTCCCTGCTCTCTGCACATGTAGCTGCAGTACACATCAGGTTAATTAACCCGATGTGTACTGTAGCTAGGAGTCTGGGAGCCAGCGCTAAGCAGTGTGCGCTGCTCCCTGCACATGTAGCTGCAGTACACATCGTGTAATTAACCCGATGTGTACTGTAGCTAGGAGTGCAGGGAGCCAGCGCTAAGCAGTGTGTGCGGCTCCCTGCTCTCTGCACATGTAGCTGCAGTATACATCGTGTAATTAACCCGATGTGTACTGTAGCTAGGAGAGCAGGGAGCCAGCGCTAAGCAGTGTGTGCAGCTCCCTGCTCTCTGCACATGTAGCTGCAGTACACATCGGGTAATTAACCCGATGTGTGCTGTAGCTAGGAGAGCAAGGAGCCAGTGCTAAGCAGTGTGCGCAGCTCCCTGCTCTCTGCACATGTAGCGACGTTATGATCGCTGCTGCGTTGCTGTGTTTGACAGCTAAGCAGCGATCATAACACCGACTTACTAGGTCGCTGTTACGTCATAGAAAATGGTGACGTAACAGCGATGTCGTTATCGCTGTCGCTATGTGTGAACCCAGCCTTACCGAAGCATCACAAAGAAGGAAACCCAGAGTTTAGTGACATTCATGGCTTTCAGACTTCAGGTGGTAATTGCCTGTAGAGGATTCTCTACAAAGTATTAAAAATTAACATTTTATTTATGGAAAAGTTACTTTGTCCAATTACTTTTGAGTTACTGACATGAGGAGGTTGTGTAGAAAAGTAGTTACAATTTCTAAATATTTCACAAGACATTTTTGTTCAACTCCTTTAATTAAACCTGAAAGTCTTCACTTCAATTGCATCTCAGTTGTTTCATTTTACATAAAAAATAGTGGCATGCAGAGCCCAAATCATGAAGATTCAGTCATTGTCCCAAATATTTTTGGACCTAGCTATATATATATAGAAAGCATCATAGCAATATATAAATAAATAGATCAACTACATCTGTATAATATATGTCTATACAATCATATATCATATAAAGTGCCTAATACCATATACGGTGCCTAGTGTTGCAAATAAAAGAACAAATGCAATAGAAAGAATGGGACAATGTGCAAATACAGCAATGGTATTGAATAGCTGTGTAGTTCAACATACAGAGTGCAAGTGCAGCGAGCATGAAACAGTTGAAACCAGAAGTTTACATACACTATCTAAAAATACACATCTGCATGTTTTTCTCATCTGAAATTAAATCAGAATAAGCATTTCCCATTTTAGGTAAATTAGGAAAGAAAATATATATATTCACCAAATGCCAGAATAATGAGCGAGAAAATGTTTTAAGGCATTTTTCTTACTTTCTGCAAAATCAAAAGTTTACATACATTTCATTAGTATTTCATACCATTGCCCTTAAACCGTATGACTTGGGTCAAACATTTTGGATATCCTTCCACAAGCTTCTCACAATAGTTGGTAGGAGTTTGAGTCCATTCCTCCTGACAGAACTGGTGTAACTGAGCCATGTTTGTAGGTCGCCTTGCTTGCACCTGCCTTTTCAGCTTTGCCCATAAATTTTCAATAGTATTGAGATCAGGGCTTTGTGATGGCAACTTCTAAACATTAAGTTTGTTATGCTTAACCCCTTATTGACAGCCAATTTTGTCATTAATGCCCAGGCCAAATGTTACAATTTTTACCAGTGTCACTTTATGACATTATAACTCTGGAAAGCTTCAAAGGATTCCGGTGATTCTGAGTGATTTTTCATGACATATTGTACTTTAAGATAGTGGTAAATTAAGCATGATATCTTTTGCGTTTACTTGTGGAAAAAATTGGAAATTTGGCAAAAATTTGGAAAATGTAGCAATTTTCAAAATTAATTTTTATGCCCTTAAACCAGAGAATTATTTTACATAAAATAACTAATAACAACATTTCGCACATGTCTACTTTACATCAGCACAATTTTTAAACCACATTTTTTTTTGTTAGGAAGTTAGAAGGGTTCAAAGTTTATTAGCAATTTTTCCAATAAAATTTACAAAACTATTTTATTAGGGACCACATCACATTTGAAGTGACTCTGAGGGGCCTCTGTGACAGAAAATACACCAAAGTGACACCAATATAAAAACTGTAACCCTCACACTGCTCAAAACCACATCCAAGAAGTTTAATAATCCTTCAGGTGTTTCACAGGAATAAATGCAAATAGAATAAAGAAATAAGTTTACATTTTACCTAAAAATGTTGCTTTAGTCTCAATTTATTCACTTTTACAAGGGATTGCATGAGAAAATGGACCTCAAAATTTGTTACTTACTCTCTCCACATGTGGTCAGAAACCTCTGTTTGGACAAATTGGAGGGTTCCAAACGGAAGGCGCAATATTTAAATTTTGGAACACAAATTTGGCTGAAATCGATTGCCAACACCACATCACATTTGCAGAGCCTAAACAGCAGAAACCTCACTCAAGTGACCCTACTCTGAAAACTAGACCCTTCAAGGATTTTATTCAGGGTTATAGTGGCCAATTTAAGCCCACACTTCACAAAATTTGATAACATTAGGTTGCCATATTGAAAATTTTCATTTTTTTCACAAAAATGTTCTTTAGCACCAAATTTCTCATTTTTTTCAGGAGGGAACACCAAAAAGTCTACCCTACAGCTTGTTACCCAATTTCTAATGAGTGCATGGATACACCACATGTGGACAGAAACCTCTGTTTGGACAAATGGGAGGACTTGGAATGGAAAGAGCACCGTTTGAATTTTGGAAAGCAAATTTGGCTGGAATAGATTGTGGGAACCATGTTGCTGAAATAGATTGCCAACACCATGTCACATTTGCAGGGCCCCTAAGGCACCTAAACACCCCATTTTCGAAATTGGACCCCTCAAACAATTTAGCTAGATGTTTGGTGATCACCTTGAAACACCAGATGATAACGTTGAGCCATGAAAATAAAAAAAATACACATTTACTGCAAAATAGTTATTTCAACCAGAAGGGTAACAGGAGAGAATACACCATACAATTTATTGTCCAATTTCTCCTGAGTACACCGATGTCTCCTATTTGGGGGAAATTAACTGTTTGGGCGCACGGCAGGGCTCGCAAGGGAAGAAGTGCCATTTCACTTTTTGAAATAGTTGCAATAGCTAGTGGATGCCATGTCGCTTTTGGAGAACCCCTGATGTGCCTAAACAGTGAAGCTCCACCACAAGTGACCCCATTTTGTAAAATAGACCCCTCATAAATTTATCTAGATGTTTGGTAAGCACCTTGAACCTCAGGATGCTTCACAGAAGTTTATAAAATTGAGCCATGAAAATAAAAAAATACATTTTACCACAAAATTGTTACTTCAATCAGATAGCTTTTTTTTTCACAAGGGTAACAGGAAAAAATCATTCATGCCAGGAAGTAGAAGGAAGATCCCCCTCGGGGGTTCATTAGGATAGGGTCAAGAGTAAAGAGAATGGGAAGGTAAAAGTTATACTCAAGTATAACTATATATGTCCGTTCTGTTCATAGGGGATGGACTTAGTTGGGCTACACGTCAGAAGGCACACACCCCTTAATTTGAATAGTAGTCATAAATGGTATATTCTCTGAATGGGCTATAGTCAGCAGTGGGGTACCGCAGGGATCTGTGCTAGGACCGATTCTTTATAATCTCTTTATTAATGACCTTGTAGATATGATTGATAGTACAGTGTAAGTCTTTGCTGATGACACCAAACTGTGTAGGATATTAAAACTGACCTTGATAGTACAATATTACAAAACGATCTGGATAAGATGTCAGAATGGGCAGATACTTTTCAAATGAGATTTAATGTTGATAAATGTAAAGTAATGCACCTAGGACGGACTAATCCTATAGGTGCATATACATTAAATGGAAGCAAACTCGGGACTACAGAACAGGAGAAGGACTTGGGTATTCTGATTACAAATAAGCTGAGAGCAGTACTCAATGTCAAGCAGTAGCTGCAAAAGCAAACAAGATTTTAGGGTGTATAAAAGAGAGATTAGATCCCGTGATCCCAACGTATTGCTACCCCTCTATAAATCACTTGTAAGGCCACATCTATAATATAGGATCCAGTTTTGGACTCCACATTTTAAAAAGGACATTCACAAGTTAGAGTCAGTTCACAGGTGGTTAACTAGACTACTACAAGGAATGGAAGGCCTCTGATATGAGAGGTTGAAAAGTTAAATATGTTTAGCCTAGAAAAAAGACATCTCAGAGGAGATCTCATTTGTATGTTAATAGAAAGGACTGGCACATGACTTATTCCTTCCGAAGACATACTAAGGACCAGGGGACATTCCCTGTGAGTGGAAGAAAAGAGATTCCAGCAGCTGAATAGGAAAGGGCTCTCTACAGTTAGAGCAGTCAGACTGTGGAATACCCTACCACAAGAGGTAGTAATGGCAGATACTATAACAGCTTTTAAAAAAGGGTTGGATGATTTTATCAGTAGACACAACATTGTTTGTTATAAATGATTTAATGACAAAATGTATAATTGGTGGATGAAGGTTGAACTAGGTGGACCTAGGTCTTTTTTCAACCTATGTAACTATGATATGCAGTCATATGAAAAAGTTTGCACCCCTATTAATGTTACCCTTTTTTTTTATAACAATTTGGGTTTTTGCAACAGCTATTTCTGTTTCATATATCTAATAACTGATGGACTGAGTAATATTTCTGGATTGAAATGAGGTTTCTTGTACTAACAGAAAATGTGCAATCCGCATTTAAACAAAATTTGATCGGTGCAAAAGTATGGGCACCCTTATCAATTTCTTGATTTGAACACTCCTAACTACTTTTTACTGACTTACTAAAGCACTAAATTAGTTTTGTAACCTCATTGAGCTTTGAACTTCATAGGCAGGTGTATCAAATCATGAGAAAAGGTATTTAAGGTGGCCACTTGCAAGTTGTTCTCCAATTTGAATCTCCTATGAAGAGTGGCATCATGGGCTCCTCAAAACAACTCTCAAATGATCTGAAAACAAAGATTATTCAACATAGTTGTTCAGGGGAAGGATACAAAAAGTTGTCTCAGAGATTTAAACTGTCAGTTTCGACTGTGAGGAACATAGTAAAGAAATGGAAGAACACAGGTACAGTTCTTGTTAAGCTCAGAAGTGGCAGGCCAAGAAAAATATCAGAAAGGCAGAGAAGAAGAATAGTGAGAACAGTCAAGGACAATCCACAGACCACCTCCAAAGACTTGCAGCATCATCTTGCTGCAGATGGTGTCAATGTGCATCGGTCAACAATACAGTGCACATTGCACAAGGAGAAGCTGTATGGGAGAGTGATGCGAAAGAAGCCGTTTCTGCAAGCACGCCACAAACAGAGACGCCTGAGGTATGCAAAAGCACATTTGGACAAGACAGTTACATTTTGGAAGAAGGTCCTGTGGACTGATGAAACAAAGATTGAGTTGTTTGGTCATACAAAAAGGCGTTATGCATGGAGGCAAAAAAACACGGCATTCCAAGAAAAGTACTTGCTATCCACAGTAAAATTTGGTGGAGGTTCCATCATGCTTTGGGGCTGTGTGGCCAATGCCGGCACCGGGAATCTTGTTAAAGTTGAGGGTCACATGGATTCAACTCAGTATCAGCAGATTCTTGACAATAATGTGCAAGAATCAGTGACGAAGTTGAAGTTACGCAGGGGATGGATATTTCAGCAAGACAATGATCCAAAACACCGCTCCAAATCTACTCAGGCATTCATGAAGAGGAACAATTACAGTGTTCTGGAATGGCCATC
Organism: Anomaloglossus baeobatrachus; assembly: GCF_048569485.1. Taxonomy (NCBI): domain Eukaryota; kingdom Metazoa; phylum Chordata; class Amphibia; order Anura; family Aromobatidae; genus Anomaloglossus; species Anomaloglossus baeobatrachus. The sequence goes on from NC_134356.1 coordinate 480,331,030, forward strand.
CCAGTCCCCAGACCTGAATATCATTGAAATTCTGTGGGATGATTTGAAGCAGGCTGTCCATGCTCGGCGACCATCAAACTTAACTGAACTGGAAGTGTTTTGTAAAAACAGGAATGGTCAAATATACCTTCATCCAGGATCCAGGAACTCATTAAAAGCTACAGGAAGCGACTAGAGGCTGTGATTTTTGCAAAAGGAGGATCTACAAAATATTAATGTCACTTTTATGTTGAGGTGCCCATACTTTTGCACCGGTCAAATTTTGTTTAAATGCGGATTGCACATTTTCTGTTCGTACAATAAACCTCATTTCAATCCAGAAATATTACTCAGTCCATCAGTTATTAGATATATGAAACTGAAATAGCTGTTGCAAAAACCCAAATTGTTATAAAGAAAAAGGTTAACATTAATAGGGGTGCCCAAACTTTTTCATATGACTGTAGTGTCTAGGAGCATTGTATGAGTTTGGATGCACAACATGGGGAGAACATACAAACTCCTTGCAGATGTTGCAGTTGGCGGGATATGAACCCAGGACCCCGGTGCCGCAAGACTGCAGTGCTAACCACCGAGCAACTGTGGCAAAATAAGAGCTAAATTTATTCATTTTCTTTGCAAGACTTCTCTTTTCCAACAAAATTAACAAAACCCTTTTTTTTCCAAGGACCACGTCACGTTACATATCTAAAAGAAATGCTCTAAAGTGAATCCATTTTAAAAACTACACTCTTCAAGGAATTCAAAACCACATTTAGAAAAGTTTGTTAACTCTTCAGGCACTTCACGGGAATTAAAACAAAGCAGAAGCAAAAAATGAAAAATTAGTTCTTTTGCACAAAAAATGTTGCTTTAGCCCCATTGGGTTTTTTTTCATTTTCACAAGGATAACAGGAGAAAATTAACCATACAATTTGTTGTGACGTTGAGTATGCCGATGCCTGATATGTTCTCCGAATCTATTTATGCACACAGCAGCGTTTGGAAGGGAAGGAGTGCTAGTGGAATTTTGTAGCACCACTTTGGCTGCAATAGATTGTGGACATCATGTCTTATTTGAAGAGACCCTTACATACCAAAACAAGAGAACCCCCCCCACAAGTGAACCCATTTTGGAAACTAAACCTTTTGAGGAATTCACGTAGGGTTGTAGTGAGCATTTTTATCCCTCAGATGATTCACAGAATTGAATAAAAATGGACTGTGAAAATGAAAATGTACAATTTATTTCCAGTAAATGTTGCTTTTGCCATAAATGTTTAATTTTAAAAAGTGCCAATAGGAGAAAATAGACAATAGAATTTGTTATGCAATTTCTCCTGAGTATACCAATACCCTAAATGTGGTCAAAAACTACTTCTGAGGCACAGAAGAGAAGGAGCGCCATATTGGAGTTCAAATGTTGTTGGAATGATTTGGGGGCCATGTCACATTGGCCGAGCCCCTGATATGTCAGAAAAGCAGAACCCCCCCCATTAGTGACCCCATTTTACAAACTACACCCCTCAATGAATACATCTGGTGATGTACTGAGCATATTGACACCACAGGTATGTTGAATAATTTAATACCATTGGGTGGTGAAGAAAAAAATAATTATATTTTTCCAACTAAAATATTGTTTTAGCCCAAGATTTCACATTTTCACAAGAGGATATGGGTAAAAATGGCACTAGTATTTGTCACACAATTTCTGCTGGACATGGCAATGCCCTATATGTGGCTCCATAGTACTGTTTAGCAACACGGAAGAGCTTGGGAAGAACGGAGTTCTAATTGACTCTTGGAGCACAGATTTTTATAGAATACTTTGTGAATGTCATATGCAGACAAACATGTGGATGTTAACTACAGTTTTAGCTCATTGTGGAGCTTAGAAGGCAGGGGGTGTATTTTGGATTTGAGAACTCAGATTTTGCTGGATTTGTTTTGGAAGTGAAGGAGGAGGAGCTATGGCACTTCTCCAGAGACTTTATGCTTACAATAACATGGAAAACCTCTATATTTCCATTAACAGATGAGGCAGCTGAGTTGAAGCTTTAATTGCGAACATTCAAAATAACATTTTAGATCACAATTATCCTGTGCTCTACACTGAACACTTACGTTGGGGTTTCAATCTAGTTCTGCAGATGATGTGAGTCAGATGAAACCCTCAACAGATCTATTCACTGTAATGAGGCAGGCAAAGATACTTTGGACCCTGTCTGGCCTCTGTTCAGCGGTCTACTTTTCAGAAGTGTTGTTGACCTTGCTTTTATGAATGCTTAAAAAAGATAGACACTCCCAGATCATAGACTAAATAGAGTCCAAAATGGCATCCTGATGCACAGAGTGGAGCGCATGATAAATGTTAACAGAGCCTTATTGTAAGCTTTGAAGTCAGAATCAACAAATCAACAGCAATTTAAAAATTGCTTTTATTTTTTTACGCCTTTCACCATGCGGTTTAGGTGATAAGATGGCCTTAACCTTGAGGTGAAGACGATTGCAGCGATACCAGATTTGTCTTTTTTTCTTATAGTGGGCTACTATCACACACTAAATGATGCTTTTTTTATTTTTTACAAAAAAAAGGTTTTTACATCACTATGTTTTGAGAGCTATCATTTTTCTATTTCTCTGCTAACAGTGTCCTGTAATGGCTCATTTATTGTGGGATCAGTTGATGATTTTAGTGGTACCATTAGGGATTAGATAGAATTTTTTTTTATCAATTTCTATTACGATTTTTGGGAGGTAGAATAAACAAAAGATAGTAATTCGGGAATTGTTTCTTTTTATGCCTATCACTGGTAAGACTGATAAGGCAGGTTTATCCTTCCGGTCAGCATGATTACAGTGACAACACATTTATTTTTTTAATGTTTTGCCTCTTTTACACAATGATAACAATTTTAAAGGAAAAAAATATTACTTCCGGTTCCGGCGCTGTGATGTGAGGACGCGGGAGACAGAGCTCCGCACGTTCCTCAGCCCCACACACCGACTACAAGAGCCCCACGGCCGCAGGAGGAGGCGGAGAACGGGAGGCGAGGAGCAGGAGGTGACCGTGCATGGAGCGGTACCTCCTCCGGAGCAGCGGCATACAGCTGAGGCAGGGGGCTGCAGAGAGAGCAGAGCACATGGAGCACAAAATGGCGGCCCCGGGCCGCGGCGATATGCAGGGAGGTGAGCGGGGACGGATGGAGGAGGAGGAGGGGGAGCAGCTGAGAGAGCAGCGGAGAGCTCGGCAACACACACAGCAGACAGTCCAGCAGCACGAGCAGCAGACAGTCCAGCAGCACGAGCAGCAGACAGCCCAGCACCACGAGCAGCAGACAGCCCAGCAGCACAAGCAGCAGACAGCCCAGCAGCACAAGCAGCAGACAGCCCGGCAGCACGAGCAGCAGACAGCCCGGCAGCACGAGCAGCAGACAGCCCAGCAGCACGAGCAGCAGACAGCCCGGCAGCACGAGCAGCAGACAGCCCGGCAGCACGAGCAGCAGACAGCCCGGCAGCACGAGCAGCAGACAGCCGAGCAGCAGACAGCCCGGCAGCACGAGCAGCAGACAGCCGAGCAGCAGACAGCCCGGCAGCACGAGCAGCAGACAGCCTGGCAGCACGAGCAGCAGACAGCCTGGCAGCACCAGCAGCAGACAGCCCAGCAGCACAACCAGTTCCCAGGCCTGCAAATTGATTATGACTGTCTGGCTGGAGCAGTGGCAGTGCACCTGGCAGACAAGATCAAAGACCCTCTAGAGGCCATGGTGGGGGCAGCACTATCTCCCTTTAAAGGAGCAGATCGCACAGCAGGGAGCCAGGATGTCAGAGATGGAGCAAAGAATCTCTGACACAGAGGACAAGGTGACAGCATTAAAGGGGCGGCTGCAAGAGATGGTGGAGGGATCCCAGGCCATGAGAGACAAACTAGAGGATCTGGAAAACCGCTCCAGAAGAAGCAAGTTAAGGCTGGTGGGACTGCCGGAATCCATAAGCATGCGGCAATTGGACAACATATGTGAAGCAGAGCTCCCCAAGGCGCTAGGTCTGACGCACAAATGCAGGGTGCAAAGAGCGCACAGAGTGGGCCCTGTAAGAGAGCGTCCAGGCACAGGAGGAACAAGTGGGAAGGAAGACAGCACGGGAGTGACGGGACCAACCAGGCCGCGCCAAGTGATAATAAAATACTTGGAATACAAAGACAAAGAAGAGATACTGCGAGCGTTAAGAGGAAGGAGGACCCCACTGTCTTTACAAGGGCATATAGTGCTGATCTTTGGGGACTACTCGGCGGAGGTTACACGCAAAAGGAAAGCCTTTAGTAAGATTTGTACCGCACTGTATCGTAAAGGCATAAAATTCCAACTGCTCTATCCTGCAATACTGAGAGTAACAAGAAGTGATGGATCCCTTTTTGCGACGAAAGAATTCAGGGAGGCGGAGAGATGGATGGAGGAGATGGAGAACAGAAACCAGACGGAGGACTTCCCGGAGAGGCAACATGATCGGTAAGGAAGAGAGGAGGAGAGTCGGGCATCGGGCTGGAACGACTGGATGAAGGGGAAGGAGATACATGCAGGAAGCCCAAAGGCAAGGAGGTCGCCGTCGCGTAGGTCTGGAAACCAGAAGAATGGAGCGCCATGAGAGAGGCTGCAAGGAGAAGAATTGATATTTTGAACTGAACTGAGGGGCCCAAGAGAGAGGGGACTGACGGAATGCAGGGGATGAGTAACATCTACTGTTTATTATTGCATTTTTACTTTCTGCTTCCACTTCCTGCTCCCTATTCCACCTCCCCTTCCGCTTCCTGCTTCCCCTTTCACTACCTCTTTCACTTCCTACTTCCTCTTCCACTTCCTACTCCACTTCCTCTGCCACTTCTTACTTCTTCCACTTCCTACTTCCTCTTCCTCTTTCACTTCCTCTTCCACTTCCTACTTCCTCTTCCACTTCATACTGCCTCTTCCACTCCCTCTTACACTTCCTCTTCCACCCTATCTCTTCCTACTTCCTTTTCCACTTCCTCTTCCACTTCTTACTTCCTCTTCCACTTCCTCTTCCACTTCCTATTTCCTCTTCCACTTCCTACTTCCTCTTCCACTTCCTACTTCCTCTTCCACTTCCACCTTCCTGTTCCACTTCCTACTTCCACTTCCTCTTCCACTTCCTATTTCCTCTTCCACTTCCTACTTCCTCTTCCACTTCCTCTTCCCCTTCCTACTTCCTCTTCCTTTTCCACTTCCTGTCCCACTTCCTCTTTCACTTCCTACTTCCACTTCCTCTTCCACTTCCTATTTCCTCTTCCACTCCCTCTTCCACTTCCTACTTCCTCTTCCACTTCCTCTTCCTACTTCCTCTTCAACTTCCTACTTCCACTTCCTACTTCCACTTCCTCTTCCACTTTCCACTTCCATTTCCTGTCCCACTTCCTCTTTCACTTCCTACTTCCTCTTCCACTTCCTCTTCCAACTTCCTCTTCCACTTCCTTTTCCACTTCCTACTTCTTCTCCCACTTCCCTTTATATTTCCCACTTCCTTTTCCATTTTCATTTCCCATCTCCATTGTGCTTTCTTTTTCTTTTCCTCCCTTTTTTCTCTCTTCTTGTAGGCTTTTCCTTTCTTTTCTCTTTTCAGTTCCCCTCGCCTCTTCAATTTATATTGACCAAGGTGCCCTGCCCCCTCGGGGGTGTAGGGGGGTCCTAACATCTATGGGGGACCGGGTTTCCTGGGTTAAATCGCTCTTCTGGCAGCCAGGTCACTTATGCTGATGGGAGGTGGAGTGAAATTGAGATCAGAGGCAACAAATAGTATGTATGGGCAATGAGGGAAGGGTATTGTATGCTGGCATGGCTATTGAACAGGAAGGCCTTGCTCTGGTGGGTTAGATAACAGAACAATGGTGGACAGGCTATATGTAAATGTTAATCAGTTGGCTGAGAGGGGATTGCGGAGCCAGGAGCATCACAGAAAAAATGGAAGTGACGAGACGATTGATTGTAAAGGGGGGGACAGTTGAGGGGTTGTTAGTTGATATTAGATCTAGGTTGAATATTTGGGTTCAGGGAAAGCAACGCTATAAGCACACCGAAAGACAACTGAGGGCAGTTGGGGGGTAACCAACAGGTTTATAGTTAATGCCAAGAAGGGGACACAAGGTTGCGCCCAGGCAATACATAGTTGTAAGCACACAGCGGAGTTAGAGGAAATGCAAAGCCACGCACACGGGGGGACACATAGCAACGCAAAAAACATGAGCAACGGGGACTATGGTTAAAATAGTGACATGGAACGTGAAAGGTCTGAAATCAGCTCACAAGGGATGATGGTTCTGAGACATCTTAAAAGATTGAAGGTAGATATCGCACTGCTGCAGGAAACGCATTTACCTCGGGAAGATTTTTTTCGAATGCAGAAATTATGGGTAGGAAAAGTAGTTGGGTCGGGATCCCCGGGAAGGAAAGCAGGGGTCATGATTCTATTAAACAAACATTTCAACCATACAATAACTTCCCAAGATAGTGACGAGGAAGGTAGATATGTCCATATAAAATTCAACAGCCCGCAGGGAGAGTTTAGCATACACAACATATATGCCCCCAACAAGGAGCAGAATGCGTTTTTCAAACTTATCACAAGTAAAGTGGGAATGGACACAGAACGGAACAAAATAGTGGGAGGAGATTTCAATGCGGTGGTCCTAGGGGAAGAGGATAGGCGACATAACAGGGGTCAAGGTGGGCAGACAAGAACGACAGAAGGCTTGATGGCTAGGCTGCTGGAAGACACAAATCTGAAAGACAGTTGGAGGCTACAGCACCCATATGACCATGAATTCACTCACTATTCACATCCGCATGACGCATGGTGAAGAATTGATTATATTCTGGTTAACCAATCATTTTTGAGTAGGATCAGGGAAGTGGATATTGAGAACATGGTGATATCGGACCACAGCCCGGTGACCTTTGAAATAAATGACACAGTTCAGAGGGGATCGGATTATTTGTGGAGGTTCCCGTCTTAGAGATACAGATTTTGTCAAAATTCTGAAAGGCTGGTGGGAAGAGTATAGCAGCACTAACAGCGAACATGAGACAGATGTAATGTTATTCTGGGAAGCAGCAAAAGCAGTGCTGAGAGGGAGGCTAATGGGGCATACTGCTACAATCAAGAGACAGACACATGCACAATACCAAGAAGCTAGCGACACGCTTAGAGAAAAATATATGAAATATCTGGAAACTATGTCCCAAAAAGCAAAAGAGGAATGGAGGGGGGCGAAACAAGAGTTCGAGCATTGGGCAGGAAAAAGGGAAGAGCTAGTACGGTCACAAATGGAGGTTGACCTACACAGATACAGCAATAAAGCAGGGAAATTACTGGCCAACTTGGCTAAGGGAAGGCGACCAATGACTTCAATAACCAACATGACTGGACAGGGGGGAACAAATCCACAAAACCACAGGAAATTTACCAGATCCTGGGGGATTACTATGAGAAACTGTATAGTAAGGGGAATGAGGGTGGTGAAGGAGGGGCAGAATGGCTGAAAGAAATAAACCTCACCCGACTTAGCACAGAGGAGCTGACTAGTCTGAATGCAGAAGTCACAATAGAAGAAGTCCAAAAGGTGATAGGAGAGTTAAGCGTACATAAAGCTCCGGGACCCGATGAGTACAATGGGGAATTCTATAAAGTGATGAAGGAGCAGATTTCACCGATACTGACACGTATGTTTAACAACATATTGGGAGGCACTGAAATATCGAGTCACCTCAACACGGCATATATAAAACTCATACCTAAGGGAGAGAAAAACCTAGATAATCCAGCAAATTATAGACCGATCTCTTTGATCAACCAGGACCTAAAATTACTGGCCAAATTGATGGCCAACAGACTAGCGGAGATATTGCCGAATGTAATCTCTCCGGCACAATCAGGGTTCGTGAAGGGGAGATCGGCGGTGACCAATATAAGAAAAACCATGCTAGTAATGGATGCCAATAGGCACCGACAACCACAGAAGGGGGCATTTCCAGCCATGATCACATTAGATGCCGAAAAAGCATTTGATAATGTAAGGTGGTCATGGCTGGAAACAGTAATGGATGAGGTAGGCATTCAGGGAGCATTTAGAACATTCATTAGAGTATTATATGCGAATCCTAAAGCCAGGGTGGCGACCCCAGGATTTCTGTCGAGACCTTTCTCATTGACTAAAGGGACTAGACAGAGGTGCCCACTGTCCCCCCTCCTGTTCAACCTGGCGATCGAGCCCCTTTCAAGAATGTTGAATGAGGGAAATTGCTTTGAAGGTATCAGCATTGGAGGTGAGGTGCTACGGTCAGCCTTGTTCGCGGACGACATTATATTGTTTATGAATAAACCCCAGAAGGAACTCCCAATGACACTACAACGGAGAGAGGAATTCGGAAACTTGGCAGGTTTTAAATTAAATAAGGCAAAATGTGAAATACTGTTTCTGCACCAACAGAACACAGCGGTGTTGGCAGCTCAGGGAATGGGAGACAATGTCCATGGGATACCAATAGCGAGAACCCACGTTAAATATCTGGGAATCCAAGTGGGACGCCAACCTGCATCGATATATGAGCTAAATTTTAAACCACTGATAACGAAAATAGAACGGGAACTGAAGATGTGGGAGGGGCTTCCATTATCACTACTGGGTAGGAACCATCTTCTAAAAATGATGAGTTTCTCAAAACTATTATACCCAATGCAGACTATTCCTATATTATTAAAACACACAGACGTAAACAGGCTGAGCAAGGCGTTTTTGACCTTCTTGTGGAGGGGAAAAAGGCCGAGAATAAAGGCTGAGAAGCTAATGCAGACGCTGGAGAAGGGGGGGTATTAACCCCTTCACCCCCGGCCACTAAAACACCCTAATGACCGGGCCATTTTTTGCTATTCTGACCAGTGTCACTTTGACGGGTTATAACTCTGGAACGCTTCAACGGATCCTGGCGATTCTGACATTGTTTTTTCGTAACATATTGTACTTCATGTCAGTGGTAAATTTAGGCCGATACTTTTTGCGTTTATTTGTGAAAATTTAGGAAATTGTGCGAAAATTTGGAAAATTTCGCAATTTTCAAACTTTGAAAATTTATGCCCATAAATCTGAGAGATATGTCACACAAAATAGTTACTAAATAACATTTCCCACTTGTCAACTTTACATCAGCGCAATTTTCAAAAGAAATTTTTTTTTCGTTAGGAAGTTAGAAGGGGTCAAAGTTCATCAGCAATTTCTAATTTTTCCAACAAAATTTACAAAATATTTTTTTTAGGGACCACATCACATTTGAAGTGACTTTGAGAGGCCGAGGTGACAGAAAATACCCAAAAGTGACCCCATTCTAAAAACTGCACCCCTCACACTGCTCAAAACCACATCCAAGAAGTTTATTGTCAATTGCCAAATCAATTGTTTGGGTGCACGGCAGAGGTCGAAAGGCAAGGAGCGCCATTTGAATTTTTGAACACAAAATTAGCTGCACTCATTAGCGGACGCCATGTCGGGTTTGAAGACCCCCTGAGGTGCCTAAACAATGGAGCTCCCCCACAAGTGACCCCATTTTGGAAACTAGAGCCCTCAAATATTTTTTCTAGATGTTTGATGAGCACTTTGAACACCTGGGGGCTTCACAGAAGTTTATAACGTTGAGCCGTGAAAAGAAAAAAATGTTTTTTACCACAAAACTGTTGCTTCAACTAGGTAGCTTTTTTTTTCACAAGGGTATCGGGAAAAAATGCAACATAAAATGTATTGTCCATTTTCTCCTGAGTACGCAGATACCTCATATGTGGTGGAAATCAAATGTTTGGACACACGGCAGGACTTGGAAGGCAAGGAGCGCCATTTGAATTTTTGAACGCAAAATTAGCTGCACTAATTAGCGGACGCCATGTCGGGTTTGAAGACCCCCTGAGGTGCCTAAACAATGGAGCTCCCCCACAAGTGACCCCATTTTGGAAACTAGAGCCCTCAAATATTTTTTCTAGATGTTTGATGAGCACTTTGAACACCTGGGGGCTTCACAGAAGTTTATAACGTTGAGCCGTGAAAAGAAAAAAAAATTTTTCACCACAAAACTGTTGCTTCAACTAGGTAGCTTTTTTTTTCACAAGGGTATCGGGAAAAAATGCAACATAAAATGTATTGTCCATTTTCTCCTGAATATGCAGATACCTCATATGTGGTTGAAATCAAATGCTTGGACACACGGCAGGACTCGGAAGGCAAGGAGCGCCATTTGAATGCAAAATTAGCTGCACTCATTAGCGGACGCCATGTCAGGTTTGAAGACCCCCTGAGGTGCCTAAACAACGGAGGTCCCCCACAAGTGACCCCATTTTGGAAACTAGAGCCCTCAAATAATTTTTCTAGATGTTTGGTGAGCACTTTGAACACCTGGGGGCTTCACAGAAGTTTATAACGTTGAGACGTGAAAAGAAAAAAAATTTTTTTTACCACAAAACTGTTGCTTCAACTAGGTAGCTTTTTTTTCACAAGGGTATCAGGAAAAAATGCACCATAAAACGTATTGTCCATTTTCTCCTGAGTACGCAGATACCTCACATGTGGTGGAAAGTAATTGTTGGGCGCATGGCGGGGCTCAGAAGAGAAGGGCACCATTTGACAGCAAAATTGATTGGAATCATTAGCGGACGCCATGTCATGTTTTTAGACCCCCCCCAATGGTGCCTAAACAGTGGAGCTCCCCCACAAATTACCCCATTTTGGAATTAAACCCCTCAAGGAATTTATCTAGATGTTTAGTGAGCCCCTTGTACCCCCAGGGGCTCCACTGAAAGTTGATAACGTTGAACCGTGAAAATTATTTATTTATTTTTTTAATTTTTGCAGCAACAAGGTAGCTTTTTTTTTTCTTTTTACAACGGTATCAGGAAAAAATGCACCATAAAACGTATTGTGCAATTTTTCCCGAGTACGCAGATACCTCACATGTGGTGGAAATCAATTGTTTGGGCGCATGACGGGGCTCAGAAGACAAGGAAAGCCATTTGACTTTTCAAACGCACAGACGCAGTGCACTGATCGGCCGCTGCAGGAGGCACGGTCGGATGAGATACAAAAAGCGCTGGGGATACGGAAAAAAAAAGTCACGCCAAAAATTGAGCAGGGATGTTGATCCGCGCTCAGCGGGACGCACGGACAGATGCGATACTTTTTTTTCCGTATCCCCGACGCTTTTTGTATTGCATCAGTCCGTGCGTCCCGCCGAGCGCTGATCAGGGATGCACATAACGGATCGGCATCCCTGCTCAATTTTTGGCGTGACTTTTTTTTCCGTATCCCCGATGCTTTTTGTCACGCCAAAAATTGAGCAGGGATGCCGATCCATTATGTGCATCCCTGATCAGCGCTCGGCGGGACGCACGGACAGATGCGATACAAAAAGCGTCGGGGATACGGGAAAAAAAAAGTCCCGCCGAAAACTGACCATGGATGCAGATACGTTATCTGCATCCCTGATCAGCGTTCGGCGGGACGCACGGACGCATGAGGTGTAAAAATAGAAAGGGCATAGAGGAAAAAAAAGAAAAAAAAAAGTTATACTCACAGTACCCAGAGGATTAGCAGGACGAACAGAAGGCAAGGAACAGCTTTACAGCAGCAGCCAGCAGGCAGGAAGTTGGACAGCTCAGCAGAAGACCCAGGAAGAAGGACCCAGCGATGGAGGCAGATGTGATTGGCCGGTGAAGACAGGTAAGAGGACGTCAGGGGGACAGCAGAGGGGGACGGGGACAGCAGAGGGGGACGGGGACAGCAGAGGGGGACAGCAGAGGGGGAGGGGGAGAGCAGAGGGGGAGAGCAAGGAGGGAGATACCGGAGGAGCTGCAGAATAGAGATAATGGGGGAGGCCGGCAGATTGGGATGTCGGGGGGCAGACTGGGATGTCGGGGGGCAGACCGGGATGTCTGGGGGCAGATCGGGATGTCTGGGGGCAGATCGGGATGTCTGGGGGCAGATTGGGATGTCTGGGGGCAGATCGGGATGTCTGGGGGCAGATTGGGATGTCGGGGGGGGGCAGATCGGGATGTCGGAGGGCAGATCGGGATGTGGGGGGGCAGATCGGGATGTGGGGGGGCAGATCGGGATGTGGGGGGGCAGATCGGGGAGACAGGTGGCAGATCGCGGAGGGCAGCGGCGGCGGATCGTGACAGTTTTCGCCGGTTTCATACAGTGCAATGGCAGCGCGGCAACTTCCGGGTCCCATGCTCCGGTCTCATAACAGCATGGGACCGGAGCTTGTCGCCCTGCCATTGCACTGTGTACACTCACTGTGCTGGCGTGCTGCAGGGACGACAAGTGAAGCTGATGGGGGCGGTCACCGGCAACAGGTCCACTGTGATTGGAGAAATCGGTCACAAGGCCGATCTCTCCAATGAGAGCTACTGGAGCTGGGGGAGGGTGATCCAATGAGGTCACCCAGCTCCAGCCAATGGCCAGTGCTACAGCTGCACTGGCCAGGGCTGGATTTCAATGTTTCAGTCATTTTAAATGGCTGGAACATTACAGTGGCTGTGAATGGTTGAGCGGCGTTCGTCAGCCAATCACAGCCTCCGTAGATCCGGGGAGGAGGCACCACCCCTCCTAAGGTCAGGAACAGGTCCCTTCCTCCCCGAATCTGCGGTTTATGTTAACATATTGCAGTCACCGGAGGCTCCGGTGCCGCGATTCCGCCATGACGGAAAGATCCGTCCTTGGTCGTTAAGGCCCAGGGCACAAGGACGGATCTTTCTGTCCATGGTCGTGAAGGGGTTAAAATGCCAAACATTAGAGGGTACAATCTGGCGTGCCTCATGAGACATGTAATAGACTGGTTAAGGAAGACAAACGGTTACAGGACGTGAGATTGGAAGGCGAGTTCTGTAAACCCTGGAATTTGGGGGCAATATTGCATACGTCACTTGCTAACATACCACGGCACATTAAAAACTCACTAATATGCAGAGATACAGTGATTGCGTGGAAGGCGGTGAGAAAAAAATTCAACTTACCCTGGAGAATATCTAAATACTTAAACATATGGAGTTTCCCGGAATTCCCAGCGGGCAGGGAAAACAAATTATTTATAGAATGGAGGAGAAAAGGTATAAAAGGGGTGAAAGATCTACTTCATGAGACGGAAAATAGATGGTTGTCCTATCAAGAAATTGTGACAAAATATGGGCTATCTCCATTCCAAGTTATACAATATAAACAGATAGAGAAAGGTGTAATACAGCTACTGAGAGATGTCGGGAAGGAACAAGAGATAAATGACATGGACCAACTTATTATGCAGGAGCAGCGGGAGATTAACATAACTTCACTATACAAAGCTTTACGAGAGGTGTTAGTTCCCTTAAGCACGGATAAGACCCTGGGAACATGGGCGAGACAATTGGGAGATGAGACAGAAGGGGACAAGATACTAAGAGGATGGATGAGAATGAGAAAAGAGGTGGTTAATGAGCGCTGGAGGGACACAGTTTAGACTGATGCACAGGGCGATCTATGGCTTCAACATACCAAACAAACAGAAGGTTAATAAGATAGTACATTGTCCCAAATGTAGGATGCTAAACACGGATCTGTTACATGGGATTTGGCAATACCTAGAGAGTCAAAAATTCTGGAAAAAAATGCAACACAGAGAAAACAGCTGTGGAAAAAACAAGCGCAATAGGGTCTTACCCCAATATGTAAGGGGTGGGGAGGGGGGAGTAAACCTACTCACCAATTGTAGTTGTGAGAAGCCACAACTACTATAATCGCATATATCAAAAGATCCAGGGCTGCAGCCACCAAAAACCGGTAGATAACAGAAAGCACAAGAGAGAGGTGTTTAATGCCGCGCCAATGGATCACTTCAGAAGATGTTCAGATCAGTGTCACTTTATTGTCATTCAGGTCGACGCGTTTCTGGAGCATCTGCCCCCTTCATCAGGACCACCAGGAATAGAAATAACATCCAATCTGTCTAGGTTAAACAGTACATACAATATATAGACATAGTGACGTCATAGGAACATCCCTCAAAAAGAAAAAAACGAGCGGGAAAGGATGCCACGTTGCAAGTTGTGACGTCCTAAATACCCTTGACATACAAGTACACACAATCACCTGTGTAAAACATATATTAGTTGATAATTGACACATATTCCCTTATAAAAAGGACAAAACTATTTTTTATTTATACAAAAAGAAAAAAAAGAACCTAGATCGTGTGTAAAAACATTTGCTTCTATATATAATAATCGCATTCTTGTAAGTGTAAACCAGTGAGTATCATACTGGTTTCATGTGCTGAAACAAGTAGGCGATCTCCCAGAGAAGGGAGAAGAACCCTAGACCTTCTATGTTTATTTCACATCATATAGAACGAAGACACAGCATTATAACATGCCGCCACCAGTGATTAACTATCTTTCACCCGACAAATGAAAGTGCAGGTGATGTGAACGAAAGAGGAATTGAGACATCTTAAAAAACCGCTTCTGATCAGTGAACTTAGACCGTAGTTCAACCAAGGGCAAGACCGTGGGAAAAAATCGAAAGGAGCATGCGCCCGAGCCCAGTCAAGATAAGGAGCCGGCAAAAGTTTATGGGAGGGCAAGAGCGTGGGAACCAAACCCACTGCGCATGCTTAGCCCCTATGAGTCTATGTGACCCAGCACCAACATAATGCACCCATATGACCCTAGCTATCTGGACAAAACGTGAACATAATCCTGATCACGCAATGATCAGAGTAGAGGTATGATCACAGCCACAAATTCCAATAGTGATTGGACACACACCGAAACCGAGACATATCTCAAGGCCACCCGTGATGGTAAAAAACCCGGACAGAAGTATAAACTTAAACCTAGTACTATATATAAATAAAAAGGGGGAGTGCCCACACCCCTACTCAGGACTCTAAGTGTGAACCTATGTACAGTCCATGCACAAAAAGAAGTGCATAAGAAAACAGGGAAAACACCAAGGAAATATAATAACCCAGTCGGAATAGTCCCAAAACCAGAGCAAAGAAGAGAAACAAGACAGCAAAATGTACCACCGCTGCACTCCACCCGACAAATCCCATAATCGGGGAAGACCAGGGGTATAAAGGGGACGCTCAGTAGTATATATAACAGCGACAGACGCTATTTTACCAACCGGGAGAACTCATTTTACACCAGTATAATGAAAGATCGGTCACCAACAACGGCACCAACTCCAGAGAAAAAAATATATATATATAAAGAGACCATGGAGCCCATGTTCTGTTATAATTCTGTCGGACCGGACAAAATCCATCATGTAAAAAAATATATATATATCTATACAATCTATACAACAATATGGAAAAAAATGCAGGCGCTAATAACTAGTATATGGGGGGTAGAGGTGCTGATGGACCCATTGATATGGATTTTTCATGATGACCATGTTGAATAAATGGCAAGAGTGAGTGAAAAAAGAGATAGAATACCAAAGCTGTTCCATAGTATAGCCGTAATAGGAAAAAGGGCTTTGCTGGGCAAATGGCTCGAAGGCAAGGTTCTGTCAGAAGACAAGGTAATGAGGCAGATTAAAATGCTACTTAGAATTGAACAGAGGACAGCAGAAAAAAACAAAGACGGTTTGACCGACACATTCTTTAAAAAATGGAGAAAATTCATTGAAAAACAATGTGAAGCTACAGAAATACAAACAATAGTTACCCCCTTCACGTACACAAAGTGGTATCTACTAGAAGACATTAAGGGAACATTAGGGAAATTAAAACAGCCATAATGTGAAGATAAGAAGGCAAAAGATTCATCTAGAGGCATGGGGTGGGAAAAAAAATAAAAAAAAAATGAAAAAATGTGGCGTGGTTGGGCATGCTTCGGGTGGGCTAGACAGGAGGAAAAAAGCGTGCTAAGTTGTTGGGGGGGTTATTTTAGAATAGAAGGGGGGGAAAACAAGGGAAACAGGAGGAATAGTTAATTGCCAATAACCTGTTAATGGACATGGTGAATCCATACTTGCTATATTGTTTAACAAGATGTAATGCATATGAAAATTTGGAATAAAACTTGGTGTTTAAAAAAAAAATATTTTTTTTACATCGACATATTCTGAGAACTTTAGGTTTTTTTTCCGCTGATAATCTAATTGGGGGTTGGTTTGTGTGGAACAAGATTACATTTTCAGGGATATTTTTATTTACATTCAACTTTTTGATTGTATTGTATTCCATTTTTTTTATCAGTGGTTTGATGAAAAAGCAAATTTTTGCCACATTTTTATTTTCTTTTTTTACGCTGTTTACTGAAAGGATTAACTAATGTGACAGTTTTATAGATTAGGTCATTCTGGATGCAGCTATACCACATATGTTTATTTATTTTTTTTGTTTGTTATTACATACAGTGCCTACAAGTAGTATTCAACCCCCTGCAGATTTAGCAGGTTTACACATTCGGAATTAACTTGGCATTGTGACATTTGGACTGTAGATCAGCCTGGAAGTGTGAAATGCACTGCAGCAAAAAAGAATGTTATTTCTTTTTTTTTTTTTTTTTTTTTAATTGTGAAAAGTTTATTCAGAGGGTCATTTATTATTCAACCCCTCAAACCACCAGAATTCTGTTTGGTTCCCCTAAAGTATTAAGAAGTATTTCAGGCACAAAGAACAATGAGCTTCACATGTTTGGATTAATTATCTCTTTTTCCAGCCTTTTCTGACTAATTAAGACCCTCCCCAAACTTGTGAACAGCACTCATACTTGGTCAACATGGGAAAGACAAAGGAGCATTCCAAGGCCATCAGAGACAAGATCGTGGAGAGTCACAAGGCTGGCAAGGGGTACAAAACCCTTTCTAAGGAGTTGGGCCTACCTGTCTCCACTTTTGGGAGCATCATCCGGAAGTGGAAGGCTTATGGAACTACTGTTAGCCTTCCACGGCCTGGACAGCCTTTGAAAGTTTCCACCCATGCCGAGGCCAGGCTTGTCCAAAGAGTCAAGGCTAACCCAAGGACAACAAGGAAGGCACTCCGGGAAGATCTCATGGCAGTGGGGACATTGGTTTCAGTCATTGCCATAAGTAACGTACTCCACCGCAATGATCTCCGTTCCAGACGAGCCCGTAAGGCACCTTTACTTTCAAAACGTAATGTCAAGGCTCATCTACAGTTTGCTCATGATCACTTGGAGGACTCTGAGACAGACTGGTTCAAGGTTCTCTGGTCTGATGAGACCAAGATCGAGATCTTTGGTGCCAACCACACACGTGACGTTTGGAGACTGGATGGCACTGCATACGACCCCAAGAATACCATCCCTACAGTCAAGAATGGTGGTGGCAGCATCATGCTGTGGGGCTGTTTCTCAGCCAAGGGGCCTGGCTATCTGGTCCGCATCCATGGGAAGATGGATAGCATGGCCTACCTGGAGATTTTGGCCAAGAACCTCCGCTCCTCCATCAAGGATCTTAAGATGGGTTGTCATTTCATCTTCCAACAAGACAACGACCCAAAGCACACAGCCAAGAAAACCGAGGCCTGGTTCAAGAGGGAAAAAATCAAGGTGTTGCAGTGGCCTAGTCAGTCTCCTGACCTTAACCCAATTGAAAACTTGTGGAAGGAGCTCAAGATTAAAGTCCACATGAGACACCCAAAGAACCTAGATAACTTGGAGAAGAGCTGCATGGAGGAGTGGGCCAAGATAACTCCAGAGACCTGTGCCGGCCTGATCAGGTCTTATAAAAGACAATTATTAGCTGTAATTGCAAACAAGGGTTATTCCACAAAATATTAAACCTAGGGGTTGAATAATAATTGACCCACACTTTTATGTTGAAAATTTATTAAAATTTAACTGAGCAACATAACTTGTTGGTTTGTAAGATTTATGCATCTGTTAATAAATCCTGCTCTTGTTTGAAGTTTGCAGGCTCTAACTTATTTGCATCTTATCAAACCTGCTAAATCTGCAGGGGGTTGAAGACTACTTGTAGGCACTGTATAAATGTGCATTTATTGGTATAATATTTTTTAAAAACAATTTGTTCTTTTATTTTACTTAGTGTGTTTTTTAATATTTTCCTTTTTTTAAACAACTTTTTTACATAATCCTTCTATGGGTCTTTAACTTTTATTAGTCTTATTAATGGTTTCATGCATTAGAATGCATATGCATTGCAATGCATTAAACCTTTTAGTGTTACACTGACAAAACACCTTTTTAGACTCTGCTTTTGGCTTGGTCTAAAAGGCCACCATAGCTGGCAGACCAGAAGGACATTATTTGATTTTTGGCTGCCGTGACAATTATCAGGTCCTCGTGATCGCATCACACTAGTGCCAATGAGGTGAGAGAGGAAGCCCAGTCCCTCTCTTAACTTTCTATATGCTGTAATCACTATTTATCACAGCATTTAGAGGGTTAAACAGCTAGCGGTGGTATGAGCACAGGCCCTGGATGTGATAGATGAAGATCGGCTGTCACTTAAAATTAATCGGTCAGGTGCAATTTGCCCCTAGAACAACGAGCAGTTCTGGGTGCATATTGCTAATCCCTGCCTAACCGTCTCTGTATCTAGTAGCATAGATAGAGAGATCTTTAGAAAAATGATTTCTAAAGATCTTTTATAATATTCTAATGAGGCCAGGGACTAGTCGCAAGGGTTAGTTCCCTTGGCTAGTCAGCCCCATTAGCTTGTTAGCATACCCACAGGGGTGTGCTAATATGCTAATGAATGCACAGCATCAGAGGCATGGTCGGACTTACCTCTGCTTTCACCACTGGTTTTCGGCTCAATGCGCACGATGAGAACATTCCTGAA
The DNA here is from genome assembly GCF_048569485.1 of Anomaloglossus baeobatrachus. NCBI lineage: Eukaryota > Metazoa > Chordata > Amphibia > Anura > Aromobatidae > Anomaloglossus > Anomaloglossus baeobatrachus. The sequence goes on from NC_134356.1 coordinate 480,349,877, forward strand.
CTTCCAGTCATGCCCACTACACCAGTTTGAAGCTGTGACGCATACACCTGGCTTCATAGTATGAATGACTGGAAGTCCGGGACTTCTTTTCATGTGTACTGAGCCAACCAAAATCCAGCGTTTGGTGCAGTGGCAGCAGAGAGCAGTGAGATCGACTGTGCCTCTGATGCTGCATATTCGTTAGCTTGTTAGCATGCCCACATGTTAAGGGGGTCGACTAGCCAAGGGAACTAACGGCCTTGTGACTAGTTGCTGACCTCATTAGCATATGATTAAAGATCTTTAGAAATACTTTTTCTAAAGATCTCTTTATCTATGCTACTAGATACAGGAACAGTTAGGCAGGGATTTATGGGTGTACCCAGGATCAAAACTAGGGGGGGCAAGCCATGGTTGTTCAGGTTGTAAAATATTAGAATGGAAAAGGTGAATGAAATGAAAATTTTAAAAGAATTAAATGTAATTATAGCAGTGCTTTATTAGTCATTACAATTATTTGCTTGCAAATAAATTTAGATTTTTTTTATTCTGATTACATGTCTTATACGAATATAATTTTTCTTGGGTTTGACGAAAACTTGTTCAAAACTTTTGTTTCAATCCAGTCCCGATTTTCCTTGAAGAATTTCCGATGGACGCTCATCAAGCACAACCCAGTCAGTCTGTCCTCTCCCATTGTGTTTCTGAGCCAGGTCTTTACCCTTCGAAGGGTACTAACAGATCATTCAACAGTAGCTGTGGTGGATGGGAAAGCACTTAAAATGAAGAGTGCGTGCCTTGTTGCAGGGAAAAAAATATTAGCCTCCTCCAAAAGTGCAGCCACTTCAATGTCCTTTAATTTGTCTCCTGCTAAATCTTTCTTTTTCTGCAGATTATACCACAAATCTAATTCTTCAGAGATATCACCCAACCCATAAACCTCCATGAAAGACTTTTGAAGCCATTTTTAACATATAGGAAGGATGAAGATAGGATAAGGCAAAAGCAGGTGTATTTTCCTCTGAGAATCTAACATTCAAAGATAAAGTTAGGGAGCCAAGATAAGGGATGATTAACGACCGTCTCCAGTATTCAATCGCAGTCTCAGATGGTGCATTACTTCTGTACAATTGCTTTTAAGCGATTCGTGGTACTGATAACTCAACCCCAACTTTTTTCGCGATATCATCTGATTTTTTTTTTAAGTAATTCGTCAGAAACATGCTCAATTTCTTGTCGATCCTTCTTTATAACATCAAGGATTTGGGCAATATGTTTCCTCATCATAATCAAATCCATATTTTTACCTTGTAGAACGTTTACAATGGGTTCCAAATAGGGCTCCCATATTCAGCCCCCCCATCATATACAACAGCTCCCCAGGCCCCCAGACTGTCTGATTTAATATTTCAATTTTTTTTTTTACTTGTGGCAGCACCTCAGCCTCCCAGCAGTCTCCCCAGCTTGTGACTGTGCTGGCCGCTCTGCACTGCAGGACTCGACACAACGGGGCGCAGAGTGATGATGTCAATGTCATCACTCCAGTCCAGTCCCCGCTGTGCTGACTTGCAGGGCAGAGCGGCCGGCAGGCACTGAGGATGGGATTTTACAGCTCCTAGTAGGAGCGGCTGCGGGAGCAGCGTTCAGCCTGCCCTGCGGTACTAGTGGGTGGCGGGTGCCGATGCACCATGCTGCCCTGTCCTCTCCTCACCCCCCGCGCTGCCTGACGCACCCGCTACCTGACAGAGACAGGTCATAATAGGTGCGTGCCCCTGTTTCTAGGGGGGGCACCGGCCCCCCCTGCCCCTCGCTGGGTACGCCCATGCAGGGATTAGAAATATGCACCCAGAATTGCTCATGGTTCTTGGTGACAGGTTCCTATTATGCAGACCTCATTGTGCTGATCATGCAGGCAAAACTCCTGTGCTTGCATGATCACTGGTGCCCCAATTTGTAGGAACGTACTGCAAAATAGGACATACGGTATGTCTAATTTTGGTAGGGGGTTAAATATACACCATAAAATTAGGTAAATGTGTTCATATAGAGCTATTTTCCCATTATTTATATGTAAAACAGATCAACTTTGTCTTATGCCAAAATAAAGGATGGAATGAAGTCCAAATGTTGCTTTATTGAATTAAAAATAGATAATTGCTGGCAGAACAGGACACCAAAGTAGAAAAAAGCAGCTCACTCTAAAAACAGAGTTTCTGCTTCCATCAGCAGTGAGGGCACTTATGTCTGCACGAGGAATGAACAGATAAATGAAGGGATTAAAGGAATGCACTTGAAAGCACTTATATGGATTCAATTCTTTACAAAAATATGCGGACATTGTCAAATTCTTCACTGCATTGTCTATATTATCATGACTTTGCTCAGCATGCAGGAAACTGTCTTAAGCATCTTGTTTTCTGAGGGTCTTTTCTATTTATTCTGTTTCTAGTTTTGATTTGTTCTTTTCTAATTTATCTGTTCAAATCAAACTCAACAGTACTCAACAGAACTCATCATCTCCAACAGAAAGAGACCACTTGTAAGTTACGTATGCCTTATGGAAAGACTCGGATGGGCCATAAACCTGTGTACTATAACTAAACTATCCAATACCTAAGCACTTTGCTTTAAAGGAGATTTGCAACCCCAGAAAAACTCCCAAAAGTGTTAAATATTCCTTAAACAGCTGATCATTTTTAGGCTTTGTTCTTATTTGCTTTTGTTAATTGCATTATTTAGTAGTAAAATTACTGAATTTACAGCAGTGCAGAAAATGTCATATGACAGATGCTAATGGGGTCCAACAGAGATCTTGACTATATCGGGTTCGAAGGGGTTGCCATCATGGTGTTCTGAATTGTACAGGGTAAATTAGCAGAGTAAGTTTCATATTTTGTCCAATATTTTTGGATAGATGGGCTGTAGAGGCTCCTAACAGAATTTCCAATGCAAATGTGAGCATAGCTCTACATGTCCAGGATGAATGTCTGGCACAAAAACACTTGTGTTCTACTAAAAGGAAAATAAATATCACAATTACATAAATGATAAATGCAGAAATTATAAATTCAGCATGGGATATTCAGGAAAAGCTTAGTGACTTTCAACGAAAGTCGTTGTTATGCCACTCTGGGTTTTTTTTAAAGGTAATCTGTCATCAGGTTTTTTTCTACTCCATCTATCCATCTAAACCTATCCAGCTGGATGTAGGAGTGAACCTCAATTCCAGCAATGCATCACTTACTGGGCTTCTTCCATTAGTTTTGATAAAATCCCTGTTTTGTCTGCTTCAGATTTACCAGTTGATGAGTGTTTAGCTCTGTATAACACATCCACACCACACCACACAAAGTGATTAACAGCTCTCTGTATACATTGGGTATAGACAGAAAGCTGCTAATCAGTGATGTGATAGGGCTATACATGGCTCATGAATATGCGTAACTCCTACCTTTGACGACACCAAAGTGAGGGATGTTCAGCCGTCGCCCCGGACTGTTCATTCATACATAACAGCCAAAACTTTCTCATATTTATATAAGCATCACTATATGACGTTAATTTTTTTGTGTCTATAAGGCCGTGTTCACCCGTTGCATAAATCCAGTGTATTTTGTTTTCTGCAGGTGTCTGCACCAAACTACACATTAACAATCTTCTCTGGTTATTGCACCTTTGCTGCATTTTTTTATGCCTTTTCTCCATTATTTCATGTGTTTTTGGTGCCGATGTGAAGCTGCGTTTTTAAATATTTTTTTATAGTATAGAAAAGCTTTGATTCTGCACTTAAAGAAGTAATGGCAGTCTTTTACATGCGTGTTTTTTAATCTCAACATAGAAACCTCTAGAGAAAAAAAAGCACAAAACAGCAGAGTTCAGCGGTATCTTTCAATGAAATCACATCCACTTTGCTTAGGCTAGGTTCACATTTCTGTTGTTTTCCATCAGTCACATGCATTGCTTGACGCTTGTGACTGATACGTTGTACAACGGATGACAATAATTGGAATTAGAAGGCGGATTCCGTTGTAAAACGAGAGAGAGAGAGAGAGAACAATCAGCTGATCGTTCACAATAGCCGGCCGCCGGCTTTTGAGAGCGATCAGATGATCTCCCGGCAGCCGGCTATTGTGAACGATCAGCTGATCGCTTACAGAAGCCGGCCGCTGGGTGATTAGCTGATCGCTCACAGAAGCCGGCTGCTGGGTGATTAACTGATTGCTCACAGAAACCGGCCGCTGGTTGATCAGCTGATCGTTCGGCCATCGAGAGAGAGCATGCTCAGCGAAATCATAAGGATTCCGCTGCTCACAAAACGTTACTCTCTGTGTTCCTGCCGCCCAACGGTCAGTCGGGCGGAGGATGCAATGCAAGAGCATCAGTCACAATCCGCCGCTCATATAAGTCTATGGGAAACAACGGAATCCGCCAAACACGATTTACCGATCACCATAAATAATCTGATCCCTGTTTTGTGCAGGTCATTACGATTTAGGGATACCAAATTTGACTAAGTTATTTGCTTATTTTTGATGTTTATTATTTTTTAAAAAACGCATTTAAAAAGGACATTATTCTGTTTTTTTATTATTTTTAGTGATTTTATTAGAAGAAAAACAATGTCTTTTATTCTCCCTCTAGAATACAGGACATAGCGATGCACTGCTCTATATAATGAATCTCTATGTCCGGTATAATCTGCCTGTGGAGTAAGAGGTTGCAATGCAGCTTCAAGTATCCTAAATTCTCCCTTTGACATCACCAAATTCTGAGGCTCAAAAGCTAGGGTTCCTATTGAAACATTTGAAAGTAGTTGTTTTGAGTGCCAAGGAAAGACGAAAATAAAAAAATAAAATTTTTGTAATTATTTTTCATTTTATAGTAGGTCTATAGTAACAAAAAAAAATCTGACTTTTTATTCACCTCTAGGGACATATATATATATATATATATATATATATATATATATATATATATATATATATACAGTCAGGGCCAGAAATATTTGGACAGTGACACAAGTTTTGTTATTTTAGCTGTTTACAAAAACATGTTCAGAAATACAATTATATATATAATATGGGCTGAAAGTGCACACTCCCAGCTGCAATATGAGAGTTTTCACATCCAAATCGGAGAAAGGGTTTAGGAATCATAGCTCTGTAATGCATAGCCTCCTCTTTTTCAAGGGACCAAAAGTAATTGGACAAGGGACTCTAAGGGCTGCAATTAACTCTGAAGGCGTCTCCCTCGTTAACCTGTAATCAATGAAGTAGTTAAAAGGTCTGGGGTTGATTACAGGTGTGTGGTTTTGCATTTGGAAGTTGTTGCTGTGACCAGACAACATGCGGTCTAAGGAACTCTCAATTGAGGTGAAGCAGAACATCTTGAGGCTGAAAAAAAAGAAAAAATCCATCAGAGAGATAGCAGACATGCTTGGAGTAGCAAAATCAACAGTCGGGTACCTTCTGAGAAAAAAGGAATTGACTGGTGAGCTTGGGAACTCAAAAAGGCCTGGGCGTCCATGGATGACAACAGTGGTGGATGATCGCCGCATACTTTCTTTGGTGAAGAAGAACCCGTTCACAACATCAACTGAAGTCCAGAACACTCTCAGTGAAGTAGGTGTATCTGTCTCTAAGTCAACAGTAAAGAGAAGACTCCATGAAAGTAAATACAAAGGGTTCACATCTAGATGCAAACCATTCATCAATTCCAAAAATAGACAGGCCAGAGTTAAATTTGCTGAAAAACACCTCATGAAGCCAGCTCAGTTCTGGAAAAGTATTCTATGGACAGATGAGACAAAGATCAACCTGTACCAGAATGATGGGAAGAAAAAAGTTTGGAGAAGAAAGGGAACGGCACATGATCCAAGGTACACCACATCCTCGGTAAAACATGGTGGAGGCAACGTGATGGCATGGGCATGCATGGCTTTCAATGGCACTGGGTCACTTGTGTTTATTGATGACATAACAGCAGACAAGAGTAGCCGGATGAATTCTGAAGTGTAACGGGATATACTTTCCGCCCAGATTCAGCCAAATGCCGCAAAGTTGATCGGACGGCGCTTCATAGTACAGATGGACAATGACCCCAAGCATACAGCCAAAGCTACCCAGGAGTTCATGAGTGCAAAAAAGTGGAACATTCTGCAATGGCCAAGTCAATCACCAGATCTTAGCCCAATTGAGCATGCATTTCATTTGCTCAAATCCAGACTTAAGACGGAAAGACCCACAAACAAGCAAGACCTGAAGGCTGCGGCTGTAAAGGCCTGGCAAAGCATTAAGAAGCAGGAAACCCAGCGTTTGGTGATGTCCATGGGTTCCAGACTTAAGGCAGTGATTGCCTCCAAAGGATTCGCAACAAAATATTGAAAATAAAAATATTTTGTTTGGGTTTGGTTTATTTGTCCAATTACTTTTGACCTCCTAAAATGTGGAGTGTTTGCAAAGAAATGTGTACAATTCCTACAATTTCTATCAGATATTTTTGTTCAAACCTTCAAATTAAACGTTACAATCTGCACTTGAATTCTGTTGTAGAGGTTTTATTTCAAATCCAATGTGGTGGCATGCAGAGCCCAACTCGCGAAAATTGTGTCACTGTCCAAATATTTCTGGACCTAACTGTATATATATATATATATATTGTGAGACTGTGACCGGGGTTATCTATGACGGCCGGTATGTCTCGCCCCGGTTGTGCTCACTCCATGATAGAAAATAACTCCACTCCAGGGTTAATCCTGTTTCCCTACAGGTTTAAGGAAGGGTTAAAAGTAAACAGGAACGAGGGCAGGTGTGCCGGGTGTGAGGGAGTGATCACATCTCCCTGAGTTCTCTGCCGGAAAGGCACATATGTACTATTATGGACTTTGCTTTGGATAATAAACCGTGTGCTGTGAACCTTGGTGCCTGGATCCCGTGTCTTCTGCAGCGCAGCCGACGACGCTACCTCACATATGGTGGAGAATGCGGGCAGATCCCTTCCTAGGATCACATCATAGGGAAGAGTATTAATAAGTCCCACCTCATGTTGCACCTGACCGCAAGGTGCTGTGATGGTGACTATCCCCGTGGGATAGTCTCGGCGGTCCCCATGTATGCAAACCACCCCCACGGTACGTCCTGTGGCCTTTACTTTAGCCCTTAGTGTTGATCGCACAAGGGTCACTAAGCTTCCGGAATCCAACAAGCCTGTAACCGGACATCCATTCACCTGTATTTGGCACAAGTGGGGCTCAGTCTCTGGGTAGACCAGGTCAGCGGTACACACCACCTGAGCATACATTGAACCCCGCCGGGTAACCCCACAATCCATGGGCTCCGTGGTGAGTGGACACTGGGCTTCCATATGTCCCACCCGCTGGCACCGCCAACATCTAATAGGGAAGGACACCCCCTTGACGAGTTGTCGTTTAGGGTACATAGTTTTCCGGACCTCAGGGACGGAGGGTGCGGCCTCAGACGGGACGGTAGCGGACTACCGCACCGGTGTCAGCGGTGGGTCCTTGGCCCTATTTTTGGACTTTATGGAAGGGACCTCCTAAGTCCCCTCAGATATTGGTCAGTCCGGGACCTGAGCCCTACAATCCTGAATCCGGGACGCCTGCCGTAGGGGTCCCCATGATAGGGACAGAATGTGAACCTGATAGGTCACCCCTAGAGGTATTGGCAGGAGAGGCTGAGACGGTCGAGCCCATCCCGGAGTTGGAGGCGTCCCCGGATACATTTGGGACAGCCCAACTCCAGGACCCTACATTAATACATGCCCGGAGTCGGGTGACAGTAGTTGACGGGGTGGCACAGCTGCCCGGTGCCCAGGTAAGGTACCCCCATTTCGCTCTTAAGCAGGATTTACTCTACCGGGTAGATGAAGTACGGGGTGTAGGGGTAGAGCAGTTGGTGGTACCCCAGCCGTATCGCCGGCGGGTCCTCGACTTGGCTCATAAACACCTGATGAGTGGTCACCTAGGGGTCAAGAAAACGCAGGAGTGAATATTGCAAAGGTTCTATTGGCCCGGGGTCTTTGGGGAGGTAAAACGGTTCTGCGAAACCTGCCCGGAGTGTCAGCTTACCGCACCCCTGACCCACTTTCGCAGTCCGTTGGTACCGTTACCCATTATAGAAGTCCCCTTTGAACGGATAGGGATGGATCTGGTGGGGCCCCTCGTAAAGTCTGCTCGAGGGCACCAGCATATCCTAGTGATCGTTGACTATGCCACCCGGTATCCAGAGGCGATACCTCTCAGACATACTGCGGCGAAGCTTATAGCTCGGGAGTTGTTTGCTGTGTTCTGCCGGGTGGGGTTGCCAAAGGAGATCCTTACGGATCAGGGGACCCCATTCATGTCTAAAGTGACCAAAGAGCTATGCCGGCTACTCCAGATCAAGCAGTTGCGTACGTCTGTGTATCATCCTCAGACGGATGGTTTAGTGGAACGATTCAATAAAACCCTGAAAACCATGCTCAAAAGGGTGATTTCCAAAGACGGGAAAGACTGGGATATGATGCTTCCCTATCTGATGTTTGCCATCCGAGAGGTGCCACAGGCATCCACGGGGTTTTCGCCTTTTGAGTTGTTATACGGGCGACATCCCCGGGGATTGTTGGACCTGGCAAAGGAAACATGGGAGCAGGAGCCCACCCCCCATAAAAGTGTGATTGAACACATTTTAGGAATGCAGAACCGCATAAGCGCGGTCATGCCAATTGTGAAGGAGCATTTACAGGAGGCTCAGGCCGCGCAAAGCGGCCGCTACAATAGACAAGCCACCGTGCGGACCTTTAAACCCGGGGATCGGGTGTTGGTATTGATCCCCACGGCGGAGAGTAAATTCCTGGCTCAGTGGCAAGGCCCCTACGAGATAAAGGAAAGAGTCGGGGTGGTCAACTATAAGGTATTGCAGCCCGGTATGCGGAAACCTGAACAATTATACCATGTCAACCTATTAAAACCTTGGCAGGAACGGGAAAGCCTGATGGTTGATTTTCCCCCATCCCCCTCCTCTTCGGGTCGTTCAAACACGGCTCCAGCAACCTCCGGAGAGGACGAACCGGAAGTAAGGATTGGAGAAGCCCTCACCAAGCAACAGAGGCGAGAGGCCAGACGGCTGGTTCAACAGAACCCCGATGTCTTCTCCGAGTTGCCGGGTAGGACCAGTCTGATACGACATGACATTGTCACCGAGCCTCACCTGAAGGTACGCCTGAAGTCATACCGGGTGCCGGAGGCTCGAAGACAAGCCATATCAGAGGAAGTGAAGACAATGCTACGCCTGGGGGTCATCGAAAAATCCCGGAGTGAATGGGCTAGTCCTATTGTCCTAATACCAAAACCCGATGGCTCCTTAAGGTTCTGCAATGACTTTAGGAGATTGAACGAAATATCCAAGTTCGATCTCTACCCCATGCCCCGGGTGGATGAGCTGATTGATAGGCTGGGACAGGCGCGATATTTTACCACGCTCGACCTGACCAAGGGGTACTGGCAGGTGCCACTGACGGAGTCCGCCAAGGAGAAAACCGCTTTTGTTACGCCGGAGGGTCTCTTCCACTATGTTGTCTTGCCTTTTGGGTTACATGGCGCTCCGGCCACGTTCCAGAGGTTGATGGACTTAGTGCTGGAACCCCACCAGGCGTATGCATCAGCGTACCTTGATGACATCATTATTTACAGCTCTGATTGGCAGACCCACTTGGAACAGGTACAAGCGATAGTGGACGCGCTTCGAACAGCCGGATTGACAGCCAATCCCAAGAAATGTGCCTTGGGACTCACGGAAGCCCGCTACTTGGGCTACGTAATAGGCCAAGGAGTGATTAAGCCCCAAATTAACAAGGTTGAGGCGATCCAGAAGTGGCCTAGACCCCTGACCACGAAGCAGGTTAGGGCCTTTCTGGGTATCGTGGGGTACTACAGGAGGTTTGTAAAAGATTTTGCGGGACTATCAGCCCCCTTGACGGACCTTCTCAAAGGCAAGAAGTCCGTCATGGTGCGTTGGACTCCGCAGGCAGAGGACTCCTTCCGGGCCCTGAAGGGGGTCCTGTGCGGACAGCCCGTTCTTGTAAACCCTGATTTCCAGAAGGAGTTCATAGTACAGACTGACGCCTCGGAGCTCGGCCTGGGGGCAGTGCTGTCTCAGGTGGTTCAGGGGGAGAAACACCCCGTCACCTTCTTAAGTAGGAAGCTCACCCCTCCCGAGCGGAATTATAGCGTAGTGGAGAAGGAGTGCCTGGCGATCAAGTGGGCCTTGGAGTCCCTACGCTATTACCTGCTGGGGCGTCAGTTTCGCTTGGTGACGGATCACTCTCCACTGGTCTGGATGAGGTCCGCCAAGGAACGGAATGCCTGGGTTACCCGGTGGTTCCTTTCACTGCAGAACTTCCGGTTTACGGTTGAACACCGGGCCGGTAGGTTGCAGGGCAACGCCGATGCCTTGTCCCGCGGCCCGTGTTTGCTGGCAGGAGTTCAACCCCGCACGCTTGAACTGAGGGGGGGGGTATGTGAGACTGTGACCGGGGTTATCTATGACGGCCGGTATGTCTCGCCCCGGTTGTGCTCACTCCATGATAGAAAATAACTCCACTCCAGGGTTAATCCTGTTTCCCTACAGGTTTAAGGAAGGGTTAAAAGGAAACAGGAACGAGGGCAGGTGTGCCGGGTGTGAGGGAGTGATCACATCTCCCTGAGTTCTCTGCCGGAAAGGCACATATGTACTATTATGGACTTTGCTTTGGATAATAAACCGTGTGCTGTGAACCTTGGTGCCTGGATCCCGTGTCTTCTGCAGCGCAGCCGACGACGCTACCGCACAATATATATATATATATATATGTATATATATATATATAGTGAATTAATCTGCTTCTGGGTTCCCTGCCTGCAATAAAGGCCAAAACTACCAAATCCTCTTTTGCCTCTCAGTCCAAGCTGTGGCTCAATAGTAGAGCTGTTGCCTGTGGTCAAAGAGTTATTGTCCTGGCACATTAAGTTAACCTCTGCACTGATAGAAGGAGGAGAAGCCGGGACAAGAGCAGTAAATGTCTGGACATCAGGATGGGGCCCTCAAATCGGGACTTTCCCCTGGAATCTGAGATGGTTGGGAGCTATGAATATGAGGAGGCACATAGTAGCAGTTTTACTAGTCCTCTAGTGATGATTTCCAGGTGAAAAAACTGTGATTTTTTTTTTCCAAAACTACAGTAAGCAGCCCAGTAAGTGACAAATAAAGTGAATCTGTGTTTGTCCTCTTTTGCTACGATCACGTCCATATGCAATTGCAAGAGTTGATGAAAAGACAGCTGGATGAGAAAGGGTTACAGCTGGCCAGTCCAGATGGTAGCAGGAATTTTAGGGTTACGCTGGTTTCACATCAGCGTTTTCCTGCCGCACTCGCAGATCCAGCACAAGGACAGTACAGTACATTAAGGTTCACTGGCAAGCTCCGGGCTCATGCGGTCATGTGACCGGAGCATGTCACAGCATGTGACCGGGGCTTGCCGCACTGTCTGTGAACTGTATTGTACTGTACTGCCCTTATGCCGGTTCCGGCAGTGCGGCAGAATACCGCTGATGTGTTTGTGCCCTTAAGAAGAGAATTATTTCCTGCTTAGAGTTAGTTAGAAATTTAGAGTGAACAAAAAAAGAGAAACAGACAAGAAGTTTAACCACATACTGAGTGTGTGCAAGTAAGGAGATTTCTGAGGTAGCAAGCTTGCAATAGTAACTGGATGAGAGGCTGTATGGATCTCAAAAGGTATATCTGGACCCTTGTAAAAAAAAAAAAAACGTGCCTAAGCACTGACAGGTGATTGCTTACTACCTGCTTGTTGTCCCTACCATTGTTTTTCACCGGTATAGACTGTTTTATTTTTAATGGGTCTAAAAGACAGTAATTTGAACTTTTGTGTTTTTTTTATTTTTCTAATATTTTTTTAAAACTTTTTTTTATTATTCTTACAGAATTTAATAGTTACCACAGATGACTTGAAGCAGCGAATGTCCAATTGCATGCACTATACAGAGCAGTGCATTAGCATCAGCACTGCTCTGAATAGCAAAACTCATGATCTCCTATGAATGACAGCTCACAGCCAGTGTTCACAGGAGGATCATAATGACAGGCACAGGAGTCTTAAACAGACCCTCAGCTGTTATGACAACCCATCAGTGGCATTTAACTTAACAGCTGCAGGTGGATCACCAATCCACCCATGGTTGTTAGAGTAACTTGTTAGCTGATTAAATCAGCTATCAAGTTGTAACAGTGTGCAAAGTACTGTGAACTTTGACAAGTCTTCTCTCCCTCTGTGTGGCTCATTGCCTGTGGAGACACTGGAGAGGACTGTGAGTTCTAACTCAGAGGTCTCCTCCCTGCAAATGGTGGGGGTCAGCATGTGAGCGAGTACAGTGGCTGGGGTGTGCTTGTAGAAGCCCAGAAAAGAAGAGACAAGTCAGTGTTGTCCTGCTGCAGAGAATTGAAATTCTTATACTGAATAAGTAGAGCGGCCAGGACTTAGAGTGAGCGGAAGATTATTCCCTGAGAGAGAGTGGGTGGACCCTTGCCAAGCTGGAGAAGGGACTTTCTACAGACTACCCCCTGAAGAGAAGACATCCGGACCTAGGATTCTTATCCCTGCGCTCCACAGAACTGTGATTGACTATATCCGAGTGCTATTGGAGACCTGCAGCATAAAGTATTACGAACTATTTTTGTGCAGGGTGGCTTTCTTTTTTTGGCGCCAAAGATTTCTGAAGTGGTTGTAGCCAGGACTCTTCAAACAATTGTGACAGATTCTTTAAGAGTTAACGGTACCTTTAAATTAAATACCCGGGTATACAAATTGCTAAGTGTATATATACATATACCTTCTTCTGGGTGATTTGTTTAACATATTGAACTGTTAGGTTGTAAATTGCTGTGAAGCTTCAGAGAGCGTCCCTGAAATACACCCAAGTGATTTAAATCTCTTCTGTTGCTGTGGTAGTGAATGAGTCTACATTATACCTAGGCAAATTTGTTACTGTTTCGGCTGTGAAACACACCCTGGGGAACTCTGAGGCTGACACACCGATCCTCGAGTATAGCTCATTGTATTTGCATTAGTGTGGTTGTCTGGGGGAAGAAGCTCTGCATTGTGCTTTACCTTTCAACCCTTCCCTCAACCCCAAGCAGAGTGTTGTAACATTTCTTCCTGTGTCTGTCTTAAAACTAAGAGAAAAAGAGTGCAAAATAGTGTCTTACCAGATATTAAAATAAAAGTATTATGTTACTGTACACTCACCTAGAGTGGTTGTGAAAGTCACAACCAACACAAAAAGCACACAGATAATAGGCGGCTGACGGAACCCCACGTGTAGATATCTTCAATGCTGGAGAATAGAAGGGCTTAACGCAGTGCTGTCACCAAAGGATGATAAAAAGAATTGTTGATTTAATGAGAGATTATTTTATTCCATAGGTCTACGTGTTTCAAGGTGAGAACTTCTTCTTCAGGACCACAAAAATCAGAAAAATCAACAATACCAATGTGTCTGTCTTATGACTCACTGGATCTCATTCGGACCTCTGGTCTTTACAAAGTGCTGGGAAAGATGCGTGCTCAGAGTGGGAGCCTGCATCAAAGGCAGGGATGCAGCCAATGACATACATGTATGTCATCAGTCATCAAGGGGTTAATGTGTAAAGAGTTGCCTTGTGAAACAAATACATTTGTGCGCCTATGTTTAACAGATGTGAAGCACAAGCGTTATCCCTGTTACCTATTGTACATATGTTCCCTTCAGTACCAACAGTAAAGTTCACTCTAGTTTTCTTAAATGAATTGCCTTCTACTTGCAAATGTAATACATCTGAGGTTCCTGATACGTTTGAGTCCCTGCAGCAGTAGTGAGAAATATCAGCATCACATAACATCACACACACATCCAAAGGAACCTGTTTCACTAGTGTCTGAGGCTCCAGCGACTCTTACGTATGAGGAAACGTGCCATTCGTTCACATAGCAAACATTAAGAAAAGGATGTCATTCTCTGGCCTGTCATTACAGGGGTAATCACATCTCATGAAGCAGGGACATATTTCTGAACGAAGGGCCCCCCAATTATGCTTACCATGAGGGGGCCACAGCACTGATTTAAAGCTATATCCTTTTTAGTCATGCACTGCCGAATCAAATGCTGGAAGGTAAGATAGTCACAGGTCTTCCATTAAGCTGCCACAACCATTAACCAGGAGACTGGACCAGAGTCCCAGAATCGATCCTCTCATCTCTACTTATTAGGTCTCAGAGATATATTTCATAAAGTATGTAGTTTAAAATGTGAATTCTGGTGGCAAAGCTTAAAGCCCCAATTTATTGAAACTTGTACACCAGGAAAGTGTCGTAAAAAGCTTTCAAAAGTCTCCCATTAGATCCCAGTCAAGAGACTCTCATACAGCCTAATCAGATCTCATGCTATGCACTGACGAGGGGCAACACCCCAAAACACAAATTATTATTCTGGTTTGGCTTTTATCCTAAGTCACATGGCAAGGCTAGTTAAAGGGTCCCATTGACTTCCAACTGGTGGCTCTAGCGTTCAAGTTCTCTTGATCTCTGATGAGGCAATTTGCATATTGAAATGTTTTAAAAATGTTGTGCAACACGAGGCTGTGCAAGAAATCTTTGACTTTTGGTGGCTTTTCACCATTTTTACCCAGGTCCCATAAAGTGGGCAGAATTCAAACGGGTGCAGGAACAGGTACGATGACTCCCGACTGTCAAATTCATGATAAAATGTGGCATTCCTTACGCCATAAATCATACTCCAGTCATTGACTGGAGTGTAATTTGTTGTGAGGCACATGCCACTTTACACCTCATTAACCCCTTAACGACCGCGGGCTGTAATATTACATCCTATAAAACTGTAAAGGGGAAAAAAGCGCAATAGGGTCTTACCCGGTATGAGGGTGGACAAACAAGACAAAGAAGCACTCACCTGGTGAGGTTGTGCCAGTCACAACCCCTTATGATAGCCTGTGAGTGCCTGGTGGTTTAGCTGCAGCCCCGGGAGAGGAATTTTGTATCACACAGGTAGAAGAAAAGACCGGGTTTATGCCGCGCTGAAAACCACTGATGCGTGTAAATTAAAAGATTTCCTTTTTATTGGATAGTTCCTACGCGTTTCAGAGACATCCGTCTCCTTCCTCAGGAAAAGAAATCATCATGATTTCTTTTCCTGAGGAAGGAGACGGATGTCTCTGAAACGCGTAGGAACTATCCAATAAAAAGGAAATCTTTTAATTTACACGCATCAGTGGTTTTCAGCGCGGCATAAACCCGGTCTTTTCTTCTACCTGTGTGATACAATATTACATCCTAAGCGGTCATAGTCCCCCCAATTTTAATACCAGCCAGATAAGGCCATACGGCTGAAGGCTGGTATTCTCAGGATGGGGAGCTCCACGTTATGGGGAGCCCCCCAGCCTAACAATATCAGTCAGCAGCCGCCCAGAATTGCCGCATACATTAGATGCGACAGTTCTGGGACTGTACCCAGCTCTTCCCGATTTACCCTAGTGCGTTGGCAAATCGGGGTAATAAGGAGTTAATGGCAGCCCATAGCTGCCACTAAATCCTAGATTAATCATGTCAGGTGTCTCCCCGAGTTACCTTCCATGATTATTCTGTAAATTACAGTTAAAAAACACACACACCCGAAAAATCCTTTATTAGAAATAAAAAACCATAACAAAGTCCCTCATCACCAATTTATTAACCCCGACAAAGCCCTCCATGTCCGGCGTAATCCACGGACCTCCAGCGTCACGTCCAGCTCTGCTGCATGCAGGTGACAAGAGCTGCAGAATACACCGCCGCTCCTGTCAGCTTCACACAGCAATGAAGACCACGAGTACAGCACGAGTATCGCGAAATTACTCGGTTCCCGCCGAGTAGCCCGAGTACAGTGATACTTGTGCGAGTACCGAGTAGTGACAAGCATACTCGCTCATCACTAGCAGACATGTGTGCCTGGTAGGCACAAGTGGAGTAGCTTTCCACCTGTGCCTGTTAACCCCTTAAATGGCCCTGTCAAAATGTGACAGAGCCATTTAAATCCCCGGCGCGATAAATCTGTGTTCACCAGCCTCCATCGGTGTTGCAGTCATGTGATCACTGTGAGCCAATGGTTGTTATAGTAGCACAGGGTCATGGGATGACTCTTGTAGCTAGCATGAGTCACTTCCTCTTTTACCCGGCCGGCTGCTGCCAGAGACAAGAGGTGAGCGTTTCTGCTGTTCTCAGCTGTGTAGCTGTGATCAACAGAAAAGAATGAGTGATCAGACTGCTTATCCTTATAGTCCACTAGGGGGACTAATAAAATAAAAAAAGTAAAAAAGAAGTTTTAAAAAATAAATAAAAAAAACATAAACCTAAAAGTTCACTCAACCCCCTTTCGCCCCATTGAACATTAAAGGGTTATAAAAAATATACACATATTTGGTATCACCGCATTCAGAAATGCCCGATCTAGCAAAATATAAAATCAATTAATCTGATTCATAAATGGCATAGCAGCAAAAAGATTTCAAGCGCCAAAATTAAGTTTTTTGTTCACCACAAATTTTGCACAAAATACAACAACAGGCAATCAAATGTAGCATCTGCACAAAAAATGTTACCATTAAAAACATCAGCTCGAGATGCAAAAAATAAGCTATCACTGAGCCATAGATCCTGAAAAGTGAGAACGTTACGTGTTGTGGAAAATGGCACAAAACGTGCACCACTTTTTTTGGACAAACTTCTGATTTTGTTTTAACCCCTTAGATAAAAATAAACCTATACATGTTTGGAGTCTACGAATTCATACCGACCTGAGGTATCACATTCACACACCAATTTTACAGTATAATGAACAAGGTGAATAAAATATCTAAAAAACAATCATGCAATCGCTGTTTTTTTGCAATTTTTCTGCACTTGGAATTTTTTTGCTGTTTTCCATTTAAAAGTACAGCTTGTCCTGCAAAAACAAGCCCTCAAGTGGCAAAATGGCTAGAAAAATAAAAAAGTTACGGTTCTCGGAAGAAATGGAGCAAAAAACCCCCGAAAAACGTAAAAACGTCCGGGGGTGAAGGGGTTAATGTGCCTCTTAAGTAATCAGTCACCTTATACTCCACCCCACTCCCTTATCAAGACCGGTGTGAATCGGGGGCCCATGTGCCTAGTCACAATGAATATTAAAACCAATGGCACAAACTCCTTGCAATGCTTGGAATACACCGAACATGAGCTACAAAAGAATATGCATTAATGAGACAACAACCAACACCAGACAGAGAATCTAACAACATTTTTGAACACCATTTGATGTACAAAAAATTGTAATACACCTAAAATCACAGATCAATTCCTGGTGGCATCACATGCTATTACAAGAAACATTAAGCAATGCTACAATACCATGTGCCCTTGTTCTCCACCATGAATAAAGCTGTTATTCCTTTCTTAGCTTTGATCATAGTGCATTATTGGATTATATGAATATTTTGAAAATAGTTTTATTACTAAGTTTCTAATGAGCATATGTTTTACATTTAGCTGATATTTCATAGACATGAATATCACTTTTATGCAAAAGCAAGACAGCCACAGATATGTTATTAATAAAGTCAGAATGAGCATAAAAACATATTGCATATGTGCACATTGGACTCTTCACTTGTCTTTGGCTAATGATAAAGTGTATTGTTATTATAAGGCAAATCTACTGCTATTTACTATTTCATGCTTCATTACTGTACATGTGTAATTCATTTATAGCTGTATGATTTATTCTCTGTTTCCATGTTTTAACATATGTTCATTTTTTTATTGCTGTTGTCCACTACAAAATAAAACTGAGTACTGCAGCACATTTACAAAATATATGTACTTTTGGGGTATTAATCAGTGATGAGCGAGCACATAAGTGCTCGAGCGCTCAGTACTTGAATTGAGCAGGTTGTACACTCGGATGGGCTCAATTCAAGTAATAAGTATAATGAAAGCACCGTATTTTTCAGATTATAAGACGCATTTTTCCTGCCAAAAATTTGGGAGGAAAATGAGGGGTGCATCTTATAATCCGAATGTAGCTTATCGAGCATGGTGGAGAGGCGTCACAGGAGGCAGGGGAGATGCTGAGAGCTGCGGGCTGTGTTGTGGGCTTACTGTGGGTGGTGGGCTGTGATGGGCGCTGTGCTGGGCCTCATGCTGTGGGCGGTGAGGCAGCTTTTGCATGTGCAGATGGAACTCTTGGCTCAAGATCTCATCTGCACATGCGCTGCCTCTGGCCCATTAATTCCCTGCAGCGGACTTAAGGAAAATGGTGCCGGGAGGTCACACATGAATAAATGAGATCTCGGCTTGTCAATGAGCCGAGAGCTCCATCTGCGCACATGCTGACTCTGGGCACCATTTCTTTGACGCCTGCACCACCGACAGCTTCTGGATGCTCCTTCTGCCTCACAGTGCCTGCAGTTATTTAGTTATTTATGCCCAGATTTGTTTTCACTTTTTTTTTCTCTAAATTTAGGGTGTGTCTTAAAAAAAAAAGTATGGTAAATAAAAACTCAAGCATTTTTTGGGAAGAACTTCCCCAAGAGGGCTGAAGGGGCAGGAAAATTGCTGAAAGGGATGGAAACCGCTGTCAAATGGAATGGGAACAGCATGGAGAAAACACCTGTATGCATCTCTGACTCCTAGGTCGCTGCTGGGAACAATGTTGTCAGTATATTAGGCTGTGTGTAAAAGAATGGGCCTTCTCTGTATCGCACGGAGACTCCTTGTGTGGATGTGGCTTTGAGTGGGGTTCATGACAATTACTTGTGGCTTCGGGCCGATGCTCATCACCCCTATCATCAATGCTGCTGGGTAGTAAGACACGCAACACCAGAGTTCACTTGGCCAACCAGCTTTGTTTACTTTATTCTTCACAATTTTATGACAGATATGGCCTTCTTTTCTCTCTCTGTGCAGTAGTACTCTTTGTTCTTTCCCCCGCTATTTCGAACCCCATCCTCAAGCTCTGGGGTCTGCACCTCCTTAGCCCTAATACCACACACTTTCGTCCACTTCTGGGCCCTGATGGCTCCTCTAGCCGGACGGCTCTCTAAATCGTAGGCTTCGGACCTCCAGAGGTTACTTCGAGGTTCCCTGACTGGCCCTAGCACCAAGGCCATGTCTTCTCACTTTGAATCCACTTCATGACTGACTTCCTGTTGAGCTCCCTCTCCTTACCATATGCTTTGCCATCTATCACTCCTCCCTTTTTCTACTTTAACCCTATCTTATCTAACATCTCTTCTAAAACTCGCTTCACAGCTGGCTAACCAAACAACTAGATGACAGCATTTGGTAAAGGTCCAGTCACACTAAGCAACTTACCAGCGATCCCAACAACGATAGGGATCGCTGGTAAGTTGCTAGGAGGTTGCTGGTGAGATGTCACACTGCGACGCTCCAGCGATCCCACCAGCAACCTGACCTGGCAGGGATCGCTGGAGCGTGGCTACACGAGTTGCTGGTGAGCTCACCAGCAACCAGTGACCAGCCCCCAGCGCCGCGTGGAAGATGCTGCGCTTGGTAACTAAGGTAAATATCGGGTAACCAACCCGATATTTACCTTGGTTACCAGCGCACGGAGCTACACGTGCAGAGAGCAGGGAGCAGCGCACACTGAGCGCTGGCTCCCTGCTCTCCTAGTTACAGCACACATCGGGTTAATTACCCGATGTGTGCTGCAGCTAAATGTGCACAGAGCAGGGAGCAGCGCACAATGCTTAGCGCTGGCTCCCTGCTCTCCTAGTTACAGCACACATCGGGTTAATTACCCGATGTGTCCTGCAGCTACATGTGCACAGAGCAGGGAGCAGCGCACAATGCTTAGCGCTGGCTCCCTGCTCTCCTAGCTACAGCACACATCGGGTTAATTAACCCGATGTGTCCTGCAGCTACATGTGCACAGAACAGGGAGCAGCGCACAATGCTTAGCGCTGGCTCCCTGCTCTCCTAGCTACAGCACACATCTGGTTAATTAACCCGATGTGTCCTGCAGCTACATGTGCACAGAGCAGGAGCCGGCACTGACAGTGAGAGGGCGGAGGCTGGTAACGAAGGTAAATATCGGGTAACCAAGGACAGGGCTTCTTGGTTACCAGATGTTTACTGTGGTTACCAGCCTCCGCAGAAGCCGGCTCCTGCTGCCTGCACATTTAGTTGTTGCTGTCTCGCTGTCACACACAGCGATCTGTGCTTCACAGCGGGAGAGCAACAACTAAAAAATGGCCCAGGACGTTCAGCAACAACCAACGACCTCACAGCAGGGGCCAGGTTGTTGCTGGATGTCACACACAGCAACATCGCTAGCAACGTCACAAAAGTTGTTCGTTAGCAGCGATGTTGCTAGCGATGTTGCTTAGTGTGACGGGGCCTTAACCTTACAGGCACTAAGTCCTAACTCTGCTACATCCGTGAACTATTGTTCTCTAAAAACACTTAAGTATCAACACATGCATCTATAATATTCAACAGTAAATATATAAAGCATAGCAGTTACACTATGGGTGCACTGTACACCTATTGTGCTATGTTCACATGTTGCAAATTTGGTTGAAGACAATCTGCACACAAATCTGCAGATTTTGGCATGAAAAGTGCTGCTAAAAAATGTGCGTTTTTATGTGTTTATTTCATTGCTTTAAATGCTGAAAATGCAGGAAAAACGCAGAAAGAATTGACATGCTGCAGTTTTTTCCTGCAACAAAGTATGCAAGGAAAAACTTCTGACCGTATGCACAGCAGTTCAGAATTCTCATAGACTTTGCTGGCATCAAGATTTTCTTGCATATTTCTGAAATTCTGCAAGAAAAATAGTGGCAAAAAACGCACAGTGTGCACACAGCCTTGCATGTGCAAAAGTTGCATTTTTAAATTTGTTTTTGAGTATAGATTTGACACAAAACCTGAAGGGAATCCTGATTCCAGCAAAGTCAATGAGTATCCTGAAGTGTACACATTGCTTATTTGTGACTTGCAGATTTGGTGCAGAAAATACTTCACTTTTATGGACTAACATACAAAACCGAAAAATTGTTGTTTTTTTTTTAGAAAAATTGTTAGGAAACATTCTTTCCTGTATAATGACTTGTATATAAGGCAAAATTAAAAAGAGAAAAAAAAGCCTCCTCCACCCCTTAATAGCCAGGCCATCTCTCAGTGTATTTCCCTGTCACCTATGACTAGAGTAGATTACATAATTGAGGGGGAACCCACCGGGAGTCACCGGTAAATGCAATTTTAACATTTTCCTACCTTATTTGGGGATGTGGTGTATGTGATCAGAGTCGGATTATGATGAGAGCAATCTGAAACATTTAAAAGATGCTGGGTTGTCCACCTGGACTGCTGCCTGCCCTGCAGCACGTCGACAGGATCAGGGCCACCATCAGGGCATTATAACTGTAATTCCTGTAAGCAGAAGCCAGGAGGAGAGCCTGGGCCCCTCCCCTTTCATTCCTCTGCTCACTGGGCACCAGGGGCCAAAGCCACCATCAGGGCAATGACGGGGGCCCGGGTCGCTCATAACAAGCTGCCCTCTCTACTCCTGCTCTCCACTCTCCACTGATCTATGTGATTGGTGCAGAGCAGGACAGGAAATGTACTGGACCAGAATGGAGGCTGAAAAGGTGAAGGACCTTCAAGGTCATCTGACTAATCATGTGCCTGAAGACATGATTGGTGAACTGGAAGGTCCTGTAGCTGTTTAGCTGCTGCATCCTCCATGCAGGTCCCAGTGGCTCCTCTCCTGCTCTGCACCGATCAGGAACGGCAAGATGAGGTAATGTATAGTGTGCGTAAGTAAATGTGCCTTTTGTAGGGCTGTGTGTGTATATGTGCATGTAGTCTGTCTGTATCTCTCTGTCTGACTCTGTATGCCTATTTCCCTATCTATTTCTTTCCCTGTCTGTCTCTTTTCCTGTCTGTCTCTTTCCCTGTCTGTCTCTGTCTCTTTCCCGGCCTCTTTCCCTGTCTTTCTGCATCTTTCCCTGTCTGTCTTCCTCTTTCCCTGTCTGTCTGCCTCTTTCCCTGTCTATCTGCCTTTCTCTGTCTGCCTTTTTCACTTTCTGTCTCTTTCCCTGTGTGTCTGTCTCTAACTCTTTCCCTGACTGTCTCAGTCTCTTTGTCTATCTGCCTCTTTCCTTGTCTGTTTGCCCCTCTCTGTCTGCCTCTCTCTGTCTGTCTCCCTCTTTTCCTGTTTGTCTCTTTCCCTGTCTGTCTGTCTCTTTCCCTGTCTGTCTCTTTCCCTGTCTGTCTCTGCCTCTTTCCCTGTATGTCTTCCTCTTTCCCTGTCTGCCTCTTTAGCTATCTGCCTCTTTCCCTGTCTGTCTGTCTCTTTCTGACTGTCTCTTTCTGTCTGACTCTGCCTGTCTGACTCTGTCTCTTTCCTTGTCTGCCTCTGTCTGCCTGTCTCTTTCCCTGTCTGTCTGTCTCTTTCCTTGTCTGTTGATCGCTTTCCTTGTCTGTTTCTCTGTCTCTCTCTGTCGGTCTCTGTCTCTCCATTGATATCATATTACCTCACACATAAGCTTCTTATACTATGAATGTCCTTCGTTGCCTATCGCAACCGTTCACAGCTCCTATTAATGACCTGTAGCTTCCAGCTCCATTGACTTTAATGTAAGGAGGTTTTTTGATGAATAACTGTAAAGCGTGATGTTAAATTTTCCCCTCAAAACGTAGTCTGTGACGGTCCCTGAGTCAAATGGGGTGTCTGTGCAAAATATTGTGATTGTAAATGTGATGGTGCGGATTCCTTTAGCGGACTGTACATATATACATGCACACACACATACACACACATTATATATATGTATATATATATATATATATATATATATATATATATATATATATATATATATATATATATGGGAAAAACCTGGTGACAGGTTCCCTTTAAGATGTGATCCTGTGCTATCCTCTTTACATACTCTTTTTTTTTTTTTTTTTTGCATCCTCCCATGCCCAGGAGCTGTGGTATGATCAGACCATGTCCCTGTACGGTCAGACACAGCCATTACACAGTACATAGCAGGGATTCATTTATAAGATTATCTCAGCACAGGAACATTTTTTTAATGACATGCAATTGTATAAATTATTATTCCAAGATCTATTGACTTAACTTTTTTTGTGGGCTAACTCCTTTAACGCCTAATTAAGAATGGGATTTGCTGAAAAGCTCCTGTAGGTGTAATGTCTAGGTGTCCCAAATACAGTGTTTGTACCCCAAAATTATTACATTTTAAAAAATACAGCTCATCATTTAAAAACAATCCTTTATATAGATACTTCAATTAATAAAAATAAATGCTGGGATGAAAGAAAATTTCTGATCTTTAAAAGGCGTAACCAAATTTGGATCAAAAGACCCATAATAAGTTTCTAACACAAAGAGAAATCATTAAAAAGTACCAAAAAATAATAAATGCCTACAAATTACTCTGAAGCCACAAATATAATGGATCATATATAACCAATTGTATGAGGTACACATTTTCATATTTTATTAAAACCAAATAACAAAACAAATCACAAACAATTACTAACAAAAATATTAAAAACACGCTATAAAAACTCAATACAGTGTGATCACTATAATGTAAATGAAAATGCAGACACTGCTTTTATGTAACAGTCTATTATTCCTTTCACTTCATTTTCAGTTTAAAAATTGATGTTTTGTTCTTGTGGAATTGAATGTGCAGAGCTCCCAGTGCCTTTGTGTATATGGAAATACATGCTGTTATGAAGATTGAGCTTTTCCTCAGTTAAACACACTTCTATTACTTTGCACATAACTGTAAGTGCTAAATTCCTTTTAACCCTGGATACCTACAAATCAATCTCAAGGCACAAATAAAATTGACCATATATAACCATACTGCATGCTATATCAATATGCAAATTAAATTATATACAGACAAATCAAGTCACAAACAATTGGTAAAGAAAAAATATTAAAAACACCCCATAAAAAGACACAAAGGCAGGGTAGTGTGATCATAATAATAAGTCCCACAGTTGCATAATATAATACCGTGTTTTTCCAAAAATAACCCCTCACCCCAAAATAAGCCCCAGCAGGAATTTTCAGCATTTTCGGCGTAATGCTTAAATATAAGCTCTACCCCGAAAATAAGCCCTAGTCGCGGTTCATTAAGGAAGTGTCCAATCAGTTAACAAACTTAAAGAATACTGCTGGACACTTCATTATAGAAAGCAGACACCCCAAAAGAAAGAAGACAGAAGACCCCACAATCATACCAGATTCCGAACAGGAGGACATGTGGTGGAATGCATGAAGGACCTGCAGTGGAACACAAACCCATACACATCAGTTCGCACACACAATCAGATCACACACCCACACACATCTTATCACGTACAATAAGCTGATCGCACACCCACACACATCAGATCACACAAACATCAGATCGCACACACATCAGATCACACACTCAATCACACATCAGATCATACACACTCACCACATCAGGTGATACAAATTGCTTCTGGCCTGGGATGCATTGCAATTGCGGTTCAACGCATAGAGGACCTGCGGTGGAAAACATGGATGCGTTCCACCGCCGAGTCCTCCATGCGTTCCACCACGGGACCTTGCGTTCCACTGCACTGCATCCCATCTTCCCTTGCTGGCCAGAAGCAATCTGTATCGCTGGGTGTGGTGAGTGTGTGTGCGATCTGATGTGTGATTGTGTGTTTGTGCGACCTGATGTGTTGTGTGTATGAGTGTGTGTGATCTGATGTATGTGAGTGTGTTGGCCAGAAGCAGGGAGGACTGTGTGGCACATACCTACAGGGGGCGCCTGCCGAAGATCGTAGGAGGACCTGGGAGACACGCAAACGTCCGGGGTCTGGTAAGTATGATTCTCCTGGGAAGGGCGGGGGGTCTGCTATTTTGGGGGTAGTAAACTTGCCCCGACCATGTTTCCCCAAGAATAAGACCTACCCAAAAATAAGACAACGTTTTTTTGGGGAAAAACACAGTATCAATCAGCGAGAATAATCAACTGGGCCAATAAAGCAGTCCAGGTATACAAGTAGAGACCAGTATATAAATATATATATAGAAGTCTATACACCATACATGATACAGATAATTAAAAATTCCTGATTATAATGAAACAAAATAATGCAAGTAACCAATATGAAACACCAAAAAAGGTATTATCATAAATATCTACCTTGCATGTGTCTAATCATAAAGAGTTTAATGAAGAAAATAGAAAACATAAATAAACCCAAAATTAAAGAGGACAACTGAAGTAGTACTCACCGCATGATCAGTGGACCAAGTGACTCACACCGCTCGTTAACCCAACGCTTGTTTCTTGTGTCTCTCATGTAAATCTTCATCATGGGGTACTGGTGTATTGCCTTCCAACATGTTTTATGGTAAACAATAAAAAAAGGAAAAAGGTGAAGGGAAAGGTAAAGGTTACTACTACTAGTCCGATAGATTATATCAAAAAGTTGTAAAGTGTAATATAAAATAATCTGTATTATAAGCAATAAAATTGCTAAATAAGAATGATAACTGAAATGTTAAATGGCTAAAGTCAATAAGAAAAATATAAATAAATAACAATTAAAAAGTACAAATAACAGGAGGAGAGGGTTACCACAAAGGTGGCACGCCCTCATATGCAAACTCCTTTCTTGGTTATTGGTAGCATGAAATCAGTCCTACAGCAGATGCCAATGATCATATTCTTACTAGTGATGAGCGAGTGTATTTGTTATTATTCCCTATTCGCAGAATAGTATGGTACTCGGCTTATTCGTTATATAGCAAGTAATAGTATATTAGCTTTGCTATATTCAGATGTCCCGCTCAGCCGTTTTGGCACCTGATTTTCAGCCAATAAACATGCTGGGCTTCTTAACCAATCACAGTAATGCTGCAGCCATCTTGGTTGGGGCATTACTGTGATTGGCTGGCCGCTCAGCGTCATAGGGTCTATAAAATACCTTCAGCCGTCATTTGGCGCATACTGCGTCTTGACCCTGCTTTGTATCAGCGTATGGATACAGCGAGCAACTGCTAGGCAGATTGTAGGCCTCTTAATAACACGAAAAGCCCTTTTCAGGGCTGCCTGCAGCATAGGTCAGTATAGCATTCAGAGGGACAGATTTCCGAGTAGGGAGAGTGTTTAAAGCAGTGTGTGTCACTACCTCCATCGTACCATCCACAAACCAGAATACACTAGTTAAGAGCTGATAGCACTGAACAAAGTCACAGCAGAGAGGGAGAGATTGTGGATTAGGTAGGGAATCGAGACCTGTGTTCACAATATTTTGGGTTTCACAGCCTGACTTGTGCTGTATGTCCACGTCAGCCACATTCATACGTTGCTAGTGGCCTTTGCAAATACAAAGCAGGACTCTACCATTTTGTGCTGCCTGGTACAAAGTACTCATTTGTACTTTCTCCACAATATTTTTGGGATCAAAGTTTTCTTGGCTTTCGCTATCAACATCTGCAAATATGTCAGCAGAACCCAAAATGATAAAAAAAGGCAATTGTTAAGGGACGTGGACGTGGGTGCGGTGTTGTCAGTGGTAGGCGACAAGGCACTGAGTCTGTGTCAGGTCAGAAGAAGCTTGATGCATCCACTCTGTTCCTCGCCAAATTTCCCGGTCTGGAATGTCAATGTTTGTGGAAGCCAGAAGAGCAAGAGCAGATTCTGTCTTGGTTGGCAGACAAGGCCTTTTCACATTTGTCAAGCAGCAACGAATCTTCCATGACCACACAGTCTACTGTGGATACACAGATGGCTGGCCCATCCAATCCTCAACCTGGTCCTCCTTCCTCCCCCCTTCATCAGTCGCAGGAGATATATGACAAAAATCTTGGCCCCTCTGAGGATCTGTTTTGTACATAACCATTGGTTGGCTCTGGCCTCTTGCCGTGCAGCTTGCAAGAGGGACGTGAGGAGGTGGTATGCGTTGATGCGCAAATATTTGAGGACCTGCGGCCAGAAGAAATCCATTTTGAGGAACCAGATTTACTTTCTTCTGAGGTGGAGACTGATAATGATGAGACACAGTTGCCATTAGGTCAGCCTACAATCTCAAGTGAGAAGGAGTCCATTGATCCAACCTGGACCTTTGAGATGCATAGCCAGCACAGCAACACAGAGGAAGATAGATATGTAGCACCAATACAGGCACCAAGGGGTAGTGGTTTGCCCTGGGTGAGAACTGGGTCAACTGTTCCCAAGAGCACCCCCACTGTGGCCCAAGTGAACCGCTGTCTGGAATTTTTTTCTGAAAGTCCTTAAGAGAAAAACATTGTAATCTGTAGCATCTACCATACTAAAGGGGGCTTTACACGCTGCGACATCGCTAATGCGAACTCGTTGGGGTCACAGAATTGGTGACGCACATCCGGCCGCAGTAGCGATGCCGTTGCGTGTGACACCTATGAGCGATTTTACATCGTTGCAAAACGTGCAAAATCGTTCATCGGTGACATGGGGGTCCATTCTCAAAAATCGTTACTGCAGCAGTAACGAAGTTGTTCCTCGTTCCTGCGGCAGCACACATCGCTCCGTGTGACACCGCAGAAACGAGGAAGCTCTCCTACCTGCCTCCCGGCCGCTATGCGGAAGGAAGGAGGTGGGCGGGATGTTACGTCCCGCTCATCTCCACCCCTCCGCTTCTATTGGGCGGCGGTTCAGTGACGTCGCTGTGACGCTGAACGAACCGCCCCCTTAGAAAGGAGGCGTTTCGCCGGTCACAGCGACGTCGCCGGGCAGGTAAGTAGTGTGACGGGACTGGGCGATGTTGTGCGGCACGGGCAGCGATTTGCCCGTGTCGCACAACAGATGGGGGCGGGTACCCATGCTAGCAATATCGATACCAATATCGCAGCGTGTAAAGCGGCCTTAAGTTGAGCAGAGGCCATGGGAAAGGCAACCTGAGCACCTACAGTATGCGGAACCACATGGCAGCCAAGCACCCCAGTAGGTGGGCAGAACACCAGGGTACCAAATTTGTGTCTGCGAGTTAAACCACTGCCATGTCACCTGTGCTACGTCCTTCACAATCTGCTTTTCAGGAAGCAGGCATTCATACATCCTGCCCACAAGGTGCAATTGCACAGACACAGCAAACATCAACCACATCCACTTCCTAGTCCCAGGGAAGCATCCAGTTTTTAGTGCCTGAGCTCTTAAAAAGGAAGCGTAAATACCCAGCCACGCACCCACAGGCACAAAACCTACACTCGCACATTGTCAAATTGCTAGCCGTGGAGATGTTGCCATTTAGGCTTGTGGGAACACAGTGTTTTCGTGATCTGTTGGCTCTGGCTGCCCCATGATAGTGTTCCCAACCGCCACCATTTTGCCTGTTGTGCCGTCCCCGCATTACACAGGCACGTGTTAAACAATCTTAACAGTGCTCTGGCCAATATCGTAACCGGGAAGGTCCACCTAACAACAGACACATGGACAAGTTGCTGTGGACAGGGACGATACATATCTGTCACGGCACACTGGGTGAATCTGGTGGAGGCTGGGACAAACTTGCAAACTGTAACATCACACATTCTACCCACACCAAGAATAGCGGGCCTAACTTCTACCTCATCAAATGTCACTTCCTGTCTCCCCTCCTACTCCTCCTCCTCATCCTCTGCTGAATTACCCTCCCCATCACTGCCAAGCTGGGAGCTGTGCACGAGCGCATATGCAAAGCGGCAACATGCTCTGTTGAAGCTGATCTGTTCAGATCACAAACCACAGACTGCAGCAGAGCTGTGGCAAGGTATAAAAGACTAGACCGATCAGTGGCTCTTCCTGCTGCACCTCCAACCCAGCCTGGTTGTTTGCAAGAATGGGTGTAACCTGGTGGCGGCTTTAAAGGTCTGCAAGCTGGTACATGTGCCATGCATGGCTCATGTGCTGAACCTATTTGTTCAGAAACTTATGAAAACATACCCTGACTTGCCGTACCTACTTGAGAAGGTGTGCCGTATTAGTGCACATTTCCGCCATTCCTCTACCACTTTTGATGGTCTTACAGCGCTGCAAAAGCACTTTAATTTGCCAAGACTGCTGTGTGAGTAAATGCAGGGCTGGCCAGGGCAGTGCGACATACACTACAGGGGCACCGATATTCTGAAGCCACACAGAACTTCTGCTGTGTGGCTTCAGGGGATCCCAGAAACCACATGTGAGTCAGAAATGCATGCAGGTATATTCTGCAGGCTTTCCCCATTCAGTTTCATAACTTTCAAATCCATTTAAGCCTTTTCCTCAGACCCCCAGACCTCTTTGTTGGGTCCAGCAGAAAATTACTCGCATTTCCCATTGACTTGCATTGTACTCGCTATTCGGAATGAATACACGAATATTACAAAGTATTAGTTACAAGTATAACGATTACGAATATTACGGTACTCACTCATCTCTAATTCTTACATGTGTTTGTCGCGGGCGGAGGAGGGGACGCTGCGCTCACCCACTGCTCGGGTCCGGCTGCTGCTGCTGCTGCTCGGTGGCTCGAGCGGTGGGCCGGATCCCGGGGACTCGAGCGGCTTTCCTCGCCCGTGAGTGAAAGGGGGTGGTTTGGTTTAGGGATATTGTCCGTGACGCCACCCACGGTTGTGGTGAGGTTGTGACACCACCGCTGCTCTGGACGGGGATCCCGGGAGCGATGACAGGGAGCAGCTTGGATGTTGGTTCTCCCCTCCGTGGGTAGGGGGGTTGGTTGTCCCAGGGCCCGGTGAGGGGTAGGGATGGATGGCAGGCGGGCCACGGGGCCTGGTGAGGTGCAGGGTCGCGGGGGCAGCGCTGTGCCGCACGGCACGGTGGTACTCACTCAGCCAATGATGAAGACACAGTTCTCGGTAAAACACACGGCTGGATGGACGGGTCCCACAGACGGCTGCAGTGTTTCTCCTCCCGGCAGGTTGATGGTGACTACCTTTCCCTGCACCTGTGTAAAGTGTGTACGGTTCCAATGGGTTCCCACCGGTAACTCGCTCCCCCAGCTTGGATATGGGCTGAAGGAGCCCCTTTT
This sequence comes from Anomaloglossus baeobatrachus, assembly GCF_048569485.1. Classification (NCBI taxonomy): domain Eukaryota; kingdom Metazoa; phylum Chordata; class Amphibia; order Anura; family Aromobatidae; genus Anomaloglossus; species Anomaloglossus baeobatrachus. The sequence continues at coordinate 480,380,012 of NC_134356.1, forward strand.
GCCGGCAGGCTCTGGCCCTGGGAACTTTAGCCTTGGCGGTGACTGTGTTTCCCTCTAACGGTTGGATGGTTGCCTTCTGTCGGGACTTGGCTGCTGGGAAACCCAGGAGGTTCCCTTCGCTAACGGATTTGGCAAATTCACGGCGACTCCTAGCCTTGCCGGGGTCCGTAAGCCCCTGCCGGATGGTGCTGGCTTCTCTTTGCGTACCGGTCCGGTACCGCCGGGCCACCGCCCGTCCACGGTCCTTACGGTTAGCTCCAATAGGCCACTCCTGCAGACGGTCACGACCGTCTGCCAACCTTGCTGATCCGTCCGGGCCACACACCCGGACCAACTTCAGGCTGCTCCTTTACCACTTTCCTTCCTTCCACTTTCCACTCAAAACTGATCTGCCTGCTTTTCCCGCCTCCAGGACTGTGAACTCCTCGGTGGGCGGGACCAACCGCCCGGCCCACCCCCTGGTGTGGACATCAGCCCCTGAAGGAAGACAACAAGGGTTTTTGTCTTACTTAGGTGTGCCTGAACAGGAGTGTGGGGTGTGTTAGTGTAGTTACCTTTGGCCCCTGGCTTGTCCAGGGCACCACATTCCCCCTTAGTAAAATGCAGACCGTCCGCGGGCTGCCCGTCCATCACCGGTTTTATTTTCACAACTGGAAAAGATAAACGGTAAAACAGGTTACAATTATAATAACATCTTCCCACATCAAGAGGTACTCTTACTTGAACGTTACTAAACGGTTACGGCTTCCGCTCTTCTCCCACCCAAACAACCTAGCCCTGATGCTGCCCCTAAGCAAATGGGCAGCACCCCTTGACCCCAGTCCAGCACAAGTTGCCCGAGCGGGTTCTGTCCTTTTCAGGGGACCCATGTCCATGGGGAACCCCTGAAACCCCCGGAGGATCGCCACCGGTTGTGGTGGTGGCGGGCCTGGGCCATCTCTTTCCTCCAGGCCCATCCTCCAAATCAGCCTCTCCGGAGGCGGTAACGGTTACCCAACAAAACACATTTTTATTTACAAGCCACTAAGTTTGTGGTTGCCCTGCCAGTTCTCGGGCTTTGGGGAGATAAGGTATGCACACCAGTGACTATGTAAGGGGAATACATGAAATAGCAGAAACTGCTGTGTGAATACTGACTTGAAAAATCCAATAGCTATATGAAAGAGTGAAAATGGAAAAATGGAATCTGCATTACTGCCATGAACATAAGAATCAAAAGAAATTTAGCTACTGAATTGATCAATGCAATAGAGCCCCAACACTACGCCAAAGTATTTCTCTACGTTGGGGTCCCTAGCTTGTGTGTGTCCTCTCATGCAGTTAAAAAACTTACCGTGTATGGGAAGCTGAGACCCAGGCTATTTATGCGTATGATATGGATTGGCAATAGGTGTGGTTGGGGAGGGTTCACAAACGAAAAACTACTAACAAATAAGGAATAACGTTTGGAACACCATTCTAAGTCTGAACTGGGTGCAAAAACTCAATTCAGTAGCTAAATTTCTCTTGATTCATATGTTCATGGCAGTAATGCAGATTCCATTTTTCACATTTTCACTCTTACATATAGCTATTGGATTTTTCAAGTCAGTATTCACACAGCAGTTTCTGCTATTTCATGTATTCCCCTTACATAGTCACTGGTGTGCATACCTTATCTCCCCATAGTGATGTTTTTTTAGGTTTTTGCACCCAGTTCAGACTTAGAATGGTGTTCCAAACGTTATTCCTTATTTGTTAGTAGTTTTTCGTTTGTGAACCCTCCCCAACCATACCTATTGCCAATCCATATCATACGCATAAATAGCCTGGGTCTCAGCTTCCCATACACGGTAAGTTTTTTAACTGCATGAGAGGACACACACAAGCTAAGGACCCCAACGTAGAGAAATACTTTGGCGTAGTGTTGGGGCTCTATTGCATTGATCAATTCAGTAGCTAAATTTGTCTTGATTCATATGTTCATGGCAGTAATGCAGATTCCATTTTTCACATTTTCACTCTTACATATAGCTATTGGATTTTTCAAGTCAGTATTCACACAGCAGTTTCTGCTATTTCATGTATTCCCCTTACATAGTCACTGGTGTGCATACCTTATCTCCCCATAGTTCTCGGGCTTGTCCGTAGTAGTTCCTACGCAGTTGTTTGTAAGGGGTCCCAACGGGGACCAGTTGCCGGCAACGACCGGTTCAAATCAATGGCTCAATCAGGTGAACTTCGGTAATCATCCTTATCATTTGCTAGAAAACTTTCAAACACGGTACTTTGGTGGTGGTCCCAACGGGGACAACTTGCAACGGGAGACCGCTGCCCTTACTCCGACTCTTCAGTGTCGGTTGGGGGAGGGGGCGCGGTGGACATTTGGGCCTCTTGGCTGCCCCTCAGCTTTGCGTCCAACGCGAACCACCCCCTCTCCCCGCAGTGCCGGGTATACTGAACTAGGTCTCCTGGCATCAAGTTACGGCCAGGGTGCTCCTCCGGCAGGTGGGTGTTGACATCCCGCCGGGCTACAAAGACTTCAGCCTCCAGGCCCGGCTCGTAGATGAAACCATAGCCCCGGCGGTGATCAAATCGCCTCACCTGCCCTTCATACAGGGGGCCCCGGACACGGAAGGTCGCCTGCCGGAGGCTTTCTTTTTCCCGGATCATGCGGGTCACAAACTCTGCCTTCTTCCTATCTCTTTCCGCGATCTCCGGGCCCAGCGGTGTCGGCTCCCTGTCCCAATACGGGGCTGCTGCGAGCTCCGGCGCACGGGTCGGGCCCCGCGAAACCTTCCGGACACTGCCCACCACTGGCGATCTGGGTGGAAGGTCTCGCGGTGACTTGGCCTGGGGTGCTGCCTTGCAGCGGCAACCCGGCGCAACCTCAGCCGAGGTGTGGGGGACGGGTACAGGGGTCCTCTTCCGCCGGGCCTCCTGCACGGAGCGGGCAGTCAGCTCCGGCTCGGGGAAAGTCTCCACAGATGCCTCAGGTTCGGGCTTCGGCACCTTCCAGGGTAGCAATTCTGGTCGGTCACGGGCTCCGGCTACAGGCCGATCCGCCTGGGCGGACATGCGGGGTACCGCTACCGGTTGTGGGGGTAGCGGGCCTAGTGGCGGGGGCGCAGCGGCCAATACAGGTAGCGGGGGAGGTAGCTGGGCAAGCGGGTGTGGACCGGGTCCCTCGGCCGCGATGACCAACCCACTTGGGGCACATGGGCGTGGGTCACTCACCCTCCCTTCCGAAGCTCCCTCTTCTTCGCGTCTCCGCATGGTCGCCACAACCTCCGCCATGTCGGCCTCCCACTCTTCCAAGAGGAGCTGCATCTTGACCTCCAGCCGTTGTTGGAGCTGCGCGGTCCGGAACTCCACCCACGCCGCGGTTCCAGGCGCGGGGGCTACGGTGCTGCGGGACGGCATGAACATGGCTCTGGTGGCCTCTTCCAGGAACCAGCAACAAGATGGCCGCAGGGTCCTGGCGTCCCTGCTTTTATAGCCGCGCGCTACATGCGGCCAGACACCATCAGTCCCCCTTAGTGTCCTTCCGGCTCTTCCTCTACAGGGGCGGGGTTTGGGCCTTCGCGCCTCCACTGCTCGAGGAGACGCTCGAGCGGGAACTTTTCGCGCCCAAAATGGCGGCTTCTGCAAATTTTCGGCCAGACACCTCCGGCGGTAACAAGGCGCACCTCTACCAGATGGCAGAGCGGTAAGATCCTGTTCGTGACGCCAAGTTGTCGCGGGCGGAGGAGGGGACGCTGCGCTCACCCACTGCTCGGGTCCGGCTGCTGCTGCTGCTGCTGCTCAGTGGCTCGAGCGGTGGGCCGGATCCCGGGGACTCGAGCGGCGTTCCTCGCCCATGAGTGAAAGGGGGTGGTTTGGTTTAGGGATATTGTCCGTGACGCCACCCACGGTTGTGGTGAGGTTGTGACACCACCGCTGCTCTGGACGGGGATCCTGGGAGCGATGACAGGGAGCAACTTGGATGTTGGTTCTCCCCTCCGTGGGTAGGGGGGTTGGTTGTCCCAGGGCCCGGTGAGGGGTATGGATGGATGGCAGGCGGGCCACGGGGCCTGGTGAGGTGCAGGGTCGCGGGGGCAGCGCTGTGCCGCACGGCACAGTGGTACTCACTCAGCCAATGATGAAAACACAGTTCTCGGTAAAACACACGGCTGGATGGACGGGTCCCACAGATGGCTGCAGTGTTTCTTCTCCCGGCAGGTTGATGGTGACTGCCTTTCCCTGCACCTGTGTAAAGTGTGTATGGTTCCAATGGGTTCCCACTGGTAACCCGCTCCCCCAGCTTGGATATGGGCTGAAGGAGCCCCTTTTGCCCGCAGGCTCTGGCCCTGGGAACTTTAGCCTTGGCGGTGACTGTGTTTCCCTCTAACGGTTGGATGGTTGCCTTCTGTCAGGACTTGGCTGCTGGGAAACCCAGGAGGTTCCCTTCGCTAACGGATTTGGCAAATTCACGGCGACTCCTAGCCTTGCCGGGGTCCGTAAGCCCCTGCCGGATGGTGCTGGCTTCTCTTTGCGTACCGGTCCGGTACCGCCGGGCCACCGCCCGTCCACGGTCCTTACGGTTAGCTCCAATAGGCCACTCCTGCAGATGGTCACCACCGTCTGCCAACCTTGCTGATCCGTCCGGGTCACACACCCGGACCAACTTCAGGCTGCTCCTTTACCACTTTCCTTCCTTCCACCTTCCACTCAAAACTGATCCACCTGCTTTTCCCGCCTCCAGGACTGTGAACTCCTCGGTGGGCGGGACCAACCGCCCGGCCCACCCACTGGTGTGGACATCAGCCCCTGGGGGAAGGCAACAAGGGTTTTTGTCTGACTTAGGTGTGCCTGACCGGGAGTGTGGGGTGTGTTGGTGTAGTTACCTGTGGCCCCTGGCTTGTCCAGGACACCACATGTTCATTTTATCGACAATCTATTTTTGCTGTGGCAGGTAGATCTCTTAAATAGAGATGAGCGAACCGGCCGTGGTTCGGCTCGAGTTCGGTTCGTCGAACGGAGGTCTCGTTCGAGTTCAGTTCGGCGAACGTTCGACGAACCGAACTCGAACCAATAGGAAATAATGGGAGGCAATCACAAACACATAAAAACGCATTATAAATGTACACATACAGTTAATAAACATTGCCATAACACTTACCGGTCCCCGCGATCCCTCCTGCACTCTGTCTCCTGCCGCTATTCCATCCGATGATCGCTGAATCCTCCCGGTGACCAGCACTGCCAGCAGTGATGCAGGACCTATCGTGACGTCAAAATAGCCATGTGACCAGTCACGTGACTATTATCTCATTGGCTACAGACTGGTCACATGGCTTTGACGTCATGTCCTGTCCTAGGTCCTGTCATTGCACTCTCCGGTACACGGTGCACATTTGTGTATCGCCGTGTACCGGCGACATGCTCTAGCACACGGTTTACTCCCCGTTCCGTTAGGGACAGGCTGACACAGCCGGTCATTAACGGAGATCACCGTTGCCATAGCAACGCAGTTAGCGGTGACGTCACGCTAACCGCGGCTCCGGGAATTACATGATCGGAGCACCGTTGCTATGGTAACGCGTCTGTCAGCGTTACCGCTGTTAACGCTAACAGCCAGCAGCACTGATCACTCACGGAGTGAAGGCTGCACGCTGCTTCCCGTGCAGCCTTCACGGAGTGAAGGCTGCATGGGAAGCAGCGTCTTCCCCCATGCAGCAGTGATGGAGCAGAGCTGCATTTGTTGAACGAGAAAGACAGAAGACCATGGATCGTGGAGGGCTGACAGGGGGTAATAAAGATGGAGTCTCTAATGTGTCTGTATATTTATTTCTATTAAAGTATTTTTTCTCTGTGTGGTGTCTTTTTTTAACCCTTTATTGGAGATTCTTAATGGCCGGGTCAAACGTGCCTGACATTAAGAATTTCTGGCTTAATACTAGCTAGTAAAACAAAGCTAGTATTAACTCATTATTACCCAACAAGCCACCCGGCTTCAGGGCTGTTGAAAGAGTTGGATACAGCGCCAAATGATGGCGCTTCTATGAAAGCGCCATTTTCTGGGGCGGCTGCGGACTGCAATTCGCAGCAGAGGCGCCCAGAAACCTCGGGCTAACCTGTGCTGCGGATTCCAATCCCCAGCTGCCTAGTTGTACCTGGCTGGACACAAAAATGGGGCGAAGCCCACGTCATTTGTTTTTTAATTATTTCATGAAATAAGTGAAATAATTAAAAAAAACGGGCTTCCCTATATTTTTGGTTCCCAGCCGGGTACAAATAGGCAACTGGGGGTTGGAGGCAGCCCGTGGCTGCCTGCTGTACCTGGCTAGCATACAAAAATATGGCGAAGCCCACGTCATTTTTTTGGTGGGCAAAAAACTTCTGCATACAGTCCTGGATGGAGTATTCTGAGCCTTGTAGTTCTGCAGCTGCTGTCTGCTCTTCTCCATACAGACAGACAGCAGCTGCAGAACTACAAGGCTCAGCATACTCCATCCAGGACTGTATGCAGATGTTTTTTGCCTCCTGAAAAAATTATGTGGGCTTCGCCATATTTTTGTATGCTAGCCAGGTACAGCAGGCAGGTACGGCTGCCCCCAACCCCCAGTTGCCTATTTGTACCCGGCTGGGAACCAAAAATAAAGGGAAGCCCTTTTTTTATTATTTCATGAATTTCATGGAATAATTAGAAAACAAATGACGTAGGCTTCGCCCCATTTTTGTGTCCAGCCAGGTACAACTAGGCAGCTGGGGATTGGAATCCGCAGCACAGGTTGGCCTGAGCTTTCTGGGCCCCACTGCTGCCGCCTCAGAAAATGGCACTTTTGATAGAAGCGCCATCTTCTGGCGCTGTATCCAACTGTTCCAGCACCTGCCTGCTATACCTGGCTAACATACAAAAATATGGCGAAGCTCACGTCCTTTTTTTGTAGTTTTTTGGCAAAAAAAATAAAAAATGCTTCCCTGGATTTTCCATTGCCAGTGAAGGTAACACCAAGCAGTGGGGGTTAGCAGCCAGTAGCTGCTTGGATTACCATTAGCTAGCAATACAAAAAATGCAGCAGGAGCCCATATATATTTTTTTTAATTATTTATTTAAATAACTAAAAACAAAATGGGCTTCCCTGTATTTTGATTGCTGGACATCACAGTGCTGTAAAAATAAATCTTTAAAAAAAATGACGTAGCGCTCCGCTACAGGGATACAGGGAATACAGGGAAGCCCATTAATTTTTTCTATTTAAAAAATAGTTAAAAAAAAAATGACGTTGGGTCCCCCCATTTTTGATAGCCAGCTAGGGTAAAGCAGACGGCTGTAGCCTGAAAACCACAGCTGGCAGCTTTACCGTGGTTGGGGATCCAATGTGGAGGTCCTCCCAGGCTCTTTTTTTATAATTATTTTATAAATAATAATAATTACACAAAAAAGTAGGGTCCCCCCCAAATTGGATCACCAGCCAAGGTAAAGCGGACAGCTGTGGTCTGGTATTCTCAGGGTGGGAAGGTCCATAGTTATTGGGCCTTCACAGCCTAAAAATAGCAGGCCGCAGGCACCCCAGACGTGGCGCATCCACTAGATGCGCCAATCCTGGCGCTTCACCCCAGCTCATCCCGTGCCCTGGTGCAGTGGCAAATGTGGTAATAAATCGGGTTGATACTAGCTGTAAACTCACCTGAGATCAAGCCCAGCAGTTTGTGATGTCATGGCGTCTATTAGATACCCAACATCATAAACTGTCAGTACTAACAAAAAAAAAATCGACAAAAGAAATTTATTTGAAAAAACAGTCCCCAAAACATTTCCTCTTTCACCAATTTATTGTAAGAAAAAAAAACAAGGGGTCCCACGATGACTCTGGACCGTCTATAATATGGGGGGGAGACACTCAGGGAATGTATCCCCCATTTTGTAGGAGTGCAGACCCTTCATGTGAGGAGTGTGGGTGCAATGAATCTGCACTCACTCTCCCCGGGTCCACAGCAGCAGAGTCCATGTCGTAATGGTTGCTACCAAAGCTGCAATGCCCTGCTCATGAGGTAAGGGCATGCCTAATCAGGAGAACTATTCTACATTTCCAAATATTGGTATTTGCTGATATTATTGCTATTCCACCTACTATATATTAGGGATAGGATCTTGGAGAGGGAATACCCCTTTAAGTCCAGTTATCCAGCTGAATGAATACTTAACAACAGAGCTCGCTATTTAGATGTGTTTTCTTGTGGCGTATAACGGACTCTCATGTTTGGTAGTCGTTCAGCAGGGAAACTATAAAAGCAAATCCCTCCAATTGGAAATGTAGTATATAGCTCTCCTGATCAATTATGTTCCTTACCTCATGAGCAGGGCATTTCAGTAATAATAATAATTTATTCATTTATATAGCGTTATTAATTCCATAGCGCTGTATGTCTTTGGAGTGTTGGAGGAAACCGGAGTACCCGGAGGAAACCCACGCAAACACGGGGAGAACATACAAACTCCTTGCAGATGGTGCTCTTGGTGAGAATTGAACCCAGGACCTCAGCGCTGCAAGACTGCAGTGCTAACCACTGAGCCACCGTGCCGCCCATTTAGCTTACGGATGCATAACCACCACTCACTGTGTCTGAACACAGGAAGCTGAGCTGACAGCCGCTCTGTGCATGCGGAAGCGTCTATTGTGAAAGAGAGGGCTGTGGGGGGATCAACGCTGCACAGGTACCGTGGGACACCGGGGAACACCGGTGGTGTTATAGGGGGTGACCTGGCAGGGCCTGGGGAGGAGTTTTCTGTCGCATGTGTCATGGCACATGCGACAGAAATCAGAGGAGTAGGGTGAATGCGGCCGGCGCGCTGCTGTGCGCGCGGCCATCTTGGATTTCTGGGAGGGCATCAGGGGGGCACTTTGGCGACACCGGGGGACCGGAGGGGACCGGGGAGGAGATTTATCATGTTTGTTCATGCCAGATGGGAGATAAATAATTTTTTACCGGCGCTGTCATTTACTGTAACGTGATCATCGGTGTACGGTGTATACCTGTGATCACGTGAGCAGGGACCGGAAAAAACGTCCTGAATCATGATCTCCGGGGTCTCAGCTAGCCCTGAAACCCCGGAGATTTTCTGATGCTGGGGGGCGTTATTCACTTATTTCTGCCTGCTGTTTATAAATGGCAGATCAGAATAAGGCTACATTAACACGACCGATCCATTTTTGCGGTCTGCAAAAAACAGTCCGTTTTTTTTCACGGGTGCTTCCTTGTGGCATCCGTTTCCGTTCCGTAGACGGTCCGTATGTCATCTGTTTGTCATCCGTGTGCCTTCCGTTTTTTTTGTGTACTGCAAAAAAACTGAAGGAGGCAAAATACATAAATTTACCCAGGATCCATAGCTTCATCCTACATGAGGCGGTCACATGTTCACTCCAGTGCCATTTTCTACTGCTTTTCACAGCGTAGAGCGCTCTGGTGATTTTCTTGTGCTTGTGCACTTCATATCAGTCTTTTCTGTCATTATAATGGCAGAAAGACACATAATGTCCCACTCTCCTGCATTTTGTAATTTTGCACCCTTTGGTGCCTTTCATGTGGCACTAAGAGGTGCTTAGCTTTGTATTTAGCCAAAAAAATGAAAAAAAAAAATGACATAGGGTTCCCTCTATTTTTGTAGCCAGCTAGGGCAAAGCAGACGGCTGCAGCCTGCAGACCACAGCTGGCAGCTTCACCTTGGTTGGTAATCCAAAACTGAGGGCACCCCACGCTGTTATTTTAAATTAAATAAATAATTAAAAAAAACAAACACATAGGGGTCCCTCCAAAATTGGATCACCAGCCAAGGTAAAGCAGACAGCTGGGGTTTGATATTCTCAGACTAGGGAGGTCCATGGTTATTGGACTCTCCCCAGCCTAAAAATAGCAGGCCGCAGCCGCCCCAGAAGTGGCGCATCAATTAGATGTGCCAATCCTGGTGCTTCGCCCCAGCTCATCCCGTGCCCTGGTGCAGTGGCAAACGGGGTAATATATGGGGTTAATACCAGATGTGTAATGTCACCTGGCATCAAGCCCTGGGGTTGGTGAGGTCAGGCGTCTATCAGATACCCGACATCACCAACCCAGTCAGTAATAAAAAAAAATAGACGACAAACACATTTTTATTTGAAAAAACACTCCCCAATACATTCCCTCTTTAACCAATTTATTAGAAAGAAAAACAAATCCAGGTCTGGTGTAATCCAAGGGGTTGCCATGACGATCCACACTGTCCCAGTCAATGAAGAGCAGGATGTTCCCCATTGGCTGGGAAAGCAGTGCAGTGACCTGAGCTAACATCAATGGGTCAGCCCAGGTCACTGCAGGGGATGACAAGTGCTGCTGTCAGCGAGGTACATTACCTGCGCTGATCTCCTGCACTGCTGACAGCACCTTTCACTGAGTTCAATGACCGCCGCCTTCACAGCCAAGTATCGCGAGCGGCCCGTGACGTCACCGCTAGTCAGTCTCGGGTCGGAAGCGAGAGAAGGTGATGTGACAAGCGGCGGCCATGGAGGACAGTGACAGCGGTGAGGTCGGGACTTCATCACTGCAGGTAAGCCGAGCGGGACCATGTGTGCAGAGTGCAGGTGGGCGGAGCCATGTGTGCTGGCGGCGGAGTGCGAAGTGGGTGGCGCTGAGGACGTCAGTGTCGTGGACTGCTTGGCTGGGGACAGGTGAGTGTGAGTGTGAGTGTGTGTGTGTGTGTGTGTACATGCCGGGTGCAGGAGGGGGCGGAGTGAGCTGAGCGGGGAAGTGTGAGCTTCCTGCACGTAACTAGGATAAACATCGGGTTACTAACCAAAGCGCTTTGCTTGGATACCCGATCTTTATCTTGGTTACCAGCTTCTGGCTGGCAGCCAGCGATGGCTCCTGCACACTGTAGCTGTAAAAAGCCCTGCTTTTTGCTGCTAGAACCGTTCTCGAACTTATCTAGAACTATCGAGCTTTAGCAAAAAGCTCGAGTTCTAGTTCGATCTAGAACAGCCCCCAAAATCACTCGAGCCGCGAACTGGAGAACCGCGAACCGCGCTCAACTCTACTCTTAAACTGTTGAAGATTTTTCTTAATTATTTGAATGGTAATACACAGAACATTGATCCTATCTATACTTACAAATATGATGATATTAGATTCCTGGATTTAAAAATACATTGGTGGGATGAGGGGTCCTTTGATATGGCTATATAGCGATAAAAAAACTTTGATTGCGCTCCTAAATTTTTGGTCATCTCATTCTCCACAGGTGTTGAAAGATATACCCACAGGACAATTCTTATATGCATGCTGGATTTGTTCCACTGAATACTTATTTGGGTGCCAATCGCAGGAACTAAGAAGACAGTTTAAATTTTGCCTTTACAAAGATGATACTATTGGGTCCTGTGGTGCCTTTTCTTATGTCGACAGGCCTTTTTGATTCTTAGGGCTCTAGAAATGTCAAAATAGTGCATAATATCAACTGTCTCTCCACTGGGATCAGAGGATTTATTGAGAAATCTATCCTTGTAAATGTATCTATGTAGGTCTAACATTACATGGATTTTGTGTTAGAATTTTTATAGATACCAAACTTCAAAAATGCTGTGAATATCCAGGATGCGGATAAGCTAGTGAAATGAAAACTAATTCCACAACATTTTAGGAGACATCTTGGCACCTCTTAGATTGTAGAGTGATTGATAAAACATTTTAGGAACAAGAGAAAGCTTTCTTGAAATCTTTTCTTTTGTGTTATGTTTCCCTCGGCACTAATGTAGGAGGTGGGCGAACTAAGTCCACTCCTACGCAAAAGTTCTAGTGTATTATAAATGTAATGTATATAGGAGTGTATTGTATATATAATGTAGGATGTAGCAGAGCTGGATGGGTGCGGCATTCGGTACTCCCTAGCAATCACAGATATCATACACTCCCTGACAAGTTCTGTCGCTTATCCATGTTATGTAAATAAAAACTTATAACCTGACTTTAAATTCATCCATTGGTTTTATAAATTACTCTTTTGAAAGCTGAAACCCTCCCAAATTTAGTTTAGATTATGAAAATAAAGTTGCTGCAAAGCTGAAATATTGATCATTTAATGAACAGAGAAAGGTCAGATTTTGGCAAGACAAAAGTTTTGTCGCCTTGTCATATAATGCACCCAATCCTAGTTTACATCCTCACCTGTGCTCACTATATGATCGGTTAATTAGTGGGTGTGTAAATAAGGAAACCCGGCACTCCAGACCTTCACTTGAACTGCAACTTGACCTCTGACAACATACCAAAAATATTTGCGACCAAATGCGACCAAAGTGTTGATTATCAAGAGGCTGAAGACCAGATCCACTGCAGAGGTGGCTGGCACCTTTAATGTGTCTCAGCATCAAGTACAAAAAATTAAAAAAAGATTTGAAGAGACTGGAGATGTTTTTGACAAGCCCAGGTCCGGCAGACCCCGCAAGACAACTGCTCAGGAGGAACGGTTGTTGGTTAGAAAATCCAAAGCCAGACCCTCTTCCACTGCAGCAGAGCTCTAAAAGGCCTGGTCACCTCAAGCCCCTGTGTCAACTAGAACAGTTTGTAGGATTCTGTCTCAAAATGGCCTGCAATGGTCGAATCAGTGCCCAAAAGCCAGCACTAAACAAAAGGCAATTATAAAACCATGTGGCATTTGCCAAGTCCCACAGCCTGCTAAACAGATGGACGCTGGAAAAGTGGCAGAAGGTGGATTTCTCTGATTAATCTTCAGTTGAATTACACCACAGCCACTGCAAATACTGCAGGAGACCTACTGGAGCCCGTATGGATCCAAAATACACCCAAAAAACAGTTACGTTTGGAGGTGGAAAGATCATGGTCAGGGGTTACATTCAGTATGGGGGTGTGCAAAACATTTGCAAGGTGGAAGGCAATATCAATAGCCTAAAATATCAAGAAGTATTAGCTACCTCTTACATTCCCAATCATAAAAGGGGTCAAATTCTGCAGCAGGATGGTGCTCCATCTCATCCATCCATCTCTACAACAAAGTTCCTCCTGGCAAAGAAGATCAAGGTGCTCAAGGACTGGCAGCCCAGTCACCAGACATGAACATCATTGAGCATGTTTGGGGTAGGATGAAAGAGGAAGCTTGGAATACAAAACCAAAGAATCTAGATGAACTCTGGGAGGCATGTAAGAATGCATTCTTTGCTATTCTTGATGACTTCATCAATAAATTGTATGAATCATTGTTGAACCGCATGGAAGCAGTCCTTCAAAGCTCTTGGAAGTCACACAAAATATTAAATACAGTGCCTACAAGTAGTATTCAACCCCCTGCAGATTTAGCAGGTTTGATAAGATGCAAATAAGTTAAAGCCTGCAAACTTCAAACAAGAGCAGGATTTATTAACAGAGGCATAAATCTTACAAACCAACAAGTTATGTTGCTCAGTTAAATTTTAATAAATTTTCAACATAAAAGTGTGGGTCAATTATTATTCAACCCCTAGGTTTAATATTTTGTGGAATAACCCTGGTTTGCAATTACAGCTAATAATCGTCTTTTATAAGACCTGATTAGGCCGGCACAGGTCTCTGGAGTTATCTTGGCCCACTCCTACATGCAGATCTTCTCCAAGTTAGCTAGGTTCTTTGGGTGTCTCATGTGGACATTAATCTTGAGCTCCTTCCACAAGTTTTCAATTGGGTTAAGGTCAGGAGACTGACTAAGCCACTGCAACACCTTGATTTTTTTCCCTCTTGAACCAGGCCTTAGTTTTCTTGGCTGTGTGCTTTGGGTCGTTGTCTTGTTGGAAGATGAAATGACGACCCATCTTAAGAACCTTGATGGAGGAGCGGAGGTTCTTGGCCAAAATCTCCAGGTAGGCCGTGCTATCCATCTTCCCATGGATGCGGACCAGATGGCCAGGCCCCTTGGCTGAGAAACAGCCCCACAGCATGATGCTGTCACCACCATGCTTGACTGTAGGGATAGTATTCTTGGGGTCATATGCAGTGCCATCCAGTCTCCAAACGTCACGTGTGTGGTTGGCACCAAAGATCTCGATCTTGGTCTCATCAGACCAGAGAACCTTGAACCAGTCTGTCTCAGAGTCCTCCAAGTGATCATGAGCAAACTGTAGACGAGCCTTGACATGACGCTTTGAAAGTAAAGGTACCTTACGGGCTCGTCTGGAACGGAGACCATTGCGGTGGAGTACGTTACTTATGGTATTGACTGAAACCAATGTCCCCACTGCCATGAGATCTTCCCGGAGCTCCTTCCTTGTTGTCCTTGGGTTAGCCTTGACTCTTCGGACAAGCCTGGCCTCGGCACGGGTGGAAACTTTCAAAGGCTGTCCAGGCCGTGGAAGGCTAACAGTAGTTCCATAAGCCTTCCACTTCCGGATGATGCTCCCAACAGTGGAGACAGGTAGGCCCAACTCCTTGGAAAGGGTTTTGTACCCCTTGCCAGGCTTGTGACCCTCCACGATCTTGTCTCTGATGGCCTTGGAATGCTCCTTTGTCTTTCCCATGTTAACCAAGTATGAGTGCTGTTCACAAGTTTGGGGAGGGTCTTAATTAGTCAGAAAAGGCTGGAAAAAGAGATAATTAATCCAAACATGTGAAGCTCATTGTTCTTTGTGCCTGAAATACTTCATAATACTTTAGGGGAACCAAACAGAATTCTGGTGGTTTGAGGGGTTGAATAATAAATGACCCTCTGAATAAACTTTTCACAATTTAAAAAAAAAAAAAAAAGAAATAACATTCTTTTTTGCTGCAGTGCATTTCACACTTCCAGGCTGATCTACAGTCCAAATGTCACAATGCCAAGTTAATTCCGAATGTGTAAACCTGCTAAATCTGCAGGGGGTTGAATACTACTTGTAGGCACTGTATGGCTCTAATAGCACCACAACTTCATTCACCAATATTATGCAACATATCTTTGTATTAGAAGTTAATTATTTGTTTGAATTTCACTTTACTTTCTGTGGGCGACAAAACTTTTGCCTTGGCAAAATCTGACCTTTCTCTGTTCATTAAATGATCAATATTTCAGCAATTTTATTTTCATAATCTAAACCAAATTTAGGAAGGTTTCAGATTTCAAAAGAGTAATTTATAAAACCAATGGATAAATTTAAAGTCAGGTTATAAGCTTTTATTTACATAACATAGATAAGTGACAGAACTTCTGTCAGGGAGTGTATGTTTTATAGCAAGTAATGTATTTGATGATATGTATGTTTTAGAATACTGTAAATAATGTGTAATGTAAGATGTTGGCCCCTTGTGCTATGTCAGGAGAGAGGCATAGTGAGAGTCAGGAGCAGGGTTAAGGATAAGACAGATATAGTATTATTAATAAGACAGGATTAGTTATTGTAGTGTAAAGGGGGCTTTACACGCTACGACATTGCTAATGCGAACTCTTTGGGGTCACGGAATTGGTGACGCACATCCGGCCGCATTAGCGATGCCGTTGCGTGTGACACCTATGAGCGATTTTGCATCATTGCAAAAACGTGCAAAATCGCTCATCGGTGACATGGGGGTCCATTCTCAAAAATCGTTACTGCAGCAGTAACGAAGTTGTTCCTCGTTCCTGTGGCAGCACACATCGCTCCGTGTGACACCGCAGGAACGAGGAACCTCTCCTTACCTGCCTCCCGGCCGCTATGCGGAAGGAAGGAGGTGGGCGGGATGTTCATCCCGCTCATCTCCGCCCCTTCGCTTCTATTGGGCGGCGGTTCAGTGACGCAGCTGTGACCTCGCTGTGACGCTGAACGAACCACCCCCTTAGAAAGGAGGCGGTTCGCCGGTCACAGCGACGTCGCTGGGCAGGTAAGTATGTGTGACATGTCTGGGCGATGTTGTGCGGCACGGGCAGCAATTTGCCCGTGTCGCACAACAGATGGGGGCGGGTACCCACGCTAGCGATATCGGTACCGATATCGCACCGTGTAAAGCGGCCTTAACTAGGGACCAAATGTGCAGGAGTGGGGTGTCAGTAGCAGGTAGTGAGTTTGGTAGTATAGAGCAGGGACTGATGCTAACAGCTAGGTGGTTACCAAGAAGATAAAGACTAGGAGGGAGCAGTGAGTAGAGAAGATGCAGGAAAAGAGAGTTAGTTAAGCGGCAGAGTTTCAACTGAGCGGACAGGACCAACAGCTAGGGCCTGTCCGTGACAGGAGGAATCCTCCCATGCGTCAAGACCCTGAACTGGTCAGGAGCTGCTAAGTCATCTGAGAGCCCATGTGAGACATGTCATCTGTAAGGAAAGGTTACAGGGGGAGGAAACACATACTGGACTCAGCTGCTGGAGGATAGTTGCCAGGGTGAGCGCCAGCAAGGCAGAAACTCCCTACTGGAAGAGTAGCACAACTCGAGCAGCACTGTGAGTCTGAAGCAAGGAAGAAGTGGTGACCCCCAATAAATTTGTTCCTGATTCTTTTACAAGAGAAATGTGTGTGCTTTATGTCACCCTCCCTGTCTACTACAAGGATGAAGTGAAGATAGAGCTAGCACCAGACATTGCTGTAAGTGCCGCACGCCCCAACAGGAGCACTACACAAATGGACATATTGAATGAAGCAGGAGAGTGAGTGACCCTCCCCGAGCTAGGGCTCCCCGCTTCATTAACATTTTGCCCTGTTTGTTTGAGCTTCTGTTTTAGATTCAGTTTGGAGCATCAAGGCCAAATAAAAAGCCACATGGATATTGCATCAGTGATTATTTTTAGCTGTTGGATTGCATTTATTACTCGTTTACATGGATGGAATGAATTGTTCACACTGTCTGTAGACTTCATAAATATTTAATAAAACGTATACATATATATATATATATATATATATTTTTTTTTTTCATTTTTTTTTTCATTTTCTTCACTTTATATATACCCTGTAATTTAGTTTGCTTCTTGATCTTATTAATTCAACAGCAAGTAAATTTATTATATTCAGATAAAGAAACTACTTTGTTTTTGTCTTGTTATCAGCTGTCAATATTTGTAATTTAATCAACAATAATTGCTCACTTTTTAATAATTATACAGTGTACTCCCTCGCTGTCTGTGATGTCAGCTTGAATTCGGACTGCACAGTGTGACTTCAGGGATGCCACAGACAGTGAGAGATGAGATGATGGATGGGTAACATGCGCAGATGGTGTTACCCGCTGCCTGAGGGTGTATTCAGACGACCGTATAATCAATCTTCACTTGGTTGCAGTACTCACAGGTAGAAATGAGCGAACTTGTTTGGAAAAGGTTCTTAATTTCAAACTCAGTGCACATCTTGGCCAGCTCAATCGACTTGGATTTTCGAACACTTCTGTCAAAAGTTGGCAATGTTCGATATTGTTCGCTAACTGTTCAGTTTACAGAAACCCTACACTCCTGGCCCATCACGGCCATGTCAAGTATTACCATGGCTGTGATGGCCAAGTTGAAAAAGAAGCTAGTTCCAGAGCCCTTTTGTAAAGAAAGGAACCGGGGCCAGTCGGGCTGCCATCAGGACCCTTGTTTGGGCAGGATGCCACATTGATCGGAAGAGACGCTGAGGTGAATATTTTAAAGGGCATTAGATAATGCCCTTGTTGTCGAATAGGCCTGTTTTGTTTTTTGAGGTGTGCTGTTCCCCCCTCCTCTAAGTTTTGTGCTTGTTGCACCCTCCTCTGCTGAATTTGGAGGACTTTGAGCCCTCGGAGTTTTAGGAGAATTCCCCCACACACAAGGACTTGACCCTTGCAGCTCTTAGGAACTGTGCTTGCAGCTCTCAGGACGTGTTTTATTCTTTATGGATGAATAGTTTTAAGGACTGTACCACCACCATTTCAGCAGGTGGGAGCAATAGACAAAACCACATGGTGCACTTCGTTACGAAGGACTGTGGCCTCAGACTGGAAAGGTAACTGTTGGCCCAGGGGCCTGTTTTTTTTAAAACACAGACTTTGTTTGTTCCAGAGATTTAGGCTGGTCCGGCCTGAAGAAAGAAAACGTTGAGACCAGAGAAGAAAAGAGTTGATAGAGATTTTATGTCAGCTTTATTGCCTGATTTTATTGTATTGCAGATCATGGTTAAAGAGGGGACGAACTGTGACCTGCAATCCCCTGAAGAGTGTTTGTATTAAGTACATACTGTATATTTTTTATGTGCAGTAATGACAAGGTTTGCTATCAGCAAAATATAACAATGTTTAAAATGTGTTCAATAAAGCATTTAAAGTTTGCAACCATTGTGAACTCATCTGAAGTAACAGTGAATATAACATCGCATGGTGTGAACAAGATCCAGAACGGCTGGCTAACGGCCAGAATGTCCCACTGCAACAAGGTAACACCTCCACACCCACTCCAATATATGCTCTTTCCCACCTGGCTGTAGCGTGCTGGGGCTAGCGTAGGACTGCATCCCTCATCCATGTATAACGGCCCTGACTACGTTACATCCTGACAGTCACTGTCACTTTCAAAGTGCAGGTGGAATGCATGGCATGGCCATGGCCCACACTCCTCCCACATTTTGAAGGTGACTACTGCAGTGCAGGGCACGGTCGCGCCCCGCACTCGAACCATACTTTGAAGGTATGTGCCCACAAACATTAATAGCAGTGTTTTGGATGCAGCGTGTTTCCTCTGCATCCAAAATGCTGTGCTGTACAGGAGAAGCACAGTGGATGTGATTTATAGAAATCGCATGCAGACTTTGCTTTTTTTTGCCGCAGCGTAAACTAACATGCGGTGCGGCTCTCAGATCAACAGCATGTCATGACGTGAGTGCTTTCCGCAGGGAGAATAGATTGAAAGACCGCAGAGTCCCCAAACCCTGACTATGGGCACAAGCAGCTGCTGTCTCCTACAAAGGACACTCGCGGCCCTGCAGGAAAGGACATGATGCATCCAGAATGCAGCATGTCCTGAATGTGTGCTGCCAGACTCTCAGAATGAGGGTCATCTCCTGGCAGAAAAACACGTTCTTTTGCCCAAGAGATATAGATTTGGTGCTGAAATTTACATACCTAAAGGTGGCTTTACACGCAGCAATATTGCTAGTGAAAGCACCAGCCCTCGTCGTTTGTGCGTCACGGGCAAATCGCTGCCCGTGGCGCAGAAAATCGTTAGGAGCCATCACACGGACTTACCTGCCTAGCGATGTCGCTGTAGCCGGCGAACCGCCTCCTTTCTAAGGGGGCAGTTTGTGCGGCGTCACAGAAGTGTCACTAAGCGGCCGCCCAATAGAAGCAGAGGGGCGGAGATGAGCGGCCGTAACATCCCGCCCACGTCCTTCCTTCCTCATTGCCTGCGGCCGCAGGTAAGCTGTAGTTCGTAGTTCTCGAGGTGTCACACGTAGCAATGTGTGCTGCATCGGGAACGACGAACAACCTCCGTCCTGCAAAAATCAACGATTTTTTGAAAATGAACGACGTGTCAACGATCAACGATAAGGTGAGTATTTTTGATCGATAACGGCCGTTCATTGGTGTCACATGCAACAATGTCGCTAACGATGCCGGATGTGCGCCACGGAATCCGTGACCCCGGCAATAGATCGTTAGATGTGTCGATGCGTGTAACGGGCCCTTAATTCCTACACCAAATCTGCATCTTATGATAAAAAAAATGCATCACTACCGCATTCTGTTTGCCAGAAGATGCAGATTTGGTGCAGGAATTTGCAGTATAAATGTCACCAACAAGCAGATGCATCTCCTGGCAAAAAATCTCAGTTTTTGTGCGATTTTCTGCCAAGAGATGCAGATTTGCTGCAGAAATATCTCCCTCCAGATGCCCCAGCAGCTGGGAAATCAAGCAACATTAAAGGCTCTCTTAAAGACTCCTTTAAGATTTCCGGGCCTCACAGCTGCCGTGAGATAAGGTGACTGTGAGCTCCGGTAACCTTAGATTATACCTATATACATGTATACCTGAGCCCCTCCTGGTATATATGTCCTCATCCTGGTATATATGTCCCCTTCCTGGTATATATGTCCCCATCCTGGATCCTTTCTGGTATGTATATCCTCCTCCTGGTATATATGTCCTCCTCCTGGTATATATGTACTCGTACTGGTATATATGTCCATTTCTGGTATATATGTCCCCATCCTGGTATATATGTCTCCTTCCTAGTATACATGTCCCCATCCTGGGGCTTTCCTGGTATGTATGTCCCTCTCCTGGTATATATGTCCCCATTCTTGTTTATTTGACCATTTCCTGATATACATGTCCTCCTGGTTTATATGACCCCTTCCTTGGCCACTCCTGGTATATATGTCCCCATCATGGTTTACTTCTCCCCATCCTAGTATATATGTCCTCCTCCTGGTAACAGTCTAATATACTGTATACAGCATGTCCCGATCCTGGTTTCTGTTCCCTTCCTGGGTACATTCTGTTATATATGTCCCCATCCTGTAAAATGGTTTGAGCTGTTTTGGTAGCTTTTGGGCCCCCATAAAGGTGTTGTCTATAGCTTTGTTCTTGCCTCCCATTGAAGTCAATGGGTCTGGGTATGTTTGTCAAACCATTAGATGAACACAGGTGAAGTTGGCAAATACAAACCAAAGTGAACCTCGGGCAGTTCGCTCATCTCTACTCACAGGTAACTGATAGTGATGAGCGAGCATGCTTGTTACTACTCGGTACTCGCACGAGTATCACTGTACTCGGTCTACTCGGCGGGGACCGAGTAATCTCGCGATACTCGTGCTGTACTCGTGGTCTTCATCCCTGTATGTTGGCGCTCTTTTGAGAGCCAGCCCTCATGCAGGGATTGGCTGGCAGACCACTGCAATGCCACAGCCCTGTTAGTTGTGGAATTGCAGTGATTGGCCGGCCTGGACAGCGTGACCAAGCCTTTATACCGGCGGGCGCGCTGTGCTCTGCTCACAGCTATCCAGACAGTCAGTGCAGGGAGAGTGTCGCTGCTTCAGGGAAAGGTTTGCGGCCCTTTATAGCTATTTCCGTAGCAGGGCTGCAAACAGTGTGACCAAAAGTCCTTCTCAGGACTATTCTAGTTGTATACAGGCAGGCAGGGTATAGCCAGGTCGGAGTACAGTAGCAGAGTCCTTCTCAGGACTATTGTTGCTGTATACAGGCAGGGTATAGCCAGGTTGGAATACAGGCTAGTGACCAAAAGAGTCCTTGTCAGGACTATTGTAGCAGTATACAGGCAGGCAGGCAGGCAGGGTATATAGCCATTCCTAGTGGTGACCGTATACCAGCCTTCATCATATCTGGGGCTGGTGTACACAGTGTAAAACAGTCCTGATAGTGTCAGACTTCTCAGCAATTGTCGCTCCTAAAACCTGTGTTAGGTTCTTAGTGCGTCCGTGCTTGCATTTAAAAAACGCACGTGTGTGCCTGTCGGTGGCAGCGTACAGGTGCACTTGTGTGCGTTTTTACCAAACTATTATATAACGCACAAGTGTAGTGTATAATACACGTCAGTCAGCAGTGGCTGATAGTGTCAGAGTTCTTAATTTTTGCTCCTAAAACCTGTGTTAGGTTCTTAGTGCGTCCGTGCTTGCATTTAAAAAACGTACGTGTGTGCCTGTCGGTGGCAGCGTACAGGTGCACTTGTGTGCGTTTTTACCAAACTATTATATAATGCACAAGTGTAGTGTATAATACACGTCAGTCAGCAGTGGCTGATAGTGTCAGAGTTCTTAATTTTTGCTCCTAAAACCTGTGTTAGGTTCTTAGTGCGTCCGTGCTTGCATTTAAAAACCGCACGTGTGTGCCTGTCGGTGGCAGCGTACAGGTGCACTTGTGTTCGTTTTTACAAAAATATTATATAACGCACAAGTGTAGTGTATAATACACGTCAGTCAGCAGTGGCTGATAATGTCAGAGTTCTTAATTTTTGCTCCTAAAACCTGTGTTAGGTTCTTAGTGCGTCCGTGCTTGCATTTAAAAACCGCAAGTGTGTGCCTGTCGGTGGCAGCGTACAGGTGCACTTGTGTGCGTTTTTACAAAAATATTATATAACGCACAAGTGTAGTGTATAATACACGTCAGTCAGCAGTGGCTGATAGTGTCAGAGTTCTTAATTTTTGCTCCTAAAACCTGTGTTAGGTTCTTAGAGCGTCCGTGCTTGCATTTAAAAACCGCACGTGTGTGCCTGTCGGTGGCAGCGTACAGGTGCACGATTTGCACAAACTTTGATATAACGCCCAAGTCTAGTGAATACACGTCAGCACAGCATTGCAAAATGCGCAAGGGCGTTGGCAAGGAACAAGGAAGTGGACGTGATGGTGGTGCAGGCAGAGGCCGAGGTCGTGGGCAAGGTCTAATTTTGCCACAACAAAGGGCCACATCTAGTCGCTCGCACGTCCTGTCTCAAATTCTTGGGGACCGCAGCAGTACACCGCTCTTGAACCAAGACCAGTGTCAACAGGTTGTTAGTTGGATAGCGGATAATGCTTCCAGTCAGATTGGCACCACCACAAACACTCTGTCTTCCACACGGTCAAGTGTCAGTAGCCGTGATACTGCACCGCACATTTCAGAACCTGATCCTCCTTCCTACCACAAGGCTGAGTACACGTCCTCGGACATTAATGATCCCACACTTGGACAATCGGAAGAGCTGTTCACGTTTCCATTCGCACATTCTGGCCTCTCGCCAGCTCATGTTGAAGTGGGTCATGAGGAGATCGTATGTACAGATGGCCAAATATTTGAGCAGCCACGTTCTCACGAAGTTGGCAACGTGTCTCAACAAGGGGTGGACGATGATGAGACACAATTGTCAGGAAGTCAGGAGGAGGAGCAGGGTGCGGAAGAGGAAGACGACGTGGTGGATGATCCAGTAACTGACCCAACCTGGCAGGAGGATATGCAGAGCGAGGACAGCAGTGCACAGGGGGAGGGAGGCGTAGCATCCCAACAGGCAGTAAGAAGCAGGGTGGTGGCTCCAGGCAGAAGTCAGGCAACCGTTCCCCGGAACAACAACACGACACAAGGTGCCTGTACAAATGTTATGTCTTCCCGAGTCTGGCAGTTTTTTAAGTTGGATCCAGATGATTTTAAAAAGGCCATTTACAACACCTGCCGTGCCAGCATCAGCAGGGGTACCAAAACTAGCAGCCTGACCACCACCAGCATGATCAGGCACATGTCAGCCAAGCACCCGACTTTGTGGGAAGTACAACAGAGTCGAGGAGCAGTGCTTGCTAATGTCACTGCTACGTCTTCGCTGGTTGTGCATGCGAGCCAATCCCCTGTCCATGCTGCCTGCGAACAAGCCTCCTCCGGTCCTGCACCTGCAGTTGCCTACGCAGAAAGAACACCATCATCAAGCACGTCCTTGTCCCAGCGCAGCGTTCAGTTATCCATTCAGCAAACCTTTGAACGCAGGCGCAAATACACTGCCAACACCCCACATGCCACAGTTCTAAATGCTAACATTTCGCGACTGCTTGCGCTGGAAATGTTGCCTTTTAGGCTGGTGGAGACAGAAGCATTCCGCGACCTGATGGCGGCAGCTGTCCCACGTTACTCGGTCCCCAGCCGCCACTATTTCTCCCGGTGTGCCGTCCCCGCGTTGCATAACCACGTGTCACAAAACATCACACGTGCCCTGAACAATGCTGTTTCACCCAAAGTCCACCTAACCACAGACACGTGGACAAGTGCTTGTGGGCAAGGCCGCTACATCTCGTTGACGGCACACTGGGTTAATATTGTGGAAGCTGGGACCCAGTCTGAGCGAGGGACGGAACACCTCCTTCCCACACCAAGGTTTGCAGGCCCTACCTCAGTCAGTGTTTCACCCACACTCTACAGCTCCGGAATGTCATGCTCTTCAGCCTCCTCCTCCTCCTGCGCATCCTCATCCACTGTACCCTCCACACCAGTCCCAAGCTGGAAGCACTGCAGCACTGCCTCGGCGAAGCGGCAACAGGCTGTGCTGAAGCTAATCTGCATAGGTGACAAACCCCACAATGCAGAAGAGCTGTGGACAGCTCTGAAACAGCAGGCAGATCACTGGCTCACACCTCTGAACCTAAAGCCAGGAAAGGTCGTGTGTGACAATGGCCGGAACCTGGTGGCGGCTTTGAGGCGAGGCCAGCTGACACATGTTCCATGCGTGGCCCATGTGCTCAACCTCGTGGTTCAGCGGTTTCTAAAGTCATACCCAGAGCTGTCTGATCTGCTGGTAAAAGTTCGCCGCCTGTCTGCACATTTTAGAAAGTCACCTACTGCTTCAGCCGGCCTTGCCGGCTTTCAGCGCAGTTTGCATCTTCCGGCTCACAGACTGGTGTGTGATGTCCCCACGCGTTGGAATTCAACTCTGCACATGTTGGTCAGGATATGTGAGCAGAAGAGGGCAGTTGTTGAGTACCTGCATCACCTAAGCCGTCGGGAAATGGGTCAAATTCCACACATAACACCTGAGGAGTGGAGATGGATGTCCGACCTATGTACCATCCTCCAAAACTTTGAGGACTCCACCAAGATGGTGAGTGGTGATGACGCCATTATTAGCGTCACCATACCGCTACTCTGCCTTCTAAAACGGTCTCTGCTCAAAACCAAACATGATGCATTGCAGGCGGAGCGCGATGAGTTGCAGCAAGAAACAGTAGTGGGTGTGGGTGATAACACACAGCCCAGCCTCGTCTCATCACAACGTGCAGTGGAGGACTATGACGAGGAGGAGGATGAAGACATGGAGCAAATCTCCGGCCAAATTGAGGATATGACATGCACACCAGTCATATCCTCGGTTCAGCGTGGCTGGCCAGAGGACAGGGTAGATGAGGAGGAGGAGGAGGAGGAGGAGGACAGCATGTTCAGTCAACGTGTTGGTCAGGCTACTGAAGTCCTGGCTGTTAAGAGTCTGGCGCACATGGCTGACTTTATGGTAAGCTGCCTGTCTCGTGACCCTCGCGTTAAGAACATCTTGGCCGACAATCATTACTGGTTGGTAACACTGTTAGACCCACGCTACAAGGAGAACTTTATGTCTCTTATTCCCGAGGCGGAGAGGTCAACCAAAATGCAGCAGTTCCGGAAGGCCATAGTCACGGAAGTAGGCAAAGCATTCCCCTCACAAAACGCTAGCGGCATAGGTCAGGAATCAGTGGACAACCAAGGCGTACAGCCGAGAGAGGCACAAGTCCAATCCGCCAGAGGTAGGGGAACAGTCTTTAAGATGTGGGACAGTTTTCTCAGCCCCTCACGTACCACAGCCCCTTAGGTGCGGGGTAGTGCCACAAGAAATCCTAAGTTTGCCCAGATGCTCAAGGAGTACCTTGCAGATCGAACAACTGTACTCCGACATTCCTCTGTGCCTTACAATTATTGGGTATCCAAGGTGGACACGTGGCATGAATTGGCTCTCTACGCCTTGGAAGTCCTGGCCTGCCCTGCCGCTAGCGTTTTGTCAGAGCGTGTTTTTATGCCGCAGGTGGAATCATTACAAATACACGCACCTGCCTGTCAACTGTAAATGCTGACAGGCTGACTCTGATCAAGATGAACAAGGGTTGGATTGGGCCAGACTTCACCACACCACCAGCAAATGAGAGCGGAATTTAAAGTTTGTAACGGGAATTTGCCATGTACCTCCAGTCACCCATGGGTACACACTTCTGGACTTTGGATAATCGCTGGACTGCTCCTCCTTCTCCTCATGCGCCACCATGATGACCGTTACAAGAGTTAGGCCTTTGTTTCAGGTATACCCCCAGTGGTAAATTTTTTCGCCCATTCTTTGCAGAATGGACATTACAACGACAGGAGACCCGCTCCTTTGCAATGGGAACAATGTTTTGAGGCCCTCATGCACGTCTCTATGCAGGGACAACGTGGAGCCTCCCAATTTTTGGCTGCCCTGCCTAAGGGCTATACTACAAAAGACCCACTTCCTTCCAATGGGCACTTCAGGTTTACAGGCCCTCATGCACGTCTCTATGCAGGGACAACGTGGAGCCTCCCAATTTTTGGCTGCCCTGCCTAAGGGCTATACTACAAAAGACCCACTTCCTTCCAATGGGCACTTCAGGTTTACAGGCCCTCATGCACGTCTCTATCCAGGGACAACGTGGAGCCTCCCAATTTTTGGCTGCCCTGCCTAAGGGCTATACTACAAAAGACCCACTTCCTTCCAATGGGCACTTCAGGTTTACAGGCCCTCATGCACATCTCTATCCAGGGACAACGTGGAGCCTCCCAATTTTTGGCTGCCCTGCCTAAGGGCTATACTACAAAAGACCCACTTCCTTCCAATGGGCACTTCAGGTTTACAGGCCCTCATGCACGTCTCTATCCAGGGACAACGTGGAGCCTCCCAATTTTTGGCTGCCCTGCCTAAGGGCTATACTACAAAAGACCCACTTCCTTCCAATGGGCACTTCAGGTTTACAGGCCCTCATGCACGTCTCTATCCAGGGACAACGTGGAGCCTCCCAATTTTTGGCTGCCCTGCCTAAGGGCTATACTACAAAAGACCCACTTCCTTCCAATGGGCACTTCAGGTTTACAGGCCCTCATGCACGTCTCTATCCAGGGACAACGTGGAGCCTCCCAATTTTTGGCTGCCCTGCCTAAGGGCTATACTACAAAAGACCCACTTCCTTCCAATGGGCACTTCAGGTTTACAGGCCCTCATGCACGTCTCTACCCAGGGACAACGTGGAGCCTCCCAATTTTTGGCTGCCCTGCCTAAGGGCTATACTACAAAAGACCCACTTCCTTCCAATGGGCACTTCAGGTTTACAGGCCCTCATGCACGTCTCTATCCAGGGACAACGTGGAGCCTCCCAATTTTTGGCTGCCCTGCCTAAGGGCTATACTACAAAAGACCCACTTCCTTCCAATGGGCACTTCAGGTTTACAGGCCCTCATGCACGTCTCTATCCAGGGACAACGTGGAGCCTCCCAATTTTTGGCTGCCCTGCCTAAGGGCTATACTACAAAAGACCCACTTCCTTCCAATGGGCACTTCAGGTTTACAGGCCCTCATGCACGTCTCTATCCAGGGACAACGTGGAGCCTCCCAATTTTTGGCTGCCCTGCCTAAGGGCTATACTACAAAAGACCCACTTCCTTCCAATGGGCACTTCAGGTTTACAGGCCCTCATGCATGTCTGTATGCAGGGTCATTGGTGAACCTCAAAATTTTGGACTGCCCTGGCAAAGGAAAATACTACAAAGACTCAGTTCCTCAAAATGGGCACATTAGACTCAGAGGCCTTTATGTACGTCTCTTCTCAGGGACATCGGAGTGCCACACAATGTTTTACGTAAAATCTTTCATGTATTGATCTCAAAAAGTAACATACATTAGCTCTATCTCACTATTGGGTATGTGCCCTTAACATTTCCGCCATGAAAATTCATTTTGGTGTCATTTTGGAAGGTTTTCTGGTGAGTCCGTAAAAATGGCGTAAAACGCGGACAAAATTGTTCACAGCTGTGACTTTTGAGTGATAAATGCTTCAAGGGGTCTTCCCCATGCTGTTGCCATGTCATTTGAGCACTCTTCGGAGACTTTTGTGCCATTTTTAGGGTTTCTACATGCTGCCGGTGGTCATTTCACAAAAATACTCGGGTCTCCCATAGGATAACATTGGGCTCGTTGCTCGGGCCGAGTACACGAGTATCTTGGGAGGCTCGGCCCGAGCTTCGAGCACCCGAGCTTTTTAGTACTCGCTCATCACTAGTAACTGACAGTTTTTCTTGATCACCCTGAAGCTGATGATTGGATGCTTCTTTGCCATTCTTGTTATTTTTTGATCAATGCAGATGGTAGTATTTATTTTTCTACCATGTATTTTGGATTTTGTTTACTATTTTAAAGTATTGGATATTTTTTTTACTGTGCAGCCAATTATTTTCTGCATTTCTTTATATGTTTTCCCAATCAACTTCTTGATCGAGGTTCTTCCTCCTCTAGAACGACCCATTTTACTCACTGAGCAAGGGCTAAAATCAGCACATTTGTTGCCCTCTATCATTAAATAAGGGCCATAGTTGACACCTCTTTCTTCACAGAATTTATGGCCTGACTAATTGAACTCCGCACTGCTAATAATTAGAACATCCCCCTTCCATTAAATGAGTCAATTACACCCAATTTGCAGCGTGCATGTCATGACTGTTGATTCTGTTGGTTGCCCCTTACTCGCCTACACCTAGTAGAACTTTTTCCCATGTTTTATAATGTTTTCTGCCAAAAACACTGAACACATTAATGATGTCAGACTGCTTTTATTTTGCCCATAACTATATATGATGTTTAACCATTAAAATATAAATATAGTGAATATATTGTATATAGAATAATACTGTATACAGACTAATACGAGTATTTCTAAATACGGTAAAACACTGAAATACATTTTTATTCTATTTTCTGTGAGATACGGTACATCTTTTATCCTATTTTCTGTGCATGATTATGGAGTAGCCATTTTTCATGAGCTGCTGTCATAAACCTTTAGAGATAGACTTTAACCCCTTCATGGCTGGGCGATTTTCTGGGGTTTTTTATTTAAGTTTTTTTCCTTCCTTTCTTCCGAGCACCATAACTTTTTTATTTTTCCGTCCACATAGAGAGAGCTTGTTTTTTGCACGACGAGTTGTACTTTAGAACGACGTCATTCATTTTATCATGTGATGTACTAGAAATGGGGGGAAAAATAGTTAGTTGAAATTGCAAAATAAATACATTTTTACTATTATTTTTTTTGGTAGTTTATTTAACATATTCAGTATACATTATAACTGACCTTGTAATATGATTCTCCAGGTTAGCATCATTATGTAGATACCAAACATTATAGTTTTTTTTGTTTTATTTAACTGGGGAAAACAAATTCAGACATTTGTAAAAAAAAAAAAAGTTCCTTGTGTTGCCCTTTTCCAAGATGCATAACACTTTCAACTTTCAGGATCTGGGGCTGTGTGATGACCTTTTTTTTGCAGCTCTGTTGATTTTTTTATTGTTTTTATTTTTAATGGGACAGAAGGGGTCTGATTTGAACTTTGTGTTTTCTTTATTTTTTTCATATTTTTGAAAAAAAAAAATAATTTTCACTATATTTAATAGTCTTAAGGCTATGTGTCCACAGTAAAAGGTCCCTGCGGATTTTTTTGCCTGAAAATCCGCAACTTTCGCGGCAAATCCGCACCCGCGGATTTGCCGCGGATTTACCGCGGATTTACCGCGGATTTGCCGCGGATTTTGATGCGGATTTTATTTTTTTTTTTTTCTCCATTCAAAACAGAAAATCCGCACCAAATCCGCACCAAACAATTGACATGCTGCAGTTTGTTCCGCATCAAAATCCGCGGCAAAATCCGCAGCGGAAAAATCCGCAGCATGGGCACAGCATTTCCAAAATGCCATTGAAATGGCTGGGGAGTAGCTGTGCTGCAGATTTTCGGCAAATCCGCGCTAAATCCGCGTCAAAATCCGCGTCAAATCCGCGATAAATCCTGTAGCGTGGGCACATAGCCTAAAGCTGCGATCGTCTGATCAGTAGTGTTATACATAACAATGCATGAGCAATGATATGTATAGTTAAAATCACAATCTCCTATGAATATCAGCTAAACGCTTGCTCTCACAGGAGTCTCGTAATGATGGGCAGTCTTCAGTAGACCCTTGGCTATCTGGGCAACCCATCATGTGCCAATGTCGCATGTGGAATGATGCGCTCCCCTACTAGTGAGTGTTAAATGCAGCTGTCACAGATTAACAGGCTGTTAAAAGCATGTGTTGTCTGATTAAATTAGCCATCATGTGCTAGGAAAGATGTGGGCTCGTAAAGTCAGGGAGCCGGCATATGACCTACCAGTACATCATATGTCGGTAAGGGGGTTACAGGAACTAAACAGAAATGGATCGATATGGATAGATGATGTCCTTTGACTTATGTGGAAACATTTTCCAGGCAGGCTCCATGTTCTCTGCAGGGAGAGGTAGGTGACTTGCCACCATCACCAGAGGCGGACATATCATTGGTATAATCTGTGCAGTCGCACTAAGGCCCAAAAGGTAAAGTGGCCCACTCCCAACTCCAAGCAAATTGTACATGATGATGAGCTTTTGGGCTGCAAAGGGCACATATATTGTTCTCACAGAAGAGCCCTCTGCTGTCTATGTCCGCCAACTACAATCATCTATTGTGAATGGTGTTTCTGTGTTATCTACTGTATATATACACTGTGTGCACAATTATCAGGCAATTTCTATTTTTTGTTATTCATTTTATTACTGACCAACTACAGAGTTGCAAAAAAACCCAAAACTGCACAACTGTCTGTCAATCCAAAAGAGTAATAAACCTGAATCCTGAATACTTAAGATAATAAGTGTCTGTTTTAGTAGAATACCTATGTGCACAATGTGTACACAGTAAAATACTTCAATACACACCTTGTCCTGCATAAAAATCATGGGTTTTTTAAAGACGCAGATGTTTTTTCCACTTACTGGATTATATCTTCATGACCACAAGAGGTTTATGAAAGAATCCCTTTAGGGTCCAAGTTATTAAGGTTTAATCTTTACTCAACTGTTTCTATGCCTTCTTTCCATGAAAGCTTTCATTTTCTGAGAGGAATTATGGTATCAGTATTCGTAAATTTTACCAATCAAGTAGGCCTTTGAGGAATGGTGACACTTCCTAGAAGGTTCCAAACATACACTGTAATCACATTCTACAAAAATCTTACTTATCTGGAATCAGCCATGAGACTAAACTTTAAGCTGGGTTCACACTAAACGACAGCGACAACGACGTCGCTGTTACGTCACCATTTTCGGTGACGTAACAGCGACCTTGTAAGTCGCTGTTATGATCGCTGCTTAGCTGTCAAACACAGCAGAAGCAGCGATCATAACGTCGCTGTGCTACATGTTCAGAGAGCAGGGAGCCGCGCTTAGCGCTGGCTCCTTGCTCTCCTGCAGCACACATCGGGTTAATTAACCCGATGTGTGCTGCAGCTACATGTCACAGTTCAGAGAGCAGGGAGCCGCGCGCACTGCTTAGCGCTGGCTCCTTGCTCTCCTTGCTACAGTATACATCGGGTTAATTACCCGATGCATACTGCAGCCACATGTCACAGTGCAGGAGCCGGCACTGGCAGCAAGAGCGGCGGAGGCTGGTAACCAGCGTAAACATCGGGTAACCAGGGAAAGGTCTTCCCTTGGTTACCCGATGTTTACGCTGGTTACAGCTTACCGCAGCTGCCAGATGCCGGCTCCTGCTCGCTTCATTTCGTCGCTCTCTCGCTGTCACACACAGCGATGTGTGTGTCACAGCGGGAGAGTGACGACCAAAAAATGAAGCTGGACATTCAGCAACGACCGGCGACCTCACAGCAGGGGCCAGGTCGTTGCTGGATGTCACACACAGCGACAGCGACGGGACGTCGCTGCAACGTCACAGAAAATGGTGACGTAGCAGCGACCTCGTTGTCGTTGTCGCTGTGTGTGACACCAGCTTTAGGCAAGCTGGATAAGCTTAAATCTTCACTAGATTTGATATTGAGGTGATATCTAGACCTGGTACTAAAACGTTAAAGCCAATGCTCTATCCCAAAGATTCAATCTATCTCACCTTGGTTCCCGCTCCCGTAAAAGTATTTGCACATGCTACAGAAAATTACTGCACCTTGTGTCAGAAAAACGCATCTTGTGGCTGAAAAACACAACAAAAAATGCATGCATTTTTTTGGGTACGTTTTGGTGTGTTTTTGCGCCATACATTTTTTTTAGTGTATTCAATGGCTGGAAGGGCTGAACAAAAACGCACAAATTAACATGTCGCTTCTTTTTTTCTGCCCCCAAAACTGCAAAGGAAAAATAAGCAAAGTGTGCACAGCACTTCTGAATTCTAATATACTTTGCTGGGAGAAGGAAGGACATGCAGTTTTGGGCAACAAACTGCACCAAAAACACAACAAACAACGCAGCGTGCGCACAAGGCCTTAGCTTATGCACGCACGCTGCAGAAAATTTCTGCACCTCAAGCCTGCACCTTGTGGCAGAACAATGCACCTGTAGCCCAAACACACATTAAAAAACTGCATGCAGTTTTGCCGCGTTTTGTTACATTTTCGGTGTGTTTTTGGCCATGTGTTTTTTTTTTTTACTGTATTAGGCCCCTTTCACACGTCAGTGATTCTGGTACGTTTGTGCTTTTTTTTTTTTTTTTTTTTTTTTTTTTTAAACGTACCAGAATCACTGACATACGCAGACCCATTATAATGAATGGGTCTGCTCACACGTCAGTGATTTTTCACTGCACGTGTCTCCGTGCGGCGTACCCGCGTGTCCGTGATTGCCGCACGGAGACATGTCCATTATTTTCTGGCATCACTGATGTCCCACAGACCATGCAGTGGTGTGGTCCGTGAAACACGTGCCAGAAAAAAACGTGCTTTTAAAATAAAAATCATTTTTACTCACCCGGCTCCAGCGATGTCTTCTGCAGCCCGTGCAGTCTGCTGCTTCTGAGCCGGCTCATTACTGTCGCGCATATTCATGATGTACGACACAGCCGACCCGGAAGCAGCTGCTGCCGAGGTCAGCGCCGGCCGGATGCTGCACCGTGGGAGCGATTAGCACAGGTGAGTTAATCTCTAAGTCCAATCACGGGCCACGGAGAACGGAGCCCGGATTGCACTTAGACAACCCACGTGTGCCGTAATTCATGGCACACGGAGCGACATGTGCGTGTTTTACACGCCAGTGAAAAACGTCAGTGTTTTTCACTGACGTGTGAAACGGGCCTTAAAAAGGTAAAACACAGGTCAAAATCGCACAAAGAAGTGACATGCTGCTTCTTTTCTGCACCCAAAACTGCAAGGAAAAAAGAAGCAACGTGCGCACAGCCTTTCTGAATTCTGATAAACTTTGCTGGGGATGTAAATGCATGCAGTTTTAGGCAACAAATTGCACCCAAAAATGCAGCAAAAAAATGCAGCGTGTGCACAGGTCCTTAATCTGTTCGTGCTTAGCTTGTTTTATTCCTGCTATTGATCTCAGCATCCTCCAGACCACGTCTCAGTACTCTGAATTTGTCCATGACTTTGACCTTCTGGATGCGAAACGGTTTGATAACACGTTTTTCTTACAGTTAAGTCTATCGCCCAGCAAACACTCCATTGATGTAACCCAGAAGGCCCTATGTGAGTCCAGATCTCTGTATAGATTTTAAAGGGTTAATGTTAGGGTTTCCCTGTGACCTGCTAAATTGAGAGGCTTGCACAAAACACATCTGTGAAAACCCTATTAAAAGCTGCCATCCTTCTTTGGATAGTTCACTGTTACAGCTATGGAAGAAAATACATATTTTAATCATCGTGCTGTAATGGAGGACATACGATGTATCTGTTCTATTATAAGAAATCGAATAACTGCAGCCAGACAGACTGCAGAAGAACGGAAGGACACACTTGTGAATGCACAAAACAAAATAATTCTATATCATAAAAATGTGAAAAAAAATATGAAAACTTATAATTATCTATAGTCTGGTAAAGACAAACGAGCTATGAGTTTAAATATTTGATTATTTGCCGACAGGGGTTAAAACAGATGAAGTTTTTTCCTTTTTTTTTTTTTATCTTCAAAATGTAATGATGGATATTTATCCAGTGTACATATTTCTGTATTCCTTATTACTATAAAATATGGGATAAGGTAGAGGACACCGTAAATGTACAGATCATAGTCAATTTTACTAAAGAAAATGTGAAATATAAATTGCCTAATTCAAAAATTGCAGATATTTGAAGATCATTATTACACATTTAAAAAATATTTAAACATTTTATAAACTGTTTTCATTGTTTGTTTTTTTTAATGTGTTTCTTTATTTTCTGATAAAAGCTTTTGCTCTGATAATAGCTGTTCAGAGATTTGCTTTACAGCAGCTACACAGATATTAAAATCTGAGATCTGAAAATGACTCAATGGGGCACATTTTTTCAGATTTTTTTCTAATTTGTAAACAATGTAAATTTAAATTAGAAATCTGAAGATGCACCAAAATGATCACAGTGGCTCATGGCATCTTTCACTGTGGCTTTTTGTTTGGCTTTCTTTGAGGCCTGCAACACACATCCGTGCCTCCGGTACGTGTTTGGTACGTTTTTGCATGTACCGGAGACACGTTGAGCAATGTTACCCTATGGTAGATGGCACACACACGTAAAATCACAACGTGTGTCCGGGTGGTTAGTACGTGTGTGCGTTTTCCCACACGGCCGACATGTCCGTTTTTGGCGGTCAGCACGCAGGCACGGACCCGCTAAAGTCAATGGGTCCGTGCCTGCCCGGACGGCACACGTAGCATGTCCGTGTTCAGCACGTATCGTCCGTGTGTGTTTTTAAATGAACGATGTCGGGTTTTTTGTTTTTTTTAAATGTCAGTCTGCTTACCTTTTTTTTCTGCTGTTCTCAGTCATCATCCCTTTGGCTCTCGGTCTGTATCTTCCCCTGTCGCATACTCACCGATCCCCGATCATCAGCATGGCGAAAAACAGCTGTTCCAAAGATACGCGGCTTCAATTAATTTGAATATGCCGGCCGCTCATTAATCAGTCTACTATTCCCTGCTTCCCCCGCCCACAGGCACCTATGATTGGTTGCAGTTTGACACGCCCACACGCTGAGTGACAGCTGTCTCACTGCAACCAATCACAGCCGCCGGTGGGCGGGTATATACTGTGCAGTAAAATAAATAATTAATTAATTTAAAAAAAAACGACGTGCGGTCCCCCCCAATTTTGATACCAGCCAGGGTAAAGTCATATGGCTGAAGGCTGTTATTCTCAGGATGGGGAGATCCACGTTATGGGGAGCCCTGCAGCCTAAAAATATCAGCCAGAAGCCCTCCCAGAATTGCCGCATCCATTAGATACGATAGTTCTGGAACTCTACCCAGCTCTTACCAATTTGCCCAATTGTGCGTTGGCAATCGGGGTAATAAGGAGTTAATGTCAGCAACCCATAGCTGCCTCTAAGTCCTAGATTAATCATTGCAGGCGTCTGAGACACCCCCAATGATTAACTCGTAATTTAAAGTTAATAAACACACACAACGAAAAATCCTTTATTTGCAATAAAAAACACTAACAAAAACTCTTGTTCACCACTTTATTAAGCCCCAAAAACCCATCCATGTCCGGCGTAATCCACGGAGGTCCCGCGTCGCTTCCAGCTCTGCTACATGAAGGGGACAGGACCTGCAGAAGAACACCGCCGCTTCTGGCAGCTGCACGCAGCAACTGAGGTGAGTAGCGCAATCAGCCATGATGTCACTCAGGTAACTCGCGGCCACCGCTGGATCCTCCAACTGTGAAAGCAAGTCACCCAAGTGACAGCGATGAAGTCACAGGTGAGTTGCAGTCTCGGGGAAAGGACTCCAGCTAGCCGCGGGTAGCCTGAGTGACGGCAGCGCAAATTGCGCTGCTCACTTCAGTCACTCAGGGGATTAGCGGTCACCGGTGAGTCCTTCACGGGTGACCACTAATCAGTACGTGACACCCAGACAGAGACGCGGTATGACAATGAAGTCGGGTGAACTTCACCCGAGTTCATTCTCATGGCGCAACTCTGTCTGCTGTCAGCTGACATGTACCAATGACATTGAGCATCACACATGGATCATTTCACACGGACATTACACGTACGCATACACAGCCATTCCACACGCACACACGGCTAGCATACGCCATCACATGGATGTCATACGTACCGGAGAAACTCCCATAAAAACCAGAACACGGACCCGAAAAACGGAACGTGAGACACGTACGTTTTTTTATGCGGAAGTGTGTTTTAGGCCTTAGACCTAATTTTGGAGCTTGTTGGTGCATCTTTGTCCATGCCACCTTTCCACCTGAGCCACAGCCACAAAGATACACCCCTTTTTTTAAATGAACCATAAATACATACTATATTGTCTAAATTCATTAGTTGTAGTAACAATGTCCTTAGAGGCACAGCGCTGACATCGCTGGAATGGTGCCAGTGTAGGAAGTGAGGATTTTTGTTTATGTCGTGCACTTAAGCAGGTAACAAAGGGTTGTTCAGTAGTGAACATCCACTTTAGGCCTGTTTCACACGTCAGTGAAAAACACAGACATTTTTCACTGATGTGTTAAAAATGCATATGTCCCTCCGTGTACCGTGATTCACGGCACACGTGGGTTGTCCATGTGCAATCCGTGATCCGTATTCCATGGTCCGTGATTGCACATGGAGATAAACTCACCTGTCCCCGCTCCTGCTGTCCGTGATGCTGAACTCTTTGGCTCTGCTGCATCCGGCCGCTGTGTCCCTCACCTCTGCAGCTACTTCCAGGTTGGCTGTGGCTGCATAACTGAATATGCATGCCAGTAATGAGCTGGCCAGGAAGAAGCAGAGAGCAGCTGCCGAATACAGCATCGCTGGAGAAGGTGAGTTTAAAAAGCTTTTTATATTCAATGTCCGTGTTTTTCTGGTACATGTTTCACGGATCACACCATAGTATGGTCCGTGGGACATCAGTGATGCCAGAAAAAAATGGACATGTCTCTGTGCGGCAATCACGGACATGTGTGTATGCTGCACGGAGACACTGTCAGTGAAAAATCACTGATGTGTGGGCAGACCCATTGATTTTAATGGGTCTGCGTATGTCCATGATTCTGGTAAGTATAAAAACTAGCACATAAGTATCAGAATCACTGACGTCTGAAACAGGCCTAAAAGAGAGAAGATGTTGAATAGGCGCTGCTTAACTTTTGCTGCAGAAGCAGTCAATTCAGATCACTATTGCAGGAGGTTCCTCATACTTGACCAGCAACCACTGCTTTTTTTAATAGTTGCAGACTTTTTAAGGATAAAGCCAAATATTGAGGTTCTGCAGCAGCTGATACAGTTGAAACCACAAGTTCCCATACATTATCTAGAAAGACACATATGCAATTTTTTTCTCACTATCTGACGTGAAATTATAATAAACCTTTCTTGTTTTTAGGTCAATTAGTATTAGCAAGATTATTTATATTTGCCAAATGCCAGAATAATGCAAGACAAAACAATCACTGATCTCAGGGAGACCAGCCAGAGAAAACACTGCCGGCAGCCAGCAAAGGCGCTCAACACAGTGAAATCCTAGGTGCATTGCCCAATGGGAAGTATGCAAATCAAAAGAGGAAAATATGCATATAGTGGTAAAAAAAAGTATTTAGTCAGCCACCAATTGTGCAAGTTCTCCCACTTAAAAAGATGAGAGAGGCCTGTAATTGACATCATAGGTAGACCACAACTATGAGAGACAAAATGAGAAAACAATTCCAGAAAATCAAATTGTCTGATTTGGAAAGATTTTTTTTTTTGCAAATTATGGTGTAAAATAAGTATTTGGTCTATAACAAAAGTTCATCGCAATATTTTGTTATATATCCTTTGTTGGCAGTGACAGAGGTCAAATATTTTCTGTAAGTCTTCATAATGTTGGCGCACACTGACGGGCCACGTACTGGCTTAAGCAGGGGAACACGTCTGGCTCTGCAGGATCTGAGTCCCTGGCGTCGTAGTGTGTTATTGATGGTAGCCTTTGTTACGGTGGTCCCAGCTCTATGCAGGTCATTCACTAGGTCCCTCGTATGGTTCTGGGATTTTTTTCTCATCATTCTTGTGATCATTTTGACCCCACAGGGTGAGATCTTACATGGAGCCCAGGATCGAGGGAGATTATCAGTGGTCTTGTATGTCTTCTAATTTCTTATTATTGCTCCCACAGTTGATTTCATCACACCAAGCTTCTTGCCTATTGCAGATTCAGTCTTCCCAGCCTGGTGCAGGGCTACAATTTTGTTTCTAGTGTCCTTCCTTCAACAGCTCTTTGGTCTTCACCATAGTGGAGTTTGGAGTGTAAAGCTGGGTTTACACACTGAAACTTTCTAGCGATCCCACCAGCGATCCCAACCTGGCCGGGATCGCTACAAAGTCTCTGGTGAGCTGTCAAACAGGCAGACCTGGCCAACGACGCAACAGCGATCCGGACCTGCAGAGCGACCTAGCTGGTTGTTGGGGACGTTGTAAAGCAGCTTTTTGAAAGGGAAGTCGCTGTAAAGTCCCCTTTACACACTGAAACTTTCTAGCGATGCATGCTGCATAGCGGGAAACAAAGGACCTAAGAATGGTCCTGAACGATTTGTAGCGATCACAACTTCACAGCAGGGGCCAGGTCGCTGATGTGTTTCACACACTGCAATGTCGCTGGGGAGGTCGGTGTAACGTCACAAAACCGGTGACGTTACAGCAATGTCGTTTGAGATGTTGCAGTGTGTAAAGCCACCTTAACAGTTTGAGGTTGTGGACAGGTGTCTTTTATACTGATAACAAGTGCAAACAGGTACCATTACTACAGATAATGAGTGTAGGACAGAGAAGCTTCTTAAAGATGAAGTTACAGGTCTAGGAGAGCCAAAAAGTTTGCATGTTTTTAGCTGACTAGATACTTATATTCCACCATAATTTGCAAAAAAAACTTGCCAAATCAGACAAGGTGATTTTCTGGATTTGTTTTCTCTTTTTTCTCTCATAGTTGTGGTCTACCTATGATGTAAATTACAGGCCTCTCTCATCTTTTTAAGTGGGAGAACTTGCCCAATTGGTGGCTGAATATTTTTTTTCCGCATTGTATGTATCTTTTTAGATACTGTATGTAAACTTCTGGTTTCAACTGTATGTGTATTGTAAAGAATATTGTATCCCTACCATACGATCTATCATTTTTAGCAATACTTTTAGTGCTTTATGAGCTTTAAAAAAGTACATTTAGCTTTTTCATTATGTTTTTTTTCTTTTATGTCCAATTAACCCTTTGGTGACTTCTAATATTATTCCATATTTAATTTATTGAACATCCGCTAATCGTATTAGTTCATTTACATGATAGACAATGCACGAATTGCAAAAGTGAGGTGGACTGTTTGTTGAAACTGTCATTTAATCTTGATAAAGATCATTTTATGAAGGGCTTGTTTAGATTTGGGAAGCCTGGTATTTTCAGTGAGCCGGCCAGATAAAGCAAAAGTAAATTGTTTACTACTACAAAGAGAAAGAAACAAGCATATACACAAGTTTCCATACATGTTCAATCAATTAACAACTCTGACTTTGAAGTTTTTCAATTCTGAGATCTTACAGAGAACAATTCGATAGAAAAGCTCTGTGTCTTGTCTGACCATTATTTTACAGAGTACTTCATCTATGTAGTTGTATTCCTGATAGATGCTCCAAAATAATGATAATTGGACCAGTAATAGCATTTTTTTGTTACCCACATCTTTCTTCTACATTTTCTCAATAGCTTTATGTGACTGTGAATCTCAATAGATGATCATAATGAATAATTAAAGGGAATCTGTCAGGTCCAATGAAGAGCCTGTAGATATTAAATCAATCTGCAGGTTAATAGTGTTATGAGGGTTCCTAATCACTACACTGAAAGTACAGTGCTAAAAAATTAACTATTCTCCCCCCGAAGCTACCGGCTTTCAGTCATGTAGCCGTGCCCGGAGCAATTAAAGTCACAGCTCACAGCACTGAGAGAGACGGCTGTAAACACGCCCTGAAAATGACTAACTGATGGTTCTGTACTGATGCAATGCGAGCCGCCTATCAGTCATAGTGCCGTTGTGTGCTTATAGATGCAGCTCTCAGTATAGGGAGTGCTGACTGAAGCCGCACCAATACACCTGTATGACTGAAACCCGGCAGCTCCTCGAGAGGATAAAGTTAATTTTCTGCACTTTCAATGCAGAAACCAGGCACTTTCCTAATGCTATTAACCTACAGAATACCCTTATATCTGCAGGGTAAAGCATTATTGGCCATGACAGGTTTGGTTCCCCTTTAAACTGGTGTTCCCAAGAAAAAGTTTATTTTAATCAGTAGATCTTGGAATAATAATAAGTTCCACAATTGGATGTGATTAAAAAAATGTTCTTGTGCTGAGATAATCTTATATACAGTACAGACTAAAAGTTTGGACACACCTTCTCATTCAAAGAGTTTTCTTTATTTTCATGACTAAAAATTGTAGATTCACATTGAAGGCATCAAAACTATGAATGAAACATGTGGAATGAAATACTTAAAAAAGTGTGAAACAACTGAAAATATGTCTTATATTCTAGGTTCTTCAAAGTAGCCACCTTTTGATTTGATTACTGCTTTGCACACTCTTGGCATTCTCTTGATGAGCTTCAAGAGGTAGTCACCGGAAATGGTTTTCCAACAGTCTTGAAGGAGTTCCAAGAAATGCTTAGCACTTGTTGGCCCTTTTGCCTTCACTCTGCAGTCCAGCTCACCCCAAACCATCTCGATTGGGTTCAGGTCTGATGACTGTGGAGGCCTCGTCATCTGGCGTAGCACCCCATCACTCTCCTTCTTAGTCAAATAGCCCTTACACAGCCTGGAGGTGTGTTTGGGGTCATTGTCCTGTTGAAAAAGAAATGATGGTCCAACTAAACGCAAACTGGATGGAATAGCATGCCGCTGCAAGATGCTGTAGTAGGCATGCTGGTTCTGTATGCCTTCAATTTTGAATAAATCCCCAACAGTGTCACCAGCAAAGCACCATCACACCTCCTCCTCCATGCTTCACGGTGGGAACCAGGCATGTAGAGTCCATCCGTTCACCTTTTCTACAAAGACACGGTGGTTGGACACAAAGATCTCAAATTTGGACTAGCACAGAATTCCACTGGTCTAATGTCCATTCCTTGTGTTCTTTAGCCGAAACAAGTCTCTTATGCTTGTTGTCTGTCCTTAGCAGTGGTTTCCTAGCAGCTATTTTACCATGAAGGCCTGCTGCACAAAGTCTCCTCTTAACAGTTGTTCTAGAGATGAGAAGGTGTGTCCAAACGTTTGGTCTGTACTGTATGTGGCCCTGCTATGTGCTGTGTAATGGCCATGTCTGACCGTACAGGAACATGATCTGATCATGTTAAGGTGAACTCTTAACTAGAGTTCACGTGTTGCCTACTGCCTGACCTAATTGATGTGGATCAAGTGCATGCTTAAAAGAATTTACACCTGACAAAGGGTCAGATGTGAACTCTTTTCTTGGTCAGAGCAAAATGGCACAGAGAGAGAAAATTTATTAGGTGTTTCACCTTATATAGGGTAGGGGGCGTGGGTATGTTGGGATTTGCCCACTTAGTGAGACAGTCTATGGGTTAACCAATGGACAGATCTGCAGTGATGCTGATGGGCGGGTCTGTGATGTCATCAGGGCGGATCCATGGTGATGCTGATGGGCGGGTCTATGATGTCATTGGGACGGATCCATGGTGATGCTAACGGGCGGGTCTATGATGTCATCGGGGGCCATCTTGGATACCTCTGAAGACTGGCTTATGTATAGAGAATTGCTTTCATTGAACACACTTCCCACAATCCCCTATGTCCAGAGGTTAATTAAGTATTTGATCCAATGGCTCTCCTAAACAATCATACCAGAGCTCCTGGGTTGGGGAAGAAGTAAAACAGAGTATATACATTACCGCATTTGTTCGCAAATTAGTCTTTATTTGAGGTAAAACATTTTTTAAAAACAGGCAGGGAACCAGCTGTGATCTCATGCTTCTGTATCTCTATACTCTTTTTTTGCATCCTCCCCTCCCCAGATACTGTGTTATGATCAGAGCATGTCCCTGTACAGTCAGACAAAACCATGACGCAATACATGGCAGGGACACATTTCTGAGAAATTAATATTATGCCAAGATCTATTGATTAAAATCAACTGCAAAATAACTTTGTTCTTGGGAAAACCCCTTTAAGTTTGCACTAAGCCTTAGTAAAGGATATGAAAAATTAACTGTTTGCATGTAAGAAAGAAGATACAAATACAGAAAGGAATACTCATATTTATAAATTTGCATATTTAATAAGTGAATTAATTTTACCAAAAGCAGTTCATTTTTAGGCTCGTTTCACACTTTCGTTGTGTGACGGATGCAACGGATACATTGCATATAATGGCACAACAGATGGATGCACCGGATCATACAAAACAACGGAAAGCTTTTTTTTTTTTTTCTTCTTCTTTACAGTTTTACCGGCAGCAGACTATTGTGAACGGTCAGCTGATCACCCAGCTGCCGGGCGCTCAGCTGACCGCTCTCAGAAGCCGGCTTCCGGGCGATCAGCTGAACGTTTGACCACCGAGAGACAATCTGTGATTAAAAAAAAAAAATGAGCATGCGCAGGGAAAAATAGAGGATTCTGCCGCTCAAAAAATGTTACATGCTGCGTTCCTTCCGCCTGGCGGAAGAAACGCAGCGTCGGCCAGTGGAAGCAACGCAGGTACTTTTGGCACAATCCGTCATGGATACAAGTCTATGGGAAACAGCGGAATCCGTTAACGGATTCCGCTGTTTTCCAAAAGGGCGGATTGCGAGAATGTATCCTTAGACAAAGCCAATTTAACATTTATTAATATACTTGCCATTACAATTTTGTCCACTAGATGGCACAATATTGACTCAATGTGATGCCCTTCATAAACACATGAGCTTCCATAGCTGCAGACAGTGAGTGATTTATATTTCTTAGTGATTAGAGATGAGCAAACCTTTCAAAGTTCGGTTCACTGACCCTTGCCGAACAAACGCTACGTTCGCCGAACGCTGACTCTTTTCAAACCCCATTGGATTCAATGTGAGGCCAAACGTAAGGCAGATAAAACACCTTTTGAGGGGCTCAAATAGCTTCCAAAACAGCAAAAAT
Source organism: Anomaloglossus baeobatrachus (assembly GCF_048569485.1). NCBI lineage: Eukaryota > Metazoa > Chordata > Amphibia > Anura > Aromobatidae > Anomaloglossus > Anomaloglossus baeobatrachus. The sequence continues at coordinate 480,422,749 of NC_134356.1, forward strand.
ACGTTTTACAGTGCAGCCTCACTGTTTTGGCATAGCCATTAGCTTTCTAGACTATTGACATAAGAAATATTGAAGTGTATGAGAGACAAGTATAGGGCTGGTGCTATCACACCCCTGCCAGTACAGACAAGACACAACTTGGAGACCCATCTTGGAGTCTTGATATTTAAAAACATTCAGGCAGACAGCAGGACAGTGGCATCAATTACCAACGCTCCCCATTTTCCCACAGAGCCTTTGAACAGCAGTGAGGTATGCTCCATGTAACACACACGATGTAGCCTCGGTGTCTCATGGGGGCCAAAAACACCAGACATGGTCACTTCCATAACAGCTGATGGGCTCTCGCTAACCTCAATTGTAGCGGGTAAACAAGTGGAGGTTCTGTGGTCAGAGACCTGTGTGAGAATAGTTTAGACAGTGACGCAGGAGGAGGAAGAAGCAGCAGACTATTTGTCGGCCTGTGGTGGGTAGTCCACATTTTAGTGCAGTAAGATTCCCATAGTAATGCACATTGGTTGCGCTAGTTCATGCATGCAGTAGTCATTGTATTTGAAATTTTGCTTGTACTGAGTCATTGTTTACAATGTTGACAGATAATGAAAGTTGTGTCATCCTCTGCAGTCTCAAAAAATGCCCAGGCTAGGCAACCCTTCCTGCGAACTGCAGACCTACAACCGCTGCTGGTCACAGCCAAAGTTGTGGCTGAGAATGCAGTGCTTCTCATGGTTGCATTACTACACGTTTGTGTGGGAATTGTCTTCTTCCTTCTACTCATCATCTGCTGAGCTATTCAGCTGCATGCCTCAGTAGGATCTACAACTTCATCGTCATGTTCTATGTTGTCCCATTCCTCCTCTTCCTGACTTCACAGGACAGTACGCTTGCTCTTCAGGTATCTCCACCCCCAGGGGTTAAGGTCAGTTGGCGAGGATTGAGATCCTGCTCGGACCCTACTTCATGAGAACTATGATCCAACTGACAAAGTTTCTTGGCATCGGTGCAGATGCTTTCCTCCTCTTGAGTCTGGGAATCTTTGGAGCAGACCTCTAATGCCCATGGGATAGAATGTGTAAACAGCTCTGCAGACGTGCCCAAGTGTGGTTCCCCAAAGTCAGTTTGCTGGTTGGAGATTTGTGACATGGGGGAAACAACTGTAATTGGGGTGGCACCTCTGATGAATGAACTGTGTGTGATGTTGAGGTGCAGGAAGAGGAGGAGAGGCCACTTAATGCAGCGATTGCCATCCACTCTAGCACATGCTGCTTATCACACTAATTTCGAAGTTGAAGGGATGTGTGGCTGCCAAAAAAATCTAGTGGAGAAGGCTGTCCAGTAACAGAAGGTGTTTTCATTTCTCTTGGGATAGGATGAGCCGGTGTTTGCTCAAGAGAGCTCTGACTGACATTAGAACGTCCCACATGTATGCCTCGAACACCCCGCCTATTCACCCTTCCACCACAGCCTTTTCGTGATTTACCACTCGTGGTTGATGTACCCTTCCCCTTTCAAACCGATCTTTTGAAACCCTATGCTCACACCTGTCAGATACGTGATACGAAATATAAATTCTTAATTTCTTGCCTCAGATGGCAATATTGTGAAGGCACTAAAAAGTACCAGTCAGTAGAAATTTGGTTCACTGCGTAATTTGGAGCAGGCACTGAAAAGTGCCAAGACCTATTTAGTTAATTCAGTAGCAAATATAGAGCAGGCACTACTAAGTAACAATATCTAGAAATGTGGCTCACTTTATAATTTGAAGCAGGCAGTAATAAGTTGCAATGCCTACAAATGTGGTTCATTGTGTAACTTGGAGCAGGTACTTCAAAGTGCCAAGAACTATTTAGCTAGTTAACTAGCAAATTTAGAGCAGGCACTATTAACACTAGAAGTCCCAGAGAGGGGTCATTTAACATTTCTACCATTGGAACCCTATGGAGCTCGAAATTTCTGGGACTTCTAGTGTTAAGTAACAATACCTAGAAATGTGATTCACTGGGAAATTTGGAGCAGGCCGTAATAAGTAGCAATACCTAGAAATTTGGTTCACTGCATCATTTGGAGTAGGCACAACAGAAAAGTCCCCAAACCTCTTTAACAAGTTCACTAGCAAATTTACAGAAGGCACTACTAATTAACAATATTTAAAAATTTGGTTCACTGCATAATTTGGAGCAGGCACTGAAAAGTGTCAAGCCCTATTAGCTAGTTCACTAGCAAATTTACAGCAGGCACGACTAACTAACTAACAATACCTAAAAATGTGGTTCACTGGTTAATTTGGAGCAGGCAGTAATAAGTAGCAATAACTATTTAGATTGTGTACTGGCAACTCTTTAGTAAGCACTCACAAGCAGCAATCCCTATTTCTATCATTAAATGGCAATTTGCGGCACACACCTTTCTCTATACTGCATGCCCCTATTCTACACTATCGCTCTAATATCTATCTCAACTACCTATTATTCATCCCCTAGCTAAGCTAACAGTCTAGCCGCACCGGTGGCAGAACCTTCCCTAATGTTTAACATTCACAAATTGGCGCAGACACCACTTGTCCGCAATTTATATGCAGTGAGTCATGTGGCTTAGCCAGCCAATGACGCAAGCCTTTCTTGCTTCAGAACCTTGTGCACAGTGGTCAGTGGTTAGCACTGCAGTCTTGTAGTGCTGAGGTCCTAAGTTCAAATCCCTCCAAAGACAATATCTGCATGGGTTTCCTACAGGCTCTCCGGTTTTTTCACACACTCCAAAAAAAAACATTGTTAGCCCCAATGGGGTCAGTGTTGCAAATGTATGTAAAGCGCTGTGGAATTAATAGCACTATATAAATAAATAAATATTATTATTATTGTGGATGTTTGCTGCGCCATGACTGGCTGCATGAACATGTTCAAATAAAGTTAAGAAGAAAAAAAAAGGTGGGCTTCTACCGAGTCTCCGCCCCCTCCATTCTTTAAATACAAATCCAAAAGCATAGCATGTTATTAGAAAAATGGAAAACGCGATCAGTTATCGAACAAAACTGAACATTGCCGACTTTAGTGGAAAGATCTAGTTTACTGAGCCCAAGCTGAACACGCTAAGCCTCGTACCAAATTTAAAATTGGCCAGCCTTTATCGAACAGGTTTGCTCATCTCTATTAGTGAGTAGCCAATTTTGGTCTTACGTTAAAATCTGATGTACAGTGGGGGAAAAAAAGTATTTAGTCAGCCACTAATTGTGCAAGTTCTCTCACTTAAAAAGAGGAGAAAGGCCTGTAATTGACATCATAGGTAGACCACAACTATGAGAGACAAATCCAGAAAATCACCTTGTCTGATTTGGCAAGATTTTTTTTTTTTTTTTTTTCAAAAAATATGGTGGAAAATAAGTATTTAGTCATCTAAAAACATGCAAGATTTCAGGCTCTCACAGACCTGTAACTTCTTCTTTAAGAGGCTCCTCTGTCCACCACTCATTATCTGTAGTAGTGGCACCTGTTTGAACTTGTTATCAGTATAAAAGACACCAGTCCACAACCTCAAACAGTCACACTCCAAACTCCATTATGATGAAAACCAAAGAGCTGTCGAAGGACACTAAAAACAAAATTGTAGCCCTGCACCAGGCTAGGAAGACTGAATCTGCAATAGGCAAGCAGCTTGGTGTGATGAAATCAACTGTGGGAGCAATAATAAGAAAATGGAAGACATACAAGAGCACTGATAATCTACCTCAATCTGGGGCTTCACGCAAGATCCCACCGTTTGGGGTCAGAATGATCACAAGAACAATGAACAAAAATCCCAGAACCACACGGGGGACCTAGTGAATGACCTGCATAGAGTTGGGACTACTGTAACAAAGGCTACCATCAGTAACACACTACGCCGCCAGGGACTCAGATCCTGCAGTGACAGATGTGCCCCCGTGCTTAAGCCAGTACTCATCATGTTTGGAGGAGACAGAATGCTGAGTTGCCGCCCAAGAACATCATACCTACTGTGAAGCATGTGGGTGGCAACATCATGCTTTGGGGCTGTTTCTCTGCAAAGGAACCAGGACGACTGATCCGTGTACATGAGAGAATGAATGGGGCCATGTATCGCAAGACTTTGAGTGCAAACCTCCTTCCATCAGCAAGGGCATTGAAGATGAAATGTGCCTGGGTCTTTCAGCATGATAATGATCCCAAGCATACCATCAGGGCAAAGAAGGAGTGGCTTCATAAGAAGCATATAAAGGTCCTAGAGTGGCCTAGCCACTCTCCAGATCTCAACCCCAAAGAAAACCTTTGGAGGGAGTTGAAAGTTCGTTTTGCCCAGAGACAGGCCTAAACCATCACTGCTCTAGAGAAGATCTGCATGGAGGAATGGGCCAATATACCACCAACAGTGTGTGCCAACCTTGTGAAGACTTATAGAAAATGTTTGACCTCTGTCCTTGCCAACAAAGGATATATAACAAAATATTGAGATGAACCTTTGTTATTAACCAAATTCTTATTTTCCACCATCTTTCCAAATCAGACAAGGTGATTTTTTGGATTTGTTTTCTTATTTTGTCTCTCATAGTTGTGGTCTACCTATGATGTCAATTACAGGTCTCTCTCATCTTTTTAACACTAGAAGTTCCAGAAATTTCGAGCTCTCTGGGTTCCAAGGGTAGAAATGTTAAATGACCCCTCTCTGGGACTTCTAGTGTTAAGTGGGAGAACTTGCACAATTGGTTGTTAACTAAATACTTTTTTCCCCACTATATAATTTTTATGAGATAACTCTTGAGTGCTGTTACATACCCAAGTGAATTTAAGATTTTTTTTTTTGTGACATATTGTATTTTATGTTAGTGGTAAATTGAAATCAATAAGTTTCGTGTTTTATCTATGAAAATATCTGAAATTTGATGTAAATATAGAAATGATAGCAATTTTCGAACTTTGAGTTTTTATAACCAAATAGTCATAGCAAATGACAAAAATGGTCGTCTCCCTGATCCAATCAGCAGACATGTGTGGCTAACAGGTGCAGGTGGATCAGAGATCAACCCGCTGTGGTTAACCCCTTAGATCATGCTGTGAAACACTGACAGCGCGATTTAAAGGGCCATGGCAGGTATCACGCCATTACCTGCCACCATTGACGGCCCTATGACACAATCATGGGGTGCCAATGTGTTGTCATGGTAGAGTGGAGTCAGCTGATGACCCCTGATGCTGCCATGACTCACTTCCAGTGAGAGCCGGCAAAAGTGCCAGGAGATGAGCATTTCTGCTGATCAGAGCGATGCTGCTCTAATCAGCAGAAATGCACAGACAATCGGACTGTGCAGTGATAAAAGCCCTAGTACTAGGGACTAGTAAAATAAATAAAAAAAATGTAAAAAAAGTTTTTAAAAATATGTAAAAACCCTAAAAGTTAATATATCCCCCCCTTCCGTTGCACTAAAAATAAAAAAAGTAAAAAAAGTATAAAAATATTTGTTACCGCCGCATTCAGAAATGCCCGATCTATCCAAATATAAAATCAATTAATCTGATCAGTACACTGAGTGGCGAGAAAAAAATTCCAAATGCCAAAATTACATTTTTTGGTCTCCACAAGATTTCTTTAAAATGCAATAACAGGCGATCAAAACATTGCATCTACATAAAAATTATACAATTAAAAATGTCAGCTCAAGTCGCAAAAAATAAGCCATCACTGAACTCCAGATCCTGAAAAACGAGAACGCTACGGGTCTCAGGAAAATGGCAACAGAAGCACAATTCTTTTTTGGATAAACCTCTGAATTTTTTTTTTTTACCACTTAGTTAAAAGTAAAAGTATACATGTTTAGTGTCTACGAACTGGAACTGACCTGAGGAATCATACTGACACTCAACCAAAAATTTTTTTCCTACTTATTTATAAAAATGTGCTTTATTAATATCAAATGAACATACATACATAAATTTCATAAAAACAGGGAGGAAAAAGGAGGATAATTAACCCTGTCCTTTTTCCTACCTCTACTACAGGGGTCAGCGTCCTACATATACAGACGCCCCCGTTCCACGACGACTGACCCTGGGTTGCCCTCCCTACTGATTAATGAGTGCATCCCTCTAAAGAATGAATCAACCCCAACAATAGTAACACCACAGTGAGGAAGAGGTGCTCAGTCAATAATGGCTAATTTGTCTGTATCACCAGTTTGACCTACGGGGATTTGGGGCCTTGGGGTCAGAGACTGTCATTAGGTCTGTGTGCTCAGTAGCAGATATAGATAGATAGAAATATGTGATGATTTGCTATTCAGGAAATGCCCGATTAGTTTTTTCAAAGACTGCCCGACGCGTTTCGCCCTTTTAAAAAATTGAGGGCTCATCAGGGGCTTTGCAACTGAATCTTGAAAGATATTCTGTTTGGCAATTCTGAAACAACACAGAACAAATAGTGCCCTCATTACAATCCAATAATTATCTCAAGGGTGTAAGTGTATATCAAAACACTACTACTAACCCATGCTGGTAAATTCCTTTTGGCAACTTTGAGGGGTATCTGGGATGAAGAAGTATTGCTTCACAGCTAGTGTGTCCTGAGATGTATCAGGATGAGGACATTGCCTATATGGATATAAATAATTTGTTAATACCCCCCATGGGTTAACATCCCTATCGCTCAGTACTCAGGTGCTCTGGACAATACCTCCCCAAGTGGTAGTTCTCTTATCCATAGTCTGTCACCGGTGTGCCCAGAGGATAGCTGGACCCTATCAAAGGAACGGAGAACACCCTATTGCTCATAAGTATCGGTAAAAACCAATTTTGCATAACATTGCATGACAGTAATAATTCCATACTTGGTCTCAGGCTCCAGATTAGTCTGATTTTCTTGTATATATTTTTCTGTATGTTTTTCTATGAATAGTCTATAAGTTCACAACGCCTTTGATTGTCAAGTATGGCCAATAAAATCACCACACAAACAACCTGTGAAATAAAGGAGGGGAAGCACACATGGAATAAGTATTACCAAGGTAACATACAGTACATTGGCATAAGCAAATGGAGTGGGAATACCTTGCTTAGATCTGGGGAAGTAGATACTTCCAGGCAGATGATCACCATGTGGTAACACTATGCTGGATCAATACTGTCTTCTGCATTAATAGGCAGGGACCAACAGACCCACAGACCTGCACAAAAACACACAATACTTTATCTACATCAAGATTCTAGGCCATACCCGATGCCCAAGACAGTTGCAATATAGAAACTATATACCTGGTTGACATCCCACAATGGGGTAACGGTGATCCCCAGCAGCAGGTATCTAAGATACAAAAGTGTGTAGGTCTGTATTCAATGTTTAAATCCACGTTCCCACATGGCATAAGGGGTCCTACCTTCTGAGGTCCGTGTGGAGAGTCCCAGGTCTGGTGCTCCGTGATCGCTCACCTAGCTGGACTGAGCCCACCATTTAAAGCGGTGTTTGGCGCCATGATCCGGACAAACCGGAAGTGACGTTACGCCCCTTATTACCCACCTCCTAGTGTTTCTAGTGCTGTAATCGCGTCATCGCCCGATCATGTGAACGGGTAATGTGCAACCCTGTTTCCCTTGCCTGCGTTATGGGAATAAAGGTTCCGTGGTAACAGCGGTCCCACGTACTCGCGCATGCGCAATACAGTATCATTCCCGTTCCATAGGGGGAGTATAATCGCATGCGTGATGGTTGTAACTTAAGTCATGATTTATTATAGCGTTATATCCAGGCTTGTATAGGTCATTTAATCCCTGGAGCTATAATCATTTATTATCGGGGTAGCTAAGTCTGACATTATGTTATGTTAGGACACCTAATATAGGTATGAATGTATGGGTGGAGATAATCCCCCGTGACGTAACCAATTGGAGAGTGAGGGACTAATAAGATGATGTGTGGTATGTTTTTCACATATGTAATAAATCATAACATAACTGGTAACTAGTAAATTAAGTACTGTAACTAATGCCCATAACAATTCTTATGGGTATATATAATCTCAGGGCAAGTCTACTACAGACATAGTATCCCTACATAGTGTGTTGGCTGGAGAGTAGTTTTATTCAAATAAAGGGCATAAAACTGATCTGTTCATTTAGGCCATCTGGATGCACTGAAAAAAAAAAAAAGACTAACGTTTGGAACACCATTCTAAGTCTGAACTGGGTGCAAAAACCTAAAAAAACATCACTATGGGGAGATAAGGTATGCACACCAGTGACTATGTAAGGCCCGTTTCACACGTCAAAATGCGCGACAGTAATCAGCCGGCACAGAACGAGCAGGGAGAACGGGCTGCAGAGGACATCGCTGGACACCGGGTGAGTTAAAATGTTTATTATTTTAAAAGCACGTTTTTTTCTGGCACGTGTTTCACGGACCACACCACTGCGTGGTCCGTGGAACATTAGTGATGCCAGAAAAAAATGGACATGTCTCCGTGCAGCAATCACGCACACGCGGGTACGCTGCACGGAGACACGTGCAGTGACAAATCACTGACGTGTGAGCAGACCCATTCATTAGAATGGGTCTGCGTATGTCAGTGATTCTGGTACGTTTAAAAAAAAGCACAAACGTACCAGAATCACTGACGTGTGAAAGGGGCCTAAGGGGAATACATGAAATAGCAGAAACTGCTGTGTGAATACTGACTTGAAAAATTCAATAGCTCTATGTAAGAGTGAAAATGTGAAAAAATGGAATCTGCATTACTGTCATGAATAGAGATGAGCGAACCGGTCGCGGTTCGGCTCGAGGTCGGTTCGCCGAACGGGGGTCCCGTTCGAGTTCGGTTCGTCGAACGTTCGACGAACCGAACTCGAACCTATAGGCTATAATGGGAGGCAATCACAAACACATAAAAATGCATTATAAATGTACACAAACAGTTAATAAACATTGCCATAACACTTACCGGTCCTCGCGATCCCTTCTGCACTCTGTCTCCTGCCGCTATTCCATCCGATGATCGCTGAATCCTCCCGGTGACGGCACTGCCAGCAGAGATGCAGGACCTATCGTGACGTCAAAATAGCCATGTGACCAGTCACGTGGCTATTATCTCATTGGCTACAGACTGGTCACATGACTATGACACGTCATGTAGGACCTGCGAGTGCATCTCTCCGGTACACGGTGCACATATGTGTATCGCCGTGTACTGGCGACATGCTCTAGCACACGGTCGACTCCCGGTCATTAACGGAGATCACCGTTGCCATAGCAACGCAGTTAGCGGTGACGTCACCGCTAACCGCGGCTCCGAGAGCACCGTTGCTATGGTAACGCGTCTGTCAGCGTTACCGCTGTTACCGCTGACAGCCAGCACTGATCACTCACGGAGTGAAGGCTGCACGCTGCTTCCCGATTGTAGTGAGGATTGTACTGAGGATGAGGTTCCCCAGCCCCAAGTGATGGGCTGGTGCACCTCATCCTCACTACAATCGTCACTACTACTACACTAGAAAGAAAGAAGACAGAAGAGCAGGATCGTGGAGGGCTGACAGGGGGTAATAAAGATGGAGTCTCTAATGTGTCTGTGTATTTATTTCTATTAAAGTATTTTTTCTCTGTGTGGTGTTTTTTTTTAACCCTTTATTGGAGATTCTTAATGGCCGGGTCAAACGTGCCTGACATTAAGAATCTCTGGCTTAATACTGGCTAGTAAAACAAAGCCAGTATTAACTCATGATTACCCAACAAGCCACCCGGCTCCAGGGCTGTTGGAAGAGTTGGATACAGCGCCAGATGATGGCGCTTCTATGAGAGCGCCATTTTCTGGGACAGCTGCGGACTGAAATCCGCAGCAGATGCGCCCAGAAACCTCGGGCTAACCTGTGCTGCGGATTCCAATCCCCAGCTGCCTAGTTGTACCCGGCTGGACACAAAAATGGGGCGAAGCCCACGTCATTTGTTTTTTAATTATTTCATGAAATAAGTGAAATAATTAAAAAAAAACGGGCTTCCCTATATTTTTGGTTCCCAGCCGGGTACAAATAGGCAACTGGGGGTTGGAGGCAGCCCGTGGCTGCCTGCTGTACCTGGCTAGCATACAAATATATGGCGAAGCCCACGTCATTTTTTTGGTGGGCAAAAAAAGTCTGCATACAGTCCTGGATGGAGTATGCTGAGCCTTGTAGTTCTGCAGCTGCTGTCTGCTCTTCTCCATACAGACAGACAGCAGCTGCAGAACTACAAGGCTCAGCATACTCCATCCAGGACTGTATGTAAGTTTTTTGCCCCCTGAAAAAATTATGTGGGCTTCGCCATATTTTTGTATGCTAGCCAGGTACAGCAGGCAGGTACGGCTGCCCCCAACCCCCAGTTGCCTATTTGTACCCGGCTGGGAACCAAAAATAAAGGGAAGCCCTTTTTTTATTATTTCATGAATTTCATGAAATAATTAGAAAACAAATGACGTAGGCTTCGCCCCATTTTTGTGTCCAGCCAGGTACAACTAGGCAGCTGGAGATTAGAATCCGCAGCACAGGTTGGCCTGAGCTTTCTGGGCCCCACTGCTGCGAATTGCAGTCTGCAGCCGCCTCAGAAAATGGCATTTTCATAGAAGCGCCATCTTCTGGCGCTGTATCCAACTCTTCCAGCACCTGCCTGCTATACCTGGCTAGCATACAAAAAAATGGCGAAGCTCACGTCCTTTTTTTTGTAATTTTTTGGCAAAAAAAATAAATAATGCTTCCCTTGATTTTCCATTGCCAGTGAAGGTAACACCAAGCAGTGGGGGTTAGCAGCCAGTAGCTGCTTGGATTACCCTTAGCTAGCAATACAAAAAATGCAGCGGGAGCCCATATATATTTTTTTTAATTATTTATTTAAATAACTAAAAATAAAATGGGCTTCCCTGTATTTTGATTGCTGGACATCACAGTGCTGTAAAAATAAATCTTTAAAAAAATGACGTAGCGCTCCGCGGTATTTTTGATTCTCAGCGCAGATAAAGCAGACAGCTATGGGTTGCCACCCCCATCTGCCTGCCGTTACCTTGGTTGGCAATCAAAATACAGGGAAGCCCATTAATTTTTTCTATTTAAAAAATAGTTAAAAAAAAAATGACGTTGGGTCCCCCCATTTTTGATAGCCAGCTAGGGTAAAGCAGACGGCTGTAGCCTGAAAACCACAGCTGGCAGCTTTACCGTGGTTGGGGATCCAATGTGGAGGTCCCCTCAGGCTCTTTTTTATAATTATTTTATAAATATTAATAATTACACAATAAAAGTAGGGTCCCCCCCAAATTGGATCACCAGCCAAGGTAAAGCGGACAGCTGTGGTCTGGTATTCTCAGGGTGGGAAGGTCCATAGTTATTGGGCCTTCACAGCCTAAAAATAGCAGGCCGCAGGCACCCCAGACGTGGCGCATCCACTAGATGCGCCAATTCTGGCGCTTCACCCCAGCTCATCCCGTGCCCTGGTGCAGTGGCAAACGGGGTAATAAATCGGGTTGATACTAGCTGTAAAGTAACCTGAGATCAAGCCCAGCAGTTTGTGATGTCATGGCGTCTATTAGATACCCAACATCATAAACTGTCAGTACTAACAAAAAAAAAATCGACAAAAGAAATTTATTTGAAAAAACAGTCCCCAAAACATTTCCTCTTTCACCAATTTATTGTAAGAAAAAAAATAAAGGGGTCCCACGACGACTCTGGACCGTCTAGAATATGGGGGGGAGACACTCAGGGAACGTATCCCCTATTTTCTATGAGTGCGGACCCTTCATGTGAGGAGTGTGGGTGCAATGAATCTGCACTCACTCTTCTCGGGTCCACAGCAGCAGAGTCCATGTCGTAATGGTTGCTACCAAAGCTGCAATGCCCTGCTCATGAGGTAAGGGCATGCCTAATCAGGAGAACTACTGTAGAGGAAGCTCTGCTCACTGGTATATAGGTGCTCAGAGGTAATAATAGATAAAATTAGTGAGTAACCTCGGCACTCTAAATCTCCCAGACTAAGTCAGTAAGTCACAACGGATAGTAATGCAAAATCACTCTTTATTGGTCCGTATTAAGAAAAAAATTTTTTCATAAGCATATATGTTTTTGTCCAAAACAAGTTACAAATGACGTTTCGGCCTGAGCCTTCGTCAGATTGGACTTATCTGCATGTAATCATGAAAAATGACAATAATCAGTATCACATAAGAGTGAGAGAACAATAACATAAACTCGAACAATGTAGAGGTACAATTGGGATGCAGCAAAAAAATTGCAACACAGCAAGAAATGAAACACATGATACAAATGTCATAATACAGTACAAGGACAATATAGTAATGACAAATATGGGGTCAGAGTAGGCTTAGACAGCTCTGGTACGAAAGAGATGTCAATCATAAAGTAACATGTGCAGTAGGTGTAGAGCTACAGTATGCATGGCAGAGCTAAAGTGGAGAAAAAGTGGAGAAAAAGTGGAGAAAAAGTGGAGAAAAAGTGGAGAAAAAGTGGAGAAAAAGTGGAGAAAAAGTGGAGAAAAAGTGGAGAAAAAGTGGAGAAAAAGTGGAGAAAAAGTGGAGAAAAAGTGGAGAAAAAGTGGAGAAAAAGTGGAGAAAAAGTGGAGAATAAGATGAGAAAAAGTGGAGCACCCTTTGGTGCCTTTCATGTGGCACTAAGGGGTGCTTAGCTTTGTATTTAGCCAAAAAATGAAAAAAAAAAATGACGTAGGGTTCCCCCTAGTTTTGTAGCCAGCTAGGGTAAAGCAGACGGCTGCAGCCTGCAGACCACAGCTGGCAACCTCACTTTGGCTGGTAATCCAAAACTGAGGGCACCCCACGCTGTTATTTTAAATTAAATAAATGATTAAAAAAAAAAACACGTAGGGGTCCCCCAAAATTGGATCACCAGCCAAGGTAAAGCAGACAGCTGGGGCCTGATATTCTCAGACTAGGGAGGTCCATGGTTATTGGACTCTCCCCAGCCTAAAAATAGCAGGCCGCAGCCGCCCCAGAAGTGGCGCATCCATTAGATGCGCCAATCCTGGTGCTTCGCCCCAGCTCATCCTGCGCCCTGGTGCGGTGGCAAACGGGGTAATATACGGGGTTAATACCAGATGTGTAATGTCACCTGGCATCAATCCCTGGGGTTGGTGAGGTCAGGCGTCTATCAGATACCCGACATCACCAACCCAGTCAGTAATAAAAAAAAATAGACGACAAACACATTTTTATTTGAAAAAACACTCCCCAAAACATTCCCTCTTTAACCAATTTATTAGAATGAAAAACAAATCCAGGTCTGGTGTAATCCAAGGGGTTGCCATGACGATCCACACTGTCCCAGTCAATGAAGAGCAGGATGTTCCCCATTGGCTGGGAGAGCAGTGCAGTGACCTGAGCTAACATCAATGGGTCAGCCCAGGTCACTGCAGGGCATTACAAGTGCTGCTGTCAGCGAGGTATATTACCTGCGCTGATCTCCAGCACTGCCGACCTGTCACTGAGTTCAATGACCGCCGCCTTCACAGCCAAATATCGCGAGAGGCCCGTGACGTCACCGCTAGTCAGTCTCGGGTCGGAAGCGAGAGAAGGTGATGTGACAAGCGGCGGCCATGGAGGACAGTGACAGCGCTGAGGTCGGGATGGCGGGACTTCATCACCGCAGGTAAGCCGAGCGGGGCCATGTGTGCAGAGAGTGTGTGTGTGTGTGTGTGTGTGTGTGTGTGTGTATGTGTACATGCCGCGGGCAGGAGGGGGCGGAGCGAGCTGAGCGGGGAAGTGTGGGCTTCCTGCACGTAACTAGGATAAACATCGGGTTACTAACCAAAGCGCTTTGGTTGGATACCCGATGTTTATCTTGGTTACCAGCTTCTGGCAGGCTGCCAGCGATGGCTCCTGCACACTGTAGCTGTAAAAAGCCCTGCTTTTTGCTGCTAGAACCGTTCTCGAACGTATCTAGAACTATCGAGCTTTTGCAAAAAGCTCGAGTTCTAGTTCGATCTCGAACAGCCCCCAAAATCACTCGAGCTTAGAACTGGAGAACCTCGAACCGCGAACCGCGCTCAACTCTAGTCATGAACCTATGAATCAAGAGAAATTTAGCTACTGAATTGATCAATGCAATAGAGCCCCAACACTACGCCAAAGTATTTCTCTACGTTGGGGTCCCTAGCTTGTGTGTGTCCTCTCATGCAGTTAAAAAACTTACCGTGTATGGGAAGCTGAGACCCAGGCTATTTATGCGTATGATATAGATTGGCAATAGGTGTGGTTGGGGAGGGTTCACAAATGAAAAACTACTAACAAATAAGGAATAACGTTTGGAACACCATTCTAAGTCTGAACTGGGTGCATTGATCAATTCAGTAGCTAAATTTCTCTTGATTCATATGTTCATGGCAGTAATGCAGATTCCATTTTTTCACATTTTCACTCTTACACATAGCTTTTGAATTTTTCAAGTCAGTATTCACACAGCAGTTTCTGCTATTTCATGTATTCCCCTTACATAGTCACTGGTGTGCATACCTTATCTCCCCATCTGGATGCACTGAGCCCATCCAGAAGATCCATCTCGCTTCTCTTTGTAAAAGGAGAACGTCCCAGTTCCCTTTTCTTTCTGGTTCAGGTATTGTTTCAATGGATTTAAAACAAATACCTTCCATTTTGCCTGCGTGTTCCAGATTTATGTGACGTGCAATTGGTGTGTCACGCTGATTCCAAATATCTCCGAGGTGTTCCCCTATCCGAACCCTAAACTGCCTTTTTGTTTTGCCAATATAATTTTTAGGACACCCACAGCTGAATAAATAGATGACCCCCTGGGTCCGGCAATTGGCGAAGTTTCTGTTTGTATATATTCTTCCTGTTTATACACTTTGAAAATCCTTAGAGGGAGAAATGAACCTGCAGAACTTACAGGCCCCACATCGAAAGGTGCCATTCTCTCTTGACCTTAGCCAGGCACTCCCAGGTGTTTCTGGGGCCACATAGTGACTTTTAACTATGTGGTCCTTCAGATTGCGGCCTCTTCGGAAGGTCACTGAGGGATAAGGGAGGATGTTATCTATAATATCCAGGTCCTGTTTCAGGATACCCCAATACTTCCTAAGAATTTTCATGACCTGGTTGTTTTGGTCATCAAAGGTGCCTACTAATCTAGTTAGTCCTCCTACTTCCTCCCTGACTGTGGGATTTAATAATGCGTGTCTGTCCTTCCCTGCTGCAAAATTGTAGCCTTTATGGATCACCCTATCCGGGTATCCTCTATCCAAAAACCTTCTAGTGAGTTGGCCTACTCATATATATAGATAACATCCTCTGTTATCAGAGACTGTAACAGCAGTCTTTGAAAAAACTAATCGGGCATTTCCTGAATAGAAAATCATCACATATTTCTATCTATCTATATCTGCTACTGAGCACACAGACCTAATGACAGTCTCTGACCCCAAGGCCCCAAATCCCCGTAGGTCAAACTGGTGATACAGACAAATTAGCCATTATTGACTGAGCACCTCTTCCTCACTGTGGTGTTACTATTGTTGGGGTTGATTCATTCTTTAGAGGGATGCACTCATTAATCAGTAGGGAGGGCAACCCAGGGTCAGTCGTCGTGGAACGGGGGCGTCTGTATATGTAGGACGCCGACCCCCGTAGTAGAGGTAGGAAAAAGGACAGGGTTAATTATCCTCCTTTTTTCCCCCCTGTTTTTATGAAATGTATGTATGTATGTTCATTTGATATTAATAAAGCACATTTTTATAAAAAAGTAGGAAAAATTTTTTGGTTGAACGTAATATCTACTTTAATATTGGAATCGGTATGAATCATACTGACACATCAGTTTTACCATAAAGAGAACATGGTAAATAAAAAAAAACAAAAAAAACCTTTGTGGATTTTAACTTTTTCCACTATTTCTCCACCTTTGGAATTTTTTCCTGTTTACCAGTACACTCTATGGTAAAATTATTGGTTTCATTCAAAAGTACAGCTTGTACAGCAAACAAATAAGCCCTCATATGGCAATATTGATGGAAAAATTAAAAAAGTTATGGCTCTCAGAAAAAAAGGAGGAAAAGACGAAAATGAAAAAAGTAAAATTGCCTTGGTTTGAAGTGGTAAAAGCAACTTTGACAGGCCTATATATTGGACCTTTCTTGATATCAGGAAGTTTGTTACCCCTTCAGTGGAATGAATGCAATTATAACTACATTTTATTTTCCATTAAAATTCAGCTTTATCCTCAAATTTTTAAATTTCACAATAGTAATAGGAGAATAAAGACCCCAAAATTTGTTACACACTTTCTCCCTAATGCAGTGATACCGCATATGTGGTGTAGGAGTTCCACTCTTTGGTAGCCGCTTGGATGCACAAGGCACGGGGTTTTGTATCATAACAGCATGTAGTTTATTTTCCATCATAAACTTTACAGCTCCTCAATGAAAACAGCCTTCTTCAGCATAAATGAAAAACATGAACAGTCCTTTCCACAGGTATAATAAAATCAGGTAAATGTACCAGTCTCATCAATCTTGATATTCCCAGCCACTGCTCACACTTGTAATAAACGTGCTCACCAAGCACCTCTCTGGCTTCAGCAATCAGCACACCTTTCCTCGCAGAGCAGACTAACCAGCAGCCCTGCCTTTCTCCAGTCGTAACATACTCTACTCTGCTGAGCTGACCCAACTCCTTTATGCTGCAGACTGGATTGTAGGATCGACCTTTCCCAGTTAGACTATGTGCGCACTTTCCGTTTTCACCTGCGTTTCAGGTGCGTTTAGGATCAGTTTTGAACTGCAGCGTTTTGTGCCCAAATGCATGCGTTTTGGTTTTCCATTATAGACAATGAGAATTCATGATTTCTTGTCCGCACTTTGCGTTTCAAAACGCATCACAAAATTTGCATAAGTTTGGTCAAAAACCATGCGTTCAGAAAAGGACTCTGTCAATTGTTTTTGCCATTTGTTGTGCGTTTTATTAACATTGAAGTCAATGAGAAGTAGCAAAAAGCAAGAAATATCAAAATTCCTGCGTTTTACCTGCTTTTTCATTGCAGAAAACATGCGTTTTGGACTACCAAAACGCATGCTTTTTGGACATCAAAATAATGATTTGGTATGTCCCTTTACACACACATAATCCAACAATTAAATTTAAGAATAATATGCATTTATTGCTATTTTACCGATAAAATGTATATTAACGCTATAATTTTATTAAATTTATCTTTTTCCATTATTTTTCCCATTAATATAGATTTGTCCCTTTTTTTTCTACATTTTCATTCCGTTTGAATGTTTAAACTTTATTTAGTAGTGTCTTGATGTTCAAAACGCACCTGTCAAAACGCAGGTGAAAAAGCGTGTAAAAAGAACTGAAAACGCATCTAAAAAGCGGTAAATACGCATGCGTTTTCAGCGCTAAATTTCTGAAAAAGGCACCTTTGGCTGAATCAATTAAGCCCAAAACGTGCGTTTAAAACTGCATGTAGGACGACGGAAAGTGCGCACATAGCCTTAGACTATTTTATTTACTCTAAAAACCCAGACCAAAATGGAGTCACATTAAACCCTCTCAGTAACCTAGTGTTAAGGCCCCGTTACACGCTACGATTTATCTGACGATATGTTGTCGGGGTCACGATTTCCGTGACGCACTTCCGTCATCGTTAGTGACGTCGTTGCGTGTGACACCTGCGTGCGACTCCGAATGATCGCAAATAGGTTGAAAATCGTTGATCGTTGACACGTCGTTCAGTTTCAAAATATTGTTCGTCATTTGGATTGCAGCAGACATATTGGTACGTTTGTCACCCTTCCAACGACGAACAACATCCACACGACCACCTTGGTCAAACAATATATCGCTGATCGCTGTTGCGTCGTTTGTGAGATCATTACGTTTGACATAATAAACGACCTTTGTGCGATCTCGGCAAATCATAACAATGATCTGGGCGTGTCACATCGTTTAAGAGATCGCCAGATAAATCTTAGCATGTACAGCGGCCTTTACTTGTAACATTTTACATTACCGAGGCCACCTGCTTTGGTGACACATCCAGGACCAATCTCCTGCTTTCCTACAGTGGTCTGAAATTACTTCCTGGGCACTTGACAGGGTTTGGAAGGGAAGGAGCACCATTTCATTTTTGAAGCACAAATCTGGCTGGTAGAGAATCCAGATACCATGTCACATTTGCAGGACCCTCACATTGCCTGTGGGATCTGTGGAGGACATCATATTGTGTGTGGGAACCTTCATACTTTGGGAGATATACTGTGTGCGGTGCTTGTGGTACCCTCATAATGCCTGTGGGAACCATCATACAGTGTATAGAGGCTGTGAGGCCATAATATTATTTATGAGGGAGCTGTGGGGCCATCATACTGCGTGGGGGGTGTGGAGACACGGGGCTCAGTGGGTGCTCTTGTCCACACAACCAGCAAAACACACAAATGTAACAGGCAACAGAGTCTCACCCTTCCGCTGGCTCACCAGGGATTTAGAATGTCCATGCCTCAGAGCTTCCAGGGCCGCTTACTTCAGTCCAGCAGCACCCAGCTTTTGGCGGGCACCCACCGAGAAAGGAACAATGCCAGATTCAGGAAGCTGTGTGAGGTCTGCAAAGTCTGTAACAGGTGACTGAACTGTCCCAACCTGAGTGTCCTCCTTAGGTAGTCCTGGTATGACGTTACAATCCTGGCAGCCGGAGTCGAGATCCCTAGGCTGTGGATATGGTCTCCAACCGGAACCGGAGTCCCTAGATTGAAGCCATAAGATATCCTGATCCTCTAGTCAGCTCCAAAGAGCTTAGACTGGATCCATCAGCATCCATCAACCTTCATCAACCCTGGTGGCTTAAATAAGTCCCTTTTATAGCCATAACTTTCCCTTAGGATACACTGCGTCCTCATCGATTGGTTGGACAAGATTGCTTCTCCCATTGGATGAATTTCAAGCTGCATGGATAATGTTCATTTAAATGATGTGCATAGAAAGACTCAGTATATCTACATGGAGTCGGCAAGTCATCGACTAGACAATGGCTACTAAGGTAATTACATTATCAATACACAACTACAATACAATGATTACTGGAAAAGTCTGGAGAGCAATAGCTAAGCAAACATAAGAGCAATACGTCTGGCTGAATTTTAAGAATTTTAAGAAACTTTAACCCATGAGAGTCCATGTCGTCACAGGGGGCACTTTAGGGGATTCATGCTGTGGAATGTATTATACTGTGACAGCATTATAATTTGTGTCATCAGCATGCTGTGCACATGGGAGGACTGTGGAAGTGAAACTGTGGGGAATTCACTATGGGTGAGAACACGAAGGGCCTTCAGTATTGCCATAGTTACTGTATACCTGTTGCAATATGTCTCCCTCTCCCTGATTTTAAAAGTTGGTATGTATGATCTTGCATACTCTGTCGAATACTTTAGGCCAGGGTTTTGTGGAGCGGGGCCTCAATTAGGACTTTTGCTATTGGGTCCTGTGATTTCTATGTACACCACTATCAGAGACCCATTAAAAAGGAACCCATTTTGGAAAAAATACACCTCAAGGAATTCATCTAGAAGAGTAGTGAGCATTTTGAACCCACAAATGCCTCAAAGTGTATAAAATTGGGCTGTGAAGACCTCTCGGAAGTAGGTTCATACTCAGACTTCACCAAAGATACTCTTAGAGTTTGGCATACAATATCCAATAAGATATCTCCTACACAACACATTAGTCCCCTCACACCTTTATTCTCCACTCCATTGTTCCGCCCAGGATATAAACAAAGAGGCTTTTTCCGCTGGAGGGCAGAGGAAGACACCCGATTGGGGAACATTCTGATCGATGGCAAGTTACCGACCCTTCAATTACTCCAAGCTCAGCGTCCGGGCGGGTGAATGAAATGGTTGGAGTTTTTCCAGCTGCAGGCCCTTATATCCGCGCTTGGATCCAATGGCCGAGTCCGAGACACCTGTAATGCCTTTGAAGAATTGTTTACGAAAAAGTATCAGCCTGAACGCCCGGTTTCTCAGCTGTACAGCATTCTCAATGAAGTTGGGACTTCGGGCAAACGAGGCTACCAGTTGGCTTGGGAAAGTGAGTTGAAACAACATATCTCACCAGCTGAATGGGAAAAATGCTTTTTATTCACACATAAAATGTCAGCTACGTGCTCCGAACAGGAATTTTTTTTTAAAATTTTAACGAGATGGTATCAATTCCCATCTAAGCTTCATTCAATATTTCCTACGGTGTCGGCGATGTGTTGGAGATGTGGACGGGAGGTTGGTACAATGACGCACATTTGGTGGGAATGTGAAGGAATACAGCAGTTCTGGCAGAAAGTGCTCATGAATTACCAACTCTTGACAGGGAAAATAGTAGAGAACTGTCCCAAGATAACACTCCTCTCCGTCCTGCCTCACTCTATCACATATCATAAGCGAGATATCCTGCGTTTCTGTCTGGCGGCGGCGCTCTCCATCATTCCTAGATACTGGAAAACTCCCACAATCCCTCCTATTTCCGAGTGGTACATGGAGATGGCATCTATTTGTAGGATGGAGGAGCTCGCCGCTGACAGCGCCGACACCAGAGACAAATTTTATAGGACCTGGAACAAATGGATAATGTTTAGGGATTCACCTGACTTTCATAAATTGTTTTAAAAAGGTAGACCTCAGAGGAACCCCTTCCCCCTTCCCCCCCCCATTTTCTTCCCCCCTCTTCCCTACCCTCCTCTTGCTATCTCTTCTATATCTTTTCTCTTTCTTAAGGCCCAGTCACACTAAATAAACTTACCAGCGATCCCAACAACGATACAACCTGATAGGGATCGCTGGTAAGTTGCTAGGAAGTCGCTGGTGAGATGTCACACTAAGCGACGCTCCAGCGATCCCACCAGCAACCTGACCTGGCAGGGATCGCTGGAGCGTCACTACACGGGTTGCTGGTGAGCTTGTGACACAGGCAGATCTCACCAGCAACCCATGACCAGCCCCCAGCGCCGCGTGGAAGCGATGCTGCGCTTGGTAACTAAGGTAAATATCGGGTAACCAACCCGATATTTATCTTGGTTACCAGCGCACACCGCTTAGCGCTGGCTCCCTGCACACCTAGCCACAGTACACATCGGGTTAATTACCCAATGTGTACTCTGCTACGTGTGCAGGCAGCAGGAGCCGGCTTCTGCGGACGCTGGTAACCACAGTAAACATCGGGTAACCAAGAAGCCCTTACCTTGGTTACCCGATATTTACCTTCATTACCAGCGTCCGCCGCTCTCAGCTGTCAGTGCCGGCTCCTGTTCTCTGCACTCCTAGCCACAGTACACATCGGGTTAATTACCCGATGTGTACTGTGGCTACGTGTGCAGAGAGCAGGGAGCCAGCACTGACCGCTGAGAGCGGCGGACGCTGGTAACAAAGGTAAATATCGGGTAAAAAAGGTAAGGGCTTCTTGGTTACCCGATGTTTACTGTGGTTACCAGCGTCTGCAGAAGCCGGCTCCTGCTGCCTGCACATTTAGTTGTTGCTCTTTCGCTGTCACACACAGCGATGTGTGCTTCACAGCAGGAGAGCAACAACTAAAAAATGGCCCAGGACATTCATCAACAACCAACGACCTCACAGCAGGGGCCAGGTTGTTGCTGGATGTCACACACAGCAACATCGCTAGCAACGTCACAAAAGTTGTTCCTTAGCAGCGATGTTGCTAGCGATGTTGCTTAGTGGGACGTGGCCTTTATATTCTTAAACACGTTATGCCTATGTTATTTACTGCTAATCCTATAATAGAATACTAAGGATTATTACAATCTTAGAGTCCTGATTGAAAGTTTTTACTAATGAGCAAGGAAAATACTAAACTATAAAACTACCATGCTTGCTCTCTCTCCACTTCTAAATGCGGCATTTCTACTCCAGAGTTTGCCCTTCTCAATACTAGCAATTTGAGCATTGTCACAATTTTTGAATTTTTGAATATTTGAATATGAATATAATCTCTGAATTTGAATATCGGTACTGCAATTTCAGGAACTTGTTGATCATTATACATGTTTCAGTAGCTATGAAAATGTCTAATAATTGATATACTGCTTATATGTGACACCTGCTGGCTGCTTTCTCTACATGACTTGTTATGTGACTCTATTTTGTTATTCTGTTAATTTTCAATAAAAATAGATTGAACATTAAAATTGGGCTGTGAAAATAAATAGGTAATAGGTAAAAGTGGACCATACAACTTATTGCATTGTGTTACCTCAAAGCAGAAAGACCCAAAAACCAGTCAGAGGAAGCGTGTTTGAACACGAAACAGCTTGTGCCCAGTTGTGCATTCTTTCTCATGGACATACTCTTTTCTAAATGAAGGAAGAATATTTTACATCATTTAGCGAGGGTCATATATTTTGGTAAGTATAGGCCTCAGGAAATTCATGTTGGGGTGTTATGAGCAAACCCACAGGTGCTTCACAGTATATTTACGACACTGGGATGTGAAAACGAAAAAAATTATATTTTTTGTATTAAATGTTGTTATAGCCTCATATTTTTTATTTTCACAATGAGTAATAGAAGAAATTATTATTTTATTACTTAATGGCCTTCAACTTGTCCTTGAACCATGGTAACTTGATGGATTAACGCTCCGTAGGAAGATCTATTTTGTGCAGACCTGGATAGGGCCACCAGGTCTTCTCCACCATTCTCTTGATAGTTTCAAGCCATTGGGTTGCTGGTCTTCCTCTTACCCTTGTTTCTTCTATTCTTCTGATCATGATGTTCTTCTCCAGTGATTGCTCTCTTTTTATGATGTGTCCCAACTAGGCAAGTCTTAGCTTAGTGATCCTTGCTTCAAGTAATATGTTTGGCTTGATTTATTACAAAATTAATTAGTTTGTTCTTCTTGCCATCTATAGTATTCATAACATCCTTCTCCAGCACCACATTTTGAAGGTGTTGATTCCTCTTCTGTTTTGTTTCTTTATCATTCAGGTTTCGCATCCATATGTTACCACAGAAACATCAGACTATGTACAAGCCATTTCTTTATCACCATTGAAATGTTCCTTGATTTGAAGACCTTGTCCAGCGACTTCGTTGTTGATTTGCCCATAGCTATTCTCCTATTGACGTCCGTAGTTGTCGTTGCACCTTGAGTTATCATTAATTAAAGTAGGTTGAAGTCCTTTATAGCTTCCAGTTCATTCAAGTGTGTCCCAGTCGTACTTGGCATTAGTCAATATTTTTGTCTTCTTAGTATTGAGTAGGATTCCCACGTTCGCGCTTTTCATCTTGAAGCTCCGTAATAAGGCCTTTATTCCATTTACGCTTGTTGGTATTAATGTTGTGTATTCCGCATATTTAAGATTGTTGATGATAAGTTCAGCAATTTTGATGTCTTCATCTTAATCGATAAAGCAAAAATAGAGCTCATTGTTATATTCTTTGGCCTCTTCTACTATCCATCTAATGCTAACAATTACATCTCTTATTCCTCTGCCTTTATTAAACCCTGATTGTTCCTCTGGCAGCTCTTGTCAAATAAGGCTGTAGCCATCTTTGTAGGATCTTCAGTAGTATTTTGCTGGCATGAGGTATGAGTACAATAGTCCTATAGTTTCGACAGTTAGTAGTATCTCCCTTCTTCGGAATAGGAAGAAACACTGCAGAAGAAAATAGAAGAAAATAGCCTTAAAAAGTGTTAAACAATTTCTACTGACCGCAGCAGTAATATCCCATGTGTGGTCAGACACTACTGGTTTGGACACATGGTAGAGCTCAGATGGGAAGGGGCATTATTTGCCTTTTAAAGCACAGATATTCCTGGAATTGTTTTTCGATGCCATTTGCAAGCCTCTGAGGTGCCAGTATATAAAAAAGGAACCAAAAGAAACACCATTTAGGTAATTATTACATTCAGGGAATTTATAAACAGGTGTAGTGACTATTTTCACACCACAGGTGTTTTCTAGAAATTAGCATGCAATGAATATTGCAGAGTGAAAATTGCAAACATGCCAAATTAGTGCACGTACATGGCGCCTAGCTTGTGCTTCTAGAGATACTCACCTCAAAACTTCTAAAGTGAGCTCTTCACTCTACAACAATACCATAGATGTGGATGTTAATTGCAGTTTGAGCACACTGTGGGGCTCCGAACTAGGGGGTCATTTGACTTTGGCAGTTTGGATTTTGCTGGATTGGTTTTTGAAGCCATGGCACTTTTCCAGAGCCTTTATACTACAAGTAACATGAAAACCCCCTATTTATCCATTAATTACATAGTTACATAGGTTTAAAAAAAGACCTAGGTCCATCTAGTTCAACCTTTCTCCACTAATTATACATTTGCCATTAAGCCATTTATGACCAACAATGTTGTGTGCACTGAGGAAATCATCCAGCCATTTTTTAAAAGCTGTTATAGTGCCTGTCATTACTACCTCTTGTGGTAGGGCATTCCACAGTCTGACTGCTCTAACTGTGAAGAACCCTTTCCTATTTAGCTGCCGGAATCTCTTTTGTTCCACTCGCAGGGAATGCCCCCTGGTCCTTCGTATTGTCTTTGGAAGGAATAAGTCATGTGTCAGTCCAATTCATGAAGAACTGGAATGGGTATTTTTTTGGGGAACCATAGTTTTGTGGTACAATTTTGGGCAACATAACATTTTCTGATTTGGTAGTAAGATTAGATTCACATATAACCTGTCCTCTACTCTGAGCACTTATGTTTTGGTTTCAGGAGTCAGACGGAATCTTCTGGAACCATGAATTATAATGAGACATGTGGACAGTCTGGCGTCTGTTCAAGTGATATTCTGTCTTTTTTAGGCATTCACATAATTGTGGATGATCACACTTTTGAGCATGCCTGAAAAGAAAGAATGAGGCATAAAAGAGGCCTGATCAAGTCCAAAGTGACTCTGTCTACATCATTAACGCCAATGGTTTCAGCAAAGTTTTATCCGCATCATATTCGCAGATTTAGGTGGAAACCCGAAGATAAATGCCTAGCAAACAGCACAGGATGTGTACCAAGGCAGAATGAACAAATAAACAGCAGTTCGGATTTTTTTTTGCTATGCCACTCTGTGTGATATGTCTTAACCACATATTATTATTCAGTCAAAACAATTACAGCAATACTGGACATATATTCATTTTATGTTTTGCTATGCTAAAAATACATTTTTACAGGTAAAAAAATTAGTTTGTGTCTCTTTAAAATCAGACATGAAATAGCAAGCAACATTTTATATTCTTCATATTTTCCAGAAAAGAATATTGTGACTTTTAAAACACATCCTAGTTACTACTAGTGAAGGACAGCATACATTTTGACCAATGATTGCTTAATATAAAATAATCTAAAGTATCTATGGTGGGTAATAAAACATTTTTCTTGGTAAATATAGTTTTGAAAAAATGTATGCCCCCACAAGAATAAATAATAAGAAACTTGGCTATAATTCTCCTGTTAGGACTGCCTGCAGTCACAGCTGACCACACTGTTATTGTAGTCACATGAATCCACTGCCATTAGCTCAGTGTGCCTGTAAAAAAGCTTTTATGTTGTGAAGATCCTAGACAATATGCACTGTAATGCACACTGGCTGCTATAAAACCTCTCTGAAACCACACTGAGGAGCTTTTTGATTACTGTGTGACTGATTGAATGATTGACATGAAATTCTACTTTTATTGAAGAGATTCTGCAGCAGTTTGAGCGTGCTATAAAAATATTTATTCATTTATATAGCGCTTTACATACATTGGTAACACTGTCCCCATGGGGGCTCAAAATCTAGAGTCCCTATCAGTATGTCTTTGAAGTTTGGGAGGAAACCGGAAAAATTGAGGAAACCCACGCAAACACGGGGAGAACATACAAACTCCCTGCAGATGGTGTCCTTGTGGGATTTGAACCCAGGACCCCAGTGCTACTAACCACTGAGTCACCATGCTGCCCATGTATGATAAATGTTAGGAGTCTTTTTTAAGAAGAAGAAACTTAATCTCAATCACCTATCCAGAACCTTCATCTGTCCTGAATGCTCAGCCAAACTCACGTATCTGTCCAGTCTCTACAGCAATGCCTCCACCCTGTACCAGTCATTGCACTGGTTGCCAATTCACAACAAAATACCACATAAACATATTACTCTCAACTATAAAGATCTCCACAGTTCTGCACAGCCCTATAATACCTATCACATGTCTGCCTACCGCTCTGTTAATTATCTAAGAGTAATATCCTCCATAATCCGAACCTCCCACTTCTGTTTCTAAAGGGGGCTTTACACGCTGTGACATCGCTAGCGATGTCGCTAGCGTTCGCACCTGCCCCCGTCGTTTGTGCATCACGGGCAAATCGCTGCCCGTGGCGGACAAAATTGCTAGTACCCATCACACATACTTACCTTCCTACGATGTCGCTGTGGCCGGCGAACAGACTCTTTTCTAAGGGGGCGGTTCGTGCAGCGTCACAGCGACGTCACACAGCAGGTGTCTAATAGAAGCAGAGGGGCGCCCACCTTGTTGCCGGAGGACACAGGTACGGTGTTGTTCATCGTTCCTGGGGTGTCACACGTAGCGATGTGTGCTGCCTCAGGAACGACGAACAACCTGCGTCCAAAATCAGTAACGATATTTGGGAAATGGACGACGTGTCAACAATCAACAATTTGGTGAGTATTTTGCATCGTTAGCAGTCGCTCATACATGTCACATGCAACGACATTGCTAACGAGGCCGGATGTGCGTCACGAATTCCGTGACCCCAACGACATCTCGTTAGCGATGTTGTTGCGTGTAAAGCGACCTTAAGACTTTTTTTGTGCTGAGCCAGTTCTCTAAAATGTTGTACACCAGAAAATCTGGTTAATTCCCAGTATCTACAGTTTTAAGCGTGCTCTGAAAATATATCTTTCAAGGAAGACCTACCAGATTACTTCACTAATTTAACTTTTTTCTGTTTTGTTTTTTCTGTCCTATATTTTCTCTCAGAACCTGGTCCCTTCTTTCAACTCATTATGTGCAATAACATATTTTTTATTTTCTTATCACTACATTTAGCTTAGAATGCTGCCTCCAAGTGTTGCAATTACTAGGACGAGGTGACAATCTTGTGGCATGCAGCCAGCTACTGGAATTTGTCCATACTGAATTACCACTACATTATCATGTTATTTTTAGAAGTAATATGTTCTCTGGTTCTTTCAGGTCAATTCTTTTTTACCACTTTAGTCATGTAACATGGATTGACAATTAACATATAAAAATTCTTCCACAAACCATGACCATAACAAATATTAGTATTTCTGACGGATCATATGGTTCCTCTTGAATACGGAACCACAGTCGATCAAAATACCTTCCACACAATATATATCGCAAAGAGATATCACCACAAATACATTACTTTTTCAAAATGCTTGCCTTCAAATCCTTATTTGACAGAGTGATAACAAAGTACCAAGTTTTCATTAGTAAGACATATTCAACTTTAGATGGCTCTTTAAGGCACATAGAGACGTTGTTGAGGCAGGACTATCATGAGATTAGGCTTGTGACGTTTCAGTGGCGTTTCCTTTTCTCAATTTTGAGAAAGGGGTATGACACAGAATCATCTGGCGCTTGAGAAAACAGCATACCCTCGAAACTTTTACAAGCAGGATCTCACAATAGGGCTATTTGCGCACAGTGCGTTTTTCGCGGCGTTTTTGCGCGTTTTTCGGGTGCGTTTTTGGCTTTAAAACTGCAGGACTTTGCTTCCCCAGCAAAGTCTATGAGTTTTCATTTTTGCTGTCCGCACACATCTGTTTTTTTTACCTGCGTTTTTGAGTTAAAAAAAAAAATGGACATGTCAGTTCTTTCCTGCATTTTTCTGCGTTTTCCGCCCATGCAATGCATTTGAAAAACGCAGCAATACGCAGAGATCAAAAACGCAGCAAAACGCAGCCAAAAACGCACCAAATCGCGGCAAAAACGCATGCGTTTTTTCGACGCAGGTGCGATTTTGTGCGTTTTTAGCGGCCAAAAACGCACAAAAACGCAGCGTCAAAAAGACGCAGTGTGCGAACCTAGCCTAGTACTGCTTTTGTAATCTCCAAGTGCCTTCTACAGCCATCTGGATGCCTCACTAAAGGAGGACATGACTATGCCATAGTACTGAAATATTTTTCAATGGTTGTCATTGGGTTGGTTCCGGTAAAATATGAATGTAAAAACAGAGATTTTAAAAAAGAAATAAGGGTTTGTGGTGATATCAGTCTGTGATTTATTGTGTAGGAAAATATTAGAGTTTGCAAGTTAGAGCAAGTGCTGGCACATAACAAAAATCCTTTCACATCTTGATAATTTCCATTGGGCGATATATTGCTGATTGTATGAAGCACTGATTGAGCATATTACAAGTCAATTGGCGCTCATTTATAGGGCTCATCATTTGGGCCAACACAAATTTCATGGGGGCAAACAATTCTTTGTTTTGTCAATGCCACGTTCCCTGGTTATACACAGAGAAACATAAAAGATGTGATCATCTGGCAAATAAACATCGTCTCATTCGAAATGCTTCTGCAAGGGGATGGATTCTATAGACTCATACTGCCTTTATAATCTCGGAGATGTGCTGAGGAATGTAAGTGTAACAAGGTGGCAGGGGGCGCTGTAGTCGTGGTCTGTGTCATGTCTGAGTGCAATCCCCTGGCCCTGCTACAGGCAGGTTGTAGGGCCTGTGGACATCTGGGGTTTGTCCACTTACTTGCCACTGTGGATACTTTGGTTCCTTTTCTTCTCTGGGATCAGATTCAAGCAAGGAGACAACAAAATCAAGGTATCTTTTTCTAAATACAACTTTACTTGTTCTTCATATAGGTTAGAGCAATTTCAAATCCTTCCTCTCTCTTCATTACTCTTGTTCATCTCTTTCTGTATACATCTGTACTCTACTGCTGTTTCTGCTATCGGCTGCATTCTCTCCCAGTAGGCTGGTCCAACCTTGACCATTACCTAGGGTCGCAGCTCTGCACTGTTTCATTTCTCGGGGTCCTGCATATCCCTATGTTTGCCCAGCAGTCCCACCGACAACGGAGACCTGCTTATAGGGGGACCAGTCAGACCCCAGCACACCTCCTCCCTCCTTAAGCAGCCATCTTCTTTTCTTCTAACTCTTCCATGTCATATGGACTTGTTTCCCAAACTCATCCCAGGTTCTAAACCTCTCCTTTAACCCCTGGTTGACTTGCTGTGGGATTCAGCTGAGGTACCTGCCTCTTGCAAACTAACCAGCAGATTCTATTTACTACCACTTAACCCACTCCTGTTCACTTGTCTCTACATTGCACTAAACCTTGTCTACAACATTCTTATTATTGCTCTTATACTTTACACCCTCTTTACACCCCTTACTTTACACATTACTCTGGAACACACAATAAGCTCAGTATTCAATAAGACACTATAACCTATCGGCCATTAGACGTTGCCGATTACTGTACTGCTCTGGCACTGCTACATTGCCAGCAGCCACATTGATAAGAATTCAACATTAACCATCATAAAACATTATGGTCGGTGTCTTCCGGGGGAAAAGTCTTGTGTACGCCGACTGTGACACCCCTAGACTAGTTAGGTCGTCACAGGGTACTGCACGCTCTTTATCTTCCAGCCAGTGCAGAACTCAACCCCCCCATGGTTCTGGGTTCCCAACCTGCAGTACTGCCTCCACCCGCATACACAAATCCTAATCACACCTCGCACCACACCCTGTCTCGCACATCAGTGGGCTGCTAAGCTGGAATAAGGGAGGTGGGAGGTGACAAGTCAGTTCAGTGGTAGCCCTCGAGCAGTGAGGAGCTCGAAGAAGCTGGGAGTTGGAGCTCCCAGGGGAGAAGTGGATTAGGTTGTAGACAGTGGTCTGGAGTCTGGACCCAGAGTAGTTGGAGACCTAGTTGTGGGAGATTGGGACTGGGTGCCTGGCTGAGTCTAGGAGGACAGTCAGCAAGTTCAGTCCAATAGCTGGGCTGGGGCCGAAGCACGGCTATTAACCTGCGGAGGACAGGGCCTTTACGGACTGTTTCCACGAAGCTCAGAGATCGGGGTCACTAGTGCAACGAGGAGGATAGGGCTTTCCAAGCAAAGCATCCCAATGAAATCCCAAGCATGAGCCCCTGAAAGCAACCTCCTTTGCTACCCATAGCAGGGAGCGGGTCCCGGACAGCTCCAAGCTTATGGGCCACAATAAACACTAAAATTCTGTGCACGGAGGCAGGATCCGGACTATCAGGCAGTGCTGCAGGGGACGGGACTCGGACGAGCTCCCCAAGAGGGCAGCGGCATCCAGAGACTTGGTTTACAACATTGTGAGCGTCTGCTTTCCTTCTGAGTGAGTACCTGATCAGCCCCTGCTCACAGCAAGCCTGCGCTCCCCCTGCAATCCATCCCACCAGCTAGAGTCCCGTGGCCTTCCCTACCCGTGGGAGGGGTAACGTCATCTGGCTGCCCCACTCCATCACCCCGGGTACTCCCAATGGCAGCGGCGGTACTCCCTATTACCGCACACCATGGGGGGCGTCATGAACTATATCTCCCCTGTAAATAAACCCCCTTCTACAATTAAGAGTGACCCCGTGACCCCCGGGTCCAGAGACCCTCGAGCCACGAATAGCAACACCCGGATCCAAGCGGTTCGACCGCTGCTGGGAGTGGTACACCAACCGCCTTCTTAATTAAAAAGACAAATAGTAACTGTTTACCCTTATGTTCACGCTTTTTGCCTGTATGGAGGGGATATGAAATGCTTAATTGTATTTTAAATGAAATTTCAAGCTAAAAAATAGGTATAGTACTAGTAAATCAGCACATAGAGATGGATTAGCTTGATCTTAAATCTCGAGGAATATTCATTCATAAGTTAAAATAATACATGAAAGATATAAAAATGCAACATTGTTTATCACTGCCAATTTGTAAGCAGAGAAATTCCTATTTCTAAGGTGTCCTTATAATTGTAACATGAAAATGAGGACAGCTGGCGCTTTACAGACTTTAATTAGGGAGGGATTTGAAAAAAAAAGACGTTCTTGGAACAAAATCCTACGATGAACTTGTTTCTGTGTAATGCAAAACTGAGGATGCTCCTTTCAGGAAAGATTACAGTGGAATGGAAATTGTCTTATTAATTATGTGTATTCAGAAAACAAGTCGTGCAAACATTCTCCATGTGCTTTTTTTTCTTTATGCCTAAACCTCAAACAGTAAACTTAACTGCAGATGTGAACATTCTTCTGACGACACACAGATCTGACATTGAAAAGACGTCTCTGCTGAGCCTGTTTACACAAGATGAATGTGCTGATGTCTTTTATTTTAGCTTATTTAAGAGAAAGGAAAAAATTGTTGTTCTTTTACAGTGGGAAAAACCTGCAGCCTGTGATATATCTATACCATGGGAAATGCTAATCAGCTTTAATGCTTCTAATGCTTTTGCCCAGGTAACAAAGACATATCAATAAACTACCAACCTAGTCTGCTCTTTACTCTTTTAATTCTATTTCACAAATGTAAAAAGACATACCCATAGCCATGTGTGTATGTGTTTCAGGGGATCCGCCATCTCACTCACCCTCCCTACCAAATCTATATATCACAATAAATGGCATCACTTTTTCCCCGGTATCACATGTCCACTTTCTCCGTATTACCCTTGACTGTTCCCTGTCCCTCAAACAACACATCCAAGCACTTATCACCTTCTGTCGTCTCCAATTCAAAATATTTTCACGAATTCGTCCTTACCTGAAGCCCGAATGAATCTGAATCAACAAAAATGCTAATATATGCCCTCATCATCCTCCGTCTCGTCTAATGCAATGTCACCCTCTATGGCTTCCCAACTATCACTCTTGCACCTCTCCTGTTTAACTTTAACTCTCCTGTTTAATTAATGCACTTCTCCCTAGACTCCTCCTCTGCCAATCTCTTTACTGGCATCCAATTACCCACCGAATTCAGTTTAAATTACGAAGAATAACTTACAAGGCCATTCATAATCTGTGTTGTTCTTACATCTGCCAAATAAACTCTTGATATATTCCAACATATAATTTCTGGTTCTCACAAGACCTTCTGCTCTCCTTCACTGTTGTATGTTCCTCATACAGTCACCTCCTAGATTTTTCCCTACCATCTTCAGGTATTCAGTGCCTCAAAACGTCCGACTGTCTGCTACAATTTATTCCTTCAAATGAACATGAAAACACATCTCTTCAAGAAAGCCTACAGTCTACCATGTTTCTCCGAAAATAATACCTACTCCGAACATAAGCCTTATCAGGAGAGCAGATTCCACCCACTTTTACTGCAGTTGTAATGTGAGCTAGTTCTACAGCAGTTCTACAGCAGGATTTCAGCAGCTGCTCCCGCTAGTGTTTAAGAGTGGATAATATCAAACTTTTTTATATTTTTCTCAATTAAAAACAAATAATATTATTAATACTTTATATTTTTTCAGTTACTGAATTTTTTTTTTTTTTTTTTTAATGGCACCTTCCTTTTAAAGTCATTAACCTTAGGGATCTAAAGTGACAGAAGTGAGTGACTAAAGTTACAGAAGGTTTAATTCCAACAGTGATATGCAACTCTTACTACAATAAAGAAAAAGGTAAGTAGAAGCTTATAGAAAGAAATGGAGGTCTCACAGTGAAAGAGCAGGACCAGAGCTGAGCCTAGGTCTGTCTTTAACAATGCTGATGTAACAGACCCCTTCTCAAAAAGTGGAAAGGGTGGCACAACAATACATTCCTGCGACGTTGCGCAAACTCCTCCTTCCTCCTCAAAAATGCTAGGACTAAAGCTGGTGTCACACATAACGACAACGACAACGACATCGCTGTTACGTCACCATTTTCTGTGACGTAACAGCGACCTTGTAAGTCGCTGTTATGATCGCTGCTTAGCTGTCAAACACAGGGACGCAGCAGCAATCATAACGTCGCTACATGTGCAGAGAGCAGGGAGCCGCGCACACTGCTTAG
The DNA here is from genome assembly GCF_048569485.1 of Anomaloglossus baeobatrachus. Classification (NCBI taxonomy): domain Eukaryota; kingdom Metazoa; phylum Chordata; class Amphibia; order Anura; family Aromobatidae; genus Anomaloglossus; species Anomaloglossus baeobatrachus. The sequence continues at coordinate 480,455,778 of NC_134356.1, forward strand.
CGCTGGCTCCTTGCTCTCCTAGCTACAGTACACATCGGGTTAATTAACCCGATGTGTACTGAAGCTACATGTCACAGTGCAGAGAGCAGGGAGCCGCGCACACTGCTTAGCGCTGGCTCCTTGCTCTCCTAGCTACAGTACACATAGGGTTAATTACCCGATGTGTACTGCAGCTACATGTGCACAGAGCTGGAGCCGGCACTAGCAGCAAGAGCGGCGGAGGCTGGTAATGAAGGTAAATATCGGGTAACCAGGGAAAGGTCTTCCCTTGGTTACCCGATGTTTACAGTGGTTACAGCTTTCCGCAGCTGCCAGACGCCGGCTCCTGCTCCCTGCTCGCTTCATTTCGTCGCTCTCTCGCTGTCACACACAGCGATGTGTGCGTCACAGCGGGAGAGCGACGACGAAAAAATGAAGCAGGACATTCAGCAACGAGCAACGACCTCACAGCAGGGGCCAGCTCGTTGCTGGATGTCACACACAGCGACAGCGACGAGACGTCGCTGCAACGTCACAGAAAATGGTGACGTAGCAGCGACGTCGTTGTCGTCGTCGCTGTGTGTGACACCACCTTAAGGAAAAGGGATGAATGTTTACACTTGGGTGATTGTGCACAAGTTTGTCAACACCTGTGTAAATACTGTGCACATTTGTTTGCAGAGTAAATTAAAAGACTCTTGCACATGTTTTTCCATAAAGACTTTAGGATGGCCAATCTTTTATCCCTCCAAAATATGTCTATCCCACTAGTGTCTCATAGAGGATTTTCCCTTCTCCCTAGTGGAATTATGCCCCAGGCTGTTGTCTTCCAGTGCCAGTAATCATTTCTCAATGTGAAAGCGGAAAAAAGTATTATGTTATGTGTAGTAACTTCAGACTGCATTCATAACAGATCATCGCCTTCTCTCTTTATGAAGAAAAAAAGGAAAAAAGACACAGACCAGTCATCCCACAACCTGCGGTGATAAGTTGCTGCTAAGCATAGAAAATGGGGCTCTTAGTACACATTTTAATGGAACTGTGTAACACCACCTGTGATGTAAGTAGGTGGACAGGCTTCAATCAACACCAATACCACAACTAGTATGGATGGCTACATGCAAAATTCAATAGAAATACCAATAAACAAACAGCAAGCCAAATTTTTTAAAATTACCAATAATTCTTTATTAACAATTAAAATTAATAATTAATAAAACCTGAATGGACCACCACAAGTGTTAGATTGTATTGATATGGGGGACCCAGCACCTGTAATAATGAGGTACTAGACCTACAAACTTAAATATATAGTTATATCAAATATAAACCAGACTATATATGGCAAAGGAACCAACACTACCTATTGTTAAGTTATGTATAAGGATTAACAAGTATTCACATGTGTGAAAAATAAGTAAAATATAACCATTTGAGTCACAAGCATTATTACCAATTGGCAGCAAGTCCAATACCAAGAAAGGTGCAGCGTCCCCCCACACTAACGCGCATTTCGTAACAAGCGTGCTTCGTCCAGGAGTGATTAGTTGATACTCAAAAGGCTCCTTTTAAAGGGTAATGCATCCCGCGATGAATTAAATGAGGATCCGGTGTACGCGATGGAAGAAAACAGTCCAGTGCGTCATATCCAGTCAACAAATCCCATGACCAGCCCGGTTTCCATGGACTCCATCGTGGTAGTGCAGGTAAAAACAAACAGCCGAGACCTCATATCTGAAAGTCCATCACATGACTAACTCGGTTTTCATGGAGAGATGTAAACATAGTCTCATAATGGGATGGTCTTCAGTTTACTAATATCCTCCTCCTGTCTCGCATTCTCTATGTCAAGCACATGTTCTCGGATACGTCGTCTCAACTCTCTAGATGTCATCCCCACATATGCTAAACCGCAAGGGCATGTTGCTTGATATATAACGGCTTTGGTTGTACAGTTAATGCTGTGGGTAATCTTGTATATCTTCTCATGACTTGAATCCTCAAAAGTGTAGCTGTTGCAGATATTAGCACACGCTACACACTTCCCACATGATGTACACCCCCATTTTGGGCTTATTGTTCCAAAGAATGTTTTACTTGGTGAATTTACCTCATGGCGACTCCTCACCAGTGTATCTCGAAGATTTTTGGATTTTCTGTATGTTATTGATGGGATTTGATGAATGTGTTCCGCAATCGTTTTATCTAACAAAAGAATAGACCAATGTCTCTCTAAGATTTTCTTAAATTGCTCACTCCAGGAATTATAATCCAAGATACAACATACCTTCGTAAGATCTTTATCTTTTTTCGCCCTGTATTGGAGCAATTCCATCCTCTTCTTTGTAAACGAGCTATTATATGCCTGGCAAATCGATTTCTTGTTGTATCCCCGATCTCTAAAGCGAGAACATAAATCATCAGCTTGTTTTTCACATGACCCATTATTAGAGCAAATCCGCCTGGCTCTCAAAAACTGTCATTTAGGGAACCTTTAGAGTAACAACTAATCACTCCTGGACGAAGCATGCTTGTTGCAAAACGCGCTTCAGTGTGGGGGGACACCGCACCGTTCTTGGTATTGGACATGCTGCTTATTGGTAATATTGCTTGTGACTCAAATGATTATCTTTTACTTATTTTTCACACATGTGAATACTTGGTAATCCTTATACATAACTTAACAATAGGTAGTGTTGGTTCCTTTACCATATATAGTCTGGTTTATATTTGATATAACTATATATTTAAGTTTGTAGGTCTAGTACCTCATTATTATAGGTCCGGGATCTCCCATATCAATTACCATCCGTCACTTGGGGTGGTCCATTCAGGTATTATGAATTGTTAATTTTAATTGTTAATAAAGAATTATTGGTAATTTTTTGAAAATTTGTCTTGCTGTTTGTTTATTGGTATTTTTAGGTGAACAGGCTGTCAACGTTCTACCATGAAGGCACCAATTGTTTTAATGTAATGCTTTTATTTGTTTTGCATGAGTGTTTCTTACATGTCTCCATCCTCCTGAAGGCTGCAAATACTGTTAGTCAGACATGACAGAATTACTGTAAGGCCAGACCATAGGGGGAGGAGTGTTAGGAAGCCGTGGAAGGGGGTTTCTGGTTCAAGTTAGTTAAGTAGACACCTTGAGAAAAAAGACAAGTGATGGGTAGGTGTGAAAAAGAATAAGGGAGCAAGTCAGGCAAAGAACCTTTATTCTTAATAAAAACCAGATCATTTTTATTAAGCACCAAAATTCAAATAACATTGTTACAAAGGGTAAATGAATAATAGTACCTTCATTCTTACATATTATTGTATATCATCTTGATGTACAACATAGTTATTCTAAATAAAGGATTAACTTGTCAAATTTACTTTTTATTCTTCCTGCAACTCCAAGAAAATATAACTTCTGTCAAATTCCCCCATAAACATTTCAGTATTATCTATATATATAATTGCCTTATTCATTCTGTCTGTCTGTCTGTCTGTCTTGCTCCAAAATTGTGTCACCGTGACAGTGTCACCGTGACAGTGTCGTTAGAGTGACCACTGTCGGATTGGCCGCTGGGCTTGGCCTGGCCCTGCTCCCCACACGGATTGGCCACTCGCCTCGACCTGGCCCCGCCCCCCGCATGGATTGGCCGCTTGCCCCTTCCCCCGAATTCAAACAAAGCCCCGACTCCCCCAGCCCAGACATAACCTTGCGATGCTGGGATCGTGACTGAGCCGGTGTATGCTGGTAACCATGATAAACATCGGGTAACTATAGGAAGCGCTTCCCTTAGTTACCCGATGTGTATCATGGTTACCAGCGAACATCGGCTTCCGGTACACATGTGCAGGGAGCCGCCATACGCTGCGGTCAATAATGAAGTGTCTTGCAGCGGTGAAAGAATTAAAGACACTGCAAGACACTTCATTATAGGCAGCGGGCACCCCCAGAAGAGAGAAAACAGAAGAAAGAAGACCCCCGATCATACACACCAGACGCCGACCGGGAGCAGGTGAGCACATCAAGGTCATGCAGCAGCGGAACACACACACACGCACACACATAAGAACAGACACACACACATCAGATCACACTCACTCACTCTCACACACACCTCACACACACATCAGATCGCATCCACACACTCACAACATCCAGTGATATCGCTTACTTCTCGGCGGCGATTCTGTGCGTGCAGTGACCTTCCAGGACCTGCCGGAGGATCACATGGCCGGAAGCATGTGGTATCTCCGGATGTGTGAGCGCGTATGTGCGATATCGTCAGTGTGTGTGCGTGTATGCGATCGGATGTGTGTGTGTATGCGATCGGATGTGTGCGTGTATGCGATCGGATGTGTGCGTGTATGCGGTCGGATGTGTGCGTGTGTTCTGATGTGTGAGTGTATGCGATCAGATCTGTGAGTGTCGGCAGAAGGCAGAGGAGCACGGCGTGCAGCACAGCTGCTGGGACCGCCCACCGGAGGGCACAGGGAGAAGTGGAGTGTGAGTGTATGCGATCAGATGTGTGCGTGTATACTGTCTGATGTGTGACTGTGGAGCACGATGGGGAGTGCGCAGCATGGGGGATGGAGCATGATGGGGGGTGCGCAGCATGGGGGATGGAGCACGATGGGGGGTGCGCAGCATGGGGGATGGAACACGATGGGGGGTGCGCAGCATGAGGGAGGGAGCACGATGGGGGTGCGCAGCATGGGGGGTGCGCAGCATGGGGGATGGAGCACGATGAGGGGTGCGCAGCATGGGGGATGGAGCACGATGGGGGGTGCGCAGCATGGGGGATGGAGCACGATGGGGAGTGCGCAACATGGGGGATGGAGCACGATGGGGGGTGCGCAGCATGGGGGATAGGGTGCGCAGCATGGGGGATGGAGCATGATGGGGGATGCGCAGCATGGGGGATGGAGCACGATGGGGGGTGCGCAGCATGGGGGATGGAGCACGATGGGGGTGTGCAGCATGGGGGATGGAGCACGATGGGGCTGCGCAGCATGGGGGATGGAGCACGATGGGGGTGCGCAGCATGGGGGATGGAGCACGATGGGGGGTGCGCAGCATGGGAGATGGAGCACGATGGGGGGTGCGCAGCATGGGGGATGGAGCACAATGGGGAGTGCGCAGCATGGGGGATGGAGCACGATGGGGGTGCGCAGCATGGGGGATGGAGCACGATGGGGGGTGCGCAGCATGGGGGATGGAGCACGATGGGGGGTGCGCAGCATGGGGGATGGAGCACGATGGGGGGTGCGCAGCATGGGGGATGGAGCACAATGGGGAGTGCGCAGCATGGGGGATGGAGCACGATGGGGGTGCGCAGCATGGGGGATGGAGCACGATGGGGGGTGCGCAGCATGGGGGATGGAGCACGATGGGGGGTGCGCAGCATGGGGGATGGAGCACGATGAGGGGTGCGCAGCATGGGGGATGGAGCACGATGGGGAGTGCGCAGCATGGGGGATGGAGCACGATGGGGAGTGCGCAGCATGGGGGATGGAGCACGATGGGGGTGCGCAGCATGGGGGATGGAGCACGATGGGGGGTGCGCAGCATGGGGGATGGAGCACGATGGGGGGTGCGCAGCATGGGGGATGGAGCACGATGAGGGGTGCGCAGCATGGGGGATGGAGCACGATGGGGAGTGCGCAGCATGGGGGATGGAGCACGATGGGGGTGCGCAGCATGGGGGATGGAGCACGATGGGGGGTGCGCAGCATGGGGGATGGAGCACGATGGGGGGTGCGCAGCATGGGGGATGGAGCACGATGAGGGGTGCGCAGCATGGGGGATGGAGCACGATGGGGAGTGCGCAGCATGGGGGATGGAGCACGATGGGGGTGCGCAGCATGGGGGATGGAGCACGATGGGGGGTGCGCAGCATGGGGGATGGAGCACGATGGGGGGTGCGCAGCATGGGAGATGGAGCACGATGGGGGGTGCGCAGCATGGGGGATGGAGCACAATGGGGAGTGCGCAGCATGGGGGATGGAGCACGATGGGGGTGCGCAGCATGGGGGATGGAGCACGATGGGGGGTGCGCAGCATGGGGGATGGAGCACGATGGGGGGTGCGCAGCATGGGGGATGGAGCACGATGAGGGGTGCGCAGCATGGGGGATGGAGCACGATGGGGAGTGCGCAGCATGGGGGATGGAGCACGATGGGGGTGCGCAGCATGGGGGATGGAGCACGATGGGGGGTGCGCAGCATGGGGGATGGAGCACGATGGGGGGTGCGCAGCATGGGGGATGGAGCACGATGGGGGGTGCGCAGCATGGGGGATGGAGCACGATGGGGGGTGCGCAGCATGGGGGATGGAGCACGATGGGGGGTGCGCAGCATGGGGGATGGAGCACGATGGGGGTGCACACCTCCCCCCCAAAACACACACACACCGCCACACACGCACCACACAACACACCACACACACACACTGGGAACCACAAACACCGCCCTACACAGACACCCACACACAGACAACGCTGCACACACACAACACCCAACACACAAACACCGCGGCACACACAAATATACGCACATACCGTGCAACACACACACTGCACAAAACATACCTCCCCCAAAACACACACACGCACTCCACACCCACACAAACCGCGCAACACACACAGCACCACACACAGACAACACTGCAGACACACAGCGCTCCACAAACAACACAACACACACACCGCAACACACAAACAACACCGCTCTCACACACCCACACCCAGACAACACCCAGAACATTTACAGCGCCCTACACAAACACTGGAAACTACACACAACAACATTGATATATATAACAAAAAACATACATTAAACTACACAATAAATTCTAGAATACCCGATGCATTAGAATCGGGCCACCTTCTAGTCTATATCTATAATTGCCTTATTCTGTCTGTCTGTCTTGCTCCAAAATTGTGTCATGGTGACAGTGTCATTACAGTGACAACTGTCGGATTGGCCGCTGGGCTCGGCCTGGCCCCGCCCCCCCACGGATTGGCCACTCACCTCGGCCTGGCCCCGCCCCCCGCATGGATTAGCCGCTCGCCCCGGCCCTCCGCACGCATCGCCCGCTCCAGCGTACACCGGCTCCTGGTACACATGTGCAGGGAGTCGGCATACGCTGACGCCTCGCCCGCTCACCCCCGCCACACGTTGGCACACTCGGCCCCGCCCCCGGCGGACATAACCTTGCGATGCTGGGATCGTGACGGAGCCGTTGTACGCTGGTAACCATGATACACATCGCATAACTATAGGAAGCGTTTCCCTTAGTTACCCGATGTGTATCATGGTGACCAGCGTACACCGGCTCCCGGTACACATGTGCAGGGAGCCGGCATACGCTGACGCCTCGCCCGCTCAGCCCCGCCCCCGGCACATGTTGGCACGCTCGGCCCCGCCCCTGGCGGCCCCAGCATTGGGGATGGAGCACGATGGGGGGTGTGCAGCATGTAGGATGGAGCACGATGGGGGGTGTGCAGCATGGAGGATGGAGCACGATGTAGAGTGCGCAGCATGGGAGATGGAGCACGATGGGGGGTGCGCAGCATGGAGGATGGAGCACGATGGGGGGTGTGCATCATGGAGGATGGAGCACGATTGGGGGTGCGCAGCATGGAGGATGGAGCACAATGGGGGGTGTGCATCATGGAGGATGGAGCACGATGGGGGGTGTGCAGCATGGGGGATGGAGCACGATGGGGGGTGCGCAGCATGTCAGATGTAGCACAATGGGGGGTGCGCAGCATAGGGAATGGAGCACGATGGGGGGTGTTCTGCATGGGGGATGGAGTACAATAGGGGGTGCGCAGCATGGGGGATGGAGTACAATAGGGGGTGCGCAGCATGGGGGATGGAGAACGATGGGGGGTGCGCAGCATGGGGGATGGAGCACGATGGGGGGTGCGCAGCATGGGGGATGGAACACAATGGGAGGTGCGCAGCATGGGGGATGGAGCACGATGAGGGGTGCGCAGCATGGGGGATGGAGCACGATGAGGGGTGCGCAGCATGGGGGATGGAGCACAATGGGGGGTGCACAGCATGGGGGATGGAGCACGATGGGGGTGCGCAGCATGGGGGATGGAGCATGATGGGGGTGCGCAGCATGGGGGATGGAGCATGATGGGGGTGCGCAGCATGGGGGATGGAGCACGATGGGGGTGCACAGCATGGGGGATGGAGCACAATGGGAGGTGCACAGCATGGGGGATGGACCACGATGGGGATGCGCAGCATGGGGGATGGAGCACGATGGGGGGTGCGCAGCATGGGGGATAGAGCACGATGGGGTTGCACACCTCCCCCCAAAACACACACAGCCACACGCGCACCGCACAACACACCACACACACACTGGGACCCACAAACACCGCCCTACACAGACACCAACACACACACAGACAACGCCGCACACACACAAAACCCAACACACAAACACCGCGGCATACACAAATATACGCACATACCACGCAACACACACTGCACAAAACATACCTCCCCCCAAAACACACACACACACTCCAGACCCACACAAACCGCGCAACACACACAGCACCACACACACAGAACGCTGCAGACACACAGCGCTCCACAAACAACGCAACACACACAACGCAACACACAAACAACACCGCTCTCACACACCCCCACCCAGAACATTTACAGCGCCCTACACAAACATTGGCAACTGCACACAACATCTATATATATAACAAAAATCATACATTAACTACACAATACGTAAATTCTAGAATACCCGATGCGTTAGAATCGGGCCACCTTCTAGTTGATTATAATCAGTTTTCAAATAAAAATCATTCAGAATTGCTATCATGCATTTTAGATATACATGACAGGCTCACCATTTTACCACCTGAATTCAAAAGGTCCATACACATCTTGCAAAAATCGATAACATGTGCCATTGTGCCATACCTCAAATAGTGAGATGTTAGTTTATATTTTGACCCAAAATATGTAAGCTCGCAATCCATTTGTCAAGGATTCTCACACATGTGAGTCCCTAAACTAATTTAGTTAGAAAAACCACATAGAATCCTTGACAATGCATATTTGGGCCAAAATATAAACTAACATCTCACTATTTGAGGTAAGGCACTTTTTATTGATTTTTCAAGGATGTGTGTGGACCTTTTGAATTCAGGTGGTAAAATGGTGACCCTGTCATGTGTTATGCACTCATATAGTGGTAACTGACCCGCCTGACTTAGTGTTGTGCATCATTTATAGGCTATAGTTCAGACACTGTGCATCTCGCGTATCCGTGTGAGATGCACTTATATATAGTGCTGATGGGCCCACCTGACCTAGGTTTTTGGCGTCATTTATAAGTTACAGTTCAGACATTGTGCATTTCACTTATTATATGATGGGCTCCCAGTGCAAGCCTTATGAGTGTGCATATCTTATGCTAAGCAGCCGCCCCCCTCCCCTCTAGTGAGAAGGTTAGAGTGGCTGTATCATCAGCATCTTGCACCTGGGCTGCAGCCATCTTTATGAGGAAGGCTCACCACATTCTGTGTGTGCATACATCATCTGTCTTGGCTCCTTTTGGTAGGTCACCTAGGGGACTATAACGATCAGCTGTCTGATCGCTCATTTATTTCTCCTGATCAGAGCAGCATCGCTCTGACCGGGAGAAATGATCATCACCTGTAACAGCCTGTACTCAGCTGTTTGTTTACAGGACCTTAGTCATGTGAGCACAGGAGTCATCACATGATGAGCTACCATGACAACCAATGGAAGTCACATGATCATGTCCTGTGACTTCCAGTATCGGCCTGTAAGTAAAGTTTTAGCGTGATCGCGGTTATAATGGCGCTGTCATTTATTGACAGCACCATTTAAGGGCTTAAAAGGCACGGGCAGATAACTATTCCGCTCGTGCCTGGCAGGCACACATGTCAGCTGTATAAATCAGCTGAGATGCGTGCCGATCTCCCCCGACTGGCGGAATGCTCCAGAGAAGAAAGGCTCCACGATAGGTGTATATAAAACTTCACCTGTATTTCTTGTATAAAACAATATTCAAAAGTATTAAAAATAGGAAACCAGCATGGATATGTAGGCAAAAATATTTAGAACAAGACTACGCGTTTCGGTATAAAACCTTCATCATGGTCTAGTTAGACCATATATATTTGCCAACACTTGCCTTCTACACCCATAAATTCCCTTTAGTCTCTGAATTTATATGTCGGAGGTTCTATAACCAAATAGTAAGTTTAGGTACAAGCGTCGTAGATTGACAACTGTGAAGTTATTGGGCATAAATCCTGTCTGGTCTTCATGGATCACTTCAGTTATCAATTTGCGTTGCCTGTTGGCTAATACGTTAGCTAATATTTTAACATTTACGGGGAGCAGGGTTATTGGTTGATATGAATCTTGGTACTCAGGCTTATTTCCTGGTGTTAACAATAAAATTAATATTGTTTCACTCATAGAGGTGGTTAAACTTCCCAACAATTCTGCTTCCTCAAACACTCCAATAATTTTGAATGCAAAATCTCTCCAAATTCTTCACTTCTGGACTTTACCGCTTGCCCCTTGTGTCCCGGCTGCACCGCATTTAGGCCTTCCGGGGTTGATTGCCGGACAGTCCCTGTATAGGGGTTCGCTCTGGTGGTCTCCCTGGGGGAGTCCGGTGCGTGGCCCCGGGAATCCCCTTCGCTCCGTTTCAGAAAGGTATTTGTTTGTGTTTGTTATACTGTGTATTTCCGTTGTGTATCTACCGTGGTTACATATCATAAAAACATCTTGTACCACAAACTCGTCTCTGGCTGTCATTGCCCTAACGCTATCGAAATCCTCAAACATACAATAGTATTACAAATAGGCTGAGAAGCACTTCCAGGTTTAGGAGTACTGGTTTTAAATCACTGCGGGATGTGGCGGGCGTTGCCTAAGGAAGGAAGATCTGTTCAGTACATGTATGTCTCTGGACGAGCAGGCCACAGGCAGAGAGCTGGAGGAGGATCTAGGACTGCGATCCGAGTGAGTACCCTGTATGGAAGGAAGAACAGTGGGATGGGAAGACCGTACGGAACCGCGTGCTGGGCCCCAACCCCCCCCCCCCCTGCCCAGTAGGGGTCTGTCCCACGGGTCGCAGCATGACAATCTAGAGCAAAAACAGTGCATGTGAAGAGACCCTAAACAGGTTTTCTGAAAAGTTAAAACAAATTAACACAGAAATGATAACTCCCCCCTCAGCTCCAGCACAGATGCCCCGGAAGTCTATGGCAGTCGTGACGCTAGGCTGCAGTAATCTTGTGGCTGTGTAAGGGTGGTGGACATTTTCTGGCGCATTCCTACCCCTGAAGACACCAATCACGTTATTGTCTTGTAATGTGAACACAGTCCTGCATCTTTTGCAAATATTGTGTCTTGTGGATTATAATGTAATGTATTTTTGTGTAATGTGATGTAAGGTATGGTATACAATAAGTATTGTATGTGTTAATGTGTTGTATAGGAAGTTACCAGACTATAGGTTCAGCAACAGTTAATTATTGGGACTAGCCCACCATGGGAAGGGTCAAGTAAAAGGGAAAGTGATTGTTCATTCTGGAGGAGTCAGTGAAGACCTAGTGAGCAAATATGACATACCTATAGTCAGTCGGTTGTGAATGTCATATAAAGTGGGTGGTTTGTGGCAACAAAAAGAGAGGAGATGGAAGACTAGATAGCGTGAACCACGAGTGCTGACAGAGAAACAGTGTAAACAATGTTGAAACAAAAGACAAATCCTCAAACAGAGTGGCCCGAGACAATAGGAGCCGGAGGAGAGGACTTTAGTGGCCAGACCCCGTGAACGTAGTCAACTACCTAAGCAGTTTCCCTCTAGACGTCTGGGAATGCAAAGCTTTAAGGGGCCGATACATGCTACAATTTATCTGACGATCACATGTGCAACGCGACACGCCCAGAACGTATTTACGATTTGCCGGTATCGCTTATAGGTCATTTATTTGCTGTCACACGTAACAATCTCAAAATCGACGCATCAGCGATCAACGATATATTGTTGGACCCAGGCGGTCGTTTGAATGTTGTTCAATGTTGGCAGGGTGTCAAACGGAGCAACATGTCGGCTGCTTCCCCAAAACGAATGAGTTGCTCATAGGTGTCACGCAACGACGTCGCAAACGATGCCGGATGTGCGTCACGGAATCCGTGACCCCAACGACATATATCCTGATAAATCGACGCGTGTAACGGGCCCTTTACTCTGGACATGATGTGACACTTAAGGAGACTGGACGTGATAATGCAGGAACGGAAGGTGACCGTCATAGTGTGTGCTGTAACACTGGGCGGGGTTGCGCTAGGATTCACAGGGTCATTTAGACCTGAAGCAACCCAGTGGTAACTTAAACATTATCTGATAATGATGTGCAAAACTGTAACATGCTGAAAGAAATGTGCCCGCTATCTGGTGTGAAGTTGTGATAGAGAATGAATCGTACAGTAAAGAATTGTTGTTTAAAGTGAACTGTTGTTCTCCTTGTACGTGAGTCGTCATCTATGCCTGGCCAGCCAACGTCAGTAGCAGTATGCAGCCTACATGTATTCCCAGACAATACAATAGAAGTCCACACACTCAGCAAGGAATTTAATGTAGCTTGCCATTGCATACAGAGTCAATCACCCACCCAAGTCTACCGCCCCACACCACTCTACAGCTGTACCTTTTATCATGGCTGCAAAGTGAATAATGACTAGCAGGTGTGACGCCCCTGGACTAGTCAGAGCGTCACAGGGGACTGCATGCTCTTTATTCTTAGTGCAGGACTCAACCCCTCTTGGTTCTGGGTTCCCAACCTGCAGCACTGCCTCCATCAGCATCCAAAAATCCCAATCACACCTCACACCACACCCTGTCAGGCACACCAGTGGGCTGCTAAGCTGGAATAGGGCCGCCCACCTAGGGGTCAGGCAGGGAGGTGGTAGGTGACAAGTCAGTTGGCTCCACGGGAGCGAAGAGAGAGTCTAAAGTAGCCCTCGAGCAGTGAGGAGCTAGGAGGAAGTGAGTGGCTCCCGGGGAGGAGAAGATTGGGTTGCAGACGGTGGTCTGGACCCGGAGGAGTCGGAGACCCGGTCATGGGATATTGGGACTGGGTACCTGGACTTAGTCTTGGCGGACGGTCGGTAGCTCAAGTACAATAGCCGGTCTGGGACCGAAAGCACATCGGGGTACTGGACCCTAGGTCGGGGAGGGGCTTCAAGCAACCTGGCAATTAACATGCGGAGGATAGGGCCTTTATGGACTGTCCAAATGAAGCTCAGAGATCGGGAGCACTAGCGCAACGAGGGGGATAGGGCTTTCCAACCAAAGCAGCCCACTGAAATCCCAAGCGTGAGCTCCAAGTCCTGAGAGCTCAGCTCCTTCACACCAAAAAGTGAGGAGCAGGGCTCGGACAGCTTCAAGCTTACGGGCCACTTGGATACTACAAAATTTGTGCACGGAGGCAGGCTCCGGACAATCAGGCAGTACTGCAGGGGACAGAGAACCGGACAAGCTCCCCCCCAAGAGGGCAGCGGCACCCAGAGACTTGGTTTACTACGTTGTCAGCATCTGCTTTCCTTCTGAGTGAGTACCTGATCACCCCCTGCTCCCAGCGAGCCTGCGCTCCCCTGCAACCTCCTCCATCATCCAAAGTCCTGGGGCCTTCCCTACCCGTGGAGGGTAACGTCATCTGGCTGCACCATTCCTTCACCCCGGGTACTCCCACTAGCAGCGGCGGTACTCATCATTACTGCACACGACGAGTGGTGTCACGAATTATCTAATGCCCTGTAAATATATGTAGATGTAGCAGCAGAAGTGGAGCAGGGACGCCAGACTCTGCCATAAAGTTCCTGGACACCACCGAGGCCAGATGGTGGCAGCACGAGACTGGTCACCAGAGTGCGCTGCTCCTGGAACCACGGCCTGGATAGAACAAGAAACAGAGCAACTGTGCAGGAGGATGCAGACGCAATTCCTCTATATCCTGGACCATTGGAGGGAAGAGATGAGTAGCCTGGCAGTGGTGGTTAAAGCCAGTGAGATAGAAGTCCCACGCGAGGAGCAGGTAAGCAGTTACCCTGTCCCGGTTGACCCAGCCCACCTGTCCCCGGGATCCGGTCTGCCCCCACCCGTTGCAAGCATCAAGCCACCGTCACCCTCGCCCTCGTTGGATGCCGAGCCGCTGCCCCTAACACCGGCAGCAGAACCTCCAGTCTCCGTCTACGAGGAGCAGGCTGCAGAGCCCCTGACCTTGCCACCTGACCAGGCCACGACAGCGCTTGTCCCAGCACCGGCCCGACCAGACCCAGCCACATCACCAGGCCTATACCCCGATACGGAGAACCCGGACTCTGCATCCCTGGCTGCGAAACAGCCAGTTTCTCTATCCACCATAGCGGAGGCGGAGCCTGTGGAGATGCCAGCTCCGCCATCGCGTGGCATCCCGGCGGCTGCTGGGGCCTCAGGAGTCCACTTACAACCGATGCCACTGAGGCAGGCGAAGCCGGATGCCGACGCCCCTTACTGGGAAAGAGAGCAGCAACGGCTGCATCTGGAGATTACAACAAGAGAACAGCGACGACGAGAGATTGCTGCCCGCATCAGACAAGAAAAGGAGCACTTGAGGAATGTCAGCTTCCGGGTCAGAGGGCCACGGTACCGTGGCCTAGTGCAGTGATTTGACCCCAATAAAGGATGGAGGTTCATTATGGAAGCGGGCCTCACGGCTGGGGTATTCGTTTCCCAGAGAGATGTGGAAGGGCATCTCCCGAGGGGGCACCCGGGCCGTAACCTGGAGCCGGGAGAGGTGGTTTCCTATACCCGGCATTGTGGAGAGCGGGGCTGGTATGCCCTAGATGTGAAGAGGCCTGTCCTTCTGGATGAAAAAGCTATGCCGGCCTCTGCCGTGAATTACGGGCTGTATTGATAGCGGGACCCGGCTAGGTAATTCTAATGTTGTGTGTTTTTTTTGTTATTTTTTTAAGTTTGTTATTTTTCTGAAACAAAATGATAAGTAAAATTTGAAAAATGCTAAAAATGTTGATTATACGGGAAAGTCACCTGATTTTCTGCCAATTATTTGAAAGTTAAACATGGACCATGGCTGCGGGACTGGCAGCAGCCAGCACGAACTTGTGCTTTTGTATATAGTTGTGCCCAGTGCGCCTACCAGAGTCGTCTTTTGAGCCTCCATAACTTCAACCCTGTCACGGAACCAAGTAGGAAGCAGCGGGCTTCAGGTTGTTTGGGTGGCGGGTTGAAGGGAGAGGGACAATGGGAATGGACGGTCACAGGAAGGGGCTGCAGTGGAGTAGGCTGAGCCACCAGCTACCGCCAGAACCGGTAGCGTTCCCAGGCTTCTCTTAATAAAAAGGAACTCTACGAGTTTTTACAATGTAACGTTTAAGTAATGTGCCTCCCCTGTGAGGGCAGTGAAATTGTCAATTAAACTTGTTATTTTCCTCTTTTCCAGTTAACAAAATAAACCTCGGGTTGTCCTGTAGCTCGGGGACGAGCTACGTTTAACCAAGTGGGAATGTGATGCCCCTGGACTAGTCAGGGTGTCACAGGGGATTGCACGGTCTTTATCCTTAGTGCAGGACTCAACACCTCTTGGTTCTGGTTCCCAACCTGCAGCACTGCCTCCATCAGCATCCAAAAATCCCAATCACACCTCACACCACACCCTGTCAGGCACACCAGTGGGCTGCTAAGCTGGAATAGGGCCGCTTACCTAGGGGTCAGGCAGGGAGGTGGTAGGTGACAAGTCAGTTGGCTCCAGGGGAGCAAAGAGAGTCTAGAGTAGCCCTCGAGCAGTGAGGAGCTAGGACGAAGTGTGTTGCTCCCGGGGAGGAGAAGATTGGGTTGCAGACAATGGTCTGGACCCGGAGGAGTTGGAGACCCGGTCATGGGATATTGGGACTGGGTACCTGGACTTAGGGGTACTTTACATGCTGCGGCATCGCTACCGATATATCGTGGGGGTCACGTCGTTAGTGACGCACATCCGGTGTCGGTAGCGACATCGCAGCGCGTAACACTAATGAGCGACGATCAACGATCGCAAAATCATTCCAAAACGGTGATCACGCCGTTCATTTCCTTAATTTCATTCCTTAATATTGCTGCTACCACTGGTACGATGTTTGTCGTTCCTGAAGCAGCACACATCGCTATGTGTGACACCGCGGGAGCGATGAACATCTCCTTACCTGCGTCCACCGGCATTGCGGAAGGCAGGAGGTGGGCGGGATATTCTGTCCCGCTCATCTCCGCCCCTCCGCTTCTATTGGCCGGTCGCTGTGTGACGACGCAGTGAAGTCGCTATGACGCCGAACGCACCTCCCCCTTAAAGGAGGGATTGTTCGGCGGTCACAGTGATGTCAGTGACCAGGTATATGCGTGTGACGCTGCCGCAGCGATAATGTTCGCTACGGCAGCGAGCACCAAATGTCGCATGAGCGACGGGGGCGGGTGCTATCGCGCTCAACATCGCTAGCAATCACTAGCAATGTCGCAGCTTGTAAAGTACCCTTTAGTCTCGGAGGACGGTTGGTAGCTCAAGTACAATAGCCGGTCTGGGACCGAAAGCTTGTCGGGGTACTGAACCCTAGGTCGGGGAGGGTCTTCAAGCAACTCGGCAATTAAGCTGCGGAGGATAGGGCCTTTATGGATTGTCCAAAACGAAGCTCAGAGATTGGGGGCACTAGCGCAACGAGGGGGATAGGGCTTTCCAACCAAAGCAGCCCAAGCGTGAGCTCCTGAGAGCACAGCTCCTTCACACCAAAAAGTGGGGAGCGGGGCCCGGACAGTTTCAAGCTTATGGGCCACTTGGACACTACTAAATTTGTGCACGGAGGCAGGCTCTGGACCATCAGGCAGTACTGCAGGGGACAGAGACCCAGACGAGCTCCCCCCAAGAGGACAGCGGCACCCAGAGACTTGGTTTACTACGTTGTCAGCGTCTGCTTTCCTTCTGAGTGAGTACCTGATCACCACCTTCTCCCAGCAAGCCTGCGCTCGACTGCAATCTACCCCATCATCCAGAGTCCTGGGGCCTTCCCTACCCGTGGAGGGTAACGTCATCTGGCTGCCCCATTCCATCACCCCGGGTACTCCCACTGGCAGCGGCCGTACTCACCGCTACCGCACATCATAGGTGGCGTTACGAACTATCTAATCCCCTGTAAATAACCCCTCCATCACATTTTAGAAAGAGTCCGGAGACCCTCGAGCCATGAGTAGCGACATCCGGATCCGAGCGGTTCGACCGCTGCCGGGGCAGTACACAGGAACCACCTGAGCATTGGTATTGAAGCCAAAATAGTTTGGGGGTCATATAGATTTTTTTTTTTTAATCGCTTTATATTTTGCGGTTTGTGAGGTAGAATGTTCAAAAAGATGACAATTCTGTTAATGTTTTCTATTCTTTGACTGTTAATGTTGTGGAATATTTAATTATTGGGGCCCCACTTGAATTTCGCCAGGACCTAAATTTATAATCGGCACTGGCTATTCCGGTTATGTTATAAACTGTATCTAAGGGACTGTGAAAATGATTGCGTGTCAAATACTAATCGTCAATTGAAAATTATAGAGGGATCTCTGTTTGATCATTTTTCTTCCCTTGAAATCTGTGAGACATTGATGTATTACTGGATATCTTAATTAATAGTGATACCTGCTACGCAGGCCAGATAAGCAGCCCAAATCCTAATCAATATGAATATAGACCAAGGATTAAAATATAACTTTTAATTTATACTGTCTAAAAAAGACCAACATACAAAAAGTGCAGTGCAATAAAGAATAATAAAATGGATAGATCTCACCAAACTTCTTTCCGAGTAGATCTCACACCACTGGATACACGGGCAAAAGAGGGCTGACTTGGAAAAAAGGGGTAACAAAGTCAGTGTATGCTAACCCCTGTGGTGCCCATGCACAGACATCCGCCCTAACAAGGGCAGCACCCAAGTCAAGCAAGCTGCCCCAGTGAAAATTAGCCCCTCCCAACGCATTTCCCTCTCCAAACTAACAGAGTTCATCAGGGGAGAATTGGGACATATAGCCTGCAATGGCAGGTATATACATATGTAGCACCCCTGAGGTACCAGGTGCCACAAATGTAACCTGTGGAAATCCAAACCCCGGAATATCCATGCCAGAGTAAACACACCAGCACCTTCAGGCCCCATACACAACCCCAATACCAACCTGGGAGACTGCCTAGTAACAGGTAAAAGGGGAGGGCACTGATTGGATAGTACCAGCCAGCCTGTAGGGAGAGACCCAGCGAGGGGGAGGGGCCAGGGGTCAGTTGGAAAAGGCAGGAGGAAGTGGTGTGCAGTCTGTAGAAAGGGAGTCAGAATGAGGTAAAGAAGGAAGCAGTCTCTGTCAGGAGAGTCTGTTAGAAAGTCAGAGGAAGTGAAGGAGAGAGGAGGAAAGGTGTAGTAGTCTGAAGTAGTAGAAAGTGGAAAGTACTGAAAAGACCTGCAGTGAGAACGGAGTGCTGTAAAAGGAGTGAGAACTGTGGAGTACAGAAAGGGACTCCAGGCACCATGGGTTACTTGTGAAAGCAGCAGACTCCAGGTACCACGGAGGGCCTGTCGATGTTCGGAACCAAGGCTCACGGGACTCGGGCACAAGCGGGGGGGGGGGGGGGTGGGGGCGAGCCGGGGGGGGGGGGGGGGGGGGGGGGGGGGGGGGGGGGGGGGGGGGGGGGGGGGGGGGGGGGGGGGGGGGGGGGGGGGGGGGGGGGGGGGGGAGGGGGGGTGGGGGGGGGGGGGGGGGGGGGGAGGGGGGGGGGGGGGGGGGGGCACGGTGAGGGGGCAGCTGGGAACTCTGGCTGGGCGAGAAGATCTCCAGGGTCCCATCGCCAACCCAAAAAGTCTGAAGCACAAGCAGCAAAGAGGGGACCGGGGATTAAACCCCTTAAATAGTCCAGGCTGCTTGCAATAGGACCAAGACAGAAACAAGTAGCTCTAGGCCATGGGAGTCCATCAACAACAAGTGTGCACAGAGGACAGCCAACCCAGGTCACCGCTCACACGGAGAACAAGGGGAGCAGATACACCTGGGACCAGCACCCGCGGGTTCAGGTACCACCAGAGAAAAGTAAAGAAAGGCAAGTTAAACTACAATATTGATGTGGACTGTTTCCTTGACAGCGTGCACTCACATAGACTGTTTCCCCACTACAACCCCCATCATCCACTGCTGGGGCGTGTCCCTGCTTGCGGAGGGCTCTAACCATCCAGGCTGTGTTGCGGGCGGCGGGGCGCTGCGCTCGCTAACGCTCGGGTCCGGCGCTGCTGCTGCTGCTCGGTGGCTCGAGCGGTGGGCCGGATCCGGGGACTCGAGCGGCGCTCCTCGCCCGTGAGTGAAAAGGGGGTGGTGTGCTTGGGGATTTAGTCCGTGACGCCACCCACGAGTTGTGGTGAAGATGGGCACCACCGCTGCTGGTGACGGGGATCCCGGGAGCGATGGTAGGGAGCAGCTGGGATGTTGTTTTCCCCCTCCATGGGTAGGGGTTTGTGGTCCCGGGGCCCGGTGGTGGGACGGGGAGGCAGGGTCGGTGAGGTGCAGGGTTGCAGGGACAGCGCGGCGCGGTGCCGGATGGCACGGGTGTACTCACTCAACAAAAGATGCACAAAGTCTCCGGTAAACCAAACTGCTGGATGGACGGGTCCCGCAGCCGGCTGCAGTATCTCTCCCCGGACAGGTGATGGTGGCTGTCTCTCCCTGCACCTTTGTGTACTGTGTTGACTCCAATGGCTTCCCAACGGTAGTCCGCTCCCCGGTGTATATGTGGCGCCCCTGACCTGGTCAGGCACCACTGAGTACTGCACCCATGCTGGGGACAGTACAATACAGGTAATCCAGAAGGCTGACCGGGGTGTGGTACACAGGCGCATAGTAATCAGCTCTCACACATGTACCCATGAGAGGACCCCTGGGGATCCCAGGAGGGGGCAAAGCCTTGACCTTCACTGGAATAGTGAAGGGGGCCCAAAAGCCTCCATCTCCTCTCAAGGGGTGTGGTAAGAGAATCTGGTTGCTAGGTGGCGTAGGCAAGAACAGGAGAGGAGGGGCAGTGAGTCAGTTAGAGCAGAGAACTCCAGAGGGCTCAGTGAGGAGCAGACCTGTGGGGTTGATGCTGTCTAACAGCGCCCGCGCAGTGGCTACTGACGGGGGAGAACGGTCAACTAGGAGTGCTGCCTGAAAGCCAGCTTCAGCTAGAGAGAAAGCACGGAGTGGGAAGTAAGGAGACTGCTAGAGAGCACCAGGCCCAACCGGGCGGCAGATCCCGAAGCGAAGATAGATCCAGCTTTCTTCTGCTAAACCTGCCGGTGTGGGGCTCTCAAAGCCCACACCACAACACCACAAAAGCCGCAGCCACGTAACCGCAGTGAGGGCCCATAGGTCACAGGAGGCAAGCAGCTGGAGTGGCCTGGTCCGGGGAACAAGCAAACGGCAAACAAAAGGGGGAGAGAGGCTGCAGCATCTTCCCTGGGTGACCCCCATAGGGACTCAAAGTCGGGGTCACCCCAAACCACCAAGGGCTAAGGAAGGCGAGTCAGTAGTCACCCTCATAAAGTCAGCCTGAAGGATACCTGGTTCCCACCTGGTTCATCTCAGCTACGCCCGGGCTACTCACCCTGCCATCAAATGTGAGTAAAGCCCTTGAAAGACAGTTCTGCCTGTGTGAGTCATTCTGCGACTTGTGGTACTACAAACCTACACCGGGCCCTGGGGCTTGCCTCACTCTCAGGAGGCCATTCCAACTAACTGCACACACCATCAGCCCCAGGCGACCCTCAACCTGCAGTGGCGGTCCCTACTGGCCGCAATACTGAGAGTGGCGTCACGACAAGAAGAAGATCTCCTACCTGTGACCAGCACCAGCTACGTGGAGTCCCTGAAGGTATGCACCGATACAACACCTGTGGGGCTTCACATCTGGCGTCACGAACAGGATAAGGACTAGACCTGTTCAGACAGGTGACCATGTGCCTGGGCGGTCCGCTTGAAAAATTGGAAGCGCCGCCATATTGCCACCATGAAAAGCGCGCTGAAAAACAACAGCAGCCCGCTCTGGGAGAAGTTACCGCCCACGAAGAGGTGTGGCTACCCAGAGATCCCCTGCAGAGTTCTGACCTTGCCAGCTATGAGAGTGGAAGCGTCCAGATACGTCGGGACAGAAAGGGAGCCAGAAGCCTGCTGCTGGAAGAGGAGCTGCTGAAAGAGGCAGAGCAGAAACTGAACAGCTTGCTATCTGAGGCAACGGCGAGTCCACAGCTGGAGAGTCGTGCAGAAGAGGGCGCAGAAGAAATGGCGTCTGATCGCAGAAATCCAGAACCGGGCTCCGCTGCCTGGTGGTATCGGGAGCTGGCCCAGTTCTGCGACCGACTGGAGAACCGGGTTGTGGAGCAGATCCGGGAAGAACGAATGGAAATGCTGGAGATGACCGCGGCGGTTCGGGCCTATGAAAGGAGAGCCGCGCGCCGAGTGCCAGACAGGACGGCGATGACGCAGACCCCGATGCTGCCACCGGTGGGTGAGTCGAGTGATGCCCCGGCCAGCGCAAGTGCCCCGACCCCTGCTGCCACGCCCGCGGTCCCCGAAGAGGCGTCCGGTGCGGCGACGCTGAAGCAGGCCGCAGCCACGCCAGGTGCGGCCTTCCAAGCCCCAGCGGCCGCAGCGATGCCCTGCTCGGCCCACCAAGACCCGGTCCCTGCAGCAACGCCCAGTCCGGCCCGCAAAGAACCGGCTGCCACCGCGACCCTCATCCGCGTCGCAGGCGTAACGCTGACCCAGGCCGCCGCCCTGCTAGGCCCGGCCCGCCGAGACCCCACCGCCGCAGCAACGCTCGTCCGCGCCGCAAGTGAGGTGCTGAACCAGGCCGCAGCCACGCCAGGCGCGGCCCGCCAAGCCCAGACTGCTGCAGCGACGTCCAGCCCAGCTTGCACAGAGCCCCCTGCAACAGCGACACTGATCCAGGCCGCCGCCATGCCAGGCGCGGCCCGCCAAGACCAGGCCGCCGCCATGCCAGGCGCGGCCCGCCAAGACCAGGCCGCCGCCATCCAGGGCGCGGCCCGCCAAGACCAGGCCGCCGCCATCCAGGGCGCGGCCCGCCAAGACCAGGCCGCCGCCATGCCAGGCGCGGCCCGCCAAGAGATTACCTCATTATTTACCCCGGCCTGCAAAGCCAGAGCAGACACCGCTCCCCAGTCCAAAGAGGTCCCTGCTAGGAAGACCCTGATAGGAGAGGACCCCGAATACTGGAAGCTGAAGGCTGACCTAGAGGCCCAGTTCCCACAAGAGATGGTGGATCGGTATCTGCTCCCTCCGCATACCCCCAAGGAGATTCAGGCAACCCCTGCAGCCGCGCCAGGGAGTCCACCGCCCAGACCAGCTGAAGAAAGCCCATCCCCAGCACTGCCACAACCAGAGTGCAGCGAAGAACTAAGGGGGAGAGGAGGCCAGGAAGCTGAGGAGCTGACTCCGGAGCCACCGGCAGTGGAGCAATACTCAGAGCCGGAGATGTTACCCTATTCCCGTTGGGATGAGGAGGACTTGACACCGTCCGCTGACGAAGATCTGCCTAAAAGTCTCACCTGGGAGTTTGCAAGCTGTACCACGCAGAGTTCAGGCCGCAAGACAAGGCGTCGCAATAGAACAACGCTGTCCCCTGCACCACAATCTCCAGAGCAGAGAGAAGTTGCAGCCAGAGACCTACAGGAGAAAAGGTTACTGAGAAGGTCCAGAGCCCAGGTCAGAGAACCCCTTTGCCGAGGAGTAGTGGAGGATTTCAACTTGAAAAGCGGATACGGCTTTATTGTAGCCCCTGGTATCAAAGAAGGGATATTTGTCAACAGAAGAGATGTGAGCGCTCATCTGCCTAGAGGACACCCTGGCAGAAACCTAAAGATGGGGGATTCAGTACAATTCACTATGCATGAAGGCGAAAGAGGACTGTACGCGCTTGACGTAGCACTATGCACCAGCAAACCTTACAGCCACCCCATGCTACAAGAAAGAAAAGACAGAGATAAAGACACAGATGAAGATCAAGAAAGAAAAGACAGAGATAGAGACACAGATGAAGATCAAGAAAGAAAAGACAAGGAACCTACAGATGAAACGACCACAGACGACGATAAAGAGCAGGAAAGCAGCAGGTGCCACCGCCATACAGGCTCAAGCCCTGGTAAAGAGGAGTAAAGTAAAGTAAAGTAAGAAGAGAAGTTAAAGTTTTGACCAGTTTGTTTTGCAACGTTCTCAAGTTCAAGCATGTGCCCACAAAAACTATTGTGAGAAAACCATAAACCTTAAGGCTATGAACTGGCTATAGCCACAAACTCTCGCAGTGTAAATAGTTACACCAGAGGGCACCACCGCCACCAGAGTCAGCCTGTTTAGGGGCTTGGCTCGTCTGCAACCAGGAGGAGCCCGTCCGTATATAGGGCCTTGGCTCACCTGCAACCAGAGAGCACGCCTGTTTATGGGGCCTTGGCTCACCACCACAAAGAGGGTACCTGGTCAGCACCAACTGTGGAGGCCGCCTCTGCATCCTGCCAGAAGAGGCTGAAGGCGCGGATCCACCAGGCCAGGTATACCCTGAAACCACCAGCCCATGAAAGCCGCCTCTACATCCTGCCAGAAGTGGCTGAAGCCGCGGCCAACGTGAGAGGGTTTTGGGTGGGTTAACGGACTTGTGGGTGGAGGGTGGTGATGTATGGTACCTGGTGCTTTTAAAAATGTTTTACATGTTTTAATGTTTTATGCATTTTAAAATGTTGTCTTGCAGCCCGAGGACGTGCTGGTGATAACTAAGGGGGAATGTGGCGCCCCTGACCTGGTCAGGCACCACTGAGTACTGCACCCATGCTGGGGACAGTACAATACAGGTAATCCAGAAGGCTGACCGGGGTGTGGTACACAGGCGCATAGTAATCAGCTCTCACACATGTACCCATGAGAGGACCCCTGGGGATCCCAGGAGGGGGCAAAGCCTTGACCTTCACTGGAATAGTGAAGGGGGCCCAAAAGCCTCCATCTCCTCTCAAGGGGTGTGGTAAGAGAATCTGGTTGCTAGGTGGCGTAGGCAAGAACAGGAGAGGAGGGGCAGTGAGTCAGTTAGAGCAGAGAACTCCAGAGGGCTCAGTGAGGAGCAGACCTGTGGGGTTGATGCTGTCTAACAGCGCCCGCGCAGTGGCTACTGACGGGGGAGAACGGTCAACTAGGAGTGCTGCCTGAAAGCCAGCTTCAGCTAGAGAGAAAGCACGGAGTGGGAAGTAAGGAGACTGCTAGAGAGCACCAGGCCCAACCGGGCGGCAGATCCCGAAGCGAAGATAGATCCAGCTTTCTTCTGCTAAACCTGCCGGTGTGGGGCTCTCAAAGCCCACACCACAACACCACAAAAGCCGCAGCCACGTAACCGCAGTGAGGGCCCATAGGTCACAGGAGGCAAGCAGCTGGAGTGGCCTGGTCCGGGGAACAAGCAAACGGCAAACAAAAGGGGGAGAGAGGCTGCAGCATCTTCCCTGGGTGACCCCCATAGGGACTCAAAGTCGGGGTCACCCCAAACCACCAAGGGCTAAGGAAGGCGAGTCAGTAGTCACCCTCATAAAGTCAGCCTGAAGGATACCTGGTTCCCACCTGGTTCATCTCAGCTACGCCCGGGCTACTCACCCTGCCATCAAATGTGAGTAAAGCCCTTGAAAGACAGTTCTGCCTGTGTGAGTCATTCTGCGACTTGTGGTACTACAAACCTACACCGGGCCCTGGGGCTTGCCTCACTCTCAGGAGGCCATTCCAACTAACTGCACACACCATCAGCCCCAGGCGACCCTCAACCTGCAGTGGCGGTCCCTACTGGCCGCAATACTGAGAGTGGCGTCACGACAAGAAGATCTCCTACCTGTGACCAGCACCAGCTACGTGGAGTCCCTGAAGGTATGCACCGATACAACACCTGTGGGGCTTCACATATAGATACTGGAGGAGCCCGTTTTGCCCGCAGGGGCTGGCCCTTGGATTTCTAGCCGGTGGCGGTGGCTGTATATCCTCACGGTGTGAGCGGTTGCCTTCAATTGGGACTTGGTTGTTAGGGAACCCCGGGGGTTCCTGTCACATTCGGATTTGACTATTGACGGCGGCTCCAAGCCTGGTCGGGGTCCGATGGCCCTGCCTGTGTGCTTAGCTTCACTCCGTTCCCCGGTCCGGTAACGGTGGGCCACCGCCCAGCCCCGGTCCTTACGGCTCGGCGGAGTTCCACCAACTCCTGCAGACGGCCACCACCGTCTGCCAACCTTGTTGTCAGTGCCTGAGCTCCGACCCAGACACCTCAAGTGTTTACTCCTCTCACTTTCATCTCCAAGACTGATCTGACATTTTTCCCGCCTCCAGGCCTGTGAACTCCTCGGTGGGTGCGGCCAACCGCCTGGCTCCGTCCCACCTGGTGTGGACATCAGACCCTGGAGGGAGGCAACAAGGGTTTTTGTCTGACTAATGTAACTGTCTGGGGGGTGGGGGTGTGTGTGTGTTCTGTCTGTGGCTACCTGGCTAGTCCAGGGCGCCACATTACCCCTTTATAAAACGCAGACCGTCCGCGGGCTGCCTGTCCATCACCGGTTTTATTTTTCAAAATATAAATAACATTGAAAAAACGGTAAAACATAGCATAAGCATACTTTAGGTCCTCTTAAACATTACAACACACATAACATTTTTAATAACGGACGGACGGATGTCTTCCGCTCTCCCACCCAAGCAACCTAGCCCTGATGCTGCCCCTAAGAAGTGGGCAGTACCCCTTTACCCCAGTCCAGGTTCAGGCTGCCCGAGCGGGAACGGGTACGGTAACTCGCACCCGACCGTCACTTCAGGGGACCCCACGTCCAGAGGGACCCCTGACCCCCAGAGAATCGCCACCGGTTACGGTAGTGGCGGGCCTGGGCCATCACTTTCCTCCAGGCCCATCCTCCAAATCAGCCTCTCCGGAGGCGGCAACGGTATCCATCCCACAACATTATGTACAAGCCCACAAGTTCGTGGGTGGCCTGCTAGTTCTCGACCATGTTCATGAGGAGTTTCTCATGTGGGTATGGGGAGTGAACTTAATAGCAGGGACAACTCCAGTCCCAACGTGGACGGTTCTCTTCTCGGACGGTAATCTGGTGATTTTTCAGATTGATTTATTTTCGTCTAACGGAAAAACAAAGTGCTGAGGGTCCCAACGGGGACAACAGGGTGCAACGGTGGACCGCTGCCTTCACTTTAGGTTGACCTCTTCATAGACCTGCTCCACCTCGACATCCTGACAGCAAGGTGGGGGAGGGGACTGGGACTGCGCCTGGAAACTGCGGCCTTCCCTCACCTTCATATCGAGGGCATACCAGCCCCTCTCCCCGCTGTGTCAAGTGTAGGCCACCAGGTCTCCTGGCAGCAGGTCACTGCCCGGGTTGCCCGTTGGCAGATGGGCATGTACCTCCCAGCGGGCTACAAACACTTCGGCCTCCAGGCCCGGTTCCTATATAAAGCCATACCCCCAGTGAGGGTCGAATCTCCGGACCTGCCCCTCGTACACCAGGCCCCGTACCCGGAAGGTGGCATTTCGGAAGTGATCCTTCTCACGGATGGTACGGGCCACCATCTCGGCCCTCTGGCGCTCTCTCTCGGCGATTTTACGGCCCAGCAGGTTCGGTTCCCTGTCCCAGTAAGGGGCTTCTGCCTGTCCCCGCGCACGGGTCGGGCCCTGCGGGACTTCCTTCACGCTGCCCACAACTGACGCCCTTTTTGGAAGCGCCCGCGGTGACATGGCCTGGGGTGCTGCCTTGCAGCGGCGACCCGGCGCAGCCTCAGCCGAGGTTTGGGGTTTGGGAACAGGGGGTTCTCACCGGCTGGACCTCCGCCTCCTTGTGGACTGGACGGACTACCGGGACGGACTTAGGTATGGCCGCTTCCGGTGCCAACGGCTCTTCTTCGCGGACGGGCACCTCCCGCTGGATCTTCAATGGCAGCGGTGAGGGTCATCTGCGGATATCGCTTGCAGGCTGGTCCTCCAGGGTGGACGGCCAGAGCTCCGCTACCGGTGGTGGGGGTAGCGGGCCTAGTGGCGGGGCAGCAGCTGAGACGGGTAGCGGGGGAGGCAGCATGGTGAGCGGGCGCAGACCGGGCCCCTCAGCCGCAGCGACCGGTCCCTCGGGGATACAGGGGCGTGGGTCACCTACCCGCTCTTCCAACTCTGTCTCCACCTCGCGTCTCCGCACGGCCGCCGCCACTTCCGCCATGTCGGCCATCCATCCATCCACGAGGGACTGCACTTGGGCCTGCAGGCGGCTGCACATTTGTGTGGTCCGGACCTCCACCCACGCCGCTGTTCCTGGCATGGGCTCTGGGGTTTCAGCGGTGCCGGATGGACGGGACATCTTGTGCAGCAGTGTTCCAGGAACCAAATGGCTTGCAGAGTCCTGGCTTCTCTGCTTTTATGGCCTCGGCTACATTAGGCAGGCTTCCACCCGCCCCCCTATGGTTCTTTCTAGCACTTCTGCTTGTCGGGGGCAGGGCTTCGCTTTCGCGCCTTCCCTGCTCGGGTGTGCTGTAGTGCACAATTGGTGCTGGCTTTTTGTTTTTTCTTCATTGAATTGGTCGGTGGTTGACCTCCACCTTGCTATGCACCCCAATTTGGGATGTATTCCATCTGTCTGGATTTTGGCGGTTGGTGACTGTTCACATTGAGTCATCAGGCTTTGTCCACAGGCTATTTACTTCATGCAGCATTTGCTTGGACCTGTCCCGCCCACAGCCATGACTCAGTCATGGGTACGGGATTGAAATAGACCAGGTGAGTGCTGCTAAGAGCAGTTCTACTATTCATATGTGAGGCCGTATGGCACATTTTATAAAAATATTTTAGTGTAGGACTGCTTCAAATGAGATTTGCCGTGACGTGGCGAAGCAGCTCAAGAAATTGCAATTTTTTGCCAAAAATCTCAAAATTTTTAAAATAAGTACAGTTTGGAATGTTTAGTGCTGTAGTGCACAATTGGTGCTGGCTTTTTGTTTTTTCTTCATTGAATTGGTCGGTGGTTGACCTCCACCTTGCTATGCACCCCAATTTGGGATGTATTCCATCTGTCTGGATTTTGGCGGTTGGTCTGTTCACATTAAGTCATCAGGCTTTGTCCACAGGCTATTTACTTCATGCAGCATTTGCTTGGACCTGTCCCGCCCACAGCCATGACTCAGTCATGGGTACGGGATTGAAATAGACCAGGTGAGTGCTGCTAAGAGCAGTTCTACTATTCATATGTGAGGCCGTATGGCACATTTTATAAAAATATTTTAGTGTAGGACTGCTTCAAATGAGATTTGCCGTGACGTGGCGAAGCAGCTCAAGAAATTGCAATTTTTTGCCAAAAATCTCAAAATTTTTAAAATAAGTACAGTTTGGAATGTTTAGTGCTGTAGTGCACAATTGGTGCTGGCTTTTTGTTTTTTCTTCATTGAATTGGTCGGTGGTTGACCTCCACCTTGCTATGCACCCCAATTTGGGATGTATTCCATCTGTCTGGATTTTGGCGGTTGGTGACTGTTCACATTAAGTCATCAGGCTTTGTCCACAGGCTATTTACTTCATGCAGCATTTGCTTGGACCTGTCCCGCCCACAGCCATGACTCAGTCATGGGTACGGGATTGAAATAGACCAGGTGAGTGCTGCTAAGAGCAGTTCTACTATTCATATGTGAGGCCGTATGGCACATTTTATAAAAATATTTTAGTGTAGGACTGCTTCAAATGAGATTTGCCGTGACGTGGCGAAGCACCTCAAGAAATTGCAATTTTTTGCCAAAAATCTTAAAATTTTTAAAATAAGTACAGTTTTGAATGTTTAGTGCTGTAGTGCACAATTGGTGCTGGCTTTTTGTTTTTTCTTCATTGAATTGGTCGGTGGTTGACCTCCACCTTGCTATGCACCCCAATTTGGGATGTATTCCATCTGTCTGGATTTTGGCGGTTGGTGACTGTTCACATTAAGTCATCAGGCTTTGTCCACAGGCTATTTACTTCATGCAGCATTTGCTTGGACCTGTCCCGCCCACAGCCATGACTCAGTCATGGGTACGGGATTGAAATAGACCAGGTGAGTGCTGCTAAGAGCAGTTCTACTATTCATATGTGAGGCCGTATGGCACATTTTATAAAAATATTTTAGTGTAGGACTGCTTCAAATGAGATTTGCCGTGACGTGGCGAAGCAGCTCAAGAAATTGCAATTTTTTGCCAAAAATCTCAAAATTTTTAAAATAAGTACAGTTTGGAATGTTTAGTGCTGTAGTGCACAATTGGTGCTGGCTTTTTGTTTTTTCTTCATTGAATTGGTCGGTGGTTGACCTCCACCTTGCTATGCACCCCAATTTGGGATGTATTCCATCTGTCTGGATTTTGGCGGTTGGTGACTGTTCACATTAAGTCATCAGGCTTTGTCCACAGGCTATTTACTTCATGCAGCATTTGCTTGGACCTGTCCCGCCCACAGCCATGACTCAGTCATGGGTACGGGATTGAAATAGACCAGGTGAGTGCTGCTAAGAGCAGTTCTACTATTCATATGTGAGGCCGTATGGCACATTTTATAAAAATATTTTAGTGTAGGACTGCTTCAAATGAGATTTGCCGTGACGTGGCGAAGCAGCTCAAGAAATTGCAATTTTTTGCCAAAAATCTCAAAATTTTTAAAATAAGTACAGTTTGGAATGTTTAGTGCTGTAGTGCACAATTGGTGCTGGCTTTTTGTTTTTTCTTCATTGAATTGGTCGGTGGTTGACCTCCACCTTGCTATGCACCCCAATTTGGGATGTATTCCATCTGTCTGGATTTTGGCGGTTGGTGACTGTTCACATTAAGTCATCAGGCTTTGTCCACAGGCTATTTACTTCATGCAGCATTTGCTTGGACCTGTCCCGCCCACAGCCATGACTCAGTCATGGGTACGGGATTGAAATAGACCAGGTGAGTGCTGCTAAGAGCAGTTCTACTATTCATATGTGAGGCCGTATGGCACATTTTATAAAAATATTTTAGTGTAGGACTGCTTCAAATGAGATTTGCCGTGACGTGGCGAAGCAGCTCAAGAAATTGCAATTTTTTGCCAAAAATCTCAACATTTTTAAAATAAGTACAGTTTGGAATGTTTAGTGCTGTAGTGCACAATTGGTGCTGGCTTTTTGTTTTTTCTTCCCTGCTCGGGGAAGACGCTTGAGCGGGAAATCTTCGCGCCAAAGATGGCGGCGCTTCAAATTTTTCGGCCGGACTTCTACTGGTAAGTAGATCGGTTCTATCCTGTTCGTGACGCCAAGTTGTCGCGGGCGGCGGGGCGCTGCGCTCGCTAACGCTCGGGTCCAGCGCTGTTGCTGCTGCTCGGTGGCTCGAGCGGTGGGCCAGATCCGGGGACTCGAGCGGCGCTCCTCGCCCGTGAGTGAAAAGAGGGTGGTTTGTTTGGGGATTTAGTCCGTGACGCCACCCACGGGTTGTGGTGAAGATGGGCACCACCGCTGCTGGTGATGGGGATCCCGGGAGCGATGGTAGGGGGCAGCTGGGATGTTGTTTTTCCCCTCCGTGGGTAAGGGTTGGTGGTCCCGGGGCCCGGTGGTGTGACGGGGAGGCAGGGTCGGTGAGGTGCAGGGTTGGAGGGACAGCACGGCGCGGTGCCGGATGGCACGGGTGTACTCACTCAGCAAAAGATGCACAAAGTCTCCGGTAAACCAAACGGCTGGATGGACGAGTCCCGCAGCCGGCTGCAGTGTCTCTCCCCGGACAGGTGATGGTGGCTGTCTCTCCCTGCACCTTTGTGTACTGTGTTGACTCCAATGGCTTCCCAACGGTAGTCCGCTCCCCGGTGTATAGATACTGGAGGAGCCCGTTTTGCCCGCAGGCGCTGGCCCTTGGATTTCTAGCCGGTGGCGGTGGCTGTATATCCTCACGGTGTGAGCGGTTGCCTTCAATCGGGATTTGGTTGTTATGGAACCCCGGGGGTTCCTGTCACATTTGGATTTGACTATTGACGGCTGCTCCAAGCCTGGTCGGGGTCCGATGGCCCTGCCTGTGTAATTAGCTTCACTCCGTTCCCCGGTCCGGTAACGGTGGGCCACCACCCAGCCCCGGTCCTTACAGCTCGGCGGAGTTCCACCAACTCCTGCAGACGGCCACCACCGTCTGCCAACCTTGTTGTCAGTGTCTGGGCCACAAACCCAGACACACAAGTGTTTACTCCTCACACTTCAAACTCCAAACTCGTTCTGTCACTTTTCCCGCCTCCAGGCCTGTGAACTCCTCGGTGGGTGGGGCCAACCATCTGGCTCCGCCCCACCTGGTGTGGACATCAGACCCTGGAGGGAGGCAACAAAGGTTTTTGTCTGACTAATGTAACTGTCTGGGGGGTGGGGGGGTGTGTGTGTTCTGTCTGTGGCTACCTGGCTAGTCCAGGGCGCCACAGCTGCATCACGCCATCATCCCCAGCAGAAACCTGCAGCGTCGGCCCCAAATAACCTGGCCGCACACCGCAAGTGGCGTAGTCAACAAAAACTCTTTTTATTTTATTTTATTCTTTCATTTAAAACCCCTATTATTTACTTACTTTATTTATTTACTCCAAAAGACATCGCCAGGGTCATGGAACCAGACCCCGTCATGGCTGACGTCACTGGACTAGTCCTGCCCGGTTCTGAGTCCCCCGACCCTGGGGCGGGCGTGTCACATACACACAGCACATGTGACGCCCTGGCAAAACTAGGTAGTCACAGAGGTTGTACAAAACTCTCAGGTACAAAACTCCATCCTCCTTGGCAGTCCAACACAAAACCCACACCCAGGTGCACAACAACAGCCAGTAAAGCCTAGTCCCCCCTCCATTACAATAGGGACACACCAGTGGGCGGGACCAGGTGGATGGGAGCGCCCGCCTAGGGGTCCTGAGGTGTCAGTGGCGGGAACACAACAGATCAGTGCTGACAGTTGACAGTGGAGGAGTGTGAAGTGCAGCAGAGTTAGGGGTTGGGGCCCCTGAACTACCGAACTAAGTGGCAGACGGCAAGCAGGACCACAGGCGACGGAGATCCGGTCGCGGGAGACGTAAAGTGGACCGGGGCAGGGTTGTAGCCCGCCAATGACGGCAGCGGGAATCCGGTCCGGAGGCTGTGCACAGATGGGGTACCTGGACCCTAGGGCGAGGAAGGTTGCAAGCCCCTTGTCAATTGACCAGCCGGAGACAAGGTTTTAGGCCTAGTTCTACAGAAGCTCAGAGAGCGAAACAGAAGCCCAACGCGGGGGATAGGGTGTCCGCCAGAACCCACAGAGATGCCAAGGTTCAGATTTCACGGGCCACAGCTCCCAACATACAAAGTACCGTGAGTGCACTTCCCCGTTCCAAGCGGAGTTGTCCCATTGAAGACACAAACACTGAGTGCAGGAATGAGGGACCCCTATTTGCTACTGGCAATTTGGTTTACCACTGGACTTTGTGTGCAATTCTTTGGAACTGCGAGTACACCATCCATCCCCGGTCCAACCCTGCATGCCATTCTCCACAGCCATTGCTCCCGTACACCCTGGGCCCCAGGACTACACCTCCCCCTACCCGTGGAGGGGATTCCATCCTGCTGTCCTGCTCCATCAGCCCCGGGCGTCCCATCACCAGGCAGCGGCGGTGCTACCAACTCTCACCGCAACCCACAGGTGGCGTCACTGATAAAACCTCTATCCCCTGTAAATGCCCCCCTTTCCTACGGTTGTGAGGATGGACAGCTGTACGAGCCCGGGTCCGGCTACCACTCGAGACGCAGTAACAAAGCCGGATCCGAGCAGCCCCTGCAGCGGCCCGGCCCCCGTCCGCTACACACACTTCCAGTCTGTGTTCACACAGCTCAACTTCAGCATGTGTGCTAATGGCCAGTGAGTCATCTTAAATTAAATAAAAAGAGGCACAGAACTCAGAGGAGCATCTTGGACCCTCATTCTATAATTGGTGATAGTTCTAGCAGCAGATCTACATCAAATAACTTACACATGAAACACAATGATGAAGTTCAATTGAAGCCTAAAGGCCCCCATGCACACTGACAGTATGGGGGTCTCTGGCTTTCCCCCAAAAGATGATATGAGGATGGGGAAGTTTTAATTTTAATCGACAACTCTTTTGTTATTAATGTGTATGGGGGAGTCAGGATAGATAGCTAATGGATGAATGAAGGATGGCTCAGCTGCCAGCTATCCTATGTTTTGGGACCTTTACCTATGGATTTTTTCATTCTTTTTATTTCCTTTTCCAGGTAATAAAATGCTACATCAACAGGTACAAATATTTTTTTGTTTAAACGAATTTTTAATATCATAAATGAAAAACGACATAAACACCCTATGTGAACTTACACTGATCTTATTCTAGCCCATCAATGCTGCACTTAAAGGGAATATGTCAGCAGATTGTTGGTACCTCATCTGAGAGCAGCATGATGAAGGCAAAGAGATTCTGAATCTAACAATGTATCACTTAGATTAGTGACTGCAGCAGTTCTGACACAGTGAAAGATATTATTTTTAACATATAGCAGAGCTCTGTGAGCTGGCCCCACCCACACCAGGATTTAATTGTACATTTCCATAGACAGGAGCTGCTAATCACAGAAGGGGGACAGAGTCAGACTACAACTCAGGAACTGCTTAAACCCACTAATGATAAAGCTAGGAAGCTTAAACTAACATTGCAGGTAAACAAAAACAGACTTTGAGATAAAAGATGGCTGGCTGTAATCTGAATGTTAACTCTTAAGGTCCAGTCACACTAAGCAACTTACCAGCGATCCCAACAACGATAGGGATCGCTGGTAAGTTGCTAGGAGGTTGCTGGTGAGATGTCACACTGCGACATTCCAGCGATCCCACCAGCAACCTGACCTGGCAGGGATCGCTGGAGCGTCGCTACACGAGTTGCTGGTGAGCTGTCACCAGCAACCAGTGACCAGCCACACGTGCAGAGAGCAGGGAGCAGCGCACACTGAGCGCTGCTCCCTGCTCTCCTAGTTACAGCACACATCGGGTTAATTACCCGATGTGTGCTGCAGATACATGTGCACAGAGCAGGGAGCAGCGCACACTGCTTAGCGCTGGCTCCTTGCTCTCCTAGCTACAGCACACATCGGGTTAATTAACCCGATGTGTCCTGCAGCTACATGTGCACAGAGCAGGAGCCGGCACTGACAGTGAGAGCGGCTGAGGCTGGTAACAAAGGTAAATATCGGGTAACCAAGGACAGGGCTTCTTGGTTACCCGATGTTTACATTGGTTACCAGCCTCGGCAGAAGCCGGCTCCTGCTGCCTGCACATTTAGTTGTTGCTGTCTCGCTGTCACACACAGCGATCTGTGCTTCACAGCGGGACAGCAACAACTAAAAAATGGCCCAGGACATTCAGCAACAACCAACGACCTCACAGCAGGGGCCAGGTTGTTGCTGGATGTCACACACAGCAATATCGCTAGCAACGTCACAAAAGTTGTTCGTTAGCAGCGATGTTGCTAGCGATGTTGCTTAGTGTGACGGGGCCTTTACAGCATTCTGGCTTCAGATTACAGAGTAACTGTAATACATCTAGACAAAAGAACTTCTTTGCTTACATCTTCAGCATTTGCCCCTCCTTCATTCACCCCACCTCATCCCCCACACACACTCTATTATTAATTCAGAAATTCATAGCAAATAGCAGCTCTTGCACTGGCAAACTCAACCTAACAACAAATATCAAGTTTGCCCATTTACCAAAATAGCTGACGTGAGACCACATTTCTCATGCTATGGAAATATATGGCCAGCTCCAATGTCCTTTATAGAACCTGGGGGATTTCAGAAGTGGAGCCCAGTGCTGATTTCATTTGCTCTGATGAGACAATTACATTAGTAACTGTATCCAGTATTTTGATATCCACTTGTTAAGTTCTTTGTTTTTCACAGAACTGATTATTCTTCTTTGTCTTCTTCTCCTTTTTTTTTTTTCTTCTAATAATAATAATAATAATAATTAATAATAAAATGTCATGCCTACCCAGCATCTCTTGGTGATGGGAGTAAAGGGGGTCATCAATGGTGATAGGAATAGGCTGGATAAAAACCTAATATCTAACAGAATTATTACCATCTAGTTGTTTCCCAACAGTTAACTATAAAATTGATGGCACTCTTACCCAACACAGTGCTTTCACATCCAGCATGGATATAATTTCTTAATGAGGTTACAATATAGCTCCATGTAATAGCAATCATACGATAACTAGATAACGGCCTTTCTTCTCTTCAGATATTGTTTTTTCTGGGTCAGACACAATCTTAGGTCAATAGTACAGTAAATGGGGCACGACATTGGTGTTTAAGTCAACAATATGGCGTATTTCTGTGTTCCTATGTGCCAGCGTTTCCCTTGCCTATCACCTTATAGAAGACCCCTGTAAAGGGTTGATGATAAAGTCTTTGATTTCTCGCTCATGTAAACAGGCTGCAGCTGAGGTGGATTTGAGCTTCTTCCTTGCTTATATTGCAGTCAGCATGAATCTAACTGCAATGGGCTTGGTCAGCATCAAAGTACATCTGACATACCAGTGTCAAACTGAGCACGACTTCCCACATGAAAAGCAGTAACAACAATGCTTTGATCATTATTTAGAGGATTTACTGATCTGTTGATAGGATCTTCCATGAGTTTCGTTAACTTTGTAGCAACCGACTGAATTTTGCTTAAATGCAAGAACAGTTTATTACTCATAATAGCTGATGGAATACAAAACCTCATACATATTAGATTTAGGATGGACAAACCTCAGTGGGACGACCGTCAAAGGCCTCGCGCACATGAACGTATTTTCGGTCCAAGTGCTATCCATAAAAAAAATACAATAACACTCGGATCAATGTTATTCAATGGGACAGTTCAGATGATCGATATTTTTCACTGACAGAATCTGTTTAAAAAAATCACACATGCGCAATTTTCCTACAGAAATCAGATGAGACTGACCCGTTCAATCAAGTACATAGCTGAGAGAAAAAAAAAGGGTGCCACAGTATGTAATCCGATTTTTACAGATACTTTCCAATTCGTAGCATTGGAAACTGTAAATGATCCTAAAAATTATTAAAAGCTGCTGTAAAAAAATGGGATTGCGCATGAACAGTACACGGATGACAAGTGAGAAAAAATCGTCCTACTTTTCTGGATGAAAATTAGACGTTTTATTCGGTTGTGTGACCCTACCCTAATAGTGTTTATGGTGATCATGAGATGAAATATTACCTTTAAAACGTAGGATCTCTTTGGTCTACCCTAGGTGTTTGGCAGTAGCATATCCTCCAACCCCACACCGAACACATGCACTATCTGCCAATCAGAGCATGCATATGTATGGGGGCGAGTTGGGATAACTATGTGTGTGACTACCTATGGTGAATTTTGGTCAGTTATTAATACTGTGACCACTATTATTGCAAGACTTTTCCTTTGTCAATTGAAACCTAAACTTGGTTATGCACATTAGTCTTAGGCCCCTTTGACACGTCAGTGATTCTGGTACGTTTGTGCTTTTTTTTAAACGTACCAGAATCACTGACATACGCAGACCCATTCTAATCAATGGGTCTGCTCACACATCAGTGATTTTTCACTGAACATGTCTCGTGCAGTGTGAACCCTTGGCCGTGATTCTGCACGGAGACATGTCAGTTTTTTTTCTGACATCACTGATGACCCACGGACCATATTATGGTGTGATCCGTGTGTGATCAGTGAAACACGTACCAGAAAATCACGGACATATTAAATATTAAATATTTTCTACTTACCTTGCCTGCAATTCGCTGTGCCTGCTCCGCTCTCGGCAGCTCCTGTCTGGCTCATGAATATTCATGAAAGCAGGAACTGCCGACCAGGAAGTAAGTGCTGAGAGTGGTGGGCGGACGCTGCAGAGCCAGAGACTTCAGCACCATGGACAGCAGCAGTGAAGGCAGGTGAGTAATGCCCATGTGCAATTACGGATCACGGATTGCACATGGACAACCCACGTGTGCCGTGAGTCACGGAACACGGAGGGACAGGTGCGTGTTTTACACCTCAGTGAAGAACGTCAGTGTTTTTCACTGACGTGTGAAACGGGCCTAAAGTTGATCAAAACAGACACTTTAAGGCTGTGTGCGCACGTTGCATTTTTTCATGCGTTTTCTGCAGTGTTTTGAGCTGCAGCGTTTTAATGCAAAATTGCATGCATTTTGATTTCCAGGCAAAGTCTATGGAAAATAGGGCTTTCTTGTGTGCACGATGCTTTTACAAACGCAGCGTTTTAGTTGCTTAAAATTTGTCAAAAACTCTGCGTTTGAAGAAGCAACATGTCAATTGTTTTTGCCATTTTGGCAGTGTTTTAATATCATTGAAGTCAATGTGAAATGTCAAAACGCATATTTTTCTAGAAAGAATGCGTTTCACTTGCTTTTTACTAGCGATCTGCATGTTTTTTTGACATAATAAACGCAGGTCTTTCGCTCTCTCTCGGTCGGTCGGTCTGTCTGTCGGTCGGTCTCTCTCTCTGTCTCTCTCTCTCTGTCCATGTCGGTTCTACCTCCCACCCCCTCTCTCATACTCAACTATCCATGATCACCGGCGCGGCACGGCGTTCACACTGCGGTGGCTTCTCCTCTTTTGAAAATGCCGGCCGTTCATTAATCCATCTAGTATTCACTGCTTCCTCCGCCTACCAGCGCCTATGATTGGTTGCAGTCAGACACTCCCCCACGCTGAGTGACAGCTGTCTCACTGCAACCAATCACAGCCACCGGTGGGCGGGTCTATATCGAGTAGTAAAAAAATTATATAAATAGTTTAAAAAAAAAAAACGACGTGCGGTCCCCCCAATTTGGATACCAGCCAGGGTAGAGCCACACAGCTGAAGGCTGGTATTCTCAGGATGGGGAGCTCCACGTTATGGGGAGCCCCCCAGCCTAACAATATCAGCCAGCAGCCACTCGGAATTGGCGCATCCATTAGATGCGACAGTCCCGGTACTCTACCCGGCTCATCCCGAATTGCCCTGTGCCCTGGTGCAGTGGCAATCGAGGGAATAAGGAGTTAATGGCAGCAGCCCATAGCTGCCACTAAGTCCCAGGTTAATCATGGCAGGCGTCTCCCCGAGATACCTTCCATGATTAACCTGTAAGTTAAAGAAAATAAACACACACATCCA
Source organism: Anomaloglossus baeobatrachus (assembly GCF_048569485.1). Classification (NCBI taxonomy): domain Eukaryota; kingdom Metazoa; phylum Chordata; class Amphibia; order Anura; family Aromobatidae; genus Anomaloglossus; species Anomaloglossus baeobatrachus. The sequence continues at coordinate 480,494,093 of NC_134356.1, forward strand.
AAAAATCCTTTATTTATAATGAAAGACAAAAAAACACCCTCTTTCACCACTTTATTGATCCCTCAAAAACACCTCCAGGTCTGACGTAATCCACGCAAGGTCCTACAACGCTTCCAGCTCTGCTACTTCGGAAGCTGATAGGAGTGGCAGTAGAACACCACTGCTCCTGTGAGCTCCATGCAGCAACTGAAGTGAGTAGCACGATCAGCTCTGCTGTCACTGAGGTTACCCGCGGCCACCGCTCTTAGGTGGAGGACTGCAGCTGTGGCCGCGAGTAACCTGAGTGAATCCACAGCTGATTGCGCGGCTCACTGCAGTCACTCAGGGGATTTGCGATCACAGATGAGTCCTTCACGTGTGACCGTAAGTCAGGTTGCCACACAGAGAGAGCCGCGCGATTTCATTGAAATCGGGTGAAGCTCTGACGTCACTGCTGCGGACTCCTGTGTCCTGGCACTGACCTCAGAGGTTCATCTGAGTTCATGAAAGCACACAGAGACAGACCCGCGGGATAACCATGAAGTCGGGTGCAGGTCACCCGAGTTCATTCTCATCGCCCGACTCTGTCTGTGTCTGCTGTCAGCGGACATGTAGCAGAGCTGAATTGCTGGGGAAACGCACTGACGAAAAAGGAATCCAAAACCCATGTAAAATGCTTCCAAAATACATGCGTTTTGGATGCATTATTTTTGTCAACACGCAGCATCACGTCTACCAGAGGGTGCATTCTTTTCCGCATTGGTCAGGACGCAACGTGCGCACACAGCCTAAAGCACCACTCCAGCACGGGTCTTTTTCAGCAAAGGAATAGTGAAATGTAAATCCCCTGCCCACTGTATAATGCTCCCCCTTCAGCAGAAGCAACCTTTTTCAGCGACACTCCAGTCCATCTTGTGCCTGTGACTTCTGACTGTCCGGACGTCAGAAGTTACATCACAAGCTCCCAACACAAGTCTACAAGAGCCAGACAGAGGTCAGAACAACGCTGTCATAGAGATGCATTGAGTTATGACATTGGAGCACCAGGCAGATGACAAATCGCCAAGACTGACCGGAGAGGTGATGTTAGAAGATGAAGGCAGGAGGTAAAAATAAGACAGGGGCAGGGGACTTGGCTTTAAAGCACCACTCCAGAATGAAATTAAAAAAAGTGGTGCTTTAACCAAAATGGTCATTCATTGGGTGAAATCTAACAATGCACAATTGTTTTAGATGACCATTGACTGAATATTGTAATAGGGTGACAAGTACCCTACCACCCCCATGCGGTGCTAGTGACTTTTGGTATTACAATGTACGTGTGTGTGTGTTTTCTTTTTACTGCATTGTAATGTATTTTATAGTGTATATACCTCCTGTGTAATACGGCCGGCTACCAGCAGGTGTCACTAGTTCCAGATCCCTTAGGCTCCTTTCAGATTGCGTTTTACCTTACGTTCACAGGTCCCGTTGTGGCATCCGTCCGAACCGCCCCTCCCCCACCCCGCAAAGCGTGTTCGGATGCCTCGACGGGACCTATGAACGTAAGACAAAACTCAATGTGAAAGGAGCCTATGTGAGGAGGGGTAGATGGTAAGTGGCAAGCTAGCAGGGAGTTAATTGAGAGGATGGCTCAAAAGCACAGGAGGAGATACCGGGAAAGGAACTTCCTGGTTCAGGCAGATAGGGAGAAGCTGTTCTAGTGCAAGGAACAAGAGAAAGAGTCCAGAAGGGACAGAAGCAGAAGTGCAGAGTGGAGTGCAGGATACTGGAGGTGACAGGGCCAGGATCTAAGGATTGGAGGAAGCCCAAACCTCCACCATTCCCTGGTCCCTGCTACAGGAACAGAGACTGAAGGAAGGAAGAGCAGAGTAATAGCAAGGGCTCCATTTCATTGGGACCTAAGGCCAGGGGTGCTCCTACCTGAGGCGTCATCTGCTGATACCTGAGGGAAAGCAGTTGCGGCAGTGGGCATCAAGAGAGTCTAACCGTCTGTTATCCGTGTGTCCCACCACCATGCTGGGAGAGTGTGTCTGAAGAGGAAGGGTCAGTCACCCCACCATGGCAGTCTCCGCAAGGCCAAGCCGGATGTTAGAACCGAAGTATTTGAAGGATGATAATGTTGATGATGACTCTGTAATGAAGAAGTGGAAAATGTCTGTTGAACTGCTATACAGTAAAGTTTTGGAAGTTTTACCTAGTGGTCACCTGTTTACTAGACACACGGGGCACGAGGCCCATGGAAGTGAACGGGACCCAGAGAGAGAACAACAGCAGCTGACAGGTACCTCCATACCACTACCACATAACACCTACTCCACTCTGCCCCCCGTGTCTGTACTGTGCCAAGGTGGGTTGAGGTCCTCTGCAAAGACCCTCGCCCACAATTGCCCCTCCTCGGCGCTTTACACTATCATTGTCTCAAAAGAGATCAAGCATATTTTACAGCCTTAACTTGATATCTCCAAAAGTTTTTACATGAAGAACACTCCCAAAACATTCCCAAAATGATTACTAATCCTCACCCAGTTTAATTGAACATGTATATTTGTGGCCATAGGTTTTGACACTGACACAAAGTTTGTTTTTCACAAAAGTTTGCTGCTTCAATTTTTATGGCCACATTTTGCGTTAACGCTAGATCGTTATGAAGAGTGATCAGATGAATTTGCAAATGCAAATTAACCTCTTATTGGATCAGCAAGAACTTCTAAGGCCCCCTTGACACATCCATGAAAATCACGCACATTTTTCACGGACGTCTCAAAAATGTGTATTGCCCTCCATGTGCCGTGTTTATGGCACACGTGTGTGTGACGACATGGACTCTCATGGGTTAAAGTTTCTTAAAATTCAGCAAGACTATTGTTCTTCTGTGTGTATAGATGGGGGATAAGCCCTCATTGTTTCTACAAGACTCTTGGGAGTTTAGTATTGAAGTTTTTGTTAACTCATGCTTGCTAATCATTGTGTCTGCCAGGTCCCTCTGAGCATTCATTGTATTGTAGTTGTGAATTGATAATGTAATTACCTTAGTAGCCATTGTCTAGTCCGTGTCTTGCCGACTCCATGTAGATATACTGAGTCTTTCTATGCACATCATTTAAATGAACATTATCCATGCAGCTTGAAATTCATCCAATGGGAGAAGCAATCTTGTCCAACCAATTGATGAGGACGCAGTGTATCCTAAGGGAAGGTTATGGCTATAAAAGGGACTTCTTTATGCCACCAGGGTAGATGAAGGTTGATGGATGCTGATGGATCCAGTCTAAGCTCTTTGGAGCTGACTAGAGGATCAGGATATCTTATGGCTTCAATCTAGGGACTCCGGATCCGGTTGGAGACCATATCCACAGCCTAGGGATTTCGACTCCGGCTGCCAGGATTGTAACATCATACCAGGACTACCTAAGGAGGACACTCAGGTTGGGACAGTTCAGTCACCTGTTACAGACTTTGCAGACCTCACACAGCTTCCTAAATCTGGCGGTATTCCTTTCTCGGTGGGTGCCCGCCAAAAGCGGGGTGCTGCTGTACTGGAGTAAGCGGCCCTGGAACCTCTGAGGCATGGACATTCTAAATCCCTGGTGAGCCAACGGAAGGGTGAGACTCTGTTGCCTGTTACATTTGTGTGTTTTGCTGGTTATGAGCCGTTAATTGTTTGGGGATCCAATAAAGTCTAACTATTGTGGTTCCCTCACCCTGTGTTGTCTGAGTAGTGTTACGCCCACGGTTAAGGAGGCCGGCGTTCAGTTGGGATGAGCCCTGAGCCACGCTGTCTTTCTAAAGGCGGCGGGTTTTAGTGGACGAGAGCACCCACTGAGCCCCGTGTCTCCACAGTGTGTTCTCCATTTGCTATCCTTGGTAACACACGGAGAACGGGAACTTTCTACTCACCTGTCCCTGGCGTTGCTGTCCGTGGTGCTGATCTACGGTCTCCAGCACTGCCAACTCCCCGCTGCTGCTGCTTCCGGCCAGCAGTGGAGTGAATATGCGATGAGCATAATGAGCGGGGGTCAGAAGGAAGTGATAGCAATGGCAGAGACAGAAGCACTGGAGAAGGTGAGTATAGAAAATCTTTTTATTTCACAGCCACGTATGTTTTCTCCAGTGCGTGTCACATGGATCACATCCGTGCGGTCCGTGTGACACCCGTGATGCCGGAGAAAAACGGACATGTCTATGTGTGGAGCACATGGTCACACGTATGCTCCACACGGGCCCACAGTCCATGGCAAAACACGGACATGAGCGCAGACCCATTGATTTTAATGGGTCTACGTGTGCCCGTGTCTCCGGCCTGTGAGGAAACGGACCAAACACATACCGGAGACACGGACGTGTGAAGGGGGCCTAAGAAAAAGGCTCAATTGCTGTGAAAAAGGCTTCAGGGCACCCAATAAAGTCCAGCAAGTGCCAGGACCATTTAAAGTGGATTCAGCTTTAGATCAATAAGGCTAGGTTCACACACTGCGTTTTTTTGACGCTGCGTTTTTGTGCGTTTTTTGCGGCAAAAACTGCACAAAAACGCACCCGCGGCAAAAAACGCATGCGTTTTGCCGCGATTTGATGCGTTTTTTGCTGCGTTTTGCTGCGTTTTTGCTCACTGCGTCTTTATGCGTTTTTTATCAGTGAACAAAAAAAAGGTCTGATGTCATTTCCTTCTTCAATGTGTTCTTCATTCTCCACTAGTGTATGCAGAAGAGCAGACAGCTGCAGAACTACAAGGCTCAGCATACTCCATCCAATAGTGTATGCAGGAGAGCAGACAGCAGCTGCAGAACTACAAGGCTCAGCATGCTCCATCCAGGACTGTATGCTTGAGGGAGAGTCAGGGGGAGCAGACCTACAAGGCTCAGCATCCTCCATCCAATAGTGTATGCAGGAGAGCAGACAGCAGCTGTCGAACTACAAGGCTCAGCATCCTCCTTCCAGGACTGTATGCAGGATTTCTTTGCCCCCCCCAAACAAAAAAAATGCCGTGGGCTTCGCCATATTTTTGTATGCTAGCCGGGTACAGCAGGCAGGTACGGGCTGCCCCAACCCCCAGCTGCCTATTTGTACCCGGCTGGGAACCAAAAATATAGGGAAGCCTTTTTTTTTAAATTATTTCATGAATTTCTTGAAATAATTTTAAAAAAAAAATGACGTGAGCTTCGCCCAATTTTTGAGTCCAGCCGGGTACAACTAGGCAGCTGGGGATTGGAATCCACAGTGCAGGGTGCCCATGCTTTCTGGGCACCCCCGCTGTGAATTGCAGTTCCGCAGCCACCCCAGAAAATGGCGCTTTCATAGAAGCGCCATCTTCTGGCGCTGTATCCAACTCTTCCAGCTGCCCTGATGCCGGGTGGCTCGCTAGGTAATAATGGGGTTAGGGCTAGCTGTATAGCTGGCCCTAAGCCCGAAATTCATGGTGTCACGCCAATATTAGACATGGCCACCATGAATTTCTAGTAAAGATAAAAAAAAAACACAACACAGAAAAATATTTTTATTAGAAATAAAACAACACAATTAGTGACTCCATCTTTATTGAAACAAAGAACCCCCCTCCGCAGTAATCCTGGGTCAGGGTCCCGCGCCGTCCAATCCGGATCCAATATCATCTGATCGGTCTGCTGGAAGGCAAAGCGATCAGATGATGTCTCAGGATCAAGTGCCTGAATCACATCACACATCAGCTGATTGTATAAAAGCCGTTTATACAATCAGCAGATGCATCGGTGCAAAAAAAAATAAAAAAAATAATACTCACTTATGTGCTGATTACCGGCAGCTCCTGCAGCGATGGGGCGGGAGTCTGATCCTGTCAGATCGCTGCAGCAGCTGCCGGTAATCAGGGATGAAGTCTCCTGACGCATCCGCTGATACCGGCCGGGCGCCCGCGTCACCGCGATACTTATGATCACCTGATGCGTCAGGTGACTGCATCAGGTGACCCATCGCCAGGTCCTGCATCCATCAGAGGTTTCCCGGCCGTCTGCACATAGCCGGAGCGGGGGTAGCGATACCGTGAGAGGAGATGGGAGCGGGCATGGCACCGGGAGTCTGCAGACAGGTGAGTATAACTTTTTTTTCTACTGTTAACTTTTGTTTTTGCAGCCGCTTCCACCTCCTGCCTGTACATGGCGCCGCACGGCAGCATACATGCACAGGACGGGAGGTGGACGCGGCGGTGACGGTACCGGGAGGATTCACGCTTCTGTATATACTGACAGAAGGAATCCTCTTCCTGTACATGTCACTTTCTTACCCACCTCCTGCGTTTATAGCTGCGTTTTTGGTCTTAGAAACGCACCAAAACGCAGCTATTTGCGTTTCTCATTGAGTCTTTCAACATCCCATTGAACTCAATGGATGAAAAGCGCAGTGAAAAACGCGGGAATAATTGACATGCTGCGTTTTTGTGGCACCACAAAAACGCAGCTGAAAAAAAACAGATGTGTGCGGACAGCAAAAATGAAAACTCATAGACTTTGCTGGGGAAGCAACGTCCTGCAGTTTTGAGGCCAATAACGCACCCGAAAAACGCGCAAAAACGCAGCGAAAAACGCACTGTGCGCACATAGCCTAACAGTGCAGAGCCTTCTCAGGAATCTGTTATCAGGGGATATTTCAAAGACAGATAAGAATAATATAAAAGATTTTTAAGTAGGAGCAAAGCAGTGTCCAACTGAGATTCATTAAGCCTCCTAAGGCTACATTCACACGACCATTCCGTTTTTGCGGCCCGCAAAAAATGGTCCTGTTTTTCCACAGATGCATCCGTGTGGCATCTGTGTGACAACCGCATCTGTTCCCTTCTATTGAGTATATGGTCTGTGTGACATCTGTGGACCCCAAAAAAACGTAAAGAGAGTTACATTCAGTCCAGGGTTACTGGCCACATGCCATAAAAAGTCTATGGGGAACAGAATCTGAGGAAAAAGGATAGGAGCAAGGGTTACATACTCACCAATCACTGGCACAGCTGTCACACTGCTCCCGCGGCAGCTCTTTGTTCTTTCCGAGCCCGGCCGCTCATTAGGCTCATACATATTCACTCCTCCCCGTCTCTCATTGGTTACAGTCAGATGCGCCCCCACACTTAGTGACAGCTGTCTGACTGCAACCAATCACAGCCGCCAGTGGGGGGTCTATATCGTATAGTACAATAAATAAATAATTTAAAAAAACAGCGTGTGGTCCCCTCCAATTTTAATACCAGCCAAGATAAAGCCTCACAGCTGCTGGCTGGCATTCTGAGGCTTGGGAGTCCCACATGATTAGGAGCCCCCACAGCCTAAAAATATCAGCCAGCAGCTGGCCGGAATTGCCATTAGATGTGACAGTCCCGGGACTTTACCCAGCTCATCCTGAATGCCCTGGTGTAGTGGAAAACGGGGTAATATATGGGGTTGATACCAGCTGCGTAATGTCACCTGGCATCAAGCCCAGAGGTTAGTGTTGTCACGGTGTCTATCAGATACCCAACATCAATAACCCAGTCAGTAATAAAAAATAGACGACAAACAAATTTTATTTGAAAAAACACTCCCCAACACATTCCCTCTTTCACCAATTTATTGGAAAGAAAAAACAAATCTGGGTTTCAGAAACTGAGGGTAAAGGTGATGAACTGGCCAAGCATGTCTCCAGACCTAACCCTATTGAGTATCTATGGGGCATCTTCAAATAGAAGGTGGAGGAGTGCAAGGTCCCTAACATCTACCATTTCTGTGATGTCATCATAGAGAGGTGGAAGAGGAGTCCATTGGCTCCTGTGAAGATAGTGCACTCCATCCCAAGAGAGTTAAGGCAGTGCTTGAAAATAATGATGGTCACACAAAATATTGACAGTTGGGCACAATTTGGCCATGTTCACTTAGGGGTGTAAACACTTTTGTTGCCTGCGGTTTAGACATTAATGGCTGTGTGTTGAGCTATTTAGATGGCACAACAAATTTACACTGTTATACAAGCTGCACACTGACTACTTTACATTATATCAAAGTGTCATATCTTCAGTGTTGTCCTATTAACAGATATAATAAAAGATTTACAAAAATATGAGGGGTGTACTCACTTTTGTGATATACTGTATTTTAGCTTAGTGATAAACAGAGTTAAAAAAATAAATAAATAAAAAAAACTGCTAAATATTATGTATTCTCAAATGGTGCGTATGGAGCACACAGCAAAAAAATATTGTCCTGAGGATTTAAAATGGTTTTATTAAATGAATTAAAGCCTTTTCACATTCTGTGCATTAATTATTTATTCCCTGCCCTGTAACAGTTTATGTTGTATATTCCCTATTATAACATTTCATTGTGAGATGTTGATTTGTATTATGTTTAATATGTAATTGTATATGTTGCTTTATCAATTATTGTAATGCATGGGGGAATATGTTGTATCCACAGGAATAAATATTATTATTATTATTATTATTATTATTATTCACGTCCTCACATGGCATTATATCCTTAATATAGTGCCTCCAGAGTTATCGCTATGCCTGATTGCTGGAGTTATGCCACCAGTAAATTGGCATCCCATTCTGGAGAATGTCCAACTATGTCCAACTGGTTTATGAGTATCATCAATTTAAAGTGAAATAAATGTACATACATGGGAGCTTAGGTAAGAAAGCATTCCAATATAGGTCGTCATAAGGGGAAAGGGGTAAGGAACCATGATCCTGGGTTAGAAGTATTTAAATGAAAAATTTTGAGACTGCGTATGAGAAACTTAGTATTAATCCTTTAGTGAAATTTGTTTAATCTATTCTTTAAGTACCCTGTAATTCTATACTGTTTTCCAGCTTCTAAGTCTTTAGAATTAAAGGGAACCTGTCAGGTGCAATATGCAGCCAGAACCACGAGCAGCTCTGGGCAGGGCCGTATTTGCCATTAGGCACTTGAGGGCACGTGCCTAGGGCGGCGCCTTCCAGGGGGGCGGCGCCCAAACCAAATTTAAAAAAAAAAAAAAAATAAATAAATTTTTTTTTTTTAAGGCTATGTGCGCACGTTGCGTACAAGCCCTGCAGAAATTTCTGCAGCGATCTGAAGAGCACATGTGCGCTTTAGATCGCTGCAGAAATGTCCGTAGTGAGCGCCGATTTCATGCGCTCTGCCTGCAGCTCCTCCCATAGACAGAGCAGGAGCTGCCGGCAAAGCGCAGGAAAGAAGTGACATGTCACTTCTTTTTGCGCAGCGCTTCGGCAGTAGCCGAAGCGCTGCGCTCTTAGACGCCACGTGCGCACGACCCCTGCACAATCTCCATAGACTGTGCAGGGGCCGCAGGACGCATGCAGTTACGCTGCGCTACAAAGCGCAGCGTAACTGCATGTTTTTACGCAACGTGCGCACATAGCCTAAATCTTTCTCCCTCCTCCAAACTCTTTATTAAATCCGGCGCCTTTTTGGAGGAGGGAGGGAGCGCACAGTCATTTATAGTCGCGTCTATAACACGCGAATATAAATGACACTGTGAGCGTGCCGGCACTTACTTCCGGGGTCAGAGGAGCTGTAATCAGCTCCCCGCCCCGACGTGCTGCCGTGCGCTCACTGTGAAGAGGTCACAGGAGCGTCAGGCAGCGCCGCGCAGAGGAGGACGGGACATGGAGCCGCCGCCGAGGAAGATGTGGAATGATGATCCTGCCACCGCCACCACCACCACGGAGAACGGGAGGTGCAGCCGCCGGAGATGCCGCCTGGAGCAGGTAAGCGCTTTACAGCCGAAGACAGCGCCGAACAAGCAACCCGGGCGGGGGGAGGGGGGATGCCGGAGGATGTGGGGGCGCAACATGGAGGATGGGGGGGATGGAACATGATATGGGGGTGCAACATGGAGGATGGGGGGATGGAACATGATATGGGGGCGCAGCATGGAGGATGGGGGGGTGGAACATGATATGGGGGCGCAACATGGAGGATGGGGGGGATGGAACATGATATGGGGGCGCAACATGGAGGATGGGGGGGATGGAACATGATATGGGGGCGCAACATGGAGGATGGGGGGATGGAACATGATATGGGGGCGCAACATGGAGGATGGGGGGATGGAACATGATATGGGGGCGCAACATGGAGGATGGGGGGATGGAACATGATATGGGGGCGCAATATGGAGGATGGGGGGGATGGAACATGATATGGGGGCGCAACATGGAGGATGGGGGGATGGAACATGATATGGGGGCGCAACATGGAGGATGGGGGGATGGAACATGATATGGGGGCGCAACATGGAGGATGGGGGGGATGGAACATGATATGGGGGCGCAACATGGAGGATGGGGGGATGGAACATGATATGGGGGCGCAACATGGAGGATGGGGGGGATGGAACATGATATGGGGGCGCAACATGGAGGATGGGGGGGATGGAACATGATATGGGGGCGCAACATGGAGGATGGGGGGATGGAACATGATATGGGGGCGCAACATGGAGGATGTGGGGGCGCAACATGGGGATGGAGCATGATGTGGGGGCGCACCATGGGGGATGGAGCAGAATGGGAAAATGGGGGGGGGGAGGGAAAATGAGGGAGGGTGGTGGACAGTATAGCAAATGGGAGTTACAGTATGGAGAATGAGAGGCATGGTATGGAGAATGGGGTAGCACGGGGGGAGGCATGGTATGGAGAATGGGGTAACACAGGGGGAGGCATGGTATGGAGAATGGGGTAGCACGGGGGGGCATGGTATGGAGAATGGGGTAGCACGGGGGGAGGCATGGTATGGAGAATGGGAAAGCATGGGGGGTGCTCTGTATGGAAGGGGAACCATGGTGGGCTTGGTATGGAGGGGGCTTGATATGGAGAAGGGGCAGCATGGGGAGCGCTCAGTTAGGAGCCTGGAAGGGCTGGGTATACAGAATGCGAAGCATAAGGCTCATTATAGAGTGGGGACATCATGAGGGGGACAGTGAAGTGGGGGCTGCATGGAGAGGTGTGGACAGTGGAGGTCATAGTTCATAAGTGAGGAAGGTCTGGAGGGTATAATTCAGTGGGGAGGACAGTGGAGTTTTCATGTGAGGGGGCAGTGTAGTGGAAATGTTATAGGAGAGAATGTGGAGGCTGTATACTGTAAGTGACATGGTGTGTGGTCATTCTTTGTGCTGTGAGCTCAGTGATGGGCAGTTATTTATTCTTGGGCACAGCCTTGGGCTTACTTCGGGTGGTTACTCTTTAGTGAGAATTATGAGTCTGTCACCAGGTTTTTGCCACCTAATTTGAGAGCAGCATAATGTAGGGGCAGAGATCCTGATTCCAGTGTTGTCACTTACTGGGCTGCTTAGTGTAGTTTTGATAACATCACTGTTTAATCAGCAGTAGTTATCATTACAGGACTACTTGGTGTGCTGCAGGTAGTCCAGCATATTCATGAGCTCTGTATAACTGCGAGATCTGCAGCAGAGAAAACGACAGCAAACAGCTCAGTAAGTGACACATCACTGGAATCAGGGGCTCTGTCTCTACATTATGCTGCTCTCAGATGGGGGAGCAAAACCTGGTGACAGATTCCCTATACAGGCACCATTGCAGTATGTGCTGCAGCAGACCAAATAAGAGGGGAGTCTTGGGAGACGCAGGACAATGTGTTGCTAAGAGCGATGACATTTTACTTTTACTCCCAAAATGCCAATTAATCTGCATACACATTTATACAGGAGACGTCGCTCTGGCATGTACAGTTTTACCTTAATATTATATATATGCAGACTGTTCCCCCTGGTGCGGCCGATGTCTTGGTGCAGATATGCACCGTCCTATTTGCATATTAAAGACAGTCCCTCGCCCTTAGGTGAGTCAGTGCTGTTTAAAATCACTTAGCATTTCTGCACGTGTCCTGACACTGGAGGAGCAGAGTAGCACTCCAAGTGTCAGTGTGGGTGCGCCTGCAATGTGACTGCAGTGTCCGCGTGGGTGCGCCTGCAATGTGACTGCAGTGTCCGCGTGGGTGCGCCTGCAATGTGACTGCAGTGTCCGCGTGGGTGCGCCTGCAATGTGACTGCAGTGTCCGCGTGTGTGCGCCTGCAATGTGACTGCAGTGTCCGCGTGGGTGTGCATGCAATGTGATGCAGGTACGTTCTGACAACTGGTTGCTGCCTGTATTTGACTGCCGATTCAATGAGGAAGGTTGTTGAAGTGAGCAGACAGCACATCACAGCGCCGTGTCCCCCTCCTCACTGTGCTCCTCCTGTGTTGTGTGCACACCCGCACTGACGCTTGGAGTGTGCCGCTGTGCTCCTCCTGTGTTGGATGAACACATGCACTGACGCTTGGAGTGTGCCACTGTGCTCCTTCTGTGTTGTGTGCACACCCGCACTGACGCTTGGTGTGTGCCGCTGTGCTCCTCCTGTGTTGTGTGCACACCCGCACTGACGCTTGGAGTGTGCCGCAGTGTTGGGTGCGGTGCAGCAGGAGATCTGGTGTTACGGTGCTCACTCTCACCAATGGATCACTATTAATCAAGACAAAGGCCTGGCTAGTATTTTCCTATATTCGGTGGTAATGGTGCACCAGGCTTAGGCCGCGCAGAAATGTCCTCATTTTCATATCAAATGTGGCTTTTTCAATGAACATTAAAGGGAACCTGTTACACCCTTTTTCAATTTTAAACTGCCCCCAATGTCTTGTAAGTGACGCAATGTAAGTGATGCACATTTTCTGACTAACAAGACAATGGAGCAGTTTAATATTAAAGGTCGTGACCAGTTCCTTTTAAGCTGAACTCTATATGGGTGGGATTATTTCTCCACAGATCATGTCCCCCATATAAATATTTCCGCAGTCTAGGTGTCATTTTGGGGTGACAGATTCCCTTTAAGTCAGCTTAAAAATCAGCTCACCTGACGAATGAAAGTTTTTTGCTCGTGCATCGGGTGATGGACACTGTGTAGATAAATCAGTTTCCCATCTTTGGCTGCAGTGTGAATGCTGCTTTTAAAGGGGTTTTCTCACATTGGGAACTTACCCCCTATCCTTGGGATGGGGAATAACTTTCCAATCGCTGGGGGTCCGACTACCGTGGCCCCGAGTGTTTCCCAGAACCAGAACATGCAGACAGAATGGATTCCGGGAGTAAAATTTCATAGTCCTGTCTCCTGAGCTGTGCACTTAAGAGGTCTTTTGAGCAATTGGTGGGGGTCTCAAGTCCCACCCCATGATGCCCCTTCTCCCTACTGAGCCCACCTCTGCCCTACTAATCTCCTCAGAATTAATGGACCTAAACCTATAAGATCTCGTCCAAAAGTTAAGTCTACTGCCTGGGACTAATCAGTATTGTGGTTCTTATATGGTCCACAGTCTAATGATGGCTGGTAACAACTACCAGCATCTCCTTACCATTGTTAAGGACATACTGAGAGTTGTACGTTAATGCAATACATAGATGTATATGGGTCTAACCTGACACTGCACTTGATTGCTGTGTGAAGTTGGCAATGTATTCATGTACTGATGGTGGTTTTGGCGATGTATTGTCTTCAGGGTGGGTTTGGTGATGTGTTATTGTGTTTAGGGTGGTTTTGGTGATATTACTGTATTGACAGTAGTTCTGTTGATGTATTACTGTACTAACTGTGGTTTTGGTTATGTATTATAGTATGTAGTGTGGTTTTAGTTATGTATTACTGTACTGATGGTGGTTCTGGTGATAGTCATGTGGCTGTTGTAATCTTTACCTTATCAGTCTTGATCCTAAAACATAGGGTCAGCGTGCTGGACTAAAAATACAGCTATCTGCATGTCTGTCAGCCGAATAAGTAATAGACTAAAGCCCCCATACACTATAGTCTGATTTTTAGGCCGGCAGCTATCTTGCTCGGCTCTCCTATATACAGGAGCACTCATTCTGCCAAGTGTTTCTGTGTGCTTTATTAGAGCCGCTGCTGGACATCTCCGACAACAGCTTATCATTTAGAGGATAATAGGATCTACACTCCGTAATTGGACATTCTGGATCCTTATTCCCCTGACAATCAGAATTGAGAGCCCCTGTTCACATTGGGCTATCAGCAGAACCTGTCGATATTGGCGGGTTTAGACAACTTTAGGTTAATGTGTATGGAGGTCTTAACTACTATCTGAAGGCTCTGGGCTCTATCAGGGAATGTGCACACGTCTTGTAGTGGTCTGTGAACCCCCGGAATTATTCAGACAGAAAACACTTTAGGACAGTCATCATTTTATCCTGAAGCAAATATTTATTTTTTTTGCTGTGGCTTCTTGGTTGTTTTTTCCAACATCTTTTAGCTACTGGATTTTACTTATTTTTTTAAATGAAGTAGTAAGCGGCATCCAAGCAGCAGCCGCCATATAATGGACCGGTCACAACTAGTATCCAAGCAGAAGCCGCCATATAATGGCCGGTCACAACTAGTAAGCGGCATCCAAGCAGCAGGCGCCATATAATGGACCGGTCATAACTAGTAAGCGGCATCCAAGCAGCAGGCGCCATATAATGGACCGGTCACAACTAGTAACCAGCATCCAAGCAGCAGGCGCCATATAATGGACCGGTCACAACTAGTAACCAGCATCCAAGCAGCAGGCACCATATAATGGACCGGTCACAACTAGTAACCAGCATCCAAGCAGCAGGCGCCATATAATGGACCGGTCACAACTAGTAACCAGCATCCAAGCAGCAGCCGCCATGTAATGGACCGGTCACTGTCAGCCGCTTCATGTCTGAGGAAACGTGACGCGCTTAAAAAAACTCCATAGACTGAACATATGGACAGCAAGTCGTTTTACACTGCAGTGTATGAGTTCATTTCTTTAATATTTGGAGTTTGGGTTTTTTGGGCGGGTTATAAGGCGGATCTGTCTGGGAAAAAAAAAAAAAAAAGCTGTGTGCACATACCCGTAATCTGACTGATCAGAAGGGGGCGCCACCACTGACAGTGCCTAGGGCAGGAAAAACCCCAAATACGGCCCTGGCTCTGGGTGCATGTTAGTGATTCCTGCCTAACCGTCTCTGTATACACTAGTATAAATAAAAAGATCTGTAGAAAATCTCCGGGGTCATGCGCACTGAGCCGAAATACCCCGTTCGATGTGATGGCAGCGGAGAGGAGAGAGATCATCCTGTGACGCTGCGTATTCATTAGCATGTTAATAAGGGGCAACTGCCTGGAGTTTTAACACCCAGAGGACTAGTCCCCTTGCTCATTAGCATACAGTAAAAGAGCTTTATAAATACTTTTCCTAAAGATCTCTTTATCTATACTAGTGTATACAGGGACAGTAAGGCCTTATGCGCACACTGATTTTTTTGCCGCGTTTTTGCGCTTTTTTTGGGTGCAGTTTTGGTCTCAAAACTGCATGAATTTCATTCCCCAGCAAAGTCTATGAGATTTCATTCTTGCTGTCCGCACATTGCAGTTTTTTTGGGCTGCGTCTTTGTGGTGACCACAAAGATGCAGCATCTCAATTCTTTGGCTATGTGCACACGCTGCGTTTTTTTGACGCTGCATTTTTGTGCGGTTTTGGCCGCTAAAAACGCACAAAAACGCACCTGCTGCAAAAAAAAAAACACGATTTGGTGCGGGTGCGTTTTTGGCTGCGTTTTGCTGCGTTTTTCCAATGCATTGCATGGGGGGAAAACGCAGAAAAACGCAGGAAAGAATTGACATGTCCATTTTTTTTTAAGCTCAAAAATGCAGCTTAAAAAAAGTTGTGTGCGGACAGCAAAAATGAAAACTCATAGACTTTTCTGGGGAAGCAAAGTCATGCAGTTTTGAGGCTAAAAACGCACCCGAAAAATGCGCAAAAACGCGGTGTGTGAACTTACCCTTTCTCTGTTTTTCACTGCGTTTTTCACCCATTGAATGCATTGGACAAAAATGCAGAGAAAAAAACGCATCAAAACGCTTCAAAAACGCACAAAACTTTGCAAAAACGCATGCGTTTTTTTAATGCGTTTTTCCTGTGGGTGCGTTTTTTGGGGCCAAAAACGCTGCATCTTTGTGGTCAGAAAAAAATGCAGCGTGCGCACATAGCCTTAGGCAGGGATTAGCAATATGCACCCAGAGCTGCTCGTGGTTCTGGGTGCATATTGGACCTGACAGGTTTCCTTTAAGTGTGTGGTAATACTACGTATGTGAGGATTACTCTATATAATATAATCAGAGGTTATTAGAACATAAGGCCCTTTTAATATGTCTGCCTTTTGCTGTAAAAGTTTCTTCTGAATAATCATTTACAGTGGAACCTTGGTTTGCAAGTAACTTGGTGTGCGAGTATTTCGCTATATGAGCAAAGCTTGCTGTAAATTTGTAACTCGGTTTACGAGCAAGCTTTGCTGTACGAGCAAATACTCACCGCACACACTTCCGGTTCCGTACTTTAACTGCGCTCTGACCCACTCTTGCAGTCCGCACAAACACGCACAAACACACACAAACACACCTTACCTTCCGTTCCATCGCCGGCCTCATGCTTCTTGTAGTCCGCAGGTACAGGATGTGTATCGGGTAACCATCGTGACGATGAAGGAACTTCTGCTGTCAAAGGCAGCGTGCTGGCCAATCAGAGGCAAGCAGATCCTGCCTTTTGTCGTCAGCGCTCTGGCAGTGGAAGCTCCGGCATCAGTCGCGATGGTTACCCAATACACATCCTGTACCGGCGAACTGCAAGAACTAGGAGGTCGTCGATGGAACGGAAGGTAAGATGAGCATAGTGTGTGTGTGTGTGTGTGTGTGTGTGTGTGTGTGTGTGTGTGTGTGTGTGTGTGTGTGTGTGTGTGTGTGTGTGTGTGTGTGTGTGTGGAATGGCACAATAGAGGACCAGGTTGGGACATTGAACAAGTTGTGGAACGAATTGTCTGAGCTTGCATTATTTCCAATGGGAAATTTTGCTTTGTTAGATGAGTAACTTGGTTTACAAGCACACTCCCAGAACGGATTGTCCTCGTAAACCAAGGTTCCACTGTCTATACAAATAGAATTATATTTATAACATTTATAATAATTAAAAATAAACAGAAAATATTAAAGAAACCAACACAAGACACCATAAGTCTGCCATGAATTATTAAGTGTTGGTCTTTCAGTTGGTTTCCTATATTGTATTGTGTCCCTGCAGTTTTGCATCACGGAAACATGACTCACATTGTTTATGGGCCACCAGAGTGACATTGACATAAGCATGGCTGAGCCATGGATCAGGGTTACCTAGAGGACAAACTGGGGACTTTTTTTTTTGTTCTGTGAACGTTTAATGAAGCATTCTAACTGGGATGAGTACATTGTAAACTGGGAGACAGATAAACTCCCAGTTATGGATTACAACATGAACAGAATTGTCACCAGTCTCTGCCAGATGCTCCCAGTAGATCATATTGCCGGTTTCTGTTGGCAGCAGCAGAACAGGAAGACATGAAACATAAATCATTTACGTGCTGCATGGCGTGCACATACTACATGGGAAACTCTTCTCTCCAATATCTATAGCTCAAAATTCAAAATATATTTAGTATTTTTGTATCTCTGAATCATTCAGACATCCATTTTTCATGTATGTGTTCTGTCCTTTCTTTTTCGCAGATTGAACACTTACCCATTATCATGTACGATGCCGTGCACATGTCCATGTTTTTTAAAATGCCCTATGTGTGTAAAAAAAATCATAGATCTGAGTAAAGGATCGATATCACCCATTCAAGTCTATAGGTCTGTGAAAGTAAGTAGCAGCACACATTATCATGCATGTGCTAGCTGTGTGCTCTCCGTTTTACCATTTAAATGGGTAAAAGATGCTTTACTGATGAAATACTGATGGTAAAACTGACTCATTGACCAAGCACTGATGAAAAACGGACCCAAACGCTCATCAAAATTGATTTGTCTTTTGCATATGAAAAAAAATCAGACATCTGTTTGAGGCCTCAGAAGATTTTTTTTGCACACCCACGCTTGTGGAGTTATCTGAAAAATTTGTCATTTAATAAAACCTGATACCAGGTCAAAACTGGAACATTTTTTCTCCAATGGTACCATCGCTGCTACCGTGTTTTTCCAAAAATAAGCCCTCCCACAAAAATAATCTCTAGCAGGGATTTTCAGCACTTTCTGAGCAAGGCTTAAATATAAGCACTCCCCCGAAAATAAACCCTAGTCGCGGATCAATAATGAAGTGTCCATGCAGATAAAAAGTTAAAGATACTGCAGGACACGTCATTATAGAAAGCGGGCACCCACAATCACGCTCACCCAAAGCCGAGCAGAGGCCTTACCGTGATCGCACCCCCACACACATCCAATCTCACACACACAATCAGATCGCACACACAAACATCCGATCTCACACAATCAGATCGCACACGCAAACATCCGATCTCACACACAAACATCTGATCTCCCACAGAATCCTGAGAGGCTGTGCAGGGGAGCTCAAGGACCTGCTGCAATGCTTGCTTACAGGATCTGCGGACACGTGACTTCCCCCCATCATTCCCTGCCGCCAGAAGTATTCTGTAACGCTGAATGAATGTAATGACTGTGTAAGTGTGTGTGTCAGAGTCAGCCAGCCAGAAGCAGGGGAGGAAAGCGTGCAGCACCCACCGGAGATCACAGGGAGGACCTGGGAGCCATGCAGACATCCGGGTCTGGTAAGTATGAGTCTCCTGGGAAGTGGGGTGTCTGATTTTTGGGGGGTAAACTTACCCCTAACCATTTTTAGCGATATATTGTTATATATTTTATATATATATTGATATATATTTTTAGCGACGCCAAATCTTTCAGCGATATATTGTTTGCCCAAGGCAGTTGTGTGGATGTTGTTCATCGTTGGCAGGGTGTCAAACGTACCAATATGTCTTCTGTATTCCAAACGATGAACAATATTTTGAAAGTGAACGACGTGTCAACGATCAACGATTTTCAACCTATTTGTGATCGTTCGGAGTCGCACGTAGGTGTCACACGCAACGATGTCGCTAACGATGACAGAAGTGCGTCACGGAATCCGTGACCCTGACGACATATCGTCAGATAAATCGTAGCATGTAAAGGGTGCTTAACATTTTCTAGGTACCAACTGCCAAAAACTAGAAACAAGCCACAAAACTGGAATTTAAAAATACTTTGACCCAATAGTCTAGCCATCACATTCAAATAAGTGTAGGCTAGTCTTTGCTCCTCAAACCCATCAATGAGCCTAAAATTACAGGTTCACTAGTTTTCTTTTTGAGGAACAATTTTTGTAGAAACTGTATATTGGGAACACCCTACAAAACCTGGCACTTTGGAAAATGCTCTGACCAAGTCATTTAATTATTACAACTTGCATCTATTTAGAATTCCTGAGATCCTGAAACATGGTGACAAGCAGAAGGAAAAGATAAAGAGAATATGTTTGTTTAGTAGTTAGCCAATGGGATCTGGCTTTACTTCCCACTATAGACAATATCTGTAGAGAATGTGTATGCTCTCCATTTTTGTGTTTTTTTTTCTCTGAGTTATCGATTTTCTCCCACTCTACAAAACACACCGATGGGGAATTGACTTTTATGAAATGATCCTAGTGTGTGTTCTGAGAAAGGTAAATTGTATAAATATGATCACTCTTAATGGCCAATGGCAAATAAATTTTATCATTCTGGTCTGATTCTTTTTTACTTCCTTACTTTTCTTTAATTTTTTTCTCTCTCCATTTTAAGACATGATCGATAGAATTCAGCCATGCACAAAACTCTCTATATTTTGACATGTTATAAAGTATCTACCTGATCTGCCAGTGTAGAATTGCAGGTAATATACTTAATTTATTATCATTTCTTATTATAATCCCCATCATTTATTGAAAGTCAAAAAGTTCAACACTTTAAAAAAAATGTCTTAACCAGTAGAGGGCACTCTTACTTAGAGCAATGTGATGTAAAGGCGGAATAACCAATACTTTAACATTTCGGAGAAAAACACCATTATTTAAATATGAATTGCCTTCACTTTCTCAATTTGTCATATGACGCAAATATCCATGAATGCTTATTCTAAACAAGGCAGATGTTTTTATCCTATGCAGAAAATAGAATCTTTTCCACAAAAGATGTGGTTTTGAGAAAAGAAAACTCTGAACCTGACTTTCTAGTTCTAAGCTTTCTTTGACGTTGCATTTAGATGTTTGTGCTAAAAGAGAGAGAAAAGTCTCTGTACCGAGAATGTTTCACTGATTACTCCAGTTACTCCAAAAATAAACATACAAGAAAACCAGAAAAACAGCAGTGGGGCCACCCTCACGCCAGTTTTACTTAAAAAGTCCTGCACAAGCAAGAAGTGGTATTACTCACAAAGTCCATTTACTCCTGGTGGTCTGATTTTTAATTAAAACAAATGAGGCTTGTTGAGTGACTCCAAATAAATATTTGAGGAAAAAGCTTCATAGGCATATATAATGCAATTTAAAATGATGCAAGCCAGGAAAATGTGAGAGGAGGCCAATAAAAAAAATATATATCCGGAGTGAAAAAAAAAAAAGATGTTTTATTGGATCAAATACAAAGAGAATAATACACTTCAGTAGTACATTGCGGAGCCTTCATAGTTTCCTAATTCATAACAGGGATTTACAACAACAGTTTATGATTTTATAAGTTTGCAAGCAGCACTAAGTTAAATAGTAAAACACCTTCAGGATGAGGATAAAATGAAAATGCCCTAAACCTCAACATTAAGGGCACAGTCACTTGACCATCTATCTCGGCTACGGACCGTATAGCAATGCTCTGACTGGCCGTCGGCTCTCCTGACCCAAATGTCACAGCTGCATATACATATTGTCACACTCTGTTCAGAAGAGCTCACGGTTAAGCCAAAGTCAGACTTGCGCGTATGTCGCTCGAATCTCACATCGCATCACCCGGCATGGCCGCACACTCTCCTGACAGGAGCGGGTTGACTGCATGTATTTCTATGTAGCTGACGTGCTCCTCTACGGAGAGTGTGCGGCCGTGACGGGTGCTGCGATGTGAGATACACTCAAGTATGACTCCGGCCTTAGTCAGAGTATTGTGATGGGATCCTTAGTAGAGTTCTATGGCCATGCGACTACACCCTACTGCTGATAGGGTTTCCAACAAGATCCATGATGCTTCAACTGTACTGCTACACACATGGGCAAAATTGTTGGTACTTTTCTTTTAGGTTATGTGCACAGAATCAGACATTGCTTTTGAATTTTGTTTCAACAGATAAATGTAAAAAAAACTCTTGAAAATGGCCAGGACAAAATGATGGTACCACTAGAAAATATGGAAAATAATTTAATGATAGGGATCTAATAAGCTAAGGTGTGTCCTGTAATTAGCATCACAGGTGTCTACAAACTTGTAATAAGTCAGTCTGCCTATTTACAGGGTGAAAAGTAGCCATTGTGCTGTTTGGTATCACAGAGTGTACCATACTGAACATGGACCAAGGAAACCTAAGGAGAGAGTTGTCTCAGGAAGTTAAAAAGAAAATTCTAGATAAACATGTTAAAGGCAAAGGCTATAAGACCATCTCCAAACAACCTAATGTTCCTGTTACCGGGGTTGCATTTATGTTATTTAGAAGTTTAATGTCTACGAGACTGTAGTTAACCTCCCTGGATGTGTCTACAAAAGGAAAATTGATGACAAATTGAACAGAGGGATAATACAAATGTGACGCCCCTGGACTATCAGGTCGTCACAAGGTATTGTGCAATCTGCCCTTCTGTGCAATATCCACCACTCCTTGGTTATGGGTCCCCAACTACATGGTGCTGCCTACAACAGCTGATTAAAATCCTAGGTACACTCTGCACCACACCCACCAGACACACCAGTGGACAGCCTGAGTGGAATAGGGTCACCCACTTGGGGGGTTGGTTAAGGGGAGGTCAGGAAGTGTCAGAGGAGGGAAGTAGTTTGGAAGTGAAGGAGAGGAGGTCAGGAGCCGGGCTCCTTGGAAGCACCTAGATAGCAGACAGTGGTCTGGACCTAGTAGGAGCTGGACCCCTGGTCGCAAGAGATCGTGACAAGGGGCACAGAACTGTCGAAGAGGACAGCCGGCGGCCTTGTACCATCACCGGGCTGGGAGCAGGGCACAACGGGGTACGTGGACCCTAGGTCAGGGAGTAGCTTCAGGCAACCTGACAATTTACCCATCGAGAACGGAGCCTTCAAGATCCGTTCTCCACCAGCTCCAAAATCGGGGTACTAGCGCAATGAGGGGTATAGGACTTTCCACTAAAATGGTCCAGAAAATCCCAAATGTGAACCCTGAGAGCAAGCTCTCACAGTTAGTCACACTGGGGAGCAGTACCCGACTAGTTCCATACTCCCGGGACCAACAGAGAAGTATACTTAGTGCCAGGAGGAAGGTCACGGATCAAAGGCAGCACCATCGGGGACGGGACTCAAACTAGCTCCCCTCAGTGGCAGCGGTGTCCAGAACTTTGGTTTATCCAGTTGTCGGTGTCAGCTTTATGGACTGAGTGAGTATGCAAGTGACCCCTTCACTCCCAACGGCACTCCCCAAACACCATCATTGAGTCCTAGGGTGTTCCCCCTACCCATGGAGGGGTCTAACACCTGGTTGCCACTCCATCGCCCCCGGGTACTCCCAACTGCAGCGGTGGTACTCCATATTACCACATACCAGAGGTGGCGTCACAAACTCTAAATATAATCCCCTGTAAATACCCCCTTCATTTGAGTGGCCGCACGACCCCCGGGTCCAGACGCCCCTCGAGCCACCGTGGATCTGGATCCGAGCAGCCCGGCTGCTGACACGGGGGTGGCACACAAATGGTAACCAAATCGCTCAAGAACAACATCCAAAGAGATAGGAGAACTTCAAGGTCAAGGTACATCAATGTCAGATCACACCAGCTGTCCCTACCTTAGCCATAGTGGACTTCATAGAAAACAAACCAAGAGGAAAACCAACCATAACATTTCTAAACTGGAATTTGTCAAAACTAGTGGTGAGTGAGTATTAAACTCTCGGGTACTCGTTACTCGTATTGAACACATCAAACTCCTTGCATGCTTGACTCAACTAATGAGTTTAATAAAAGTCAATGAGAAACTTAAGCATCTTACCAGCAGACCCACCTAAGAGGTCTGGGGGCAGTAAAATTGCTGAAATGGATGGAAAAAAGTGCTCAAATGGAATGAGAACAGGATAGGGAAGATGTCTGGACAAATTTCTCAATCCCTGGTAGCGCTTGGTAACAATATTTTCAGAGTATTACTCCACTTTTACGGACTGACAATAATGCATACCAAACCAAAAATAAAATTAATTTTACAGGAAAAAATTTAAAGAAACATTCTTTCCTGTATAATGACTTGTATATAAGACAACTTTCAAAAGAGACAAAAATTGCCTTCCCCACCCCTTTGGCTATGTTGATACATAGTGAAAAATGCTGAAAAACGCTGAAAAAGTTAACATGCTCTTTCTTTAAAAAATGCTGCAGTTTTCCATTTCACTCAGAAATGAAAATAATTGTGTGCATGAGATTTCTGAAATGTTTTCCAATATGTAAGGGGTGTGACTCCTAGACTGGTAAAGCATATGCACTATGTGCAAGGGCTTCCACAAATTAGAAGGAGGCACTCCAATACACCCTGGAATACACGTAGAGTAATGCCTCCGAAAGCATTTACATTTAAAAAAAAGTGAGACTTCTATGGCCAACAACAAGGAGTCCCGGATTCAAGGCCACTACTCAAGGTACAACTAGCAGAACAAGGACCTTCAGGCATCGCACTACAATCTTGTTCCAGCTAAGGTGGGCGACAGTTCCTCTTGTGCCAGCTTAGGGCATCAGGCAGACCAGAGGCTTCAAATAGATTGAAGCAGGTGTTTCAAAACATTTTTTATGTCCTTGGAGACCTTTGACAATGAAAATTCATGAACCGTGGGGGAAACTTCTCCAACTCATCCTGGGGAAAGAACACCACAAGTCTCATTTATTCACACAAGAGGTGCATTTGGGTCATTCTCCCATTGTATGAAAGTATCTTTATTGGGGGTTTTTTTACACTGAGTTGAGGCATATCTGACGTTTGCAGGATGCAGTCACTACTCCCTCCCTGCATAAGTTGATTTTGCAAGTTTTTAGTGACTAAAGGGACAGAATAACTAATTTTAGGTTAAATATATATATATATATATATATATATATATATATATATATATATATATATATATATATATATATATATATATATATTCATCTTTTACATCCTAAAAATTATAAAAATAAAAACGGTCAAACGTTTGGGCGCCCTTTGAGATTTGTGTGCTCAAATAACTTTGACCAAAGTTTCAGACCTTAATTTTCCTGTTAGGGTTCTGGCTTGTTCACTAATCATCGTTAGGAAAGGCCAGGTGATGCAAATTTCATAGCTTTATAAAAACCCAGCCTCCTCTAACCTTGTGCCAAAAAACAGCAGCACTGGGTTTTAAGCTTTTAAGCAGCTGCTAACACTCTGAAAATTAAAATAGTGGAGAAGATAGTAAAGCGTTTTCAAGTTGCCTTTTCCTCAGTTTGAAACGTAATTAAAAAATGGCTACAACAGTGGAGGTCAATATAACATCTGAAAAAGCAAGCAGAATCTCTGGGAAAGCTGCAAGTAAGGATTGCTAGAGAGGCAAATCACAACCCCCACTGGACTGCAAAAGACCTTCAGGAAGATTTAACAGATGCTGGAGTTGTGGTACATTGTTCTACTGTACAGAGACATCTGCACAAATATGGCCTTCATGGAAGAGTCATCAGAAGAAAATCTCTCCTGCATCCTCACCATAAAATTCAGAATCAGAAGTTGGCAAAAGAACATCTAAACAAGCCTGATGCATTTTGGAAACAAGTGCTGTGGACTGATGATGTTAAAATAAAACTCCTTGGCCACAATGATCAAAAGTACAGTACTGACCAAAAGTTTGGAAACACCTTCTCATCTCTAGAACAACTATTAAGAGGATACTTTGTGCAGCAGGCCTTCATGGTAAAATAGCTGCTAGGAAATCACTGCTAAGGACAGGCAACAACCAGAAGAGACTTGTTTGGGCTAAAGAACACAAGGAATCGACATTAGACCAGTGGAAATCTGTTCTTTGGTCTGATGAGTCCAAATTTGAGATCTTTGGATCCAACCACCGTGTCTTTGTAGAAAAGGTGAACGAATGGACTCTGCATGCCTGGTTCCCACCATGAAGCATGGATGAGGAGGTGTGATGGTATGGGGGTGCTTTGTTGGTGACACTGTTGGGGATTTATTAAAAATTGAAGGCATACAGAACAAGCATGCCTACCACAGCATCTTGCAGCGGCGTGCTATTCCATCCGGTTTGCATTTAGTTGGACCATCATTTATTTTTCAACAGGACAATGACCCCAAACACACCTCCAGGCTGTGTAAGGGCTATTTGACTAAGAAAGAGAGTGATGGGGTGCTACGCCAGATGACCTGGTCTCCAGTCACCAGACCTGAACCCAATCGAGATGGTTTGGGGTGACCTGGACCATATAGTGAAGGCAAAAGGGCCAACAAGTACTAAGCATCTCTGGGAACTCCTTCAAGACTGTTGGAAGACCATTTCCGGTGACTACCTCTTGAAGCTCATCAAGACAATGCCAAGAGTGTTCAAAGTAGTAATCAAAGCAAAAGGTGGCTACTTTGAAGAACCTAGAATAGAAGACATATTTTCAGTTGTTTCACACTTTTTTAAGTATTTCACTCCACATGTTTTAATTCATAGTTTTGATGCCTTCAATGTGAATCTACAATTTTTAGAGTCATGAAAACAAAGAAAACTCTTTGAATGGAAATGTGTGTCCAAACTTTTGGTCTGTACTGTATGTGTGGAGAAAAAAATGGCACAGATTTCAGGAAAAGAACATGTCGCCAAACATTAAGCATTGGGGTGGATCACTCATGCTTGGGGTTATGTTGCAACCCACAGTAGAGGGATCAATGAATTCAATGAAATTTCAACAAATTCTTGATGCAAATATAACACCATCTGTTAAAAGCTTAAGTTAAAAAGAGGATGGCTTCTACAAATGGATAACGAACCTAAACACACGTCAACATCCACAATAGACTACCCAAAAATATGCAAGCTTAAGGTTTTACAATGGATCTCACAGCTTACTGACTTGAATATCATTGAAAATCAGTGGCTAGACCTTAAAAGAGCAGTGCATACAAGACGATGATGGATGACAATTCCTCAACCAAGAATTGAAAGAGTCTTGGCTGGCTATAAAAATTGTTTACAAGGTGTGATACTTGCCACAGGGGGGAATACTAGGTACTAACCATCCAGAGTGCACAAATCTTTGCATATGTTCATTGTCCTTTTTTGTTATTTTTAATAGTAAAAGAAATATTTTTTTTACATAAAATACAAAGGAAATGTGTCATCTTTAACTTTATGCCTTTTAGAAATAATTTAATGTTTAACTTGCTTAACTGTTCACAATAACAGTAATTTTAACTAGGGGTGCTGTCATGCCCTCGGCTATATGCCCGGTCTCTGCTAAGCAGGGAGACCGGTGCTCACTCTGCAGCTTTGCTATGTCTGTTTCCCCTTCAGTAGCTTTGTCTAGACTAGATGCCTCTAATGCACAACTATCTCTACTCCAGCAGCTAACCCTACAGCAATTGCTGCTAAGAGTGGTAATATTAGAATGTATTTAAATTGGCCCTGAAAGGACTTTGGGTTGTACATGGCAGGATCAAGGACTGTAAGGCAATAATCCCTGACTAGATGCCTCTAATGCACTATCCCTACTCTAGCATCTACCCCGACACAAATTGCAACTAAGAGTGGTATTATTGTAGAATAGAATCTATTTGAATTAGCCCTGAAAAGGCTGCTAAGAGTGGTATTATTAGAATATAGAATGTATTTAAATTGGTCCTGAAAGGACTTTGGGTTGTACATGGCAGCACCAAGGACTGTAAGGCAATAATGCCTGACTAGATGCCTCTAATACACTATCACTACTCCAGCAGCTAACCCTGCACAAAAATCAACTAAGAGCAGTAGTATTAGAGAATAGAATCTCTTTCTGACTAGATGCTTCTAATGCGCTCTCCCTTCTCCAGAAGATTTTCCTGCACTGATTGGACCAAAGAGTGGCATTATTAGAGACTAGAATCTATTTAAATTGGCCCAGAAAGGACTTTTGGCTATATGTGGCAACACCAAGAATTGTAAGACAATACTCCCTAACTAGATGCCTCAAATACACTATCCCTACTCCAGAGGCTAACCCTAAACTAATTGCAACTAAGAACGGTGTTATTGTAGAATAGAATCTATATGAATTAGCCCTGAAAAGGAGTGTTGAAAATGTGTTGACCAATGTCAGAAAACATAATCTTAGTCACAGGCCATGGATCCTCGAATAAAATAATGACCCAAAACACACACAGCTAAAAATACCCAATTATAAACACAACATTAAGAACTTCATACCATCTGTTAAACACAGTCATGGTAGTATCATGGCTTAGTCCTATTTTGTTACATCTGGGGCAGGACGGCTTCCCACATTGATGGAGTATTTAATTTTTAATTATACCAACAAATTCTAAAGGAAAAGTTCAAAACATCTCTCCACGAACTGATTCTCATGGAAATGTGGGTCATGCAGCAAAACAACAATGAAAAGAACAAAAGTCATTCTACAAATGAATGGTTAAAGAAGGAAATGTTAAACTTTTAGAATGTCTGTCAAAATCCTGCCCTTAATCCCTTGGAAATGTGAAGTGAGTAGTTTTTGGGAGAAAACTAGCCAAACTAATAGAGTTGAAGCTGTTTTCTAGAGAGGAATGGGCTAAAGTTGCTCCAAGCCAATGTGCACGACTAATCATCAATTATCAGTAATGTTTGGATGTAGTTAAGCTGCACAAGGGAGTCACACCAGATACTAGAAGCAAAGATTCACATCTTTAAAATAATGCCATCTAATATTTTTTTATTTTTTTTTATTTGGTTCTCTTTATCTACTTTGAGGACTTGTGAAAATCTAATGTAGTTTTAGATTAAATTTAAGAAGAAATATGAAAAAATATAAATTCTGTATTAATTTAACTATAAAAAAAAGTTGCATGGTCCATCAATATGTACAGAAATCTTTTGGTACATAGCTCTACACATAGAGCAAACCATGTGAACCTACAGAATACTGCCACACAAAGAGGCTATATTTCCACCACTCACATGAACCCTAAGGTCGTTTAGATATAGAACTATTTTCCTCAATGATAAGACGTGCTAATTTATCTCTATTGTATATGATCACTGAGCCCCTTCAGCTGCCATGAAAGAGCAGGTGGTCTTCATTTGAAATAGGGTCTCGAGGAGGTAAACATAGGTTGAGTTTCACAGATATATGTTAATATTAAATAGCAACAGACAACAGACTGTGACTCTGCCAATCTTTATTTTTAGAGGAAATGCTAATGAAATAGCAGAATGCAGTCTGCTGCTAAGGAAGAGCAAAATCCATCTAACCACATTTTAAATGGAATTTAACAAATACGGTAGTTTATTTGAAGAAAGGCTCCCCCACACTATTCTTCATTCACCTATTTATTATCAAAAATATTCCCACGAAGTTCCATCGTAGTCTACGTTCCACCAATGCAGTTCTGGCAACTGTGAATACCAGTAAAGTACAGCTATTCACAGACACCCGGTAGTGATGACAACAACAGTATCACTGGCTCTGAGTGCAGCGTTGAGCTGGTGGCTCTGATGAGAGTTGGTTCACTACCCGGCACTTATGAATAGCTGTACTTTACTGCTATTCATAGTCGCTTGAGCTACAATTGAAGATTGTGGACTATGACGAAACTTTGTGGGAACATTTTTGATAATAAATTGGTGAACAAGGGGTAGTGTGGGGGAGTCTATTTAAATGAACTATTTTTTCCTGTGTGTTTTTTTTGTTTTTACTTATTGGGTTAGTAATGGTGGTTTCTGATATACGTCCCCATTACTAACCCCTGAGTTTCATGCCAGCTAACATTACACAGCTGACATCAACCACCAAAACTATTACCCCGATTGCCACCGCACCAGGGCAATCGGGAACAGCCAGGCAAAGTGCTAGAATTGGTGCATCCAAAGGATGCGTACATTTGCAGGCTGGCATTTTTAGACTGGGATGGAGCAAATATCTATTGGCCTTCCCAGCTTAATAATAGCAGCTTACAGCTGTCTGCTTTACCTTTGCTGGTTATCAAGAATAGGGAGGACCACACGTCTTAGATTATTTATAAGGTTAAGCAAGACTAAGGTGTTTTAACCTTGTTTAATCTAATAAATAATATTAAAACAGTATGAATTTTTAATAACCAGCCAAAATAAAGCCAATTTATTACTTTAAAAAATCCCTGAAGCTCCAATGTAATCCATGGCGTTCCCATGATGTCTACCGATTCTGTAGCACAAGGTGCCACTTTCTATGGTGCCAAATTAAATTATGAACGAGGGACTGTTATTTCTTTATCTCTCTCTTTTTATGTCTTTCAGATTCCCATTTGTGGAATTTTAATCATAGAAAGGTTTTCAGCTCACCACGTCCAAGCAAATGATATCAGCTTATTGAAGTTGGTGTTGCACCGATAAAAGAATTGGATCCAGCAGCACGTCCAAGATAAATGATAAAATGTAACTTTATTTCCAAAGACTAAAAACATGTTGGATGTACATCCAGGGGTGATTAAAAAACGTCTTACGCATTTCTGACCTAGTGGCCCTTAATCTTAGACCACGGATAAGTCTATGGGTTCCCAAGTAACAATGAGTATTTTTAGGCTGGGAAGGACCCAATAACCATGGACCTTTCCAGACTGATAATATCAGCCCGCAGCTGACTGCTTTACCTTTACCCACATCATTTTTTTAAATTATTTATTAGATTAAACAAAGCTCAAAACACCCTTTAGTGCCATATGAAAGGCACTAAAGGGTGAAAGTGTTCAAACCCTGCTCTAATCTAAGCTCTTCCTTCTACATCAACTCTCCCTGAGAGCTGCTTTTAGAGGACAGTGTGCTGAGCATCGCACCCCCTGTTCTCATATAAGACCCAATGATGTGATGCAGCCGGCCAATCAAAGTAATGCCAGTAGCTAACATGGCTATGGCATTACCGTGTATGGCAGGCAATCTCTGCATGTTCATTGGCTAACAGCCGAGAAACATGTGGGGCAGGGCTCAAGCACCCTAATGCTCAATCGAGTATTGAGCACTACCAAGCACACTCACTCATCACTAAAATCCACGGAACAGTTCTAGCAATATGAACCTTATTGATCCGTGCTAATGTTTATACTCCCTACCTAGGGGGTGATAAACACAGGAGCGTGTCTTCAGACTGCTCTCCATATTTACAATGTAAACCACGTCACCGTGTAGAGAGCATAAAAGTAGGACTAAGTAAAAAGACCATAATCTCTGGGAACCATATGATAGATTAATAAAAACAGAAACAAAACAGAAACAAAAACTGAGAACTCAAGGGAAAAGCACTAATCAAATAACAGAAAGAACTGGTTAGTGTTCATGTGATCACCGGTCCCACCTAAAATTTGGGCTCAGAATAAAATGATCACAGTGTGCCATGCTGCTGGGATCCCAAATAATCAGATGTAATCATGTGTATAAACCCTGGCAGCAAGCTGTCAATTCCCATACAGCACATTACAGGTGAAATAAATCACTATACAGTCAATGAAATAATCTTCTGAAATAACTGTTCTCCAGTCTGGTGACTAGAAGAGGGTCCTGATGCAGAATAGCTGACTGATGTGGACAATAAACCAAATGATTACAGATCAGCTCTATCAGAGAATAGGTTCTTCCCTTCAACCAAGTAAAGTACAAAAAAATAAAAAAATAATGTAAAAAAAAATGAGCAGACACGCGCTGTACTTCCAAGGCTGACATCGTGATTGATGATGAATCTTTGGTTTAAATATCTGACACAGACCATTTTCTTTTATCAAAGTACAGAAAAATTATGTGATCTGAATTCTCTGTGTGCAATTATGAGGGTTGAGAATAATAGAAAATAATGCCAGATGCTCATTAAATCACTGGTATCTTCAAACCAGGAAATGTGGTTTTTAATGTTCTAATGGCAGCAAATATGATTACGGCTAAAAACCTTGGAAACTGAATTTAATATACGTTATGCGACTTATTAAACCTACTGCAAGATTACCGGAAATGATACTGATCACTTAAAGCCCCAATTTGAGATAAAATAATTATTTTAATCAAGGTTTGAAATCCAAATTGTTGCTCAGATCTTTATTCTCTTATTGATTTAAAAAAAAAAAGTTAAAAAGAACCTGATTGGTTTCCATGGCAATGCTACAAGTATTTTTACTAAAAACTCTCAAAGCTAGAAAAGCGGATTAGTCATGAAAGGACAACTCGGTTTGTTAATATAGTATGCTGGTTTATGGTTTTACAAAAACGTTTATATCACATCCATAGTACTGATTCAATGTATGGCCTGTAGACTTTTTCAACATATCGCCGATAGCAAAATATCATATTGTGTCATACAATATAATAATAAAGACCGTATAAAATATATATATATATATATATATATATATATATATATATATATAAAATTGTTGGCACCCTCAACTTAATACTTGGTTGCACAAATAAATAACTGCAATCAATCACATCCTCTAACCATGCACAAGCTTCTTACACCTCTCAACTGGAATTTTGGACCACTCTTCTTTTGCAAACTGCTCCAGGTCTCACATATTTGAAGGGTGCTTTCTCCCAACAGCAATTTTAAGATCTCTCCACAGGTCTTCAATGAGATTTAGATCAGGACTCATTGCTGGCGATTTCTGAACTCTACAGCGTTTTACTTCTGTCCATTTCTGGGGCTTCTTGAAGTATGTTTGAGGTAATTGTCCTAGTGGAAGACCCATGACTTAGGATGCAAACCCAGCTTTCTGACACTGTGCAATATAATGTGACCCAAAATCCATCAGTTTTCATGATGCCTTACACACAATCAAGGTACCCAGTGCAAAAGGCAGCAAAATAATCCCAAAACATCTTTGAACCTCCACCATATTTGACTGTAAGTACAGTGTTCTTTTCTTTGTAGGTGTCATTCTGTTTTCGGTTAACAGTAAAATGATGTGCTTTAGCAAAAAGCTCTATCTTGGTCTCAACTGTCCACAAGACATTTTCCCAGAAGGATTTTGGCTTACTCACGTACATTTTGGCAAACTGTAGTCTAGCTTTTGGGGTTTCTGTGTCAGTAGTGTGGTCCTCCTGGGTCTCCTATTATAGCTTTTCCTTTCATTCAAGTGTCGACAGATAGTTAGCGCTGACACTTATGCACTCTGAGCCTGCCAGAACAGTTTGATTTTTTTTGGAACTTGATTGGGGCTGCTTATCCACCATCCAAACTATTCTTTGTTGTAACCTTTGATCAATTTTAAATCGTCATCCACGTCCAGGGAGATTAGCTACAGTGCCATGGGTTGTACATTTTTTGATTATGTTGCGCACCAGGGACAAAGAAACATCAAGATCTTTGAACATAGACTTGTAACCTTAAGATTGTTGATATTTTTCAACAATTTTGGTTCTCAAGTACTCAGACAGCTGTCTTCTCCTCTTTTGTTCTTTGTGCTTAGTGTGGCACACACATGTGGCGCCCTGGACAAGCCAGGGGCCACAGAGCACAACACCAACACACCCCACACTCCCAGCAGGCACACCGAAGTCGGACACAAAACCCTTGTTGCCTTCCTCCAGGGGCTGATGATCACACCAGGGGGTGGGCCAGGCGGTTGGTTCCGCCCACCGAGGCGTTCACAGTCCTGGAGGTGGGAAAACCAGGCAGATTAGTTGTGGAGTTTGAAGTGGAAGGAGGAAAGTAGTTGAGCAGCCTGAAGTTGGTCCGGGTGTGTGGCCCGGACAGATCAGCAAGGTTGGCAGACGGTGGTGACCGTCTGCATGAGTGGCCTATCCGAGTTACCGTAAGGACCGTGGATGGGCGGTGGCCTGGCGGTACCGGACCGGTACACAAAGAGAAGCCAGCACCATCTGGCAGGGGCTTTTCGGACCCCGGAAAGGCTAGGAGTCGCCGTGAATTTGCCGAATCCGTTAGTGAAGGGGACCTCCTGGGTTTCCAAACAGTCAAGTCCCGACAGAAGGCAGCAGTCCAACCAACAGAGGGAGACACCGCCACCGCCAAGGCAACCGTTTCTCAGGGCCAGCGCCTGCGGCAAAGAGGGGCTCCTCCAGCCCATATCCAAGCTGGGGAGCGGGTTACCGGTGGGAACCCATCGGAACCATCAACCGTGCTTAGGTGCAGGGAAAGGCAGTCATCATCAACCTGCCGGGAGAAACAACACCGCAGCCGTCTGTGGGACCTGTCCATCCAGCCGAGTGTTTTACCGAGAACTGTGTCTTCATCATTGGGCTGAGTGAGTACCACCGTGCCGTGCGGCACAGCGCTGCCCCTGCGACCCTGCACCTCGCCAGGCCCCGTAACCCACCTGCCATCCTTTCCTACCCCATCACCGGGCCCCGGGACAACCAACCCCCTACCCACGGAGGGGAGAAATAACAACCAAGCTGCTCCCTGTCACCGCTCCCGGGATCCCCGTCCAGAGCAGCGGTGGTGTCACCATTATCACCACAACCGTGGGTGGCGTAACGGACAATAAATCCCCACAATCAAATCCCCTTTTCACTCACGGGCGAGGAGCGCCGCTCGAGTCCCCGGGATCCGGCCCACCGCTCGAGCCACCACCGAGCAGCAGCACCAGCGGCCGGACCCGAGCAGTGGGAGAGCGCAGCGTCCCCTCCTCCGCCCGCGACACACACACCCACAATACAAATATTAAGTCAACCTCTCTCCTTTTTATCTGGTTTCAGATGTAATTTTCAAATTACCCATACCTGTTACTTGCCATTCAGCATCACATGCTTAAAGCAAAGTTGATTACCAACATTTTTGGAAAGGTGATAACAATTTTTTCCAGCCAGTTTTTGAGGTTCTCTGTGAATTCATGATCAATTTGCCTTTTTTCTCTGTTTTTTTATGTGTTGTTCAAATACACACAAAGGAAATAAACATGTATAAGACAAAACATGTATAATTGTAATACTTTTCTTGGAGAAAATAAGAATTACACCTACTGGTAATCGGCAATTCCATTTCCAATTGTCCCTCAAGACAGCACCACAGGAGGTAATCACCCTTAACCTATACAGGTACAGGATCACATAGAGGTTAAAGAAGCCTTACCCATCTCCATCCTCCTGTGTTTTTTAAAGTACTTACAGATGGATAGATACAAACGGTTTATACCAACAAATAGATCCTCATCTGCAAGATAAACCCTAAGGGGAAGGAAAATAGGGTGCTGTCCTAAGGGACTACTGGAAACGGAATTACCGATTACTGGTAGGTGTAATTCTGATTTTCCAGGACGTCCCTCCGGACAGCACCACAGGAGCAACACCCAATGAATAGCTCAGGGCGGATTCAGAAGCCTTAAGGACTCAAGTAAGTTGCAAGAACTAGTTTCGATATATTAATCAATCTGTAAAACCAGAAATATGGCCAGTAGGATCAATTTGCAAGCATCTGAAACTATGTAGCGCATTCTATCGAGGAATAACATGCCTGGTTTAGATCCATAACACCCAGAACAGCAAAGCCCTGATGAAACATTAGAAGGACCAAATCTTTGCTAAATGCCTTTTGTCTAGTAAAAAACTATAAGGTAAATTGCCATAGTGAATGTCTGATATATTATCTATACTGCTAAAAATTTGGTAGACAACTTATACAGCAGAAATCCGATATAGTGATATACATTAGTGTTG
Source organism: Anomaloglossus baeobatrachus (assembly GCF_048569485.1). Lineage (NCBI taxonomy): Eukaryota > Metazoa > Chordata > Amphibia > Anura > Aromobatidae > Anomaloglossus > Anomaloglossus baeobatrachus. The sequence continues at coordinate 480,528,968 of NC_134356.1, forward strand.
AATTACAACACCGGCAAGGAAAAGCAGAACCTGTGTTAGATGAAACATTCTTATAAACACCACAGCCCTCTAACAGCCCATCAAAGGGAGGAAGAAATCTACGACCCGACAGAAGTGATGACTGTTGTAGACCAATAATAAACCTGTCCATGCTTAATAACCCAGGACAGTACATTCATCAGCTCTCCCAGGCTAAAAAATGACTCCCCCCTGGTTACAGACCAGCGTACCATTCCACCAGAGGTCACATTCTGGCCCCAGAAGCCCAAAGACTTCTATTCATAAATCCCCAGTGTGAAGATGTAATTTACCCTCTCACTGTATATGCTGTGATACTATGTCATGATATGCATATTTCCCTGGTTGTATTAGTTGTAATTCATGTATTTCCTTGGGGGAGCTACTGATCTCAATGTGTCTCTCTCATACAATTGTAGTCTTGGCATCTAATGTGATTATGTAAATAGCCTGTCCTCTTCTTTCCAGAGTTGTGTATCTAATCTGTAATTGAATTGGCCAGTGAAGGAATAGTCATTGTTCTGCACAGCAGGGGATCCCTTCATCTACTGTGGCTGGCAGACATATTGGAGCCCTGTGATGGACCAAACCATTGATGATAGGATGTGTGACCCCACCCCCTGAACATGGTGGGCTGGTCAAGGAGCACAGACAATGCATTTCCCTTTTTGTAACTTGAGAGTGAGCTGAAACTTGAAGGGAGCAGGAGCTCCAGCCTGTGTGGCTGTGGACACGGACGGAGCTAGGCCTGTGTGGCGGCCCGTGGGATTGTGTGGAACTCTTTGGACTACTGTAAGGACGATTGCTTTGTAATCCGGTCCGAGGATTGTCGGGAAGGGCCCCCGAATCTGTTTTACGTGGACTTATCGTGTGCTGTTCCAGTGTTCTTGTGAATAAACCTGTTGGATCGTCCCTCGGCCTCGTCCATCCTTTGCTCTGCTGTACACCCCCGTCACAAACTGGTTGGCAGCGCTGGGATCAGAGCAGAAGGAATGGAGGACAATGGCTCAACATCAGGAACCAGCACTGCAGAGTACAAGACCTGGACTTTGGGGAGCCTGCAATCAAAGGCCCGTGAAGTAGGAGTTCGTTTCAAAGGACTCTCCAAGGAGCAGCTGATTGAGGCGCTAGAAGGAGTCTGCTCGCAAAATGACGTGGAGGAAGGATCCTCACAGCAAAGGGAGGAAAGACGGGAGCTGGAGGTAAATACCCAAAAAAGTCAATGGATTGTGTGGTACAAGGAAAAGATGGCACTGCTTGGAGATGAGGCCACCATAGAAGATAAGAGGGAGGCCATGCGTGGAGCTGAAGAGAAGGAGCGCAGGATGGAGGAGATGGCATTGCTGAATAAGCAGCTCGCTGTGGAAGCCGCGAGAGGTTCCAGACAGACTGTAACCCCAGCACCCATCATGAGGGAACTTCCCAGAGTGTCCCGCAAAGACTTCAAGCAGTTTAATGAGGCTGCTGTTGACATTGAGGGCTTCTTCCAGGACTTTGAGCATCAGTGTCGATTAATGGAAGTCCCAGAAAGGGAGCGCGTCCGGCATCTGGTTGGGCTCCTAGAGGGGGGAGCTGCTGAAGCCTATAGAGCTATGGACCCTCGGTGGAACTGTGAGTATGCGGAGATTAAACAGACTATTCTAGAATATTATGCTGTGACCCCAGACACTTACAGGACTCAGTTCCGTGCTTTAGCCTGTGATGGGGAAGTGTCTTTTAAGATATATGCTCATAGACTCAAACAAATATGTAATCGCTGGCTGGAGGCAGAGGAGGCCTTATCTTGGGAGACCTTCCTGCAGGTCATCCTAAAAGAACAATTCTTTGCCCAGTGCCCCGCTGAGATCCGGGAATGGGTGCGTGAGAGAAAACCAGCGACAGTGGAGGAAGCTGCTGCTCTCGCTGATGAGGCTCTCACCATCAAGCCTCAGTGGAGGGTTCTGTTGGAGGATGGAGAGACGCCTAACAGCTCCACAACACCGGATGCCCCCAGTTATTCTGTCCCCATTGTTCCCCGTTCCTCTAAGCCACCACATGTTGATACCCGTGTTAATGTGCCTCCAGTTGCTTCTACTGCACTTTCTGGAATACGCCGGGGAGAGGAAGTAACAGAGCGCAGGTGTTATGTTTGTAGGCATCCCGGGCATTTGCAGGCCTCATGCCCAGCCAGCCCATGGAGGAATCATCCTCAAACCCCTATAGCACCTTCAGGTGGGAGCCGGCCTCCAAGTTCCCCTACCCCTTACCCAAGAGGACGCCTTGGATGGAGGGAGACCCAGCTCAGATGCTATCAATGTGGACAGCCAGGGCATCGGCAAGTCTCCTGCCCAGCTGTTCAAATGAGGACTGATCCTGCACCCAATCGGATTGTTAATTATTTACAGCCCAGTGCCATGGAGGAAGATGTGGCACCGTTATGTGAGGACTGGCCTAGTGACTCAGCCCCCCATGTTGCACCACCAGGAGTTTACGGGGTGCGACCCGCAGTTATGACGACTTCTGCTCATCGAGGTAAGCACTTGCAGGAGGTTGTGCTGGATGGACAGAGACTTGTTGGATTTTGTGACTCGGGTGCTTTCCTCACACTGGCTGATCCCCGAGTGGTTCGGCCTGAGGCAATCCATAGAGGACCTGGGATTGTTATTGAACTGGCTGGTGGACAATGGAGGACTATTCCCACAGCCACTGTGGATCTGAACTTTGGTTTTGGGGTCAAGCGATGTGTGGTTGGGGTGATGGGTGGTCTGCCTGCAGCTGTTCTCCTGGGCAATGATGTGGGAGAGCTACGATGCCAATTCGTGGCTGCATGAAGCCACATGTAAGTAACGCTCTGCCTGTGTGTACTTAACCAGTGACCTGTAGAGGTCCCTAGTACATACACAAGTTGGGAGGGGGAGGGATTGTGAAGATGTAATTTAGGGGTGCTTCACACACAGCGAGCTCGCTGCCGAGATCGCTGCTGAGTCACGCTTTTTGTGACGCAGCAGTGACCTCATTAGCGATCTCGCTGTGTGTGACAATGAGCAGCGATCTGGCCCCTGCTGCGAGATCGCTGCTCGTTACACACAGCCCTGGTTCGTTTTCTTCAAAGCCGCTCTCCCGCTGTGACACACAGATCGCTGTGTGTGACAGCGAGAGAGCGACAAATGAAGCGAGCAGGAGCCGGCATCTGACAGCTGAGGTAGGCTGTATCCAAGATAAACATCGGGTAACCAAGGTGGTTACCCGATATTTACCTTAGTTACGAGCCTCTGCAGCTCTCACGCTGCCTGTGCTGCCGGCTCCGGCTCTCTGCACATGTAGCTGCTGTACACATCGGGTTAATTAACCCGATGTGTACAGCAGCTAGGAGAGCAAGGAGCCAGCGCTAAGCAGTGTGCGCGGCTCCCTGCTCTCTGAACATGTAGCTGCATTACACATCGGGTTAATTAACCCGATGTGTACTGTAGCTATGGTAGGAGAGCAAGGAGCCAGCGCTCAGTGTGCGCGGCTCCCTGCTCCCTGCACACACAGCTGTGCGCTGGTAACTAATGTAAACATCGGGTAACCATACCCGATGTTTACCTTAGTTACCAGTCTCCGCAGCTTCCAGACGGCAGCTCCGTGCAAGCGCAGCGTCGCTTGCACGTCGCTGCTGGCTGGGGGCTGTTCACTGGTCGCTGGTGAGATCTGCCTGTTTGACAGCTCACCAGCGACCATGTAGCGATGCAGCAGCGATCCTGACCAGGTCAGATCGCTGGTCGGATCGCTGCTGCATCGCTAAGTGTGAAGGTACCCTTACCCTCTCACTGTATATGCTGTGATACTATGTCATGATATGCATATTTCCCTGGTTGTATTAGTTGTAATTCATGTATTTCCTTGGGGGAGCTACTGATCTCAATGTGTCTCTCTCATACAATTGTAGTCTTGGCATCTAATGTGATTATGTAAATAGCCTGTCCTCTTCTTTCCAGAGTTGTGTATCTAATCTGTAATTGAATTGGCCAGTGAAGGAATAGTCATTGTTCTGCACAGCAGGGGATCCCTTCATCTACTGTGGCTGGCAGACATATTGGAGCCCTGTGATGGACCAAACCATTGATGATAGGATGTGTGACCCCCACCCCCTGAACATGGTGGGCTGGTCAAGGAGCACAGACAATGCATTTCCCTTTTTGTAACTTGAGAGTGAGCTGAAACTTGAAGGGAGCAGGAGCTCCAGCCTGTGTGGCTGTGGACACGGACGGAGCTAGGCCTGTGTGGCGGCCCGTGGGATTGTGTGGAACTCTTTGGACTACTGTAAGGACGATTGCTTTGTAATCCGGTCCGAGGATTGTCGGGAAGGGCCCCCGAATCTGTTTTACGTGGACTTATCGTGTGCTGTTCCAGTGTTCTTGTGAATAAACCTGTTGGATCGTCCCTCGGCCTCGTCCATCCTTTGCTCTGCTGTACACCCCCGTCACACCCAGTCCTCGAGTATAGAGACAGACCCTCATTAAAATTAAAAATATGTAGAATTGTAGTCTGGTAGGCACGTCTGCTGGTATTACCAAGCCGGGTTTATTATCAGACCACCTGAAGGAGAAGCAACGTTCATCATTCCTAAGGTGCTGAGGCAAATGACAGAGGGGTTTTGGACTCTGGATCTGATGAAAGTGGCTTGGATAAATGCAGGCGGCCAAACCTCATGCACATATATATGGTAAGGAAAGAACTGACTTGTTATATACGAGGCCTCTAATACAGGACCTTAGTCCTACCCAGAGCTGGTGTAAAGAACCACTTACCACCTGGGGCAGACTGCATAACTAGGAATGGACTGTACTCCATTAGCATGAAATTGCCACTATACAAGTCAATAGTGCGGACATACCACCTGTATTCAATGGTGACCAGTGGACATCCTCTAGAGCAGTGCCCTCCCAACCCAAGTCCCCAAGGCCCACCAACAGCGTATGCCCCCCACGACCTCCCAGCACTGCACAGGTGACAATACAACCACCTGCACCAGTGATGATTCCCACACATGTTCAGCGCTAAGGAAACCCCGAAAACAGGCACTGCCGGCAGGCCCCAAGAACTGGAGCCTGGGAACCCCAGCCCCAGAGAAAAAAGTGTCCCCTTCAATCACAGAGTGATTCTTCATTTGAGAGCAGTGAGGCCATGGAATATAACTTGTGAGAGCAGCAAGTCTATGAGGGAGATTATGGAGCTCTCTGCCACCCGATGTTGAATTATTTGATTCATGAAAAAAACCTCACAGGCTATTTGCACTATATTCTGTCAATGGTACATCAGGCCAGAAAACCAGTCTGACCGCCATATGTGGAGTCAGAATGGAACCCCTCTCAACATGGGCTATTCCTATTATCGACCTCATTTAGTTCTTTCCTCTCAGAATCGATAGTATTTTATGTTATGGGATGAACTCGATAAACATCTCTCTTTAACCATAAGTTATAAATTAGAGGCTGGATTTAACCAACTAAGCACAGCTAAACACTCCCGACTAGACAAAGTATGGACCGTACCTGAACCCAGACTACTGTTCTGAAGCTAAAGTGAGGAGAATTACTAGGCCAATCTGAGTATGACTGCTTATCAGGCTAAACTAATTACAGGTCCACAAGTGCAAGGCCTCTCTAACCGGAGTCGAGTCTAGAAACCCAAGATGTGAGGCATGCAGCCCAAGGAACTAGGCCAGAAATGCAAGGCACAAGGGCAGAGGCGCAAGGCCAAAAGGCGCAAATCAAAAGACTCAAGGCATGAGGCCTAAAGGCGCAAGGCCAAAAGGCGAAAGGCCGAAAGGTGCAAGACGCGAGACCAAAAGGCGCAAGGCGTGCAGCCAAAAGGCACCACGCGCAAGGCCAAATGTCGCAAGATGCAATGCCAAAAGGCACAAGACCAAAAGGCGCAAGGTCAGAGGCAGGAAGTGCAAAGCCAGAGGCGTAAGGCACAAGGCCAGAGGCGCCAAGGTGCAAGGCCAGAGGTGCCTAGGTGCAAGCCCATAGGTATGAGCCCATAGGCATGAGGCAAAAGCCAGAAGGCACGAGACGCAAGCCCGGAAGTACGAGGCACAAGCATGGAGGTACAAGGCACAAGCCCGAAGGTACAAGGCACAAGCCTGGAGGCAGAAGCCCAGAAGCATGATGCACAAACCTGGAGGCACAAGGCACAAGCCCAGAAGCACAAGCCCATAGGGCACAAGCAGTGAGGCCAAGAGCCAGGGGTGCGAGCTGTGAAGGTCAAAGTCTGAGAAGCAGTGAGACCAGAGCCGCAATACAATGAGGTCCCAACTGCCAAAAGGCACAAAGCCAGAGGTGAGCAGAGAAGCCAGAGCCGGCGTGTGGCCAGAGTCGTGAGGTGCGAGGCCGTAGGCATGAGGCTGGAGGCAAGAGGTGCGAGGCCAGAGACATATTAGACATATAATATATCACAAAAGTGAATGCACCCCTCATATTTTTGTAAATATTTAATTATATCTTTTCATTGGGCAACACTGAAGATATGACATTTTGATACAATGTAAAGTAGTCAGTGTACAGCTTGTATAACAGTGTAAATTTGGTGTGCCCTCTAAATAACCCAACACACAGCCATTAATTTTAAAACCACTTGCAACAAAAATGAGTACACCCCTAAGTGAAAATGGCCAAATTGTGCCCAATTAGTCATTTCCCCTCCCCGGTGTTATGTGACTTATTAGTGTTACAAGGTCTCAGGTGTGAATGGGGAGCAGGTGTGTTAACATTGGTGTTATTGTTCACACACTCTTGCATACTGGTCACTGGAAGTTCAACATGGCACCTCATGGCTAAGAATTCTCTGAGAATCTGAAAAAAAGAATTGTTGCTTTACATAAAAATGTCCTAGGCTATAAGAAGATTGCCAGCACCCAGAAACTGAACTGAAGCATGGTGACCAAGACCATACAGCTATTTATCAATCTTCGCCATGGTCGACAAAAGACGTTGAGTGCATGTTCTCAGCGTCATATCCAAAGGTTGTCTATTCAAAAAAGACGTAAAAGTAATGCCAGCATTACTGCAGAGGTTAAAAGGGTGGAGGATCCACCTGTCTGTGTTTAGACCATACACTGCATCAAATTGGTCTGCATAGCCCAGAATGAAGCATCTTCTAAAGATGATGCATGCACAACAAAGCCCACAAACAGTTTTCTGAAGAAAAGCAGACTAAGGGCATGGATTACTGGAACCATGTCCTGTGATCTTATAACACCAATATAAATGTATTTGGTTCAGATGCTATTAAGCATGTGTGGCAGCAACTAGGTGAAGACAAAGACAAGTATGTCTTGACTACAGTCAAGCATGGGAGTGTCATGGTTTGGGGCTGCATGAGTACTACCAGCTGTGGGGAGCTATAGTTCATTGAAATAACTATGAATACCAACATGTACTGTGACATACTAAAGCAGAGCATGATCCCCTCCCTTCGAAAACTGGGCAGCATGGCAGTATTCCAAAATGACAACAACCCCAAACACACCACTAAGATGATCCCTGCCTTACTAAAAAAAAAATATTAAGGTAAAGGTGCTAGACTGGCCAAGAATAACTCAATGTGCAACCTCTACTGAGCATCTGTGGGCACCCTCAAACGAAAGCTGGAGAAATGCAAAGTCTCTAACATCCACCAGCTCCGTGATGTTGTTATGTTTAGTGAACTCCATGCCCAAGAGAGTTGAGGTAGTGCTTCAAAATAATGGTGGCCACAAAAATATCGACACTTTGGGCAGTTTGGCCATTCTCACTTGTGTGTTGAGGTATTTAGAGGACACACCAAATTTACACTGTTATACAACCTGTCCACTGACTACTTTACATTGTATCAAAGTGTCATATCTTTAGTGTTGTTTCATGAAAAAATATAAAATATTTACCAACACAAAGTAGCAATTATTTGGGAAGTGTAAAGGAACTGATACATGGTTTTCTAAATATTTTAAAAATATAAATCTGAAAACTGTGACATGCATTTGTATTTAGTTCAGTCTAAAACCCCTAAATAAAATCCTAAGTGATCAATTGCTTCCAGAAGTCACATAATTAGTAATTGAGTCCACCTGTGGATAATTATTCTCAGCACAACTACAGCTGTTCTGTGAAAGTCGCAGAGGTTTGTTTGAGAGCATTAGGGATCAGACGGCATCATGAAAACCAAGGAACACACCAGTCAGGTGAGGGAGAAAATCATGGAGAAAAGTAAAGCAGGGTTAAGTTATAAAAAATAGCCTAAGCTCTGAGCATCTTTCAGAACACTGTTCAATCTATCATTCAAAAATAGAAAAATAGAAGGCATATAGCATAACTTCAAACTTACCAAGACATGGCCGTCCACCTAAACTGACATCCCAAGCACGGATAGCAGTAAAAAGAGAAGCAGCTAAGACTCAACAATCAAGAAGCTGCAGAGATCCACAGCTCAGGTGGGAGAATCTGTCCATAAGACATTACTTATATATTCCACAAATCTGGCTTTTAATGAAAGAGTAGCAAGAAAGTACAGTCATATGAAAAAGTTTGGGCACCCCTATTAATGTTAACCTTTTTTCTTTATAACAATTTGGGTTTTTGCAACAGCTCTTTCAGTTTCATATATCTAATAACTGATGGACTGAGTAATATTTCTGGATTGAAAGGAGGTTTATTGTACTAACAGAAAATGTGCATTCCGCATTTAAACAAAATTTGAGCGGTGCAAAAGTATGGGCACCCTTATCAATTTCTTGATTTGAACACTCCTAACTACTTTTTACTGTCTCTCGAAATAGATTTCGAGCTTACCAAATTGGGGTTGGGGGGCACTGGCCAATGACTGAGGAACTCCGGAATTTCCGGGTTCCCGGACCGTTGGGCTCGTGGCGTTCTATGCAGCTTCGACATTTTCTGTGCTCTCTACCAGACTACAGTCAGTTTGATAGACCCCTTACGGAATTCGAGAAGCTATGCATGGAGGGGGGGACCCTTAGACACTCACTGTCCATCTCACACTCCATGCTAGACAACTCCTCGGATCTGCCACCTCCTAGGTTCCTCCTGCAGTGGGAGTCGGACCTGGGCCTTACACTTTCGGCCACGCAGAGAAACAAGGTTCTGTCCCTTGCTCACAAAGCATCCATCAGTTCAAAACTCCAAGAAGCCAACTATAAATGCATTTCCCGGTGGTATAGGGTCCCAACAAAACTACACAGGATGTTCCCTACAGTGGACCCGGGGTGCTGGAGATGTGGCACAGGGGAGGGAGACTTCCTACACATTTTCTGGGAATGCCCGGTGCTACAGCAGTTTTGGGAGGGGGTACGGGGAGTGATCAGGCATGTGACTGGACACACGCAGACCCTGGGCCCGGAACTTTTCCTGCTCCAACTATCAGAGTCCTCTGTCCGTGCATACAAAGGGTCTCTGTTAAGCTTCCTGGTGATGGCCGCTAGGACGTACATTCCTCTGAGGTGGAGATCCCCTTCCCCGCCGACATTATCGTTGTGGGCAAATAGGGTGAACGAACTGCTGTACATGGAGGACCTGACAGCGTCTATCCACGATAGACATGAGGCTTTTTACAAGACTTGGTTCCCCTGGATCGAGTTTAAATACTCTAACGAATACGGCACATGGATTCCCCCAGGTTGAAGGGGGGGCCCGTGGATGCCGTGGGAAGGAGTTGCTCTGAGAGGGTGGATCCCTGCTATGTGTTTGTTCGTGTCCCAGTGTTTTTCCCTTCCCTCCCTCTATCCCCCTATGTACCCCCCCTCCCTCCCGTTTCTCGCTAAACCTTTCTTGTCTTACCCGCTTCTTTTTTCTCTCTTTCTTAATTTAACCTGGTATTCCCGTTATATAAAACCTTTGGTAAACATGGAGAGGTCTTATTGTTGAAAATTTTCATGTGTCACAGCTATTCTGTTATACACTGCCATGCAATGGTTGTGAAATGTATCGCAATTGATTCAGATTGGTACGATTCCATGTTTATTGTTAAATAAAGAATTTAAAAAAAACAACTACTTTTTACTGACTTACTAAAGCACTAAATTGGTTTTGTAACCTCATTGAGCTTTGAACGTCATAGGCAGGTGTATCCAATAATGAGAAAAAGGTATTTAAGGTGGCCACTTGCAAGTTGTTCCCCTATTTGAATCTCCTATGAAGAGTGGCATCATGGGCTCCTCAAAACAACTCTCAAATGATCTGAAAACAAAGATTATTCAACATAGTTGTTCAGGGGAAGGATACAAAAAATTGTCTCAGAGATTTAAACTGTCAGTTTCCACTGTGAGGAACATAGTAAGGAAATGGAAGAACACAGGTACAGTTCTTGTTAAGCCCAGAAGTGGCAGGCCAAGAAAAATATCAGAAAGGCAGAGAAGAAGAATGGTGAGAATAGTCAAGGACAATCCACAGACCACCTCCAAAGACCTGCAGCATCATCTTGCTGCAGATGGTGTCAATGTGCATCGGTCAACAATACAGCGCACGTTGCACAAGGAGAAGCTGTATGGGAGAGTGATGCGAAAGAAGCTGTTTCTGCAAGAACGCCACAAACAGAGTCACCTGAGGTATGCAAAAGCACATTTGGACAAGCCAGTTACATTACTCAGTCCATCAGTTATTAGATATATGAAACAGAAATAGCTGTTGCAAAAACCCAAATTGTTATAAAGAAAAAAGGTTAACATTAATAGGGATGCCCAAACTTTTTCATATGACTGTAAGCTATTTTTTAAAGCAAGCCATAGGAAGTCCCATTTGCAGTTTGAAAAATGCATTGTAGGGGGCACAGCTAGCATGTGGAAAAAGGTACTATGGTTAGATAAGACAAAAGTAGAACCTTTTAGGTTAAATGCAAAGCGCTATATATTGTGGAAAACTAACATGTCCCATCACCCTGAAAATGCCATTCCCACCGTCAAATATGGTGGCGGCAGCATTATGTTATGGGGATGCTTTTCCTCAGCAGCGACAAGTTAGGAAGATGGATGGAGCGAAATATAGGGCAATCCTGGAAAAAAGCTGTTAGAGGTTGGAAAAGACTTGTGACTGAGGTGTAGGTTGACCTACAGAAGGACAACGACCCTAAACATACTGCCAGACCTACAATGAAATGATTTAGAACAAAGCATATTCATGTGTGTGGATAGCCCAGCCACCGTCCAGACCTAAATTCTATTTAGAATTTGCAACAAAACGTGAAAATTGCTGTTCACAGACGATCTCTATCCAATCTCACTGAGCTAGAGCTACATTGCAAAGAAGAATGGGCACATTTTTCAGTCTCTAGATGTGCTAAGGCTGCTTTCACACTACGTTTTTTTTAACATGCATCCTGAACGTTTTTTTAACGCAAAAACGGATCCAGTGCAAATGCGTTTTCATTTCAATGCATTTGCAATGGACTCATGTCAACATGCGTTCACCTGCGTTTGCATGCGTTATAGTGAGGATCCAGCGACTTGCAGTTTTTTAACTTTTTTCAAAAACACTACTTGTAGAGTTTTTGAGCTGCGTCCAAATACTGCAAATTGCTGGATCCTGACTATACTGCATGGAAACGCATGTGAACGCTGGCATGCTGATAGACAGGAGACCTGCTTGCTCTACTGAGCATGCACAGAAATCAGCCTGGTGTGATCAGTCTCTCTCTCCCCCTCCCTCTCTCCCCTTCCCTCTCCCCCGCCTGAGAGCTGCGGAGGCTCCTAACCAAGGTAAATATCGGGTAACTTGCTTGGATACCCGATGTTTACCTTGGTTACGTGTGCAGGGAGCCCGGCTCCTAGCAGCTGCAGACGCTCGTAACCAAGGTAAATATCGGGTATCCAAGCAAGTTACCAGATGTTTACCTTGGTTACGAGCCTCCGCAGCTGTCAGATGCCGGCTCCCAGTCTGTCACGTTCAGTTCCCCTCACTCCCGATCACATGACTTCAATGCCCGCCCACAAACTTCAAGTGACAGGATCCTGCAAAATAACACTTGCGTTTGCATGTGTTTTTCTTTGTAAAAACAGGATCCGCTTTTACAGCAAAAAAACGTTCATGACGCATGTTAAAAAAACGTAGTGTGAAAGCAGCCTAAGATGTTAGCGACATACCCCAAAAGATTGGCAACAGTAAGTGCAGCAAAAGATGGACCAACAAAGGATTGACTCAGGAGTGCTGAATACAAATGCACATCACAATTTTCAGATTGATATTTTTAAAATATTTAGAAAACCATGGGTCATTTCCTTTACACTTTACAAATACTTATGTGTGTTGGTATATCACATAAAATCCCAATAAAGTACAAGTTTGTGGGGGTAATGTGAAAAGTTTGGGAAACTTCAGGGGTATGCATATTTTTTCATGGCATTATAAATATGTGAAATATGAAATACATGCATCAGCTAATGGGGAAGACATATATGGATAGATGGAACCCAGTGATAACATTGAAAAAGACTTGCGAGAATCAAGACATCGTCCACAAGCACTCATACATTGAAGTACAGTCCTGTGTCTTGCGAAAGTATTCACCCTCTTGACATTGCTTGTGTTTTTCTATCTCACAACCTGGAATGTCACAGTTTTTTTTGTTTTATTTTTAGAGAGTTTGCATCAGTTCATGTAAAGAACATGCCTACAACTACAACTGTGAACATCTGTTTTACTTTTTATTGTGAAGAAAACAACAACTAGGACAAGATAACTGAAAACTTCAATGTGCATAACTATTCACCCCCTAAAGTCAGTACTTTGCAGAGCCTCCTTTTGCAGCAATTACAGCTGCATGTCGCTCCATGAGCTTTCCACAATCTGCCTCTGGGATATTTGCCTATTTGCCAAGTAAAAACTGCCCCAGCTGCTTCAAGCTAATTGTTTACCTCTGGCAAATAGCAATCTTTAAAGGCCCAGTCACACACGACTTACCAGCGAACCCGACAATGATTCGACTTGATAAGGATCGCTGGTAAGTTGCTGGAAGTTCGCTGGTGAGATGTCACACAAGCCCCCTAGCGAGATCGCTGAAATCAGCGTCCTCGCCAGTGATATCGCTGTGTGTGACAAGCAGCAGAGAGCGGGCCCATGCTGCGAGGTCGCTGATAGTTACAAAACGATCAGGACCATTTTTGCTCGTTGGTCTCCCGCTGTGCAGCACGCATCAGCATGTTTGATGGCGGGAGACCAACGATCTGAATGTGCAGGGAGCCGGCGTCTAGCAGCCTGTAAGCGGCGGTACACTGGTAACCATGGTACACATCGGGTAACTATGCAAAGCGCTTTGCTTAGTTACCCGATGTGTACCATGGTTACCAGCGTACGCCGGTTGCAGGCTGCTAGACGCCGGCTCCCTGCACACGTAGCCAGGGTACACATCGGGTACCTATGCTATAATCGCTGTAGAGATGTGCCTGATTGACAGCGCACCAGCGACCATGTAGCGATGCTCCAGCGATCCCTGCCAGGTCGGATCACTGGTGGGATCGCTGGAACGTCGCTACGTGTGACGGGACAATTATTAGACCTCACCAATGATGGAGTAACGATCAGCGACCTGTATAATGATCTCAGCGAGCGTTGGGACCGTGTTAGGAGGTCGTTGGTAGGTGTCAAACACAGCAATGCATCCTGCCCAGCAGGACATCGCCTTTGAAGAAAATGGTCCGGATCATTCGGCAACGATTAGCGATCTCACAGCAGGGGCTTGATCGCTGGTAGGTGTCAAACGTAACAAGATCGCTGGTGAGATCGTTGCTGCGTCACAGAAACTGTGACAGCAACAATGTCGTTAGCGATCTCGGTGTGTGTGACGGGGCCTTAAGTCTGACCACAGATTCTCAATTGGATTAAGGTCTGGGCCTTGACTAGGCCACTTCAATACATTAATTTTTTCCCCGTAAACCATTTGAGTGTTACTTTAGCAGTATGCTTTGGATCATTGTCTTGTCGGAAAGTGAACCTCCATCCCAGTCTCAAATCACTGACAGACTGAAACAGGTTTTGATCAAGAATATCCCTGTTTTCTGCACCAACCACCTTCCCCTCTACTAGGACCATTTGCCCTTTGTCTTTGCTGCCAAAACACATCTCCACAGCACGATGCTGCTACTACCATGTTTCACTGTGGTGATGAGGTTCTTGGGGTGTTGAGCTGTGTTTGTTTGCAGCTCCTTTAGGGTTACTTTTGGTCTCTGTGCTGTCTCTCTGATTAATGCCCTCCTTGCCCGGGCTGAGAGTTTTGGTGGACGGCTCTCTCTTAGCAGGTTTGCTCTGATACCATGTTCTTTTCATTTGATGAAATGGATTTGATGGTTCCCCAGGGGTTTATCATAGGCTGGGATATTTTTTTTAGAACCCAACCCTGACTCGTTTGTACTTTCAACAACTTTTTCTCTGACTTACTTGGAGATCTCCTTGGTCTTCTTGGTGTTGTTTGGTTAGTGGTGCCATTTGCTCTGTGGCCTTTCAGAAAAGGTGAGTATATGCTGACAGACCCCCGGAATACTTAGATTGCACATAGATGAACTTCCTTTCACTAAGCATGGGACTTATGGAGGTAATTGCTTGCACTAGACATTTTTAGGGGCTTCATAGCAAGAGGGATGAATACAAATCCACATGGCAATGTTTATTTGAACTATACATGTTTGGTATTTAAGTGGTGAAAACAATTTCTGAAAAAGAAAAAAAATGGATGCCAAAGCATAGCATCTGATTTTTATGGATACTTTGCAATTGTAGATCATAGGAAATTGTCATTGGTTCTGTAAATTATTAATAGCTCCTGTAATAAAACAGATTGCACATGGATGATAAGTGGAGGAAAATTGGACCGTCTTTTTATACTGTCATGTGACCTTAGCCTAAGGCCCGTTTCACACGTCAGTGAAAAACAAAGACGTTCTTCACTGACGTGTAAAACACGCACATGTCCCTCCATGTTCCGTGATTCATGGCACACGTGGGTTGTCCATGTGCAATCCGTGATCCGTGATTGCATATGGATATTACTCACCTGCCTTCACTGCTGCTGTCCATGGTGCTGATCTCCTCGGGTCTCCAGCGTCCGCCACCGCTCTCAGCACCTACTTCCTGGTCGGGTTTTCCTGCTCTCATGAATATTCATGAGCCAGGCAGAAACTGCCGAGAGCGGAGGCTGCACAGCGAATCGCAGGCAAGCTAAGTTGAAAATATTTAATATTTAATATGTCCGTGGTTTTCTGGTACGTGTTTCACGGATCACACATGGATCACACCATAGTGTGGTCCGTGGATCATCAGTGATGCCAGAAAAAAACTGACTTGTCTCCGTGCAGAAACACGGCCACGCGTGCACGCTGCACGGAGACAAGTTCAGTGAAAAATCACTGATGTGTGAGCAGACCCATTGATTATAATGGGTCTGCGTAAGTCAGTGATTCTGGTACGTTTTAAAAAAAGTACAAACGTACCAGAATCACTGACGTGTGAAGGGAGCCTAATAGAGAATATATAATTTGTATCTTACAAGGTTCTTGACCTCCGAAATGGTCTAAGAGCACATTGTATCAAAATGGTTAATTGTATTAGGAAACGAGTGTCCTTTTGTCCCAGCAGCTACTTCAATACACAGATCACATGGGAATATTATTCAGGAAATATAGTCACTACTCCAGGAAGCAAGTAATAAGCGGATTATGAACAATAAGACGAGAGGAAAAAATATGTTTACTGCAAGGAGAGACGTAGAAAATCTTTCACGTGCAGGAGCTGCAGGTGTGGGGTGACATTGAAGGGGAAATTTCTTCTTCTTAACAGTGGACTGCCGGGTTTCTAGAATTTGTATCTGATATAATATTTTTACATTGTTTTACAAGATATAAACAAACAATATTGTTATCATGTGTCATAAAATATGTTCAGAAATGTCCATAGAGAAAACAGTTTGGATATAGCAGCGCTTCGCTAACTGTCACGGCCGTCTCCCTGTTTTTGGACACTAGTGGCAGCTTGAGGACTGGAGCCCCTTATCTCTATCTGTTACTCTGCATTTAAATGAGGTTTCATTTCCTTTAGTACCTAAACAGTTAATGTCAGTTTTGCTGCTGGCAGCTTCTCCAGCAGTCTCTAGCCGAGTGCTTCAGTTGCAATTGTGGCGCCCCTGACGGGTCAGGTGCCACAAGGTATTGCATTTAGTCACAGATGCGCCGCTAACCTCAGGTTCCTGGAAGACCAATGCCGGTAGATACCAACAGCGTTGGACTGGCTACCGGAGGAATCTCCAGAAATACAGGCTTGGATTCAGTTACCTGCATTGCACTCTGGAGCTCTCACCTGAGCTCCGGAGTGCAGCCTAGACTGCACCGTGAGCGCCGAGTGATTGATTCCCCGGCGATTGCGGTTCAGTTCATGATAGCTGCAGACAGGCCGGGGTGATCTCCGGTGCTCTCACCTGAACTCCGGATTGCAGCCTGGCCTGTCCGCAGCTGTTATGAACTGAACCGCAATCGCCGGGGAATCAATCACTCGGCGCTCGCGGTGCAGTCCTGCAAACTCTGAGATCAGACCAGGCTGCAGCTGAGAGATCCGGAGTCCAATGCAGGTAACTGAATCCAGGCCTGGCATTACAGGAGATTCTTCCGGTAGCCAGTCCGACGCTGGATACCAAACAAACACACATAGTCATGTCCTTTTCCTTCCAGACTGGGTAACAGGCTAGAGCTGGACATGATGGATAGCCACATATGGTGGAGGCTGATCCAAACCCGCTAGTCAAAAACCAGTAAAGGGGGAGGGACTAGACAGTGCAGTAGGCAGTTGACAGTAGTCAGACGTGGAGTAAGGAGGACTGACGTTAACGTGCATACAGACGACAAGTGTGGAGTGACTGATTGAGTGAAAAGGAGTACAGTCGCTGGGAGAGTACGGGGAGTACTCACAGGACTGGGCACCAACGGGGTGCAGAATCCTAGGTCAGACAGATGCTTTAAGCCTACCTGGTAAATCTGCCCGGTGAGGGGATCTTCATGGTCCCTCACCAACTTGAAAGCCCGAAGCACAGCAGCAAAGGGAGAACCCAGAGAGCTGAGACAGACGTCCAACCCAGACAAGGTTCAAGCTGCCTGCATACGGGCCAAGACCGAAAGACCAGGAGGGGACCCTAAAACGCTTCAGGCTACAGGGACCCACCAACCAGAGACGGGTGCAAGGAAGAAAAGCTCACCAGGTCACAGAACTGGCACCGGGACAAAGACAATACTGAGGCCCCGTTTCGGACAGACCAGTACCAGTCGGGCTGCTGCTCACCAAACCTGTGAGTAAAAGACAAGTTAAACCGCAGCTCTGGTGTCGCCTGAGTTCTTCTCGTACCTGTTCCACCTGTTATCCCCTGGGGCTCAGCCCTACTTGCGGAGGGCCACAACACCTAAACTGCCAAATACCACCAGCCCCAGTAGTGAGAGACTCTGCAGCAGCGGCTTCCCTCACCTAGCCGCAAACCGCAAGTGGCATCATGAAAAACACTTTATTTTTCCCATGTTCAAACCCCCTTTTTAAAGCGACCCCTAGGGTCACGGAACCGGGCAACGGCTATCCGTGATATATCCCCTGAAAAACTGGGCCCGGGACCGAGTACCCCATAGCCCTGGGGTGGGACACAATTACTTTGTAGTCACACCAGTCAGGTTACCAGAGGTGTTACCCAGCAATCCCAGGTGTTGATGCAAATCCATTTGTATACTGGCCCCCTTGGTGGAAGAAGCTGTGTTGAGTTGAATATTTCCTCTGTTTGTTTTTCTTCCCTTGTGTTTCTGTATTGTAGTGGCGACTCTAGTGAACTTGCTGGCCTACTCACTAGGCAGGGTGAGTTTAGGGCAAGCTGAGGGCCCAAGGTATCCTGGTCGCTGACAGGTTGAAAGAAACTGTATAGGCATGCTAGGGAGCTCAGGAGTCAGCTTGAGGTAAGTTCAGGAGCTGCCCACTCACCCCTCTCCCTAGCGGCAGGGACCTCCGTTGTATTGTGTTCCCCCGTTTGTGGTGTTATTTTGGTGTTTTTTCATTGTGCGACTCCTTTCTGGTCTGAATACGCTAGCCACGCTTGTAGTGTGACACAAAAGGCCACTTTACACGCAACAACATCGCTAATGAGATATCGTTGGGGTCACGAAATTCGTGATGCACATCCGGCCTCGTTAGCGACATCTTTGCGTGAGAAAAGCAGGAACGACCGTTAACGATCAAAAATACTCACCATATCATTGATTGTTGACACGTCGTTCTAATCTCAAATATCGTTGCTGCTGCAGGTACGACGTTGTTCGTCGTTCCTGCGGCAGCACACATCGCTATGTGTGTCACCGCAGGAACGAGGAACAACATCGTACCTGCGGCCGCCGGCAATGAGGAAGGAAGTAGGTGGGCAGGATGTTACAGCCGCTCATCTCCGCCCCTCCGCTTCTATTGGGCGGCCGCTTAATGACGCCGCTGTGATGCCGCACGAACCGCCCCCTTAGAAAGGAGGCGGTTTGCCGGCCACAGCGACGTCGCTAGGCAGGTAAGTAGTATTTGTGACGGGTGTTAGCGATGTTGTGCGCCACGGGCAGCGATTTGCCCGTGACGCACAACCGACGGGGGCAGGTGCTTTCACCAGCGACATCGCTAGCGATGTCGCTGCTTGTAAAGCCCCCTTAACACACACTTCTTACTGAATGTGTCAGATTGTGCTTCACAATGATGAAGAATTGTATTTAGTAATCTCCTAAGTACCCCGACCCGAGGGTGGAAGAGCAGAGCGTTCATTGAACCATGAACCAGCATTTTGCTCTGCTCCGGAACACATTTAAGCCGGTATGCTCACAATGAGTTTTTGACACTGTATGTACCCTGTGTCAAAAACGTGGCATCTTACAGTTCCAAAAAAGTGGATGGTATTTACTGTGCTTCTTGTTTACTCAGCATTAATTGATCTGCGGTGCGCGTTCAAAGACACAACATGTCAATTACTCTTTCGGGCACCCTGAGTTTTCTGTGTAGATTTTCCCCATAGACTTGAATTAGATACAGAAAAAAGCAGGTAAAAAACGCACGAATGTGTGTCAAATATAGGAAACATGAAAAACAAAGCAGCTTTATTTAAAACATGACATACCACGAAGAGACAAAAACCGCAGTCACAAATACGATAAAAACGCATGTGAAAAAAACATTCAAAAACGCAAGTTACCTAATTTATTTAATAGGTGTTTTAATAACCTTAAAACACTGTATCAGCGAACCCAGGGTATTGCAAAAGTAATCAGTATTTTACTAGAAATAAAAGTGTTAAAGGGAATTTGTAACAAGGTTTTCGCTATGGAATCTAGAAGGGCTGAGACACAGACTGCAGCAGTATATCACTTGCTGACCTGCATAAAATTACTGTTTTCTCTGCTGCAGATCTAGCAGTGCTCAGAATGCTGACCAATGAGTAGCTGTTTTGTTGTACAAGTACAAGACAGACTGACAGAAAGCTGTTAATCAGAGGTGAAGACAGTTACACAAAGCAGTTGACTAGGAGGCACAAGACACCTAATTGTGTAGTGATAATCTCCTGCCGAAAAAACAATGATTTTATCCAAACACCACCACACAGTCTAGTAAGTGACATAATTGGAATCAAGCTCTCAGCCCTACAACATGCTGCTTTTAGATTACATAGCAAATACCTGATTTTCTGATGTTTTCAAAGTCCCTTTAATACCATATATAAGCATGTAAATATTTCTATTTACAATCTCTCTTTCTTCTTCTAGAAAGGTTGTTTGTCCCAACATGTGGTGGTGATTCCTTGCTCTCCCCACCCGCATCTGACTGTGTTTTTACTTCATCTGGGAACCATTGTGTATGCATTTTACTAAATTAGCCTGTCTGGAATAGATTATGAGAAACATTGTTAATTTCCTGATTGCCCTATTACAGCACAATGATGAGTCAATGATGTCATTTGCTCAACTTTTATATTGTGAGGGTCATTCTGAGAACATTCTAAGTAGCAGTGAGCCTTAATGGGCTACAAAACATCTACATGGGTTTAATTCTGACTATTTAGGTCAGTGATCATTAGCATAATGGCCTTACTAATAATAATCATGGATGCAACTCATAGTAACTCATCGGGCTCATTCCCATCTGCAGCTTTTGTGCAGGCGGCCGTGTGGCTTTGTAAATCCTATTCTTTTCAAAGACAAATACAATCCTCAGCACTGTGCACACACTATATACATATATATACACACATATATATATACATACACACACACACACACATATATATATACACACACGCAGTATATACACACAATAATACAATATATGTAAATAGGAGAGCACCACTATTGCAGACACTGAGTGCCAAGCCTCACACAACCATCAGAAGTTGTGATACATAGATCCGAGAAAAGCACAGGCAGCCCTCCAGATTTTCATGTGAAAGACATGGACTTTATTGAGCCCAGTGGCCACGTTTCATAAATAATGTCCATCTTTTTTACTTAATAATCTGGAGTGCTGCCTGTGCTTTTCTTAGAAGGTAACAAACAACTATGGGGCTCCATAGCAAAAATTGGGAAAGAGGCCTCGAGACAGTGGGAGGAATCGGAAGCATTCATGCCGAACACATGCTGGATAACACTAGAGATAGGGATGTGGTGGTGCAGGCGCTCTTCAAAGCTCAGTCGCTCAATATACTACACCATAGCAGTAAGAGTTGCCACAATATATCATATTAAACTGTAGTGGTGTTAGATCTACTCTCTGCCCAAAATGTATTTCATTGTAAATTATCACTATGAAGATACTCTACAGCAGTATACCAAAGCCAACCACAGTGACTTTTTGTTCAGGCTGACACTCCATAGCAGTGATTGGTTGTCCCGGTCATTTCACATCACGTGAACCAGTTTTCATTATTAAGTGCCATATACAGAAATGGCAAATAGGCACTTATTTGTGATAAGTAAGTGCGCTCGCCACTGCTCAATACTCAATGGAGCATTGAGGTGCTTTGGTATGCTCATTACTCAATTGAGCATTGCGGTTGCTCGAATGCCACCCCACCTATTTGTGGCTTTTAGAATTAGTTCAGGGAGAGTTGGTGTAAGAGGGAGAGCTGACTTTAGAGTAGGCATATACTGTAGGTAGTGTCTAATTGGTATTGCAGTCATTGTATACCGCTGCTGCACCATTTAAACAAATGTCCTTTTTAGGGCTACATACTGTACTTTCTTTAGTAAAACTGCTGTTTCCATCATTCAATGTAGGAATAGCTGCTGGAGTAGAGATAGCTTTGGATTAGAGGCAGATAGGCAGGCAGGGCCGGACTGGGACTAAAATTCAGCCCTGGTATTTGGGGGTGCACATGCCCACTTTTCGCGTGGTGAATGTGTAATATCTTTGTGCACTTGTAGATTGTGTAACACGACCATATAACATGTAGTCACGGTTGTGTCCATTATTACAGCTCAGGCCTATTTATTGCTCTTAGTTGCAGAACCTGGTGAAGCCGCTATTTTCCCTACAGAGCTGGGTCTCATAGATAATGAAGAGGATGCTGCTCTCCATATAATGCTGCGGCCTCTTCATATTGCTGATGTGCAGGGATACAAAATCAGACACCCCTGAACTAATATTGATGATCTATTATACAGATAGGTGATAAGGAAGCTGTAGTTTTCACTTATGCTAATTTTGGGTACATACCACTTAAGCTGGGTTTACACACTGAGACTTTCTAGCGATCCAACCTGCGATCTCAACCTAGTCGGGATCGCTACAAAGTCTCTGGTGAGCTGTCAAACAGGCAGACCTGGCCAACGACCTAACAGCGATCCGGACCTGCAGAGCGACTAGCTGGTCGTTGGGGACGTGTCAAAAAAGCAGGTGAACTTCACCCGACTTCATTTAATGCTGCGCGGCTCTGTGTGCCGTGTAAATAAATAAATAATTAAAAAATCCGGCGTGCGGTCCCCCCCTATTTTAATACCAGCCAGATAAAGCCATACGGCTGCAGGCTGGTATTCTCAGGATGGGGAGCCCCACGTTATGGGGAGCCCCCCAGCCTAACAATATCAGCCAGCAGACGCCCAGAATTGCCGCATACATTAGATGCGACAGATCTGGGACTGTACCCGGCTCTTCCCGATTTGCCCTGGTGCGTTGGCAAATCGGGGTAATAAGGAGTTATTGGCAGCCCATAGCTGCCAATAAGTCCAAGATTAATCATGTCAGGCGTCACCCCGAGATACCTTCCATAATTAATCTGTAAATTACAGTTAAAAAACACACACCCGAAAAATCCTTTATTAGAAATAAAAAACACTAACAAATTCCCTCATTACCAATTTATTACCCACAACAAAGCCCTCCTTGTCCGGCGTAATCCACGGTCCTCCAGCGTCGCATCCAGCTCTGCTGCATGCAGGTGACAGGAGCAGCAGAAGACACAGCCGCTCCTGTCACCTGCACGCAGCTAATGAAGAGAGCCGTGTGATCGGCTGATCTGTCACTGAGGTTACCTGGATCCAGCGGTGGATGCAGCGGTGGCCGCGGGTAACCTCAGTGACAGTTCAGCTGATCGCGTTACTCACCTCATTTGCTGGTGATTTCCCCCCCTCTCTCATACTCACCGATCCCCGATCACCGGCGCTGCACGGCGTTCACACTGCTCCGGCGGCTTTTCCTTTTTTGAAAAAGCCGGCCGCTCATTAAACAATCTCGTATTCCCTGCTTTCCCCGCCCACCGGCAAATGTGATTGGTTGCAGTGAGACACGCCCACACGCTGAGTGACAGCTGTGTCACTGCACCCAATCACAGCAGCCGGTGGGCGTGTCTATACTGTGCAGTAAAATAAATAAATAATTAAAAAATCCGGCGTGTGGTTCCCCCTATTTTAATACCAGCCAGATAAAGCCATACGGCTGCAGGCTGGTATTCTCAGGATGGGGAGCCCCACGTTATGGGGAGCCCCCCAGCCTAACAATATCAGTCAGCAGCCGCCCAGAATTGCCGCATACATTAGATGCGACAGTTCTGGGACTGTACCCGGCTCTTCCCGATTTGCCCTGGTGCGTTGGCAAATCGGGGTAATAAGTAGTTATTGGCAGCCCATAGCTGCCAATAAGTCCTAGATTAATCATGTCAGGCATCTCCCCGAGATTCCTTCCATGATTAATCTGTAAGTGACAGTAAATAAACACACACACACCCGAAAAAATCCTTTATTAGAAATTAAAAACACAAACACATTCCCTCATTACCAATTTATTACCCACAACAAAGCCCTCCTTGTCCGGCGTAATCCACGGTCCTCCAGCGTCGCATCCAGCTCTGCTGCATGCAGGTGACAGGAGCAGCAGAAGACACAGCCGCTCCTGTCACCTGCACGCAGCTAATGAAGAGAGCCGTGTGATCGGCTGAGCTGTCACTGAGGTTACCTGGATCCAGCGGTGGATCCAGCGGTGGCCGCGGGTAACCTCAGTGACAGCTCAGCTGATCGCGCTACTCACCTCATTTGCTGCGTGGAGCTGACCGGAGCGGCGGTGAGCAGCCCGATCAGCTGAGCTGTCACTGAGGTTACCCGCGGCCACCGCTGCATCCAGGTAACCTCAGTGACAGCTCAGCCGATCACACGGCTCTCTTCATTAGCTGCGTGGAGGTGACCGGAGCGGCTGTGTCTTCTGCTGCTCCTGTCACCTGCATGCAGCAGAGCTGGATGCGACGCTGGAGGACCGTGGATTACGCCGGACAAGGAGGGCTTTGTTGTGGGTAATAAATTGGTAATGAGGGAATTTGTTAGTGTTTTTTATTTCTAATAAAGGATTTTTCGTGTGTGTGTTTTTTAACTGTAATTTACAGATTAATCATGGAAGGTATCTCGGGGAGACGCCTGACATGATTAATCTAGGACTTATTGGCAGCTATGGGCTGCCAATAACTCCTTATTACCTCGATTTGCCAACGCACCAGGGCAAATCGGGAAGAGCTGGGTACAGTCCCAGAACTGTCGCATCTAATGTATGCGGCAATTCTGGGCGGCTGCTGGCTGATATTGTTAGGCTGGGGGGCTCCCCATAACGTAGAGCTCCCCATCCTGAGAATACCAGCCTTTAGCCGTATGGCTTTATCTGGCTGGTATTAAAATTGGGGGGGACCTCACGCCGGATTTTTTAATTATTTATTTATTTTACTGCACAGTATAGACACGCCCACCGGCTGCTGTGATTGGGTGCAGTGACACAGCTGTCTCTCAGCGTGTGGGCGTGTCTCACTGCAACCAATCATATTTGCCGGTGGGCGGGGAAAAGCAGGGAATACGAGATTGTTTAATGAGCGGCCGGCTTTTTCAAAAAAGGAAAAGCCGCTGGAGCAGAGTGAACGCCGTGCAGCGCCGGTGATCGGGGATCGGTGAGTATGAGAGAGGGGGGGACACTTCAGTCACTCGGGGGATTAGCGGTCACCGGTGAATCCTTCACCGGTGACCGCTAATCAGGACGCTACACAGACAGAGCCGCGGAGTCGCTGTAAAGTCCCCTTTACACACTGAAACTTGCTAGCGATGCATGCTGCACAGCGGGAAACAAAGGACCTAGGAATGGTCCTGAACGATTTGTAGCGATCACAACTTCACAGCAGGGGCCAGGTCGCTGATAGGTTTCACACACTGCAATGTCGCTGGGGAGGTCGCTGTAACGTCACAAAACCGGTGACGTTACAGCGATGTCGTTTGCGATGTTGCAGTGTGTAAACCCAGCTTTAGGGAATGTGCAATGACACTTTTGGGGGAAGATTCCATCATGGATACCACTATGAAAAATACTCAAAATTAATGACCATATGCATCTACTCGCTCTGCACAAGTTCAGGATTTTGAGCATCTTTTAACCACTTGAGGTTTCAAAAACCACAAAGTGGTTACAGAAGTGACCGGTTCATTCTTCTGGTGTTTTCCACTCAGAAAACGCTCTGTACTTTACAATACAGATCAATATAAGGGCTTGGAAGACGCCCGGATTGCTTTTGTTGTGTTTTATCATAGCTTTTTCTTAAAACTACAGTAAAAAAAATGTGACAAAACAATGGGAAAACAGAAAAAAACAAAAAAAA
The DNA here is from genome assembly GCF_048569485.1 of Anomaloglossus baeobatrachus. Lineage (NCBI taxonomy): Eukaryota > Metazoa > Chordata > Amphibia > Anura > Aromobatidae > Anomaloglossus > Anomaloglossus baeobatrachus. The sequence continues at coordinate 480,554,078 of NC_134356.1, forward strand.
AGTAAAATTGTCAAAACCATAGAAAAAATGATCGGAAACTACTGTAAAACTACACAGAAGATGGGTCAAAAAAAAAAGCCAAAGTTTTCAACATTTTTGCTTGCAAAACATGGCAAGTGATCCCCATAGCACCCACACAGGCAAGTTCCCAAGGCCAAGGGTGAGGTGGTCCCCAGTCTGGTGCTTTTTCAAGAAAGTGCGGATGATAAAAGAATGGCAATTTGCAACCTGTGCCATACCAAGAACAGCAGGAGCCTGACTACTACTAGCCTGATCACTACCAGCATGCTCAGACACATGCCATTGAAGCACCCGACTAAGTGGGCCAAATGTCTCGGTCCACAATCAGTGTCTGTGCGTGACACCATTGCCTCTTTGACCGTGCTCATTGGCAATCTCCTGTCCGGGACACAGGCATGGACATCTCCCACCCCGCACCTGTCATTACATATTCAGAAGCATCATCAAAACCACATCCGGTTCTTCTTCCCAGCACAGTGTTCAGATGTCCCTACCCCAGGCCTTGAAACGCAAACCTAAATACCCAACCACCAACCAACGGGTCCAAACTCTAAATGGGCACATTTACAGACTGCTTGCCCTGGAAATGTTGCTATTTCAGTCCTCAGTCACCACAATTTTTCCCAATGTGCCATTCCTGTCTTTCCAAAACACATGTCCCATAACATCTCCCATGCCCTGAACAATGCAATTACTGGGAAGGCCCACTTAATGACTGACACGTGTGTAACGGGGGCAGGGGGCGCCTCAGGGGGTGTAGTCGGGTCCCCTCGCCTTGTGGGCCGCAGGCTGAACCCCGGCCCGGCCGTTGCTTGCAAAACAGGTGTGTTGTTGGGGCAGAGTGTGGATGCATGGGGCCCATTCATGACAGCGTTCTTTCTGTGCTCTCCAGCTCCTTCTTCACTTTCAGGAAAGAGACAATTGCAGGCAGCGGGTAAACTAAACACCGTTTTATTAAACAAAGCTTCCATCTTTCTGTTTGCAGCAGTCTTACTTTAGTACGTTACAAGTTACAAGTCCTTTTCTACAAAAACGGTTTCCTTTTTCTCTACGGGCACTTTCCTTTGCCTGCAGGGGCCAATTGTTATCCCCCTAGCAGTGGTACTCCTATCCCGATTTTAGTCCAGCCCTTTCCCAGGGATTTGTATTGAACTAGGGGACGGCTCCAGTACTCACTACCGGCTCCGGATTAGCTCCAACTTCTCCGCTTCACTGCCACAGCACCCACTCCTGCACTCTGCCCCGGCACTTCTCCTCAGCTCTCTCCCATTTTACATCTCACAGCACACTGCCCTGCGTTCAGAGCCCAACCCCCCTTCTCTTCCCTCCTAGGCTGCCCTGCCCCTTCCTTCCCTGTCACTGTTACCAGGGGAACCACTCACTACACTGGCACCTAGGGGGGGGGAAGAACCGTACATAACACATAACATGGTACAATGTGCCACCATACTCCTGTGGCGTCTCCAGGGGGGGGAAAACGTCTTCTCCACAGTAGGGGTCCGTCCAGCCCTTACATTCCTCCCCTCTTTAACCTCAGCCTCCTGGCGAGGTTCCGCACCTGCAAGACAACGCATATAGAAAACACACACACGTTTCTTCAGCAGTATTCTTTTTCTTTCTTATCAATAAAAAAATTTTTTTTAAAACTAACGTATCAAAGCACACCAGATTGGCACACAAGTCCGGTGCCCGGAGTCCCTCCAGGGGAGCTCCCGGTCTTGGCTGATCTTCTGCCCGGAGGCTCTCCTCAAGCGCTCCCGGTCTTAGATGAGCCGCGACCAACAGAAACAAAAGGGTTCTTTACTTAACAGTCGCGGGAGAAGTCCATGCATAGTCCCTGCATTCTTCTATTCCCGGGTTCAGTTCTTTTAATGTAGCTTTAACCATAAACACTCACCGGCTTCCAACAGTACCGGCTTTCGACAACAAACAGATCTTTTTCTTCCGGATGATTAACCCTCACGCTGGGTGGTATGCACGCAGCCATTCAGCCCGCTGGGCCCTCACAGATTCGGAGAGGGATTGTCCAGGTAAGCAGGGTAGCCTGTGGAACGGCTCGTAACATGGCTGTGGCTCCGGTACTTCTTTCTCCGATTCGGCCCAAACTCCGCCCCCGGCTTCACTCACCGGGTCCATGCTGTGCTGGCGATGCCTTCTGTTTCTTGCAGCGCCGCCCACATCTCCGGACCTCTGCAGCTTCTTTGGGCCGGTACCTCCCCTCTTTGGGCGGTGCACTCCGCTCACTCTGGGCTTCTTCCTCCGTCCAGGCCAGCCCAGCACTTTTCGTTTCGGCCAAATTTTCGCGCCTTAAGTAAACCCATGAAGACGGCCGCCATCTTGCCACCATTTTGTGGCCCGTACAGCACATCAGGCACCACTTGGTCATCTTCACAGTTTCTGGTCGGGGTCTCTCGCATGCGAGCCCGATCCTGCCGACTACGCCAAAATGTAACGGGGGCAGGGGGCGCCTCAGGGGGTGTAGTCGGGTCCCCTCGCCTTGTGGGCCGCAGGCTGAACCCCGGCCCGGCCGTTACTTGCAAAACAGGTGTGTTGTTGGGGCAGAGTGTGGATGCATGGGGCCCATTCATGACAGCGTTCTTTCTGTGCTCTCCAGCTCCTTCTTCACTTTCAGGAAAGAGACAATTGCAGGCAGCGGGTAAACTAAACACCGTTTTATTAAACAAAGCTTCCATCTTTCTGTTTGCAGCAGTCTTACTTTAGTACGTTACAAGTTACAAGTCCTTTTCTACAAAAACGGTTTCCTTTTTCTCTACGGGCACTTTCCTTTGCCTGCAGGGGCCAATTGTTATCCCCCTAGCAGTGGTACTCCTATCCCGATTTTAGTCCAGCCCTTTCCCAGGGATTTGTATTGAACTAGGGGACGGCTCCAGTACTCACTACCGGCTCCGGATTAGCTCCAACTTCTCCGCTTCACTGCCACAGCACCCACTCCTGCAGTCTGCCCCGGCACTTCTCCTCAGCTCTCTCCCATTTTACATCTCACAGCACACTGCCCTGCGTTCAGAGCCCAACCCCCCTTCTCTTCCCTCCTAGGCTGCCCTGCCCCTTCCTTCCCTGTCACTGTTACCAGGGGAACCACTCACTACACTGGCACCTAGGGGGGGGAAGAACCGTACATAACACATAACATGGTACAATGTGCCACCATACTCCTGTGGCGTCTTCAGGGGGGGAAAAACGTCTTCTCCACACTAGGGGTCCGTCCAGCCCTTACACGTGGACAAGTGCTTGTGGCCAGGGATGCTACATTTCCCTGATGGCACACTGAGTGAACCTTGTGGAGGCCAAGACCGAGTCAGACCCTGGGACGGCACATGTGCTACCGACACCAAGAATTGTGGGGACACCAAGAATTGTGGGCCCTAGTTCCCCCGAGGTTTCCTCCCAGTCCTACACCAGTTCCTTCACCCTCTCCTCATTCTCCAAATTGACAGCTTCACACAGGATAGGATTAGATACAGCAACTCAGCAGACAGTATCACATAGGAGACGATTAGATACATGACTCAGCAGACAGTATCACACAGGACAGGATTAGATACACAGCTCAGCAGACACTCACACATGACAGGATTAGATACATAGCTCAGCAGACAGTATCACACAGGATAGGTTTAGATACATAGCTCAGCAGACAGTATCACACAGAATAGGATTAGATACACGGCTCAGCAGACAGTATCACACACGACAGGATTAGATACACAGCTCAGCAGAAAGTATCACACAGGATAGGATTAGATACACAGCTCAGCAGACAGTATCACATAGGATTAGATACATGGCTCAGCAGACAGTATCACATAGGAGAGGATTAGATACACAATTCAGCAGACAGCATCACACAGGATAGGATTAGATACACAGCTCAGCAGACTGTACCACACAGGACAGGATTAAATTCACAGCTCAGCAGACAGTATCACACAGGATAGGTTTAGATACAGCAACTCAGCAGACAGTATCACACAGGATAGGTTTAGATACAGCAACTCAGCAGACAGTATCACATAACAGAGGATTAGATACACCTTGGCGGGGGAGGGGGACCGGTACTCACGCACTGATTTGCATGCATGCCCACAGCGGCTGCAGCAAGGAGAGCAGGAGGGTGCAGGGGGCTGTCAGTGGAGACAGTAGCAGCGGCAGCGGGGGGAGGGGTGCCGGTACTCACATGCTCTGCATACACGTACACAAACAAACACACACACAGCTCTGCTGCATGGATGCCAGCAGTGGGGGGAGAGCGGGGCTGGGTAGAGTGTGAGGAGGGGGTGTCATTGGAGACGGTAATCCACCGCTGCACGGTGCTCCAGCTGTCGGTAACGACACTGTTCTAGGATCTGTTAGGATGGTACTAGTTATGTGTCGGTCATGAACGATCCGACACAAAGATCCGGCTCCTTGCTGTGACTGACAGGAGCCGGATCCCCACTGAGAGCTACTAAAATCTCTAAACGCTTAAACCCCGCCCACCCATGGCTAAACACCGCCCACTCAACAATCTAATTGGTCCCTTGTAAGTGGGTGGGGTTAACCATGGGTGGATGGGGTTTCAGATGTGTTACTATCATCTTAAATATGTGTTCACCTACATATTTAATAGGGAGCCAAGAACGATCCGAAAGAGCCAGCTCTTTTTGGTGAGCGGAGCCATGGGAACCGGATCACCAAAAAGAGCCGGACTGCCCATCAATAGATAGTACTGCTTGCTCTTTCAAATCCTGGCTGTAGGGGAAAAATGCAGCCCAGCCCAAAGCATGGGCTATGGAAAAATGGCGGCTGAACACACCCACGGCTGTAAATTGGGCAGCCCACATAGGCGTTGCCATTTCAGTTGTAATAGAACTAATGGGGTCGGAATCTGACTACTATCGCCTATGTCTATGAGGTGCTGTAAATTGAGCCTGCACTGTCGTGCTAAATCTTGGAATGTACAATGTCAGCCTCTATTGCCAGCTTTCCAGGATTATAAAAACTGAAAGACATCTTTATTTGAAGCAAGATAACATTATAACTGCATGTTATCTTACAAGTAATCATTGTTTGGATTATATAAATCCGCCGCGACACCTTACCTTTAACCCCTCAACGAACCATGACGTACTGGATACGTCTTGGATTGTGTCACTATCATCGCCGCGGCCTGCCACGGGCAGGCCGTGACGATCCGCACACATATCAGCTGATTTCAACAGCCTGTAAGTTACGAGTGGAATCGCATTCCACCCCCAACTTTTCACTCCTTACATCTCGCTGCCAAAATCTGGCAGCGAGAAGTATATGCGAGCGGCTATTACTTTATCTTACCGCCGCCCCCACCGGAAGTCACGTGCATGATCATGTGACTTCCGGTGGTTGCCATGGTAGCACAGGGTCATGTGATGATGCCTGTAGCTAACATGAGTCACTTTCTCTCAATGCCCATAGTACCAGCACTGAGAGTAAGGGGTACTTTGCACGCTGCGACATCGCAAGCCGATGCTGCGATGCCGAGCGCGATAGTCCCCGCCCCCGTCGCAGCTGCGATATCTTTGTGATAGCTGCCGTAGCGAACATTATCGCTACGGCAGCTTCACATGGACTCACCTGTCCTGGGACGTCGCTCTGGCCGGCGACCCGCCTCCTTATTAAGGCGTCACTGCGACGTCACACGGCAGGCGGCTAATAGGAGCGGAGGGGCGGAGATGAGCGGGATGTAAACATCCCGCCCACCTTCTCCCTTCCGTATATCCTACAGGAGCCGCGGTGATGCCAGTAGGAGATGTTCCTCGCTCCTGTGGCTTCACACACAGCGATGTGTGCTTATGCTGGAGCGAGGAACAACATCGGACCATCGCGTCAGCATAATTATGGATTACGTCGAAGCTACACCGATGATACGATTACGACGCTTTTGCGCTCGTTAATCGTATCATCTAGGCTTTACACACTACGATGTCGCCTGCGATGCCGGATGTTTGAAGTAAATGGTGTGCACTCTGCCCTAATGGGGAGGAGGGATTGAGGTGCTAGTGAGGGGACCAAGGTCCGAACTACAGTATATATGGATCACTGCACTCTCATAGAATTGGAAAGAATATCAACAGATTCGTTTTTGTACCAAAAACATTTTTAATTAATATTTTTTCATATATTTAAGTAATTAATAGACAGACTGAGTGAATAGGGGACGTTTCGGCCCAATTACAGGCCTTCTTCACGCCAATATACACTAGAGAGATGTAAAAACAAACAATAATCAATATTTACATTATGATACAATATCAACATAAATACACAATATGCATATAGAATACGTATATAGACATATAGAAATTTTCATGTCAGTGTTGAATATATTCGAAGGACAGTAATATAAAATACATGCTAGCAGTTCGTCATGTAGAGATTTAGAAAGAGGCAACATGATGGTATGTGTGAGAGATATAGCATACCTCAGATGCTGAGAGATGGGTTATTCAGGTTCTGTACGTGCAGAAAAAGAGGGGGGTTTTTTGTTCTAGAGGAACACCATTTAAATCATTAACTCTTTCTTTAGGAGTCTTAATGAACAAGTCCTATGGAAAAGGAATATACATAAGAGGTCATATATATATGTATATGTTTCTGGTGTAACACTATGTAAGCATTTTTACCTTGTTGGTACTTGTGTGAGGTTTCACAAAGTCAATAGTGTGAATCTTTATAACCCAGGCTATCAAAAAATTATTCTTTTCTTGTGGTCCCTTAATAGAATTGAGAATTTCAAGATTAGAGGTAGGATTTCTTGTATCACTGAGTTTTCGCATGGATTGTATGTCATAAATACCTTGAATACTAGTATAATCAATATGGTAGTAGCCGGAGCAATATAGGAGTCCATGCAGGTCGAACCATCAAGAACAATCATGAAATATGCGTTCTATGAAAGAAGAAGGACAAGGCTGACTCCGCTTATATAGACATGTATATAATTATACATGAGTGATGGTGGGATGGTCTGATAGAACTGGAGGGGGGCAGGAATAGTGGGAAAAATATACATACTCGGTTCTTAGGAAATCTATAGAACAATTAAAAGACATTTCTTAGAAGAATGATGTACAATTAACGTATAGTTATATACATGAACTTCAATCATAGGTGATAGAACATATGTCCTCATGGTTAATATATAGCAACATATAGTCCATTTTATTCATAATATTCATGGAGAGAAAAATTTTTTTTGTTAAACGAAACACAGTAAGGGTCCCAATATGCTAGATAGAAGTAAGGCTATATTGATAAGACTATATAGGGTGTCGACTTATACGTTACCAACTACCAGTGGGTGCACGATGGAAGAGGAAAAGGTGATATTTCCTAGGTTTTCTGGAAAAAAATATCAAGATATAGTTAGTGTAGTCCTGAGAACAAAACCTATAGACTTGATTCAAAATATTTTTATGTTAATGGCCAGTCAATTTCCCTGTTTAGACCTTTCGGTGTTAGAGTTTGTAATTTGTGTATCCAAAAACTTTCCCTTTTCTTCAGGAGTTCTATATGGTTGCCTCCCCGTCTGGGTCTATGTACCTTGTCGATGACCTGATAGCGTAATTGCGCTACACTGTGCTTTGCCTCATGAAAGTGGTAGGGGATGGGGAGCCATAGTTTACCGCATCTAAAAGTCGATTTATGGCTAGCTATTCTATCGCCCACATGTTGGATAGTTTCTCCCACATACAACAAGCCACACGGGCATTTGATAATATACACAACAAAATTACTCTCACATGTAAAGTATTCTTTGATTGGAAAACTCTTTCCCGATCTAGGGTGTGTGAATTGGTCACCCTTTATCACATTGGAGCAAGATGCGCAACTAAGGCAGGGGAATGTGCCGGTGCGTCTTGGTGTTAGCAGTGTTTGTGTAATGCTCTTCTCGCTACCAATATCTGCCTTGATTAGAGAGTCTCTGATGTTTTTAGGTCTTCTTTTGCACATTAGAGGTGGAAGTAGAAATGATGCTATTTCTGGATATGCCTTTTTAAGTAAGGGCCAATGGCGATTAATTATATTGTAAATCTTTGGCATGGAAGGATGATGGGTATGCACAAATGGTATCCTCTCTACTGTTGTTTGATCTTTCTCTGAAGGAATGGATGATAGTGCCTTTTCTCTCTCAACTTTTAGTATGGTTTCTGGATAATCACATTCAAGGAACCTTTGTGTCATCTCCTCAAGTCTCTGATTTCTCGTGGTTTCCTCTGAGACTATTCTGGTGACTCTTTTGAATTGTGACCTGGGTAAACTGTTTTTAGTGGATTTTGGATGGCAGCTAGTGTATAGCAGCATGCAGTTACGATCAGTGGGTTTCCGATAGAGATCGGAGGATAGTTGACCTGTCTCATCTTTTTTTATGCAAGTGTCAAGAAAATTGATTTCATTCTGGTGTTGGTTGAGTGTAAATTTTAATTCAGACCATATATTGTTAATGTGACTGTCAAAAGCCAAGAGAATAGTGACATCCCCTCGCCAAATACAGAAAATATCATCGATAAATCTGACCCATACAAGGGTCAGTTCATCGAAAGATGGATAAGAGTACACAAACCTATTCTCAAAAAAATCCATAAACAAATTTGCGTAAGCTGGGGCTACATTCGAGCCCATAGCGGTTCCGTGTCGTTATATATAGAAATCGTCCTTAAAGAGAAAATAATTCTCTTCAAGGACTATTTCGAGTAAGCCCATCGTGAAGTCCACTGAATCCTGGCTTAAGCTCGTTTTTTCCAGGGCAAGTTTGGTTGCTCTAGTGCCCTTGTCATGTGAGATTGATGTATACAAACTACTTACATCCCATGTACAGAGAAGACTGTTCGGGGAGGTTTTATTGAGAGCTCTGTTTTTTTGTAAAAAATCATTAGTGTCCAATATGTAAGATCTAGTGTTTTTAGTCAAGGGAGTTAGTACTTTTTCTAAATAGATGGAAAGAGGTGAAAGAATGGATTCTGTGGATGCCACAATAGGCCGGCCTGGAGGATTGTTGAGCGTCTTATGGACTTTGGGAAGTGTATAAAAAACAGGTGTAACAGGGTGTGCTTTTGTGAGAAAAGTGCGAGTTGTCTGGTCAATGATACCTTTCTCTTGGTAAATAGATAAAAAATTTTGGATTCTTTGTTGAATTTTAAAGATTGGGTCTGAGGTAATTTTCTGATAGGTGATGGTATCATTGAGTTGGCGTCTTATCTCCTGAATGTAGTCGTGTGTGTTTTGGACTACAACGGCACCCCCTTTGTCAGCAGGTTTCAAGGTTATCATTTTGTTATTCCTAAGTGAGGTTATGGCTAGTTTCTCCAGTGTATTGGTATTATTCCGTGTTGGGTAAAAACCCAGTTCATGTTCGTGTATATTGTCCTTTACATCTCGGTCAACCAAGGCTATAAACGTCTCAACCGCATGGTGTGTTTTAGGCGGCATATATTGGCTTGGATTACGAAGACCCAGTGTTTTAATACTAGTCTCATTGGGAGGTGGTTCAGGATTGAGTTTCTGTAGGGGATTAATACCAAAGTGGGTTTTAAGTCTGACTGACCTGTAGAACTTTTGCATATCCTTTTCTAATGTAAAGGAGTCCCATTTAGGTGTAGGACAGAAAGTAAGACCTTTGTTAAGTACAGCTAGTTCATTAGGAGCCAAAGTATAGTCAGAGATATTAATAACTAAATTTGGACCCTCACCTGTGATCTCAATGTCATCCCCCAATCTCCGCCTCCTCGACCTCCTCGTTGGTTTGGTTTTCTTCTGCCAGGTCCTAAAAAAGACGTTGAGCTTGGAAGACTGCCACCAGATTCGCTGCCAGAAGAAGCTGAATGGTTGTAGACCGGTTGTCTTCTCCATTGTCGTGTGTTGGTTTGTCCATCGTTCCATCTATAAACTCTGTTGTGTAGGTAATCGTCTGTATCTCTTTGGAATTTCTGTCTCTTCCTTTCTTCCAGACCCTTCTTGAAATCTTTTAATGTATCTTCGGCTTTTTTCTTGAAAGAGGCAAGGTCCCCCGGGGTCAGACTATCTGCTAATTGGGTTTCGATAGTCAAGATTTTTTCTTTCGATTCTTTTATGTCTGTCTGAAGGTATTCCACCGTCAGAACAATTATATCTAAGGAGCACTTATTGAGAATCTGTTGATATTTTTTGCAATAATTCTCGTTATTAGAAAATAGGGTAGGTTTTAAATTACACCTAAGGCCCCTAGGGATCCGGTTCTGCCTGTAGTATTCTGCTAAAGTCGTACAATGGAGGTTTAGAGAAATGAATGTACGGTTCTCCTTTTCCCAGTCCCTAGTCCTGACTTCTCTGATTGGGGTTTTAAGGAATTCTGTAGAGTTAGTGACTTGTGCCAGTATGCTATTACTGGTTGTGTCATCATAAGCAAATGTATCAAATGACATGAGTGGGCTGGTGCAATCACCAAGACAGATATATCAGTTTGAAGTAAATGGTGTGCACTCTGCCCTAATGGGGAGGAGGGATTGAGGTGCTAGTGAGGGGACCAAGGTCCGAACTACAGTATATATGGATCACTGCACTCTCATAGAATTGGAAAAAATATCAACAGATTCGTTTTTGTGCCAAAAACATTTTTAATTAATATTTTTTCATATATTTAAGTAATTAATAGACAGACTGAGTGAATAGGGGACGTTTCGGCCCAATTACAGGCCTTCTTCACGCCAATATACACTAGAGAGATGTAAAAACAAACAATAATCAATATTTACATTATGATACAATATCAACATAAATACACAATATGCATATAGAATACGTATATAGACATATAGAAATTTTCATGTCAGTGTTGAATATATTCGAAGGACAGTAATATAAAATACATGCTAGCAGTTCGTCATGTAGAGATTTAGAAAGAGGCAACATGATGGTATGTGTGAGAGATATAGCATACCTCAGATGCTTAGAGATGGGTTATTCAGGTTCTGTACGTGCAGAAAAAGAGGGGGGGGGGGTTTGTTCTAGAGGAACACCATTTAAATCATTAACTCTTTCATTAGGAGTCTTAATGAACAAGTCCTATGGAAAAGGAATATACATAAGAGGTCATATATATGTATATGTTTCTGGTGTAACACTATGTAAGCATTTTTACCTTGTTGGTACTTGTGTGAGGTTTCACAAAGTCAATAGTGTGAATCTTTATAACCCAGGCTATCAAAAAATTATTCTTTTCTTGTGGTCCCTTAATAGAATTGAGAATTTCAAGATTAGAGGTAGGATTTCTTGTATCACTGAGTTTTCGCATGGATTGTATGTCATAAATACCTTGAATACTAGTATAATCAATATGGTAGTAGCCGGAGCAATATAGGAGTCCATGCAGGTTGAACCATCAAGAACAATCATGAAATATGCGTTCTATGAAAGAAGAGGGACAAGGCTGACTCCGGATGCCTAATGTTTATGTGGTAAAATTCTGGGTCGCATGTGGTGTGAAGAATACCTTATTGGCGCTATCATGGAAGCCTATTTTGCCCTTGCTTATGACCACCTGGGATAGTTTTATAACTTGCAGACCCTAAAGAATTAAGGGTAAATGATCAGGTGATCTGGGGATTATATTTGATTATATAACTATATAACTACCCACTGTATCACTCATTGTTATTACCTTGGAGCTATGGTGTACATCAGGAGTCACGTATTGTAAAGAGTTATAATCACCACTGTGGAGCTTGTTATTAGCTGAAATGATGACAGTCACAGTTACAACAGGTACAACTCGTGTATAGTTGAAAATAAGATCTCATGAAGTACTACATGTTACCTGGACATTCCTGGTTCAGTATGAGTACAAAGCAGTGGGTAATGAGTTCCTCTAGAATAGAAGAGGGTAGTGTACGGTATATTGGCGTGAAGAAGGCCTGTAATTGGGCCGAAACGTCCCCTATTCACTCAGTCTGTCTATTAATTACTTAAATATATGAAAAAATATTAATTAAAAAATTTTTTGGCACAAAAACGAATCTGTTGATATTCTTTCCAATTCTATGAGAGTGCAGTGATCCATATATACTGCGATGCCGGATGTGCGTCACTTTCAATTTGACCCCCACCGACATCACACCTGCGATGTCGTAGTGTGCAAAGTACCCCTAAAGCAGCATATCTGCAGATCTTGGCTCTGTAGCTGAGATCTACAGATATGGCAGAGCGATCGATCGGATTGTTAATCCATATAGCCCCCTAGGGAGACTAGTAAAATAAAATAAAAAAGTAAAAAAAAAAAGTTTTAAAAATAAAAAAAATAAAAAAAACCCTAAAAGTTCAAATCACCCCCCTTTTGCCCCACTGAAAATTAAAGGGTTAAAAAAATAAAAAATATACACATTTGGTATCGCCGCGTTCAGAAATGTCCGGTCTATCAAAATCTAAAATCAATTAATCTGATCGGTAAAAGACGTAGCGGCAAAAAAATTCCAAACGACAAAATTACGATTTTTGGTCGCCACAAGTTTTGCACAAAATGCAATAACAGATCAAAACGTAGCATCTGCACAAAAATGGTTCCATTAAAAACGTCAGCTCGAGACGCAAAAAATAAGCAGTCATTGAGCCAGAAATCCCGAAAAATGAGAACGCTACGGGTTTCGTAAAATGGCGCAAAACGTGCGCAATTTTGTTTTGGACAAGCTTGTGATTTTTTTTTAACCCCTTAGATAGAAGTAAATCTATACATGTTTGGTGTCTACAAACTCAAACCGACCTGAGGCATCATATCCACACATCAGTTTTACCATATAGTGAACATGGTGAATAAAACATCCCAAAAACTATTGTGCGATCACACTTTTTTTTTTGCAGTTTTTCCACACTTGGAATTTTTTTGCTCTTTTCCAGTACACTGTATGGAAAAACTTATGCTTTCATTTAAAAGTACAACTTGTCCCGCAAAAAACAAGCCCTCATATAGCAAGATTGACAGAAAAATAAAAAAGTTACGGTCTCGGAAGAAGGAGAGCAAAAAAACCCCCAGAAAAACATAAAATGCCTGGGGGCTGAAGGGGTTAAAGAAGTTGTCCAGTTACCAAAACTGATTTTTTTTTTTCTGATAAATCTTGCTAATATGTGCCCCTCAACACATCTATTATGTTTTTTCAGCAAAATTACCTTTCATTGTGCACTAGCAGCACATGCTCATTGCTGGCTCCAGCTCTGATGGGGTTAATCTCTCCTCTGACTTCCTGTGTTCAGTTCCTACAAGTCCCAGAATTCTTTGTGGCTCTAGGGCGGTGTCTGGCTTATCTAACACACCCATTGTGTCTAATACACCCACTCTGCTCCCACCCAAACCCTCCTCCCTGCCTCTTCCCTGTGGATGCACTGAGATCAATCATACAGAGACAGCAGCAGCTCTACACAGTCAGGGGAAGAAAGTGTGTGCGCGTATATACAGTGTATGTGTATATACAGTGTGTGTGCGTATATACAGTGTGTGTGTGTGTATATACAGTGTGTGTGTGAATATACAGTGTGTGTGTGTGTATATACAGTGTGTGTGTGTGTATATACAGTGTGTGTGTATATATACAGTGTGTGAGTGAGTGTGTATGTGTATGTGTATGTCATACTCACCTGTCTGCAGGGTCCGGGTGCCATGCTTGCTTCCAGCCCCTGTCCCGGTCCCGCCGCTCTGGCTGTGTGCAGACCTGGCCGTGGATCACCTGATGCAGTCACCTGACGCATCAGCTGATCGTAGTCTCGCCGGCTTTTTCGTGTCCGGCCGGCTATCAGCTGATCCTGCTGTCAGGGGACTTCATCAGCTGATTACCGGCAGCTCCTGCAGCGATCGGACGGGATCAGACTCCTGTCCAATCGATCGCTCCAGGAGCTGCCGGTAATCACCACAGCACATAAGTGAGTATGTATTTTTTTTTTTTTTGGCACTGATGCATCAGCTGATTGTATAACCGGCTTTTATACAATCAGCTGCTGTCTCATGTGATTCAGGCACTTGAACCTGACACATCATCTGATCGCTTTGCCTTCCAGCAAACCACTCAGATGATTTTGGATCCGGATTGGACGGCGCGGGACCCTAACCCAGGATTACTGCGGAGGGGGGTTTATTTCAATAAAGATGGAGTCACTAATTGTGTTGTGTTTTATTTCTAATAAAAATATTTTTGTGTGTTGTGTTTTTTTTTTTTTTGTTTTTTTTTTTTATCATTACTAGAAATTCATGGTGGCCATGTCTAATATTGGCGTGACACCATGAATTTCGGGCTTAGGGCTAGCTGATAATATACAGCTAGCCCTAACTCCATTATTACCCGGCTAGCCACCCGGCTTCAGGGCAGCTGGAAGAGTTGGATACAGCGCCAGAAGATGGCGCTTCTATGAAAGCGCCATTTTCTGGGGTGGCTGCGGACTGCAATTCGCAGTGGGGGTGCCCAGAAAGCTTGGGCACCCTTCACTGTGGATTACAATCCCCAGCTGCCTAGTTGTACCCGGCTGGACACCAAAATTAGGCGAAGCTCACGTCATTTTTTTTTTAAATTATTTCATGAAATTCATGAAATAATTAAAAAAAAAGGGCTTCTCTATATTTTTGGTTCCCAGCCGGGTACAAATAGGCAGCTGGGGGTTGGGGGCAGCCCGTACCTGCCTGCTGTACCCGGCTAGCATACAAAAATATGGCGAAGCCCATGTCATTTTTTTTTTCTTTTTGGGTAAAAAACTGCATACAGTCCTGGATGGAGGATGCTGAGCCTTGTAGTTCTGCAGCTTCTGTCTGCTCTCCTGCATACACTAGTGAATGGAGGATGCTGAGCCTTGTAGTCCTGCACCTGCTGTCTGCTCTCCTGCATACACTAGTGAATGGAGGATGCTGAGCCTTGCAGTCCTGCAGCTGCTGTCTGCTCTCCTGCATACACTAGTGAATGGAGGATGCTGAGCCTTATAGTCCTGCAGCTGCTGTCTGCTCTCCTGCATACACTAGTGAATGGAGGATGCTGAGCCTTGTAGTTCTGCAGCTGCTGTCTGCTCTCCTGCATACACTAGTGAATGGAGGATGCTGAGCCTTGTAGTTCTGCAGCTGCTGTCTGCTCTACTGCATACACTAGTGAATGGAGGATGCTGAGCCTTGTAGTTCTGCAGCTGCTGTCTGCTCTCATGCATACACTAGTGAATGGAGGATTCTGAGCCTTGTAGTTCTGCAGCTCCTGTCTGCTCTCCTGCATACACTAGTGAATGGAGGATGCTGAGCCTTGTAGTTCTGCAGCTGCTGTCTGCTCTCCTGCATACAATGAACATTTTGAATAAGGAAATGACATCAGACCTTTTTTTTTTTCATCAACAATCTTTAATGGCATTGTGCACTGATTAAAAACGCAGTGAGCAAAAACACAGCAAAAAACGCACCAAATCGCAGCAAAAACGTGACATGCAGCACCGCAGGTGACAGAGCAGAGCAAGTTGGTGACATGCTGTGCCCTGACACATAGTGTGCTGCATGTCACTGTATCCACTCTGGGACTTGTTGTGCAGGTGACCGGATGCTACATGTCACTAACTGTCTCCACTGTGGTACTTGTTCTGCAGGTGAGAGTGTATACAGTTGGTACTATGCAGCAGAAATCACAGAGTGGAGACAGATAGTGACATTTAGCATCCGGTCACCTGCACAAGTCCCAGAGTGGATACAGTTAGTGACATGTAGCATCCGGTCACCTGCACAACAAGTCCCAGAGGGGAGACAGATAGTGACATGCAGCACACTATGTGTCAGAGCAGAGCATGTCACTGTCTCCACTCAGGGACTTGTTGTGCAGTTGACCGGATGCTACATGTCACTGCCTCCACTCTGGGACTTGTTGTGCAGGTGACCGGATGATACATGTCACTAACTGCACCACTCTGTGATTTCTGCTGCATAAAATAAATGAAAAATATGATATGCACTTGACTGGACTTTTTAATTATACCTGTGTATGAAAATATTAACTGTTTTAATCAATGTCAACTAAAAAAAAAATATTATTAGATAAACAGATAACATTATTAACAGTTAAAGGGGTATTCCCATGTCCAAGATCCACTACTACTATGTAGTAGATGTAATAATAAGAATATTAGCAAATATATCGCATTATAAATGTAGTGTAGCTCTCGTGATAAGCCATGTCACTTACCTCATGGGCAGGGGCATTCCAACGGCCTAGGCATCAATGGCAACGAACAGTATCAACTTTCACTATATGATTGGTTGTAACCATGGATACCTTAGAGTTAATCACTTCCACATCAGGTAAGATACATGGCTAATCATGAGATGTATACTACGTTTCAAATTGCATATATTTGCTAATATTATTATTGCGGCGTCCTGCGGCAAAAACTGCATCCGGCGGCCGAATGCGTTTTTTTTTTGCTCTGCGCATGCTCAGTATCAAGCCACATCCGTCAAACGGACAGGCCGCATGGAAAAACGTATGCAACAGATCCGTTTTTTTCGCCGCATCCGTTGCATAGGTTTTTGAGCCACACTGCAAAAACCGGATGTATGAAAGCAGCCTAAGCCATCACATTCCCGCTGAAAATCCTCATCAAATACCATGTGAACAGATCATTACTAGCAATTTTTTATTTTTTTTGGTGAAGGAAGTCCAGTTCTTAAAATGTCCAGTAATGTAGAATATTTCATGTGGCCCCGGTCAGCTGTATTTGATGCTGGATTATAGAAGTGGTCAGTAGAGGATTGTTCCAAAAAACATACAGATAGGGAATTAGATTGTGAGCCCCAATGGGGACAGTGTTCCTGATGTATGTAAAGCGCTGCGGAATATGTTAGCGCTATATAAAAATAAAGATTTATTTTTTATTGTTCAGTGTTTGTATACTATTAGCGAAGGTCCCCAAAAACATTAAAGTTGTCAAAACTTGCTGGATCTGCCCACAATGTAACATGTGGGAGAAAAAAAATAGTATTCGGCATGTTGGCCTGTCTAAGTGTTACTATGTATGGGGGAATCCAGAATGATTGCTTTTGGCCGAATGATCCAACGGCCACTTAAATGACCTCATGACGGATAGTAGCGATATTTATGGGTTATCTTCCAATAAGTGCAGGTGCTACAAGGTTTCTGCTTTTCATTTGTGTGAGAGAAGTTGAATGTCTGCTGGTGCGTGCCCACGATCAGTGTTTGCAGCGTTTTGGATGCGGCATTCTTCAGCTGTGTCCAAAACGCTGCATTGTACAGTACAAGCACAGTGGAGGGATTTCTAGAAATCCTGTGCCCGCTGTGCTTGTTTTTTCCGCAGCAAACCCTGATCTGCGGTGCGTCTTTCCAGACTGCAGCATGTCAGTTGTTTATCGCGCATTCGCCTGTGTCCTCCGTAGGGAGAACACAAGTGAGAGACTTCAGCGCCCTGAACCCTGATCATGGGCACATACCCTTAGGCTCGTGTACACAGAACACCCTACATACAGCCCGGTGTGCCCATCATTCCCTTTTTCTTTGTGTGCCTTTTCTATTCTGATCACCACCACCTATATATACCTCTGTAGGAGCCCTGACTTAAGGCCGCTTTACACGCAGCGACATCACTAACGAGATATCACTGGGGTCACGGAATTTGTGACGCACATCCGGCCTCGTTAGCAACGTCGTTGCGTGTGACACTTACAAGCGACCGCTAACGATCCCAAATACTCACCAAATCATTGATTGATTGTTGACACGTCGTTCATTTTCCAAATATCGTTGCTCATTTGGTTGTTCGTCGTTCCTGTCGTTCCATCGCTACGTGTGACACCCCGGGACCGACGAACAACACCGTCCCTGCGTCCTCTGGTAACGAGGTGGGCGTGACTTTCATGCGGCTGCTCTTTGCCCCTCCGCTTCTATTGGACGGCTGCCGTGTGACGCCGCACGAACCGCCCCCTTAGAAAGGACGTTGTTCGCCATCCACAGCGACGTCGTTAGGAAGGTAAGTTCGTGTGACGCGTTCCTGCGATATTGTTCGCTACAGGCAGCGATTTGCCTGTGACGCACGAACGATGGGGGTGGGTGCTATCCCTAGCGACATGCGATGTCGCAGCGTGTAAAGCGGCCTTTACTATGACCATACCACCTCCCCAGAGAAGTACCAATCTTGGTGTTGGTGTAGCAATGTGCCAAATCACAAATTCCCGCAGTGCTCCGCTATATGTATCTGCTTCTGCTTCCGGACCTTGTGTTCTTTTCTCTCGCCTGCTGATATCTGAACATTTCTGTGAATGGCCACCGGATGGAAAGCTCCAGCCTTGATGATATACAATCAGGTCAGAGCATGATTGGAGCAGAGAAGGGGGTCAGCGTCTGCCTGCTGCGCTCTGGTCCAGCCTCAGAGTAGTAATTGCTTTCAGTCCTCACCACACTATATGGTCACGGTCTGGAAGTAGTAGACGTCTTAGGCTGCTTTCACACATCCGGTTTTGCAGTGCGGCTCGAAAACCTATGCAACGGATGCGGCGAAAAAAACAGATCCGTTGCATAAGTTTTTCCATGCGGCCCGTCCGTTTTTTGACAGATGCGGCTTGATACTGAGCATCCGCAGTGCAAAAAACCGCATCCGGCGTCCATAGGCTTGCATTGTAAATCTCGCCGGATCCAGCGTGATGCGTTTTTTTCGCCGCACAAAAAAAGTGCCAGGCAACGTTCCATCATGGGCTAAATATGCCGCATCCGGCAAAAAACGGACGCAACGCAAGGCCATGCGGCCCAATACGGCGCTAATGCAAGTCTATGCAGAAAAAAACTCAACCGGCGGCAAAAAAAAAAAGGTTGCGTTTTTTCTGCAAAGCGCCGTATTGTGCCGCACAGCAAAAACCGGATGTGTGAAAGCAGCCTTAGCACCAGCTGACAGGCAATCCTTACAGGAAAGCCGTTCCTTTGTTTTCATCGCAATGCTTTATACATTTACAGATCTGTTTCCAGATGGACCTGCACCAGGTGAGTCCCACCTTCACCTTCACCTTGATTTTTAGGTCTTTATGGCTATCAGGACTCTGATGCTAATCTCTGAATTATGGCAAATGGCTAATTTTCAGTAGAAATTAGCAACCGGCCAAACGTAAA
This sequence comes from Anomaloglossus baeobatrachus, assembly GCF_048569485.1. Lineage (NCBI taxonomy): Eukaryota > Metazoa > Chordata > Amphibia > Anura > Aromobatidae > Anomaloglossus > Anomaloglossus baeobatrachus. The sequence continues at coordinate 480,573,220 of NC_134356.1, forward strand.
AGGGGTTGTCTACCGCTTTACAGCCTTTACTTAAAGCACCGCTCCAGTGTTTTATTTCAGCACGCGAGTGGCGCTTAAAACCCCTGTTGTGTATTTTATCGGCGATACTCCGGACCCGCAGCGCTATCTTGTGACAATCACGTCTGGAAGTTAGAAGTTACGTCACAAGCTCTCAATCTAACTCTATGAATGCCAGAACGAGGGTCTCATAGACTTGTATTGAGTTGTGACCTCCAGATTACTCTATGAAACATTAGCGAAGCTGGCAGGTCACAAACTACAGAAAACCACTGATGGAAGATGAAGACGCTGTAAGGTGAGTATAAGACCAGGAGCCGGGCACTTAAAGGGAACCTGTCACCAGATTTGGTGACTATAAGCTGCGGCCACCACCAGTGGGCTCTTATATACAGCATTCTAACATACTGTATATAAGAGCCCAGGCCACTGTGTAGAACATAAACATGACTTTATAATACTTACCTAAGGGGCGATGCAGACTGGTCAGATGACCGTCTCCATTCTCCGGGTGCAGCGCCTCCTCTTTTGGCCATCTTTGTCCTCCTTCTTCTGAAGCCTGGGTGCTTAATGCGTCCTACGTCATCCACACAGGCTAACATTGAGGTCCTCTGTAAAATCTGAGAACACCATTAACCCTGCAATGGATTCGGCAAAACAAATCTTTCCCAATTTTGGCTCCTGACATGGGAGTTGTTTTACTAGTACATAACTTCACTAGTGTATGCATGAGAGCAGACAGCAGCTGCAGAACTACAAGGCTCAGCATCCTCCATTCACTAGTGTATGCAGGAGAGTAGACAGCAGCTGCAGAACTACAAGGCTCAGCATACTCCATCCCGGACTGTATGCAGTTTTTTGCCAAAAAAGAGAAAAAAAAAAATGACGTGGGCTTCGCCATATTTTGTATGCTAGCCGGGTACAGCAGGCAGGTATGGGCTGCCCCCAACCCCCAGCTGCCTATTTGTACCCGGCTGGGAACCAAAAATATAGAGAAGCCCTTTTTTTTTTTAATTATTTCATGAATTTCATGAAATAATTTTAAAAAAAATGACGTGAGCTTCGCCTAATTTTGGTGTCCAGCCGGGTACAACTAGGCAGCTGGGGAATGGAATCCACAGTGAAGGGTGCTCAAGCTTTCTGGGCACCCCCACTGCGAATTGCAGTCCGCAGCCACCCCAGAAAATGGCGCTTTCATAGAAGCGCCATCTTCTGGCGCTGTATCCAACTCTTCCAGCTGCCCTGATGCCGGGTGGCTAGCCGGGTAATAATGGAGTTAGGGCTAGCTGTATATTATCAGCTAGCCCTAAGCCCGAAATTCATGGTGTCACGCCAATATTAGACATGGCCACCATGAATTTCTAGTAATGATAAAAAAAAAAAAAACACAACACACAAAAATATTTTTATTAGAAATAAAACAACACAATTAGTGACTGCATCTTTATTGAAATAAACCCCCCTCCGCAGTAATCCTGGGTTAGGGTCCCGCGCCGTCCAATCCGGATCCAATATCATCTGATCGGTTTGCTGGAAGGCAAAGCGATCAGATGATGTGTCAGGATCAAGTGCCTGAATCCCATCACACATCAGCTGATTGTATAAAAGCCGATTATACAATCAGCTGATGCATCAGTGCCAAAAAAAAAAAAAAAAAATACATACTCACTTATGTGCTGTGGTGATTACCGGCAGCTCCTGGAGCGATCGATTGGACAGGAGTCTGATCCTGTCCCATCGCTGCAGGAGCGGCCGGTAATCAGCTGATGAAGTCCCCTGACAGCAGGATCAGCTGATAGCCGGCCGGACACGAAAAAGCCGGCGAGACTACGATCAGCTGATGCGTCAGGTGACTGCATCAGGTGATCCACGGCCAGGTCCTGCAAGCTTCGTGCGTGCCCCGGGGAGACTGCACACAGCCGAAGCGGCAGGACCGGGACAGGGGCTGGAAGCAAGCATGGCACCCGGACCCTGCAGACAGGTGAGTATGACATACACATACACACTCACTCCGCGTCCGGTCACCTGTGCTGCTGGTGGGAGTATATGATCACACTGCCGACACCGCCCGCTCTCCTGACAGCTGAGCACAGCGGGCGGGTGGACAGTGTGATCACATACTTGCGTGACAGGGGGGATTTCAGTTGTACTCCACACTGGCGCCCCGTACCTCCCACAGCTGAATGCTGGTAGCGCACGCTCTGCCTTCACCGCTCCACACACTGGCATCCTCCGGCTCCTCCCCTCAATGCTGGGCTGTGACGTGCGGTAGTCACCGCCCACAGCCCAGTCAATCACTGTGAGTGGCGCCGGCATCCTGTGACGTACCCGTCCAGTTTGAGAGCCCGGAAATGCCGGGACGTCAGAGGATGCCGGCGGCCACAGCTCCAGGGGGTCATGTGACTGGCACTGAGCGTGCAGGATAGCGCCGCTCAGTGCCAGAAATGGAAACAGAAGCCAATGCAGAAGATGCATATAATGGTAAGTGAGAATCATTGGGGAAAAAAAAAATGGGTGAACCACCCCTTTAAAGGGAACTTGTCACCAGTTTTTTCACAATTAAACTAAAAGTGTCATATTCTGCAGCTCCTGGGCTGCATTCTTTGAAGGTGACTCCCCTTCCAGACCCCAAAAATAACTTTATAAAACATGACTGTTAGGTATGCTAATTACCTGTTGGGCTCAGATGGGCGTCTTTATTTTCTGCTCCTGTCCTCCCTTCTGCCGCTGTTCGCCGTTCTCCTTTCTTAATTGATGTGATGACGCCTCCATCATCATCCTCGTTGTATTTTCAAATATCCCGCCTGTGCAGTTATGCCAGCTCGCGCAGTTCGCTCAGCCATGTCGCGGGCAGAGCAGACAACATAGCTGCCCTCACGAGTGCCGGTGAGCTAAATGCGCAGGCATAAGATTATGGTAGGTGCTGTGCATGGTCTGACCAGCGTCATCCTCAAACCCGACCATAATCTTGCGCCTGCGCAGCTAGCTCACCGGTGCGCATGAGGGCAGCTATGTTTTCTGCTCTGCCTGCAATACGGCAGAGCGAACTGCTCTTGCGTGAACCGACATAACTGCATAGGCGCGAGATTTGAAAACGCAACGAGGATGATGACGGAGGCATCATCACGTCAATCAAGAAAGAAGGACGGCGAACAGCGGCAGGAGCAGAAAATGAGCACGCCCATCAGAGCCCCACAGGTAATTAGCATACCTAACGGTCATGTTTTATAAAGTTAATTTTGGGGTCTGGAAGGGGAGTCAGTTGCACAAGGTGCACCTTCAAAGAATGCAGCCCAGGAGCTGCAGAAGGTGACACTATTAGTTTAATAGTGAAAAATCTGGTGACAGGTTCCCTTTAAATGGAAGAAGTTTGGGACCACCTGAACTCTTTCTAGACCTGGCCGTCCAGCCAAACAAAGCAATCATGGGAGAAGAGCCTTGGTGAGAGAGGTAAAGAAGAGCCCCAAGATCACTGTGGCTGAGCTCAAGAGATGCAGTAGGTAGATTGGAGAAAGTTCCACAAAGTCAACTATCACTGCAGCCCTCCACTAGTCGGACCTTTAGGCTGGAAACACACGTATGCGTGTAAAATCGGTCCGACTTGCATCAAAAAAACTTGGCCGAGTTTAGTTCACGTTAGGTCAGTGTGCAATGCAAGTGCAATGCTTTTTTAAAATTATTTAATGACTAGCAGAGCGTGTGTAATACGTGTGTGATCCTTTTTTTCTCAGTAGCTGTCATCTGCCATTCAGCTCTTCTACATGGCTGCTGACAGCAGACACAGACAGAGCCATGTAGCAGAGCTGAATAGCCGCTGACAGCAGACACAGACAGAGCCATGTAGCAGAGCTGAATAGCCGCTGACAGCAGACACAGACAGAGCCGCACGATCAGAATGAAGTCGGATGAACGTCACCCGACTTCATTGTCATCCCGCGGCTCTGTCTGTGTGGCATGGCCTGATTTTCGGTCACCGGTGAAGGTCTCACCGGTGACCGCAATTCCCCTGAGAGCGCGGCTCACTGCGGTCAATCAGTGGTGCCGTCAGTGAGGTTACCCGCGGCCACAGCAGAAGTCCTCCCGCTGAGATCTGTGGCCACGGGTATCCTGAGTGAGGTCATCGCTGATAGCGCGACTCACTTCAGCCGCTGTGGGGAGCTCACAGAGAGCGGTCGTGGTCTGTGACCGCTCTCTGTCAGCTTCCAATGTAGCAGAGCTGACAGCGTCGAGGGACCTCTGTGGATTACGTCGGACCTGGAGGGGTATTTGGGGGTTTAATAAAGTGGTGGAAGAGGTTGTTTTTTTTATCATTTATTTCAAATAAAGGATTTTTTGATGTATGTCTTCATTTTCTTTATCTTACAGGTTAATCATGGAAGGTATCTCGGGGAGATGCCTAGCATTATTAATCTAGGACTTAGTGGCAGCTATGGGCTGCTGCCATTAACTCCTTATTACCTCGATTACCACCGCACCAGAGCAATTCGGGATGGCCGGGTACAGTCCCGGGACAGTCGCATCTAATGGATGCGGCTATTCCGGGCGGCTGCTGCCTGATATTGTTAGGGTGGGGGGCTCCCCATAACGTGGGGCTCCCCATCCTGAGAATACCAGCCTGCAGCCGTGTGGCTTTACCCTGGCTGGTATTAAAATTGGGGGGAACCGCACGGCTTTTTTTTAATTATTTTTTTAACTGCATGATATAGACCCGCCCACCGGCAGCTGTGATTGGTTGCAGTGCGCTGTCACTCATCGTGGGGGCGTGTCTGACTGCAACCAATCATAGGCACTGGTGGGCGGGGAAAGCAGGGAATACGAGATTGAATAATGCGCGGCCGGCTTTTTCAAGAGGAGAAGCCGCTGGAGCCGTATGAACGCCGTGCAGCACCGCGCCGGTGATCGGTGAGTATGAGAGAGGGGGGGTGAGAGGGATAGACCGACATGGACAGAGAGAGACCGACAAAGAGAGAGACCGACCGACAGAGAGAGAATAGAGACCAAGAGGGAGAGACCGACTGACATTAATCGCATGTTTCTCAAAATACTGGAAATGAGTGAGGTCTCACAATGTCGGACAATCTCTATAATTGACCGACATTGTGAGACCTCAATAATTTCCAATGTTTTGAGAAACATACGATTAATGTATTTAGAAAAACGAATGTCAATAGGATGATGTGAGTGCCGGTCCGTGTGACATGCATTTTTTTGCACGCTCCCATAGAGTTGCATTGGAGAGACTCGTCCGAGAAACTCTACAAATCGCAGCCTGCTGCGATTTTTTTTTTCTCAGTCCGATTTGGACTGAGAAAAAAATAGCAGATGGGAGCTGCCTCATTGTTTAACATGTGTCCGAGTGCAATGCGAGAATTTCTCGCATTGTACTACTGCGAGAAAATCGCAAGTGAGAAGCCGGCCTTATGGCAGAGTGGCCCAACAGAAGACTCAGTTCAGTGCAAGACATATGAAAGCCCACATAGAGTTTGCAAAAAAAAAACAAAAACATGAAGGACTCCCAGACTACGAGAAATAAGACTCTCTGATCTGATGAGATGAAGATAAAACTTTTTGGGGATAATTCTAAACGGTATGTGTGGAGAAAACCAGGCACTGCTCATCACCTGCCCAATACAATCCCAACAATGAAACATGGTGGTGGCAGCCTCATTCTATGGGGGTGTTTTTCACCTGCAGGGACAGGACAACTGGTATCAATTGAAGGAAAGATGAATGAAGCCAAGTACAGTGATATCCTGGAAGAAAACCTCTTATAGAGTGCTCTGGACCTCAGACTTGGCCTTCCAACAAGACAATGACCCTAAGCACACAGCTAAAATAACAAAGGAGTGGCTTCAGAACAACTCTTGGCCATTCTTGACTTGCCCAGCTATAGCCCTGACCTAAACCCAATTGTGCATCTCTGGTGAGACCTGAAAATGACTGTCCACCAACATTCACCATCCAACCTTACGGAACTGGAGAGAATCTGCAAGGAAGAATGGCAGAGGATCTCCAAATACAGGTGTGAAAAACTTGTTGCATCATTCCCAAGACGACTCATAGCTGTCCTAGTTCAAAAGTGAAAAAAAACAGAAGGAAGCCAGCTTACCATATAGAAAAGTCCATGGCAATGATAAACACATAAAGCCGAAACGCGTCTTGTCGTGCGTTTACAGCAGTAATAATTTTTTACATCTCTGCCTGAATTAACTTGTCATATGCTGCTATCTGATATTTTTATCAAATTTTGAAATAAAGAATATTTTATACTTCATCTACTGCTGAGCTCGCTGGATTTTGTCTTTCCTCTTCATACTAGCTCAAAGGGGTGCTTCTACTCAATACCGGGCAAAGGGTCTGAATACTTATGACCATGTAATATTTCAGTTTTTCTTGTTTAACAAAGTTGCAAAAATTTCTACATTTCTGGGGTATTTTTTCTGTCAAGATAGGGTGCATTAATGGGGTACATTAATGATAAAAAAAATTTACCAAATGGCTGCAATGAAACAAAAGTGAAAAATTTAAAGGGGTCTGAATACTTTCCGTACCCACTGTATATAGATGTATTCCCCCAGGGGTAAATGTTTTTCAGCCCTTTCAATAACTGTACCAATCTAAAAAAAAAAAAAAAGTGTATTGCAGTCCTTTCTTCTAATTTTTGTCAGTCCTTGCACTTTGTTCATAGGCTTTATGAGTTTAGGAGTCCCACTACCTAACATTTTTTACAGGATGTGTATGAGGCTCTCTTTTATGTCTAATACAGGGTGTGTAGGAGTAGCGCTACCATCTACCATCTAACTTTTGGCAGTTCTTGCATTGTCCACATAAGCTTTGTGCGTTTCAGAGACCCACCGTCATAAACAGGATGTGTCTGGCCATGTCACACACCACATGCCCAGATAACATAGTAAAATATTTAAATTACATTTACTGGTGACTACTGGTGGGTGTAGTTTTAATTCCCCCTCGACTAGATCATCTACTATAATCATAGGCGATGGGGAAATACGGTGAAAGATTGCCTGGCTACTAAGGGGTGGAGGAGGTGTTTATTTTTTTCTCTTTTTAATTTTACAAGTCATTATAAAGGAAAGAATGTTTTTTTAAAGTGAAACTGTCTTTTATCTTATGTTAATGAGCGCAGGGACTAGTACCAAGAATATTGCATATTGCACCTGACAGGTTCCAACTTTTGTTTCCTGTAAAATCCATTCTGTCTTGTATGTTTTATTGTCAGTCCGTAAAAATGGAGTAGTACTCTAACAACATTGTTTCCAGCAGCGACCTGGGAGTCAAAGATGCGTCCAAGCATTTTCCCCATGCAGTTCCCATTCCATTTCAGCGCTGTTTCCACCCATTTGAGCAATTTACCTGGCCATCCCAGCCATCCTGGTAGGGTCTTCTGTAAAAATGTTTCAGTATCCCATTGAGTTCCAATATACTCGTTACTTGAATCGAGCCCGTCCGAGAATCTAACCTGCATGATTCGAGTATCGAGCATTTTATTGGCTGCTCATCACTAGTACTTATTAATCACAGCAATTATTTTTTAGACTTTTGAACCTGTGGAAATAAATTACCAACATGATAGTATGCAATATTCAGTATTTGTCAAATGAATTCATAATGCACATAATACATATCTAGGACAGGAACCACAGCCCACAAGGCAGGTTAAATGTAAGAACAACAAGGGTGGAGTACTCCTAAGAAATATGAAAACAAAAACCAGTAATCTGGAATAACCATAAATCACGAACCCTGAATGAGTTAAATGTAAAATATAAACATTTATTAAAGCACATTAAAAGGTGTATTGATTTATATCACATATTATTATTATTATTTATTTATAGAGCACCATTGATTCCATGGTGCTGTACATGAAAAGGGGGTTACATACAGAATATATGTTACAATAGACAGAATAGTACAGAGGGAAGAGGGCCCTGCCCTTTCGGGCTTACATTCTATAGGATTTTGGGGAGGAGACAGTAGGTGGGGTGTAGGTTGGGCGGCAGCTCTGCACGGTGGTGGGGCGGCAGCTCCGCACGGTGATGGGGTGGTGGCTGTGGTGGTGGTGGTGAAGCAGTGAGGTCATTGAAGGTTATAGGCATTTCTGAACAGATGAGTTTTCAAGTTCTGTTTGAAGTTTGCAAGTGTAGTAGATAGTCTGACATGTTGAGGCAGCGAGTTCCAGGAGACTGGGGATGCTCGGGAGAAGTCTTTGAGTTGGTTGCGTGAGGAGCGAATGAGAGAGGAGGAGAGAATGAGATCTTGGGAGGATCGGAGATTGCGTTTTGGAGAGTAGTGAGAAAGTTCAGAGATATACGGAGGAGATAGATTATGGATGGCTTTGTAGGTCAGTGTTAGTAATTTGAATTGGATACGGTGGAAGATTGGGAGCCAATGGAGGGATTTGCAGAGAGGAGAAGCAGGGTGGTATTGAGGAGAGAGGTGGATCATTCGGGCAGCAGAATTAAGGATGGACTGGAGAGGGGCGAGCGTGTAAGCAGACCATAGAGGAGGATGTTGCAGTAGTCGAGGCGGGAGATTATGAGAGCATGGACTAGCATTTTTGTAGATTGGGAATTGAGGAAAGGGCGGATTCTGGAAATATTTTTGAGTTGAAGACGGCAGGAGGTGGTCAGGGATTGGATGTGTGCTATGAAGAACAAGGCAGAGTCAAAGGTCACTCCGAGGCACAGAACTTTGTGTGCTGGGGAGAGCGTGATGTTATTTATTGTAATAGGTAGATCAGGTAGAGAGTGTAGGTGAGATGGAGGAAAGATGATCAGTTCAGTTTTGGCCACATTGAGCTTTAGGAAGCGAGAGGAAAAGAAGGAAGATATAGCCGATAGACACTCTGGGATTCTGGACAGCAGAATAGTGACATCTGGACCAGAGAGGTAGATCTGAGTGTCATCGGCATATAGGTGGTACTGGAAGCCGTGGGACTTTATGAGTTGTCCCAGGCCAAATGTATAGATGGAAAAGAGTAAGGGTCCCAGGACAGAGCCTTGAGGGATGCCAACGGAGAGATGGCAGAATGAAGAGGTTGTGTGGGAGTGGGAGACACTAAAAGTGCGGTTGGAGAGGTATGAAGAGATCTAAGAGAGGGCGAGGTGTCTGACACCAAGGGAAGAGAGGATCTGTAGTAGCAGGGAGTGGTCGACAGTGTCAAAGGCTGAGGACATGTTTAGAAGTAGGAGCATAGAGAAGTGGTTGTTAGCTTTGGCAGTAAGTCATTTGTGATTTTAGTCAGGGCAGTTTCAGTGGAATGATGTGGACAGAAGCCGGACTGTAGGTTGTCAAAGAGAGAGTTAGAGGAGAGGTGGGAGGAAAGTGCAGCATGGACATGCTGTTCCAGGAGTTTTGAGGCGAATGTGAGTAGTATGGGGCGATAGCTGGCAGCAGAGGTCAAGGGAAGGTTTCATTGGGTTGGGTGTGACTATTGCATGTTTAAAGGCAGAAGGGAAGGTACCAGTTGTTAAAGATAGGTTGAAGAGATGGGTTAAGGTTGAAATAAGCATAGCGGTGAGGTTGGGGAGGAGATAGGATGGGATGGGGTCAAGTGCGCAGGTTGTGGGTGCGCTTTTGAGAGAAGATTCGCAAGTTCTCCTTCGGTGTTGGTGGGGAGGAAGTTTATGGGGGGGCAGTGGTCTGTTATATGAGGGGGTTGTGGTGGTTGAGCAGAAAAGACTTGTCTGGTTTGGTCGATCTTTTCTTTGAAATGTGTAGCAAATTCTTCTGCGGAGATGAGGGAGGTTGGAGGGGGCAGCGGTGGGCGAAGGAGAGAGGTAAAAGTATTAAATAGCTGTTTGGGGTTGTGTGTTATTCTGAAGTACTCCTGTTTAGTGGAGGTGAGGGCCAAGCGAAATGTATGAATACCATTTTTGAATGTGGTGAAGTCTTCCTGGGAGTGCGTTTTCTTCCAGTGCCGCTCTGCAGCCCTAGACACGTGCCGTAGTTTTTTAGTGAGGCTGTTGTGCCAGGGCTGTCTATTGATTCGTCTCGCTCTGCCGTGTACAAGGGGAGCAACTGAATCAATAGCTGATGTGAGTGTGGCGTTGTAAAAACTGATAGCACTGTTTGTGTCGTGGAGTGAAGATATGGAGGACAGAGGTAGGATAGAATCAAAAAGGGTGTGTATGTTGATGTGTGCAAGGTTTCTGCGGGGGTGTGCTAGGTGCTGGACGGGGGGGCAGGTGAGGAGGACAGGGCTGAAAAAGTCAGTAGATGGTGGTCAGATAAGGGGAGAGAGGAGGTTGTGACCTTAGAGAGCAGAGACGGGTGAAGATAAGATCTAGTGTGTGTCCATCTTTATGGGTGGCAGAGGCGGACCACTGAGTTAGACCAAAAGATGAAGCGAGGGAGAGGAGTTTGGAAGCTGCTGACTGGCAGGTGTCAGTGATGATGTTGAAGTCACCCATGATGATAGTGGGAATGTCAGCAGAGCGAAAGTGTAGAAGCCAGGCAGAGAACTGGTTGATAAAGGCAGTGGTTGGGCCCGGGGGTCTGTATATGACGGCCACTTGGAGGTTGGAGGGAGAATAGATGCGGACAGAGTGCACTTCAAAGGAAGGCAGGACAAGGGAGGGTAGAGGTGAGATTGGGTTGAAGCTGCAGTTGTTAGAAAGAAGGAGGCCCACTCCTCCACCCCGTCTATTGCCAGGGCAAGGAGTGTGGGTGAAGTAAAGGCCACCGTAGCACAGCGCAGCAGGGGAGGCAGTGTTGGAAGGTGTCAGCCATGTTTCGGTGAGGCCCAGAAAGGATAGATTGCTAGAGGTAAAGAGATTGTGAATGACGTGCAGTTTACTACAGACAGAACGGGCATTCCAGAGCGCTCCAGAGAGAGGGGGCGGCGGAGTGGGTGAGAAGGGAATGGACTTTATATTGGAGAGGTTGCGGTAGTTACTACTAGGTGGGTAGTAATAGGGGGGTGATAAAGAGGAGTGTCTGATCTGTGGGGGTCCAGGATTGGGAGATATGTCACCAGCGGTGAGGAGAAGTAGAGAAAGGGAGAGCAGGTGGGAGAAGGAGAGTGGACGGCATGGTCTACGTGTTATTAAGAGAGATCTGAGATTTAGGAGCAGGTCAGTAGATGTGGACAGGTGGGGAGGTAAGAGGGAAGGGGAGATAAATATTTGTTTGGAGAGTGCTGGGGTTTGGGGATAGCGAAGTAGAGTGAGGAGGAGAGGGGCAAAGACTGTTAGGGCATAGGTGAACATAGTGAACATAGTGAGAATAAAGTTTACAAATGTGAATAGGGGGAGGGGGGGGGAGAGGGAAAAACGCAAGCAAAAGACACAATGAAAGAGGTATCGCTCACCTTCTGGTCACTTCTGGGACATTTCTGGAATATTTCTGATTGCCCACTTAGAAATCCCACTTAGGGAATCACACAGACCATGGTCATAACAGACCAGTGCCATCTGATATATACATATATACATATAGGTCTCGATCTAAAATGGAGCAACATAACCTGGAGGAGGATTTATCACACACATGGGAAATGCATAGATAATAAATGATAATGCATATGAATAGTTTGTTCCAATAATAAATGGGCGAGAAGATCTTAAGTCTATCACTAGGTACCCTACATCATTTGCATACCAACAGTACTTAAAAGGGAACCTGTCAGGTCCAATATGCACCCAGAAGCACGAGCAGTTCTGGGTGCATATTGCTAATTCCTGCCTAACCGTCCCTGTATACACTAGATAAAGGGATATTAGGAAAAGTATTTCTAAAGATCTTTTATCTTATGCTAATGAGCACTGACAAGTCCCAAGGGTTTTATATCCCCCCAACTAGTCCGCCCTCTTAAGGCTGCTTTACACGCAGCGACATCGCTAGCGATGTCGCTGGTGAAAGCACCCGCCCCCGTCGGTTATGCGTCACGGGCAAATCTCTGCCCGTGGCACACAATATCGTTAGTCCCCATTACACATACTTACCTGCCTAGCGACGTCGCTGTGGCCGGCGAACCGCCTCCTTTCTAAGGGTTATTAGAGATGGGGAAACAAAGGCGCAATAGGGTCTTACCCGTTATTTACCGTTAGAAGTAAAAGAGAGGTACACTCACCTGATCGGGTTGTGCCAGTCACAACTCCTTAGCAAGCATGTGAGTGTCCACGTGGTCCAAGCAGCGTATCAAGGCATTGGGGCATTCTGCAAAGTGACCCTATTCTTAGGCCCATTTTACCCTCTGCTCCAGGGATCACGTTCAGACGGGCCCCTACCATTAAAAATATTTTAGCCCCTAGCAAGCTAAGGTCAAAATCGTCACTTTCCAAACCTTTGGCCCCAGCGGGCGCTTACAGATGTGGCTCCAAGAACTGCCTGTGCTGCAGAAATATTCACCATGGCAGAAAAACTTTTTGCTCCCCTAGTGGAGACGAGTCATTTAAAATAAAAGACTGCCTGATCTGCCAGTCCAATTTTGTCATATACCTGGTAGACTGCATATGTGGCAAGCAGTATGTGGGCAGAACAAACCAAGCCCTCCATAATAGGCTCAATTCCCACCGCCACAACATAAGGACTGGCTTTCTCCTACATGGCCTATCGAAACACTGCACAATCCAACATAATAAAAGTATAGACTTCAAGATTACACCCATCGAACAAATCAGCCCCATTGTGCATAATAGGACCGAGGCTTTGAGTAGGAAAGAAACATTCTGGATTCATAAGCTCAATACTCTAAGACCCTTTGGCCTAATTGAGGTGTCTGATCTGTCCTACTAGCCCTCTCATCACGTGTTTTATTATATCCTTCATTTTACCTGTTCTACTAGCCCTCTCATCACGTGCTTTATTATATCCTTCATTTTACCTGTTCTATTAGCCCTCTCATCACGTGTTTTATTATATCCTTCATTTTAACTATTTTTCATTATAACCCCTTATCACTAGGAAACACGGTATTTCCATTAACAGTTTTGTCATAGAGTTCTATATTTCTATATATTTTTATTTCTATATATTTCTATTTTTATATTTTATATCGTTATATTTATATTCCAACTTTCTACATAATTTTATGCAATTTTTCTAGTGTGATTTGTCCTTTAGCTTTATCATAACTTTATTTGTATACCTTGTTTTATATAGTGTGTATATCGAATTGTATAACATTTCATGGGTATTTTATCGTTAAATATTTTTGGTAGCATTTATATGTTTTCCATATGAGCATTTTATAGTTTTCTCTGATCTATATTTAATTATTCCAGCGCGTTTCCATGTTTTTAAGTTATAGCTTTTTTATTGTTCATGCTTTCTTGCTTCATTTTTCAGAAATCTTTGCAAACATTTTCTTGGTTCCCATAATAATCAGTATCTTTGCAACATACCAAATATTATTAATTTTCATTTTTTTATCATCATTTTTTATGATCATCTCTTTGTGCAAGTTCTAGCCACATCTTTTTTCAGACATTTGGTTAATCTTCATTTTTCTGTTTTTTTCTCCTCATATACTACGCACTAGCCCTCTTGCCATAATCTGGACATCACATTGTTTTTTCTCACGGTCCTGAACTTTTATTACCTTCACTGAACTACACTTGCTCCTGTGCGCGTGCGCTTTCTTTTTAGTTCCCACGGTTTGAACTCATCTCACCCCGATTCCTTCTGAAACCTGCTTAGTCTCCTCACGCATGCGCTCTTCTTTTTCTTTATCCTTGCGATTCATTCACACAAGTTACTGCTTTCTAGGAACCTGCTCCTCATTTTTTTTTTACACACATCTCCAGTAAATCATTGCACTACCCTACATTTATGATCATATTGAGTTCTAACACATTTTTTCTTATATTACGTTCTACCCATTCACGAAACTGTTCAAGATTCCTTATGTCACACGTAACACCTTCACCTGAACCCCCTCTCCTAAATTCTTCTCCTTTTAGTTTGCTCTGCCATTTTTTGCAATTTTTTCTTCCACTCTTACAACACTAATGAACCCTCTCATTCCTTTATTTTTCCCATCCCATACCTGCCGGCTGGGTTAGAGTAATGGTTATACGTGAATCGCTATGTCCGAACTTCCCCCTTTTTTTTACAGGTTCGCATACAAATTTGTCCCTTTCTTGTGCATTATTTTTGCACATTTTTTTATACTGACGTAATCTGAAATAATTACACAAAATCCTTGTTCAGGCACTCTTTCATTTTATTATATACCTATGTTTGTGTATATGTGATAATGGGAACCACCCCTTTTCTTTTTCTCTTCTCTTTTTTTCTTTTTCTCATGATTCTGCAGTCCTTCCACGTGCCTATGAGTCACCACTCTGATACCATGTGGTAATGACGTCATAGCTGCTAACGTGGCAATATGGATTCTTCTATAAGTAACCAGTCTGTAAGCTGTATGTATGATTTCTTTTTTCCCTGAAGAAGGAGACGGTCCTTGTCTCTGAAACGCGTTGGATTGCTAAAATAAAAAAAGAGATTTGTATATCATCCTGACATCAGTGGTTTTTTTAGCGCGGCATAAACCCGTTTTTCCTAGATGTCCTTTCTAAGGGGGCGGTTTGTGCGTCACAGCGACATCACATGGCAGCCATCCAATAGAAGTGGAGGGGTGGAGAGCAATCGAAAGAAAGTGACGCCCACTTTGTTGCCGGAGGATGCAGATAAGGTGTTGTTCCTCATTCCTGGGGTGTCACATGTAGCGATCTGTGCTGCCTCAGGAGCGACGAACAACCTGCGTCCTGCAACAGCAACGATATTTGGAATTAGAACGATGTGTCAACGATCAACGATTAGGTAATTTTGATCGTTAGCGGACGTTCGTACGTTTCATACGCAACAACGTTGCTAACGAGGCCGGATGTGCGTCACGAATTCCGTGACCCCAACGACATCTAGTTAGCGATGGCATTGCGTGTAAAGCCCCCTTTAGCATGTTAGCATGCATACAGGGGCGTGCTAACATGCTATTCAAAGCGCATCACCAGTGGTGCCGTGCATAGCTGTGTTCGCTATGACCGTGCTTCTTAATGCTGAGCACTTCCGGTCATACGCAGTATGAAGCCAGATGTACGCGTCCCGGCTTCAGAGAGGTCTACTGTGCATGACCGGAAGTGGTTGGGCATTCATAAAAGTGGTCACAGCAAACACAGGTACGTGCGGTAACGCTGGTGACACCGCATTGAATAGCATGTTAGTACGCCCCTGTAGGACTGCTCATGGTTCTGGGTGCATATTGCACCTGACAGGTTCCTTTTAAAGTAATAAATGTGAATAATGCACTGCTTAGTGTCCTCCACACAACCCCCTGGTGTGCATATGATCTTCTGGTTCATTTATTATTAGCACAAACTCTATTCATATGCATCATCATTTATTATCTATGCTTTTACCATGTGAGTGATCAATCCTCCTACTGGTTTTGTTCCTCTACGCTTTAATAAATATTTAGATTTTATATTTAGCTCCCAGGTTGTGGTTTATGGTTGCTCCAGCATTGTTCTTTTTCGTTTTTAACATTTAGTATTTGGCTGGAAATTATTTCAGCTCAATGACTGAAGCTTGTTACCCTGTGTACATCACAAAATATATGCCCTTAAGATCCAGTCAGCCCTTTACAGCAGGTGTCTTCCATTTCAGCTTGTTCGTGGGTCCTTCTCCATTCTCTTAGGTCCTCAGTAAGAGAAAACGTATTTAAGGTGAAAGAGCTTTAAGATTATTTAATTACCTTGGATGGTTTTTGTTGTATGCTTTGATCATCATCCATCTGATATTTTGCAGTATTGGAGCAGAATGCAATCTGTAGACTTTGGAATGCATCCTAATAACTTCTTTTTGCAGTCAAATCATCAGTAAAAATTAGTAATCCAGTTCCACTGGCAGTCATACTTGCCCAATTCAGTAACACTGCCTTCATCATGTCGCCTTGTGCTTCGGATTAAGCCCCCTCTACCTGTATTTAGTATCTTCTACCTATAGAATATTATTACAGAATTGAGTGGCATTTTGGATGTTTTATAGTGGACTCCAATTTTTCCATTCAGTACTTGAACTCTCTGGCTTAGAGATTTCTTTGTACACTCTGACAATATATCGATAAATTGAAAGAGTGCACATCTTGGGTAAAAATAGACAGGTTTGTTTTTATTACAAATTAAAGTATTCTGCCACTATCCACTTTAGTTTTCTTCCTAGGATATTAGGGTGTTGAACTAGATATTACATGCCTTCTTTTTAAAGGCGGTTGTCTGGCGTAAATCCACAAGTCTGCAGTCTCTCTGTGTGACTGCAGACTTATGAATCCTCACATTGTGTGCAGTGTGACGATTCACCTGTTTCAGAGCTGGGAATGACTGTCATATCGCTGCGAGTATGTGATATGCAGACTCTGGGCCAGAATCCGACTAGAGGAGCACGGCCTCACTCAATACAAGGGGAAAAAACTGATGACACTCGGACCAAACTCTGACCAAAATAAATTGGTCAGTATTTCTCCTACTTTTTTTGTCTTCTCGTATGTGTTGTTTTTGCACCCAATTCTTCATAACAGCACACGTGTTTCATGACTTGAACAAAATAAAAAAAAAAAAAGCTTTCTGTGCTTTTGTTAGAGCAAAAAGTCACGTTATGCTAAAATGTCACACAATTTACAGGTGTTTATAAAATCAGCCCCGGGGGTTCCTGTAGTATTGTGTAGCAAAAATTTTGCACATTTTTAAAAAGAGAAAATAGATGAATCAGTGTTCTAAACATCTGGAAATTGGAAAATAAAATTCATAATTTTAACATTCAAAGATTATTAAATTAGTGAGATGACTTTATGGTAAAAATATTGTAACCTTAGGCCATAGTAATTTGAGGGGGGCATTGGAATGCCTACATGGTTAATGCAATATGTTTGTTAATACACCATAGCTGTAGAAAAAGCCATGGACCACACATCCAACACTCAGAAGTTGACCTAATGCCGCTAGGCAAAAATTATACAACTGAACAAGAGGTTCTTAGTGTAACATTCTGATCAGACTGTATGACGCCCACTGCCATGTCACGGCGAACCTCTGTGGATCCCTAAATTATTTAAACCTTAAAGGTGCGGCGCTATGTGCAAACCAACGTCGCAACGACAATGCACCAGCAGGGCAGGTGACCTGCCACCTCACAACACCCATGCTGCAAGATTGAGTCCCCAATATTCCTGGCCAAGCCTTTTTCTTTTGCTATGACACAATATTTTTGTTAATGCCCATTGCATCTTGTTTGCTTTGATCTAAGTCTGTTATGGGGATGCACAGAGGCTGGATAATGAAAATCACATTACTGAACAGCCACTTCTGGACCCCAACTGTATTTGGCAATCTGGTACCAGCAGCTACAATTTCAGTGTTAATATAGAACACATGTAGGGTGCTCATAGTTGAGAGGAAACTATTGATCTATTAATAGTTATGAGTTAATTTACCTAAAAGAAAACACATTTCATTTAGGGTATTTCAATGCTTGGAGGGAATTTAATCTGTCCTATGTTTCTCCATACAATCCACCTTACGCGAAGGTCTGCCAGTCACCATAGACAGTTTGAAGGCTCCTTATGATAAAACATTAGTGTTTTTGGACAACTTTATTCACTGTACTGCTTCAATCAAATGTTGCATTTGTTATCCAACTACACTGAACAAAAATATAAATGACACACTTATTTTTGCTCCCATTTTTCATGAGCTGCACGGCCCCATGTAGCAAGAATCTTTACACAATTCCTGGAAGCTGAAAACATCCCTGTTCTTGTGTGCCCAGGATTCTCATCGGACACGTCACCCATTGAGCATGTTTGGGAGGCTCTGGATCTGCATATACGACAAGAGTGTTCATAATGCTGCCAATATCCAACATCCCACAGGCCACAATCAACAACCTGATCAACTCCATGGAGTTGGGTTGCACTGTGTTAGGCTAGCGCCACACATCGGTGCCGCCGGCACGTGTTTGTCATTTTTTACACGTACCGGCGGCACAGAGACACGTACAGCAATGCTACCCTATGGTAGCAGGCACACACACGTAAAACCACACGGAACGTGTGTCCGTGTGCGTTTGTACGTGTGTGCGATTTTCAAAGCGCTGACATGTCAGTGTTTTCTCCCGCAGCACGGGTGTCACACGGCCCGCACCCGTACCACACGGGTGTAGTGTGGATGCGGTCCCGTGTGACACGCGCCGGAGAAAACACACATGTCAGTGAAAAAAAAACAAAACATTAACTCACCTTCTCCAGCCCTCCTGTCTCTGCCGCTGCTGCCTCTTGCTGCCGACCGCCGCTCATTATTCTCATAGAATATTCACTTCACTGCCTGGCAGCAGCAGCGGGGAGACGGGAGGGCTGGAGACCGAGGATCAGCACTACGGACAGCAGCGCGGACATCAGAAGGACCAGGTGAGTATAATAATTACCTGTTCTACGTGTGCTATCGCGGATAGCACACGTAGAACACACGTGTCACGCAAGTACCAGAGACACGTACTTACCTGCACGCAACACGCAGGGAAAATACGTGTCTCTCGGCACGTGCGTGAATTTCACGTGAGTGTGGCAGAAGCCTTAGGCAAATGATGGTCACACCAGATACTGACTGGTTTTCTGACACCCACCGGAACAAACCAACAATGTAAAACTGCACATTTTAGAGTGGTCTTTTATTGTGACCTAAGGCACACCTGTGCAATAATCACTCTCTAATCAGCATTTTAATATGTCACATCTATGAGGTGGATAGATTATCTCAGCAAAGAAGTGCTCACTAACACAGATTTAGCCAAATTAATTAATAATATTTGAGAGAAAAAGGCTTAATTCTTAAAGTTCAGCTAATGAACAATGGGTGCAAAATAAAAAAAAAATGCTGCGCTTATATTTTTGTTCAATGTATAAACAGATTACCAATATTGTATCACATACACCTGGAGCGATAGTGCTGTTCATACAGGTGTCTTTGGTCATGAATAGAATGCTGTATGTTGCATCATCTCAAGATCATGCTGCCTTCAAAGAGCAGTGAGCGCCAAGGGGATCCAGGAGTCATTGTAGATTGTAGATTGTAAGCTCTCATGAGCAGGGTTGTGTTTTTTCTTTTTTTTCCTCTAAATATTGTATTTCTATAACTGCTACTGGTTTGTATATGATCCTCCTGAATTGTAAAGCGCTGCGGAATATGTTGGCGCTATAGAAATAAAGATTATTATTATTATTATTAGGAGTCGTACATAAAGGCTCTGAAATGAGAGGTGTAAAGCCAGAATGCAAGTATACAGTTTACCCTTTTTAAGGAAGCCAGGATAGGCCATTTTTAACAAAATGATATAAACCTGAACTCTCTTGCTTCATAGTGTACTATACAGTGCCTTGCGAAAGTATTCGCCCCCCTTGAATTTTTCAACCTTTTCCCAAATTTCAGGCTCCAAGCATAGATATAAAAAAAAATAAAAAAATTTATGGTGAAGAATGAATGAGTGGGACACAATTGTGAAGGTGAACGATATTTATTGCTTGTTTTAAATTTTTGTAAAAAATAAAAAACTGAACATTGGGGCATACATGATTATTCAGCCCCTTCACTTTCAGTGCAGCAAACGCGCTCCAGAAGTTCATTGAGGATCTCTGAATGATCCAATGTTGTCCTAAATGACTGATGATGCTAAATATAATCCACGTGTGTGATGAAGTCTCCGTATAAATGCACCTGCTCTGTGATAGCCTCAGTGTTTTGTTTAAAGCAGAGAGCATCATGAAGACAAAGGAACAAAACAGGCAGGTCCGTGATACTGTTGTGGAGAAGTTTAAAGCCGGATTTGGTTGCAAAAAGATTTCCAAAACTTTAAACATCCCAAGGAGCACTGTGCAAGCGATCATATTGAAATGGAAGGAGTATCATACCACTGCACATCTACCAAGACCCGGCAGTCCCTCAAAAATTTCATGTCAAACAAGGAGAAGACTGATCAGAGATGCAGCCAAGAGGCCCATGATCACTCTGGATGAACTGCAGAGTTCTACAGCTGAGGTGGGAGAGTCTGTCCATAAGACAACAGTCGTACACTGCACAATTCTGGCCTTTATGGAAGAGTGGTAAGAAGAAAGCCATTTCTCTAAGATATCCATAAAAAGTGTCATTTAAAGTTTGCCATAAACCACCTGGGACACACACCAAACATGTGGAAGAAGGTGCTCTGGTCAGATGAAACCAAAATCGAACTTTTTGGTCACAATGACAAATGATCTGTTTGGCTTAAAAGCAACACAGCTCGTCACCCTGAACACACCATCCCCACTGTCAAACATGGTGGTGGCAGAATCATGGTTTGGGCCTGCTTTGCTTCAGCAGGGACAGAGAAGATGGTTAAAATTAATGGGAAGATGGATGGAGCCAAAAACAGGACCATTCTTCAAGAAAACCTGTTGGAGTCTGCAAAAGACCTGAGACTGGGACAGAGATTTGTCTTCCAACAAGACAATTGATCCCAAACAAAGCAAAATCTACAATGAAATGGTTCACAAATAAAGGTATCCAAGTGTTAGAATGGCCAAGTCAAAGTCCAGACCGGTATGCAATCAAGAATCTGTGGAAAGAGCTGGAAACTGCTGTTCACAAACGCTCTCCATCCAACCTCACTCAGCTCGAGCTATTAGCGAAGGAAGAATGGGCAAGAATTTCAGTCTCACGATGTGCAAAACTTATAAAGACATATTCCAAGCGACTTGCAGCTGTAATCGCAGCAAAAGGTGGTGCTACAAAGTATTAACTTAAAGGGGCCGAATAATATTGTACGCCCTACTTTTCAGTTTTTTATAAAAATTTAAAATAAGCAATAAAATATCATTCATCTTCACAATTGTGTCCCACTTGTTGATTCTTCACCATGAAATTTAAAAATGTTATCTTTATGTTTGAAGCCTAAAATGTGGGAAAAGGTTGAAAAATTCAAGGGGGTCGAATACTTTCGCAAGACACTGTATGTAAAAACTGTTTGTCTATATTGTTTTGCTAATTTCCACTGGGAAATCATCACCAAACATGTAATCATGTAATCAGAGAGCTCTAAAATAAAATCATCTTGTGCTTAAAGAGTTCTGTATTGTATAATAAGATGACCAGAAATGTAATCCAAGAAGCAATCTGGATGTCACAGATTTTCACTCTTTTCAGTGCCAGTGTTCAGCTGGAACAACAACTATCAAATCCATACAGAAGTCATGCAGCAGAATGCCAGATGGCTGAAAAATATAGAGTCAAAATACAAATTTAATAGTGTGTCCATTACTCCGATAACCACTTCTCAATCACTATATTCCCCTGATGTAAAAAACAACAGGCAATCAATGGCTGCTTCACGCTCACTTTCTTCGGACAAAACTGTAATCCGGAAGAAGAACTGCTGCTCTCTGACTTCCTCCAAATGTCAGTTTTGTCTGAAGAAAGTGAAGTTATAGTGATTGACAAGGCATAGTTTGAGTATTGGACATCCCTTTTGTCATAGTAATAAGGCCGGGGCCACACAGGGACTAATGCGATCCTCGCATGACACTCAGCTCGAGCTGGCAGCACAGCAGGAGCAGAGTGTCATGCGAGCGTCCCTGTGACTGTGGTCCGATCATGCGATCGGACCTCAGCTGTGGGGAGCGGGCCGGCCCTGAGGAGGGAAGGGCTGGCACGGAGGAGGAAAGGGAGGGATATATCTCCCTCTCTCCTCCGTAGCCGGCTATTGCCGTTCTCGCACTGCACTTACGGTACACCTGTGTACCGCGAGTGCAGTACGATCTTTCTCTCGCCCCATATACAGTCATATGAAAAAGTTTGAGCACCCCTATTAATGTTAACCTTTTTTCTTTATAACAATTTGGGTTTTTCCAACAGCTATTTCAGTTTCATATATCTAATAACTGATGGACTGAGTAATATTTCTGGATTGAAATGAGGTTTATTGTACTAACAGAAAATGTGCAATCCGCATTTAAACAAAATTTGACAGGTGCAAAAGTATGGGCACCTCAACATAAAAGTGACTAATATTTTGTAGATCCTCCTTTTGCAAAAATAACAGTCTCTGGTCGCTTTCTGTAGCTTTTAATAAGTTCCTGGATGAAGGTATATTTGACCATTCCTGTTTACAAAACAATTCCAGTTCAGTTCAGTTTGATGGTTGCCAAGCATGGACAGCACGCTTCAAATCATCCCACAGATTTTCAATGATATTCAGGTCTGGGGACTGGGATGGCCATTCCAGAACATTGTAATTGTTCCTCTGCATGAATGCATGAGTAGATTAAATTATTGTCAAGAATCTGCTGAAACCGAGTTGAGTCCATGCGACCCTCAACTTTAACAAGATTCCCGGTGCCGGCATTGGCCACACAGCCCCAAAGCATGATGGAACCTCCACCAAATTTTACTGTGGGTAGCAAGTGTTTTTCTTGGAATGCAGTGTTTTTTTGCCTCCATGCATAACGCCTTTTTGTATGACCAAACAACTCAATCTTTGATTCATCAGTCCACAGGACCTTCTTCCAAACTGTACCTGGCTTGTCCAAATGTGTTTTTGCATACCTCAGGTGACTCTGTTTGTGGCGTGCTTGCAGAAACAGCTTCTTTCGCATCACTCTCCCATACAGCTTCTCCTTGTGCAACGTGCGCTGTATTGTTGACCGATGCACATTGACACCATCTGCAGCAAGATGAACTGTAGGTCTTTCGAGGTGGTCTGTGGATTGTCCTTGACTGTTCTCACCATTTCTTCTCTGCCTTTCTGATATTTTTCTTGGCCTGCCACTCCTAGGCTTAACAAGAACTGTACCTGTGTTCTTCCATTTCCTTACTATGTTCCTCACAGTGGAAACTGACAGTTTAAATCTCTAAGACAACTTTTTGTATCCTTCCCCTGAACAACTATGTTGAATAATCTTTGTTTTCAGATCATTTGAGAGTGGTTTTGAGGAGCCCAAGATGCCTCTCTTAATAGAGAGATTCAAATAGAACAACTTTCAAGTGGCCACCTTAAATACCTTTTCTCATGATTGGATACACCTGCCTATGAAGTACAAAGCTCAATGAGGTTACAAAACCAATTTAGTGCTTTAGTAAGTCATTAAAAAGTAGTTAGGAGTGTTCAAATCAAGAAATTGATAAAGGTGCCCAAACTTTTGCACCAGTCAAATTTTGTTTAAATGCGGATTGCACATTTTCTGTTAGTACAATAAACCTCATTTCAATCCAGAAATATTACTCAGTTCATCAGATATTAGATATATGAAACTGAAATAGCTGTTGCAAAAACCCAAATTGTTATAAAGAAAGAAGGTTAACATTAATACGGGTGCCCAAACTTTTTCATATGACTGTACTTGAATGGGTGCAAGAGAAAGAGTATCGCATTAGAATCGCATCATGCTGCGATTGTTTTCTTGGTCCAATTGGGGCCGAGAAAATAATCGCTCATGGGTGCGGACACATAGGCTAATATTGGTCCTAGTGGAATGCGATGTTTTATCGCACTCCACTCGCACCGATTTTCATGCCGTGTGGCTTAGGCCTAACATTAAAAAAAGAAAAGTCATAATGACCTCTAGTATAACCTATTAGTTGACTTACAAGAAAAGAAAAAAAAAACAAAAACTTGCTACAATGCATAAAGATGACTGCTCCCAAAGTACAAAACTAAACTGGGTCATTCATATAATTTAATAATAATTTTTGAAATAAATGATCAGTGTTTAAATCACTGTTATGTATGTACAGTATGTACGTAGGACTTCTGTCATCAAATCAAATGATCGTCCTTCATTGAACTTTCTTCAGTTTAGTAATGTTATACTGTATTGTTCAGTAAATTAATGCATTAATTCATAAATTATCTGGACCTAACTTTTATTAAAACTTAAGGCTTATCCAGAAGTGGCCTTTGCTATATGACAAATACTTTATGCATATGATTTTATTCTCCAAGGAATGTCTTCAAATAAAATAAAGGATTTTTTTAATGGCAAAGTAAAAACACAGGTCTATAGAGGTGATGTGGGGAAATAGCACAGGGGCTGTATATGGAATAAACTCCTGAAAATGTTACATAGCCCAAAAATTATTCGTGGAAATGACAGAGAGAAAAGAATTTGTATGTGTTAGACAGTAGGTTGGCTATTGTTTTCTGTCTTGATTTGGCTCCTGGTAATCAATATTATCTCCAGTGTCTACTAGCTTTGTGAATAGGGCACACATACAATGACACAAAATAAGGTCCATCTAATTAAAAAAACACAACTAAGTTTCCTTTGAAGCCAGGTTTTTCACTCAACATCAGTGCCTTACTTGAAAATACGCTAATGGCTCAATTGATAAAAGCTGCTGAAGTCATATTTAAAAAATCTAGCAGAAAACTCATCATAGTGTCCAGGTCATTTTGGAACTTATGTCATGAATCAACCATCACAACATGGTGTGTCAGAGAGGTCCATAGTCTCACTGCTCGTACTGTAAAGAATGAGCGCCTATGATTATGGTAAACTATGAAACCTCCTCTCTACTAGACAAATTTTGAATATGAAGGACTGGAGAAAACGGGTTTATTGCTGCGCTAAAAACCACGAGCATGTATAAGTCAAAATATTCTCTTTATTTAGATCATTCCTACGCGTTTCTGAGGCTCATCTGCCTCCTTCCTCAGGGAAAAAGGAAGGAGGCAGATGAGCCTCAGAAACGCGTAGGAATGATCTAAATAAAGAGAATATTTTGACTTATACATGCTCGTGGTTTTTAGCGCGGCAATAAACCCGTTTTCTCCAGTCCTTCATATTCAAAATCTGCTCTATAACGGGGCCGCTGCAGAACCACCCAAGCGCTCATCCATGCTAATAAAGGGGTTGTGACTGGCACAACCCGGCCAGGTGAGTGCACTGTTTTTATCCCCTTTCACTCTGTAAACCGGGTAAAACCCTATTGCGCCTTTCTTGTCTCCCCCACTACAGCTCTACTAGACAAAGAATTCCCATATGTCAGAGCAGAAACACTGTTGTATATTCATATATTTAAACATTGGCTGAAGGTGAATTTACACTCCAAGAATATCAGGAACGAGCACTCATAAGAATGCTTGGTTCCCATAAATCTATTAGTTTGAACAGGCTGCCAATCACCACAGAAACGAGAAATCGATCATCGGGTAAAATGCTTTCTTAGACTATGTTCACATGTTGTGTTTTTCTGCAGCCAAAACCTGCTTTGTTGGCAGTAAAAAAAAGCTGCTTCCAAAAAGCAAGTTTTGCTGGTTTTGTTGCGTATTTTGGTGTGTAATTTGTATACACTACATGTGTATATAAAGCTAGTTTCACTCACCACAAAAGCAGCAGAAACGCAGAAAAAACCCACAGTAAGAAAACAAAACAAAAAAACCCCAAACCAGTTGCGTTCTTGTACTCTTATTGCTTTCAATGGTGAAAAATGCTGCCAAACTGCTGCAAAAAAGCTGAAAGAATTACCATGTTCCTTTTTTAAAAAAACGCAGCAGCTTTACATTTCGGTAAGGAAAAAAATAAACAATTGTGTGCTTGAGATTTCTGGAATCTCATTGGTTTTGCTGGTACTGTAAAAAAAACGCAGATGCACAAATACTTGTAGTGCCGCAAGTTCCATAGTGAAAGAGAAAAATGGTAAAGTTCCAGTATCAAAAGTCTTCTTATACAAACACATCTTTATTAATAAATATAGAGATGCACAGCTAGCATCACCAACACCACAAGTATGCTAATTACCTTTTCAAGGAAGAGGACTTGAATTCCAGCGCCAGCACCCAGGTAGCAGTTCTAAAACTCCATATCTGCACTTTTAACGACCTGTTCATATGACAGTATAAAAGTAAAACCAAAATCTCAATTTAAAGACATTGTATTTTTGGGTGTTGCCTCTACTCAGTGCAAAGCACAAGATCTACTTTGCCTATACGAGAGGTTTCTGATTGTATCTAAAGCTGTGCACACGTTGTGTTTTTGAGTGCAGGTTTGCCCCAGAACCTGAAGGGAATCCTGATGCCAACAAAAGTCACTGAGAATCCTGAAGTCTAATGCACACGTTCAGTATTTTCTCTTTGCAGATTTATAACGGCAGCAGGTTGAGTCTTGCAGCGCTTTTTGCTGCAGATTTCACCTATTCTTATGAATGGGAAAAATCTACACCAAAAACACTAGGCAAAAAGGCACCGAATATGTAGCAAAAATATGTAGTTTTTTATGCTGTATTTTTCCTGCCAAGAAATTTCTGCACTAAATATGTGCACATACCCTAAGGGGAAACATTTAGTCTTGCAGCGAGTGTCATGCCTGACTTAGGGGATTGCTACTTACAAGAGGTGGCACTAGACCTCAAGTCCTCTTCCTTTCTAAAGATACAATTTGCATACTTAATTTTCCAGAGGAGCATTGCTTGACTTATATGCCTCCTTACAAGCATGTAACTCTCCACAAGGATGAACGTTACAACTTAGATCCAAATATCACGCAGAAACGTGTTTCGGGCAAAGTCTTTAGTCATTGCAGATACAAAACAATGTTCATTTTATTGTAAATGCAATCACTAGAGGCTGTAGTATTGATGATGCAAGCTATGAATTTTTATTATTATCAATAAAGAAGTGTTTAGAGGAGGACTTTTGATGCTGGAACTTTACCATTTTTGTTTCAGACTTGTTTTTCTGTCATATTGAACAGGAGCATCCAGACTTCCATATTTTTTTGCACAAAGTAAATTTGTGACAGCAGAATTTTGAATTTTTTTTTACCAATGAAAAAAAAGCAAACACTATAACAGCAACATTATATACAGTCCCTGGCAGAAGTTCTGTCGCTTATCCATATTATGTAAATAAAAGCTTATAACCTGACTTTAAATTCATCCATTGGTTTCATAAATTACTCTTTTAAAAGCTGAAACCCTCCCAAATTTGGTTTAGGTTATGAAAATAAAGTTGCTGCAAAGCTGAAATATTGATCACTTAATGAACACAGAAAGGTCAGATTTTGGCAAGACAAAAGTTTTGTTGACCACAGAAAGTAATGTGAAATTCAAACAAATAATTAACTTCTAACACAAAGATATGTTGCATAACATTGGTGAATGAAGTTGTGGAGCTATTAGAGCCATATTTAATATTTTGTGTGACTTCCATGAGCCTGAAGGACTGCATCCATGCGGTTCAACAATGATTCATACAATTTATTGATGAAGTCATCAGGGATAGCAAAGAATGTTAGGTTATGTGCGCACGTTTCATAGTGTCACTGCTGAAAATTCTGCGATTTGGCAGTGCATGTGCGTTTCAAAACGCACATATTGTGACTGCTGAATTGATGCAGAATTCATGCACTCTGGATGCTTTCTCTCCCTATAGACAGAGTGGGAGCAGCATTGAAAGCACACAAAATAAGTGACATGTTGCTTTTTTGAACCCAGTGATTTGGTAAATTGCAGCATGCAAATCGCAACGTGTGGATAGAATTTGCACAAGTTACAGACTTTGCTGGGTACGCAGACCGCATGCGTTTACGCTGCAGTGCAAAGCGCTGCGTAAATGCATAGAAATACACAACGTGTGCACATAGCCTTACATGCCTCCCAGAGTTCATCTAGATTCTTTGGTTTTGTATTCCAAGCTTCCTCTTTCATCCTACCCCAAACATGCTCAATGATGTGCATGTCTGGTGACTGGGCTGCCAGTCCTTGAGCACCTGGATCTTCTTTGCCAGGAGGAACTTCGTTGTAGAGATGGATGTATGAGATGGAGCACCATCCTGCTGCAGAATTTGACCCCTTTTATGATTTGGAATGTAAGAGGTAGTTAATACTTCTTGATATTTTAGGCTATTAGTATTGCCTTCCACCTTGCAAATGTTTTGCACACCCCTATACTGAATACCCCAGACCATGAGCTTTCCACCACCAAACTTAACTGTATTCTAGATCCATACGGGGTCCAGTAGGTCTCCTGGAGTATTTGCGGTGGCTGTAGTGTAATTCAACTGAATATTCATCAGAGAAATCCACCTTTTGCCACTTTTCCAGCGTCCATCTGTTTAGCAGGCTGTGGGACTTGGCAAATGCCACACGGTTTTTTAATTGCCTTTTGTTTAGTGCTGGCTTTCAGGCACTGATTCGACCATGGAGGCCATTTCGAGACAGAATCCTACAAACTGTTCTAGTTGACACAGGGGCTTGAGGTGACCAGGCCTGTTGGAGCTCTGCTGTGGAAGAGGGGCTGGCTTTGGATTCTCTAACCAACAAACGTTCCTCCTGAGCAGTTGTCTTGCGGGGTCTGCCAGACCTGGGCTTGTCAAAAACATCTCCAGTCTCTTCAAATCTTTTTTTAATTCTTTGTACTTGACGCTGAGACACATTAATGGTGCCAGCCACCTCTGCAGTTGATCTGGTCTTGATTATCAAGGCTTTGGTCGCAGGGTGGATTTTTTGCATGTTGTCAGAGGTCACGTTGCAGTTCAAGTTAAGGTCTGGGGTGCTGGGTTTCTTTTTATACACACCCACTAATTAACTGATAATTTAGTGAGCACAGGAGAGGATGTAAACCAGTATTGGTTGCATTATATGACAAGGCGACAAAACTTTTGTCTTGCCAAAATCTGACCTTTCTGTGTTCATTAAATGTACAATATTTCAGCTTTGCAGCAACTTTATTCTCATAACCTAAACCAAATTTGGGAGGGTTTCAAGCTTTCAAAAGAGTAATTTATGAAGCCAATGGCTGAATTTAAGGTCAGGTTATAAGCCATTATTTATATAACATGGATAAGCGACAAAACTTGTCAGGGACTGTATATATACCGTACTGTAATATATCTATATATATATATATATATATATATATACATATATAGATATACAATATATATATATATATATATATATATATATATATATATATATATCAAACATGTAGCCAGCACACAATGAAGGAGTTCATCTTATTGCAATAGTCGGTGTTCAACTTGTATCCTGCAGGTATCCAGGCAGAGAGTGTGCTTAAACAAATAGGGAATCTGGAGATGGGATCCAGCGAAAAGATGAATTTTCACTAAATAATTGAAAAAATCTTCTTCTTTATTAATCCATTAAAATGTTATGACAAATATCTGAGGAACTCCAAACAACTAATATGCAATCCAGCAATGGACTACATGCTTCAGCACTATGGGACTGGTCCCACACGTGTGGTTGACAGACTCCCCCCTTTCTCCATGTATGCTATAAGGAGGTAGGTCTCCAGGTGCCACCTTACCACCAATGTTGTTTTTATATGACTTATTGTCCTGCACCTTGTTACATTTTCATTATTGGTGGGTTATTTAAATATGTGGCCCTGCGATTGACCCTTGCATATTGCACAACTTAGCATACATATTTTACTTGTCTTTTTTTATTTATTTGGATGTTATTTATTAGTGGGATTTTTTCTCCCTACTGTTTATACTCCTTTTTGATCCTAAAACCTTTCTTTGGGTGAGCTTCTCTTTCTCGCGTGGGACTTTTTCCTCCATCCTGCCTCTGTATCTGGTTATTTACTTCATACATCGATACATTCTATTAATTGTTTTACTGCCACTTACAGTCATATGAAAAGTTTGGGCACCCCTATTAATGTTAACCTTTTTTCTTTATAACAATTTGGGTTTTTGCAACAGCTATTTCAGTTTCATATATCTAATAACTGATGGACTGAGCAATCCAGAAATATTAAAATGAGGTTTATTGTACTAACAGAAAATGTGCAATCCGCATTTAAACAAAATTTGACCGGTGCAAAAGTATGGGCACCCTTATCAATTTCTTGATTTGAACACTCCTAAGTACTTTTTACTGACTTACTAAAGCACTAAATTGGTTTTGTAACCTCATTGAGCTTTGAACTTCATAGGCAGGTGTATCCAATCATGAGAAAAGGTATTTAAAGTGGCCACTTGCAAGTTGTTCTCCTATTTGAATCTCCTATGAAGTGTGGCATTATGGGCTCCTCAAAACAACTCTCAAATGATCTGAAAACAAAGATTATTCAACATAGTTGTTCTGGGGAAGGATACAAAAAGTTGTCTCAGAGATTTAAACTGTCAGTTTCCACTGTGAGGAACATAGTAAGGAAATGGAAGAACATAGGTACAGTTCTTGTTAAGCCCAGAAGTGGCAGGCCAAGAAAAATATCAAAAAATATCAGAAAGGCAGAGAAGAAGAATGGTGAGAACAGTCAAGGACAATCCACAGACCACCTCCAAAGACCTGCAGCATCATCTTGCTGCAGATGGTGTCACTGTGCATCGGTCAATAATAGAGCGCATGTTGCACAAGGAGAAGCCGTATGGGAGAGTGATGCGAAAGAAGCAGATCTGCAAGCACAGAACAAACAGAGTCGCCTGAAGTATGCAAAAGCACAGTTGGACAAGCCAGTTACATTTTGGAAGAAGGTCCTGTGGACTGATGAAACAAAGATTGAGTTGTTTGGTCATACAAAAAGGCGTTATGCATGGAGGCAAAAAAACACGGCATCCCAAGAAAAGCACTTGCTACCCACAGTAAAATTTGGTGGAGGCTCCATCATGCTTTGGGGCTGTGTAGCCAATGCCGGCACCGGGAATCTTGTTAAAGTTGAGGGTTGCATGGATTCAACTCAGTATCAGCAGATTCTTGACAATAATGTGCAAGAATCAGTGACAAAGTTGAAGTTACGCAGGGGATGGAAATTTCAGCAAGACAATGATCCAAAACACCGCTCCAAATCTACTCAGGCATTCATGCAGAGGAACAATTACAATGTTCTGGAATGGCCATCCCAGTCCCCAGACCTGAATATCATTGAAAATCTGTGGCATGATGTGAAGCGGCTGTCCATGCTCGGCGACCATCAAACTTAACTGAACTGAAATTGTTTTGTAAACAGGAATGGTCCAATATTCCTTCATCCAGGATCCAGGAACTCATTAAAAGCTACAGGAAGCGACTAGAGGCTGTGATTTTTGCAAAAGGAGGATCTACAAAATATTAATTTCACTTTTATGTTGAGGACCCATACTTTTGCACCAGTCAAATTTTGTTTAAATGAGGATTGCACATTTTCTGTTAGTACAATAAACCTCATTTCAATCCAGAAATATTAGTCAGTCCATCAGTTATTAGATATATGAAACTGAAATAGCTGTTGCAAAACCCCAAATTGTTATAAAGAAAAAAGGTCAACATTAATAGGGGTGCCCAAATGTTTTCATATGACTGTATGTATTATTGTTGTGCACTTTTGTACTAATAAAAGCAACTTCTTCATAAATGTGGTATTAACTCATTATGTACCAGCACGGTAGTACCCCCTTTTTTCTATTGTCTTTTCCTATTGTGTATTGGGGTACGTGCGATTTATTCTTATAATGAGGTCCAGCGCTCTTGGTCTTTGTTTTCTCATGTTTCAGCACTACGCACCTTCTTCACGGTCCAGTTTGGAGTTCCTCACATATTTGTCATAACATTTTTGTATTTACTATACAGTCACTGGTTTAAAGCACAACTCAAGCTGTTTTTTTTTTTGTTTTATTTTGTATTTCATCACTAAAATGATATCACTAATGCATGTTCCCAGCTCCTAGTAATATACTTAACAGTCTTTGGTTCTTCATGGCGCCACTTCAGTTCTGTTCTGCAATCTTATGACCACAGCTCCTGACTAACTGGAAGTCACAGCTAACAGTCAGAAGCTCTCAATGTAAGTTTATGAAAGCCTTGTTGTGGTTCTCATAGACTTTCATTGTGAAGTGACTTCCTGTTTGCCCAGCAAACACTGGAGTAATTTGGCTAGTCACAAACAGCAGATATGACCTAAGTGGAGCAGAGAACAGTAAAAGACGGTGCATGGTAAGTATATTACAATGGGCAAAGAATGTACATTACAATTACATTTGTTCACCCAACATTAATGCTACCATTCCTGCAGTGACATACATTTTAAAAAAAACAAACAAAAAAAAAAAAAAAACAAAAAAAACTAGAGTGGTGCTTTAAAAACACCTTTTTGGCAAAATGCAAATAATTAAGAATGTAGGGAGATTTGTTCAGAACACTATAGAATTGTGAATGAATCTTCGAATGAATCACACAGCTCCAGTTTATCACCTCGGAAAACTAAAATGTATCAATGTAAAAGAAAAAATAAATAAAATACAAAATTTCAAAACATGGGAATGAAATTCATTGCATTATAAAAAAAGATTTTTCTTTTTTTTAAAAAAGATGGCACATTTATTGCTACATAAATGTTATATACATATTGTGTTTCTGTTACACTGACAGAAAAATTTTGAACTTTTGCTGCTGGTTGAAAGTTTTATCAACAATACGTTGAGTTTGACACAGGGTACAAATCTGCAATAGACCAACAATGAAAACTGTAGAACAAGATGATCAGCATTTCATCTTGGACAAATAGCTCTTACAATACTCCATAGGTACTACACGGTAT
Organism: Anomaloglossus baeobatrachus; assembly: GCF_048569485.1. Taxonomy (NCBI): domain Eukaryota; kingdom Metazoa; phylum Chordata; class Amphibia; order Anura; family Aromobatidae; genus Anomaloglossus; species Anomaloglossus baeobatrachus. The sequence goes on from NC_134356.1 coordinate 480,605,770, forward strand.
GCTAGGACCCTACTATGCTCTTAAAATGCTATTGTAAATCTCTGATATTTATGAAGAGGTTATGGTAAATAACCCTACATTTTTACTACCTAATATAGTAAAATAAAGTAAGAAACTTTTTACTGAAAACTTTTTTTTTCGATTTCAAAAATCTAGAAAGAGTAATATTTAGAATTCAAGAAATTTTCTTACAAGATTATTGTATAAAAGACTAACTACAGTGAAAAATAAGCCAAATGTTTTTTTCTTTCTATTTTATGAAGAAAAGCTTCTGGGCGTACTGCAAAGTCTAATATAGCCACAAAAAAAAGGAACAAAAGAAAAAAAAAAGCATAGAAAAAAAAAAAGGCCAGGCAGTGGCACGTGATTACTCTCACATGTCAAAAGCAACAATGTTTGTTGATAAATACTGAAATAAAGAACAAGGCCACATATCTAGTCCCATGATTGGATGCAAATGTCAGCAAAAGGTAAGATCCACTAACTTCACTAACGCCTTCACTTTATAAGGGACCAGTTAAATGTATTTCTTCCATCAAAAAGAAAAAACCTGTAGATATATATTTTGTTCTGTGCAGAATCAGTTACATCTGGAAAATCTTTTGTTCAAACCAGGACCCAACTCTTCATGAGAGTTTCTTTTCTCCATGCTCATAGTGGAAGACTGATTGGGTGTGATTTCCATGTTGGCGAGGGTTCTGTATAAATGACTAGTCGGTGGGATACACCGTATACAGCTGCAGAATGTAAGTATTCTTTTATGAAGTCATTTTTTTTAAGATGGTAAATATTGCTTTTATGTTCCATAATACAATTACATTTGTTCACGCACCCAGCAATATTAAATGTACCTTATTTACTGCCTGACAAGTCTCCTTTGTATTGTAGCTTTGTGCTTAGTAGCTAATGTTTACTGTCCTATGATACTATATGGATAAAGTACCTGTTCTCCTATAGTACTCTTGCCCAATACAGTTCGCTTTACTATGAAGCCTTAAGATCTTTGTTTTTCCTTTATCAGTATAACAAGTGGTTTTCTGTAGCCGTATCAAAACAGAACGCTGTTCTTCAACCTTCAATTCATGATTCAATGAATGGAGTGTAACATGGGAGGATACCTATGACCATAACTGTTCAGATTACCAGAGACCAAAATTAACATAAGAAAAGTAAAGAAGAAAAAATAAAACAAAGCTATGCCATGGAATATCTTCCAATAAGTTGGAAAACACTATGTAAATGGCAAAAGAAAAGAAAATGACATAAAAAGCCATTTCCCTTTCTTCTTTAAGACACTAATAGGTATGCTGGGAATGCTAAAGGGTCACAGGTCGCCACTGTCTGTATTCTCTTCAAGAGAACAGTTCTAACAAATGCTGGCATCAACTGAAATCTTTATCACTTTCAGCCCAACTTTTCCCTTTTTTTTTTCCTTTTTTCTTTTTTTTTATACTTAGACCTTTACAACAGTTCCTTAACAATAAATAAAATTTGTAGATACAATGCATTCGTCAATTCAGTTTAGGCACAAGGCAGCTTCCACAAGGAGTGGAGATAGTAGGACAGTCTGATTGTGCAGGAACGACACACTGAAACAATAAGATATGTTCAGAAATGGGCTGAAATTCTAGCAGATTTCAACTTCTGATGCAGGTGGTCCGCATTTGCCTTCATCATCATATTGCATTGTGGGCATCTTGATTCAAGTCCCCCTCTTCATTCGCTCTGTCCTGTCAGATTTGTGTCGTCAATGTTAGTTGTCTGTGTCCTTGTGATGAAAAGGTCACCTTCTATATCCTATTCATAGTGTGAGTCCTGAAACAGAAAATATGAAGGTTATGTACACACTTTTGCCCGCTAAACACTGCTATAGCATTAAAAATAAGGAAACTAAATATAAGACACTACATAGACACTTGTAGATTATCAGTAATAGTATATAGAAGTTGACATTTCCAGTGCATAATCCATATTATCGTTCCAAAATCATTCACTAGAATTATAATGGTTTTAAAGATCTAATGTCATAAAGATAAACCTAACAATGCAACATTAAAAGGGTAGTCTCATGTTATTAAATTGTTAGCAGCATGAAAATAAGCAAGTATTCTTTCTGCTGTCATTCTCCTGCAATAACATAGTGTAGAGCTGGTTTCTGTGGAGCTATGCCTTCATACCCTGGCCCACAATGCAGTAATTACATTCCAGTAGAGGAATTTGCTCCTAATATCCCAGCCACCTCTCTACAGCCCATCGATTTCTAAACAGAAGTTATCTGCTTACCTCCCTCCCCCTCAGCTTTTGACAAGCTGCTGTTATCAATCTTGCAAAATCAACACCAATGTCCTTTTTCAAACGTCCTGGTTTTTTTTTTAGTAAATATAGTGATCACAGTCTAGATGTCAGAACAAACCACTGATAGTTGAATATGCTACAGCAGAATTTGTGCTGAGCTTTATACAGTACTTTTACAAAAACTACAACACAGCTATTCAGCAAACCTGTCACTTGCCAGAAAAAAAAAGTAAAGAAATTGCTCTGAGCTGCTCAAGAGACAATTTGAGAACTCCTTCATGGTCCCTTGGCATGATCCCCTATAAATGCAATCCACTGTGTATGAAACATACTGATAAGGCTAAGTTCACATTTCCGTTGTTTTGTATCAGTCACATGCGTCGCTTGACAACGGGTGACAAAGAAAAGAATTTCATTGTCGGACTCCGTTGTGTGTGGGAGGGGGCGGAGCCGAGTGGGGGGCGGAACCGAGTGGGGGCGGAGCTAGGCGCTGAGGATGTCAGTGGCATTGCTGCGGTCTGCATGGCTGGGGACAGGTGAGAGTGTGAGTGAGTGTGTGTGTGTGTGAGTGTACACATGCGGAGTGCGGGAGGGGGCGGAGCCGAGCGGGGGGGTGGAGCCAGGCGCTGAGGATGTCCGTGGCAGTGCTGCGGTCTGCATGGCTGGGGACAGGTGAGAGTGTGAGTGAGTGTTGTGAGTGTGTGTGTACATGTGCGGCGTGCGAGAAGGGGCGAGGCCGAGCGGGGAAGTGTCGGCCTCCCTGCACACGTAACCAGACTAAATATCGGGTAAAGCAAAGCACCCGATGTTTACCTTGGTTACCCGATATTTACCTTGGTTACGGGCGTACACCGCTTAGCGCTGGCTCCTTGCACCGTAACCAGGGTAAATATCGGGTAACCAAGCAAAGCTGGTGACATGTGCAGGGAGCTAGAGAGCATGCGCAGCGAAATCCGACGGATTGCACTGCTCAAAAAACGTTACATGCTGCGTTCCTCCCGCCCAGCGGTCAGTCGTTCCACGACTGATCAGTCGGGCGGAGGGTGCAATGCAGCATCATCAGTCACAATCCGCCGCTCATACAAGTCTATGGGAACAACGGAATCCGCTAAACGGATTCCGTTGTTTACCAGAGCAGCGGATTGTGACTGATACAATTTAACGGAAGTGTGAACCTAGCCTAAGACTTAATTGTTCAAAAAAAACTGACCAGCATGGGCATTATTGGAATATTAGACCCTCAATATTGGTTAGCCCCATGCAATGTGAGCATTATTTCTATCAATTTATTTAACACACTGCCTTGATAACTTCTGGAAGCATGTAGCTCAAAGTGTAAAAGTGCTGCTTTATTGCACATGCTAGATTTCCGTATATTGGTTTTAATACATTAGTAGGCTGACCTGGCTGATGTTTACATATGACCCATAGGGTTGGTATTATCAGTAAGCCCAGGATGAGTTCCCGGATGTGCAGTTGATTGTTCTGCCGATACGGCAGAAACTTTTTCTTCTTCTCTTCTCTTAAGGCAGGCTGCTTTGGGGTTTAGATTTCTTTCTGTAACAGAAAAGCAGATATATTCTCTAGGTTACCATGGTGCAATGAATTTCCAAAAAAAAAAGGATATTTTGCTTATTTTTTATATTAGTTAATGCAAAGTCCCCCAAATATGGACACCAACTCACCTCTGACTTGTTGCTCTAGATTCAGAATCACTGCTACAGCCTGGTGAAGTATTAGCAGTTTTGTCTGTGGTTTTTCACTCTTTAAATGTAGTTGACACATGCGCCCAAGTTCTTTGAATGCTTCATTGATATCTCTGACGCGCAATCGTTCCCTTGCATTATTTGCCATTCTCCTTTCCTTTTCTCTTTCCACCTTTTGTTCAGGATTTAAGTCTTCGTCATCATTAATACTGCTGTGGTAAGAAACAGTGAAACAAAAGTTCCTTGAATTTGTTGGATAGCAGCAATGCAGCACAACCGACATATAGACAGTCTGCACACGCCGATTACACGAAAACACTGCATTTTATGAAGAGCAGTTAAAAACCCATGACTTTAATCAGAAATCGATGACTACTGCTCCATTCTCTGTACTGTTAAGCTGAGTACATAATAATAATGTTCGCAGAGCAACATTACACCAGTCCAGATGGTGACTTCAGAGAATGCCAATTTAAAATTTTAATAGAATTTACAATGTATTAATTATGTTTCCTTGTAGTCAGGCAGTCTTCTTAATAACCCCATTGGGAGCACCAGCAGCTTGTGAAGGCTTTCCTCTTCACAACCTAAGCACATCTATAGTTGTTTGCATGTCCACATGGGGATTTATTGCATTCTTCTTCATCTCCCAATTTACAAAATATCTTTCCCTGCCTAGAAAGCAGCAATACGCTTTTAAAGCAACAGCGCAGGCCACCATCACAAGGAGTTAAAATAATAGAAAGTCTATGTTTCCTACCTACGCATCTTTTACTCCTCCATATATAAACTGAACCCAAGATTTCTAAATGATTCACAACTCATTGTCCTATTGTAGCTTGGCCAGCAAAGTTGAGGTTTAAAATTACCTTGTTCTACCTCTTGATGTTTTCAAATCCGATTGAGATGTTTCATCATCCGACTTCATGTCATCTGAGGAGCCAGGATCAAGTAGATTTTCGTCCTTTTCTTTACGCTCAGACTTCACTTCAATAAGGGGTGGCATAACAGGTTGGTTAGTCAATCCACCATACAATGCTGCCACAAAGCAACGTAATGCAAATGTAAAACAAATTATGAGCAGACATTTTTAATAACGTAATATATAGCAAAGCAAGAAAAATAAGGAATAAATAACGCTTTTATGGAATATATCATCACGATAAGCCACCTCCCCCTCAAAAGAAAATAAATCATGTACACCTTGCTCAGATTATTTTTTTCACATTTCATTTGCTTCCTAAATCTAAAGTTAAGCTATGTTGTACTATTTTGCTACTGCAGATTTCGTTATCTAGCCAAGTGATCTACAAAAGTGTTAGGCTAAGTGCCCCCGATCAGGACTCACTGTGTTCTGGATGCAGTGGGTCCTGACCTGCGGTGCTGAGTCTCCTCCACAGGAGGACGCAGCTGCTCGTACCCACGATCAGGGTTCAGGGCGTTCCAGTTTCTTGCTTGTGTTCTCCCTACAGAGGACGCATGCGAATCCGCAGCAAACAATTGACATGCTGTGGCTTGGAAAGCCGCATCGCAGGTCACTGTTTGCTGTGGAAAAAAACAAGCACAGTGGGCACGGGATTTCTAAAAAGCCCGTCCACTATGCTTGTAGTGTACAACAAAGCATCGTGGGCACGCACCCTTACAAATCTGTCAGAGCTTCTAAAGGATCTCAGCTCCTCTATTGCTTCTCTGTATTAGGCATAGAAGGGAGGGTGTAGTATATACATCCTCATGGGACAGTGAAAAAAGTATCTAAAGTTGTATGGAGAGCAGAGATAGCTGGCTACAGATGAGGAGGAACACACATGGATAGACAATAAGTCCAGTTGTGGAATTGTGATCATAGTAAAAGTGAACACAGCAGCACCCAAGCTATATGGAAAGCTCACATCCAGTCTACATTACTAGGAAAGACCCTTCCACTAGAGAAAAATATGCAACCTAGATCAGTCTACAACCTGTATATCTAGATGGCAGCCCCCATGCAGCGGTGGATACGGCTCCTTACGCCGTCCTATGCCTTCAGTCCACTCCACTAATGTGCAACTGAAGAGGGTCCGTTGTGGACTGAAAACATTTTTTTCATGCACATTAAATAAACTTGCATCACTTTCAAGTTCGGGAGTGCCTTGTTTAATTACATTGTACGGCTTTTGGAACCTGAAGAGCACCCTTATCTCTCTTGATATCCCTATAAGGAAGTGCCAATTCTTCTTTCTATGTTGCAACCTGTATATCTTAAGGCCCAGTCACACTAAACAACTTACCAGCAATCCCAACAACGATACAACCTGATAGGGATCGCTGGTAAGTTGCTAGGAGGTCGCTGGTGAGATGTCACACTAAGCGACGCTCCAGCGATCTCACCAGCAACCTGACCTGGCAGGGATCGCTGGAGCGTCGCTACACTGGTTGCTGGTGAGCTGTCATACAGGCAGATCTCACCAGCAACCAGTGACCAGCCCCCAGCGCCGCATGGAAGCGATGCTGCGCTTGGTAACTAAGGTAAATATCGGGTAACCAACCCGATATTTACCTTTAGTTACCAGCGCACACCGCTTAGCGCTGGCTCCCTGCACACCTAGCCACAGTACACATCGGGTTAATTACCCGATGTGTACTCTGCTACGTGTGCAGGCAGCAGGGAGCAGTCTTCTGCGGACGCTGGTAACCAGGGTAAATATCGGGTAACCAAGAAGCCCTTACCTTGGTTACCCGATATTTACCTTCGTTACCAGCGTCCGCCGCTCTCACACTGCCAGTGCCGGCTCCCTGCACTCCTAGCCACAGTACACATCGGGTTAATTACCCGATGTGTACTGTGGCTACGTGTGCAGAGAGCAGGGAGCCGGCACTGACAGCGTGAGAGCGGCGGACGCTGGTAACGAAGGTAAATATCGGGTAACCAAGGTAAGGGCTTCTTGGTTACACGATGTTTACCATGGTTACCAGCGTCCGCAGAAGTCGGCTCCCTGCTCACTGCACATTTAGTTGTTGCTCTGTCGCTGTCACACACAGCGATCTGTGCTTCACAGCGGGAGAGCAACAACTAAAAAATGGTCCAGGACATTTAGCAACAACCAACGACCTCACAGCAGGGGCCAGGTTGTTGCTGGATGTCACACACAGCAACATCGCTAGCAACGTCACAAAAGTTGTTCCTTAGCAGCGATGTTGCTAGCGATGTTGCTTAGTGTGACGTGGCCTTTAGACTCTGAAATTAATGAAGATTGCAGGCAAACATGTTATTAACTAAAGGTAACCACTGACAGATCATTAGGAATTATTTTCCCATATCAAACTGTCCATAGCTTTCAAAATGTAAGTTTAACATAAATAGTAGCATGTATGTATAATTCATTAATGTAAGGCATTAATATGGTGTTCTCTAAATCAAAGATTATAGTCTACTGTACTAAATGGAAAAACTCATGTATTTTTGTGGAGTTGTAGTCATGCTTCAGTACTGCACCATTATCATTCTGTTTCTTAAAGGGATTGTCCACTTTCAGTAAAACATACTCTAAAACGCTCTAAAATGTCTAAAGTATCAAAAACAGCAAAGCACTCTCCCTCACAGCTTACAACCGTTACTCCAGGCTCTGCATTTTAGCTCCAACGGTGACGTCATGTCAATATCATTCATCACTGCTGTAGCCAATCTTGCATCTCATGAAGTCTACCTCAACAGTGATGAGCGCCATCAATGAGACATTACCACTGCAGCCAAAATAATGAAAGGGAGGGAGTTGTCACTGGACCCAGTTAAGGCGAGTACTTGCTATGTTTTATATCTTAGGCATATCACAACATTTGGGGTCCAGTTCTTTGAAAATCGATAACTCCTTTAAGAAACAGAATGGTAAGGCTATGTGCCCGTGTTGCAGAAATTTCTGCATCATTTCCTTATCTCTTGGCAGGAAAAATGCACAGGCAAAACCGTGCATTTTTAGATATGTTTTCGATGTGTTTTTTTATTTTTTAATTTAAAGTCAATTCGTGAAAAACACAGCCAAAATGCAGAAAGAATTGACATGCTGTAGATTATTTTCTGTACCAAGTCTGCTAGGAGAAAATCCTAAACATGTACATTACACTTCAGGATTATCATAGACTTTGCTGGCATCAGGATTTGCTTATAGTTCAGTTTTGTGACAAATCTGCAAGCAAAAACACATTAAAAAAAACTGTGGCAAAAACGTGTGCACATAGCCTAAAAGGTGCATCACATCAGCATTACTACAAACCCACTTGATAACGTCTAAAGGACAACCCCTTCAACCTTATGCTTTACTATATAGAATGCATTATAACACCTAATTAGATAATGTGACTTATTTAACTTTGTTTAATTTACTCCCCAGTTTTGAGACTAAAGGGGGCTTTACACACAACGACATCGCTAGTGATGTCACTGGTGAAAGCACCCGCCCCCGTCGGTTGTGCGTCACTGGCAAATCGCTGCCCGTTGCGCACAACATCGCTAGGACCCGTCACACGGACTTACCTGCCTAGCGACGTCGCTGTGGCCGGCCAACCACCTCCTTTCTAAGGGGGGCGGTTCGTTCGGCGTCACTAAGCGGCCGCCCAATAGAAGCGGAGGGGCGGAGATGAGCGGGCGGAATATCCTGCCCACCTCCTTCCTTCCTCATTGTGGGTGGCCGCAGGTACGGTGTTGTTCCTCGTTCCTGCGGTGTCACACATAGCGATGTGTGCTGCCGAAGAAACGACGAACAATCTGCGTCCTCAACAACTAACGATTTTTTTAAAATGAACGACATGTCAACGATGGGCGATTTGGTGAGTATTTTCCATCGTTAATGGCCGCTCGGTGTCATACGCAATGACGTCACTAACGATGCCGGATGTGCGTCACAGAATCTGTGACCCCGGCGATATATCTTTAGATACGTCATTGTGTGTAATGGGGCCTTAAGACCCGCTATCTCCTGAGACTAAAGCTGGTGTCACACTAAACGACAGCGACAACGACGTCGCTGTTACGTCACCATTTTCGGTGACGTAACAGCGACCTTGTAAGTCGCTGTTATGATCGCTGCTTAGCTGTCAAACACAGCAGAAGCAGCGATCATAAGGTCGCTGTGCTACATGTTCAGAGAGCAGGGAGCCGCGCTTAGCGCTGGCTCCTTGCTCTCCTGCAGCACACATCGGGTTAATTAACCCGATGTGTGCTGCAGCTACATGTCACAGTTCAGAGAGCAGGGAGCCGCGCTTAGCGCTGGCTCCTTGCTCTCCTGCAGCACACATCGGGTTAATTAACCCGATGTGTGCTGCAGCTACATGTCACAGTTCAGAGAGCAGGGAGCCGCGCTTAGCGCTGGCTCCTTGCTCTCCTGCAGCACACATCGGGTTAATTAACCCGATGTGTGCTGCAGCTACATGTCAGTGCAGAGAGCAGGGAGCCGCGCGCACTGCTTAGCGCTGGCTCCTTGCTCTCCTTGCTACAGTATGCATCGGGTTAATTACCCGATGCATACTGCAGCCACATGTCACAGTGCAGGAGCCGGCGCTGGCAGCAAGAGCGGAGGCTGGTAACCAGCGTAAACATCGGGTAACCAGGGAAAGGTCTTCCCTTGGTTACCCGATGTTTACGCTGGTTACAGCTTACCGCAGCTGCCAGTGCCGGCTCCTGATCGCTTCATTTCGTCGCTCTCTCGCTGTCACACACAGCGATGTGTGTGTCACAGCGGGAGAGTGACGACCAAAAAATGAAGCTGGACATTCAGCAACGACCGGCGACCTCACAGCAGGGGCCAGGTCGTTGCTGGATGTCACACACAGCGACAGCGACGGGACGTCGCTGCAACGTCACAGAAAATGGTGACGTAGCAGCGACGTCGTTGTCGTCGTCGTTATGTGTGACACCAGCTTAAAGCCCTTCCATAATTATGAATAGATAATAAAATGCTAGTCATTCAAAAAGGTTGCCAAAACACCGGTGTTAGAATTATCTAAAAGGATTCACAATAAAAGGGCATATAAAATATGAACAAACAAAAAGCACCATCAGAAAAAGAAAGATCAGATAATATAAACAATGGTGACTTCCATATCAGATCTTCATGTGAAGCAGACAGTTGCTTTGCTCATTTCATACAAATTATTTTTTGTTTATATGTTTTTTTTTTTGAGTGGCAAACCACTTAACATCAGTGTTAAAGGAGCACTAAGCTGTTCATATACCAAAGGATAAGACGCGGTATGTATGTTACCTCTGTAATTGTCTTGGTGTTTGTGGTTTATTTCTGTGCTTGAAGTGGAGACGGTGCTGGACAGAGCGGCGTGGTCATTGTTGAGACTCACCGACTCTTCTCTCTGATTTCCCAACTAGAGAAAAAAAACATACAATTGTAATAATTCAGTGGTAACAACACGGCAGGAGAGCAGGTCTCATTGTGCCTGAAAAATTATACATGATTTGGCTGGAAACAAATTGATCTAATGAAATGAATAACTTTGGTTTGCTACTGTACACAAATCCTCCATCTGTGCCTTTCAGCACGCACAATACAGACGTTGGTGCTACACATGCGAGCTCATCACCACTAAATGCACGCAGAATCAGGCGTATTCACATCAGTGCTGGGAACAGTTACACTCATCACTTCACGATTTAAAGAATTCATTTCAGAGTTTCTTTTTTTAATTAATAATTCAACTAATTTAAAACGGTAAAGAAAAAATTAAGTATTCATTTACATGCATGTATGATGGACATGTTGAGATAAACCATTTATAATATTTACTAGGATACTATAGGAGAATAAAAAGTTTATACCCCATGCCAATATGTGGTCCTGACATTCAGTGAACTCTGGACAAATTTTTAGAACAAGCCAGACGTATCAAGTTGTTGGCTACAAGATAAGAAGCTGAATATAATTTACAAACAATTTAAGTAGGGTTATAATCCTCGAATTAAAGACATTGATCATGGTATATTACGGCTCATGGAAAGTTTAATGGCCTCTCCGTCATCAGAGAAATAAGTTATCAGATAACATGTGTTTGCTGACTAAATTGAAACACAAGCTTTCTTTCTCTTTACCACTCAGATTTTATGCGTTTCTCCTAATGGTTTGCTCAGGTAAGTGTATGTTTTGTCCATATGCAAAACCCTCCCCTAAAAAAACGGAGAATTTTGGAGTACGGACAAAACATAAACCAAAGAAAGGGAATGGGGGACTTCAGGTAAAAAAAAAAAAAAAAAAAATCACAGAATGCACTACTCCAAACCATTTCAGAACAGACTCACACACTAACCTTAAAAAATTAACTGTAAATAGTACATCATGTGGCTTAATTTTTTACTAATGCAATTGGTAATATATTAACTTATATATTATACACACATTATAAATATTATTATATATATATACACACACACACACACACACACGTGCATACATATATGGCATATGAATGAGATATGGTTAAAAAAGAAAAAGGTTTTAAATGCTTGTGTTTTTTATGTTGTAACATTTTAGATGTGCATGTTTTTAGTACTAATTGAAAACAAAAAAATACCGTGTATGTAGATTTAATTTTTTTTTTTACCTAGATTTCAAATATTTCGTCACCTTGCCCAACTCTTACAGATTTGTGCAATTTAATGTTTGAGACATCTTCTTAATAAACACACTGACATGGATACTATGCCTATGTCATCAACGATTGGATGTCAGCTATGTTTCAATTTCATTTTTCCCCAAAAATAAGCCCTAGCAGGATTTTTCGGCCTTACTGCTTAAAATAGAAGCCCTACTGAAAAAAGTAAACCCTAGTTGTGGATGTTCATACTAATAGTATCCTAAAATAGGGTTTGGGCATCCTTTTCAGGATTTGTAACTTTTATTGGTGTACATTGCCCCATTGTGTTGCTGTAAGCTCCAAAGTTTATAGCCACAAGCCGGCTACTTAATGGAATCAATATTCACTACTCTTCCTGTCCATAATCGTGCCCACCCCTCTGCCGGCGTCCCTGATTGGAACTTGTGTTTATTAAAAAAATGAATATTCACCCCCTTCCCCAAACCATAATCCCGCCATCAGTGATTGGAATGTCTGTTAATGAAAAAATGACTATTCATCCCCTTCCTCGCCCACCCCTCTGTGCTGGGTGTTAGTGTTTCACTCAGTTGGTCGTATTACTGCCCGAGGATTGCAGCCTAATGCCTGCATTGGCAAGCGGTTCTCCTCACCTGAGCATAGAAAATACACATCGACACGTTGGGATCAGAAGACCCACTGGAGAGTGCAAGCATTGAACTCTGATCCTAGAGCAGTAACAAGACAATCTGAGTAAATCACTGACGCTGCACAGAGGGGTGGGCGGGGAAGCGGTGAATATTCATTTTTTCATAAACACAATTTACAATTACTGAGATGAGTGGAATTGGGGGCGGGGAGGGGTGTATATTCATTTTTCATTAACATGCAACACAATCACTGCCATGAATAAAAATTTAAGACATCCCCTGAAAATAATCCCTAGTGCATCTTTTGGAGCCAAAACTAATACAAGATAGACACTGATTTATTTTCAGGAAAACATGGCACCCTTGAAATTGTTCCAGAAACCTAAGTATTTCTCTCAAAAAATTATACTTGTTTTGTTATACACATTTATTTCCTTCATGTATATTGGAACAAAAAAAAAAAAAATACAGAGCGGGGGAAAGAGGAATTGGATATAATCTCACACAAAGCTCCAAACATTGCCAGGACAAAATTGCTAGCACCCGCAACTTAATATTTGGTTACACATCCTTTGGAATACATAAATACAATCAATCGCCTCCTGTAACCATTATCAAGCTTCTTACACCTCTCAACTGGAAATTTGGACCACTCTTCGTTGCAAACTGCTCCACGTCGCTCATATTTGAAGGGTGCATTCTCCCAACAGGAACTTTAAGATCTCTATACAGGTGTTCATTGGGATTAAGATCCGGACTCACTGATGGCCACTTCAGAACTCTACAGAGCTTTGTTTGCATTCATTTCTGTGTACTTCTTGATGCATGTTTGGGTTCATTGTCCTGATGGAAGACCCATGATCTAGGACTCATACCCAGCTTCCTGACACTGGGCACTACACTGCAATGCCAAAATCCTTTGGTAATTTTCAGATTTCAGGATGCTTTGCACACAGTTAAGGCATCCAGTGACAGAGGCAGCTAGACAACCTCAAAACATCTTTGAACTGCTACCATATTTGACTAAGTATTTTGTTCTTTTCATGCTAGACTTCATTACGTTTTTGGTAAACAGTAGAATGATGTGTGTTACAAGAAAAGCTCTATCATGGTCTCATCCACAAGACGCTTTCCCAGAAGGATTTTGGCTTACTCGCATACATTTTGGGAACTGCAGTCTAGCTTTTGTAGGTCTCTGTGTCAGCAGCGGGGTCCCTCCTGGGTCTCCTGCTATAGGTTTTCAAGTTCATTCAAATATTGACGAATAGTTCTCGCTGATGCACACTGAGCCTTGTAAGACAGCTTGAGTTTCTTTGGAAGTTGATTGGGGGCTGCTTATCCACCATCCGGACTATCCTGCGTTGCAACTTTCATCAATTTTACTCTGCCACTCATAACTAGGGAGATAAGCTACAGTGCCATGGGTAGTAAAGTTCTTCATTATGTTGTGCACTGTGGACAAATGAACATCAAGATCTCTTGATATAGACTTGTAACTTTGATATTTTTGAACAATTTTGGTTCTCAAGTCCTTAGACAATTTTCTTCTCTTCTTTCTGAGCTTTGTGTGACAAACAGACACTCAATACAAAGACTGAGTCAACGCCTCTCCTTTTTATCTGGTTTTAGGTGTGATTTTCATATTGCCCACACCTGTTACTTGCCACAGGTGAGCTTGAACAAGCATCACATGCTTGAAATAAGTTATTTACCTACAATTTTGGAAAGGTGGCACCAATTTTGTCCTGCCCACTTTTGGAGGTTTGGGTGAAATTCTGTCCAATTGCCTTTTTTTCCCCCCTGGCTTTTTTCTTGCACTGTTCCAATACACACATGGGAAATAAACATGCATCACAAAACATATTGAATTACAATAATTTTCTGGGAGAAATACTTCTTTTTCTGGAACAATTTCAAGGGTGGCAGCACTTATTGTGTATATGTGTGTGTATATATATATATATATATATATATATATATATATATATATATATATATATATATATATATATATATATATATATATATATATATATATATATATATATATATAATATATATAGTCTTGGCCAAAAGTATATATAAATAAACACACACATACACAAATGCTATACATATACACAAATACATGATTATATGGAAGCATTTTTAATCTATTAATATCGGAATGAACCAAATCTGTTCTAACATTCATTACCAGAAGAGAGAATACAGATGTTTAGGTTGTTTCCAAGCAAAACATTAAACATCCAGATTTCGAAGTATCCTTTCCAATGCGTTCCATTTTCCAGGTCTTTTTATTTATTGAGATGGTTAACAACCTTCCCATTACGTCACTTTACTCAAGGAGCCTGCAACTCAAGCTTAATCAAATTAGCATGACTTCCTTTTTGTCCATCTGTAACTAGATTCCACTTGCAAATGTTTCTTGCATGTTTCCCTGAAGAATGTAACTTTCGCAGCCAGTGTTGTCCTTTTTAACTTGCGCTAAGCCTCTGCTTTGTTCTGTTCTTTCAACGCCTCTAGTGTCAATCTCACTTGCAGGGCTTCACAATACCCAAAGGGTTAAAGCCATTAAGATGGCAATGTCCACACACAACAGGTGTACAAACAGCCCTTTGTCTGGGCAGAGTGGCCATCTCAGCACAGCCTGATAGGATGGCGTTTTAATTGTCCCGCACATTAGCATACAGCTGACAGTCTGCCCTGTGACTAGAGAAGACTGTTGCTCAGGCCCACTTGTATACATTTCAGTGATTAGAGACCTCGCTCCCCAATAAAACGAGACTACAACAAACAGAGCTGCTCTGGCCTTTGAACTGCTCATAGATTCTGCTGTAATTTTCATGCACAGCCAACCAGCAACAGCTCTCATAAGAGAACCGCATACAATGTGCCCTTGTCTCGGCAGCTCCACCACATGGAGTGGGCACAAACCATAGAAGTGCTGGGTGTTACAATAGGGCCCATTTCTGTGGGGCAGTCCCTGATCACACAAACCTGCAGTGTAAAAAGTACAATAAGTGTGAAAGAACTGAAACTAAAGCCCCCGTCACATTTAACAACTTACCAGTGATTCCGACAACGATACGACCTGATAAGGATCGCTGGTAAGTCGCTATGTGGTCGCTGGTGAGATGTCAAACAGTCAGATCTTCCCATTGACGCAGCACCGATACAGCGACCGTAGCTACCTGTATAATGACCTCGGTGGTACGTGTGAGCTCTGAGTCGTCAACGAGGTCGTTGTTATGCCGTCAAACACACATGCATCCTGCCCTGCAGGACCTCGACGATCAAAAAATGATCCAGGCCATTCCGACAAGACCAGCGATCTCACAGCAGGTACCTGGTCGCTGCTATGTGTCAAAAGTAGCGAGATCGCTGGCGAGGTTGTTGTTGCGTCACAGAGTCTGTGACTCAGCAGCGATCTCGCTATGTGTGAAGGTACCTTAATGCAAGTCACTATTATCACACATCGTTACAGGCAGATGAAACTTAAATGGTTTACAATGGAAAACTAATCTAAGGAGTGAATAATTTGAAGGACTTTCCAAGAATAGTCCATATTAATGTGCCCAAGTCCAGGGGTTACTTCTTTGCGCTTTTATAGTCCCTTCTTCAGTGCCTGCAAGACAATCATTATCAAAAAATGTCACAGTCCCCAGCTCCTGTTTACGCCATCTATCAGCTGTACGTGGCTCGCGTTAGCTCTCCTCTATTTGGGAATCTAAATGTGTTCACTTCAAAAAGGGACATAGTAATACACACACCGGCCCTAAAAGGGAACGTGTCATCAAACGAAGGCCCGCTGTTAAAAATAGAAATTTGTTAAATAGATTTATTTCTTTATGTGATAATTATAGTATGGAAACAATATATGTATAAAAAAACTGAAAACTTTTAGTTCTCACATTAACCACTAACCCTAACATCAGACTCACACTTCCTGTCCTGTGCTCTAGAGAAGACTTTTCAGCAATCATTATCATCACAGCCAGGATCACAGTAACAGGTAATTTCTCTATTTACAAACGTTAACAAAAGATCCACCATTCACAATAGGTGATGGTCAGTTTACCCATCCCCATTGTCCAGAATAGAACATGTCTTATTTACACTCTCCACCACTCGGTAGGGTCGGAGTCACAGTGCTATGTCCATATGGCTGCTGAAAAGAACAGGAAGTATAAGTCTAATATTAGACCTAGATGCCAGAGGGAAAACCGCAACAATTCTGTTTTGTTTTAAGTTTCTTTTAATTTAACCCCTTCCCATAAATAGATGTAATCTGTGCTTCCAGAATGCAGGTAATTTCCCAGAATCTGCCAGTAATGTCTAATGGATGGCACAGGCATGCCATGCGCAGCAGGAGCCGGTTGTTCTATACCGTCACACGCCTGCTGCATATACAGAGACCAGAAATAGTGCTGATCTCAGCACATTAAAATTTCAGAAGTGAGAAGTTTGACAAAAGTAGATATGGCTCCCTATGTCCATCCATCGACAACCCTGCAGCGTGATCACAAGGTGTCGACAGGCTGCTTTGGCAACCAGAGGCCTGAGAATGGCCTCCATGTGTGCCATATTTTTTAGCCTAAAAGGCACAACCCCTGGCAAGATCTGACTGGCCATCAAACACAGATTGGTTAGATAATGCCCTGTGCAACAGTCTGCACAGTGTATTATCAATGCAATCAAGAGATCATATGTTAGAGTCCCCATGTGGCACCAGTAAAAACTGTAAAACGTAAAAGTACAATGTTTTTAGTTAGTACAAAGAATGTAAAATTAAAAAAAAAATCAGTTTTAATAATTACAAATTGGTTTATCTGTTAAACAGCACATTTTTGGTATTCCTGTGTTCATAATGACCCAATACCAGGAAACTATATCACTTGGCCAGCTGCACTCTACAACTCCAGGCCCATCAGAGACCGCAGCCGCAGAGAGACGGCAATGTGACATCACTAGCCCACGAGCAATGCCAGCATGCTCTGCAGCAGGGGGCCTCTGACAGCCTTACAACTGTAGTAAGTGCAGGGCAGGGAACCAGTCCGCTAAGAGAAGGTGGAAGAAGGCACTGTGTAAGAGCGGGTGCAGCCAGATTTTATATGCTTTGTTTTAGTAGTGTGAGAAGAACTGGCGCAGATCAAGCAGCACAATGGGGTCCATGGCCACATAGGTGGACATTATTAAAGGGGATCTGTCAGCAGGTATTTGCAATATACTCTGAAATTAGCATAACATAGGGCAAGAAATCCTGATTCCAGGGATGTATCACTTACATACTGGGCTGGTGGGTGTACTTTTCATAGAATACTTACTTGTTTTGTCTGATGCAGATGTAGCAGAGCTAAGAGTTGATCTGTGTATAACCCTCAAGACCCTGACTGTCAGCTTGCAGTGTACAGTGTGAATGGTCAGAAAGCTGATCAGTGATGCGAGTGGGGTTACACTGATTAGCTGGACTCCAGTGTGTGTGTGAGATCTAGTCAGGCAGTGTTAATCTCCTTCTGGTAAAATACTCATTGTTTTAAAACTACAATGCAGCCTAATAAGTGACATCTCTGGAATCCGGCTCTCTTGCCCTATATTCTGCCGTTTCCAGATTACTCATAAACCTGCTGATTATCTTTAATGTATGGGGCCACAATTACACCATTTTACCTCCCATACATTAATAATATGCCCCAATGTTGCCCTCATAAATTAACAAATGGGGTGCCACATATGGGAACATTATTAATGTATGCGATGTCACATAGGGGGACTTTATTAATGTATGGAAGACCACATAAAGGGAAATTTTACTGTAAGGGGCAACATTGGGGGACATTATGAGATTAATATTTAAAAAATAAAAAACTTTTAAAAATAGGTAATTTTGTGATGACACATACCCATCAAAGGGCATTGGAGAAACAGAACCGTACAATAGTTTTTATAATTCGATGTGATTATCATGTGTAATTAAAAAACATTGAGCACATTTCATAAAGCAAAAAAAAAAAAAGCCTTTATTATTGGTGTACTATATGTCTCCCATTTCCCAGATACAGTTTTTTCTGAGGCCTTTTTCTCCGGTTCTGCTAGAATTCAGAATAGTGCACACAAGTTGCAAACATTCTGTTGGCTCAATAAATGCAGAGCTCCAAACCACCTCTGGCACTAACAGCAGCACAAGACTGCGCGCCGGGAGCTTCATGGCATGGGTTCTTACAGCCGAGCAGCCTGCATTCAAGCATTATATCACCAAGCACTATGCCAAGTGTTGGATGGAGAGGTGAAAAGCATGCCCACAACTGGACTCCGTAGCAGTAGAAACATGTTCTGAGAAGTGATGCATCACACTCCTTTACCTGGCAGTCTGATGGACGAGTCTTGGTTTGGCAAATGCCAAGAGAGTGACACTTGCCTGGCATTGTCCAACTGTAAAGTTTGATGGTGGAGGGATAATGCAGTTTGGATGTTCTGAGGGGTCACCCTAGTCACTTCAATTCTAGTAAAAGGAACTCTTAGTACTTCAGCATGGCAAGATAGTTTGGAAAATTTGCTGCCAACTTTGTGGGCACAGTTTGTGGCAAGCAGTTTTCAGCCTGAATGAGCCTCAATGCACAAAGAAAGCTCCATAAAGGCATGGCTGGGCGAAATTGGTTTGGAAGAACGTAACTAGTCACAAAAAGTGAATACCTCAGCCCGAACAAACACCTTGGGAATGAGCTAGGATAGAGATTGGGAACTAGTCCCTCTCCTCCAACATCAAAAAGTGATGACCTCAGCCCCAACAAACACCTTGGGAATGAGCTAGGATAGAGATTGGGAACTAGTCCCTTTTATCCAAAATCAGCGTCTGAGCTCAAAAACTTCTTGTTTGGATAAATAGAAAAAAATGCCCGCAGCAACACATCAAAATCTTATTGAAAGCCTTCTCAGAAAAGTGGAGGATGCTAGAACTGTAAAGGGGTGACCATTTATTGCCAAAGTATTTACAACGGCAGGTCACAAAATCTGTAGATGTAATGATGTATATTTTTTTACAGTATTTTTTTTTCTTTAAAGCTAGGCAATAAAAAAATAAATCTTAAACAGTACTTTTTATCATTTAGGAATTGAATAAAAAAGGCCTACGTAAACAAACTGAATGGGAGGAGTAAATGCAACGGAGTACCCGACATCTTCCGCCAAGATCACCTATATATAAGGACATAATAGTGAAAAGTCACTACACACCCCCGCCCTCCAATTTTTTGGAGAAAACTAGGGGACCCAGATGGGGTTCCTCTAGTTGTGGTGATTGTGGGGCCTGTTTACAGGTGGAAAGGGACACTACCTTTCACAACTCTGCCAATGATAGGGAGTTTAAGATAGTCCATAGCATCAACTGTAGGACGGCGTATGTGATTTATTGGGCAAAATGTCCCTGTGGGCTCATTTATGTGGGCCTCACTTCTCGTGAGTTGAGGGTGAGGATCCTTGAGCACATTAAGGACATTAAGAAGGCTGCTAAGACTGTTAAAATAGAGGAAATTGAAATGCTAAAGAACATCCCTAAGCATTTTAAGGAAAGCCATAATTGTAACTGGCGCCTCCTTAAATTTCGAGGCATTGACAGGATCTATTTGAGCCCTAGGGGGGGTGACCATAACAGGATTCTTGCACAAAAGGAGGTCAGGTGGATCACGGTGTTGGAGACGGAAAAACCTAATGGTTTGAATGACTTTATATCTTTCAAGCCATTCTTGTGAAGGTCTTTTCTCCCATGGAAAAATCTTTCCATTACGTGATCTGCTTGACAAGCCTTTTTCTCTTCCCCTACTCTCTCCGCTTTTCTGGGGGTATGGTGCTTTGTATTTTGATGGTTCGGTTGATGTAGGATTAGAATAGAGGACTAGTCATGAGGGTTAGGTTTTTGATATTTTTGCTTGCTGCTGATTATCTCATCTTTTAATCTTAATGGTCACTCACTAATACTATTATATATATATGCTTTTCTTTACATAGAATTTGTTATGCATCTATATCGAGCATTTGATGGGATGAAGTACATATATGGATTACATGGATTTAATATCGCAGAGCATGAAAAACGACTATGTGAAAATCATCACTCAATAAAGATAGAGACAGAGGACTGGATTTTGGATAAAATTGTTCTCATGAGATGGATCTTGTAATCTAACATGATATATATACATATCTGCATGTTTTTTATACTATATAGATCCTATCTTATTTTGTTTGTAAACACCAGGATCTCTTGTATTGATCAAACTATCTCTATCCTTTTATATGGGGATTACATTATATATAGGATCATATAGTCGCTACCAAATGTGGCTCTGCTATTTTCACCCTCTAATCTATTTGCTCGTTATATGTGCCATTACTTCTGCCCTTTTTCAAGATGGCCACGGGGCTGCACTGATGTCAGAGCGCGCTCGGCGCGTCGGAGTCTGCCTCTCCTCCTCGGCCGGCGCCCAATAGAGGGAGGTTTCCTTGCGCACGCGCAGGATCTCCTTCGGGGCGCCGGCTGAGGTGGATGACGCCGACTCCGCCGCGCGGTGTGCGCCATAATGGACTTCAGGTGGGCTTCACAACATAAATGGGTGACCCCGCAGCTACCCCAGCACCTCCTGACGAAGCAAGGGGCGAAATGCGCGTCGAGGTGCTGGGCGTTGTGGTTCACCAATCTGGATTACACTTTATCTTTTTTGCTCCGTTTCACCCTCCAGCTGTAACGGTAACTTTAATGGTTACCCAGATGTTTGGCTAAACGCCCCATTCTATGAGTGTCTTGAATTGCAATTACTTGGAGACATACTTATGTTATATAACATTAACTGTTTAACTCTGTTGCCACTCAAATCATTGGCTTTGGGCTTTGATGTGTGCCTTACATCATAATATGAATGCATTAGCACTTTACTTATGCTGTGGGGGGTCTTTCTTATGAATTTTTGATATCTAGTTATATATATATTTATATTGATCATATTGGTTCCACAACGCACCAGTTTGGTTCTGCATGTTTTTATGGGGTAGGGATTTTAATTGGTTTGTGAGCACCAGCACTTTATGTATTGTTATCCTTTTGAAATACAAAAAATGATATTTAGATATAATAATAAAAAATCATATATTCACACATGTGTTTGATACATTATTGTGGCCTTACAGGGTAGCAGCGCTCTCTCCTTGTCGGGGAATATGCATTAATTAGTGAGATCTGCTTTAACAAATATTTTTAGTTATGATATGGATCTGCATCCTTTTTTTTGGTTTAATATATTGCCATATAGGACTACACTTCATGAGCTTTCTGCATGTAAAGCTTTGCTATCCTTTTACTATTGCATGTATCCCATAGTTTATTATTATTTTATTTTTTTTGCTTTTAAATACAAATTACTGTTAGCAATGCCAATAAATTTGGCTCAATGCCTGTTACGGTGTATACACAGACCCAGGTCTCAGTCGCACACATATTTTCATACAACAAAATTAAACTGTGCAAGCAAAAATAATTGTGAAATCTACTTTAATTTATTCTTCCTGTTTCCCCCTTCCGACTGTTACCATACCTTTAACAAAGATGGAATGAATTATTTTGCACTGCTTTGGGATTAATCTGAAATGGTTTCCTTTCCAGTGTTACTTCCACTACAGCTGTGCTCTGTCCCTTTTCATTTTTGTGAGGGTTAGAGGGGAGTGGGGGGTTGGGGGCTGAGTTAAAAATTTTAGGCCTGCACAAACCAACATTCATATTCAAGCTGCATACTGCCAGCATCTGCTATTGAAGTCTAGTTCCAATTTACAATAAACAGCTTTTCCAGACCAGAACGCTTGAAATTCAGTCCCTCTTGACTGCTTTTCCTATTCAATCTCTCTGCACAGTATTTCAAGGAGAAAAATGTTCTGCCAATTATTACACATCTGGAAAAAATGCATATATAAGCTAAAATATACTCTGCAGAAAGTGTCTGCTTTTGGCGCATGGCAAAGCGGGATTTTATGGGCCACTGACAAGGTCAGAGTGTGCAAGCTATTCATTTTTATTCTTCACTTTTGCCTAAATGTGCACCTCGAATCTGAAATTAGTAGCAGGTGTCCCCACGTAATCTTGTTAGTGTGTCTAAAAAGATTACAATGCAAGCTATTAATAAACCTAATGCAATCCAAAACTATTTAACATTTTTCTTCCATGTTTCCATGCCACAACGAGATCACCCACATTTAATGTAAAATGCCACAATGCTGGACCTACCATTGATGTCTGTCGACTGCTTGGTACTAGTCCAGCTGCCCCATAATTTGAAGTCAGGCTTACAATGGGTCCATTGTGTGCCGCCCCCAGTAAACTGTGTATATCAGCAGGCATGCTTGTGGAAGGCCCTACTGCATGGTTCCGCAGTACGTGTATTGCATCATCAAGCCGATCTAGACGATCCTCCATCCGAGACTGCTGGGAAGCAATAAAAGGCAGTGAGTTGATAGTTGTTTGCTCTACTAGATTACATTTTTTTTACTATACCAGCCTAACAGCTCAGCAATGTCACGTCAGGCATCAGACGAAAAACTAGAAATGGAAAAGGCTGTAGAACTCTACGCTATACATTGCTCTCTGTGAATAATGTAGGTAGTAATGGGCGCAATCCTTCCTACACAAAACACCATGAAAAAACCCTACGCCTATAAAGCATGCAAATCATAGCCAGCATCATGAAATATTTAGAATGGAAAAATCTACTTGTAGTGTTTGAGTATTCACCACATTATTTCACTCCTCCTAGAGGGCAGACATACTTTTCAGGGCTCCATTCACATAGTGTTTCTGGTTTAGATGTAGCACAGAAAAGGTTTCTGAAAAATTAACGTTAAACCCATGCAGCTGGATACCATGCTGTAATACACGTCACATATAGGCTCCCATATTAGTGTCTTTGCAAGATGCCACTTTATTGAGGAGTTTGAAAACTCTTCATTACAGCTTAAGAAAATGCTGATGCATACCTCCCCAACCCCATGTGTACAAAAGGATACTCTTTTCATGTGTACCAAAAGGATACTCTTTTGGCACATGTGAGGTTAATGGGACTCTATGGTTGTAGTTGCAAACCAAAAACGCTATCTGAATATAGCCTAAACCAGTTTCCACGCGTGATAATATATTTAGTGCATGCAAATGTGTACAAATGTTTTTATGAATCCAAATCATCAAATGCGAATGAAACAAAAGCTTTTTGCTGGAAAATCAGGTAGATTGCTGGCCTTAGTGTACGTCAATATTTCCATAAAGGTAAAATACGAGGTTTCCAGCGTTAGTCCTTCAGAAGTATGCTCGTACCAGAGTACACTTAGATTTCACTATTAATGTGACCCCCTTTCATTTGTCCTAACTTTTCCTAACTAACACTACCACTAGTAATGTCATCGATGTCTTGCAGGTGTCTATCGTCAATCTGGATACTGTGGCTCGTATAGCATTAGCAACTAACACCTAATCATTAAGTAAGGGCAATATTAAGTGGAGAATAAATAAGGGTTTATTGGTATCACTGTATAAATGTCTGGATTGTTTTATTTGGAATCTAGCTTCTGGCTCAAAAAACCCCCCAAAAAACTACCGTCGAGTTATCCAAAGGGCTTATATTGTAGCAAAAGGCAAGAGCGATTCCAGAAAGATATGAAAATATAAAGCGAGGACTTAATTTTTCTCATTCCTTCTGGATCTAGAAACCCTCCATGTGAGTTTCCAGCTGACATGGAGCTGAATTATCTATCAATGGAATGTCTGTGTTGTTTTCTATGACCACAGGCCACAATGGTCAACTTTTCACAATATATTGTAAAATAATTCCAACTTCTTGAGCAGATAGGTCATTAGTGTTTACTGAAGCTTCAAAGACCATTTTTCACAAATAGTGAAGTATTTTATTCCCATCAGTGACCATGAAAAATTGTGTTCTGCAATTTGCACCAAAATGCAAAAAAGCTGCAATATTATGCTTTCCATGGATATACAATATATGCCCAGATACATATAGATATGCATGCAGTTACTACAACACTACACAAAATGATTGCAAAATCTGGTGATTAGTATAGCTATATATATAAAAAAATCTAAAAACATGCAAAGCGTGGGAAAAGTAAACTGCGAAAGGACTACACGGTCACAAAGTAAAGGCACCAGCTAAAGAGAAATACTACTACCTCACAGACATCCTTTAAGAATGACATAGCATCTTGCAAATGCTCGTGGAGTTGCTGTTCAACGCGATTTTTCTGGCAAAGTCAAGACAGAACAAGAAGCAGAGCAAAAGTTACGATAAATTAAAGGGCAGAGGAGGAAATAAGTGAAGTGCAAAACTGCTTGAAATGTTAGTCGCGTTAATGCAGAAGTCTGTAGAGAAAGAAAAAAAAAAATCTACAGATGGAAAAATCTTCATGGGGTGTATAAGTGACTGCAAAATAAAGAGTAAGACCTACTTCTCTGCCAAGCCTCTCAAACCAAGTAGGACAAATATTAGAAGTTGATTATTCAGAAAAGCATGATCTGTTCTACGAAATGCCTAAAAGAATGTACATAATGGCAATTTAAAGGGAATGTGTCAGTAAGTTCCACCCCCTGAAAGCATTTATATGTGCATGTAGCCCAGCAAACATTGAACTCATCGGTACCTCTACATTTTCATTCCACTGCGTGCATCTTGATAAATCTTAGGTTGCTTTCACACATCAGTTTTTTGCCATCAGGCACAATCCGGCAAAAACCTGAAAAAACTGATCCAGCGTCTGTTGCCGTCGGATCCGTTTTTCCCCCCGATAGACTTCTATTAGCGCCGGATTGTGCCGGATGGCCTTGCAAAATTTGCTTGTCCAGCGGCCGGATGGAACGCTGAGGGGAACGATTTTTGTCTCAAGCGAAAAACCGTATCGCGCCGGATCCGGCGTGTTTTATGATGGAAGCCTATAGACGCTGGATCCATTGTAATGCGGCAAAAAAAACAAAAACGGATACAGCCACCGGATCAGTTTTTTTGAACTGAGCATGCTCAGTATCACAACGGATCCGTCAAAAAACTGAAGGAACTGATGGAAAAAACTGATGCAACTGATCCGTTTTTTTGTCAAATCCGTCGCATTAGCTTTTTCACCGGATCGTGCCTGATGGCAAAAAACTGATGTGTGAAAGCACCCTTGGTTTTTTTGTGGTATGCGAGTTAAGTGCAGTGGGTGGGAGGATGCACTTACTAAACCTCTGCCTCCTCTGTGAACATTATTTGCGCCCCACTCTGCAGATCGCTAGCTGACTTTGCCTCAGATGTCAGGAAACTGTGCACTTTTGCAGATCAGCGGCCTTTTCACTTCAGTGAAGTAACTTGCTTTCCTGATAGTACAGGCGGAGAAGCCAAAAGGCAACTGATCTGTGCAGGTGTACAATTTCATGTGTGGTGTCCGACATCAGGAACAAAGTCAGCTGGTGATCAACAGACAGAGGCAACAATAATATTAATAATCAAGGAGGCAAAATTTCAGCAAGTGCATTCTCCTGCACAATGCACTTAGTATCTCATTTGTTTACAGCAAAAACTGAGGATTTATCACGATTAAGGCTGCTTTCACACTACGTTTTTTTAACATGCGTCATGAACGTTTTTTTTTTGCAAAAGCGGATCCTGCTTTTACAGCAAAAAAACGCATGCAAACGCATGTGTTATTTTGCAGGATCCTGTCACTTTAAGTTTATGGGCGGGCATTGGAGTCATGTGATCGGGAGTGAGGGGAATTGAACGTGACAGACTGGGAGCCGGCATCTAACAGCTGTGGAGGCTCGTAACCAAGGTAAGCATCGGGTAACTTGCTTGGATACGCGATATTTACATTGGTTACGAGCGTCTGCAGCTGCTAGGAGCCGGCTCCCTGCACACGTTACCAACGTAAACATCGGTTAACTAAGACCGCGGTTACCCGATGTTTACCTTGGTTACGAGCGTCCTCCGCTCTCAGGCAGGGAAGAGTGGAGAGAGAGGGAGGGGGAGGCAGGGAGGTGGAGAGAGAGAGAGGGAGGAAGGGAGAGAGGGAGGGAGGTGGAGAGAGGGGGCGGGAGGGAGGGAGGTGGAGAGAGGTGGAGAGAGGGGGAGAGAGGGAGGGAGGTGGAGAGAGGGGGCGGGAGGGAGGGAGGTGGAGAGAGGGGGCGGGAGGGAGGGAGGTGGAGAGAGGTCGAGAGAGGGGGAGAGAGGGAGGGAGGTGGAGAGAGAGACTGATCACCCGAGGCTGGTTCTGGGCATGCTCAGTAGAGCAAGCAGGATCCTGTCTATCAGCATGCCAGCGTTCACATACGTTTGCGTGCAGTATAGTCTGGATCCAGCAATTTGCAGTATTTGGACGCAGCTCAAAAACGCTACAAGTAGCGTTTTTGAAATAAGTTAAAAAACTGCAAGTCGCTGGATCCTTACTATAACGCATGCAAACGCAGGTGAACGCATGTTGACGCGAGTCCATTGCAAATGCATTGAAATGAAAACGCATTTGCACTGGATCCGTTTTTGCGTTAATAAAATGTTAATGACGGATGTTAAAAAAACGTAGTGTGAAAGCAGCCTTAGCCACAGAATGAAAGTACCAATGAAGTTATCAATGAGATACCTTTTTGCGGAGCTACATGCACATATAAATGGTTAAGCCGTGGGGGGGTCAAACAGAGACAGACTCCACATCATGCATGAGTATTCAATGCGATCAGAGTGAATTATAAAACTCATAAAGAACGTTGGTGCTACATAAACACTGCATTCATATCGGGCACTATATTTTTAAATGTGTTGGTACACCATAGAAATTACATTCAATATGCAATACTTAAAGGAAACCTGTTGATTCATGCTGAACCAACCCCGGGCATCATGATCAAACACTTCCTTTGCAATTTCAAGCCAGTATGTTTTACTTTGGAGTACTTCAATGTTTGAGGAAAAAAAAACAAACACATTTTTTGAAAAGCTAGTAGGGGACTATAGGCAGCAACCTTACTAGTCCGATGTGTTGCTCTACCGGCTTTTATCCAGTTGACATATACAGAGATCTTCCAGTCAAAGCGTTCAGAGTGAGGAGACGCTGACTGAGCATTGTATGGGGCTAAACAGCCGAGACACATAGTTATGACCATATGGGACTCATCAGCTGAGATATACTGTCTCTCAAACTATGGTTGCAACATACCTGGCTGCAATGGCAAAGCCAGTATCTGCTTTTTGATGCCAGTGGTTCAGGCAGCATGAATCTAATTACAAATACCCTTAAAATAAGTTGACCAAAATTATAAAAACATGGCTGCTTTAATTAAGAAATAGTGCCACCTCTGACTACAGATTAAGCATGGTATTGCAGCTCAGCTCCATTACTTTCTCTAAGAAAACAGCCATATTTTTCTGGTGACAAGAAAAAGGTGTCTCTACAATAAATGTGCTTAACTTCATTGGGTCACATAAGTTATTGCTAAGAACAAGTGACTTTAAGAATCAACCATTTGTGAAAAGAGGAGTTGGTTAGTAAGATGGTGTATTCCGCTGGCATAGTAAGCGTCATCTCACAGGTCAGATTACCGTTAAACTGTAGAAATTCTTTTCTATTAACTCATGCCGTATCACAGACCCGCCTGCTTTCTGCAAATTAGCAGTGGGTTTATGGAAGGATACTGGCCTCCCATAACAGTAATTTAGCAGCAGCTGTCTCTCAAATAGAGGCTTTGACGACTGGGAACAGATGGTGACAGACACACCCTATATGTTTTATATTGTTCACTCAATCCAGGCCATTTGCTTGCTAAGAATTTATCTGTAACATCATATGGTTGGTTTCCTCACTGAACGGACAGCTATGAAAAATTCAAGAACCTGAAAAGCACAGTTCGTGTATGATAACAATAGCATTTCCCTTACCAGGGAGTGAAGGGAATTTTCATAGCTGGGAGAAGAAGGTGTTTGTCCTCCTTGTCTAGACCACTGGTTGGCACCTGAAGAATAAAATATTGATGTCAGAGACTAAGAGCACTTTCTGAAAAGAACACTAACCACTTACTAGCAAAAGATCACACACAAAAAGTAAAGAGAACATCCGCAAAACACTGCAGAACCATACTACAGGATAAAACATTACAATGTATATACTATATATGTATATATTACACACACATTTCTTTTTCTGTTACTTGTTTTGCTACTACCCATTTGTAAAACACTCGAGAAGTATTTAAGACAATATGCTTGTGAATAGGTCATTGACGCCTTCCGATTAAGCGTCTACCAGCGAGGAAGACAACGTAAATGATTTATGTGCTCAGAATTCACTTTCCACATAACCTCACCAGATGAATAATGCAGAAACAACATTAATAAATTATGAATATACCACTGAAAATCAGAAAAGCACATCAAAGTAAAGGCCTATGGGTACGTTTCTTCAATCACAACTGTGCCTGGGAAAGCAGGAATATGTTTATTACAAATTCCTTTTTGGGTTTTCCACAAATGAATATCATTTGAAATGAACGCCCCGCATAAAGACAAGACATCTGCAAGAACTTTCATGCACGCAATTCAGAGAAAACACCAGAACAAATTTTACAAACACTTGGTGGTTACGAGTCCCCCTATAGTTTGTTCGGCATTGAAATTTGCGGGCGCACACACACACACACACACACACACACAGTATATATTGCGGCACAGAAATTCTGTGCCCACCGCCCCCAACACATAGGAAAGGCAGCAATGTAAAGAGCAATTGCTTCTGAAAACATGCCTTTGTGTGCCTCATTACATGGATGTGTTGATTCAGAAGCTCCGTTTGGCACGGCTTGTTTCAGCAGCTGCTGCCGCCCATCATTCATCCATTCTCTATGCTGTGCAAGTTCTAATTCATCACATCAGGTGAATCTTCCAAATCCATCACTTGGGATCAACTGACACACAAGCGCCAAAAAGCAGTTACACTTCATTTTTCCTGTACTCCATGGTTAAAAATATATAAAAAGTGGCACAGTTGCCCGAAGCAAAAACTAAGCCGCTGCTTTTATTTTACAAATTAAGCCTGAAGACAGAGCTAGAGACTGGTCAGTTAGGACGCGCAGCTGCTCCACTTCGGGCTTGCACTAGATTTTGATAATTTCTTACATATTGTATTCAATAATTTTTTGGAAAGTCATAACTGTAAAAGCACAGATCCATTGTAGGCAATGATCGTTTTACATTCACTGCAGGAACTGCTTAGAAGAGTTGTAAGATCTTCTGATAACTACTATGAACACGTAGGAGAATCATCTACTTTCATTACATGATTAAGATGTTAGGAGATGCGTCACCAACAAGGTGCTCTTGAAATGTTGGTCTAAGCTAATCACGATGTCCATTAGCACTGCCCACAGTCCTCAGGCCCACAGCCTGGTCCGTTAAAGGTCAAGGGATCGGAGGTTGGTGTGGACTTGATCAGGATACATGACAACAAGTCGTGAGACCATGAGATTGTGGTGCTAAACTGTGACATCCTATATAATGATTTCCTACGGTTCAACCTGCAAACTACCATAACACAGAAGCAAAAATGTTTCCAGATGTGTGGAATTTTCTGTCGCTGGTCACGAATGACTCACTTAAGTTGATTGTGACGTCTCTGAAATTTTGCATTTATTTTCCTAATAGCAAAACAGCAGCCCTAATATAACAGCAAGTCAAAGACAAGATGCACAAATGTTTTTGGTGGCGTGACTTGTCTGAGATTAGCTGTCAAAGGATACATTGCCCAAGTCTAATACTGACATGAAAAATATTTATTGCAGTGTCTGAAAAGGAAACAATTGGTCAAACTATTAGGGAAATTGTATTGATAAAAATAGTTGAAACTAATGTGTTTAAACACAAAATCTACAGGCCAGAAAATATCCTCTACATGATATTAGTAAAGAGACCATGCTGGATCTAACCCTTATGGGATATTTCCCACATTTCCCATCAGACTCTCGCCTACCTTACCAAGCTTCAAAACCTGAATACCCACCTCTTCTGACAAACCTACAACCTGCCGTAACCCTCAGTCTGATACAGCGCCGCACAATCAGCTCTACCCTAACCTACTGTATCCTCACCTATCCCTTGTAGACTGTGAGCCCTCGTGGGCAGGGACCTCTCTCCTCCTGTACCTGTCTGTGTCTTGTACTGTTTATGATTATTGTACTTGTCCCTATTATGAATACCCCTTTCACATGTAAAGCGCCATGGAATTGATGGCGCTATAATAATAAATAATAATAAATAATATTTGGACATCTAAATGTATTGTGAAAAATAAGAAAATAAAAAACTAAACATTTATGTAGAACCCACCAATTGTTAGCATCTCCGTTATTTATGACATTTGATGATCAAATAAATCCAGTGCCACAAAATCAAGTAATGTAATAATTGATGATAAGCAGGCGATAATCATAGGGCCACTGTGCTGGAACCGAACCGTGACACAGACTGAATTGTAAGAAATTGCTAGTATAACGTCTACATTACCAAAAGTAAGAATTTAAGGATCACAGGATCAGAACATCTGAACCTAAGCTGACAGGGCTTCAACGTGGGACACAGGATGATGCTCTTAACTTAATTACAACTATTTGCTTACCATAATTTGATTATAACGTAAATCTTCACGTTTGAATGCAAGTAATGCTATTAATGCATTAGGAAGGAGTCATGTTACATCACCCTGAAGTTAATGATGGCTGTTTCCTTATACAATGGAAAAAAAATGTCAATGGGGCTTTCTGTGGCCTGTCTAGTAGAACAGCTGTTCACATTTTACTAGACAGCTGAAGTGGGAGTGCGGGAGCAGCCAGTCACCCGCAGTTCATTATTCATACATCAGATAACTATCATACTCGCAGCCATTCAGGACAGCTCCCAAGTTATAAATAATGAAGAATACACACAATTAACTGTGTCACTTCCAGGAATGACAATGGTTTAAGAATCAGAGAAATGAAAAAGTATGACAAAAACAGAATTCTACAGTTTATATCTACGCACATATTACCACCACACATCAACAATGTGATCAGTAACTGCACAGTATGACTGTAGAGATTGCAGAAATTAGAAGCAGCTTGGAAAATCAGCTCTTTTTCAAGGACTACATTGGTGCTGGGAGTTTCCAGAGACGTAACATGAAGAGTACTTGGATTTTGTATTGCACCATCTTGTCTATAACCTGCCTTATATCACGTTTCTCGCTCTCAGATTTGTCCAGAAATGTAGCCAGTTTTCTCATAAGCGTGAAGTGTGACCAACAAAAGACAAACAACATCTAGGCAATCCACACTAAATACAAGGTCTTCGGGATACTTTTAGGATGCTTCTATAGAGGGCTTATGTATTACAGGCTTTACGGGGCAGCAAAAAAAAAAAACAAAAAACAAACCTACAGATTTGATTGGGGAAATGCCAGATTTCCTGCAGATTTCCTCCAAAGCAATAATTAAAGGATCTGAGCGTGCAATCTGCAGTAAAAACCTCACAGCATCAATGGATATGTTGCAGATTTCACATATACAGGAGATATCACTATGCAGTATTGATTTTTGCTCTGTGGATGCGATTTCTTAAGAAACTGGAACTGTTATATGCAGCCGATTTTCAACTGTGGAAAAGCTGCTCAATATCAGTCCCATGTAGCTGCAGCCCTATGTACGTAGGAATTATGGCAATCATTCATATAAGCATGTAGGCTACATAAGGTAGCAATTAACACTAACTGCAAAATGACTGAGATTGATAAAATCTTATTCACACAGTGCACTATTTTCCTTGTTTTTTTCCCATGCAGTTTGTCAATTCTCTTGGTGGTTTTACTACAGGTTTTCACCCTATTAAGATCAAATGTGGGTTTATCAGTAAAGATGAGCAAATAGATTAGCCAGACCCTGGTCCAACTGCTATACCAGTGTTACATGGCCGCTGGATAGGAGCCCTGAAATCTCGGCATCCCCATCACCTCTATTATATAGCACTCCTGGTGCAAAGTCATGCTGCAATATCATGTCAGGTCTACAAATCAATGAGGTGCTGGGGATTATAGGCGGTAGGTGGCAGCTCGTAAGGCGCTCATCCTGCGGCTATAGAATACTGCCATGGCTGCTGGACCAGGGTCCTGCAAATTTTTAATAGCAAAATAATATTAAAAAAAAACACAAAAAAAACACACACAATTTCTGCTGTGGCTTTCTGGCTATAGTCTGAGGTTTTCATGCAAAAAAACATGAAAAGCTACATGTGAACACTCCTTAATTGTTTAAGTACAATATGCCAGAACAATTTTCACATTTGTTATAACACTATTTATTCCAACACTATAAAAATAATAGAAAGTTAGTATTTGGTTAATAAGAATTAAACTCTACCTGGAAGAGGAGACGGAGACCCAACAGGGGTTGAGGGATTTGATGGAAAACTACTGCTGGTGTGGTCAGGAGAATAAATCTATGAGAAAGCACAAGGTAGGTTCTTGTAAAATAAGATTTGCATGGCTTGAAATTGAAGCTGTGAACAATTTTCTTAAATTACTTTATGATTTAATATATTTTGACATATTATATCATAGAGGTCCTTGCAGCAGCACTAGAACCTTATGTATGAATCCGACCGTAGATATCGGCACAGACAAGTTCCTGAATGTGAAACGCACAGTAATAGTGCCGTCTTTCACTATGGAGACCTCTGGCAACAGTCCAGAAATGCTACAAAAGACAACTTGGGTCATGGTCGAGAATCGAGATAAAATAAAGGAGACGCCTTTCCAAGTTTTCACAAAAAGGAAAAAAAAAGAAAAAAGCACACACAAGTTACATCAGTGTAGGTTCAATGATTGTATGGATTTGCACTGTGTAGTAAATACAGTATGTGCACACAAAAAGACACTAATTTGGCTTTGTCTGATGAGCAACATGTACAGGAAGGCGCCCATCTGAGTGATGTCATGTGTTTGAAGCCTTATAATTGCGAGCGGACTCACGCATACATATCATGTTTTCAATTCCTAATATGAAGGACAAAATCCTCAAAGCGAGTGCCATGTCTGTTAAATGGCTCAAATTCTCCCAAAGTCCTTTAATGATATTGCCATAAATGTATAAAACTCGCTCTGTATTCAGCCCATGCCATGCACAGCTTTAAATGACCAACATGGAGGATCCTTACACCTTCTGCTAAGTCTAAATGGCAACATCACTTATTTTCTAGCAACAAACAAGAGCCCTCCTCCCATCAGTCATGGTCCATTCCAATCAGTGGGGTGCCAATATGCCAAAGCCTAATGAAAGAGGACACAGACAATAGCTACACAAAGGAAAGCCCACTGAGCCAGACCATGAGCTGTTAGTCCAATTTTTTAAACACTGGGGTGTACATTTCAGTTGCCCTTTGTTATGCTAATTTCATAGAGTCTCGAAGCTACAAAGAAACTTAATTCATGGATTGCATTTTAAAGTTCACTTCCCCGAATTCCAATTTTCTTTGTGCTCAAAACCACTGGCCACTTAATTACTTCAGCAGAATACGTTAGATCATGCTCAAAACATAAGGTATCGCAAACACGCCTGATATAAGCGACTAAGTTAAATAGCGCTGCTGTTTGATCTCCTGAAAATTAAAGCCTAAATGTTTTGATTTGGCATTAGGCAATGAAATAAACCAGATGTTCCTTCCCTTCATATAACCCTCCACGGGCACAATCTTAAAGGGTTATTATTTGGCAACCGTTCAGGGAAACACATTAGAAATGGCACAAATACCCAGATTTTCTTTCCTTTCTATCTACACTAGTTCATTATCCAAACTAATGCATAATCCACAGGGCTTTGGGAACTTTGTGTAAATACTTTCATGTACAATTCTCTTTCTTGGCTACCCTGAGATTAAGACCACAATTATCCAGGCTTAAACCTAAAATAAAAGAACCTTTGCAAATGTATTATCTGGCCTTACATGTTTAATCACATCGTATTCGGTATGCTCTTTAATACCTAAACTGAAGAACAAATGCTTCATCTTCTGATCTTTTACACATGAAAGGCCCGACGAAAATGTGTGTTTAGCAGCAACACAAGCAGTGTTGTGTGTTTTGGATCACAGAAATTCATTTTTAGGGCTTTGCTCTTCCTTCTTATTGTCACCTCATAATTATGAAGCTACAATAAGGGCGACCTGATCTTCCGCTTTCCTCAGGCGTTCTTAATCAGTACAAGCTATCAGGGTCCTAAAATATTATGCAGCTAATAGTAAGAAAAGCCAGACCCCAGAAAACAAAAATGGAAGTGACTGACTATGGCTTGTAGTCATCGAGCAGATGGAATGCATCTCCATTGGAAATGACAGCGGTGATTTATGGGATGACCTGGCTGCTCCCCGCCTTGCTGCAAAACCCGGATGACAGAAGTAAGTCACCATGGCAACCAGAGCCCACCCAGCACACAGATTACGCATCTAGGTCTTTTTTATTACAATGAATTTCGGATTGTTTCAAAAAGCATAAACTGGAGGGAAGGGGCACGTAAGGGATGCCTCATGGGCTAGACAATATTAACAAACTCAACAGTACTATGCATTTTTTTTTTTTTACCAAAATGTAGGTTTAAGTCAAACTATAGTAACTACACTCAAACATAATAGATCATGATATATAAAACTGCTAAAAAGGCTTCATAAATAAGTTTATACCCAAAACACTGATACAGTGTGTGCCGCTAAGGAGGCTGGGAAGAGATCCTATAAGGTTTACAACATACACTTGGATTATGAATACATCCAGCATTAATGGGCAAGCCAGCGTATGAGCGGAGCGTTCATTTAACAACTCCCAGGCTGCATTCCACGTGAAAAGCGATACTCTCAGGACAGACAGCTGTTTCCGCCAGAAGGTCATGCATCACTAAATAAAGGGAGAAAACACAGCATTGCACAGATACTTCTAGATGCTTGTATGCATGAATAGTGTACACAAACCAGCACAAAAACTATTAGGGCTAATAGAGAAAATGTCAGAATTGCATCTTATTTTATTTCCATTTATATCACCCGTCATACACACAGATACTCACAGATGCCAGAGCTTTTCCAAGTGCATCTCCAGTCTGCGAGCTTCCGGGTGCATTACCTCTGCTTCCTGTGCCTAGAATAATAGGAGAAAGTTGATCTGAGATGTGTATATCACAAAAGCGAGTACACCCCTCACAATTATGTACATATTTTATATATTTTCACACTGAAGATATGACACCTTGATACAATGTAAAGTAGTCAGTATACAGCTTGTATAACAGTGTATATTTGATGTATGCTCTAAATAACTCAACACACAGTCAGTAGTGTCTAAACCGCTGGCAACAAGAGTACACCCCCCCCTAAGTAAAAATAGCCAAACTCTGCCCAAATAACCGTTTTCCATCCCCGGTGTCATGTGACACATTAGTTACAAGGTCTCAGGTGTGACTGGGAGGCAGGTGTGTTAAAGGGAACCTGTCACCAGGATTTTCCTGTATAAGTTGCAACCAGCAGCAGTAAGCTCTTATATACAGCATTCTAGAATACTGTGTATAAGTGCCCAGGCCACTCTGTAGAACATAAAGACCTTTGTTATACTCCCCTGTGGGGCGGTCGGATTCAATGGGCATCGCTGGTCTCGGGTCCTGCACCTCCTTTATCCTGTGCAGTTGCCGTCCTCCTTCCCTGCTCCATGTGGATGACGCATCCTACGTCATTCACAGAGAGGCCTCTACTGTGCTCCTGTGCATGCGCACTTTGATCTGCCCGGCAGAGGGCACGTCAAAGTATTGGAGTACGTGAGCAGTCTTTGATCTTTCTCTTCACCTGCGCATTATAGTACTTTGCGCTGCCCTCAGCAGGACAGATTAAAGTGCATATGCACAGGAGCACAATCGAGGTCTCTACATGGATGACGTAGGATGAGTCATCTACATGGAGCTAGGAAGGAGGACGACGACTGCACAGGGTAGAGGACGAGCTGGGCAGAGACCAGCGATGCCCATTGGACCCCATGGGCCCCCGGGTGAGCATAACTCTTTTTAACGTTATACAGAGCAGCCTGGGCACTTATATGCAGTATTCTAGAATACTGTATATAAAGGGCTTGTTGATGGTGACTGAGGATTATAGGGGAAAAAGCTGGGGACAGATTCCCTTTAACTTTGGTGTTATCGCTCACACACGTGCTTATACTGGGTCACTGGAAGTTCAACATGGCACCTCATGGCAAAGAATTCTCTGAGGATCTGAAAAAAAAAATAAATGATGTTTTACATAAAGGTTGCCTAGGCTATAAGAAGACTAACAGCACCCTGAAACTGAGCTGCAGCACGGTGGCCAAGACCATACAGTGGTTTAAGAAGACGACTTCCACTCAGAACAGGCTTCATCATGGTCAACCAAAGAAGTTGAGTGCAAGCGCTCAGCATCATATCCAGAGGTTGTCTTTTCTAAATAGAAATATGAGTGCGGTCAGCATTGCTGCAGAGGAAAAAGGAGAGTGTGTGTGTGGAGGGGCAGCCTGTAAATTTTGTCTACATGGCTGTTGTCCCAGAATGAAGCCTCATCTAAAGATGATGCACAAGAAAGCCTGCAAACAGTTTACTGAAGGCAAGCAAACAAAAAACATGGATAACTTGAACCATGTCCTGTGGTCTGATGAGAACAAGATACATTTATTTGGTTCAGATGGTGTCAATCGTGTGTGTGTTGCAGCAAACAGGTGAGTGGTACAAAGACAAGTGTGTTTTGTCTACAGTGAAGCGTGGTGGGAGTGTCATAGTATAGGGCTACATAAGTGCTGATAGCTGTGGGGAGCTACAGTTCATTGAGGAAACCATGAATGTGAACATGTACTGTGACCTAGTGAAGCAGAGCATGATCCTCTCTCTTCAGAAACGGCGCAGCAGGGCAGTATTCCAACATAATGACCCCGAACACACCTCCAAAATGACCACTACCTTGTTGAAGAAACTGAGGGTAAAGGTGCTTGACTGGCCAAGTATGACTCCAGACCTAAACCCTCAACAGAATTTGAAGGAGCGCAAGGTCTTTAACATCCATCAGCTCCGTGATGTTGTCTTGGAGGATGGAAGATGATTCCAGTGACTCCTGTGAACCTCTAGTGAACTCCATGTCCAAGAGAGTTAAGTCAGTGCCTGAAAATAATGGTGGCAACAGGAAATATATACAATTGGGCACAATTTGGCCATTTTCACTTGGGGGTGTATTAACGTTTGCTGCCAGCTGTTTTGACATTACTGGCTGTGTGTTGAGTTAGAGGGCACACCAAATTTACAATGTTATTTAAGCTCTACACTGACTACTTTACATGGTATTAAACGGTTATTCCTTCAGTGTTGTCCCATGACAAGATTTAATAAAATATTTACAAAAATGTGAGTGGTGTATTCGTTTTGGTGATGTACTGTAGCATACAGTAAGTATATTTTACTAATATGATCTTTTCCAAGCATAAATGATAATTAGAAGGAATTATTTTACAAATAAAAAAAAAAAAAAAAAAACTTACCCAAGAGATTGTCTGATCCATTGATGGGTGGGGTGTGGGAAGAGGCAACATAGGAGGAACTAGTGGTACCACCTCGATGGAAGCTGGACATTGGTGGAAGACTGGCATTTAGGTCTGTTGGTGAAACTGGATGCGGTGGATAGTTCTAAATTGAGGATACATGAGATTAGGTCAATTATTTTTTCTGATTCTTTAAAGAGGATCAAAATACATTTTTGGTTATAAAGCTCTAAAATAATCATAAAAATTCGGTTTAAATGGGTAAAAGAAATTCTCAATTTTTGATACACAAATAATCTGATCAAGTGACGCTACCTTTTAATTTATCTTACCAAGCGATCATGTAGGCTGCCATAATTGTTTGACTGGGGCATATGAGTAGATGAACCGGCCATCATTGCACCGTAGCCAGGCTGGCCAATCCCATTCGAGGAATTCCATATCTCTGAGGCGTTATGGTTGCCATCTATAAAATGGTTATTACCAAAAAGTAAGTTTAAAAAATGCAGGGTATAAAAAAAATGAAATAGTTCTAATGGGCTGTAAGGGGTCAGAAATACAAGAAGAGAAACACATTGTTAATGTTCAATACTCCTTCTTTACAATAATGTGCAATTATGAATGATCATTATGTTAGACTCAATCTGAAAAACTAATCTTTGTGTTAACAAGGTTCTCTAATTTAATTATGTTTTTAGTGGCATTCTAAGACTAAAAAAAATTTTTCAAAAAAAATCAATCTCCTGCAACTCTCATTACGATCCCGGGTGCCCCGGTGGTCTCTACTTCCTGGTGTGTAATGCTACACACAGAAAATGACTACACAGCCAATCATTGGCCTCCATGGTGATGAGGTTCAGGCCTCGATTGGCTGCTGTGGTGACTGGTTCTCGCAGCAGGAAGTAGAGGCTTGTGAGGGAGATGTGGATTGCTACATTTATTATTTAAGCGCTTCTGAGCATTTTAGCTGCTTTTAAAAGCACAAAAGATTTAGACAAGTTGTAAGAACTCTATGATCATAAAGAAATCTGGCTACAGAAGGTTTAGGAGTTACAGACAAATTAAAGCATCGACGTTATACTACAAACCTTGCAGAAAGAAAGTGCTAGCGAACATACTGCTGGGTGGTTTAGGGGACGGGTAGCTTGGAGACTCCCTATTGAAATCATCGGAACCTGGAGAGGGTGCATAGACCTGAAATAAAACCATTGTGAAATTACAAAAACTATAAAGGACAATCATGCAACACAGAGACCTAAGAAAGAAAAATATGTTAAACTACTACGGTATATATTAAAATAGTATAATAAACAGAATTGGACTATACAAGACAAGGTAGAAGATCAAGTGCCTCTATAACCTTCAGGACAAGATTCAGGTCAGTCTTCGCTTCACTCTACAAGTTACTAAGGAACAAATAAGTGAAATATGGCTGAAAATGGACAGTAGGTATCGAGCATAGTTAGATTATGGCTTTTGATTAAAAACTATCAAATACTCAGATTATTGAGTAATCTGTGCAGTGCCCAACAATAAGCAAACATGTCCTGACATTTTCAAAGTAAGAAAGAAGAGAGAAAGTAGTAAGTGAAGAAAAGGAGAAATTCCAGCAACTTCAGGAGAAAGTAGAATTTTCTTAAAAAACAGATTCTTTATTGATCATAAAAATATTAATATTCCATCCAAGCAAGACAAAAAATAGAGAGGCAAGACAGAGGAGCTGTTTCCTACGCGTTTCAACCTGAATAGGTCTTAATCATGGAATGTGCAGAGGAAATCTCTAAGACAGTATTTAAAGTCTGTGCACAACAAGAACAGGTTGAATTGATTGGATGTGTTACCACCCAGCCCATTTAATGTGGAGAGCACAGACAAGAGAAAAAAAAAAGAAATAGAAAGTGAGACACTGCACCAAAAAGTCAGCACAACAACAGAAAAAGGAAAAAACACCAATATATATATATATAGACTGATTAAAAGCAGAAGTAACCAGAGAGATCACATGATATCATGTGATCTCTCTGGTTACTTCTGCTTTTAAACACCAATATATATATATATAGACTGATTAAAAGCAGAAGTAACCAGAGAGATCACATGATATCATGTGATCTCTCTGGTTACTTCTGCTTTTAATCAGTATGTATATATATATTGGTGTTTTTTCCTTTTTCTGTTGTTGTGCTGACTTTTTGGTGCAGTGTCTCAGTTTCTATTCTTTCCTTTTTTTTTCTCTTCTCTGTGCTCTCCACATTAAATGGGCTGGGTGGTAACACATCCAATCAATTCATCCTGTTCTTGTTGTGCACAGACTTTAAATACTGTCTTAGAGATTTCCTCTGCGCATTCCATGATTAAGACCTATTCAGGTTGAAACGCGTAGGAAACAGCTCCTCTGTCTTGCCTCTCTATTTTTTGTCTTGCTTGGATGGAATATTATTATTTTTATGATCAATAAAGAATCTGTTTTTTAAGAAAATTCTACTTTCTCCTGAAGTTGCTGGAATTTCTCCTTTTCTTCATGTGTTCTCACCCAGGTCAGGGTGTTTCCATGCACCGGAGGTAAGATTTGGGAGTGAAGAGGGGAGAGCTGAAGTTTCTTCCTTTTTTTTTTTTATAGTTATAGTTACTTAGGTTGAAAAAAGACCTAGGTCCATCTAGTTCAACCTTCCTCCACCAGTTCTACATTTAGTCACTAAGTCATTTATAATCAACAATGTTTTGTGTACTGAGGAAATCATCCAGCCCTTTTTTAAAAGCTGTTATAGTATCTGCCATTACTACCTCTTGTGGTAGGGCATTCCACAGTCTGACCGCTCTAACTGTAAAGAACCCTTTCCTATTTAGGTTTCGGAATCGCTTTTCTTCCACTCGCAGTGAGTGCCCCCTAGTCCTTAGTACTGTCTTTGGAAGGAATAAGTCATGTGCCAGTCCTTTATATTGACCACACATGAGAAAGTAGTAAGTAGTACAAGCTGTAAAGGTTTATTCACTACACACAAATGTGCAGGAAATGTACATATTGTAAATGAGATAAGTGTAGCAGAAATAATATGAAGAAAACGTGTTTGAAACGGTGGTGGGAATTTTAGGGCCCCATACACAACAGATCGCTGTCGGAAGAAAACATTTTCAGCAGATCGTTGTGCTAGCAGCTGTCCTACAAATCCTCCACACAACGGAGTGCTCCATGTGCTCAGACTCCACTGGTGGCTAATCTCACCGAGAACAAAAGGAACGGCAGTCTGAAATCAGATATGCCAATTCCTTATCTCCCCGACATTATCTGCATGGGGAGAGTCCAGGCTCACACACACAGATTGTCGACCAAGGCAGATGATATATAGGTGGGTCTGACCGACATTAGTCTAATGTGTATGGGGCCTTTATGTATAACAGCCAAGTGCCTTTTTCTACAAGTAACAAGGAGTTGAACACAAATACTCTATGATCTTTTTTTCACCTGATGGAAATCTCTGGGGGAATATTTTACCACAAAGGTATAGAATCATAGAAGGATTAATTGTAGCCATTTTGGTGTATTTTAATAATCCAAAACCAGGCATTGAGGATATATAAAAAAAAATACTTGCTTAATACCCGTGTGACTCCAATTAAGAAAAAACACTGCACATGCGATTACAGACTAATAGAGATTGTGGTCAGATGCAAAAAAAAAAATCTCATGTTGCGTCTTGACATCTGAAGCTCACAATGCACATGTAAGAGCTGTCAGTCACATCAATTTATGATTGTCCTTGAATGGAGATGCTAAAACAATCAGATTGGTCTAATAGAAATCTGCTCTACTTCTCTGATCACATAGGGAACATGTATACAAGGCAGATTTGTTACACAAATTTAAGCACCTGAGAATCTGCTCCGTTTATCTGAATGGGGTTGTTTTGGCAGCCAGCACACAGATTTCAGATGCCCCTTTAAGATGAGATGAATGTGACAGTCACAGATATGTAATGCATGATGTCTCTGTTATCATGGTAAATGCTAAAGTCAAATCAAAATCTAAAATACCAAATTTTTAATTAGCAATGTATTTATCTCACCGAACAGGGAATGGTGTGGTCATTCCACAAGCTACTCTACCCAACAAATGGAATTAATCTTTGTAAATGAGAGTTTTCTAACATTGAATTAAATTCTTATCCATGACTGCACATCCAGTTAAAAAATAAACCAAACTTTTTTTTTTTTAATCTGCAAACAAAAAATAAGCAGCATGGTGGTTAGAATTTTTCAGCACTGAGATTCTGGGTTACAAACCCCACCAAGGAGAATATCTGCAAGGAGTTTGTATAAAGTTCCCCATATTTGTGAGAGTTTGCTCAACCACTCAAAGACATAGTGATGGGGAATTTAGATTGTGAGCCCCAATGGAGACAGTGTTGATGTCTGTACAGTGCTGTGGAATTAATGGCGCTATATACAAGAGTAAAAGTAACAGAAAAATAAGCACACAGCCAAGTTATGGTCCTTGTTTATTGACTTCACACATGAATATGGTCATTCTTCGATTTATACTATTGTGCTAAACTTACTAATTCAATAAGTAGGAGAGCAAAATATCTGC
Organism: Anomaloglossus baeobatrachus; assembly: GCF_048569485.1. Taxonomy (NCBI): domain Eukaryota; kingdom Metazoa; phylum Chordata; class Amphibia; order Anura; family Aromobatidae; genus Anomaloglossus; species Anomaloglossus baeobatrachus. The sequence continues at coordinate 480,648,195 of NC_134356.1, forward strand.
AAGGACAATCGACCTAGACAATTATGTATCAAAGCACTTTTACATCGTGTCCATGGAGGGTCTCTGTGTCTGGAGAAAAAAATATATATTTTTGCCTATAGAACCAGTTTGGCTTCCTTTTTCTAAACTACTGGAGAACTAAAACAAACTGACTGGTGACTATTGGAGATGAGCTGACCCTTTGAAGTTGGTTCAACAGGTTGAGTAGGACTTCAGATAAAAGTTCTGTTTGGGACGCGGACTTGACCTGAACCCCATTGGAAGTCACTTGTTGGGCAGTTTGGCTCTCCGCCCACATGCAGCCAGCTATAAACTGATCACTTCAAGAGAGCGGTTTTTATTTATTATTTTTTTGTTGTACACACTACATTCAATAACACTGATTTTAACCCCAGTACGAGCCACAAACACTGCAAGTGGCTCATACAGGGCCGAGCACAGAGCGTACCCGAGCACAGCGATGCTCACTTGATTGGTTGGCATACATAAAGCACCCCAACTCAACCTAGAACACTGACTATTTTGTAGTCTGGGTAGGTACGAGCCCTGAACTTTACTGTCCAGGTTCGATAATCTCTAGTGACTATAATAATCCAGGATATTTTCTCCAACATGGTTTTGAAAAATGAGGCCCATAATTTCAAGAGAACTGTCTAATATAGTGATAGAAAATTCAATTAATTAGGAATTGTCTTGCCATTAATGGTATTACCTAAACCTGAATCATAAAATATCACGCTAAGGATACATTTACCTCATTACCCTGATGAAGCCCGTAAGGGTGAAACATATCGAGGAGGCTCTTGTTCCATTTTAATAGCGCCTCATTAGACCTTAAAAAGTAGGATACAATCCCTGATGGATAGATAATAGATGGCAGTCCTTTTGCTTTATGCTAGTTATATAATTATATGTAATAATGATATCCAAGTGTAAATTACCATATTTTTCGCACTTTTCCTCCCAAAAATTTGCCTGTCGCAGCCGGCTGCCTCTCTGTGCGGGTGGGCAGGTGGCTGTGCGGACTGCGGTGGCTGTGCAGCGAGTGTCACAGTCTGTCCGCGGTCCTGGTTTCAAATGAAGGAACCGGGAGTCAGCATATGTGCAGATGGAGCTCTTGGATGAGAGCTCCATCATTTCAACCGGGACTGCGGACAGACTGGGACACTCACTGCAACAGCCTGCTCCACCACTGCCGCTGTCACTGACCCACCTCTGCCACCACTGACCTGCCGCTGTCACTGACCCGCTGCCGCCACCACGAACCCGCTGCTAGCACAGCCTCTGCCTCCTGTGACCCCACTCCACCACCACTGCCGCCCCCCTCCGATAAGAGAACACCGGAGTATAAGACGGATCCCATTTTTATTTTTTTTATCTCTAAATTTGGGGTGCGTCTTATAAAACGAAAAATACGGTGCTATTGAATGACTCAACTAACGGGGCAATTTGACTGCCTGGGATTGATTTAAACATAGGTAGAACCAATCAGGAACAGAGTGTAATTTTAATGTACACATTAACATATGATTTGTACTACTTATACTTTTAATTTAACAACTAAAAGATATGTTTTATTTTGGATTGGTTAAAATTTGATTTTTTTTTTGTATTATTATTTAATATAAGGCTACAAAGCCAAAACTGTAGAAACAAGATCAAAGTGTGTTGGACAATATTAATCTAAAGTGTCTGACCCCCTGGCGGACACAGACAGAAAAGGGCCACTGTGCCAATATAAGGGCGTTCTGGAGCCCAAGGTTTCATCAAAATGCACAATCCCACCTGCTTTGAAGTTAGAGATGGGTGCCCTTACCTCTTGGGCCACTGTGTTTGCCTCTGACCTGGCCATCTTTAGGGTTTTTGTTTTGTTTTTTTGTTTTTTAACATTTTGCAAATGTAAGTGACTCTTACACCAAATTTGGGTCATTTTCAAAAAGATTCTAAATGTTTACACAGCTTCATCGCAAATTGTTGTGCTTTTCAAACTGTCAAGTTATCAAAAATCTGCATGCTAGTGCTGTTTTGGCTGCATCACTATTGCAATGTGTGCACACAGACTTTTAGCAGTGACGAAACCTCAGTAGGAAAAACAAATAAAAAAAATAAAGTTGCGGTATGAGAAGTCTTAATTAAAAATGATACTATTATTTTAATATCTTCTTTAATTATACAAATCTGTAGATCTGGACAGCGAATATTCAAATAATGCTGAAGCATAAATAAAAAAAATTAAAAAAAAAGGGGGAAAAAGGCTGGTTGCTGGATATTTATCAATGTCACAAGCCAACAATATCCATATGAAGGATAGGCACCTGCAGAATGAGGAAAGTGGTAACATGATTAATGAAAATCACATCTGGCAAATTCCAGGAACAGCTCATTGCTGGAGTATAGGAGCGAGCAATAAGCTTAGGGCTGGACGCCTACACCTGCTATGTGATCTTTATGTATCTTTATTAGAAGCTACCATTGTAAATACTTTATATAAAACCTTTACTATGGGTCACTTATGTAGCAGGGTGCACAGTGTAGTGGTGTCTAGATATTTAGGCTACTCTCGCAGTGTTAATGTGGTTAGAATATTTAATCCATATTTTAAAGGCACTGAAGAAAAAGACGTATAAATCTTTAATTTTACTTTTATAAGGAAAAACTTGAATAATCTTGATCCTCACAATTTTCTAAATTTAATGCTAACCCAAAAACAACATTTCTTTGCTGATATACAGCCTTGCATGTTTAACTATTAACTCCAGACGGTGCAAACATCTTTTAAAGCATGTGCTTGTCGCTTATAAAGGCTTTCTGAATTAATATAATTTTACTGCTGTTAAGCAAACGTAGTTAAAAAAGAAAAAAAAAAGCCGCCATATTATGGGCAGCACTTGTGCCAGTTACAATATTTCACATCAAAGAGCTGGAACAGCAGAAAACGTGACTGATGTGGTTGTAGAGATTTCATTAAAGCCAGATGTGGAAAAATACAACTTTGAAGGGGAAAATGCAGACAAAAATTAGTTGTAAATTTTTTTTCTTCCCTGTAAATGGAAAACAGATGTGTGTTGTCTAATCACCTGCAAATAAGTTTCCTATTTAATGGAGAGATCACAAGTGTTTCTCCTTGCTTTGTATAACCTATAGGATAGATTAAGAAAGTCACGTGTTGTAGGTGCAGACGGTAATATCCATCAACAGATAGCTTCACTGATGTTACATTGATCATGGCAGCGATCACATCGATACAGCTTCGGTGGCTTGTATGTAAGGGCCACATGTGAAGACACACCGATTACACACAATCTGCTCGGGTTTAATCACTCTATACCCAGCTGATGTGAGCGTCCACGGCTGCACGCTTCCACCTATATCTTTCCAGATTTTACTTTATTCTATGTCCACCTGAAACCGAGTAATTTTAATTAGAAAACTTAAAACTTTTTGTAAAAAAGCTTAGAGCAAAGGCCATATAGGTCTTTTAAAAAAAAAAAAAAAAAAAAAGGACAAGGCTTAGTGGCCAAAAGGATCGTATACATAAAGAACAGGACAACTTCTATTAGTCGAAGTGGACAGTCAGCTATCAAATGTAGACGTATTAAAAGCCCCTCGCTGGGAACAGAGAAATCTGTTCTTTCTCTCATATACCCAACAGAAAAAAAGGTGTCTGTATTTAATATTTGCAGCATTCCCTTTACTTTCCCAACACCTCCCAATACTGACAGTCCCACAAAGCACAGCTACATCTAGCCCAATCTAACAGGTGGACACAATCAAGTGTCCCAAAATCAGTGTACTGGGAGGGGTAGACATAGGAGGCAGGCCGCTTATAGGGCACAAGTCATGTAATAACTGCTGAAAAACCCAATACAAAAGCTTCAATGACCTCACAATATCATAGTATCATAGTTTTTAAGGTTGAAGGGAGACTCTAAGTCCATCTAGTTCAACCCGTAGCCTAACATGTTAATCCAGAGGAAGGCAAAAAAAACCCCAAACAATGTGATATATAATATTAATGATTATAATACTGATAACGGCAGTGCTCCATTTATCTAATAGAATATAACTGATTTGTATACAAAAAAGGAAGGAATTAAAGAAAAAAACTCCCACGATAAAGCTTGTATTAGTAAGGAAAGTGTACGCAAAGAACCCAGTCATTATAGTAAACCCCAAGTCTGAGGCAAAATTAAATTACTACGAATTGGGTAACAAAGTGAAGTATTTTATCTGGCAGAGTTATGCAAAGTGTAACAGTCTGCAGGTCAGCATCTGTTTCTTACATCCTGACGGGGACTTGTTCCGATCAGTCAGTCGTGTCTGTGAAAAGCTTTAAAATAAGAACATGTGTGATAGAAACTGAGCGAAAAACACGGTAAAGTGTGTGATTTCAGCTAATCCACACACTGTAAAGTGATAGCTCGGCCGGACACACATTTCATTTAATATGAAGACAGACAATTAATTAAATTGTAAAACATTCATTAGGTTTTTTTTTGTTTTTACAAAAAACAAACAAAAAAAGACTTAATTAAAAAACTAAATCGGTAACACGATAAAGTAAAAGCTACAAAATGTAAGATAATAAATATATAACAAACAAGTAATAACTAATAATTATTCTTCACCTTCCTGTAAACAAATAAATCATCCGCTTTAGGAGATCTATGCTGTAACCTGAAAGCTACATTTTCCACCCCTACAGCAATGTGCATGTAAGATGTAAATAGGGCAGTGCCCGCACGGGAGGGGGTGTTATCCTTAGGAAATGACCATTAAGTAATGCCTGCAGGACTGAAAGGAGATAAAATGCACAGATTAACACAAGTATTTATAGTACAAACACAGAGCTACATCCAGCAGGGCTAGTGTCATGTCTGCACTTAGACAGGTCCTTGTACAGACGTTACAGCAGCGAGAACAATACGGGACAAGAGAACCTGTAGTTAGAAGCTTTTACAGAACTCTGTAAAATGTGAGAAGTGCAACTTCCATCCGCCTGGCACGAATGTGCATTACATCTCCTCTAGTATAATGCAATGACACAGCATACTCGTGGCCTCGTGAACACCACATGTGACACAGTTTCCACCTGTATTCTTTAATACAGTGGAACCTTGGATTAAGAGTAACTTGGTTTGAGAGCGTTATGTAAGACAAGCAAAGCTTTTTACAAATTAGTAACTTGGTTTAAGAGCAAAGCTTTGCAAGAAGAGCAAATACTCACCGTACACACATGCAGTTCTGGCCTTTCACCACTCTCTGACCCGCTCTGGAGGTAACTTTCTATACATATGTACTGTATACTGTATACCTTTGTACAGTACAGTATATACTATATAGCATGTCTATCAATTTGCATTTGTGGATACAGTATTGTACTTTCTTTCTGCTAACCAGTACAGCCCATTGCTTATACTGTAACTCTTGCACACCAACAGTTTTATTGTAAGCTAACGTGCAGTTTAATTTGCTTTATAGGTTTTTTTTTACTGTACTGTATTTTGTATTAGTGTCCTGTAATAATTTTATATGAACACAGTACATTATCTTGTATTACTATAATAAGTTTGTATAAATACTGTAAATATTTTTGGGTTGTGGAACGAATTGTCTGCATTTCAATCATTTCCTACGAGAAAATTCGCTTTGATATAAGAGTAACTTGGTTTAAGAGCTCACTCCCGGAACCAATTATGCTCGTAATCCAAGGTTCCGCTGTATCTTGAATTAGTGGATCAGAGCCATTAAACTATACTGTGTTTCTTCCCTTTTCTGCATTAACTAGAGTTCTCCAGCCAGTAAAGGGTTAAGAAGCATTATCCTACACAGATTAGGCTTTTGCTTAGATCACTTAATATCCAGGACCACCATCTACAGCAGTCCAGCCCCTGAAATATACGAAAACCGACATGTGTACAGCACATAGATCTGTGATTGTCATCGATACATGACAACTTATTCACTGTTCACCAATTACTAATGCTCAGAAAAGTCATACAGACCAATAGCAAGGCACATGGGAGAAATTACCAAGGCAGGCATTTCTCCGTGGGACCAGACTCTCACAAGTCTGGAAATACTTAATGAGATCAAAGCTTTTCCCCCTTTTTTATGTTGTGTCGACACAGAACAAAGGGAAGACGGTGTTTTATAACCTCTCAGTACTATCTTCCTAACTAATCAAACGATTGGCCCAGAGAGACTTATAGATGGAACTATATGTGTATCTTTAGCTCATCTAATAAGTCTTCATAGAGTTAACACTACTTCCTCTAAATAAATAAAAAAAAAAAAAGTTTAGTTTGCTCAATACTGTCTACTACTACAAGAAACCAAAAATGAGAAAAGTACATGTGCATCTGAACTGGACAGTCATCAATCACAGCAAGCAAAATAAGGACGAAAAAAGACACTGCCCTATATATGAAAAATAATTTAGGAAAGAAGCGTATGGTCATCATGGTCAATGTGCGGAGCCGATTAGAAGCAACCCCGGCAGCGAACCTTAAAGTCTAAACCGGAATCTTACTTCATCATTCCCAGAATTGTGGAGCTTTTTGTTACAGGAGGGGACACCTTATACTTTCCCTAACTTTTCACAATAAAATAAGAGTAAAAAAAAAATCTAGATAAAGTCAATATAATGCGTACAAGAATATACTGAGAGGCAAACTACATGGCTTTTAATGCTCAGGTTACTTTACCATGCAGATAAAAAATAAAATCTAAAATACAATGTCCCAAAACTAACAAACACATATCAAGTGTATGAAATAAGCTCAAATGGAGCAATGCACTAAGACGCCGGAGGACGATACAAGTATGAAAAGGGAACAAGGTCTCACCGTCTTGCCATTGTAGTAGTACATCAAAGAATTGCTGCCCACTCCAGCGACGGGGTACGCACAATACATGGTGAGGTGGGAGATTGTGGGAAGCAGTCCCCGGCATACATCCACCCCAGCAAACAGGAATTCTGCCAGTACTAGGCTCAGTCCACACATGGAGCTACTCAAAAGAAACTTATGCAAAACAGGGCTGAACCATCCCACACAGAAAAAGGGGGAGGGCAGTGACATACAGTAATCTCTTTCAACCCTGATCACACCCGGATTTCTGTAGTGGAAATTCCATCAAGAAGGTATTCAGGAGAATGAAAGCTTCACCATATCAAAGCTGGGGCTCTTTTATTTTACAAGAGCGAGCCAGTATAAACTTCACCCGCAGATATAGGATTTACGATTTTTTGATTCTTTTTGTTAATGAAATCACAGCACTTGTAGCAGGCGAGACGCAGCATCCTGCAGTACAGCACCACCACCATCTGGCTGGGACAGACCGAGCCACCGAGCATTCACCACCAGTGTTACAGCTGGAAACTACACTGTCCAACCATCCGATGTACTGTAATGGAACGGACCTCATCAGCATGCAGGCATCATTACATCGCCATCACTGCTGCACATACTACCAAGAAACTAGCACTAAAGGATCGCTAGACTAAAGAGGGAAACTACGGTTACAGGGGAGCGTGCTCAGTCAGACACACACACACACACACACACCTCTTCACCAGGTCCTCCTGTGAGGACACTGGCACAATAAACACAACATTAGTGGATAAATCAGGGGGAAAGTCAAACACCAGCAATGTGCAGCCCATCCTGACCGGCTGGAGCAGAACGAGGAATTTGTACAGATTTGTCACTCACTACATTTTTTTTTTTTTTCTTTTAAATTTTTTTTATTAATGGTATCCTTTCATTGTTCTGTCTCTGCTGCGGTTATGGTTTCATGGTAAATCTCTGCCAACACTCCTGCATGTGGAGGCGGTGTCATTAGGGAAGACATGATCGCTAACACACCTCTTTAGTAACCAGAGAATAAAGACCGCTTTACACGCTGCAATATCGTTACTGATATCGCTAGCGAGCGTACCCGCCCCCATCATTTGTGCGACATGGGCAAAATCGCTGCCCGTGGCGCACAAAATCACTCGGACCGTCACACTACTTACCTGCATAGCGACGTCGCTGTGACCGGCGAACCGCCTACTTTCTAAGGGGGCGGTTCGTTCGGCGTCACAGCAGTGTCACTAAGCGACCGCCCAATAGAAGTGATGGGGCAGAGATGAGCGGGACGTAACATCCCGCCCACCTCCTTCCTTCCGCATTGCCGGTGGACGCTGGTAAAGAGATGTTTGTCGCTCCTGCGGTGTCACACACAACGATGTGTGATGCCACAGGAACGACAAACAACATCGTTACTGCAGCAGCAACGATAATTGGGAATAGGTGGGCATGTCACCGATTAGCGATTTTGAACGTTTTTTGCGACGATGTAAAATTGATCATAGGTGTCACACGCAATGACATCGCTAAAGCGGCCGGATGTGCGTCACCAATTCCGTGACTCCAATGACATCGCTTGAGCGATGTCGTAGCATGTAAAGCGGCCCTAAGGCCAGGGAAACACAAGGAAATAAATCTGACGAGTGGTATCTGATTTTTTTTTTATTGGAAGGCACTTTGGCCAATTTTTTTGCAATAGGGCAGTGCCGATGTACGGTTTACTTTTAGTGACAGAATCAGTCAGTGAAAAAAAATTGCAGCCTGCTGAGATTTGACTCTTAAATTGAATGACACCCTCCCAATAAAGTGCACGCAAAACATTGCACTGTACTCAGATGACATCTGACTCACACAATTGAGAAGATGGAGAAATTCTGTTCTCCATCTTCTCCTAATCTGAATCGGATTACTCTATTGCAGGCACTCAGAATAAACTTGGATTGGAGTTCAATCAGCGTGTCATTAGCATAATTGACCCGACCGTCGCGGAGGAGAGAAGCTATGGTCATGTGACCTCTGATGAAATACAATCAGTGCCTGCTGTATACTACAGCTGACATGCTGCTGAATCAGCCACGAGCATCAATGGGGATAAAATGGAAAGATTGGTGTCAACATGGTTAACAGAGCTCACCTTTTAACCCCATTGACACACCAATATCCATAGTACCGATTGCTTGCCGTGGTAATCCAAGTTAAAGTAATAGCCTCTGGATTTGCCAGCTATGGTGGCTTGTTAGGATGTTCACAAATTTTTAGTTAAAAGGGTGGTTTACCCATATGTTTTATTGTCTAATTCAATATTATATGGAGAAACAATGTTTCTCTCAAATACCTTGTGTTGGCAATAGTGCCTGTGAGAGGCGCTATTGCAGACCGCTGTTCCCCACTCTGGTGATGTCACGTCAAGTTCCGCACACGTCACATCCCTGCGGCCGGCTGCAATCTTCCTGACTGACTGGGCTGTGGACGGTGTTTCACTGCTGTCACAGCACAGCGCGTCCCCAGCTTGCAGCGTTCTGCTGTGAGGGAGGAGGGAGCAGATGGGCTGTGACGAGCGGTGAAACACCGCTCACAGATCAGTCAGTGAGGAAGACTGCAGCCGGCCGCAAGGATGTGACGTGTGCGGAACTTGACGTGACGCCACCAGAGCAGGGAACAGCGGTCTGCAATAGCGCCTCTCACAGGCACTATTGCTAACACAAGGTATTTCAGAGAAACATTGTTTCTCAATATAATATCGATCTAGACAATAAAAAATATGGGTAAACCACCCCTTTAAAATGATACTTTTTATTTCTTTCATTTGTGTGGAGCACCTGAAGGATTCCCGAACTGCCGGACAGCAGAAGTTGTAAAAACTGTTATTTAAAATGGTAGCAATGTGGGGTGTTATCCAATATACAAGTCACTTCAGAGCTGAATAGGTTTCTAAACAGATATAGATATATATATATATATATATATATATATATATATATATATATATACACACACACACATATATATACATATACATACATACACTGACATCCTGATAAAATAACATGACATTTGAAAAAGGATGCTGAAGTAGACATATGGGTAATGATATTACTTTTTGTGTAGTATAACCATCCAGTTTAAGGGTATAAGCAAAAGTCAATCTCAGAATCACTGTGACATGCTAAAACATTCCAGGGTTATTACCACAAAGTGGCAACTCAATTAAACAATATGGCTTGGTCACTAAGGAGTTAAGGCAGGTTTCACAGAGTCATGTTTTGTAGTCCAAGTAAAGACTGTGATGCTCAAACCGCTCATGGGTCTCCAAACTCAACGTGAGCCTCGTATACATATACAAGTCCAGTGCAAAAATCCTAGTGGGTTCCACAAACCATGAAAGACCAACATGTGAATGCAGACTAAAGAGTGTAACGTACCATTCAGGATGTATATATATTTACAGAAAACCTCTTTAAGCAATACCCAGCTTAAAAAAAATTGGGTCAAAGCTTCCAATTATATCAGAGTTTGAACAGTTAATGTAAGGGGTCAGATAAAGATGGACATTATTGGGCCTGCCACAGCTAGACTCTTCTTTACCTAACCACCGGATATGTGCTAATGGCATATATCCAACATACCCATCCCTACTTACCCACACTGCCACTGGTGGACTCAAACAGCAGAGGGCCCTTCTGCGAGAACTAGATTTGAACCCTTTGCAGATCAATAGCTCATCAAAATGTACAATTCCACCAGATAGAAATAGGCCCCCGGACCTCTTGGGCCCCTGTGCGGCTGCATAAGTTGAACATATTATCTGCCTGTCCCTGCACACTATCCACAACACTTGGCAAAAGGCTGCCCTGTCCACATTACAATGGTTAGAATGTAAATTTTGCATTAATCTACATAAAAAAAGGATAGAAATTAGAGAATACACATCATCAGTCCTGCAAGAACACAACTAAAGGCTGACCGCACTCCTCAGAAACAAGGCCTTTAAGTAATGGCACGTACATTGTTTGCAATGAAAGAAACATTACATACAGTTGAAACCAGAAGTTTACATACACAATCTAAAAAGACACATCTGCATGTTTTTCTCACTATCTGACATGAAATCAGAATAAACCTTTCCCATTTTAGTTCAATTAGGAACCAAAATAATTTATTTTTGCCAAATACCAGAATAATGAGAGAGAGAATGTTTTAAGGCATTTTTACTACTACAATTGCTTACTAGCCCACTGCACGCAGCTGATTATTGTGAAACATAGGTTATCAGGTTCACTAGAAGAATTCTTTTTTTTTAAATGAGAACCTGATCTTGTGGGTTTGTTCTAGTCTACTAATACTCTAAAACTATTCCTGCCTCTAATTAATCACCATAAAGGGTTAATCCGCCTAGCCTCTGACATATTAAGCCAGCCGTACACCGAGGTGACTTTTTAAACTTTATTTCAGACACTATGTCGTCAGCAAAGTAGCAGTGAACTGACCTGCACTCCCTTACCCAAATTGTTTCCATTCACAGCCTAGCACTGTGCAGCTAAGCAAACTGAGTGCTGCTCGGAATACAAACAGATTACATGGTCTGACGCACAGGGAGCCGCATCTAATTACAGATGGAAAGCTACCTGTTAACTTACTGGTGTTCCCATGTGGGTGGTGCACTACAGCGGTACACGAGCAGAGGCCATTGTATGAAACATTTACAACAAACCTGAAAAAGCAATTCATTTTCTAATAAGGAAGATCATAGCTACTTAGTCCCTGGCAGCGCTGTATGTCCGCCAGCGTGATGATGTGTAATATGCCATCAATAAGGGAACGCGTCACTCCAGTCATGGTGTCCAAAGTACCAGAAACGTGAATCGGCCGGCTGTGGAAAGACTAGATTAGGCTGGTTTCACACTACGTCTTTTTAACATCCGTTGAAAACGTTATTTTAGCGGAAGTACGGATCCAGTGCAAATGCGTTTTCATTTCAATGCATTTGCAATGGACTCGCGTCCACCTGCGTTCACCTGCGTTTGCGTGCGTTATAGTGCGGATCCGGTGACTTGCAGTTTTTTAACATGTTTCAAAAACGCTACTTGTAGCGTTTTTGAGCTGCGTCAAAATACTGCAAGTCACCGGATCCTGACTAAACAGCACGCGAACGCAGGTGAACGCTGGCGTGCTGATAGACAGGATCCTGCTTTTGTACTGAGCATGCCCAGAAAGTACTGAGCATGCCCAGAACCAGTCTCGCGTGATCTGTCTCTCTCTCCTCCTCCCTCCCTCACCCTCTCTCTCTATCTGTCTTTCCCCCTTCCTCCCCTCCCTCTCTCTCCCACCTGAGAGCTGCGGACACTCGTAACCAAGGTAAATATCGCGTAACCACTTCTCTTAGTTACCCGATGTTTACGTTGGTTACGCGTGCAGGCAGCCCTGCTCCTAGCAGCTGCAGACACTCGTAACCAAGATAAATATCGGGTATCCAAGGCCGATGTTTACCTTGGTTACCAGTGTCTGCAGCTGTCAGAAGCCGGCTCCCAGTCTAGTTCCCCTCACTCCTGATCACATGACTCCAATGCCCGCCCCTAAACATCCAGTGCAGGATCCTGCAAAATAACAGATGCGTTTGCATACGTTATTTGCTGTAAAAGCAGGATCCGTATTTCCGCTAAAATAACGTTAAGTACGGATGTTAAATAAACGTAGTGTGAAACCAGCCTCAGGCTGGTTTCACACTACGTCTTTTTAACATCCGTTGAAAACGTTATTTTAGCGGAAATACGGATCCTGCTTTTACAGCAAATAACGTATGCAAACGCATCTGTTATTTTGCAGGATCCTGCACTGGATGTTTAGGGGCGGGCATTGGAGTCATGTGATCAGGAGTGAGGGGAACTAGACTGGGAGCCGGCTTCTGACAGCTGCAGACACTGGTAACCAAGGTAAACATCGGCCTTGGATACCCGATATTTATCTTGGTTACGAGTGTCTGCAGCTGCTAGGAGCAGGGCTGCCTGCACGCGTAACCAACGTAAACATCGGGTAACTAAGAGAAGTGGTTACGCGATATTTACCTTGGTTACGAGTGTCCGCAGCTCTCAGGTGGGAGAGAGAGGGAGGGGAGGAAGGGGGAAAGACAGATAGAGAGAGAGGGTGAGGGAGGGAGGAGGAGAGAGAGACAGATCACGCGAGACTGGTTCTGGGCATGCTCAGTACTTTCTGGGCATGCTCAGTACAAAAGCAGGATCCTGTCTATCAGCACGCCAGCGTTCACCTGCGTTCGCGTGCTGTTTAGTCAGGATCCGGTGACTTGCAGTATTTTGACGCAGCTCAAAAACGCTACAAGTAGCGTTTTTGAAACATGTTAAAAAACTGCAAGTCACCGGATCCGCACTATAACGCACGCAAATGCAGGTGAACGGATGTTAACGCGAGTCCATTGCAAATGCATTGAAATAAAAACGCATTTGCACTGGATCCGTACTTCCGCTAAAATAACGTTTTCAACGGATGTTAAAAAGACGTAGTGTGAAACCAGCCTTAGTCTGGTGCTGCCCCCATTTTGGCTTCTCAGACCTCTCTAGTGAATGAACAGGTGTCATATGTATATATACACAAGCACGCTCGCATGCACGCACGCACGCACACACAAGAGAACTGTCAATCATCTGGAGTGGGGCGGCAGAAGACTGTCAGGGTCAGAAATTGAAAAGGAAGGGCACTACCCGTGGGATCTCCTGGTATACAAAGAACTAAACCATGTAACGAAAGAAAAAGGGATATACCAATACGGGATCACCACAAGGTTAGGGTACATATGAAGAATTCACTTTATTGTACAAAAAACCACAAGAAGACACATGCCCTCAGCAGAGGTATAGCACACACAGAAGATAATAAAAACACTTAAAAAAGCCTATGGCATATAAAAACCTGTCCCGTTGGGAAACAATGCATACAATATATGTCTAATATATCAATACAGTTTTAGACAATTTTAGACAATCAGAACAATCTCCCCTCATGCACCATACAGATGTTAGATTACATTGCTGTTTAACTGTCCAGAAGACATAGGTAGGAGGTACTGTGTTAGCACCAGATAAACAGGATTAAGGTCTAAGATCACAGACCATAAATTGGTTGCAAGACTCTATTTGTAAAGGAAAGACATGTAACACAAAGTGGCCAATAGAGTAGTCCTGCACCAAGCCTAACACAATATATATACCCTCAGTCTATACTCACTAACAGCATAATACCAGCAAAATGGAAAAGCACCATGCAGAGTCAGGGTAGCATGAGGAGAGGGTTTCCCACGGGATAACCCCACGCGTATCGCCGCCTCTAAGGGTGGCTTCCTCAGGGGAAGAAAGAAAGCTTGTCTTCTTGTGGTTTTTTGTACAATAAAGTGAATTCTTCATATGTACCCTAACCTTGTGGTGATCCCGTATTGGTATATCCCTTTTTCTTTCGTTACATGGAGAAGACTGTCAGGGGTTGTCATTTCTTTCAGTGAATCTGGTATCTTCTGCTCCCTGCCGCCAAGGTCTGATACATGCCAGTTTGCGCAGTAGGTCTTGAGTCCCAGGTTCCCTTTCAAGGGAATCTGTCACCAGGTTTTTGCCACCTAGTCTGGCATCGGTTGGTCCTTTCATTACAACAGTTGTTAGTGCCTGACTTTTGGTGGCTTAATAGATGTAAATTCTCATAGCTATGTCCCAAAATAGTGGAACATTTAGGGTTAAAGGGAATATGTCACCAACTTTTTGCCACGTAATCTGAGCACAGCATAATTTAGAGACAGAGACCCTGATTCCAGTGATGTGTCACTTACTGGACTGCTTAGTGTAATTTTGATAAAATCACTGTTTAATCATTAGCAGACTACTTGGCATGCTGTCAGGTATTCCAGAATATTCATGAGCTCTGTATAACTGCTAAATCTGCAGCAGAGAAAACATTGATTTTATGAAAATGACAGCAAACAGCTCAGTAAGTGACACATCACTGGAATCCGGGTCTCAGTCTCTACATTATGCTATTCTCAGATGGGGTAGAAAAAACCTGGTGACAGCTTCCCTTTAATAACATGTAACAAGGGCTGGGAGTGTGTGAGGGACTAATCAGAAAGATGGCATGGGAACGGTGATAAAGGAGGTAAAAGGCATATTTTAGAGTAAAGCGGGGTTTACAAGATACAACATCGCTAGCATCGGCTAGCGATGTCGAGCGCGATAGCACCCGCCCCCGTCGTACGTGCTATATTGTGTGATCGCTGCCATAGTGAACATTATTGCTATGGCAGCGTCACACGCACATACCTGCTCTGCGATGTCGCTATGGCCGGCGAACCGCCTCCTTTCTAAGGGGGCGGTTCGTGCGATGTCACAGTGACGTCACACGGCAGGCATCAAATAGAAAAGGAGGGGCGGAGATGAGCGGGACGTAACATCCCGCCCACCTCCTTCCTTCCGCATTGCCGGTGGACGCTGGTAAGAAGATGTTCGTCGTTCCTGCGGTGTCACACACAGCGATGTGTGGTGCTGCAGAAACGATGATGAACAACATCGCTAATAAGCATTAAACGATTTTTTGTTTCAGGACGACCTCTCCGCGGCAAACGATTTTGACCGCTTTTGCGATCGTTTAAGGTCGCTCAAAAGTGTCACACGCTGCGATCTCGTTAATGACACCGGATGTGCGTCACAAATACCGTGACCCCGACGATAATTCATTAACAATATCGTGGCGTGTAAACCCAGCTTTAGTCTCCGCGACTAAATATATTTATAGTATTATTTTCCCTTAACTGTTTAGAACTACCAAGTGTGAAACACAACCAGCCGCAGCATCTCTGTAGAGACAAGGGGTTAACATTTTCAGACGCCAAGTGCTATTGGAGTTACTCTTTAGAACTGCAATGAAAATCAATTGTCATGTAAGCTTACTGTCAGTAAAGAGTATTAAATTTCATCCCCACTTTACTCAACCACAAAACCTCAAGCACTCTGAAAGACTAAATTATTCATATAATCCTAAACTAGTATTTGCCTAGGCCTGCGTCCTTGTAGTTTAGATTTATTATTCTGAGCATCAATGCCGAGTATTACAATACAGGACATGGGCTCATTTTCTTAAGTTTCTCCAGTGATCTTTAAGGGACGCATCGCGGGACAATTGTGATCATTTAATATAAGAGAATTGTAAATAGATATTACAGGAGGATGATCACAGAA
This sequence comes from Anomaloglossus baeobatrachus, assembly GCF_048569485.1. Taxonomy (NCBI): domain Eukaryota; kingdom Metazoa; phylum Chordata; class Amphibia; order Anura; family Aromobatidae; genus Anomaloglossus; species Anomaloglossus baeobatrachus. The sequence goes on from NC_134356.1 coordinate 480,664,276, forward strand.
CCCGAGGATCACACGTTACCACCATCGCTGATCTCTTCGTATAGGGGATGCGCTTCTAGGAATGACATTCAGCGCTTTGTAAAAGGAAATGGCAGATAATGGGATCCTTATAAGAAATATTTTGGTGTATAAACATGGGTTCACGCATAAGGGTCCTGGCTGAGCACATTATTCACACAAGTAAATATTTAGATAGTGTCCGGACCTGGGGGCTATTAACCAATACTGCCTGTGTAATGATCGCTATGTAAACATATTGAACTTGCAGACCTCACAGGAAGCTCGTGGTTTCACGCTGTAACGGGACAATAAAGTCTAAACAGAAAACCCTATAAATATTTGTGCTGGGGATGGGTCTACTTGAATCTTTTTTGCAACTGTGTCACTAAAAGACGGAAAAGACTTTCCCAAACATTACAGAAAACTAGCCCTAAACACTTTTTAGAAGAAAAGTAGCCTACAAGGATCAAGAAGAGTATCTGGGGTTCACATAAGGATGTATAGTCCCGAAAATATTCCACAGAAGAGCAAGTCATTATGTGACGGGAGTTTTAAAGTGTGCTCAATTACCACATATATACTGTATTGTATGAGGCGGTGCGGACGGTTGGGAGAATGCAGGGTCCCTCGCTGTGACACTCATGTCTGCTATAGCGCTTTCTTTACCCACATGCAGGGCATTTAGCCACTTCTCATAACACTCAAACAATGCAACCTATCCGATCCACAGAGAGCAAGTCCATACACCGCTGCTCATATGCACTTTCTGTAATTAGCCTGTAGGTGGAGCCATTATCCAGACACTCAAGAAGACACCGTACAGCGCCAATCAAAGAAATGAACATTTGTCGACAAGTATAAAGAGTATGTATAGAAACTGTATGGAAAAGTGCGACAAATAACTTTCAATAGGAAACAAAAGTATACACAATATGTCACAACATGCCACTCATTCCCTCACACAATACAGGTGTCAAGGAGCCCAAAATAGGACACTAAAGGAAAAGCCTTTATCTTGCCTCTTCATGGAAGGAATAGTTAGTGGACCAATTGATGTACGATTATTGCTGATGACGCTGGCTGCTGTAAAGCATGTTATCACGCCCACAGGGGTATGATAACATGCCTAGTGGCCGACTAGTTGGGGAACAGACGCCCCTGCGACTAGTCACAGCCCTCATTAGCATCTCATAAACGATCTTTAGAAATACCATTACTAAACCTCTGTTTCTTTGTGCTACGCCTACTAGATGAACGGACTGTAGACTATGTGCGCACTAGAAAATGGACTGTTCTTCAGAAAAATCCGCACCCTCTGGCAGAATACGGCACCCACGGTTTTGCTGCAATTTGACGCGTTTTTTCCGCGGTTGGTCCCTGCGGATTTTTACCATTATCTACGGCAAAAACCGCAGGTACCTGTAGAAAAGAAGTGGCATGCACAGTAATTCCGCAGCGGAAAATCTGCAGGTATAAAAAAAACGCAGTGCGCACAGCATTTTTTTTATACCCATAGGTTTTGCTGGGGAATGAATGCAGAAATGTTAGACACATTTTCTGCAGCAAATCCACGGTAAAATCTGCAGCGTGCGCACATAGCCTTAGGCAGGTAATATAGATATGTGCACAGAACTGCTCATGGTTCTGGATGCCCAAGGGACATGACAGGTTCCCTTTAAATGTGTAGGGATTCCCATATGGCCACTGATATGAGACTATGGAAAGCTTGCGAGGCTCCAGACCACTATACAGCTCATTTTCATAACTATATTTAGCCCCCGACATATTTGTGGGGCGCTGTGTAATTGAATCATTGTATATAAAGCTTTAAACAACCAAAGAATGTTATTAGGCCCCCTAGACATTGCGTTTTTACTTACGTTTAGTGGTCCCGTTGGGGCATCTTTCCAAACCTTCCCTCCCTTCTGCAAAATGTGTTTCGGACGCATGCGCTGACGGGGTCAGTGACTATAATGGAGCAGGCTCAGTTAGCGTGTACTCTGTCATCATAGTCAATGGGTCACATGCGTCCAAAACACGTTTTGCGGGGGAGGGGGGTTCAAACAGATGAAAAACGCAATGTGAATGTAGCCTTAGAAATTGACCATTTCCCTCACACCTACATATAATATAGGCTCACAAATTCTCTTGTTTCACAAACTATTTAGCACAGTATGGCTATGTTCACACACTGCATCTTCTACTCCGTTTTTGGTACATATTTGAGGTCACAAAGATGCACCTAAATGCATGCATTTCCTTCTCCCAGCAAAGTCTATGAGATTTCTATTTTGCCGTCTACACTCTTGTATGTTTTTTTGGCTGCACTTTTGAAGATGCGGCATGTCAATTATTTTTGTGTTTTTAACAGCATTTTTGAGCCCTTCCAGTCAATAGATTTGACTTAAAAAACGCATTGAGCAAAACGTTGTAAGAACAAGTCAAAAACGCATGCTTTTTTATGTATTTTTGCCACGAGTGGTTTTTGGGTGCCAAAAACACTTCATCTTTGTGGTTAAGAAAAGATGCAGTGTGTGAACATAGCCTTTAATGGTTCCTACTGCCAGGCATATCCATCTCTCAGTATTCCAATAATACAATGGAAAAATTAAAGATACTGCTGATGCTAATAATAATAATAATAATAATAATAATAATAATAAATAAAATACTGCAATACAAAATTAATGTAGAGCAATGAGAAATCAGGCATCTAGTAAATATTAATGGCTTATTTAAGTTGTAAGCAGTATACAACCTGGGCTGCTCTCTGTTTTGGTTGCTCTGTCATTTCTAATACATTTTTTTTTGTTAATCCAGCAGAAATCATCTGGCTCAGAGTACAGTCTACCCTGAATTAGACACAACTGTTAAAATGTAAATTGCTAAACTATTTTTAGCTGCCGGAATGGAAGAAAAAAAAATATTCCTGGCCTCGGGAAAATGATTTGAAGCATTGTGTTCATTTTGTTTATCAAGCAGCTATTCAGCCTCTAGTGGGGCCCAAGTGCTTAGGCAAGCGAAAGCTTTTAAGAGTGCCTGCAGCTGCAGTCCTGGCTCCCAGGTAGGCTGCAGGTTCAGCGCACAGCTGCCCCGGGCTGTAGCCATATCAGCTCCATCTGCAAACAAGGTAACAAACAGATTTCAAACTCCAGCGTTATTTTTATGGGAAATCTCTACAAGAGAAGCAAATATTCAGACTGGAGGAGTCGAGCATCATCATCAATCCCTCATGGACGTATGTGCCCTGTGCCGCGGCGGTGAAGACTACGGAGGATGTTCCATTCAAACAAAACTGCTCTGAGTTATGACTCATCCAATTGCACCTGCGCCCAAGTGTTAAGTACTGCCAAATAAAAGCCCTCCATCCATTTACACAACAAAGAGATGTGCCCCGCAAGGCAGCAAAGCTCTCCCCCTCCCCTCTCATTTGTTCTTAAATCGAGGGAGGGAGAAATAAAAAGCGAGAGGGGGAGACAGAGACAGAGGAGGAAAACTTCTTCCACTGAGCAGGGATTTTCATTACACGTGGATTTTTAAATGCGGATTCATTTACAAACAATTTTCCTCCGTTAAAGAATAAAGCATATTTAATTCCACAAAACACCCCGATAGCAATAGATTATCACAGCCATTAATGCTTTTTTTCCCCCCAACCAAAACCCTTGCAACCTTTTTCATCAAAGTCCTTTATTCTCTAAGGATATATTTTCGAGCAAAGAGGGATCAACAAACTAGTTGCTTGAAAGCCTTCCTGATGCTAGGCTGAAGTTAGGAAAGGCTTAATGAAAGCTTTAAAATCCACCAGGGTTTCACACTGAACATCTGACTTGGTGATTTATGCATATTAATAACCTCAGTCCTACTGAGGCAAGCAGAGCTGTACGTGTCCTCCGAATCTTAATGTCTTCGGCTCCATTGGGATTATTACAAATGTAAATTTTGAAGATTCTTGGCTATTAATCTCTGTCTGTCCTCCTGCTCAGCAACATAATGACTAATTAAACATCAAAAGACCTGTACAGGAGATCTTCTTTGACAGCTTCTGGCCCTGTTCTCCTCCCATGAGAGGAATTCAAATGACAGGGACAAGGGGACAGGAGCATATGACGGTGCTACAAATCACTGCCGTGAATCGAAAGCCTAAACATCAAATGTGGCTTTAGACCTAATGAAGCTATACATTGATCAAGACCGTCGGTTTATGGTCACCGCAGAAAACTAGGATAAATAATGATGTGTATGACCTATGTCTATGGTCCTACGAACCCAATTTATTTCCCCCAACATACAGCCAGTACTTACAGAAGAAGGCAAACCAGGAGGAGGCTTTCTTATCTTCTTAGTTTGTACAGGATCTGTGCATTGTAAAAAAAAAAATAAAAAAAAATGTAAAGTCAGCCACAAAAAACAAATAAGAAACTTGTATATTTTTATTGTACAAAATATTTCTGATCATATTCATAGGTCAGGACACACTTAATGTTTTGGCTTGCTGCTTTCTCATTGTACTTACAGACTTTATCCAGTATATATTGTACAATAAAATGTCCCTTTTTATTTTAGCTGGTTTCACAGAGCCATAAAACAAATGAAACGCCTGTTGTGGACCTCATAACCAAAGGAGATGTAATTCACGTGCAGCATGGCATGTCTACAAGTAACTAATACCTTCAGCATAAAGCTAAAAATGTCATTATAAATAGAGGACGGTAAACTACAGAATATATCAGGGGGTTGCTTACGATCCAAGAAGCTTGAGGGCACACCAACACAAACCTTCTAACTCCTTACCACTAGACTTACCATCTATCAAATGAAGTTCCAGTTCTAAAATTGATACTTCATAGAACTACAGGGACCAACACCGATCCTCACTTTTTTCTGAGCATCGGTGATAAAGGTCACTAGATGTGTAGGGAGCTACAAGAAAGCCTCAATAATAGGACTGTGCTTCTGATCCCCAAACAGTGTAAGGCTCCATTACACGTCTGTGCATTAAACGCAAGTGTAAGACAGTCCGTGGTGCAGGTCCCCATCGCCGTCCGTGTGTCCCTGTGATCACACACAGACAGCATTAACTTGTATACATACCCGTCTCCGATGCTGCTGTCACACTTGCTTCCGGCTTCGCAGTCAGTGCAGTGAATATTCATGAGGCATAATGAGCAGAACCCAGAAGCAACAGCAGTGTCAGAGACAGCAAGGCTGGAGACAGGCATGGATAAAATCCATTTAATTTCAGTGAATGGATGTCCTCTGGTACGTGTCAGACGAATCATATTAGTGTGCGGTATATGAGACATCTGTGCTACCGGCCAACAACGGATATATCTCCGCGTGCAGCACATGGACACATGGTTCGCATCAAAACACGGACGTATGAGCAAACCCATTGATTTTAATGGGTCTACATGTGTTCATGTCTCCGATACGTATGGAAACGGACACCACACGTATGAGAAACAGAGAAGTGTGAAGGGGAATACAGTTCAAAGCACCCCTATTGATATGCTAAAGGGACCTCTGGTTCTTGACTCTCTGGATTGGCAGGAATAGCGTAAGACAGACAAATTGTTGTGTTATGAAATATTCCAAAATGGAAATACCTTTTTAACTGGAGTCTGAAAATTGAACCATTTTTTGTTAGCTGTCAAAAGGTATCATAAATACAAGCTTATTATTTTGTTTCTCCCACTGAGAATGTAAATTGAACCAGACACACAGACTGCAGAGAATCAGAATGTCGCCTGCAGAATGGCTGTCCCGTAACTCGTTATCAGTAAATCTACTGACGATATACCGCAATCCTCACTCTTTTCTTAGTTAATGCAGCTGGAAACGGTACGGGATATATAATTTACTAATACATTTTTATTCGTTCCAGTGCCCTTATCCTCCGCGGTCCTTGCTCGGTATAGGACAGTTTCCTGTTTCGACATGTGACCCCAGTGTAAGGGTGGCTTGCTGACCACTAATTTTCAATATGTAAGCTGGCCCGCTTATTCGTTGTTGAGAAAGAAAAATAAAATCAGCATTTAAACCCATTTTAAAAATAAATTCCTGGCTAGAGCAATTTTTAAAAGATTTTCAATCTACCTCGTGAACAGCAATTTCACGCAGTGGAAGGTAAAATTATTGAAAATATATTTGTTGCAGTTTATTTAGAAACGTGAGACATACTGGCTTGGCTTTATGCTTTCTTGGACCAGTATATGGAATAAATAAAATTACTTTGGATATATCTACATTTTCAGACTAGCACCAGCAGTGATGCTCCAGCAAAATACCAGTATTATATTTGATGTGTGCCATCAGCTACAATAGGGAATACAATGCAGCCACTAATAAGGGTCACAACTTTATAATACATTTGTGAATCAGAGATCCTTCTTGTAAAGGTGGCCATTCACACAGAGCTAATACTCTCCGCCGAGCACCAGCTCTTGTTGGGAAGAAGGGAGTGAACGTACCACTCCCTCTTGTGATTGCCTTTCTTCCCTAGGAATATAAGGATCAGGTATACGGAAATTCAACTGCCTCATCATTCTTGGGCTGGGGTAAAATAGGGCACCCTTGCACACAGTAGCTGGTCTGCCAGTTCCACAGAAAACAATTCATTTGACAAATACAGTGGAACCTTGGTTTACGAGAACAATCCGTTCTGGCAGTGTGCTTGTAAACCAAGTTACTTGTCTAGCAAAGCAAAATTTCCCATAGGAAATAATTGAAACTCAGACAATTCGTTCCACAACTTGTGCAATGTCCCATCCTGGTCCCCTATTGTGCCATTCCGCACATGCACAAACACAAAATTATGCTCACTTTACCCTCCGTTCCCTCGGCGGTCTCCTAGTTCTTGTAGTCCACAGGTATGTGTATCCAGTAACCATCGAGACCGATGCCGGAGCTTCCGCTGTCAGCGCTTCAGCAGCAGCCGTCATACGCAGGAGCCGCTTGCCTCTGATTGGTCAGCGCGCTGCCATCGAGAAGTGCTGACAGCGGAAGCTCCTGCATCGATGCGATGGTTACTGGATACACATACCTGCGGACAACAAGAATGAAGAGGCAGCCGAGGGAACGGAAGGTAAGGTGAGCATAATATATGTATGTATGTGTGTTTGTGCGGACTGCAAGAGTGGGTCAGAGTGCAGTGAAAGTACAGAACTGGAAGTGTGTGCGTTGAGTATTTGCTTGTACAGCAAAGCTTGCTCGTAAACGGAGTTACAAATTTACAGCAAGCTTTGCTCGTATAGCGAAATACTCGCACACCAAGTTACTCGTAAACCAAGGTTCCACTGTATGAATCTTAATGTGTATGGCCATCTTGAGGCATCGTACACACTGGTGTCTTGTCTTTCATTTGCAATGGAAGTAATCATGCTTTTCTGGTAGGCCAAATACAAATGGGCCCTGCAGGACCCGTCTAATGTACATTATGTAGTAGTGACATTGGCATCAATGAGTGCCCTTCCTACATTGGTCACCAGTCAGTGATGTATTTCATTCATGGGTGATGTGGGGCGACTGTTCTAACTTTGTCTGCTCTTTGTAGTCCCATCTATACAGGGAGATATAGCATTAACTGCTTTTTGGTTTGGGTGGGACCGCAAGCTATTTAAGATCCTGAAAACCTGCTGCCCACTGCCAGTTATAGTTTGATTTGTTCCTTGCGAAGTGCTCAGTATCTTGTTTCTGTCTTCTGATTATGATCATGCCTTGTTTTTTAACGAATCTTCTGCATGATTTTTGTTGCTCTATTGACCTCCTGGTTCTGACTCAGGTAGTGGATTATTTTTCTTCCCTTCTCCAAGATCATATTACAATATTTAGTAGGTGTAATAATAATAATATTAGCAAATACCTTCAATTAGAAATGTAGTATAGTTCTCCTGATATACCATGTCTCTTACCTCATGTGCAGGGCATTGCAGCCTACTGTAGGTATTCATAGTTACGTCCACTTATACTGACAGTTTGTTTCTTAGTTGTTCGTGATCGTAACCATGGGTAGCCAAGCTGCAATTATTATACCTACTACATATTGATATATGTAGAAGGTTTTGCACTGAATATAATAACCAGAGGGATACTACAAGTATCTGTGTGCCTGGCACCATATACAAGCCCTATTTGTGTGATATGTCTGTGAGTTGTTGTTCATCAGTACTGTATCCACAGCAAGTACACATGGGGATGGGGCGTCCTGCATGTATTATTTTTCTTAAAACGCAAAAGAATTTAAACCAAAATGCCTAAACTGTGACACTAAGTTACAGATAGCAAGAGATTCACCTCTGAGCCTCAGTTATATAATATGCTTTGTGTAGACCCTATTAATATGAATGACATCACAAGTATTATCTCTAAAGCTTTTTTCAAATCAAGGTCAGTAACTTAATCTCTGGTTTTCACTGTCCCGTATTGGCCGGCTCCCTGTATATGTGGCAATTTAAAACTGCAGCTAAATCTGCAACTACATGATCTGAGAATTGCCATCAGAAAATAATGACGATTATAGTAATAGGGTTTAGGAAGACAGTATATAAAAAGGAAATCAGACAATGGGGGCACTTTATTCCCTTCTTTTTTTTAGTCTGATTAAAGCACTATGAGCACCCTGTGCACGCAATTCTACAATACATAAATACAGTCGTGGCCAAAAGTATTGAGTCCGACACAAATTTTGGCTTTCACCACGTTGCAGAGTCATGGTTTTTCAATCTTTGCGTTTCGATGATTATAGAAAGTAGAATTATAAGAATTTCATGAGTTTTTAACAACTTTTATTGAACAATACATCAATTTCATGCAAAGGCTTAATATTTACGGTGTTAACCCTTATTTTTCAATTCTTCCTTGCATACTAGAGATCAGCATCTATGCTAAAGCCTGACTGATGACAGCCCATTCTTGCTTAATCGGTGCTTGGAATTTATCACAATTTCTTTGTCCTGCTTTTTGAGGATTAACTACAGATTCTCAATGGGTTTGAGATCTGGGGAGTTTCTTGGCCAATGGCCCAACATGTTATAGTTCTGTTCACCGAACCACCACTTTTGCCTTGGGACACGGTCTCTCCATCAAGCTGGTACAAGCTTCACCAAACTGCTCCTGGGTTATTGGAAGAAGTTGCTCTTGGAGGATGTTTAGATACTATTTATTCATAGGAATGTTCTTAGGCAAAATTGTGAGTGAGCCCACACCATTGGATGAAAAGTAACCCCAACACAAATGGTTTCAGGATGCTTTACTGTTGGCACAACACAGGACTCATGGTAGTGCTCGTCTTTTATTTTCCGGACTATCATTCTTCTAGATGTCGCAGTCTGAAGAGATCAGGGAGCTTCAACAGAGAAAATAAATTTGCAGAAAGTACAAGTATTGGATGACAGAGGACTGGGGAAAGGTTATGTTCCCCAAACAAAAAAAACCCACAAATTGTGATAAACTTCAAGCCCTGAATAGAGAAGAATGGGTTACGATTGGTCAGGATATGGCCCAAAAGCCGATATCCAACATGCCACATTAAATGGCACAAGTCTTGAAAAATAGGGGTCAACACTAAATATTGAGTCTTTTTATAAACGTGTTGTATTTTATTTTTTTTTTTAACCAATCCGTTTTTATTGAAATTTTTCAAAAGAAGAAAATATAACATACATACAGAAAAGAGAAGAGAGGATTTGCCACTACAGTTTCCCTAGGTGGGCCACTGCCCTTAGTACATATATAGCCCTCATAATACACTTACAGACCAATAACGTGTTGTATTTTTACATAAAAAGGTACAAAATGTTCATAATTGTACATCAGTAACCATAGAAATGTTTTACTAACAGATCTAAATACTCTCAAGCAGTAAACTGTGTGAAAACTAAAATTTGTGTCATTCCCAAAAAAAAAATCCACAGAACATATTTCGATAAAACTGCTGAGATTAGGGTCTGTAAAAAAAAGCTCTGGCACAGCTCTCCTCTGGAGGGGACAAAAGGAATTGGGCTGGAAAAAAAAAAATATCCAGCCCATTCAACCACTGCTTTTCTGAATGTCAGCCCTTTGGTGAGGGTAAGTAGAGGCCCAGACACCGGTGGGATATGCCAACAAATAAAGAGGCAGCTGAATGTGAAGAATATTTCATAATCAACTTCACATTTTACTTTAATATATTAAACTTAACAGAGCAGTTTTTTTGTGGCAATTGAAAAAAGAAAAAAAGCACCAAAATTTGGAAACGTGTCCTAAAGTGTAAGCAACACTGGCAGTGGCTCAGTTTAGATGCCCTTGATAATTTTCACGAAAGCTGCAATTATCAGCACCATTACATGTGTGCCTATTCAGCTTAATATACTGCCAATTTTGGAAACGCTATTAAAAAAGGCTCAGTAACACATGAAGAGCATACGTGCATTTCTTAAAACAAATTCTATTAGAAATATTCTCCTAATTTATGTCTGCAGTGGATTTGGGCTGAAGCTTATGTCTGAGCACATACATAGTGCCCGTACTACAAAACACACATTCAATTCATTTAAGGAGGAGAAAAGGAAGATTTATGACTTCTGGGATAATTGTAAGAGATGTCAGCTGTTACCTAGGGCGGGAGTGTCCTGTAAGGGCCTTCGACGAGAACCTGATGCAGAAAAGGTAAAATAAGTGCTTCCGTGTTTTCCTGAGGTTGGAAGCTGCCCCGAACTACCAAGTCCAATATCGGTCCGAATCAGGCTAGTCTGTAAGACACAACCACCACAATTTGTGAAAAATCATTTTATATTCATTGAAGAACAAAACAAAAACTACTATTTACCATTATTTTGAATTCAAAATACAGACAAGCAAAAGGGTAACAATGTTTTGAACCTTTGACTTTCAGGCTTCATATCTCACCATCCACTACAGCTTTGAGCGAGATTACCTTAATTTTATAGACAATCCTCTTTGCGATCTCATATATAAATTTGACTTTCTACTATTTAGCATATTACTAGTTATGCAGATTCTTGTCATGTCACTGCATTGTTACTGTTTTGCTCCTTAAAAATCAAAATTTTAATTTTTATTATTTTGTTAATATTTTGTAAATCCACCTTCAACTTTCAATACTGCCTGAATCCTTCTGGACAAGCTCTCGTTCAGATTCAAACATGTCTCATCCAAAATCTGATCCCAGGTCTCTTCTACAAGTTCCCAATGTTGGTGCATACTGGTCTAATCACTTGAGTATGTGTAAAGCTATTCTTCAACTCTACCCACAAGTGCTCGATTAGATTGAGGACTGGAGACTGTGGGGGCCAATCCAGAACCTCTTCTTCATTGTCATTGAACCATTTTGTCACCAATCTCGATGTATGCTTCTGGTCGTTGTCCTGCTGAAACACTGTCATCCTTTTTCATACCCATAGTACTCGAGTATACAAAGTAACTCGCCTTGTAGAATACTCACATGTAGCTCAGCATTGAGACCAACATTGATCCTAGTCAAGAGTCAAACGCCTTTTCCTGTAAAACAACTACATGATATTAGGCTTGTTCCACTGAACTCTACAGTTACTTTAATTTCTTGGTCAGTTCGCCTTTTTCCATGGTTTCTTCCACACTATTTGCACCCATCAGAGCCTTGTCTAATGATATTTGTTTCATCGCTCCAAATCACCCATTTACAATCTTCTACTGTCCACTTATCATACTTTTGTTGCAAACTCGAGCCAACTCTCCTTATAACGATATTAAAATCGAGGCTTCTTCACCTTTTCTCGGGTCAACATTTCAGACTTGTGTAAGTGTGTTGCACAGGGCTTGCCTGTACATCTGTAATATTCCAAAGCATACGAGCCACCTCCACCGCAGTATTTGTAGCGCCAGAACTGATAGACCTTGTGATGAGCAGACTTGTTGACTCCGATATTTTGCCTGTATATCCATCTCTTGGCTTTTGAATGAATTAAATGACTTAATTTCGTATTCTTCCAACTGTCATGGCCTCACATAATGCAGATTGCCAACTTTCTTGGCAGAAAAACAGTTTTTGATGAGCTGGATGATGCGGTTACTCTTTACTTGGGAAATCTTCATGGCTGCTCTTCAATTCAAACCAGTGACATTATGCTTGAGAAGCGACCTAATAACACACTGAGCTATTAGGGAATGTGAAAACAGGTTGTAATTTCTAACTTACAGGAAGAAAAAGTTTCTTTCACCACCAGGAGCAAAACAATAACAATGCAGTGACATGATAAAAATCTGCATAACTAATCATACGTTAAAAGTGACAGGTCATATTTATGTATGAGATGGCCAAAATTATTGTCTATAAAATGAAGTTGGTCTCATGTTCACAGCTGTAGTGGATGGTGAGATATAGAGCATGAAAATCAAAGGTTCAAAACATTGTTACCCTTTTGCTTGTCAGGGTATTTAATAGCTCAAATAGTAAATGGGATGGAAAAGATGTAATATTAAGCTGGTAACAGTTTTACACAGGTTTATTCTGAAACATACAATGTAGAGAAAACATGCCACTTCTGGTATGGGTGCACAGGTAGGATCCAATCTCATAATTGGAGTGCCTTGTCTAGATCTTTCTAATGTGGTGAAAATAACAACGGTGGACAAGTGAAAATGTTTCGGTCACATTCCGACCTTCATCAGTTCATGGATTGCTGGGAAAAATCTGCATACAGGGCTGGTGCAGGTGTGCAGTGTCCACAGTGTCCAGTGTTATTAATCACTGCAGTGGACACCGTACTCCTGCACCTGAGCCAGCCCTCTATGGAGATTTTCCCCAGCAATCCGTGAACTGATGAAGGTCAATGTGACCAAAACGCTTTCACCTCGCATCTTTGGATTGCTAATATATCAGCTAATAAATCACTAATATTATTTTCACCACACTGGAGTGCAAGTATCTAGATCTTTCTATTCTGAAATATAGACAGAAAGTCACCAATGAGAATTAGTAATTTCACTGCGGACTTTAGTAATCCCGTTTTGTTAGTGCATGCCTAAAAACAACTGCCTTGATGCCTGTACCTAATGAGATATTGTTTTCTCACTTGGCAAAGCCCAAGCAGCTGACGCACAAGAAACATTTCTAATGAGGGACGGTGAATGCCATTTTATTATATCTTTACCAACATGGACTTTTATGTAATCAGAAAACAAAATATTACCGTACATTATATTTGGATGGCAAAACAAAACTAATTCTAGTTTGAAATAGAGATGCACTGTATATAGCTTTGTTGCCGCTGGCCTTCAGCCTAGTGCGGGCTAGTAAGGCACCTTGCTGTCATTTCAATAGAAACGATATTTTAGCTCAAATATTGAATTCAACTTGAGTTGGGCAGAAATGGTTTGGAATATTTCAGCCAAAATTGATCTCAGAGGGCAGAAAGTATTTATCAATGGATGTAATCACATCTCTCAACATTTAACATTGTGGTTAAACGGAATCTGTCACCAGGTTTTTGCTAACCCATCTGAGAACAGCATAATGTAGAGACAGAGACCCTGATTCCAGCGATGTGTCACTTACTGAGCTGTTAGAAGAGATTTTAGCAAAAATGCAGCTAAGAAATGCTACTCCACCATACTCTCTCACCCCACCTGAACAGAAATGTCATCTAAACCCACATAGCCCAGGCACGCACTCCTCTATACCCATCTAAATCATCTACAGACATCCTTACCTACACCGCTCACTTTGAAGCTTATTTTCGCTCCACACTAATTGATGGAATTGAGCTCCGTAATTGACAGACCGCTGTATCTCATCTTTTTAGACTCGCTTGTAACAGGGTTGGTGCCTCAGGATTGGAGGATTGCTGATGTGGTACCGATATTTAAGAAAGGTAAGAGGGTAGATCCAGGCAACTACCGTCCAGTAAGCCTGACATCAGTAGTATGCAAAGTTTTTGAGGGCATTTTAAGGGATGACATGCAAAAATATGTTGCAGAAAATAATATAATAACTGACAGACAGCATGGATTCATGAAAGATAAATCGTGTCTAACCAAGCTGTTGGGGTTCTATGAGGGGGTAAGTGCAAACCTGGATATTGGTAATGCAGCTGATGTGATTTATTTGGACTTTGCAAAGGCATTTGATACTGTACCACATAATAGCCTTATACTGAAGCTCCAGAAGCAAGGACTAGGGGACACAATATGCAACTGGGTAAGGAATTGGCTAAAAGATAGGAAACAAAGAGTAGTCATAAATGGTACATTCTCTAAATGGGCTATAGTCAGCAGTGGGGTACCGCTGTGGGGATCTGTGCTAGGACCAATTCTTTTTAATCTCTTTGTTAATGACCTTGTGGATGGGATAGATAGTGAAGTGTCAGTCTTTGCTGATGACACCAAACTATGTAGGATATTAAAAACTGACCTTGATAGTATAATATTACAAAAAGATCTGGATAAGATGTCAGAATGGACAGATACTTGGCAAATGAGATTTAATGTTGATAAATGTAAAGTAATGCACCTAGGACGGAGTAATCCTATAACTGCGTATACATTAAATGGAAGTAAACTCGGGACTACAGAACAGGAGAAGGACTTGAGTATTCTCATTACAAATAAGCTGAGCAGCAGCACTCAATGTCAGGCAGCAGCTGCTAAAGAAAACAAGATTCTAGGGTGTATAAAAAGAGAGATTAGATCCCGCGATCCCAACGTATTATTACCCCTCTATAAATCACTTGTAAGGCCACATCTGGAATATGGGATCCAGTTTTGGACTCCACATTTTAAAAAGGACATTCAGAAGTTAGAGTCAGTTCAAAGGCGGGCAACTAGACTACTACAAGGAATGGAAGGCCTCCCATATGATGACAGGTTGAAAAAGTTAGATATGTTTAGGTTAGAAAAAAAACGTCTCAGAGGAGATCTCATTTATATGTATAAATATATGTGTGGTCAATATAAAGGACTGGCACATGACTTATTTCTTCCGAAGACAATACTAAGAACAAGGGGGCACTCACTGCGGGTGGAAGAAAAGCGATTCCGGCAGCTAAATAGGAAAGGGTTCTTTACAGTTAGAGCAGTCAGACTGTGGAATACCCTACCACAAGAGGTAGTAATGGCAGATACTATAACAGCTTTCAAAAAAGGGCTGGATGATTTCCTCAGTACACACAACATTGTTGGTTATAAATGACTTAGTGACCAAATGTAGAACTGGTGGAGGAAGGTTGAACTAGATGGACCTAGGTCTTTTTTCAACCTTAGTAACTATGTAGACTGAACTCAAATTTAATCCTCTACCACAAGGGGCTACTAAATACTTTGATGCTAGAAACCAATTACAAAGCCACAGTGACATGTTATTTTGCTCCAGCCAGAGTAGCCAAAGCTGTTCCTAACTATTACTCAATGTTTTAGAGGATACCAATCTATAGGTGACATGCATATATGGTGGCTTTGTTCCAAAGCCCGAAGACTTTTGATTATTATTATTTATTATTATAGCGCCATCAATTCCATGGCGCTTTACATGTGAAAGGGGTATACATAATAGGGACAAGTACAATAATCATAAACAATACAAGACACAGACAGGAACAGGAGGAGAGAGGTCCCTGCCCGCGAGGGCTCACAGTCTACAAGGGATAGATGAGGATACAGTAGGTTAGGGTAGAGCTGGTTGTGCGGCGCTGTATCAGACTGAGGGTTACGGCAGGTTGTAGGCTTGTCGGAAGAGGTGGGTCTTCAGGTTTCTTTTGAAGCTTGGCAAGGTAGGCGAGAGTCTGATGTGTTGTGGCAAAGCATTCCAGAGTATGGGGGAGGCACGGGAGAAATCTTGGATGCGATGGTGGGAAGAGGAGATGAGAGGGGAGTAGAGAAGGAGATCTTGTGAGGATCGGAGGTTACGTGTAGGCAAGTACCGGGAGACTAGGTCACAGATGTATGGAGGAGAAAGGTTGTGGATGGCTTTGTATGTCATGGTTAGTGTTTTGAACTGAAGTCGTTGGGCAATGGGAAGCCAGTGAATGGATTGGCAGAGAGGAGAGGTCGGGGAGTAGCGGGGGAACAGGTGGATTAGCCGGGCAGCGTAGTTTAAAATAGATTGTAGGGGTGCGAGACTGTTAGAAGAGAGGCCACAGAGCAGGAGGTTGCAATAATCCAGACGGGAGATAATAAGGGCATGTATTAGGGTTTTTGCAGCTTTTTGGGAAAGGAATGTACGGATCCGGGAAATATTTTTGAGTTGGAGGCGGCAGGAGGTGAAAAGGGCTTGGATGTGTAGCTTGAAAGAGAGATCAGAGTCTAGGATTACTCCCAGGCAGCGAGCGTGTGGCACTGGGGAAAGGGAGCAGACATTGACATTGATGGATATGTCAGGTGGGGGAGTTGAGTGAGGAGGAGAAAAGACAACGAATTCTGTTTTGTCCATGTTCAGTTTTAGGAATCAAGCAGAGAAAAAGGATGAAATAGCAGACAGACATGGTGGGATTCTGGTTAGTAGGGAGGTGATGTCAGGTCCAGAGAGGTAGATCTGCGTATCATCAACATAGAGATGATACTGAAAGCCATGGGACTCTATGATCTGTCCCAGGCCGAAGGTGTAAATGGAGAACAGCAGGGGTCCAAAAACTGAACCTTGGGGGACCCCGACAGATAGGGGGCGAGATGAGGAAGTGGTGTGAGAGTGGGAGACGTTGAAAGTTCGGTTGGATAAGTATGAGGAGATCCAAGATAGCGCCAAGTCTGTGATGCCCAGAGATGAGAGAATTTGTAATAGAAGGGAGTGGTCTACTAAGTCAAAGGCCGAGGATAGGTCCAGGAGGAGGAGGACAGAGTAGTGTCGCTTGGCTTTTGCGGTTAATAGGTCGCTAGCGACTTTGGTCAGGGCAGTTTCAGTGGAATGATGAGGTCGGAAGCCAGATTGTAACCGATCAAAGAGAGAGCCGGAAGAGAGGTATGAGGACAGTTAAAGATGGACATGCTGTTCCAGTAGTTTTGAGGCATAGGGGAGAAGTGATATGGGGCGATAGTTTGACACAGAGGATGGATCAAGGGAGGGCTTTTTGAGGACGGGTGTGATTGAGGCATGTTTAAAGCATGAAGGGAATACACCAGTTCTTAGTGATAGGTTGAAGAGATGGGTTAGGGCTGGGATGAGGACTGCGGTGATGTTGGGGATGAGATGCGATAGGAGTGGGTCAAGTGCACAGGTGGTTAGATGTGATATTGAGAGTAGAGTGGAAAGATGTTCTACTGTCATGGTGGAGAAGCTGGATTTTGAGGAAGAAGGCTGAGTAGTTGTGAGGAGTGGCTGTGGGGATTGTGGGCCAAAGCTTGCTCTGATGTTGTCAATCTTCTGCTTGAAGAAAGAGGCAAAGTCTTCAGCTGAGATGAGAGGAGAGGGAGGTGGTGCTGGAGGACGGAGGAGAGAGTTGAAAGTGTTGAATAGCTGTTTAGGGTTGTGGGATACAGAGGATATGAAGGATGAGAAGTAGGTTTGTTTTGCAGCGGTGAGTGCAGACTTGAAAGTGGTGAGAGCTTGTTTGATTAGAGTGTACCTACTCATTACTCATTTTCTGTTACAGGCCATAATTTAAAGAAAAACCCCTGGGAAACAATTAAATAAATGTATCCGCAATATTCCCGATTATTTCCGAATTCTTAACTTATTTCATATTACTGGCTGCCAAGCAAACCATTGCCTCAGCCTGAAGAAAATCGGGACTTGACTTCTCGGAAGTAAAGAGAGATCTCTGGACATATGATACCATAGGTTTACAAGTCGTTCAAGACTTTTACCCACCTTAATAGAGCCTACCAATTATATAGGATTTGCCCCCCACCTCCCACCCTCCCAGCAACTTTTCCTCCTTATGAAAATTATGATTCCGATCACTAGATTTATATTTAATAAGTTAAAAGTTCATACAAATGTTTTTTGTTTTTTTTTTAAAAAAATACTATTGCATTGCTCTTCTGCAACCATAATTAATTAACCTTTTTTAAAAAAAAAATATATATATATATATATATATATATATATATATATATATATATATATATATATATATATATATATATATATATATATATATATATAAAAAATCCCCAAAATATAGAAATATATATTTTTTGACTAGACTATTATTTATACATAGCTCGTAAGCATACAATATTCAAAAGGGTATTAGTCACCACTTTCTTTCTCTATTCTGTGTGCGTCACTTCTGATAACCCTGGAAGACTAATCCTTTATGATGGATTGATCACTGCTGACAGAATACAGAACACTTAATTCCTGGGGGACATTCTGTCCCGAGTTAGTAAATTGCCTAAATCACCATGACACCTGTCAATGTACACACTAGCCGATGCCTTCTGGAGTATTGGCTACATTGGACTATTTCTAAAAGCCAAAAGACAACTCTGAGAAAGAACTCATCTGGAATTATGTTATGGTAACATATGTAATCGTTTTAAATTGATAGGATTACCTTTTCAAATATTGGTCACAATGAATCGGGGTGCAGGAGGAAATAATCAGGATCCCTATTTCTGCAGAATACAGTATAGATAAGTCCTGTTTTCCACGCAAAGTTAAATTGCAGTAAGATTAAAGGTTTAATACAATGACCTAAAAAGTGGATGTCTATGGACATGAAAAGTTTGGTTGATTTGAAAATATAAATGAATAGAGCAGCTATTATAATTAGGCTATATTGATGCTTTTTCTATTAATACTATTCTCGATTACACTGCCGGCCCCACAGTCCTAACAGTTCTACTTGTATATCTATTCCGACAGAGGAGGACATCTTCCTTCTCTTCTATGTGAAGAGTATGAAGAGGACTGGCTGTCTGGCTCAGTCATTTTCCATGGCCGCCTCAGCCACGATTAGCAAAATAACTTTTTAGGTCCCTGGACAACGTCAAAGTATATACATTTCTTTGCGAAGTATGCCATAGTCATTATCTATGTCATCTTGACAACATTTTATAAATTCCGTGAAATGAATGAGTCTGGCACTCAGACCCGGTGTGATTATGTACTACTGTTACAGATAAACGTTCATTTTAACTTATAAGCAATCTGGCCATAAAGGTATTGGAACACTAGATCACCGAGCAGCCAATGATCACAACATTATACAGACAAGTCTCTATCGTCGGTCTCCTTTTGTAGATTGAATGCGAGCTTGGGTTACTTTCTTCCCTTGTGTGATGAAAATCTTATGAAAAGGTATGAAAAGATGAGAAAACAGAACTACAAATTAATTTATCAGACTTCAAAAAATAGTATACAAACATTATAATTCAGCTTGCCCTCTCACCTGGTGAGTGTAACTATTTAAAGCTTCCCTAGGCTTGCACTTCCCACTGATGAGATTTCTGAAGTTGAGCCTGCTTGGAATTACAGCCTGACTAGTGCTTTCCTGGTAGATTGTTTCTTTTGGTTCACCTTATTTTTTACTCTGCACCATCTCCCGGATTCTTGTGGAGGTACATGATACCTTTGATGGCCGCTTAGGAAGCAAGACCCCTGTGGTCACCTTAGTCATCTAGTTAGGGTTGTCTCAGTGTGCGCAGAGGCCTTTATGCACTGCGTAGCTAGAACCTCCAGTTTGTACAGGTAGTAGTTTTGAGTTTAGACATTATTTTACTGTATGTTCTTTGTGTGCACTCCTCATGCATAATTTTTTATTTATTTTTTTTAAACATATCCAATTGTGGATATTATTATTCTAAGATCTACGGAATTAAAATTCACTTTAAATTTAGCTTACTTTGTGGGAAAACCCCTATAAATTTCAACATAAATGTACTCCACTCTCTGACTTGAGTACATTTTTTGCAGTAGCACACAGCCATTGAAAAATACGCCAAATTCATTAGGAGGTGCATGCTCTAAATTAGCTTGACACACTTTCTCCAGTGCACGGTCCATCAAGAATAGAGGACAAAATGCGAGACTTGATGCATTGTGGCCAATAGATGCTTTTTAAATCCTTTGTGAAAGAAGTAGCCCAACACATTTCGTCTATACCAATACATTGTAAAACACCATAAAGGAACATGTAAACTGCACTTCTGCAAACAGATATTCCTTTACACACACCAATTGGACAAAAGCTTTTAATAGCTTTAGAATTGTCTCAGCAAAATTTATTGATAACAGTTAATATATTTCAGGGAATTTCAGGCAAATTTCCATAACCAACTATATATCAATGATACCAGAAACTTACAGCAAAGCTGTCAATGACAATGCACTAATCATTTTCTTTATATAATCCATGGAATCAGAGGGCAAGAGGAAAAACAGGAACGCGTCCTCAAAAGTCGACTGTCAGGAAGCAGCTATAAAACTTATTTCATTTTGCGGAAGGTTAAAGAAAAGCAAAAAAAAAAGTTTTGAAAATGATCTTGCCCTAATACCATATAAGTTTGTGAGGAGTAATTTTAATAATGTGCACGCTGCGGTCTTCTGAGAGACCAAAATCAATGCTATTAGTCAATTCTGATGATTTATCGGCTCATTTGAGTCCACTAAGAGATAATATTGATTAGAACTGATCCAGCCTTCAGGGCTTCAACAGAAAAAGAGAACATAGGGACCCAAGAGAGATTGTACTTGCTTACTCATCTGACTACTATCACAAACATTCAACTTCCGAGTGCACCACACAGTTCACATTTCTAAAGTTATCTGTGTAATATTTGCTTTATGTATATTGTATAACATTATAAACAGCCAATGCAAAGCCCTGGCATGTGTCAGGTCTTAACTTACAAGCTTCTTATCAGCTAGGAGTCCTTTCATATGAGCAGATAAATGGCCCATAACATGCTGATATGTGATTTAGGAAGTCTACTTTTATCTTCATGTAACAATGACTCGGAGAGGGGATTCATATTAATGATCCTTCGTTCTCTCTCCTGCCATACACTTAACATTATTGTTGGCTGCATATTTTCTGTTTACAGAAAGGGATATGCAGCCAAACCATGATACTATTAATGCCCACATAAGATGGAATCAAAAATCAAACAGGAGTTGTCATTGAATCGCCCAGAAGGTTTACACTCGGCAATGACTAACACCTGCTCGGCTGATCACTGCTGGGTAAAAGGCCCTTTAAATGAGGACCTGTGACCAAATTTTTCATGTTGAATTGGACATAAGATGTAATAGTGGCTGCAGAGTGGAATATATTGTTTTTCATTTTCAATCATCCGTTGCGGAAATATGATCAATGAAAGTATTTGGCCTCTAATGAGTTCATTTTTGTTAAGCCCAAGTGGGTGCTATCAGACAAATTTCAATGGGGGGGGTGTGAACTTCCTCCTCCTGTACAGTATTGTGCAATCATAAGCAGGCAGCAACACTCAAAAGGACAGAAAAAAAAATGCGGCACCATAGCTCAATGCAGGTTTCACAGTTTGTGACAAGTAAAGATACAGCCCTGACATCCTGGGTCTATCCTCCTGCACAAGTCAGTGAAGGCGAGGTGCAGTGTTGCCGATTTTACCTGTGTCATCTTACAAATCCATGAATCAGCTCTCCTCCTTTCATATCACTGTCACCTCTGCTGTACTGCCCCTCTGGAGAGGTCAACAATCACACTTCAGTCTGCTGTGCTCAGCAGTGAGACTGAAGCAGGGTGTCATTACATTTCACACAGAAGACCAGAACCTACAGATTACTCCTATGGGAGAAATAATGACAGCTCTAGTCTCAGTTTACCGCTATGACAAGTTGTTGTCAATTTTGTCATCTCTAAATGGGCAGTGTGAGGGAGGGGCAGAACGGCAGCGGTGACAATGCTTTGAAAGGAGGAGAGCTGATATAAGGGCTTGTAATGTGACACAGCTTAACTCAGCTGCACTGTCCCTCCCCCACAGTGACTCATGCAGCAGATTACCCTATGAGATCAGGGCTGTCCAACATTGTATATTTTTCATGCCGAGAAACCTGCTCTAAGCTATTATCAGGGCTTTTTCTTCTCTGAGTGTTACTGGACGTTTATGCGTGGTTAGCTTCAGGGAGAGAAGTACACGTCCCCTGCGAAAACTATTTGACAACACCCACTTGGATGTAACGAAAATTAACTCGTTTATATTTTCACAATGGAAAACTAAATTCAAATAATTTTATTACACACAGCAGCCACTATTACATCTTGTGACCACGTCAACATGAAAAATTTCATGAAAGGTTCACTCTAATTAGCACAAAGTCTGATATTTTTTTTACTTCAGGTTTAATATTTTGTTCAGCAAATTATTGTAAAGAATAAGACTTATAATGGCCTGCTGATAATTTTTGTCAGGATTTTTTTTGTTTTTAATTGGGGAGTTTTCATAAAATGGAAAGATGTGCCATTGATATAATCTAAAATGGATCTGTCATTAAAGTCAGATCTTGATCTGTACATGTCAGTCTATAACGCCGGCATCCCTGACCTCTCTGCCTCCTCCACCCAGCAGAGACAACAACGTACTCACCGGAGCAGCTGCCCTGCTCGCTTCCCTGCTTCTTCTCTTGTCCGCACTCCAGGGCCTGTGCACGTCACACAGGTATCAAGGCTATGTCCTTAGAGTGCAAGATCCTCGTCTTTTAAAGGGGCAGTGTGCGCACTCTTAAGTGTTCCCCAGCCCATGGCTTGAAGGTGCTGGATATTTAAGGCACCTTCCCATATAGAAAGGTGCCTGAGCAATTAGGTTGTGTCAACCTGCTCATGTCTGTTGCCCCAGTCCCACTATCCGTATTCATTGTCAGAAAAGGCTTGGCTCAACCGCAAACGGTGCTCAGGAGTAAGACCAACAGTATTACAAATATATAACTCTGGCACTCAAATAGGAAAAATGAAAAAAATTCAAGTCCAGATGCAGATGTGCTCAATCATATATTTTATTGAAATTAAATGTTTTTAACGTTCGTAGACAGTATCCGTTTCATTCAATTATTCAATTGAGCCTCATTTCCTCATCACTTTCCACAGACAGTCCTTGATAAAGAGAAATATTGTCGAAACGTTGGATACGGTCTACGAACATTAAAATTTAATTTCAATAAAATATATGATTGAGCACATCTGTATCTGGACTTGAATTTTTTTCATTTTTCCTATTTGAGGGCCGGAGTGATATACTTCTATCAGCATCTAGTCCTGACTGTCCTGTCTGCATCCTGGGGCAGGCCATTATATCCCTGTATCTGAACCCATCCGGCCTTCCTCCTGTACTTGCCTGTCAACCTGTCTCCTGCATGCCCTCCCTACTTTTGTTCATGACTTTTGGGTCAGCTGTTGCACTATCGGGGACTGCCCTGGAGTGGTACCTGATATTTACTGGCAGCCCAGCCCATCCTCTCCATCAGAGACTCTGGTAAAAACCTGGTAGGCAATTAGTCATGCCCCTCCACAGTAAGTCCGGTCCGTAGGGCAGTGGGTTCACATTAGCTAGCGTTACAGTGTATATATACAGTTAACTACCATTTTATAGATAGACAGTGAAAATTACAGAAAACACAACCACTTTGCTGTATATTGTGAGCAACCATATTTAACCACTACAAATTGAGACTTGGGTAACAAGGCCATCTACTTTATATAAATGTTAGCTGAAGCAATTGATTGTGACAGGACCAGCTGATATTGATGTCAAAGGAATGACAGATAGTCCATGATGAATTTTAACGTGCTATCCTTTTTTAGGAGTAACAACCTGATGCCAGAGGAGTCTGGTATCGGCTCTCGCCATTCAGAATATATTCAAGCTAAGTCAAATTGAGAATGTTAATGGTGTGTTTGGAAGAAATTGCTGCTTGTTTCTACGTCAGTTACGTGATGTTCATGGCCAGAATAATCCTCAATTCATATATATTGGCTTCCAATTAAACATAAAAAAGTGGATTAGAGAATATGGCAGTGAAGTCCCTTGTCATGACCCGCCTTCAATGAACTGGAACAGCACAATGTAAAATAAGGTGCTCCAGAGGTGTTATACTATGTACATACATTCATTACTAGAACAGACATATCTGCCTTAAAGAGGAACAGTCGGTTCTCAGGACAGGTCAGAAGAAATTAAAATCCAAGTTGTACACATTATTAGGGTGAGCACACACGGCGAGTAATATGGAGTGAGTGGAATGCGATTAAAAAAAAAAAAATCACATTCCGTTCGGACCAATATTACTCTATGGGGCCGCTGCCATGAGCGATTTTTTTTCTCAGCCCTAATCGGACCAAGAAAACAGTCGAAGCATGCTGTGGGTGGAATGCGATTCTGTTTCACTCGCACCCATACAAGTCTATGGGAGCGAGATAAACATCGCATTACACTCGCAAGTAACGCGAGTGCAGTGCGATTCTTGCATCAGCCGGCAACGGAGGAGATAGAGAGATAAATCCGGCCCTCCCCTCCGCAGCTGTGGCCTGATCACACGATCGGACCACAGTCACATGACACTCAGCTCCCGCTGTGCTGCGAGCGTAAGCAGAGTGTCATGCAAAGACTCACACAAATCCCTGTGTGGCCTCAGTCTTACACTGGTCACTTAGATTGGTACATCTACTTTGAAAATCCAGAATCGCTGTATAGTATTGATAATTACCGTATTTTTCCGCTTTATAAGACGCACTTTTCCTCCCAAAAATTTGGGAGGAAAATGGGGGGGGTGCGTCTTATATAGCGGTACCTGGGGGGAGCCTGTCTGAGGCGATCGAGCGGCCGGGTGCCTGTGGCTGCATGCAAGCGGCCGGGTACCTGTGCTTGCGTGCGGTGGCAGCCGGGTACCCGTAGCTGTGTGCGGGCGGCAGCCGGGTGCTCTGTGGAGTCAGCAGCCGGGTACCTGTGCTTGCGTGCAGTGGCAGCCAGGTACCCATGGCTGTGTGCGGGCGGCAGCCGGGTGCTGTGTGCGGGCAGCAGTCGGGTGTCCGTGAGGGCGGCAGCCGCCCTCACACAGGCACCCGGCTGCTGCCCTCACACAGGCACCCGGCTGCTGCCCTCACACAGGCACCCAGGTGCCGCCCGCACACAGGCACCCAGTTTTCTTTTTTTTTACCTTTTTTTATGTCTAAATTTGGGGTGCGTCTTATAATCCGGTGCGTCTTATAAAGCGAAAAATACGGTAGACGAGTCCAGCTATAGAACGAAATAACTTTCTGTCTCTGCCTATGTAAGTAAATGCATCATCTTTATCAGGTCTTCGAGATCTATTTAGTGATGTATGCAGTGTACAGTGAGAAATCTGGTGACATTCACTTAAAAGCTTCAGACCGGCTCTTCCTGTGCTGTCCATTTTCTATTCCTTTTTGTAAGTGAAGCTATAGGTTTAGAACCGAATGCAGGTCTGAAGACATTTGACTACAAGTGGCATAACTGATCGTAAAATTGGACTCGTGCTAAAACGCTAATATATGTGTTTACAATTTGAGGCGTTAAAAAAAAAAATACCCTCTAAACATAAACAAGCATTACATTTTTGGGTAGTGTATACTTTAATGACGGCCAAATCTGCAGACCCTCTGAATGGACCTACTTTCTCCTGATGTCAGACAACAAAAAGGATGAGGCTGATGAATTGTCACATGCCCAATCATGTTGCCCTTACAGGAAATAACCGCCAGGTGTTTGCCAGTGTTTTCATTCCCAATTTCTATTGAAAACTTGTGTTTAGCTTACCATTTAAAAAAAAAAAAAAGAAGAAAGAGGGGGGTTGGTGGTCAGCTTTAAAATCAAAAAGTCAACAACAGTCAACAGTCAACAACAACAACAACAGTCAACAACAACAACAACAGTCAACAACAACAACAACAGTCAACAACAACTACACAAAACATTTATATACGTATAGTCATGTAATGAAATGCCAGTATCATGAATACAAGCCGCTAATTTAGCATACGTGTGCAGAAACGCTACATTCAGTCTGCGTGTCAGCTCCAAAATACGCAAAGGCAATCTGCTTTGATTACTGATTTGTTCCCCTTTGTTATTAAGTTTCTAATATTTCCATGTATTTTGTTGCAGATTTCACATAGCATCTTAATATGTTTTTGAGCAAAAATGCTGGTGTTCCGAATTTAAATATACAATTGCATTTTTCAGGTTCTCCAGAGAATCCTATTTGCAAAGCACAATCATGGCTCCTTGGATAGCACTGCTGATTTGAGACAGCAATGTCTGAACAGTGGTGCAAAATATTTTGGCGCTATATAATCAAGATCAAATATAAAGCCTAAAAGGATAAAAATAACAAAAACACCCCCCCCCCAAAGATGCCCATATCAATAGAGTCATTAAATACACAGTGGGCAGGAGTTTTCATGAAATCACATCTGCTTACTAGGTGTTAAAAACAGATTTTCTAGAAAAAAAATAATAATGAACCCGCACCATTTACAATACATGGGAAAATGGTGTTAATTATAGGACTCACGGTCTACATATACTATCAATCAATGCACCAAAAATCAATTAAACATTTTATTTTACGTTGAGTACAATCTGAGACATGGTGACCAAAATGTTTAATTCCACTGTTCTACATATTTTCAAGAGTTGTCAGGTTCAATTTTGAAATCAGACATTTTTTTTTTTAACAGTTTTGACCTCTTAAATTCAAATCTGACAATGAAAATCTTTAGTTGTTTCTATGATAAAGAATTTATCTTTTACTGCTACATATAATTAATGCAGAAATGTCTCAGTACTTTGAAACATTATTATTTTTGTAAATATCAAGAGTGAGAATATTTTATGCCAATTTCCTGATTATTTATTTAGAGGAAACTTCACAACAAATCAAATAACTAAAATATGTCTAAACAGAATTGCGAATTATAAAGAGTTACAGAAATTGTACTACAAAACTTGGTCCTCTGTTAGTGACAATTCTTTTCTGCTGGTCTCTCAATGTCATCGGATCATCTACTACAATTGTCTAACCGTAATCTGCATTGATGGATTCCATTTTCCTTGATCTCTTTTCTCCATAGCCGCAATCTCTTGGTGAAATCTCTCACCGTGCTCATCGCTCATCACTCTGCTCTGTTGCCACTAATGCGAATGCTACACATGCAGCCTTATCCTTTTCCTGCAACAAGCAGAGAAACTCCTTATCTTGAAAAAGTTCAAGAATCTGAGATCAAATAAAGACTTCTTCCTTCATATTTGCTTCACTCAACCTTGGAAATCAACAAGATACTTGAATGCTTTTGCATTTTCATCCACTGTCTTCATGTCCAACTTGATAGGCAATAGGGGTAACAAAATCTTATGTGGGTCAACAAGTGCTGGATGCCGGAGATTTTACTCCCTGGCTGAAGTGAATGTTGGAGAGGCCAGTCTCCTTTATTGTAGTGATATTCTCTTGCACGACTATCCTACTCACACCGAAAGCAGCAGTACTTTGTATATCCACCCTGGAGACCAAGTAAGAGGGCAAACACCTTGATGTCACCACTGAGGGGCCACAAATGTTGGTCAAAGTTCAGGTACCTCAACAGCTGTTTCAGGTTTTTATAGATTTCTTTCATGTGGAATTAATAACCAACTGGAATTGAAGGTAGCACATTGCCATTATGCAGCAAGATTGCTTTTAGGCTTGTTTTGGAAAAATAGATGAAGAACCTTCACTCCTCTGGAATATGACTTCTATTCAGAGCTTCTATTAAACGTTTGATATTGTTGTATTCTACAAACTTTCCCTCCATGATGAGGCAATAGACAAGAGCTTTAGAAATGGTTGTGGAAGAAAGAAAACTGATCACCACCCACTAGAAGATTCCCCTGCTGAAGCTGGAATATAAGAGCTCAGCCATACTCTGGGGCAGATCCAAATCTCTAACAAGATCATTCAGTTCACTGTGTTATAAGTTGGGGTTCTCCTGAGGTTGGTGATAGAAAGACTGGGTCATGAGAGGAAGATGCCTCAAGGCACCAAGCGCCATCTTCTTCCAAAAGGTTTCTTCTTCCTCACTTGGCTCAACTGAAAAGGTTTCTGGTGCTTTTGGAACGGGCTGTTCTTCTGTATATGGTACTGAGCGTATTGCAGATGGAAAGTATCAATACTATAAAGTCCACTTTTTGCTCCTTAAACATGGTTTCCTAATGGGGGGCATTATGCAGAAATAGCAATTAGTAGTGTGATCGTTTGGCTCTCACAAGATCATTGGGACTTCAAAAGGCATAATTGCCTCTTCCCAAGCAACCACTGGGTAAGATGTGATTCAAATGTATTGCAGCATACAGTATATCACAAAAGTGAGTACACACCTCACATTTTTGTAAGAATTTTATTCCATATTTTCATGGGACAACACTGAAGATATGACACTGATACAATGTAAAGTAGTTGGTGTACAGTTTGTACCACAGTGTAAATTTGGTGTGGCCTCTGAACTCAACACACAGCTATTAATATTAAAACCACTGGCAACAAAAGTGAATACACTCGTAAGTGAAAATGGCCAAACTCTGCCAAAAGTGTAAATATTTTGCAAGGCCACCAATATTTTCAATCACTGCCTTAAAGGGGTATTCTCATATCCAAGATCCTAGTCAAATATGTAGTAGGTGTAATAATAATAATAATATGAGCAAATACCTCCTATTAGCTACTCAGGATAACTGTACTGCATTTCTATGTTGCTTAACTCATGTGCAGAGCATTGCAATAGTTTAGATATCCATGGTTATGACAACTGAGATAGTGAAAGTTAGTCAGTTGCTCATGGTCATAACTATGGATACCTAAGCTACTGCAATGCCCTGCACATGAGGTAAGAGACATACCTAATCACTATACTACATTTCTAATTGGAGGCACTTGATAACATTATTACACCTACTACTAGAAATGAGCGGACACATGGAAGTTCGGGTTTCATGGGTTCAGCCGGACTTTATCTAAAGTTATAATCTGGACCCAAGCCTCATTGGAAGTCACAGACTGGGCAGTTCGGCTCTCCGAATTAGGATTACGTCATCGAAGCAGAGTTGGCGTTTTTTGATTTGTCACCCTAAGATGATAGAATACTGAAGGCTCTATAGACTAAATAGATGATGTAATAGACTAACAATGCAATAATGATGATGAAATAAACATGTAACTTTTCTATAAGCCTGCATGAAAGGTGTTATAACTAATTATAACCTCCTCTGGATCTTGAAAATTAGAGCCAATCAGCAAATTTAAGCATCATATTCCTTTTCAGCACTACAAAATTCGTTAAATTAAACGATTTTAGTCTGTGAACCAATTTGGTATCATCTGACTAGTGACAGCAAGTTTCCACTATTCCTAACTGCACTGAACTTTTCTAATACTGCCCACAATATTGAGATGCAGGACATTTTTTTTGTTCATATTCTAATGTAAATCTACTTAACAATGAGATTGTATGGCTAAGTTGGCAATTATGAGCATAGTGTTCAAATGATCCAAAACTAAGAATCTCATTAAATGCTGAAGTGAAATACAGTTGTTACAATTTCAAGAACAAAAGAATTGTGAATGAGTAATCAATAGCAACTGGCAGAAAATGAGACGTTAATTATCATCCTCTCTGGTGTTTTGTCTCAGACAAGGTTTCATTAACAGCTTTGTGCTAACCTGTAAGCATTCAAGTCATCCTGTGCAAATCTGATCACACATTCATTCCAGACTTGTATAGTTACACAAAAAAGAACACTTATTTATGTGTTGTGCATTTGCAATCGGTCATTTTAGCTATGCAGATTATTAATAAGTCAGATGCAGTTTTCCCCCATTGGTGAGTTAATCTAAATCATCATCTGTACATAAAGAATACAGAACGTTTAATGACATTCATCAAATGCATCTTGTCAGAGTAATCACACTAATCTTGCAAATGAGGCAGTATAGAGACTGCTTCCTAGGTACCTGCTTCTGAATGCTCACACTACAGTACACAGATGAACGGAAAAAATAAGCTGATTTTTTCCCTCCACAGGTGGCCACACCAAAATAATATTCCCCTACCGGTGGCCACACCAAAATATGCAATAGCAATCTGCTATGATTATTGGATTTTTGCTGATTTTTTTTTGCCATTTTATGGTGCATTTTGGTGCACCACGTTTGTGTAGTTTTTGTCCCAGGTTTCCAAACTTAAGCTATGTGCGCAGTAGGCCGTTTTACCCGCGGATTTGCTGTGGAAATTTCTTGAGAAAGGTTTGAAATCTTTCTGCAGACATTTCCCAGCAAAACCTATGGGAACAAAAAATAGCTGTGCGCACGCTGCAGATTTTTGTCAAGAAAATTTCTTGAAAAAATGAGCATGTCCATTATTTTCCGCAGGTACCTGTGGTATTCCCCCGGAATTTCACTCCATTCACTGTAATGTAATCGCGAAATTCCGGGGGTATACCGCAGGTAGCAAATGATGTGCGGTATACCCCCATTATAGCCGCGATTTACCTGCGGTAATGCTCATCGCTCCCTGCGGGTTTGCAGAAAGTGATGTCATTATGACAGAAGATGAAGCGGAGCAGGGTAAACACAGACGTCACACTCCCTGGACGCCGCACAGAAGCACTTCTGTGTGACCTCCAGGTGCCCGTGCAGTCTGTGTCCCGCTCCGGCCCCGCCGCTGCCAGCCCTGCAGTGTGTCAGTGTTTGCCCGCAGTGTCAGCAGCTTGTCACGCTGCAGCACAGGCAGACACTGACACTCAGCAGTGCGTGCAGCCGAGGGGATGACGGGCGCTGCTGTCAGGAGGTGAGATGAGATCATTACCTGCTGTGACGATCTCCTGCCTCCTGACGTCACCGCGGTCACTGCTGTCTATGCCCGTCTCGCGAGCGGCCCTAGACTGTCACTAGCGGTGACGTCACGGGCTCTCGCGATACTGCTGACAACGCGGCGGGCATAGAAAGCAGTGACAGCGCTAATGGCAGGACTGCAGGAGATCATCACAGCAGGTAATAATCTCATCTAACCTCCTGACAGCAGCACTTGTCATGCCCTGCAGTGACCTGAGCTGACCCATTGATGTTAGCTCAGGTCACTGCATTGCTCTCCCAGCCAATATGGAACATTCTGTTCTTCATGGACTGGGACATTGACTATGGTATGGATCGCCGTGGGACCCCCCTACCTTATTGGATTACACCGGACCAGGATTTGATTGTTCTTGTCAATAAATTGGTGAAAGAGGGAATGTGGGGAGTGTTTTTTTTCAAATAAATTTCTTACTGACTGGGTTGCTGATGTCAGGTATCTGATAGACGCCTGACATCACGAACCCCAGGGCTTGATGCCAGGTGACATTACACATCTGGCATCAACCCCATATATTACCCCGTTTGCCACCGCACCAGGGCAACGGTATGAGTTGGGGCGAAGCGCCAGGATTGGCACGTCTAATGGATGCGCCACTTCTGGGGCGGCTGCAGCCTGCTATTTTTAGGCTGTGGAGTGTCCAATAACAGTGGACCTCCCTAGTCTGAGAATATCAGACCCCAGATGTCCGCTTTACCTTGGCTGGTGATCCAATTTGGGGGGGGGACCCCGTTTTTTGTTTTAAATTATTTATTTAATGTAAAAAACAGCATGGGGTGCCCCCTGTTTTGGATTACCAGCCAAGGTGAAGCTGCCAGCTGTGGTTTGCAGGCTGCAGCCGTCTGCTTTACCCTAGCTGGCTACAAAAATAGGGGGAACCCCACGTTATTTTTTTTTTAATTATTTATTTATTTTTTGGCTAAATACAAGGCTAGGCACCCTTTAGTGCCACATGAAAGTCACTAAAGGGTGCCAGCTTAGAATATGCAGGGGTGTGGGACATTATATAGGTCTTTCTCATCTACAGTGCCTACAAGTAGTATTCAACCCAGCAGATTTAGCAGGTTTACACATTCGGAATTAACTTGGCATTGTGACATTTGGACTGTAGATCAGCCTGGAAGTGTGAAATGCACTGCAGCAAAAAAAGAATGTTATTTCTTTATTTTTTTTTAAAATTGTGAAAAGTTTATTTAGAGGGTCATTTATTATTCAACCCCTCAAACCACAAGAATTCTGTTAGGTTCCCCTAAAGAATTAAGAAGTATTTCAGGCACAAAGAACAATGAGCTGCACATGTTTGGATTAATTATCTCTTTTTCCAGCCTTTTCTGACTAATTAAGACCCTCCCCAAACTTGTGAACAGCACTCATACTTGGTCAACATGGGAAAGACAAAGGAGCATTCCAAGGCCATCAGAGACAAGATCGTGGAGGGTCACAAGGCTGGCAAGGGGTACAAAACCCTTTCCAAGGAGTTGGGCCTACCTGTCTCCACTGTTGGGAGCATCATCCGGAGGTGGAAGGCTTATGTAACTACTGTTAGCCTTCCACGGCCTGGACAGCCTTTGAAAGTTTCCTCCCGTGCCGAGGCCAGGCTTGTCCGAATAGTCAAGACTAACCCAAGGACAACAAGGAAGGAGCTCCGGGAAGATCTCATGGCAGTGGGGACATTGGTTTCAGTCAATACCATAAGTAACGTACTCCACCGCAATGGTCTCCGTTCCAGACGAGCCCGTAAGGTACCTTTACTTTCAAAGCGTCATGTCAAGGCTTGTCTACAGTTTGCTCATGATCACTTGGAGGACTCTGAGACAGACTGGTTCAAGGTTCTCTGGTCTGATGAGACCAAGATCGAGATCTTTGGTGCCAACCACACACGTGACGTTTGGAGACTGGATGGCACTGCATACGACCCCAAGAATACCATCCCTACAGTCAAGCATGGTGGTGGCAGCCAAGGGGCCTGGCAATCTGGTCCGCATCCATGGGAAGATGGATAGCACGGCCTACCTGGAGATTTTGGCCAAGAACCTCCGCTCCTCCATCAAGGATCTTAAAATGGGTCATCATTTCATCTTCCAACAAGACAACGACCCAAAGCACACAGCCAAGAAAACCAAGGCCTGGTTCAAGAGGGAAAAAATCAAGGTGTTGCAGTGGCCTAGTCAGTCTCCTGACCATAACCCAATTGAAAACTTGTGGAAGGAGCTCAAGATTAAAGTCCACATGAGACACCCAAAGAACCTAGATAACTTGGAGAAGATCTGCATGGAGGAGTGGGCCAAGATAACTCCAGAGACCTGTGCCGGCCTGATCAGGTCTTATAAAAGACGATTATTAGCTGTAATTGCAAACAAGGGTTATTCCACAAAATATTAAACCTAGGGGTTGAATAATAATTGACCCACACTTTTATGTTGAAAATTTATTAAAATTTAACTGAGCAACATAACTTGTTGGTTTGTAAGATTTATGCATCTGTTAATAAATCCTGCTCTTGTTTGAAGTTTGCAGGCTCTAACTTATTTGCATCTTATCAAACCTGCTAAATCTGCAGGGGGTTGAATACTACTTGTAGGCACTGTATCTATCTATCTATCTATCTATTCATCTATCCATCTTTCTCTCTATCCATTATCTGTCTATCGATTATCTATCCATTATCTATATTATTTATTTCTGTTCAGCATAAAAAAAACGCAGGGACCAACCTGCGGAAAAAATGCGGCAAAATCGCAGCAAAAACGCATGCGTTTTTCCTGCGGATTTGGTACGGGTTTTCTCTACTTACCTAACAGTCTGTGTGGAGCTGTCCAATTGGATGGACGTCTCCGTTCTCTGGGTCCCGCGCCTCCTCTTTCGGCCATCTTTGTTCTCCTTCTGAAGGAGGACCTGCCTTAGGGCAAATCAAAGTGCGGCTGCGCAGGACCTCACTGTTGGCTAGTGTAGATGACTTAGACCGCGTCATCCACACTAGCTTCAGAAGGAGGACAAAGATGGCCGAAAGAGGAGGCGCGGGACATGGATAACGGAGACGCCCATCCGACCGGACAGCTCCGCACCGACCGTTCGGTAAGTATTATAAACATCCGGTGACAGGTTCCCTTTAAAGAGAATCTGTCAGCAAGTTTTTGCTATGTAAGGTGAGGACAGCATGATGCAAGCGTTAAACAAAAAAAAAACAAAAACAAAAAGCAACTGTACTTTTTTCTGCCTGTAAGAAATTGTTTATATAATTAATGTCTTTATTATCCAGTTGGACACGCCCCCTGCTATGATTGACACCTCACCATCAATGCATAATCTCTATTGAGAGCCTGGGGTGGGTGGGGACAGCTCCCTGGGCTCAGCTACATGCTTAAAACTCAATTGTTTGATTGTGACAAAACGGCTGCATCCAGTAATTAAGTGATACACTGTTGAATTCAGAATCTCTGCCTACATTATGTGGCTAGAGTAAAGTGATTCCCTGCAGGGTATATAATAAAAAACAAACACGCGGCGCCAATCTCAGCGCGTTATCAAAGCGGCTCTCTGGTGCCCTTTTTTTTACTGAAGTTTTATGCACTCACCTTTTGCCACAAAACTTCAGGCATATATGACTTTTCCAAAGTCTCTTTATCCGGGTCTGCTGCTTGCCAAGAGTTTTTAAAATCATTACTACGGGGAGCGCGGCCACTACAGAATTGGTTTACTTCATTTTTACATTATGTGGCTGTCAGATGATGTAACAAAAACTTGCTGACAGATTCCCTTTAATGCAGTTGTGTTTTTTATGTGGGTTTTTTTTCAGGCTTCCTGTAGAAGCCTATAGGGGAATAAATACACCAAGAAATACACAGTTCGACAATGTCTTTAAAGCGAACTTGTCATGTAAAAAATTGCTATTAACCTGCAGATTAGTAGCGTCATGAAGCTGCCGAGCAACCTCCCTGAGAGTCCCGCTGCCAGGAGAAAATGAACTTCATTCCTCCCGGCAGCCACAGGCTTTCAAGTCATACAGCTGGGCCAGCATGGCTTTAGTTACCACTTAGTGAATTGTGAGAATTGATTGTCACTGCACCCCAAGCACTGACTGACAGCCGGCTCAGCATTAGAGTTATCATGAAATCACATTCACTTCGTTTGATCTATTAAATGCACAAAAAAATTGCAGCGGAAAAAGAGAAAAAGGGGGGATTATGCTACACAAAAACATGGACTAAATGTCTACAACATCGCCAACGAGGATCAGTGATCAGCATTATTGACAGGCAGCTTTGGGGTCATAGGTTCAAATATGACCTAGAGAAAGAGGTGCATGCAGTTTGAAGTTTCTCTATGATACTTCGATAGGTATAGTACCTTGCAAAGTATTCATACCCAGTCAACTTTTCTACATTTTTAACATTACACCCACAAACTTAGAAGTATTTTAGTGGAATCTGATGTGATATAACAACACTAAGTAGCAAGCATTTGTAAAGTTTAAAAGGAAATACATTGTTTTTTGACTTTTTTTTTAACAATACAAATCTGAAAATTGTGGGGTGCATTTGAATTTAGCCCCTATAGTCACCTAATTAGTAAATGGAGTTCCATCTGTGCGTAATTTATTCTCAGTATAACTACAGCTGTTCTTTGAAGGCCTCACAGGTTTACATTATGGATCAAAATCAACAACGAAACCAAGGAACACACCAGACAGGTCAGGGGTAAAGTTGTGGAGACGAGTAAAGCAGGGTTGGTTATAAAACAAAATAACCCAAGCTCTGTAGATCTTATGGGAGGCTGGTTGATGCATCATCCAAAATTGGAAGGATTATGGCACAATTGCAAATCTACCAAGACATGGCCATCCACCTAAATCGACATCCGAAACGATGAGACCAGTAAGTAGAGAAGCAGCCAAGAGGCCCATAGTCACTTTGGAGGAGCTGCAGAAATCCACAGCTCAGGTGGGTGAACCCGTCCAGAGGACAACTATTAGTTATATACTCCACAAATCTGACTTTTATGGAAGAGTGGTAAGAAGAAAGCAATTTTGAGAGCAAGCCAGAAGACGTCTCGTTTGCAAAAAGCCATGTAGGAGACTCCGCTAGAATGTGAAAGAAGATGCTCTAATCAAATGAGACCAAAGTAGATTTTTTTGGGTTAAATGCAAAATGCTATGTGTGGTGGAAAATAAAACACTGCACATCACCCTGAAAACACTATCCCCCACCGTCAACACCGTCAAACATTGTGATGACAGCATCAGGTTGTGGAGATGCTTTTCTTCAGCATGAACAGGGAAGCTGATCAGAGTTGATGGGAAGATGGATGGAGCCAAATACCAGGTAATCCTGGAGGAAAACCTGTTAGAGGCTGCAAAAGACTTGAGACTGAGGTGTAGATTCACCTTCAAGCAGGACAAATAAATATGAAGTAATTATTCTGCCAGATCTACAATAGAATGGTTTAGATCAGGGGTCTCAAACACGCGGCCCGCGGGTCGCATGCGGCCCGTCAGGCTGCTTCATGCGGCCCCCAGGCCCGTGCCCCTGGTCACTATCGCGGCCGGTGCAGGGGCAAAACATTCATCTGACATAAATCGCTGCCAGTGGCTGCGTCCCCTGCACCGGCCGCGATAGTCACCGGGGCACGGCCTGCAGACAGCAAGAAGCAGAGGTGAGGAGCCGAGGGAATGCGGGACAGGTGAGAAGAATGGGGTTTTTTATTTTTTGTGTATGTGAAGGATGGCACATCAACCCCTTAGCGACCTATGACGTACTGGGTACGTCATGGCTCCCTGGTACTTAAGGATCCATGACATACCCAGTACGTCATGGTGAAATCGCAGCCCCGGTGGCTGCGATCGCCGTTTGCAATGCCAATAGCAAATACCTTAGATTCGGGGAGGACGGGACCTCAGGAGGGGTGGTGTCTCCTCCCCGGACCTACGGAGGCTGTGATTGGCTGTGCGGCATTCGTCAGCCAATCACAGCCACTGTAATGTTACAGCCATTGAAAATGGCTGTAACATTGAAATCCAGCCCTGATCAGTGCAGCTGTAGCACCGATCATTGGCCGGAGCTGGGTGACCTCTGTTTCACCCGCCCCCAGCTCTGATTGGAGAGACCGGCCTTGTGACCGCTCTCTCCAATCACTGTGGATCTGGGGCCGGAGACCGCCCCCTCAGCTTCACTCAGGAATCTGTGGGTGGAAGGAAGCCGAGAGCGATCGGTAAATTATAGCGCCCCCTTTCACAGGCCGCCGCCTCTGCCCCCCCCCCCATTACTACAGGATGGGGACATTACTATAAAATAGGGACAAGGTGGGCACATGACTATAGGATGGGGACAAGGTGAGCACATGACTATAGAATAGGGACAAGGTGGGCACATGACTATAGGATGGGGACAAGGTGAGCACATGACTATAGAATAGGGACAAGGTGGGCACATGACTATAGGATGGGGACAAGGTGGGCACCTTACTATAGGATGGGGACAAGGTGGGCACATGTCTATAGAATAGGGAAAGGTGGGCACATGTCTATAGGATGGAGACAAGGTGGGCACATGTCTATAGGATGGGGACATGGTGGGCACATGACTATAGAATAGGGACAAGATGGGCACATGACTATAGGATGGGGACAAGCTGGGCACATTACTATAGAATAGGGACAAGGTGGGCACATGTCTATAGAATAGGGACAAGGTGGGCACATGTCTATAGGATGGGGACAAGGTGGGCACATGTCTATAGGATAGGGACAAGGTGGGCACATGACTATAGAATAGTGACAAGGTGGGCACATGTCTATAGAATAGTGACAAGGTGGGCACATGTCTATAGGATGGGGACAAGGTGGGCACATGTCTATAGGATGGGGACAAGGTGCGCACCTTACTATAGAATAGGGACAAGATGGGCACATGACTATAGGATGGGGACAAGGTGGGCACATTACTAAAAGATGGGGACATTACAAGGATGGGCACAATACTATTGGATGGGGACATTAGAGTAGGGACAAGGCTATAGGATGGGGACAAGGTGGGCACATTACTATAGGATGGGGAACATTACAAAAAGATGTTGGCCAAAATTTCTATATTGTGATAACTGTAAGACTATTAGTTACAAGAAAGGGATAAAATGTAAAAAAAAACAAAATAAGGCATGACTTTTTTTTTTACCATTAATTTTTTTTTTATATTTAACCAAAGAATGTGCACATTTGTCATAATAAACAAGTGAAAAATGTTCAAAATCAGTCATCCAAAGGTGTGTAAAAAAATATATATGGTATATGGTACCAATAAAAATGTCACTTTGTCCCGCAAAGAATGCGGCCCCCCAAATTATTTTTTTCCTCTGTGCGGCCCATACACCCAGCCGAGTTTGAGACCCCTGGTTTAGATCAAGGCATATTTATGTGTGTGAATGGCCCAAGTAAGGTCCAGACCTAAATTCCATTGAGTATCTGTAGCAAGACTTAAAAATTGCTGTTCACAGACGCTCTCCATCTATTATCACTGAGCTAGAGCTATACTGCAAAGAAGAATGGAGAAAATTTCCAGTTTATAGATGTGCAAAGCTGTTAGCGACATAAACTAAAATTACTGCTTTTGGGGTAAGTTTTAACTCAGGGGTCTAAACACAAATGAATGTAAACATATTCAGATTTATATTTTTAAAATAGTTAGAAAATCGTGTAATTTCCTTTACAATTCACAAATACTTTCTACTTTGTGTTGGTACATCATACAGTGTGTCCACCCATATCCTGTCCACTGCCATTAACTTGAGAATGGCGGCAGCTATAGGCATAGAAGTGGTGTCTAGGTATAGTAAAGTAGCCATGCACTACGCAATGAAACCACCTATAGCGCCACTTTGTGGAAAACAACAGAGTTAGCATTTTTATCTCGAAAACGGAAGGAAGATAGACAAAAAAAAGTTAATTAAAAAATTGTAGGGCATCATCGATTCAATACGAATCGACATCTTGCATGCAGAAATGCTATGATATGAAACCCATAACCCCCCCCCAAAACATTGAATGCTGGTCACACATATGGCGCTCATTTAACTTTGATGCTCAAAGTGGCCACTGTCAGCTGCAATGCACATCTGGACTCTGGACAGCATACTGTATCTTGCTGCACGTTTGCACAAGCATCTGTAATACTTCGTTGTAGGTCCGGCAATGTTGGTGGAGGGGTCGCATACACATGCTGTTGGGGTCAGGTCAGGTGAGCGTGGAGGCCACTCCACGCAACCACCATACCCAGTGACTTGTAGGAAGGTCTCCATGAGGTATCGCTTCACGTCCGCACACTTGTGAGTTTTACACGTTCTAATCATAGCATTTCTGTATGCAAGGTGTCGATTTGTATTGAATTGATGATGCCCTACAACTTTGTAATTCAGTTTTTTTGTGTATCTCGTTCCATTTTCGAGATAAAAATGCTAACTGCGTTGTTTTCCACCAGGTGGCGCTATAGGTAGTTTCACTGCGTAGCACATGGCTACTTTACTATACCTCGAAACCACTTCTATGCCTACAGCTGCCGCCGTTATCAAGTTAATGGCGGTGGACAGGATATGGGTGGACACACTGTATAAAAATCCAAATAAAATCAAATAAAATACATTAAGAGGGGTTATCTGGTCTAAAATGATGAGTCTGCAGACTTCTGAATTCTCCCAGCGATACACCTACGATAGCTGTTGGATGAAAGCTTGTACGACCAAAAGCTCTCTCTCCTACTCCCCCATACACATGGATGTTACGCTTGGCCGAGGGTTCACTTGTTTTCCATAAGGAAAGCGGAGAACATCTGTATCTGACAGTGCTGGTTGCAGCTCGTTTCGGAGAACAAAATTTTAAATTTAAGCTACTCACACTTATTTTCTCCCCAGAGCGTCTGTCAGGGGACAGTCATATCAAGACCTTTCTCCCTTATAAATGATCAAGAAAGTCGTTGGAACACATGATCATTCTCCATCCTGTCACATTTGTCGCAGCCCATCCGTATTTATGTGAGGGGATGCGATCACCTGACAAAAGAGCATTTGCTCATTTATCAGCTAATCGCTGGGACTATTAACATTTGTTCTGGAGATCAATAGTCCATGTAAAAGGCCTCGTAACCAATTATTTTGAGGTTAACAAGGAAGAGAGAAAATTGTAGCAATAACTGTGTAATGTAAATGTATGCATTTAGCCAAAGAGATTTTTATTGAAGGTTTGTTAAGTTTCTAATTATTTACATTTTCGATGAGACAGTAGTAGCAGTTTAACCACTGACAACATTTTCTCCTATCCTCCAATTCTAAGAAAATAACAGGACAGTTCCAGATGTAGGTCAAGAAGAAGAATTTGACTGTAAACTCAAAATGTATCTGTTTTTATGCTTAAGTAAGTGGGTTAGAGAACATTTGTTGGTAGGGAGAGCAAAAGCTGTGCTACAAAGATGTGCGTGAAGGTGAAGAATGAGGTGTCTGCAAACATTCCACAAATGCAGTTAGATGACGCTACAAGCCAAATATATCATTCACCGATATGGCAACTGACCAAGAAGAAAAAACCAAAACAAGTCCTGATATTCGTTCTTAAAGGGAATCTGTCACCAAGGTTTTGCCACCTAATCTGAGAGCAGCGATGTGTCACTTACTGGGTTGTTTAGTGTAGCTTTGAAGAAAAAAAAAAATCACAGTTTGATGAGCAGTAGATTATCATTAGAGGACTACTTGGCGTGCTGCCAGATAGTCCAGCATATTCATCAGCTTCGTATAACTGCTAGATCTGCAGAAGAGAAAACATTAATTTCATCAAAATTACAGAAAACAGCCCAGTAAGTGACACATCGCTGGAATCAGAGTCTCGGTCTCTACTCTATGCTGCTCTTTGATGGAGTAGCAAAAACCTGATGACAGATTTCCTTTGACCCCTTCACGACCTTGGATGCATATATACATCCTAGGTCGTGTCCCCCAGTAACCGCTGGCTCCGGTGGTGAACCTGCGGTAATCCTCGCACATGTTTGCTGATCCGAGCAGCAGACACGTGCGGCTAACAGGCGTGGGTGGATCAGAGATCCACCCATGCCTGCTTACCTTTGAGATTGCGCTGTCAAAACTTGACAGCTTGATTTAAATGGCCATGGCAGGGATCGTGCCATTCCCTGCCGTCATCAGTGTCCACATGACAAAATCACAAGGCGCCATGGAGCTGCCATGGTAGAGCGAGGTCAGCTGACGCTAGCACGATGCATTTCCTGCGACAGCCAACAAAGCGCTGGCACTCACAGGAACAGTGCATTGTTCTGATCAGCACAAGTGGTCGGACACTGCAGTGACAGTCCTCTAGGGAGACTAGTAAAGTCAATAAAAAAATTAAAAAAAAGTTTTAAAAAATGATAAAAAATTAAAAAAATCTAAAAGCCCAAATTACTTTTTTTTCTTGCCGCAACGGTGCATTGAAATGCAATAACAGGCAATAAAAATATTGCATCTACGCAAAAATGGTATAATTAAAATCGCCAGCTCAAGACGCAAAAAATAAGCCATCACTGAGCCCCAGATCCCGAAAAAGGAGAATGCTACAGGTCTCAAGAAATGGTGACAAAAGCACTATTCTTTTTTTGGACAAATTTCTGAAGTTTTGTTTCACTTAATTAAAAGTAAAACTATACATGTTTGGTATCTATAAACTCGTACTGACCTGAGGAATCATAAACACAGGTCAGTTTTACCATATGGTGAACACCGTGAATAAAAAATACCCAAAACAATTGTGCAATTGCACCTTTTTTTGCAATTTCACAGCACTTGGAATTTTTTGGCTGTTTTCCAGTATACTATTTGGTAAAACTACTGGTTTTATTCAAAAGTACAACTCATCCAGCAAAAAAACAAGCCCTCATATTGCAAGATTGATGGAAAAAATGAAAAAGCTATGGCTCTGAAGAAGGGGCGGAAAAAACAAAAAAAAAACAAAACAAAACAAAAAAAAAACCCACGCTGGGGGTGAAGGCAGCAGGTAGTAAAAACATTAACTTTACAAACTGCTAGTCCAAACTATTTTGAATGGTAGGATACATTAAGACTAGTTTAAAAAAAATGTATAAATATAATGTGTAAAGGCTAGGTTCACTCAAATGCGTGACTTTTCAGGTCAGTCAAGTCAGTGTGCAGTGGTTTGCTGAAAACACAGACCGGTCCAGGTGCTATTAACTGGTTCCCAACCAGCAGATGGGTACCAGTTCATATTCTGCAATGCTAATTTTCATCAAACTGATCTCGCAGGGTGCTACAAGTGTCCTCACGAGATCAACAGCAGGAGTGGGCTGAACTACTTAGCTCCTGCTGGGTTCGATGACAGTGCCCATTCCTCTATGTACAGAGGTCAATAGTGACTGCAGCATCTAAATGATTATACAGTAGGAGTGGCCTCCGTCACCCACCAGCCCCTCAATACGTGATTGTGGGTGTCGATAAACTATTATGGCAGCTTTGTGCCTAACAATGGCTGCCATCTTAGTACTCCCAATAGAATCTGCCTAAAGGCCGCTTTACATGCTGCAATGTATCTTATAATGTGTCGGCGGGGTCACGTCGTAAGTGATGCACATCCGGCATCGTAAGGTACATTGCAGTGTGTAACAGCTACGTGCGATTGCGATTGAACGGTAAAACGTTCATCGCACGCACATCGTTCATTTCTCTAGAATTGAACGTCAGATTGTTCATCGTACCCGTGGTAGCACACATCGATGAACAGATTAACAGATCTTACCTGCGGCTCCCGGCCAGCAATGTGGAAGGAAGGAGGTGGGCGGGATGTTTATGTCCCGCTCAGCTACGCCCCTCTGCTTCTATTGGCCGGCTGCCGCGTGATGTCGCTGTGACGCCGAACGTCGCTCCCACTCCAGGAAGTGGACGTTCGCCGCCCACATCGAGGTCGTATGGATGGGTAAGTACGTGTGACGGGGGTTAATAGTTTGTGCAGCATATTCAACAAAATTGAACATGCCGCACATACGATGGGGGCGGTTAAGATCGCATACGATATCGTATGCTGGATCGTAAGGTGTAAAGCAGGCTTAAGGCACAATCAAATAAAGCGCCTGTCAGTAATTGGCTGAGAGGCAGAATACACTGAAAACAGAAGTTCTGCAGTGTATGATAGGAGTGACCGAGCTCACTGATGTCAAGGCCTCTACTGGAAATAAAACAAAAAGTAAAAAATAAAATGTTTACAAATTTATATAAAAAAAAAAGTTAAAAAAATGTCAATGGCCTGATTTACCTGTTAAAATGCTTTATAAATGTAAAACAATAATAATAATAAACAAATATGCAAGTTACTGGTATTGCTGCTTCTGTAATGACCCAAACTATTCAATTCAGATATTATATAAAGGGAATCAGTTACCAGGTTTTTTTGCTATGTAATCTGAAGACCGCATGCTGTA
Source organism: Anomaloglossus baeobatrachus (assembly GCF_048569485.1). Classification (NCBI taxonomy): domain Eukaryota; kingdom Metazoa; phylum Chordata; class Amphibia; order Anura; family Aromobatidae; genus Anomaloglossus; species Anomaloglossus baeobatrachus. The sequence continues at coordinate 480,707,516 of NC_134356.1, forward strand.
GGAGTTAACACGGAGCTTTCAATTATGTGTCTCTTATTACATTGTGTGCAGTCGTTTACCTGCAATGTTTATTTTAGCTTTAAGACATCATTGCCAGACTGAGTGATATCAACAAGGGTGTCTAGGTGTATAACTCATTTCATAAAAGGGAATACAAAACAACATACTAACAAGGCATAGATAAATCTTGTGAAGAAAAGAACAGTGATAATACAAAAAATGTCTTCAAAAGACAGTTTTTTTTCTAGTTACAGTTTACCGATCGGATTAATTTATATTTTGATAAATCAGACTTTTACAAAGGCAGCAATTAATGTTTAATGTGGTAAAAGGGAGGATTTGAATTTTTAAAAACATTTTTTTTCTATTTTGTCCTGCATTTAATAGTCAAATTATGGGACTTGAACCTGCAATGGTCTGATCACTTGTTCTATATACAGCACTGCTACAGCAATAATCTCTGGAGCCAGATTCTCATGCAAATCAGTGTTCGGCCCATAGCCTGGAAGTTGAAACAGCACATTTACATAACAAGTGGATTCCTCTGAAACAAGGCATCGGATCACAGATGTCAAGATGTCATTTTGTTCCACTTATTAGGCCTAAGCCACATGGCATGAAAATCGGTGTGAGTGGAGTGCGGGGAAAAAAAAAAAAAAAAAAAAAAAAATCGCATTCCACTCGGACCAATATTAGCCTGTGTGTCAGCACACATGACCCTAATCGGACCGAGAAAACAATTGCAGCATGCTCCGACTGTAATGCAATCCTTAGATTCTCTCGCACCTATTCAAGTGTATGGGGCGAGAGAAAAATCGCACTGCACTCGCGGTACACCGGTGTACTGCAAGTGCAGGATGAGAATGGCAATAGCCGGCAACGGAGGATATATGATAGATTTTGAGTCTGACCCTGTTCCTCCATTCCCAAGGATAGCATTAGTCTGAATAGAGCAGTGGTCAAGCATATGTCCTGCGAATCTACTCCAAGTTAAAAAGCATTGCCAGAAACTGCTGCCGTTCTGATAAGTACTAGAAGCATTCGTAGACATAAATAGTACTAGCACACAATTGTTACAATTGTAGAAATTCAACTAAAAAAAAGTTGGGTTCAAGAAAGCGACTATATTACAGCTATTTGCTTCCACTGTGTAGAGCAGTTTTTCACGGCGCAGCAGGACTCCGGGCCCCTCCAGCAGCCCCCTTTTATTAAGATGTATGTGTTATACAGTTTCCCTGCACATAAGAGCAGCGGATCAGGATCTAGGGATCAATAAGGGTACTGTAAAGTGAGGTCACATCCCAGTGAGAATGCACCCACTCCATAATAAAATGAAGGCTAGTGATAACCCATCACTTTATGATAGATCAACACATTTTGACACCCCCACCCACCTACCCCACATTAAAAATCCTATGTCAACTGTAAAATTATTGGTTTCCTCTTAACTGCGAGGCTATGTTCCAACGCTGAGTATTTAGCATTTCTGCATCTATTAGCATAATTGGGCTACTTGCATTTTTTTCCTTTGCATTCGTTAGTGTGTATTTAAAATACATTCTATTGCGTTTTAGGACAGCCTACTAGACTTAAGTCCCAAACCATGGGTTATACGGAGTATTCTCACAAAACATTAGTCTGTTCAACTCCTCCTGCTCTATAACATGGTGCAAGATTGGATGGAATTTAATGGTGACAGGTCCCCTTTAAATGGAATCTGTCAACAGGTGTTTGCTACCCCATCTGACAGCAGCATAATGTCAAGAGAGAGACCCTGATTCCAGCGAATATGATTATGAAGTTCTATAACCCCTCCACACGACTGATTGGCAGCTTCCTGTGTGCACTGTATATGGTCAGAAAGCTGCCTATCAGTCGTGTGGAGGGGTTATACAGGACTCAAGAATATGCTTCTACCTGGAAACAGGCCAAGTAGCATACCTTCCCCAACTGTCCCGGATTCAGTGGGACTATCACGATTTGAGGGCTCAGTCCTGCTGTTCACAGCAATTGTCCTGGCTCCCTCCTCTCAGTGCAGTGAACAAATTAACTCAGTTCAGTGCAAAAATTTAATTCTTCATGGTTTTGGTTTCCTCGGACGAGGCTAGAACTCATGAGCTCTTTGTCCACAGGCAGCTCTAACCATTCAGCCACTGCCTGTATTGAGTAGCATAGGAGGATTTGGTAATCTTGACCTGTATTGCAGGCAGAGAAGCCAGATGCAGAACATTCAGAGATTACCGTATTTTTCGGACCATAAGACGCACTTTTTTCCCCCCCAAATGTTGGGGGAAAGTGGGGGGTGCGTCTTATGGTCTGACTATAAGGTTGCGGGTGCGGGGAATGAGGGTGCCGCGGTGGAGCGGGTCATCGGCGGCACCAGCAGGCTGTAGCAGCCTGAAGCAGCCTGCCGTGACCACGTGGGCCCGCTCATTACATATGCACGCCCATCCTCCCGCCCATCATCTCTCAGCGAAACCGGCGCTGACAGGTGGGCGGGGTGATGGGCATGAAGGGGGGGTGTGCATAATTAGCAGCCGGCCGTGATCACCCCTGGCAACTACAGCCTGGAGTGATCATGTGCGGCTGTATTCACTGCCCCCCGTGCATCATTATCAGCGCGGGGTGCAGTGAATCAGTGTACTCACCCGTCACCGTGTGTGGAGCCGCCCCCCTGCAGCATCGCGTCTTCCTGTCTGTGCCGGCGGTCAGCTGATCTGGACACTAGCGGCGCGCACCGCGATAACGTCATCGCTGTGCGCGCCGCTAGTATCCACCAGAATCGATCAGCTTACCGCCGGCACAGACAGGAAGACGCGATGCTGCAGACAACGGTGACGGCTCCACACAGCGGCGCTGCAGCTGAGACAGAGATCGGTGCTTCAGGGAGTGAGGAAGGGTAAGTATAAACGTTTATTTTTTTTTTCCTGTGCCACAGGATACACGCCATTTACCAGGATGGGGGCATTTCATGAGCAGGATGGATGGGGGCATTTCATGAGCAGGATGGATGGGGGCATTTAATGAGCAGGATGGATGGGGGCATTTCATGAGCAGGATGGATGGGGCATTTCATGAGCAGGATGGATGGGGGCATTTCATGAGCAGGATGGATGGGGCATTTCATGAGAAGGATGGATGGGGGCATTTCATGAGCAGGATGGATGGGGGCATATCATGAGCAGGATGGATGGGGGCATATCATGAGCAGGATGGATGGGGGCATATCATGAGCAGGATGGATGGGGGCATTTCATGAGCAGGATGGATGGGGGCATTTCATGAGCAGGATGGATGGGGGCATTTCATGAGCAGGATGGATGGGGGCATTTCATGAGCAGGATGGATGGCGGGCATATCATGAGCAGGATGGATGGGGGAATTTCATGAGCAGGATGGATGGGGGCATTTCATGAGCAGGATGGATGGGGGCATTTCATGAGCAGGATGGATGGGGGCATTTCATGAGCAGGATGGATGGGGGCATTTCATGAGCAGGATGGATGGGGGCATTTCATGAGCAGGATGGATGGGGGCATTTCATGAGCAGGATGGATGGGGGCATTTCATGAGCAGGATGGATGGGGGCATTTCATGAGCAGGATGGATGGGGGCATATCATGAGCAGGATGGATGGGGCATTTCATGAGCAGGATGGATGGGGGCATTTCATGAGCAGGATGGATGGGGGCATATCATGAGCAGGATGGATGGGGGCATTTCATGAGCAGGATGGATGGGGGCATTTCATGAGCAGGATGGATGGGGGCATATCATGAGCAGGATGGATGGGGGCATTTCATGAGCAGGATGGATGGGGCATTTCATGAGCAGGATGGATGGGGGCATTTCATGAGCAGGATGGATGGGGGCATTTCATGAGCAGGATGGATGGGGCATTTCATGAGCAGGATGGATGGGGGCATTTCATGAGCAGGATGGATGGGGGCATATCATGAGCAGGATGGATGGGGCATTTCATGAGCAGGATGGATGGGGGCATTTCATGAGCAGGATGGATGGGGGCATTTCATGAGCAGGATGGATGGGGCATTTCATGAGCAGGATGAATGGGGGCATTTCATGAGCAGGATGGATGGGGGCATATCATGAGCAGAATGGATGGGGGCATATCATGAGCAGGATGGATGGGGGCATATCATGAGCAGGATGGATGGGGGTATATCATGAGCAGGATGGATGGGGGGTATATTATTAGCAGGATGGGGGGTATATGAGCAGGATCATATACAAGGCAGGAGGATCCTTATCAGAATGGGGTACCTTAGTAGAGAATTTGGGGACATTACCCCCATAACAGTGTCAGCAGCAGATCCTCGCCCCATAACAGTGTGTCATGACCATATTTTTTGGTTAAAATTTTATTTTCCTATTTTCCTCCTCTAAAACCAGGGTGCGTCTTATGGTCAGGTGCGTCTTATAGTCCGAAAAATACGGTATATATACATATATATATATATATATATATATATATATATATATATATATATATATATATACAGTCAGGGCCAGAAATATTTGGACAGTGACACAAGTTTTGTTATTTTAGCTGTTTACAAAAACATGTTCAGAAATACAATTATATATATAATATGGGCTGAAAGTGCACACTCCCAGCTGCAATATGAGAGTTTTCACATCCAAATCGGAGAAAGGGTTTAGGAATCATAGCTCTGTAATGCATAGCCTCCTCTTTATCAAGGGACCAAAAGTAATTGGACAAGGGACTCTAAGGGCTGCAATTAACTCTGAAGGCGTCTCCCTTGTTAACCTGTAATCAATGAAGTAGTTAAAAGGTCTGGGGTTGATTACAGGTGTGTGGTTTTGCATTTGGAAGCTGTTGCTGTGACCAGACAACATGCGGTCTAAGGAACTCTCAATTGAGGTGAAGCAGAACATCCTGAGGCTGAAAAAAAAGAAAAAATCCATCAGAGAGATAGCAGACATGCTTGGAGTAGCAAAATCAACAGTCGGGTACATTCTGAGAAAAAAGGAATTGACTGGTGAGCTTGGGAACTCAAAAAGGCCTGGGCGTCCACGGATGACAACAGTGGTGGATGATCGCCGCATACTTTCTTTGGTGAAGAAGAACCCGTTCACAACATCAACTGAAGTCCAGAACACTCTCAGGGAAGTAGGTGTATCTGTCTCTAAGTCAACAGTAAAGAGAAGACTCATATATATATATATATATATATATATATATATATATTCATATTCTAGATATCTATCTATCTATATATATGTATAAACACACACTCACGCACACACGCACGCACGCACCTCTATATAGGTGAAGGAAAAAGTCAGATTCTTTTGTTCCTTTACAACCACTATAAAGAAATAAGCAAACAAAGTTACAAAAAATATATATAATTTTTTTAACCCTCCTTGGAATTAAACCATGTTCCAAGCAGCCCTATCTGTTGAGCCACAAGCACCAATGGTGTCAGAGGAAGGATTTGATAAAGCTGAAGCTGCAGCCTCTTACTACACTTCAGATTACACTGGACATAGAGATTAATTGTACAGAGCAACATCTCTAGGTCTTATGTTCTAGAGGGATAGTATAAGAAATTATATTTCTATTCTAATAAAACTAAAAATACTAAAAGCAATTAGAACAATATAATTTGGATTGCACTTTTTTACAAAATAATAAACATCACAAATCAACATATAATAGGGTCATATTTGCTGTCCCTGTAATTGGAACTACTTGAACAACAGAACAATCAGATTATTTGTGGGGATCGGTAAATGGCGTAAAAATATGGCGCAACTGATTATTTTTCTCTATTAAACCCATAAAAAAAATAATAAAAATATATCGCTGAGGCAGTGTTCACACGTAGCTTAAGTCCTGCATTTTTTCTCCAGGTGTCTGCTCCGCACAACGCAATAACAATCTTCTCTGATTATTGTGTGCTTGCGGTGCTTTTATACGCGTTTTCCCTGTCATTTGTTACATGTTTGGTGCAGATAAGGATCCTGGTTTTAAATGCATTTTAATACTACAGAAAAGCTTTGATTCAGCATTTTACAGCATTGTTTTGCTTGCGTTTCATTTCAGGTGCCACAAAAGCCTATAGAGGAAAAAAAAAAAACACAAGCGCACAGTTCAGCAACGTCTTTAGACACTCAGCGGGCGGAGATTTCATGACGTTTCATCCATTTTGCATGGACATTTAGTCCGTTTTCACATTGTGTAAATGCTGCATTTTTTCTGCTTTTTTTTTTTTTTTTTTACACATATTTTGCTGTGTTTAACGGTCCAAGCAAAGTGGATGTGATTTCATGAAAAGACGCCTCTGAACTCTGCAGCTTTGGTGGTTTTTTTTCTCTAGAGGTTTCTATGTGGAGCTTAAAAAAACAAAAAAAACACATGGAAAAAACTGCATTTATTTTTAATCAAAGCTTTCCTGTACTATAAAAACACTTACAAACGCACCTTCACATCTGCACCAAAAACGATTAAATAATGGGGAAAAGGCATAAAAAATGCAGCAAAAATGCAATAACCAGAGAAGATGGTTACTGTGTAGTTTGGTGCAGACAATTGCAGAAAACAAAAACCACCGGATTTCTGCAACGTGTGAACACTGTCTTATAGACACAAAAAAGCCACATGATATATAGTGAAGCTTATATAAATATTAGAACGTTCTGGCTGCTATGAATGAACATTTACTGAACACCCCTTACTGCGAAATGGGTGTGGCTTGGGACGTGGTCAAAGCTTGTCGCGGCACACTGCGCCCGCCACATACTTTGTCCCTCTTTCTCTTCTTCAAAAGTTGGGCGTTATGCAAGTAGTTCTCTAATTAATATAAAAAAAATACACTAAGCAGCCCAGTAAGTGACATCACAGGAATCAGAATCTGTCTCTCATTATGCTGCACTCAGATTAGGCGGCAAAAACTTGGTGACATACCCCCTTTAACCCTAAATGTTCCACTATTTTGGGACATAGCTATGAGAATTTACATCTATTAAGCCACCAAAGGTCAGGCACTAACAACTGGTGTAATGAAAGAACCAACCAATGAAAGTTGGCCAGCCCTTATTACAAAAACTTTTTGTGGAGCGGAAGTCAGCTTTGTACAATAAATTAAATATCTGCAAACCATTTATTCACAGTTTCTTCGAGTTAAACATCTTATATATTTTCAGTTTTCCTATGGGATTACTCCATTACATGAAGGCTATAAACCGCTGAGGCATTCTTTAGAATATCTGTCTGGAGAGCTTTAACCAATAACATCCACTGTTTATTAGGGAATCTGATGTGACAGACCAGTAAGCTTTTGATAAGAGTGATATTTCCTATTCTGATTTCGGTTAAGGTACCGTCACACTAAGCAACTTACCAGCGATCCCAACAACGATAGGGATCGCTGGTAAGTTGCTAGGAGGTTGCTGGTGAGCTGTCACACTGCGACGCTCCAGCGATCCCACCAGCAACCTGACCTGGCAGGGATCGCTGGAGCGTGGCTACACAAGTTGCTGGTGAGCTCACCAGCAACCAGTGACAAGCCCCCAGCGCAGCGTGGAAGATGCTGCGCTTGGTAACTAAGGTAAATATCGGGTAACCAACCCGATATTTACCTTGGTTACCACCGCACGCAGCTACACGTGCAGAGAGCAGGGAGCAGCGCACACTGAGCGCTGGCTCCTTGCTCTCCTAGTTACAGCACACATCGGGTTAATTACCCGATGTATGCTGCAGCTAAATGTGCACAGAGCAGGGAGCAGCGCACAATGCTTAGCGCTGGCTCCTTGCTCTCCTAGTTACAGCACACATCGGGTTAATTAACCCGATGTGTGCTGCAGCTACATGTGCACAGAGCAGGAGCCGGCACTGACAGTGAGAGCGGAGGAGGCTGGTAACCAATGTAAATATCGGGTAACCAAGGACAGGGCTTCTTGGTTACCCGATGTTTACATTGGTTACCAGCCTCCGCAGAAGCCGGCTCCTGCTGCCTGCACATTTAGTTGTTGCTGTCTCGCTGTCACACACAGCGATCTGTGCTTCACAGCAGGACAGCAACAACTAAAAAATGGCCCAGGACATTCAGCAACAACCAACGACCTCACAGCAGGGGCCAGGTTGTTGCTGGATGTCACACACAGCAACATCGCTAGCAACGTCACAAAAGTTGTTCGTTAGCAGCGATGTTGTTAGCGATGTTGCTTAGTGTGACGGGGCCTTTAGGCGATATGTAGTCACAAAGACTTTGTAAACCATTGAATATACCAATGGCTGCACATATATACAGATGATCTCCATATTTTATGACTAAGGGCTTGTATGCTAGAAACAAGTCAGAATAAAAAACAGTTTCTGACAGAATTGCCATGGACATTTCTTTAAGGCCTTGTGCGCACACTGCATTTTTACCCGCGGTTTTGCTGCAGAAATTCCTTGAGAAATGTTTGTAATCTTTCTGCAGACATTTCCCAGCAAAACCTATGGGGAAAAAAATAGCTGTGCGCACTGCGTTTTTTTCTCAAGAAAATTCTTTCTGCAGAATTTCTTGAGAAAATTTCTTGAGAAAATGTGCATGTCACTTCTTTTCCACAGGTACCTGCGATATACCCCCGGTATTTCACTCCATTCACTGTAATGTAATCGCGAAATACCGCAGGTATACCGCAGGTAGCAAATGATGTGCGGTATACCCCCGGTATAGCTGCGATTTACCTGCAGTAATGTTCATCACTGCCTGCGTCTTGCAGGGAAGTGATGTCATTATGACAGGAAGAGGAAGCGGAGCAGAGTAAACACACACGTCACACTCCCTGGACGCCGCACGGAAGCACTTCCGTGTGACCTCAGTCGGGTGCACGTGCAGTCTGTGTCCCGCTCCAGCCCCGCGGCTGCCTGCACTGCAGTGTGTCAGTGTCTGCCCGCAGTATCAGCAGCTTCTCACACTGCAGTGCTGGCAGCCACGAGGATGACGAGCGCTGCTGTCAGGTTAGATGAGATCATTACCTGCTGTGACTATCTCCTGCTCTGCTGACGTCAGTGCTGTCACTGCCTTCTATGCCCGTCTCACGATACTGCTGACAACGCGGCGGGCATAGAAGTCAGTGACAGTGCTGACGTCAGCAGAGCAGGAGATCGTCACAGCAAGTAATGATCTCATCTAACCTCCTGACAGCAGCGCTAGTCATCCCCTGCAGTGACCTGGGCTGACCTATTGATGTTAGCTCAAGTCACTGCATTGCACTCCCAGCCAATATGGAACATTCTGTTCTTCATTGACTGGGACAGTGACTATGGTATGGATCGCCGTGGGACCCCCTTAGTGGATTACGCCAGACCTAGAATTGATTGTTCTTTTCAATAAATTGGTGAAAGAGGCAATGTTTCGGGGAGTGTTTTTTCAAACAAAACTTTTTTTGTTGTCCATTTTTTATTTCTTACTGACTGGGTTGGTGATGTCAGGTATCTGATAAACGCGTGACATCACTAACCCCTGGGCCTGATGCCAGGTGACATTACACATTTGGTATTAACCCCAAATATTACCCAGTTTGCCACCGCACCAGGGCATGGGATGAGCTGGGGCGAAGCGCCAGGATTGGCACATCTAATGGATGCGCCACTTCTGGGGCGGCTGTGGCCTGCTATTTTTAGGCTGGGGAGTGTCCAATAACGGTGGACCTCCCTAGTTTGAGAATACCAGACCACAGCTGTCCGCTTTACCTTGGCTGGTGATCCAATTTGGGGGGGACCCCACGTTTTTTGTTTTAAATTATTTATTTAATGTAAAATAACAGAGTGGGGTACCCTCTGTTTTGGATTACCAGCCAAGGTAAAGCTGCCAGCTGTGGTCTGCAGGCTGCAGCCGTCTGCTTTACCCTAGCTGGCTACAAAAGATAGGGGGACCCCACGTCGGGTTTTTTTTTAAAATTTTTTATTTTTTGGCTAAATACAAGGCTAAGCAGCCTTTAGTGCCACATGAAAGTCACTAAAGGCTGCCAGCTTAGAATATGCAGAAAGGTGGGACATTATATAGGTCTTTCTCATCTATTATCTATCTATCCATCCATCTTTCCCTCTATCAATTATCTGTCTGTCTATCGATTATTTATTATCTATATTATTTATTGCAGTTACAGCATAAAAAATTGCAGGGACCAACCTGCGGAAAAACCGCGGCAAAAACGCATGCGTTTTTCCCGCGGTTTTGGTGCGTTTTTTTATCGCAAGTGCGGTAATCTTCAATTCCCAGAAGTTTCTCAAGAAATTTTCCTAAGAAAAATCACTTTTCTAGTGCGCACATAGCCTTAAAATGATGGCATAAAGCTTGTGGATTTTTTAATTCCTATGCGGATCCATTTTTCTCTTCTGCGACCACCACATTGCTAGCCAGGTAGGCTGCAGATGCTTATTTATAATTGATGGCACTAAAGGAGCTATATCATTATGTATACCAGTGGGTACCATATGATTTGCAAGCTAAATTATTAAATCTAATTATTTCCCAATATTACCATCTAATCAAACCAACTATCCCAATGTTCTTGTTATTAACCAATGTGTTAGCAATGCATATCTGCATATCTGAGGAGTGAGCTTTAAGGAGAGACAAGTGTAATAGGGTCTAAGGCCCCTTTCACACATACGTTTTTTGCAGTCAGTCACAATGTCGAATTTACAAAAAAACGGATTTTGCGACTGATGCCGCTGGATCCGTTTTTTTCTCATCGACTTGTATTAGCGATGGATGGCATACATTGTTCAATGGATCCGTTGAAAATTGTTTGTCCGGTGGACGGAGATGACGGCCAAAGTAACATTTTTTGTCATTGTCGAAAAATCAGAGAGCGACGGATCAGTTGCCGTCCGTTGTTTGGTAGAATGGAAGTCTATGGGTGCAGGATACGTCGTAATCCGTCAAATGACGGAATCTGGCGACTGATTCAATTTTTTAAACTGCGCATGCTCCAATTTATTATCAGCCCCCAGCTAGTCGGATCCGTCGAAAAACGAATCCATCGCATCAGTTTGTCAACAATCTGCTACGGATCCATTGAGCCAACAGATTGTGACTGATAAAAAAAAAAACTGATGTGTGAAAGTGGCCTTAACTGCATAGCACCAGTAGTACTGAAGGGAGAGCGCTTACCTGGCAGGGATCGGGACCCACAACCAAAGAGAATCGCTCAATTTCGCGGCTGCAGCCCCTCGGATAGTAAAAAAAAAATCAGGAGACAGGAATTGAGGGGTTAAAATCCGAGCTGTCAATGGATGTGAAGGCAGAGCGGATTTTAACTGTTCAATTCTTGTCTACTGAATTTAAGGATATCTGAGTTATATATGCTCCTGGTTTCTCAAAAGCCCTCAGACATCAACCACCGGTCACTTAAGCCCCCAAATTATGTAAATAGAAGATAAAAATGACAAAACATCAAATTACCCAATCACATAGGAAATGTGGATTATATAATGTATTCTGAAACAAAGGCTCAGAAGTCTGGAATGTATCAAACTTACCTGACAAGCAGGCACTGCTGACTCTCGGCCATAGACAGGGAAAGTGCCTCTATCTGCCGCTTTGCCTACAATAATAGAATACAAAGAATTACTTCAATCTGAATCTGTATAATTCACCATGAGAAGGTTGAGCAAAGCAATAAAATATATTTTAGAAACATGATTGAGGTAAGCGGTCTTTGATTAATTTTACTAGCTAATTGTACCATTAATGTCCACAGCGCTTAATTGGCAAATTTTAAAGCAGCTAAATGCAGACAGTACCCAAGATGGAAAACAGAAAATCATTTTTAGCAATAATTGACAAAACATTAAAGCATGATTTCCGCATGACCTGGAAAACATTTTGTACACCTAGCCACTCGGATTTCGGTCTCCGGCTATGTGCACATGGAGTCTGTCAGTGTTTGGAGCAGAAACTCAAAGCTTTAGAGGAGATGAGATTTGGAGAGTTTTTGCTCATTTTCTGCTCCAAACATTCAAACTCAGCATGCACATAGCATTAAAGTGGTTTTCTAATATCAGAAAACCCCTCTCCTCAACCTGCAGGTTGTTCTTTATACTGTATATTCCTGTTTTCCACTTACGGTTCTTGAGGTCAGCATAGAGTCTACCAGTGTCTGCAGTGATGACATCACGCTACCTGTGCTGCAGATAGTGAGCTCAGCAGCTACTGCAGTCAATTCGTGCAGAGGCACTGATTGGTTGTGGGGCTGACCGTGTGACATCAGTGCTGCAGACAATTACAGACACCGGAAAAAACGTAAAAAAAAAAAAAAAAAAAAAAAAAAAAAGAACAATTTAAGATAAACTGCAGCCAGGGAAAAATAATAATAATAATTATAATAATTAATAATATTTTTATTCATTTATATAGCGCTATTAATTCCACAGCGCTTTACATACATTGGCAACACTGTCCCCATTGGGGCTTACAATCTAAATTCCCTATCTGTATGTCTTTGGAGTGTGGGAGGAAACCGGAGAACCCGGAGGAAACCCAGACAAACACGGGGAGAACATACAAACTCCTTGCAGATGGTGTCCTTGGTGGGATTTGAACCCAGGACTCCAGCGCTGCAAGACTGCTGTGCTAACCAAAATGAAAAACACTATAAATGTTAGATTGTAATAACCAAAAAGAGAACAAAGCAAATAGATAAAATACAATTTTTATTTAGTTACATTTAAAAGCAAGGTTTAAACATCCCTGACGAAGACTCTAATGGCTGAAACACGTGTAGGGACGGGCACCAGCACCAGCAGGAGGAGATGCCACTAGGTAAATCATAATTCTTTTGTTTACTGACATTATCTTTTGTATGATCGTCTACTTCTTTGGCGTTTATACATTACTGTTCAATGTCTGCTCTATTACAATTGGGGTTCTACATTCACACGTGTTTAATGACATTAACGTCTTAAGGTACCATCACACTAAGCAACATCGCTGCTGAGGCACAACTTGCTAGCGATGTTGCTGTGTGTGATATCCAGCAACAACCTGGCCCTGCTGTGAGGTCGCTGGTTGTTGCTGAATGTCCTGGACCATTTTTTAGTTGTTGCTCTCCCGCTGTGAAGCACAGATCGCTGTGTGTGACAGCGACAGAGCAACAACTAAATGTGCAGTGAGCAGGGAGCCGGCTTCTGCAGGCGCTGGTAACCACAGTAAACATCGGGTAACCAAGAAGCCCTTTCCTTGGTTACCCGATATTTACCTTCGTTACCAGCGTCCGCCGCTCTCACGCTGTCAGTGCCGTCTCCCTGCTCCCTGCACACATAGCCAGACTACACATCGGGTAATTAACCCGATGTGTACTGTGGCTATGTGTGCAGGGAGCAGGAGCCGGCACTGGCAGTGTGAGAGCGGCGGACGCTGGTAACGAAGGTAAATATCGGGTAACCAAGGGAAGGGCTTCTTGGTTACCTGATGTTTACCGTGGTTACCAGCATCCGCAGAAGCCGGCTCCCTGCTGCCTACACACGTAGCAGAGTACACATCGGGTAATTAACCCGATGTGTACTGTGGCTAGGTGTGCAGGGAGCCAGCGCTAAGCGGTGTGCGCTGGTAACCAAGGTAAATATCGTGTTGGTTACCCAATATTTACCTTAGTTACCAAGCGCAGCATCGCTTCCACGTGTAGCGACGAGCGATCCCTGCCAGGTCAGGTTGCTGGTGGGATCGCTGGAGCGTCGCTTAGTGTGACATCTCACCAGCGACCTCCTAGCAACTTACCAGAGATCCCTATCAGGTTGTATCGTTGTTGGGATCACTGGTAAGTTGTTTAGTGTGACTAGGCCTTTAGTGTACAGTATTCTTTTAGTAGTGCCATCCATTTGCCCCTGTACAATTGTATCTCTTTTCGCTCCCTCCTGCTGTTCCTTGTTGGTGCCTACTTGTCACTTTGTTTAAACCTTGCTTTTAAATGTAACTAAATAAAAATTGTATTTTATCTGGCTATTTGGTTATTTCTATGCACTTTTCTGCACATAGCCTGGGCTGATTGCCCTCTTTATCACCATGCTTGGGGTTTATCATTTGAATTCCAATATTTAGTTATGACTTCCCCGTTGTATTGGCATTTTTTGTTAAATGTTAGATTGAGTAAATTAACCTAATGAACTAGCTACCATTGAACCTTTTTTTTTTTTATTATATGTAGCAGATTTTTTTTTTTTTTTTTTTTTTTAGAAACTCCACTTAACTACAGAATAGCCTTAGGTAGGTTGATGCCAATCAATTCACAATGCTCAGGAAAAATGGCAAGATTTTTTTTTTTAATCAATAAAATATATCAAATTAAACAGAACTGGTCATGCACAAAAAAAACCTCAAAATCCTTTTAACCTGCAGATATGAGAGCGTTTTGACGCCGTGTAGCCACAGCAAAGAGCCCTGCTGTAGGGAGGAAATTATCTTTATGCCTCCCTGCAGCCTTGGGCTTTCAGTCAACTCTCCGTGCACAATGAGTGTCAGCTATAAGCATGTCACGTTACTAAGAGCCATCTCAGGCTCACGACACACAGAGTAGTGACAAACCATTGCGCCCCTATGACCGTAAGCCCAAGGCTGCCGGGAAGAATAAAGATCATTTCCTCTCCGAAGCCAATCTTAGTCCGGTGGCTGCATGACGTCAGAACACTAGTAAGCTGCAGAGTAATAGTGTTTTTTAACATGATTGGTTCATTTTAAGAACTTTATTTAAACAATCCTTTTTGGGGATAAAGTAGAATGCATATTTTAATTACATTATTTATACAAGCTTTTATTAGCTGAGAAATGTGAAATTAGAAAAAATTTGTATAGCAATGCAGACTAAACAAAAACTTGCTATTATGGCTACCTGGACCAGTAGCCATCACTAAGATTAACAATACATTGTACAAATCAGTCCTCACTAGTTGGAGCACTCACATCTTTGCCATTGTAGTAAGAATACACAACATTCCGATCATGCGGGAAAACAAACCCCCGACTTTGCAGAATGACTAAGTAGCATGAATCACACAGCTCACTTTCACCAGTGTCAGCATTTCTTTGCACACAGAATGATGGGAAACAGCATTAGCCAAAGTATGGCAGAAACCAAAAAGATTTCAGAACAGATACTTCTACTGTGATTACTCTGTGGATTAGATTTGGATGAACGTTCTAGAGGTTTTCCAATCATGAGCTGTTTGGTTGTTATATCACTTACCATTATACACTTATTAAGAATGATATGCTGCACCTCCAAGTCACATGTGACCACCCATTCCGGGGGACATCATATCCACGTGCCCACAGTAACTGTCTGCTGTGTGTGAAGTGGTTAGTTCCACTAAAAGCAGTCACATGAGAAGGAGATGACAAAGCTGTTTACATGTGGTTGTAATGTCCCAGAGCAGTGGCACAGAGCCAGATCGGGCACATGATGGATACCACTGGGCCATGGTAGGTCTCAGAGCCTTCAGTTTGAGGAGACAAATAGCACTGTCAGATATATGGGCATATGCACACCAAACTCTCCACCACAGCATATGTTATGGTGAAAGAAAGATCGGGAATGCTGAATTTCTCACTGGAAATATGTTGATATCAGGGGAGTCAAGCGTGTATGGGTGAGGGTCTGGAAGAATAGCTCGAAGGTGCTTGTTCCCCCTTATAATAAATGGAGTAACAGATTGGATGCCCGACCACTGCTCCATTTATTCTCTGTAAGGATCCTGGAAAAAGCAGAATGCCGTGCTCCATAAGGAATAAATAGAGTTGAGATGTGCATGTGCACTGCAGCTACGTTCTGACAGAAGGAAAAAAAAAAGTCATTTAGTTTGGTGACCAGTGTTGGCAAATACAGCTGCCTTTTTTTGAAAAAAATGTTTTGTCATTTTGCTTGTAGTCTAGGGACTTAATGGGGACCCTTGACGTGGGTTGCGAGCAAGAGTATTTTGGCCAAAATATCAACTAATACCTTATTGAATGTATTTTACTGCTTTTTCTTCTATGCAGGATGCAGCCAGGTCCATCCATTGCTATGATTAAGAGTGTTGTATACGAGGGGCTACTGATAAGTCTTTGGGTTTACCCAGAAAGAAACGAGATAGGATGATGATACTTTACATTTATTCCACATACTCTCCACTGATTTCAACACACTTCTTACATCAGTATTCAAAGTTCTGTAAGCCTAGCAAAAAGAAGGATTTTGGTTGTGCCTCAAACCAGGCATCAGTAGCAGCCCTGGCATCAGAAATGGTGTGAAATTTGTTACCCTTGAGGCGTTTCTTCAGGTTTGGAAACAGGTGATAGTCGAAGGGAGCTAGATCTGGTGAATAAGGTGGATGGTCAACCAGCTGGAAGCCCAACTCTGCCAGTTTTGCCGTGGTCGCTTGTGCAGTGTGAGCGGAGCCGTTGTCTTGCAGGAACAAGATTTCTTTGGACAGCTTGCCGCACCTTTTGGCCTTCAGAGTTGCCTTCAATTGGTCCAAAAGTTCAATGTAATACCTTCCATTGATGGTGGAACCCTTTTGAAGGTAGTCCACTAGTAGCACACCCTTATCTCAGAACACAGACTCCATCACCTTAGTGGCGGATATTTGCACCTTGAACTTCGTTGGACGAGGAGAATCACTGTGCCTCCACTCTTTTGACTGCTGCTTGTTTCAGGGTCATAAAAATAAATTCAGGTTTCATCCATAGTGACCAGTTGATCTAGGAAGTTCTTATCGGTCCGGAAACGCTTACAAATGGACCGGAAAGTTTACACGTTTTAAGTTTTCAAGTTTCAAGTTTTCGCATGCTTCTCTTATCTGTTAAAGATTTGGGGATCCACTTTACATATAGCTTCCTCATGTCCAAATTGTCATGGATAATGACATACAAGTTCACAGGAAATCCCCATGATATCTGCTATTGCTTTAGCTGAAATTCGTTGATTCTCCAGTATGAGGTTGTGCACAGCATCGATGATCTCCGGAACAACAACAACTCTCGGTCGTCCAGAACATTCCTCCTCATTGCTGCTGAACTGACCCATTTAAAATTGACAACCCAGTTCTTAACTGTATAATATGAAGGGCATTGATCCTCTTTTCTCTTGGTGTCAGAGACATTGCTCTCTCTTGGATCTCTTCATACCTTTCCAACCGCACTTTTAGTGTCTCCCACTCAACCTCTTCATCCCACCCTCTCTCTGTTGGTGTCCCTCAAGGCTCTATCCTGGGACCCTTACTCTTTTCCATCTATATATTTGGTCTGGGACAACTCAAAGTCCCATGGCTTTCAGTACCACCTATATGCTGAGGACACTCAGATCTATCTTGCTGGACCAGGTCTCATGTCTCTGATGTCCATAATCCCAGATTGAGCTTTAGGAAGTGAGAGGAAAAGGAGGACAATATGGCCGATAAACAATGTGGCCAAAACTGAACTCATATTTCCTCCATCTCACTTACACTCCCTAACTGATCTATCTATTACAATAAACAACATCACGCTCTCCCCAGAACCTAAAGTTTGGTGCCTCGGAGAGACCTTCGACTCTGCCTTGTCGTTCATACTACACATCCAATCCCTCACCATCTCTTGTCGTCTTCAACTCAAAAATATTTCCAGAATCCGTCCTTTCTTCAATTTTCAATCTATAAAAATGCTAGTGCATGCCCTCATAATCTACCACCTCGATTACTGCAACATTCTCCTCTATGGCCTCCCTGTTAACACTCTCGCACCTCTCCAGTCCATCCTTAATTCTGCTGCCAAACTGATCCACCTCTCTCCTCAATACCACCCTGCTTCTCCTCTCTGCAAATCCCTCCATTGGCTCCCTATTCTCCACCGTATCCAATTCAAACTACTAACACTGACCTACAAAGCCATCCATAATCTGTCTCCTCCATATATCTCCGAACTAATCTCCCGCTACACTCCAACACATAATCTACGGTCATCCTAAGATCTCCTTCTCTCCTCCTCTTTCATTCGCTCCTCATGCAACCGCCTCTAAGACTTCTCCCGAGCATCCATTCTTCGGGAACTCGCTGTCTCAACACGTCAGACTATCTGCTACACTTGCAAGCTTCAAAACGGAACTTGAAGACTCATATGTTCAGAGATGTCTATCCAGTCTCCAATGACCCCACTGCTTCACCACCACCACAGCTACTGCCTCTCCACCGTGCCAGAACTGCCGCCTGACCAACACCCCACCTACTGTCTCCTTCCCAAAATCCTATAGAATGTAAGCCGGCAAGGGCAGGGCCCTCTCCCCTCTGTACCAGTCTGTCTATTGTAATTTGTATATGTATTCTGAATGTAACCCCTTCTCATGTACAGCAGCATGGAATCAATAGTGTTTTATAAATAAAAAATAATAATAAATTGATCCCCCACTGTCTGCGACATATCACCATGAATATCCTTAGCGGACTTTCCTTGCAGAAACAAGAATTTTATCACTCCTCTGCTCTCAGTTGCTGTGAATATCGCATTAGACTCCGCCATTTTGTTTTCCCGCGTGCGTAGAACACTGTTGCGATAAGCAACAAACACAAAATTTTGAAAACATATATTAGACACATAAGGCTTTCAAGTGATGTAATATTCGTTACCATAGAAGCAAAAAAGATCACAAAGCCAATCAGCAGCCCCTCGTACACTTGAAACATGTAAGCTTCGCTTGTCTCTTTATTTCCGATGTAAGTGAAATCTAAAGTGCAAATATCCTGATAAAGTAAAAAAGATTTTTATGCCAATGCTGGACTATGTTGCTTTTGCAATTGTTTTAAAAACACCCAATCCAGGGTCAAGTCTGTGCAGAATTTCTTACGGTAGCCAGATGGTAAGTCGCTATTGAACCTTCTCTGTTTTGTGAACTTACATGGGTGTCACTAATAGGCTGAAAGCCATACTCTGCACAACACTATATCTGGGTGACTGCCGCCCTGTACAAGCCTTATCCATGTGCAATTGTAATACCAGGCAAGCACCCACACCATGAGTAATAGGTTGTGAGTGGTTATTTTATCAGTACTTTGCCCGTGTTGCCAATGGCTTTATCAAGTTGTCACCTATGCTATGGATAGATAAAGGGATTATCCGGTGAAAACAAGTTAACAACCAACTTTTTTTTTTTCCATCTGTGCATTCAATTTTCCATAACCATTTCAATTTTTCATTGCAGGGATAATTTATTGATTAGCGCTTATTAATTTTTGGGAAGACGGGAACAGAAAAAAAAGTAATTGCGCCATGTGTGTTTTTATGCTGTGTACCGTGAAGTAAAAACAACAAGATACATTTACTCTTCGGGTCGGTATGAATGCAGTAAACCCATACACGTACAGATTTTTCTTGGAGGGAGTAGGGGGGTTTAAGAAGGCTTAAAGAGGACCTTTCACCAGTTTGTTAATGTTAAACTGGCCACAGCATAGAATAGTGGCTACAGAACGGAGTAAAATGTAGTTTTTATTTTTTTCCCTCTCTGTTGTGGAGAGATTAGCTTGTAAAGTTTAGGTTATAATTTATTTTAGGTGCAACTGGGCGTTACCAGTGATATGTCTCTGTATTTGTGTACTTCTTCCTCTGCATGAAATTGACAAATCCTAAGTAGAAAGCGTCATGCAGAGGGGAAAAGAACACGCATGCCTCGACACTGATCTCTGCAGCTAAGGCCTGTTTCACATGTTAGTGAAAAACAGACGTTTTTCACTGACGTGTAAAGAATGCATATGACCCTCCGAATGCCGTGATTCACGGCACACGTGGGTTGTCGATGTGCAATCAGTTATCCGTGCTCCGTGATTGCACATGGAGATAACTCACCTGTCCCCGCTCGTGCTGTACGTGGTGCTGAATTCCTTGGCTTTGCTGTGTTTCCACCTCCACTGCAGCTACTTCCGGGTCGGCTGTGGCTGCATACATGAATATGTATGAGAATAAGCAGCCGGCTGTGAAGCAACAGCATGCAGAGGCCGGAGACAAGCAGCACTGGAGTAGGTGAATTAAAAATGCTTTTTATTTTCAATGTCCGTGTTTTTCTGGTATGCGTTTCCCAGATCAAACCTTAGTGTGGTCAGTGGAATATCAGTGATGCCAGAAAAAACAGACATGTCTCCATGCGGCAATCACGGACACGCCACACGGAGACACAGTCAGTGAAAAATCACTGATGTGTGCGCAGACCCATTGATTATAATGCATATTTTAGTGATTCTGGTACGTATAAAAACTAGCATACATACCAGAATCACTGACATCTGAAACAGGCATAGGCTATGTGCGCACAGTGCGTTTTTCGCGGCGTTTTTGCGCATTTTTCGGGTGCGTTTTTGGCCTTAAAACTGCAGGACTTTGCTTCCCCAGCAAAGTCTATGAGTTTTCATTTTTGCTGTCCGCACACATCTGTTTTTTTACCTGCGTTTTTGAGTTAAAAAAAAAAATGGACATGTCAGTTCTTTCCTGCGTTTTTCTGCGTTTTCCCCTCTTGCAATGCATTGGAAAAACGCAGAGATCAAAAACGCAGCAAAACGCAGCCAAAAACGCACCAAATCGCGGCAACAACGCATGCGTTTGATGCGTTTTTTCGACGCAGGTGCGTTTTTGTGCGTTTTTAGCGGCCAAAAACGCAGCGTCAAAAAGACGCAGTGTGCGAACCTAGCCTTAATATGTAGAGCTACAACTGAGATCTGTATCATGACAAATACTTACAGACCTCATCTTGCAGTGCTATCCGCTCTCAACCTTCCCCGACCCCGACTAAAGGCCACGTCTCACTAAGCAACATCGCTGCTGAGGCACGACGCTGGTAACCAATGTAAATATCGGGTAACCAAGAAGCCCTTTCCTTGGTTACCCGATATTTACCTTCGTTACTGGCGTCCGCCGCTCTCACGCTGTCAGTGCCGGCTCCCTGCACACATAGCCAGACTACACATCGGGTAATTAACCCGATGTGTACTCTGGCTAGGAGTGCAGGGAGCCAGCGCTAAGCGGTGTGCGCTGGTAACCAAGGTAAATATCGGGTTGGTTAGCCGATATTTACCTTAGTTACCAAGCGCAGCATCGCTTCCACGTGTCGCTGAGGGCTGGTCACTGGTGAGATCTGCCTGTTTGACAGCTCACCAGCAACCCGTGTAGCAACGCTCCTGCGATCCCTGCCAGGTCAGGTTGCTGGTGGGATCACTGGAGCGTCGCTTAGTGTGATGGTACCTTAACCGTGAGAGAAGATCTTTAACTGTCTGTACTACTCAGTATATATATTAACTCCAGATCAGCAAATAAGATGGTGAGTTCTATTTTCCCCTGAGCATTGCTGCCCGCTTTTGATTGGATAACCTCATGAAGGGGAAAAACTATACACCCACAGAGAAAAATCTCCGTTAACGTCCAGTTGAACTATAACCCGAGCTAATATCTCCACAACAGAGAGGAGAAAATAAATAATAAAAAATATGTATTATTCAGCTCTGAAGCAAATATTTCATGATGTGGCCAGTTTAAAGGGAACCAACCTGCAGAAATGTCATGTATAAAGTAAAGCCAGTGCCAGACTGGTGCTAGGATGCTGAATCCAATCATAACCTTAGAGAGATTGTATGATTGATTGCAGAAAATTGTATAATCAAAGTTCCAGAAATGCAATGATTGCTGGAGTGGCTTGTACATCAGGGCGGGACTATTTGGGTCAGGTCTTGAGTTATTATTCCGCCCCTGTATGCTTGCCTGTCCTTTCTCTTCCCCATTACATTTATGTATCTAGAAGAATTTCAGGAACTCTTCACTAGGATGTTGTCGCAGTCAGTGGCTGAGCATAACACCATCTCTGGTGCCATCTTATTGAAGACGCTATCCCCCTGCTTTGGACGTGTCTGATGCTCGTGCCGAGGACAGCGTCTTCAATAAGGTGCAGTCAGAGATTGCGCTATGCGCAGGCGTTGACTTCAATGCCATCTTAGTGAAGAGTTTCTGAAATACTTCCAGATGTTACTGCGTGTGCCAGACCTTAGATGTAATAGTGGTGATGGGGAGAGAAAGACCAGGCAAGCATACAGGTGCGGAATAATAACGCCAGACCTGACCCACAGTCTTGCCCTGATGCAAATGTCAGTCAAACAATTTGTGTATTTCTGGAACTTTGATTACACATTTTTCTTTTTCAGCAATCAAGCATCCAATCTCTAAACTGAAGGTATGACTGGATTCAGCATCCTAGCACCAGTATGGCACTGGCTTTAGTTTATACATGAAAATTCAGCTGGTAAAAGGTCCTAACTTTGATCTATAGCTGGTGTACCAACTGCAGTGATATTAAATAGGTTTTTATATTTTTAAGCTGAATGCCATTCAAAAATAATAACAGGCTTAGGCTGCAGTCTTACACCGAATACAATCGGCACTACCAGGAGAACATTAGGATGAATAGGAATCTGGCAAGTTGTAAGAAAAAGCGAAAATGTAACTTTTAAAAAATATCTATAGCTATACAGTGAGGGAAATAAGTATTTAATCCCTTGTCGATTTTGTAAGTTTTCCCACTGACAAAGACCTGAACAGTCTATAATTTTAAAGGTAGGTAAAATTTAACAGTGAGAGATAGAATATCCAAAAATAAAGTCCAGAAAATCACATTGAATAAATTAAATTTGCATTTTGCAGAGAGAAATTAGTATTTGATCCCTCTAGCAAACAAGACTTAATACTTGGTGGCAAAACCCTTGTTGGCAAGCACAGCAATCAGACATTTTTGTAGTTGATGATCAGCTTTCAGCACATGTCAGGAGGAATTTGGTCTACTCCTCTTTGCAGATCTTTTCTAAATCATTAAGATTTTGAGGCTGTCGCTTGGCAACTCAGAGCTTCAGCTCCCTCCATAGGTTTTCTATGAGATTAAGGTCTCCAGACTGGCTAGGTCACTCCATGACCTTAATGTGCTTCTTTTTAACCAACTCCTTCGTTGCATTGACTGCATGTTTTGGGTCATTGTCGTGCTGGAAGACCAAACCACGACCCATTTTTAATGTACTGGCGAAGGGAAAGAGGTTGTCATTCACGATTTTATGGTACATGGCTCCATCCATTGTCCCACTGATGCGGTAAAGTAGTCCTGTGCCCTTAGCAGAGAAACACCCCCAAAACAATGTTTCCACCTCCATGCTTGACAGTGGGGATTCTGTTCTTTGGGTCATAGGCAGCATTTCTCTTCCTCCAAATGCAGCGAGTTGAGTTAACGCCAAAGAGCTCAATTTTTGTCTCATCTGACCACAGGACTTTCTCCCAATCACTCTCAGAATCATCCAGGTGTTCATTGGCAAACTTCAGATGGGCCGGCTGCACATGTGCCTTCTTGAGCAGTGGG
Organism: Anomaloglossus baeobatrachus; assembly: GCF_048569485.1. Lineage (NCBI taxonomy): Eukaryota > Metazoa > Chordata > Amphibia > Anura > Aromobatidae > Anomaloglossus > Anomaloglossus baeobatrachus. Next base: position 480,730,877 of record NC_134356.1, read on the forward strand.
ACTTTGCGGGCACTGCAGAATTTTAAGACATTAAAGGAGTAATGTGTTACCAATGAATTTCTTGGTAACAGTGGTCCCAGCTGCCTTGAGATCATTAACAAGTTCCCCCCCCCCCATGCAGTTTTAGGCTGATCTTTCACCTGCCTCATGATCCTGGATACCCCATGAGGTGAGATTTTGCATGGAGCCCCAGATCGATGTCGATTGACACTCATTTTGTATTTCTTCTAATTTCTTACTATTGTAATAACAGTTGTCTCCTTCTCACCCAGCGTCTTATAGTTTTGTAGCCCATTCCAGCCTTGTGCAGGTCTATGATCTTGTCCCTGACATCCTTAGATAGCTCTTTGGTCATGCCCATGTTGTAGTGCAGGGGTCTCAAACTCGGCTGGGTGTATGGGCCGCACAGAGGAAAAAAAATAATTTGGGGGGCCGCATTCTTTGCAGGACAAAGTGACATTTTTATTGGTACCATATATAATATATATTTTATTTTCTTTACACACCTTTGGATCACTGATTTTGAACATTTTCACTTGTTCATTATAGCAAACGTGCAATTTCTTTGTTTAAATTTTTTTTTTTTTTTTTTACATATTATCCCTTTCTTGTAACTAATAGTCTTACAATTAGCGCTATATAGAAATTTTGACCAACATCTTTTAGTAATGTTCCCCGTATTGTTGTAACGTGCCCATCCTTGTCCCCTTGTATTATTGTACCCCATCCTAGTCCCCATCCCACAGTAATGTGCTCATCCTAGTCCCCATCCCACAGTAATGTTCCCCATCCTTGTCCCCATTTTGTTGTAATGTGCCTCATCCTTGTCCCCATGTTATAGTAATGTGTCCATCCTTGTCCCCCATCTTATAGTAATGTTCCCTATTCTTGTCCCCTTGTAGCAATGTCCCCATCCTATAGCACTGTCCCCATCCTTTAGTAATATGCAAACCTTGTCCCCACCATTATCCCTATTCTATAGTAATGTTTCCCATCCTTGTCCCCTTGTAGTAATGTCCCTATCCTACAGTAATGTGCCCACCTTGTCCCCATCCTGTAGTAATGTGCCCATCCTATAGTACTGTGCCCATCCTAGTCCCCATCCTATAGTACTGTGCCCACCTTGTCCCCATCCTATAGTAATGTCTCCAATCTATAGTGATGTGTCCATCCTTGTCCCCCATCTTATAGTAATGTTCCCCATCCTTGTCCCCTTGTAGCAATGTCCCCATCCTATAGTACTGTCCCCATTCTATAGTAATGTGCCCATCCTTTAGTAATGTGCCATCCTTGTCCCCACCCTATAGTAATGTCCCCAGCATTATCCCTATTCTATAGTAATGTTTCCCATCCTTGTCCCCTTGTAGTAATGTCCTTATCCTACAGTAATGTGCCCACCTTGTCCCCATCCTGTAGTAATGTGCCCATCCTATAGTACTGTGCCCATCATAGTCCCCATCCTATAGTATTGTGCCCACCTTGTCCCCATCCTATAGTATTGTGCCCATCCTAGTCCCTATCCTATAGTAATGACCCCATACTATAGTAATAATGTCTCCATCCAATAGTATTGTGCCCATCCTTGTAATGTCCCAATCCTATAGTAATGTCCCCAGCCTTATCCCCATCTCATAGTAATGTGCGCACTTTTTCCCCATCCTGTAGTAATGGGTCAGCACTCAGCAGCTCCCCTCACCTTCCACAGACGCCGGAGTGAAGCTGAGGGGAGCGGTCTCCAGCCCCAGATCCACAGTGATTGGAGAGATCGGTCACAAGGCAGGTCTCTCCAATCAGAGCTGGGGGCGGGTGAAACTGAGGTCACCCAGCTCCAGCCAATGATCAGGGCTAAAGCTGCACTGATCTTGGCTGGATTTCAATGTTTCAGTGATTTTCAATGGCTGAAACATTAGTGGCTGTGATTGGCTGACGAACGCCGCTCAGCCAATCACAGCCTCTGTAAGTCTGGGGAGGAGACACCACCCCTCCTGAGGTCCCCTCCTCCCCGAATCTAAGGTATTTGCAGCGATCGCAGCCACCGGGGCCGCGATTTCGCCATGACGTACTGGGTACGTCATGGGTCCTTAAGTACGAGGGAGCCATAACGTACCCAGTACGTCATAGGTCGCTAAGGGGTTAACGTCCAACAGAGACACACACACACACACACACACACACACACACACACACCATTCTTCTCACCTGTCCCGCGCTCCCTCACCTCTGCTTCATGCGGCCCCTCAGGCTAGTGTCCCTGTTCACTATCGCGGCAAGGGCAGTATCACTGTCAGTGATTTATGTCAGATAATTGTATTGCCGACGCGAGAGCACAGCGCCTGCAGAACATTCATCTGACAAAGTGCAGACAGTGGCTGTGGCCCCTGCACCTGCCGCGATAGTGAACAGGGGCACGGGCCTGGGGGCCGCATGAACTAGTCTGAGGGGCCGCATGCGGCCGCGTGTTTGAGACCCCTGTTGTAGAGGTTAGAGTCTGACTGAGTGTGAACAGGAGTCTTTTATGCAGGTGACAATTTAAGACAGCTGTCTGTAATGCAAGTAAAAAGGTGATTAGGAGCGTCTAAGGGGGCTGTAGGAGCCAGAAGGCTTAACAGTTGCTAAAGATCAAATACTTATTTCTCTCTGCAAAATGCAAATAAATTTATATAATTTATACAATGTAATTTACTGCATTTTATTTTGGATATTCTCACACTGTTAAAATTAACCTACCCTTAAAATTAGAGAGACTGTTCATGTCTTTGTCAGGGGGCAAACTTACAAAATGAGCAAGGGATCAAATAATTATTTCCCTCACTTTATGTATGTATGTATCAATATTATATACTTCCTTACGCATCCTGCAGATAAGCAGAGTTTCTGGTCATAAGACCACACCGATAACTCAATTGCCTGGTCAGAAACATAAGCGTGTGCATGAGTAATTTATAAGCCCAGTAAGGTCCATACAGTGCTTTATGATCTAAACATTTCAAGTCAATTGGGGTCTCAGAACCCGAACTACAACTGATCTGCGTATTAGAGGGTAAAAACGTTAGTAAAAGATTAGGGGGTAAAAATGTTAGTACAAGATACATTCTAGTTTTTTTTTCAGCAACATAAAAATAAATAAATAAATAATATTTATTCACTTAATGTCATTAATTCCACAGTGCAAAGACTCAGGGTGCAGGCATTGCTGTAATGTCTGGAGAGACATATGACCCTGGCTGCTGAATTTAGGACAGATTAGAGAGGAGACATTAATAGAGAGTTTCAGTAGTCTAGAAGAGAATGATTAAGTGACAAAGGTAAGAAAAGGTCAAGTTCTTGTGTTGATTTTGAGGTGCAGGTGACATGTGATTTATCCTATCTAGGGAGTGAAAGAAACATCTAAGTCAAATACAGCCCCAAGGCAGCGGGCAGGATGCTTGGCCACTATGATAGAATAACCCATGGAAATGATGATACTCCGTTTATGTAGGTTAGCAGAGGGAAGATACACAAGTTGTTTAGTTTTTGGAAATATTCAGTTTAAGATAGAGGGAAAAACGATGTTAGAGATCGTGGACAATCACTGGTATTTTGAAGAAGATATGGAGAATTGTGTGTCATCAGCATAAAAATGGTACTGGAAACCAAATATGATGAAGCCATATTGATGGTATATATAGAGAAAAAGGGCGACGAATAATCATTTACAGACTATTGCTCTTGGTTGCACATCTCCTGCTTACCAGGTGAATGAGCATCTTGCTCTTTCATCAGATGATTGATAGCCTGTTTACACTGGCAGACGATCAGTAAACGAGCATTCCTAGGAAGGCATTTTCCCAAACCAGCCAGTGTAAATGCACCCTCACATGTAAAACATACATTTACCATGTATAATGCAAAAGATGGTGATAAAGCAAGAATAAGTCAGAAAGGTGAAACCAAAGCAACATGTTCAGAGTCAATGACTGCTCAATAGATAAAAGAAGATCTGGAGATCTTACTGATAAATGCTAAGACAACACAGATAAGACAAGTTGTGGAGAAAGATTCAGAATTTCCATGTAAACAATAGATGAACTGATTTTTGAAGATAGATCAAAGGGTCCTGCACAGCAGGAGGTTATCTTATCTTAAGCTTCCATACCAGAGGCAGGAGACCCATATAGTATATACAGACCACTTGGCATAAAAATATTGTACTGCCAAGTAAAAGTTCACAATCTTTGTCCAGTTTAATAATGTGCATGAATGAATGACCAGTGAAAATGTGCTGTTAATTGAATTTTTTATGGGGACCTAAAATCATCAATTGTTGGTAGAATATCCCCATAGAAACTGAATTTACTTATCAGCAAAGGAGATAGGAGGAAAAGCTGGGTTCACACTAAGGGGTGCTTCACACACAGCGAGCTCGCTGCCGAGATCGCTGCTGAGTCACGCTTTTTGTGACGCAGCAGTGACCTCATTAGCGATCTCGCTGTGTGTGACACTGAGCAGCGATCTGGCCCCTGCTGCGAGATCGCTGCTCGTTACACACAGCCCTGGTTCGTTTTCTTCAAAGCCGCTCTCCTGCTGTGACACACAGATCGCTGTGTGTGACAGCAAGAGAGCGACAAATGAAGCGAGCAGGGAGCAGGAGCCGGCGTCTGACAGCTGAGGTAAGCTTGTAACCAAGATAAACATCGGGTAACCAAGGTGGTTACCCGATATTTACCTTAGTTACCAGCCTCTGCAGCTCTCACGCTGCCTGTGCTGCCGGCTCCCTGCTCTCTGCACATGTACCTGCAGTACACATCGGGTTAATTAACCCGATGTGTACAGCAGCTAGGAGAGCAAGGAGCCAGCGCTAAGCAGTGTGCGCGGCTCCCTGCTCTCTGCACATGTAGCTGCATTACACATCGGGTTAATTAACCCGATGTGTACTGTAGCTATGGTAGGAGAGCAAGGAGCCAGCGCTCAGTGTGCGCGGCTCCCTGCTCCCTGCACACACAGCTGTGCTCTGGTAACTAATGTAAACATCGGGTAACCATACCCGATGTTTACCTTAGTTACCAGTCTCCGCAGCTTCCAGACGGCGGCTCCGTGCAAGCGCAGCGTCGCTTGCACGTCGCTGCTGGCTGGGGGCTGTTCACTGGTCGCTGGTGAGATCTGCCTGTTTGACAGCTCACCAGCGACCATGTAGCGATGCAGCAGCGATCCTGACCAGGTCAGATCGCTGGTCGGATCGCTGCTGCATCGCTAAGTGTGAAGGTACCCTAAGCGACAGCGACGTCGCTGTTACGTCACCATTTTCTGTGACGTAACAGCGACCTTGTAAGTCGCTGTTATGATCGCTGCTTAGCTGTCAAACACAGCGACGCAGCAGCGATCATAACGTCGCTACATGTGCAGAGAGCAGGGAGCCGCGCTTAACGCTGGCTCCCTGCTCTCCTAGGTACAGTACACATCGGGTTAATTAACCCGATGTGTGCTGCAGCTACATGTCACAGTGCAGAGAGCAGGGAGCCGCGCACACTGCTTAGCGCTGGCTCCTTGCTCTCCTTGCTACAGTATACATCGGGTTAATTACCCGATGTGTACTGCAGCCACATGTGCACAGAGCAGGAGCCGGCACTGGCAGCAAGGGCGGAGGCTGGTAACGAAGGTAAATATCGGGTAACCAGGGAAAGGTCTTCCCTTGGTTACCCGATGTTTACCTTGGTTACAGCTTTCCGCAGCTGCCAGACGCCGGCTCCTGCTCCCTGCTCGCTTCATTTCGTCGCTCTCTCGCTGTCACACACAGCGATGTGTGTGTCACAGAGGGAGAGTGACGACCAAAAAATGAAGCTGGACATTCAGCAACGACCGGCGACCTCACAGCAGGGGCCAGGTCATTGCTGGATGTCACACACAGCGACAGCGACGGGACGTTGCTGCAACGTCACGGAAAATGGTGACGTAGCAGCGACGTCGTTGTCGCTGACACCAGCTTAAAAAGGGTACTTCACAGTTCACACACAGTGAGATCGCTACTGAGATCGCTGCTGAGTCACGTTTTTTGTGACCTCATTAGCGATCTCGCTGTGTGTGACACTGAGCAGCGATCTGGCCCCTGCTGTGAGATCGCTGCTCGTTACACACAGCCCTGGTTCATTTTTTTATTGTTGCTCTCCTGCTGATAAGCACACATCGCTGTGTGTGACAGCGAGAGAGCAACAATCCTGAATGTGAAGGGAGCAGGAGCCGGCGTCTGACAGCCTGCGGTAAGCTGTAACCAAGGTAAACATCGGGTAACCAAGGTGGTTACCAGATATTTACCTTCGTTACCAGCCTCCGCAGCTCTCATGCTGCCAGTGCCGGCTCCTGCTCCCTGCACACGCTAAGTTAAGCGGTGTGAGCTGGTAACTAAGGTAAACATCGGGTAACCATACCCGATGTTTACCTTAGTTACCAGTGTCCGCAGCTTCCAGACGCCGGCTCCGTGCAAGCGCAGCGTCGCTTGCACGTCGCTGCTGGCTGGGGGCTGGTCACCGGTCGCTGGTGAGATCTGCCTGTTTGACAGCTCACCAGCGACCATGTAGCGATGCAGCAGCGATCCTGACCAGGTCAGATCGCTGGTCAGATCGCTGCTGCATCGCTAAAGTATGAAGGTACCCTAAGGGTGGTGTCACACACAGCGACCACGACAAAGACGTCGCTGCTACGTCACCATTTTCTGTGAAGTAGCAGCGACGTCCCGTCGCTGTGTGTGACGTCCACCAACGACCTGGCCCCTGCTGTGAGGTCGCCGATCGTTGCTGAATGTCCTGCTTCATTTTCTGATCGTCACTCTCCCGCTGTGACGCACACATCGCTGTGTGTGACAGTGAGAGAGCGACGAAATGAAGCGACCAGGGAGCAGGAGTCTGGCAGTTGCGGTAAGCCTTTCCCTGGTTACCCGATATTTACCTTAGTTACCAGCTCTCGCTGCCAGTGCGCGGCTCCCTGCTCTCTGCACATGTAGCTGCAGTATACATCGGGTAATTAACCCGATGTGTACTGTAGCTAGGAGTGCAGGGAGCCAGCGCTAAGCAGTGTGCGCGGCTCCCTGCTCTCTGCACATGTAGCACAGCGACGCATGTCGTTATGATCGCTGCTGCATCTGCTGTGTTTGACAGCTAAGCAGTGATCATAACAGCGACTTACAAGGTCGCTGTTGCGTCACAGAAAATAGTGACGCAACAGCGACGTCGTTGTCGCTATGTGTGAACCCAGCTTAATGATCCGGGCAGCAATAGATATTAAAATACACATGATGGTTAATGTAATAATTGATTATAATAGAAGCGGCGGTCTGGGGGTTTACCCAGAGACCAATGCTTCTATTATAATCAACTCCAAGCCCACGTGGACTTAGAAAAGTAATGTTGCTTCCTGGTATCAGCTATGTTAGTGGAGGCCCCACCCCTTCTGGTCACATGGGCATGACGTCATCAGAGGTCCCGCTGTCCACTGGGATTTAGACGTCACCGTAAGTGAATGTTTAATGCATTTGCCATGTACAGCGCGTTGTGACATTTTCACACGCGCTATATAAAGAGGACAACAGGTACGAGTGGGTAGCGAATCCACTCGTGCCTGATAGCTGCACATGTCAGCTGTTCAAATCAGCTGAAAAGTGTGGGGATCGCTGCCAGCAGCCGGTGGGGATTAACTTGACATGCTCCACGTTATGTGTCATGAAGAGGTTAAACTTTGATTTTCAGTGATTATTTGGAATTCTGCCCACAATTGGTTGATGATTTTAGTTTCCATTGACCATTTATAGTATTAATATTTATGTTTAATACTCCATTAATTCTATGGTCCTCTACATGCAAAGAGAGCTTACACACATAATACACATATAAAACACAGTAAACAAAATACATTAAACAAACTAAACTGTGACACACTGGTACAAAAGGGAGAGGACCCCGCCCTCACCAACTTACAATATGCCAGCAAAAAAATAAATAAATAAATTTCTATCCGGTTTCATTAACAAAAAATTGCACTATTTATATTTTATATTTTCTGTGTTGCAATGTCTATTGTTGTCTGCAGAATTATTTAACTGAGAACTCGTCAGTGAGCACATTCAGATTTAATGATGGGAGAATATGAACTGATTTATGGCACGAATCTACATCAAACTTGAATGTACAGTGAAACTAAGAGACTTTCAAAACAATTACCGTATTTTTCGCTTTATAAGACGCACTTTTTTCCCCCCAAAATTGTGGGGAAAATAGGGGTGCGTCTTACAAAGTGAATGTAACTTACCGGGCAGTAATGCAGCGGTGGAGTGAGTCACAGGAGGCTAGTGCTGGTGCTGCCACTGGAGCAGAGGTGGCCGCCATGGATCCCCCCGGCAATCGGCTGCGGTGGCGGCCACCATGGATCTCGCGGCAATCGGCTGCGGAGGCGGCCGCCATGGATCCCCCGGCAATCGGCTGCGGTGGCGGCCGCCATGGATCCCCCGGCAATCGGCTGCGGTGGCGGCCGCCATGGATCCCCCGGCAATCGGCTGCGGTGGCGGCCGCCATGGATCCCCCGGCAATCGGCTGCGGTGGCGGCCGCCATGGATCCCGCGGCAATTGGCTACAGCAGCGGTCACCATAGCCGAAATCTTTATCTGCGCCGCCTCCAACGCGACTTCCGGAAAATGGCTGCGGAGGTGACGCAGGCGCAGATGGAGATCTCAGAGAAGCGAGATCTCCATCTGCGCATGTGCCGCCTTCCGTAGCCATTTTCCTGAAGTCTATCGCGTCGCAGGCTACGCAGGCGCAGATAGAGATCACGGCTCTCGAAGATCGCGATCTGCGCAGGCTCCATTTTAGATCTCTGCAGCAGGCGGAGACTATCATAAGAAAGAGGAGAGAGAGAAGAACGATTCTCCTCCTCCTCGCTAGGGCTGGATGCTGATTGGTGGAGACAACTTCTGCAGAGCTGCCTCCACCAATCAGTGATCTGAGCCTGACAAAGTGTTGTCAGTTGAACGAAGGGTCCTAATAGGTGAGAAAAAAAACACTGAAGGGGAACACAACCCCCATCATCAGCCTTCAGAATATACTGTATCAATCGGTGTATTCTGAAGGATGATGGGGGCTATAGTCATTTAGTGTAAACACTCCAGGGAGGGACTAATGTAGTGGCCAAAGTGTAAATATGACTACCACCCCCCTCATCTTTCAGAATACAGCCATGTATAATACAGTACATGGGTGTATTCCTAAGGATGAGGGGGGTGGTAGTCCCAGATCCCCATAAAAGTGCATCATGCAGGTCCCCCATAGCCGTGTCATCCACGGATTCCACATAACAGTGCATCATCCACAGGTCCCCATAATAGTGCATCATCCACAGATCCCCCACAGCAGTGTCATCCACAGGTCCCCCATAATAGTGCGTCATCCACAGGTCCCCCATAGCAGTGAGTTATCCACAGATCCCCCACAGCAGTGTCATCCACAGGTCCCCCATAATAGTGCATCATCCTCAGGTCCCCCATAACAGTGCGCCATCCACAGGTCCCCCATAACATTGCGCCATCCACAGGTCCCCCATAGCAGTGTCATCCACAGGTCCCCCATAGCAGTGCGTTATCCACAGGTCCCCCACAGAAGTGCATCATCCACAGATCCCCCCATGACAGACCCTCCTGTTGAGTCTAAATTGTTAAAATAATGTTTTTTTTAATTTTATTAAAATGTTTTAGCACACTATTTGGCTCAATTTTTTTTTTAAAGGGAACCTGTCATCAGAAATTTCGCCCAAAAGCTAAAAGATTCCCCCTCTGCAGCTCCTGGGCTGCATTCTAGGAAGGTCCCTGTTATTATTGTGCCCCATGTGAGACCAAAATAAAGCCTTTATAAAGTTCTACCTTTTTGTATGCAGCTTCTGTAAATCTGACACGGGGGCGGGCTTTCTGGCGTCCGTTATTCTGCCTCCTGGTCCTGTATGCCGCCCCCATCGCTCCTTTCCATATCTAATGCACCGCCCACTGCTCCAGCCATCCCCGCGCATGCCCAGTGCCAGTCTCACAGGACTGAGCAGTGTGACCGCTGGTGACGTGTGCGCAGGCAAGTGATTATGGACGGGGCTGTGACTGTTATCAGCAAGTACCCGCCCATAATCTCGTGAGCGCGCAAACCTCTCCAGCATTCACACTGAGCTCAGTGTAGATGCTAGACTGTATGGGCTGCTTCCAGGGATGACATCCCTTTGTCATGTGATAGGGGCGTGTTCGAAATACTATCACATGACAAAGGGACGTCATCCCTGGAAGCTGAGTGAGTGAGACTGGCACTGGGCATGCGCGGGGATGGCTGGAGCAGTGGGCGGTGCATCAGCTATGGAAAGGAGCGATGGGGGCGGCATACAGGACCAGGAGGCAGAATAACGGACGGCAGAGAGCCCGCCCCCGTGTCAGATTTACAGAAGCTGCATACAAAAAGGTAGAACTTTATAAAGGCTTTATTTTGGTCTCACATGGGGCACAATAATAACAGGGACCTTCCTAGAATGCAGCACAGGAGCTGCAGAGGGGGAATCTTTTAGCTTTTGGGCGAAATTTCTGATGACAGGTTCCCTTTAAATTTTCCTCCTCTAAAACCTAGGTGCGTCTTATAATCAGGTGCGTCTTATAAAGCGAAAAATACGGTAGTTCAACATTTCTAATGAAACCTATTTGAAAAAATATTTTTTGCTTCAAATAAATGAATTTAAGAAAAAGAAAAATAATAATAATAATAATAATAATAATAGTCCGCAATAGGTGTAAGCCCTTTGACCATACACCCTGGTGTAGTAATGTAAAGCTCCTTAGACACAGCTGCTGTTGTTCCTAGACATTTCCACTTACTGTATGTACTAACATCTAAACTGCTACTAAATGAACAAAACTGGCAAATGCTAAGCTTCAATGTCATTTCCTCCTATCTGAGCACCAAAAGGCACTTGTATGAATAGGAATGCAAACTAAAGCTCTTGAATGCTCTAAAAACTAGGACAAACTGGGAAAACGTGGTTAAAACTGGCCAAGCACATGATAAATGAGGGCCAACAATCTAGTATGAATGGAGGAAACAAGCATTAAGAAGAATGTTCAGGTATATTGATTCTCAATGTGCCTGATCTTTTTTCACATTGTTATGAGCCACAGGTCAACTTCAGTATGGATGTTTAAGAGGTAATCATGGGAGATAATTACCTGATCTCACATTACCATGTAAATGTTACAAAGATCTTTTCTTTTCAAGCATTTATTTAAAGGGAACCTGTCACCATAAAAGGCAGTCCCCCTGATCAGATTGATGTATAGTTTAGTGAGAACAGACTCCTGTGTATTAATCATCTAATTCTCTACTCTTTCTGGGTGTTTGGTCCAGTGGGTGGTCCTATCAGTGACTGACAGCTATCCGTATACACACACTTAGGCCTGTTTCACACGTCAGTGAAAAACACATTCACGGCACACGTGGGTTATCCATGTGCTATCCTTGATCAGTGATCCATGATCGCACATGAAGGTAAATTCACCTGTCCCCACTTCTGCTGTCCGTGGTGCTGAACTCTTCGGCTCTGCTGTGTTTCCAGCCACCACTGACCCCACCCCCCCTGCAGCTACTTCTGGCGTTGCTGGAGCAGGGGAGTATAAAAAGCTTTTTATTTTTAATATCTGGTGTGATCCATGAAACACGAACCAGAAAAACACAGTGTGGTCCGTGGGATATCAGTGATGCCAGAAAAAAAACAGACATGTCTCTGTGCGGAGCACATGGCCACGCGTGTACGCCGCATGGAGACACGGTCAGTGAAAAATCACTGATGTGTCCCCACTGGGGCTCACAATATAAGGTCCCTATCAGTATATTTTTGAATTGTGGGAGGAAACCGGAGAACCCGGAGGAAACCCACGCAAACACTGTGAGAACATACAAACTCCTTGCAGATGTTGTCCTTGGTGGGATTTGAACCGAGGACCCCAACGCTGCAAAACTGAAGTGCTAACCACTGAGCCACTGTGCCGCCCTAAAGAGGCCTTATACAAATAAAGCTGTCAGTCGCTGATCGGACCGCCCACTGGACCAAACATCCAGGAACAGCAGAGGATTAGGTGATTAGAGACAGGTTATACTGAATCTACATACACAAAATTGCTCAGCTCCTCCTGCTCCATAACATGGTGGCTGCAGGTTGGATGGCATTTTATGGTGACAAGTTCTCTTAAAGTGGTATTAGCTAAGCACATTGCTGGCTACAGTGAAAATGTTGAACTATCAATGATCGCAGCTGCTGGACTTGCTGCTCCCTCCCATCTACTTCTCTATATGCCAAATTACTCACTCCACCATGAAGGATGAGCCAGCAACAGAGGAAAACAGCCAGTGCAAGCGAGATTAGCGATAAACTGGAGGATCCTACAGAGGTCAGTGATTAGAAGGTCCATAGTTGTAATCACTCTTCTAACCAAGTCCTTATCTCATCTCATTCTCAATCTTTGCTAGGTGCTGTCATCCTGTCACATCCAGAGCCACCAATCAATACCCTTCCAGGATTAACAGCATTATGCTAGTGATAATGGGAGCGGGAACCTGGAGAAAAGGGTGCACTTTATGATTAATGTATACAATATATAATCAATAAACTATATATGCCCAACACAGTGAGTTCCACACTACAAAGTAAAAATATGTAATTCCACAACAAACGTCAGAAACAGATCATTCAGATGTGGAAACCTTGGAATAAGTGTCGATGGGATTCTGCAGTACGAGTAAAAAAAAAACAAAAAAAAAATGCAAACAACATTAAATGGAAATACACAATTGATGAATTATTTATACAACTCAGTAAGTGTGAAGACAATATTAGTGGCATAGTTCTCTATAGACACGAGCAGCCACGTATTACAGGAGCCATAATCCTCACAATATCTGGACTACCCATTTAAAGTGGAAACAATGATGGTCCAGTTATTATGGATAGCCAGGGTTCTTGCCATGAGAGTGAAAATCACAGTTTTACAACGAATTTCCAAGACATCGCAATTTTAATGTGCTTAACCCCTTCACCCCCGGCCACTAAAACACCCTAATGACCGGGCCATTTTTTGCAATTCTGACCAGTGTCACTTTGACAGGTTATAACTCTGGAACGCTTCAACGGATCCTGGCGATTCGGAGATTGTTTTTTCGTGACATATTGTACTTCATGTCAGTGGTAAATTTAGGGCGATATTTTTTGCGTTTATTTGTAAAAATTTAGGAAATTGTGCGAAAATTTTGAAAATTTCGCAATTTTCAAACTTTGAAAATTTATGCCCATAAATCTGAGAAATATGTCACACAAAATAGTTACTAAATAACATTTCCCACTTGTCTACTTTACATCAGCGCAATTTTTGAAAGAAATTTTTTTTCCGTTAGGAAGTTAGAAGGGGTCAAAGTTCATCAGCAATTTCCCATTTTTCCAACAAAATTTACAAAATAATATTTTTAGGGACCACATCACATTTGAAGTGACTTTGAGAGGCCGAGGTGACAGAAAATACCCAAAACTGACCCCATTCTAAAAACTGCACCCCTCACTCTGCTCAAAACCACATCCAAGAAGTTTATTAACCCTTTAGGTGCTTCACAGGAACCAAAGCAATGTGGAAGGAAAAAATGAAAATTTTACTTTTTAACACAAAAAGGTTACTTTAGCCATAAAATTTTCATTTTTACAAGGGAGAAAAGAGCAAGTGCACCCTACAATTTATTGTGCATTTTCTCCTGAGTACGCTGATACCCCATATGGGGTAAAAATCAATTGTTTGGGTGCACGGCAGAGGTCGAAAGGCAAGGAGCGCCATTTGAATTTTTGAACGCAAAATTAGCTGCACTCATTAGCGGACGCCATGTCGGGCTTGAAGACCCCCTGAGGTGCCTAAACAATGGAGCTCCCCCACAACTGACCCCATTTTGGAAACTAGAGCCCTCAAATAATTTTTCTAGATGTTTGGTGAGCACTTTGAACACCTGGGGGCTTCACAGAAGTTTATAGCGTTGAGCCGTGAAAAGAAAAAAAAAATTTTTTACCACAAAACTGTTGCTTCAACTAGGTAGCTTTTTTTTCACAAGGGTATCGGGAAAAAATGCAACATAAAATGTATTGTCCATTTTCTCCTGAGTACGCAGATACCTCATATGTGGTGGAAATCAAATGTTTGGACACACGGCAGTGCTCGGAAGGCAAGGAGCGCCATTTGAATTTTTGAACGCAAAATTAGCTGCACTCATTAGCGGACGCCATGTCAGGTTGGAAGACCCCCTGAGGTGCCTAAACCATGGAGCTCCCCCACAACTGACCCCATTTTGGAAACTAGAGCCCTCAAATAATTTTTCTAGATGTTTGGTGAGCACTTTGAACACCTGGGGGCTTCACAGAAGTTTATAACGTTGAGCCGTGAAAAGAAAAAAAAAATTTTACCACAAAACTGTTGCTTCAACCAGGTAGCTTTTTTTCACAAGGGTATCAGGAAAAAATGCACCATAAAACGTATTGTGCAATTTCTCCTGAGTACGCAGATACCTCACATGTGGTGGAAAGTAATTGTTTGGGCGCATGGCGTGGCTCAGAAGAGAAGGGCACCATTTGACAGCAAAATTGGTTGGAATCATTAGCGAACGCCATGTCATGTTTTTAGACCCCCCCTATGGTGCCTAAACAGTGGAGCTCCCCCACAAATTACCCCATTTTGGAACTAGACCCCTCAAGGAATTTATCTAGATGTTTAGTGAGCCCCTTGTACCCCCAGGGGCTCCACTGAAAGTTGATAACGTTGAACCGTGAAAATTATTTATTTTTTTTTTAATTTTTGCAGCAACAAGGTAGCTTTTTTTTTTTCTTTTTACAACGGTATCAGGAAAAAATGCACCATAAAACGTATTGTGCAATTTTTCCCGAGATTGTTTGGGCGCATGGCGGGGCTCAGAAGACAAGGAACGCCATTTGACTTTTCAAACGCACAGACGCGGTGCACTGATCGGCCGCTGCAGGAGGCACGGTCGGATGAGATACAAAAAGCGCTGGGGATACGGAAAAAAAAAAAAAGTCACGCCAAAAATTGAGCAGGGATGCTGATCCGCGCTCAGCGGGACGCACGGACAGATGCAATACTTTTTTTTCCGTATCCCCAACGCTTTTTGTATCGCATCAGTCCGTGCGTCCCGCCGAGCGCTGATCAGGGATGCACATAACGGATCGGCATCCCTGCTCAATTTTTGGCGTGACAAAAAGCATCGGGGATACGGAAAAAAAAAAAGTCACGCCAAAAATTGAGCAGGGATGCCAATCCGTTATGTGCATCCCTGATCAGCGCTCGGCGGGACGCACGAACTTATGCGATACAAAAAGCATCGGGGATACGGAAAAAAAAGTATCGCATCAGTCCGTGCGTCCCGCCGAGCGCTGATCAGGGATGCACATAACGGATCGTCATCCCTGCTCAATTTTTGGCGTGACTTTTTTTTCCGTATCCCCGATGCTTTTTGTCACGCCAAAAATTGAGCAGGGATGCCGATCCGTTATGTGCATCCCTGATCAGCGCTCGGCGGGACGCACGGACTGATGCGATACAAAAAGCGTCGGGGATACGGGAAAAAAAAAAGTCCCGCCGAAAACTGACCACGGATGCAGATACGTTATCTGCATCCCTGATCAGCGCTCGGCGGGACGCACGAGGTGTAAAAATGGACAGGGGATAGAGGGAAAAAAAAAAAAAAAGTTATACTCACAGTACCCAGAGGATTAGCAGGAGGAACAGCTTTACAGCAGCAGCAGGCAGGAAGTTGGACAGCTCAGCAGAAGACCCAGGAAGAAGGACCCAGCGATGGAGGCAGATGTGATCGGCCGGTGAAGACAGGTAAGAGGACGTCGGGGGGACAGCAGATGGGGAGGGGGAGAGCAGAGGGGGAGAGCAGAGGAGGAGGGAGATACCGGAGGAGCTGCAGAATAGAGATGGCGGGGGGCAGATCGGGATGTCGGGAGGGAAGATCGGGATGTCGGGGGGGAAGATCGGGATGTCGGGGGGGAAGATCGGGATGTCGGGGGGGCAGATCGCAGGGGGGCAGGGGCCATTACGGGAGCGCGCAGGAGCAATCACAAGAGCGCGCAGGGGCTGCAAGGAGAGCAGAGGAGGAAGGAGATACCGGAGGAGCTGCAGAATAGAGATGGCGGGGGGCAGATCGGGATGTCGGGGGGGCAGATCGGGATGTCGGGGGGGCAGATCGGGATGTTGGGGGGGCAGATCGCAGGGGGGCACGGGCAGGGGCCATTACGGGAGCGCGCAGGAGCAATCACAAGAGCGTGCAGGGGCTGCAAGGAGAGCAGAGAAGGAGGGAGATACCGGAGGAGCTGCAGAATAGAGATGGCGGGTGGCAGATCGGGATGTCGGGGGGGGCAGATCGGGATGTCGGGGGGGCAGATTGCAGGGGGGCACGAGCAGGGGCCATTACGGAAGCGCGCAGGAGCAATCACAAGAGCGCGCAGGGGCTGCAAGGTGAGCACAATACTCACCGCTCCTGCTCCGTGACGTGACAGCAGCGACAGCAGCAGCGGTGGCGTGGTACCACTAGTACCAGCCAGTGCTGCACGCTGCAGACATGTTGGGGGAGGGTCCCCAGACCAGCACAGGCCTGGGGAGGGCGGCCACCGGCAGATCAGACCGTCCCACTGCACACTGATTGGAGCGATTGCGCGTCATAGCACGATCGCTCCAATCAGTGCTGCAGGGGCTGGGGGCGGCATGTTTGAGATCCACCTATGATCTGCTGTACCTGCTACAGCACATCATAGCCGGATCTCACAGTATCGCACTAATTCCGGCATTATTTTTACAGAAATCAGTGCGAAAGATGTGGTTGGCGGTTCAGATTTGAACAGCCAATCACATCGATCGTCGATGGGGGGTGGCGATGCCACCCCCCCTGGGGTGAAGCAAAGGTCCCCTGCTGTAAGAAACAGCAGGGGACATCATTTGAAAGCCGTTTCTATGGCCACGGCAATCAAATGAACTTTAGGCCGTAAAATTACGTCCCTGGTCGTTAAGTCACGTTAAAATAGGACGTAATTTTACTGCCCGCGGTCGTGAAGGGGTTAAAGTGTGGCAGCCGCAAATTTAATTCAATCAGTGATGCAAGTGGACCTACCCAGAAACCCGCTGGTATATGTGCTGGGGTATGTGGATGAAGTGGGGGGGCGGATGAACAAGAGAAACTGGCAGTGGCATGATTGTTGTATGCAGCAAGGAAACTAATTGCCTTGTATTGGCTATCTGAAAAAGCACCGACACGTAAGGAATTTGTTGAAAAAGTGAATTTATTATTTATATGGAGAAAAATGTTTATATTAAAAGGGGAAGGAGAACTCAATATGAGAAGATCTGGAGCAAGTGGCTGGACTTTCCAGGATTAGCGTCATTTGATCTACTGAAAGATAGGATATTTAGACTATAGGTAGGAAAGGAAAGATCGCAGTGGCTGAGAAATAAGGACGGAGGGCAGGTCATTATGTGAATAAAGAGGGATGTAGAGAGTGGAGGGGTGAGACTGTCGACCGGAAGAGGGTGGGGGGAGGGGAGGGGGTATGTGTGAGGACTACCCTCACAATTTGTTATGTTTATGAAAGTTTTAAAATGCAATAAAAATTTATCTGATTTAAAAAAAAAAAATGTGGCAGCCGCATTACAGCAGAGCGCTCCTGTGGTCTCAATGAC
Source organism: Anomaloglossus baeobatrachus (assembly GCF_048569485.1). NCBI lineage: Eukaryota > Metazoa > Chordata > Amphibia > Anura > Aromobatidae > Anomaloglossus > Anomaloglossus baeobatrachus. The sequence continues at coordinate 480,748,629 of NC_134356.1, forward strand.
GGAGCCGCTGCCAGACACCACCAGAGGCGGCTTATCTCTAAAGAACAAAACCACGAGCAGGCCGAACACGGACAAGCAGGATCCTTTGCTTTCCCAACAATCAGAAGAACAGTATATGGCCTATTGCGCATCAATTTATGTGCATGTGACAAAAGTTGCTTGCTGCTTAGAAACTGGAAGTGGCCCCCTAACTCTTAGGACCCTGTGTGGCTGCATAGGTCGCACCAATCCTACGTCCACCTCTGCCAATAAACATCTGTCGTTTCGGATGATGGGAGAAAAGCAGGTTAAATACCGCGCCAAACCACAGGAATCAGGATGAAAAAGTAATTCTCTTTTCTTTATTTTCACAGGTCTACGCGTTTCAAGGACATATCCGTCCTCTTCCTCAGGACAAATGCAGAGAACACTATCTAACTAGCATTTGTCCTGAGGAAGAGGACGGATATGTCCTTGAAACACGTAGACCTGTGAAAATAAAGAAAAGAGAATTACTTTTTCATCCTGATTCCTGTGGTTTGGCGCGGTATTTAACCTGCTTTTCTCCCATCATCCGAAACTACTCTGCTGTTGCGGGACTGCTGCCTTCCACGTTTGTTTCATGCTACTAAAGGAGTTGTGACTGACACAACCCCATCAGGTGAGTGCTTCTATTGCACATTCACTTTTCCATCTGTTATACCGGATAAGACCCTATTTTGCGCCTTTTTCCCACAGTTTATTTTATCTAATAAACATCTGTCAGCAGCACCCGAACAGAGACTCTCGATCAAACCAGTCAATATTGGAGGGTTCGGCCGACAGTGGTCTAATACCGGTCTGTATGAGGGCCTTAAGACAAAAACGGCTACGACATTGGCTACCAAGGAATTAACAGCTTATAGAAGTGCTGTGACTGAGGAAGTAACAACTATCTGTTGGTTAGAACAAATTATATTTCATAATACTTAATATTGAAAAGTTGTATAAATTGTTAACCACCATTAAAAGGGTGTAATCAAAAAGATAGAGGAAGCCAGAATCAGCAAATTAAAAAAAAAAAACTTTATTTTGTTCTTGTTAGCCATAGGGCTGAAAGAGCCTGAAACGCGTAATTCAGTGAATACTTTCTCCAGTGTTTATATTCTTCATAGATGAAATAAAAGTGTTTTTTATTCATTGATACTGGCTCGCTCTGTATGTAGATTACACTCTACACTGAACCGTGCTGTGCATCTCCTATTGCAGAGGCTTATCTGACAACATTGTCTACCAATAAAGGAGCATTTGGAAGCAGTCTCCTATCCATATCTTCCCAAGAGCTGGGGTTCAGACCACTGGGCCCAATCCTGAAAACCAGAACTTTGAAAAGCATCATGTGAATGGAGTAGTGGTCAATCATACATTAGTCCAATGCTGCACGGCAGCTGGCACTCCCATAAGAATTAATGGAGTGGCAGTGCGCATGATTGACCACCTCTTCATTCACACAATTCTCAGTTTTCGGGAGCGTGATGGTCCCAACCCTAGTAATTGAACGTTATCCCTTATCTATGGGAGAAGGGAAAACATCCAGACATACCCCTTTACAGCTCAATTACAAGTTGGTTGGCAGCCACAGGTATACACTATGATTCACTGGTAGTTGCTAGGCTGGACCTAGACTAGCCATCACTTCAAATACAAATGCAGAATGGCAGTAAGTAGTACGGCTGCTAGCACACCAATAATGGCACCCCTAGAGGGGCCACAAGATAGGAGATCGACAGTCCCAAAAATAATGGAGTGGTCATGTACAGAAAGTCAAAAGTGGCCAATTGTAGAGATTGTTAGGGGTTTGAAAAGTTGGATTTCCAATGATCTAGTCGTTATCTGCCCAGAGGCAGGCAGCAAATTCTTGTAACGGGAGAATAGTGATGAGTGAGCACTAATATGCTCGGTACTCGTGACAAGCAGTCAATGCTCGGGTGGGCTTGACTCATGTACAGAGTATAATAGAATTCAATGGAAAACAAATATTTTTCTGGAAGATTTTCAAAATGCCCATTGATGTCTATTATACTTGATACAGGAGTTGAGCCTGTCCGAGCTTCAGACCAAGCACCTGAGCATGGTAGTGCTTGCTCATCACTACTGGAGAACTCTTTAGTCCAACTTAACCTGCTCCATCCTGTTTAGGTAAAAAATGACATGGGGATTAATGTCTTAAAATATCTTTGTTCCGTAAAATCACCAACATAGACATGATGTAACAGATAATAATGCTCCATCTGCAACAAACGTTCCTACATTCATGATCTTTTTATCACTAATAAACTTTCCTTCCTCACCATCACAGAAACCTGACTCACCCCCTCTAACACAGCCTCTCCTGCTGCACTTTCTTATGGTGGTCTCCATCTGTCTCACAACCCCCGCCTCAGTAGCAAACAAGGTGAGGAGTTGGTTTGCTTCTGTCCACCCAATGCTCCTTTAGACCAATTCCACTGCCACCCTCTGTTAATCTCCCATCTTTTGAGGTCCACTCCGTCCGCATCTACTCCCCCTCCAACCAGCTTCTCATCTATCACCCACCAGGGCCAGCCACCACCTTTTTTGACCATTTCACCACCTGGCTACTACACTTCCTTTCCACCGACATCCCCACTATTATCATGGGCGATTTCAACATCCCCATTGACACTTCTCAGTTATCTGTCTCTAAACTTTTAACACTCACTTCCTCCTTCGGCCTCACTCAATGGTCTTCTTCAGCTACTCACAAAGATGGCCACACGCTGGACCTCATCTTCACTCGTCTCTGTTCCTTATCTAACCTCTCTAACTCGCCTCTGCCTTTGTCTGACCACAACCTGCTCACATTCTCTTCGCTCTCTTCTCCAAATACACAACCCCCCCTTCAAAAACATTCACACTGTTGCAGAAATCTCAATCACCTTGATTTACACGCACTCTCAGTCCCTTCTCCCTCTCGCAGACATTGCTCCCTTACACAACGCAAACGCTGCACCAATTTATATAACACTACAATCTCTGCAGCTCTTGAATTGGCCGCCCCCTCACACATACTAAAACTCACACAATCAACAGGCAACCTTGGCACACAAGCCAGACTAAAGAACTGAGACGGGATCCAGAATTGCAGAACACAGATGGAGGAGGTCTCATTCCACTGAGCACTTCGTTGCATATAAAGAGCCCCTCACCACTTTCAAGTCTACACTCACTGCTGCAAAACAAACCTACTTCTCATCCCTCATATTCTCTCGCTCTCTGTCTCACAACCCTAAACACCTATTGACTTTCAATTCTCTCCTCCGTCCTCCGGCACCACCTCCCTCTCCTCTCAACTGAAGACTTTGCCTCTTTCTTCAAGCAGAAGATTGACAACATCAGAGCAAGCTTTGGCCCAAAATCCCCACAGCCCCTCGTCATAGCTATTCAGCCTTCTTCCTCCAAATCCAGCCTCTCTCCCATGACAGAAGATCATTTTTCCACTCTACTCTCAAGATCACATATAACCACCTGTGCACTTGACCCGCTCCCGTCACACCTCATCCCCAACATCACCGCAGTCCTCATTCTAGCCCTAACCCATCTCTTCAACCTATCACTATCAACTGGTGTATTCCCTTCATGCTTTAAACATGCTTCGATCACACTCATCCTTAAAAAGACCTCTCTTGACCCATCTTCTGTGTCTAGCTACCGCCCCATATCCCTTCTCCCCTAGGTCTCAAAACTACTAAAACAGCATATCCATCTTGAACTGTCCTCATACCTCTCCTCCTGCTCCCTCTTTGACCAGCTACAATCTGGCTTCCGACCGCATCACTCTACTGAAACTGCCCTAACCAAAGTCACTAACGACCTACCAACCACAAAAGCCAAGCGACACTACTCTGTCCTCCTTCTCCTGGATCTGCCTTCGACACAGTAGACCACTCCCTCCTATTACAGACTCTCTCCTCTCTGGGCATCACAGACTTGGCCCTATCTTGGATTTCTTCATACCTAACCGACTGAACTTTCTACTTCTCCCACTCTCACACCACCTCCTCATCCCACCCTCTATCCATTGGTCTCCCCCAAGGTTCAGTTCTTGGACCCCTGTTGTTCTCCATCTACACCTTCGGCCTGGGACAACTCAGAGTCCCACGGCTTTCAGTATCATCTCTATGCCGATGATACTCAGATCTACCTCTCTGGACCTGACATTACCTCCTTACTAACCAAAATCCCACAATGTCTCTCTGCTATTTCATCATTCTTCTCTGCGCAATTCCTAAAGCTTAACATGGACAAAACAGAATTTATTGTCTTTCCTCCTCCTCATTCAACTCCTCCACCAAGCCTATCCATCAAAGTCGACGGCTGCTCACTCTCCCCAGTCTCACAAGCTCTTCACCTTGGAGTAATCCTGCACTCTACTCTATCCTTCAAGCTGCACATCCAAGCCCTCTTCACCTCATGCTGACTACAACTCAAAAATATCTCCCGGAGCCGTGCCTTCCTTAACCAAGAATCAGCAAAAACATTAGTACATGCCCTCATCATCTCCCGCCTCGACTACTGCAACCTCCTGCTCTCTGGCCTCCCTTCCAACACTCTTGCACCCCTACAAACTATCCTGAACTCTGCAGCCCGCTTAATCCACCTCTCCCCTCGCTATTCCCCTGCCTCACCACTCTGCCAATCCCTTCACTGGCTTCCCATTGTCCAAAGACTCACGTTCAAAACATTAACCATGACCTACAAAGCCATCCACAATCTGTCTCCTCCTTACATCTGTGACCTAGCCTCCCAGTACCTACATGCACGCAACCTCAGATCCTCACAAGATCTCCTTCTCTACTCCTCTCTTATCTCCTCTTCCCACAATCGCATACAAGATTTCTCCCGTGTATCCCCCATACTCTGGAACGCTCTTCCCCCGCAAAACAGACTCTCTCCTACCGTGAAAAGCTTCAAGAGGAACCTGAAGACCCACCTCTTCTGACAAGTCTACAACCTACAATAACCCTGTACAATAAGTCCAGTACACCACTGCGCAACTGGCTCTGTCCTCACCTGTTGTACCCTCACCCATTCCCTGTAGACTGTGAGCCTCTCTCCTTCCGTACCAGTCTGTTTTGTACTGTTAATGATTGTTGTACTAGTTTTTATGTATACCCTTTTTCACTTGTAAAGCGCCATGGACTTAATGGCGCTATAATAATAAATAATGATAAAAAAATACTCGACATTGGTGTAAGAAGACTAGATCCATGTCAGACATTACAGATTATCAATGGATAAAATAGTTTAAGCCCTTAAAATGAATGAAGTACTTGTAAATAGTGATTATTTCTTTCTACATAATGTGTGTTAAGTCAGTCCAGTAAATTGGACTATTCAATACTGTATATACAATACAGGTCATCGCAAAATGCTCAAGTCGATAGTTTCATTGTTTAAAACCTTAGAGATACAGCCACAGGATCTATTTTAAGGACAGCTTCGGAAGTCACTGAAGCTTTATACAAGGAACTGCTCATTTCCCACATGAATTGAATATCCATTCTTTGACTCACAGTTTCCATGACACTTAAAACAAACATTCACAGGAAAAACACAGGTTTTGATGGCAAATGCAGCTGTAGCTTATGTATTCCAGTGGGTCCTAGCCTCTGACCGCTTTTCAGAGTGTGGCAGACACAGAACACAAGACCCTATTGTAACATTAAACCATTAAACATTAATTGTTGTATTGATTATTTCTAATAGAGGACTAAAAAAACCTCATGACTAGTGACAAGAAATCAAAAAATAAGAGAGCAACATATAGCTTATAAATGTATATAGCAATATAAAAGCGACCGTCCAGAAGAAATACTACGGTATATTTGTCAATAAATAACTATATACTTAAACACCATACGTGGTGCCTAGCTTTTGATCTATAGGCAGATCATGGCTGCAATTAATCTAAATTAGGCCAGCAGTTAGGGTTTCATAGTTTTAAGGTTGAAAGAAGACCAACGTCCTTGGTGTTCAACCTATAACTAAACATTCTGATCCAGAGGGAGGCAAAAAGCCCATGGGCAGATGCTAATTGTCCCATATTTGTGGAAAAATTCCTTCCCAGCTCTACAGATCAACATCCCATCACAGAATCCAGCACCCATAACTTGTAATATTATATTTTTCAAGAAATAAAACTTTGTTGATGAATCCACCATTACAACATCATGTGGTAGAGAGCTCCATGGTCTCACTGCTCACTGTCTGATGATCATTAAACCTTCTTTAGTCTAGATCAGTGCTCTCCAACCTTTCTGACCTTGAGAGCCATATCCAGCTCTGAGAGAGGGTCATGAACCACATTTAGTTCCCACTCCCTCACAGTAGCGACACCCAGAGCCCCCATTACTGATGTAATGACAAAATTTTTCCACAGAAATCACACAGTAAACCAAGATCCAAGGGTTCCTACCCTACCATCCATTTAAATCTTCTCTTCTGTATTGGGCTACTCACAAAAGTCACCATCTGGAGACCTGCCCCTTATAGTGGTTTGCTAAACCTGCTTATGCAGCAAGCTGGAAGAAAACAGCTGCAAGCCACACATGATGGGCCCGAGAGCTACATGTGGCTCCTGAGCCACAGGTTGGGGAGCACAGCTCTGGATGTAGAGGATGCCCTTGTCACCGCTGCAGGCACAGATGTAAAAAGATTATTATAAAGATCTCTGTACTGTCCATTCATGTATCTACATTGGAAAAACAAAAGCTTAGGGGTGATCTTATTACAAACTACATACCCCAATGCGCGTACTGCAATCTCGCGCTATTTTATTGCTGACACTGCGGACTACGAGTTAGGGGTACTTCTCACATAACGAGATCGATAGCGAGTCACAGGTTTTGTGACGTACCAGTGACCTCATCAGCGATCTCGCTGTGTGTGACACTAAGCAACGACCTGGCCCCTGCTGTGAAATCGCTGATCATTACACACTGTTCTGGTTCATTTTTTGCTCGTTGGTCTCCCGTTGTGCAGCACACATCGGCGTGTTTGACTAGCACCGACTCTGTGTAAGCAGCGTACGCTGGTAACCAAAGAAAATATCTGGTAACTAAGCAAAACGCTTTGCTTAGTAACCCGATATTTACCCTGGTTACCAGCGTTCACCGCTTAGCGCTGGCTCCCTGCACACGTAACCAGGGTACACATCGGGTTACTAAGCAAAGCGCTTTGCTTAGTTACCTGATATTTACCCTAGCTACGTGTGCAGGGAGCCAGCGCTAAGCGGTGTACGCTGGTAACCAAGGTAAATATCGGGTAACCAAGCAAAGCGCTTGCTCACTGATACAAACAGCCGGTTCGTTCATATACAAAATAAATTGTCAACGCATACCAAGTGCAATTGCATGAATCAACCAGTTACGATCATTCAGGTTAGTAAAAAAAAAAAACAATCAACACTTATCGTGTGAGGAGGGTTCATGTGCGTGTCCCAGAATTGCCCCAGTTTCGCCTCAACGCCTCAATTGCGTTGACAATTTATGTTGTATATGAACGAACCGGCTGTTTGTATCAGTGAGCACCAGAGGCCAGGTCTTGTTCATAATTCTGCGCACTTTATTGCACTATGCACTTTTTTATGCTCTTTCAATATGCATACTAAGGAGCTATTTTGGGTACCTAATGTATGAATCTGTTATTGATATTCGTGGTTCTTGGGGCCATTTAGGACAATATATCCATAGCATCGGATATAGTTTTTGATCTATATTATCACCCCAGAACCACCAGTAACGTCCGAGGTTAGTTTGAATTTGTTGTTCATGTTTGTTTGTTCCAGTCCATCTGTCCACTGAGCATGAGTGTACCCTGTTTTTGACCCTTGACTTTATCTATTTTTCACCATCTTATTGAGGGTCTATTTAGGGATATCACAGGGTCAGCCACCGCCGAGTGGGGGCGCCATTTTTGCAGTTATCAGGGTGCCGACCCCCGCGGTAGGTAGTGGACAGGAGGGAGGGCTATTGTAAAGGGTGAGCATCTTACCTTCCTCCCTTTATTTTTCCTCTTAAATAATTTGCACAAAGGTTGTGGATTTTAATAAGCAATAATAAAACAGAAATTTTAAAGGGTTATACAGTTAGGTCCAGAAATATTTGGACAGTGACACAATTTTCGCGAGTTGGGCTCTGCATGCCACCACATTGGATTTGAAATGAAACCTCTACAACAGAATTCAAGTGCAGATTGTAACGTTTAATTTGAAGGTTTGAACAAAAATATCTGATAGAAATTGTAGGAATTGTACACATTTCTTTACAAACACTCCACATTTTAGGAGGTCAAAAGTAATTGGACAAATAAACCAAACCCAAACAAAATATTTTTATTTTCAATATTTTGTTGCGAATCCTTTGGAGGCAATCACTGCCTTAAGTCTGGAACCCATGGACATCACCAAACGCTGGGTTTCCTCCTTCTTAAAGCTTTGCCAGGCCTTTACAGCCGCAGCCTTCAGGTCTTGCTTGTTTGTGGGTCTTTCCGTCTTAAGTCTGGATTTGAGCAAGTGAAATGCATGCTCAATTGGGTTAAGATCTGGTGATTGACTTGGCCATTGCAGAATGTTCCACTTTTTTGCACTCATGAACTCCTGGGTAGCTTTGGCTGTATGCTTGGGGTCATTGTCCATCTGTACTATGATGTGCTGTCCGATCAACTTTGCGGCATTTGGCTGAATCTGGGCTGAAAGTATATCCCGGTACACTTCAGAATTCATCCGGCTACTCTTGTCTGCTGTTATGTCATCAATAAACACAAGTGACCCAGTGCCATTGAAAGCCATGCATGCCCATGCCATCACGTTGCCTCCACCATGTTTTACAGAGGATGTGGTGTGCCTTGGATCATGTGCCGTTCCCTTTCTTCTCCAAACTTTTTTCTTCCCATCATTCTGGTACAGGTTGATCTTGGTCTCATCTGTCCATAGAATACTTTTCCAGAACTGAGCTGGCTTCATGAGGTGTTTTTCAGCAAATTTAACTCTGGCCTGTCTATTTTTGGAATTGATGAATGGTTTGCATCTAGATGTGAACCCTTTGTATTTACTTTCATGGAGTCTTCTCTTTACTGTTGACTTAGAGACAGATACACCTACTTCACTGAGAGTGTTCTGGACTTCAGTTGATGTTGTGAACGGGTTCTTCTTCACCAAAGAAAGTATGCGGCGATCATCCACCACTGTTGTCATCCGTGGACGCCCAGGCCTTTTTGAGTTCCCAAGCTCACCAGTCAATTCCTTTTTTTCTCAGAATGTACCCGACTGTTGATTTTGCTACTCCAAGCATGTCTGCTATCTCTGTGATGGATTTTTTCGTTTTTTTCAGCCTCAGGATGTTCTGCTTCACCTCAATTGAGAGTTCCTTAGACCGCAAGTTGTCTGGTCACAGCAACAGCTTCCAAATGCAAAACCACACACCTGTAATCAACCCCAGACCTTTTAACTACTTCATTGATTACAGGTTAACGAGGGAGACGCCTTCAGAGTTAATTGCAGCCCTTAGAGTCCCTTGTCCAATTACTTTTGGTCCCTTGAAAAAGAGGAGGCTATGCATTACAGAGCTATGATTCCTAAACCCTTTCTCCGATTTGGATGTGAAAACTCTCATATTGCAGCTGGGAGTGTGCACTTTCAGCCCATATTATATATATTATTGTATTTCTGAACATGTTTTTGTAAACAGCTAAAATAACAAAACTTGTGTCACTGTCCAAATATTTCTGGACCTAACTGTATAATTTGGTATGCAACACTCCCTTTTTCATATAGTTTCTTTAAAGGGAACCTGTCATCAGAAATTTAGCACTAAACCTAAAAGATTCCCCCTCTGCAGCTCCTGGGCTGCATTCTAGCAATGTTCCTGTTGTTTATGTGCCCCCTTTCTGACCAAAATAAAGACTTTGTAAAGTGGTACCTTTTTGTATTCAGATCTTGAGAATGGTACACGGGGGCGGGCTCTCTGGTGTCCGTTAGTCTGCCTCCCTGTCTCTTTAGGCCGTCCCCCATCGCGCAATTTCAAAGAGGTGACTTGCGGTAAGCTGGCCAGCGCTTGCGCAGAATGGTGGAGGTGGCGGTGAAAGCGCAAGCACGCGATTATGGGCGGGAACTTGCTGATGAAAAGCACAGCGCCGCCCATAATCTCGCGCATGCGCAACACGTCACCAGCGGTCACACTGTGTACATTGCACAGTCCCGCGAGAGTGGCACGGCGCATGTGCGAGATTATGAGCGGGGCTGTGCTTTTCATCAGCAAGTACCTACCCGCCGATAATCTCGTGCTCGCGCTTTCACCACCGCCTCCACCATTCTGCGCAAGAGCTGTCCAGCTTACCTCACGTCACCTCTTTGAAATTGCGCGATGGGGGACGGCCTAAAGAGACAGGGAGGCAGACTAACGGACACCAGAGAGCCCGCCCCCATGTACCATTATCAAGATCTGAATACAAAAAGGTACCGCTTTACAAAGTCTTTATTTTGGTCAGAAAGGGGGCACAAGAACAACAGGAACATTGCTAGAATGCAGCCCAGGAGCTGCAGAGGGGGAATCTTTTAGGTTTAGTGCAAAATGTCTGATGACAGGTTCCCTTTAAGACCTTTGGTTTTGCTGGCATATAAGCAGCAGCTAGTACTTCGCTCTCCCCATAGGGAACACGTGAATACTTGGCGGAGCCCCTTGTTCTTGTGTATAGTCGAGGTGGTAGACATAGCTGTCATTCTGCAGAAAGTTATTAGTGTATGTTCACACATAGCTGTAAGGCGAGACATAATCTATGAATAAGGGAAGAGCTGTTCTCTTTACACAATTATCAAACATTGTCGATATTTTTGGATACATTACAGTAGGAAGAAAATCCATAACATTGGGGTCATTTTTAAATGTTTACTGATCATCTAAGTGTGAGTGATACTGGTAACAACTGAACTTCATTTTCCCTTTCAGCTTTTGGTTGTTGTAGAAAGGTTATAGTGTGATAAAATGATGACATGATATGGCACAAACACGTCTGGCAGCTGCAATGCTATCCCTAAACTTTAGTATCTCTCCGACATCTTTTTTTTCTAATTAGAAACACAAAATAAAAAGAAAAGTAGCTGTTTTATGTAAAGTAAATCCATCTGGGTATATTCTCCTTCCCATACTATAAACCTATGATCCCCAACCACAGTGAGTTATAGTAAAGCTGCAGGCAAAATCATCTCCATATAGCACAATCCATTATCCCTGTCAAGTTAATGTTCCATGTTCAGCCATATGGCACGGGTGCATATTCAACAAAAGAAATTCCTTAAACTTGTTATAATCAGCACTCGCAGTCATCCAAAAAACTGACATAAACAGCTTTATTGTGTTTTGTGCATTTCAGTTAATATCCATGACAAAAACAGGAAGCCGGGCAGGAAAAGGAGGAGGACTGTGGGGGAGTCGAGCGATGCCGGCTGATATCGTGCACTACACACAATTAGCCAACATTCTCCCAAGCAAATGATTTTCAATTACAATAAACACAGGCTGACAAACAATGAAGTGTGGGCTCTGCGGCTCCGAAAATGCCCCGCACACTGCCCAGCTATACAGCTATATAAGTGGTGGGAAGAGAACACTGTCACTTTTCATTGTGCCATATTGGATCTCCCTACAGGTCTAGATGGGAGTAATGCTACAAAACCCAGCTCTGCATCTCGCTCATCAACATACACAGTAGTCATGCCCTGAAGCGTAGCAAAGCAGTTCATGAAATTCAAGATCCCTGGTGACTCCATTATTAGGGCTGCTGATGTCACACCAGAAGAAAGACCAAAACTGGAAGAAAGGTTGATCACATAGGCACGCCCAATCAGAACACCCCTCCTAGACCCACTAAACAAAAAACAAACAAACTAGTCCTCCTTGGATTTCTGGGAGGCGCATCTCTTCCCTGGCACAGGAGAGGTTAACCACTGGCAGGGACTTTTGCTACCTGGCAGAGAGCATGGCGGAAGGCTCCAGTCAAGGTACAAGTAGAGCAGAACTTCATTTCGACCCCCGCAGTGACAACAATAAAACGCTGAGAAAACACACTATCAAATCCTGAACTCAGCATCAATTTCTGTTAATTACAGCCTTGTCAGCAACGTGATTATTCAAACAGCTCATGCAAATGTTAATGAGTCCTTATTTGCATATTTATTTTTTCCTTTGTTGAAATGCCATTGATTATTACATTCTACAATGATGAATGCAGCCACTGATGTGCTCTGATGTGTAATTAGTCATTAGGTGCAATGAATAGATCAATTATGAAAAAGGACAGAGATTAAGAAATATCAAACAAGACCGCCCAGTATCACTGTATTGTGCCCCTTGCCACAGTGTATGATATGTATCAGTAATAAATAAAGCCTTTCATTAAAAGGAGCCAAGGGAGCCAGCACAAGTCATGTAATAGCCCTATGTAAATCATCCCCATCTCTTTCCTTTCTATACTACAGGCAATTGCCGGCGTCTCGTATTATCTTTGATTTAACTTTGCCCTACAGGATTTTCCAGCAGATTTTCAGTCCACAGTTCCCTTGCTGGAAGAAAATACTTCCAATCCCTGCTCTGAGGAGGAAAGACTTGAACAGCTTCCTTAACTGCTTATTTTAACTATCCGGCAAGCACTTGCTATTCGCTAAAGGAAAGGAAAAAAAAAAAAAACACATTACTGCAGACCAGATGGGAACATTCCACATGACCAAACCAATCAATCACCTCGGTGGGGCGCAGGTGCAGCACAGCCGTGTAGCAACACACCATTTCACAGTCTATCGGGCACAAACACATGGTCACCAATCAATGGCACCCTAAGGACCTGGGGGGGGGAGGCTCTCTCGAGTCTTACTGGTCCATGCCTGATGACTTCATAATCACACATCATTTCATTCACTGGAGGATACAAACCAGCATTCTAATAACCTTCTCCTAAAAACGCTCATGTTGTGCATATTAATAGAGGACTGTTTATAGTGAAGAAACTGACTCTCTGTGGCTATAGAATAGCGTGCGAGTCTGAGACAACCTGAAGCGAAGAACTTCCTTCTGTGTGAAGAAGGATATTCCATTCAGGCAGACTTCAAGGATAAAATGATTCACTGTGCCACATCAAAGTGTGCCTGCTATACATGTATCTCTCACAAAACAATACCGAACAATGGGCGAGGAGATGCAAAGAAAGGGCGGCCGCGCTCATACACATGCACTATGGATTTACGGCTTTTACAAGCTAATGACAAAATAATGAATTGGTGAACGACAGGAAAACAATGCAACTCGGAAATCTGGGAGTCACATTATGGTGTATGAAAGTATACCACACTAACAGTAAAAAAATAGATTAAAAAGGACACTAGGTACAAAATGTGCTGATTGCTTGGACCCAAGATCTAGTAGTAGATAGTGACCAACAAGCAAACATCAAAGATGGAGGATTGATGGAGGGATTCTGCTCTAATGAGATAGAAAACACTCGTAGAGCCCAAAAGAATACTGCCACCTAGTGTCTGCTTAATGCTACGAGCAGAGAGAGCCTCACAGAGGAGAGAAACCCAAGTTTTCCAATTTTCTCTTCAAAATGACATATAGTGGTTTCCAGCATCCAAACCTGAGAGATGGGAAACTTTCTATATTATAATAAAGTACCAATGGTGCAGTTTCTAGTCCTACTTTTTGCTATTTAAAGGGAACCTGTCATCAGAAATTTAGCACTAAACCTAAAAAATTCCCCCTCTGCAGCTCCTGGGCTGCATTCTAGCAATGTTCCTGTTGTTCTTGTGCCCCCTTTCTGACCAAAATAAACACTTTATAAAGTGGTACCTTTTTGTATTCAGATCTTGATAATGGTGCACAGGGGCGGGCTCTCTGGTGGCCGTTAGTCTGCCTCCTTGTCGCTTTAGGCCGTTCCCCATCGCACAATTTCAAAGAGGTGACGTGAGGTAAGCTGGCCAGCGCTTGCGCAGAATGGTGGAGGCGGCGGTGAAAGCGCGAGCACGAGATTATGGGCGGGTACTTGCTGATGAAAGTCACAGCGCAGCCCATAATCTCGTGCATGCGCAACACGTCACCAGCGGTCACACTGTGCACATTGCACAGTCCCGCGAGAGTGGCACGGCGCATGCGCGAGATTATGAGCGGCCATAATCTCGCGCATGCGCCGTGCCACTCTCGCGGGACTGCAATGTGCAGTGTGACCGCTGGTGACGTGTTGAGCATTCACGAGATTATGGGCGGCCATAATCTCGCGCATGCGCCGTGCCACTCTCGCGGGACTGCAATGTGCAGTGTGACTGCTGGTGACGTGTTGCGCATGCATGAGATTATGGGCGGCCATAATCTCGCGCATGCGCCGTGCCACTCTCGTGGGTCTGCAATGTGCAGTGTGACCGCTGGTGACGTGTTGCACATGTGCGAGATTATGGGCGGCGCTGTGATTTTTATCAGCAAGTACCCGCCCATAATCTCGTGGTCACGCTTTCACCGCCGCCTCCACCGTTCTGCGCAAGCGCTGGCCAGCTTACCTCACGTCACCTCTTTGAAATTTCGTGATGGGGGACGGCCTAAAGCGACAGGGAGGCAAACTAACGGCCACCAGAGAGCCCACCCCCGTGTACCATTATCAAGATCTGAATACAAAAAGGTACCACTTTACAAAGTCTTTATTTTGGTCAGAAAGGGGGCACAAGAACAACAGGAACATTGCTAGAATGCAGCCCAGGAGCTGCAGAGGGGGAATCTTTTAGATTTAGTGCAAAATTTCTGATGACAGGTTCCCTTTAACCTATTAACGATTTTGAGTACAATGATCTTCCCATTTGCACCAAGTAAAATATACCTTTGAACCATGTTAGAGAGTAGAGATAAAAAAAATTGTTTCAAAGAACTGAAGTCCTCAGTGGTTGATACCTTTTAATGGCTAACTGAAAAGATGGTAATAATAGCAAGCTTTCGAGACTACTCCGGTCTCTTCATCAGGCTCAGTATAATACAAAATCTGAAGAATTCTGTTGTGTATAAATATGTGACTCTTCCGATTTTGTGTTATACTGAGCCTGATGAAGAGACCTGAGTAGTCTCAAAAGTTTGCTATTATTACCATGAACAGCAGTTTTCAGCTCTTTCCACAGGTTCTCAATTGGATTCAGGTCTGGACTTTGACTTGGCCATTCTAACACCTGAATACGTATGTGTGAACTATTCCATTGTAGATTTTGCTTTATGTTTTGGATCATTGTCTTGATGGAAATCAAATTTCCATCCCAGTCTCAGGTCTTTTGCAGACTCCAACAGGTTTTCTTCAGGAATGGTCCTGTATTTGGCTCCATCCATCTTCCCATTAATTTTAACCAACTTTCCTGTCCCTGCTGAAGCAAAGCAGGCCCAAACCATGATTCTGCCACCACCATGTTTGACAGTGGGGATGGTGTGTTCAGGGTGATGAGCTGTGTTGCTTTTATGCCAAACATATCATTTGGCATTGTGTCCAAAAGTTTTATTTTGGTTTCATCTGACCAGAGCACCTTCTTCCACATGTTTGGTGTCTCCCAGGTGGCTTGTGGCAAACTTTAAATGACACTTTTTATGGATATCTTTGAGAAATGGCTTTCTTCTTACCACTCTTCCATAAAGGCCAGATTTGTGCAGTGTACGGCTGATTGTTGTCCTATAGACAGACTCTCCCACCTCAGCTGTAGATCTTTGCAATTCATCCAGAATGATCATGGGCCTCTTGGCTGCATCTCTGATCAGTCTTCTCCTTGTTTGAGATGACATTTTTGAGGGACGGCCGGGTCTTGGTAGATTTGCAGTTGTTTGATACTCCTATTTCAATATGATCACTTGCACAGTGCTTTTTGGGATGTTTAAAGTTTTGGAAATCTATTTGTAACCAAATCCAGCTTTAAACTTCTCCACAACAGTATCACGGACCTGCCTGTTGTGTTCCTTGGTCTTCATGATGCTCTCTGTGCTTTAAACAGAACAGTGAGACTATCACAGAGCAGGTGCATTTATACAGAGACTTGATTATACACAGGTGGATTATATTTATCATCATCAGTCATTTAGGACAACACTGGACCATTCAGAGATCCTCAATGAACTTTTGGAGTGAGTTTGCTGCACTGAAAGTAAAGGGGACGAATAATATTGCACGCCCCAATTTTCAGTTTTTTATAAAAATTTAAAATAAACAATAAATATCGTTCACCTTCACAATTGTGTCCCACTTGTTGTTGATTCTTCACCATAACATTAAAATTTTTATCTTTATATTTGAAGCCTGAAAGGTGGGAAAAGGTGGAAAATATCAGGGGGCCGAATACTTTTGCAAGGCACTGTACAAGGTTTTATCAAGTGATTATCACGGTTGGACCCAAGCTCACACTACTGCTAGACTGACCATCCCCCTCCTCTGATAAGCAGCTGTCAATATAGAATGTACACAGAGAGCTGTGGTGGGGTTAGCCTTCTGAGCTCTGCTACATCTAAGAACTGTTTCACAACTACTGCAGCCAGTAAACGAAGTGATACACTGCTAGAGTCAGAATCTCGTTTCCTACATTATGTTGCTCACAGATTAGACAGAACAAGGTAAAAACCTGATGACCCTTTAAAAATATCTCCATTCAGAACAGAGTGGATTTTTACAAAGCTTGGCAAATTAACATAATTTAGATGATACAACACGCTTACTTCCACTGGTCAATTTCTGCTGCAGATTTTGTTCTTTGGTATGAGGAGCAGATTGTGTAAAATTTAATCTCCCTTGCTTATATTGGAATACGCTGCAGATTTTCTACACTCGCTAAAAAGTAATTTAATAAACATATATTAAAACACACTTTGGAAAAAACAAAGACTTATAAGAAACTGATCTACAGAACTCTTAGGAGCTTACACGAAGTCTTTCAAATTAACAATTGTGCGTCTATTTACTGATGATCTAACAATTTGATGCCAATTCGGATTTTTTTTTTTTAAAAAAAATGCCTTTTAGTAGATGCAAAAAACTACTAATATCAGCTTAGTAAATCAAGGCGATGCTCAAATCTCATTTTCTACATGCTGAAGGTTCACACCAGCTGTAATCCCCAAATAAACCTCCAGTGTAGGCACCCGCGCACCTGGCATATGTCAAAACATTGTCCTTTTGGTACATGCTGGGCCAGTATAAGTCGACTTGCCTTTATTTTTTTTATTTATTTTTTTTATCACAATAAAAAGGAAAATAAATTCTGCTATGCTATTTTATGTAAAGAGACAACAAAACTAAAAACATAGTTAACACTTTCTTCGAGCCTATGGCAAAGTTTACAACTGTATTATGGGGACAGAAAATGAAGCGGATGCCTGATAGACGCTGTGCCTGCCCAGACAGTCAGACTCCGCGCCGGGCCCCAGAGACACACGCGCCGGGCCGGGCCCCAGAGACACCACGCGCCATCTACCAGAGACATTCCGCGCCGGGCCCCAGAGACACCCCGCGCCATCTCCCAGAGACACCCCGCGCCATCTCCCAGAGACACTCCGCGCCGGGCCCCAGAGACACTCCGCGCCGGGCCCCAGAGACACTCCGCGCCGGGCCCCAGAGACACCCCGCGCCATCTCCCAGACACACTCCGCGCCATCTCCCAGAGACACCCCGCGCCGGGCCCCAGAGACACCCCGCGCCGGGCCCCAGAGACACCCCGCGCCGGGCCCCAGAGACACCCCGCGCCGGGCCCAACATATGCCAAAAAAGACAACAGCACAGCATTATGCTAGATGCATGCATCAATACGTTTATACAGACTTGCACTCATTTGTGTAACTGAAATTCCAAAAGAGTTAAATGGCAGACACTCCAATATGCATGCTGCCCTGTCAGGATTCACATTCACAGGAAGCAATTTGCTCTAAAGTTATAAATAACTCAAGAGTGTGATATGTATAATTAATATATTCAAGGGAAAGACACGTGATGAGAAGGATTTCTTCAGATAGAAATGTAACATGTATTTCACACACAGACGGGCTCCTGTGCCCACCTTCTGCATGAATGCACAATCCCATCTTGAAGTGATGGTGGTGGTGTTTGTAATACCTGAAATACTTTATGACATTGCCGAGATTCCAATTTAACAAAGCGGTCAGTCCAATTTACCAACACAACAACAAAAACACAACTTTCCATTGTAGCCTGCAGCGGTTTATCATACTACGATATGCACAGTGCGACTACGTAAAGGAAATCCAGAGTCGCCACAGAAGAGATCATATGGCAGAAAACTGGAGCAGTCTATGAAGGCCAAGGGGGAGACGTTAGGACGGGACTGCTGAGCAGAGCTGGGCCAGACCCTGGGATCACTTTTTCTAACGTTCATTTTCCCTACAATAATAAATCTATCCGTGGTCACGACTCTCCATTGTGGCAACCACTATATCAGTTTAGTAGGCATCTACCACCTTTTTTCCCCAATGTGTCAACATATAATTACAAATCATCTAATGCTGCCATGGAAATAAGGGAATGTGCAAGTCATAATAGAAAGACCAAAGACTGTTTACGGTACACAGAAGGACATCTATTGACAAATTCTACAATTATTTTTATTTCCTAATACAAGGGAAAAATAAAAAGTATTGAAACTTGTCTTCGCAGGGTGACCTTCACACAGAGACATGAATCTAAAACATCTTTAAAGTAGTGCACCAAAGACGGAATAAAATGCTTCTGGCTGATCAAACTATTGCCAAGGAAAGTGACATACAAGAAGTGACAAGAAGAGAGGCCACCCTTTGGGAACTGGAGTGTTTTCTGTGAGGGCATTGCTTACCAAATATTTTGTTTCTCCTGACCTTACTATTCAATGCCAAAAGAAACAAAGCATAAAAGGAAATTCAACAATAAAAAGGTGCTAGATAAATGCTTTAGCCTACTAACCTTGCTGTAAAATAAAAGTACCCGTCTACTTAAGACAGTTTCCCATCTTAGCTATAACATATATATTATATGCACAAGTTTCCAAAATCCACCTTCACTATTGATTTTCTAAGATTATATTAAATAGATTCTGATGATCTGCCCCAACGAAAATATTTCTACAGAACGACATTTTCACATAAGAGAAGTCACCACAGATGCATCACAACTACTACAAACCTGTGAGCGAATCTATAAGCATCCATAGTACTTTCTGCATACAGTGATGTTATGTGAACTCTTCAGAATTCTCCTAGTTTCTACATACATTTGACATAAAATTACAGCAGAGATTCCAACAAGTACTACAAGAATTTAAAAAAAAAAAAAAAAAAAAGTCAAATATATTTTTTATATATTTTTTTAAATACGGACAATGATCAATCATGTTTGCAAAAGTGAAATTAGAGTCTCATGTTTTCACTAAATGGGAACCCAAGGTAACCTCTAAGCAACTAAAGGCCTCTCTCACAGTAGGTAGTATTAATGAATCCACCATCAAGAGGCCACTGAACAACAATGGTGTGCATGGCAGAATTGCAAGGAGAGAGCTATTGCTCTCCAAAAAGAACATTGCTGACATCTGCAATTTTCTGCTATTGGAACAATGTTTTCTTCACAAATGAGGCCAAAGTTGCCAAAAGTAGAGATTTTGCATCACAGCAGAAAACAAACAACAAAAAAACGGATATCATCTCTGTTAAACATAGAAACCTTGTGGTGGTAGTATTATACTTTGGGTCTGTTTTGCTGCACCTGGACCAGGAGGGCTTGCCCCCATTGATGGAATAATTAATTATAAATTATACCTGCAAATTCTAAAAGCCAATGTCAGGACATCTGACCATGTGCCGAATCTTGGGGTACTTTCACATTTGCGTTGTTTTCCTTCCGTTACAATCTGCCGTTTTGGAAAACAGCGGAATCCGTTAACGGATTCCGCTGTTTCCCATAGACTTGTATGGTTGACGGATTGTGCCAAAAGGACCTGCGTTGCTTCCGCTGGACAACGCTCCGTTGCTTCCGCCAGGCGGGAGGAACGCAGCATGTAACGTTGTTTTGAGCAGCGGAATCCTCGGGATTTCACTGCGCATGCTTTTTTTTTTTTTTTTTTTTCTTTTTAAATCACAAACTTTATTTTGTCTCGCGATGGCCGAACGTTCAGCTAAGCGCCCGCCCGCCGGCAAGTGACAGCGCTCAGCTGAGCGACCGGCCGCCGGCTATTGAGAGCGATCAGCTGATCGTCCACAATAGTCTGCTGCCGGTAAAACTGTAAAGAAGAAAAAAATAAATAAATAAAAAAAAAAAAAAAAAAAAAGCTTTCCGTTGTTTTGTACGATCCGTAGCATCCATTGTACCACAATATGCAACGCATCCGTTGCATCCGTAACACAATGCAATGCTATGGAAGCCGTCCAACGCAAGTGTGAAACTAGCCTAAAGTGAACGTGGGTCATACAGCCAGGTAAACCAAAGAATATAAGTTGTTCTGTAAGGGTACTTTCATACTTGCGTTAGTCGTAATCCGCCGCTTTGGAACACAGCGCAATCCGTTAACGGCTTGCGACGTTTCCCATAGACTTGTATTGACGACGCATTGCGACCAATGTGTCTGCGTTGCATTCGCCGCATGACGGATCAGTCGTGGAACACCTGACCGTCGGGCGGCAGGAACACAGCATGTAGCGTTTTTTTGAGCGTCTGAATCCTTTTTTTTTTTCACTGCACATGCTCAGGTCTTGTTTAATCATTGAAATCAATGTTTCTTTCTCCCTCTCTCGGCGGCCAAACGATCAGCTGATCGGCCGAAGGCGGCTTTTGTGAACGATCAGCTGATCACCCGGCTTTTGAGAGAGATCAGCTGATCAGCCGGCTTGTGTGAACGATCAGCTGATCGTTAACAATAGCCTGCAGCCAGTAAAACAGTTAAAAAAAACATAAGCAAAAAAAAAAAAGAAAACGGATCGTTGTTTTCCAGCATCGGTCCCATCAGTTGTGCCACTGTCTGCAACGCATCGTTGCATCAGTCACACAACTGATTATGACGGATGCAAAACAACACAAGCATGAAAGTAGCCTAAAACAAAAATGCTGACCATATCCAATCATGTCATAACTGCTGGTCTTTAATGGGAAAGCATGTTAGCTTTAGATATGTGCAAAGAGCAGCTACATTTTTTTTTTTCCATTGTGTCCAGAATGGAAAGTCATGAAAGCTTTTTTAAAGGACTTCATTAGGTTTTTTGGCTTACAGCACCACACCAGCAATTTATTTCACGGCTGTAGTGGCGCTTTAAGGCCATTCCGATCTGCAATTTGTTTCTCAGCCCTAATCGGACAAAGAAAATAATCGCTGCATGCGATAGACATGTCACTCGCACCCATACAATCCCTGGAGGCTGTTACACTTCAGAAAAAAAAGAAACCTATTAAATCTGAAGCTTTTCAATGTACGCAACAACAAATTTTTTATTTGTTTATAGTCTATAGTGAAACATTGGACTGCACTCAGATGACATCCAAGCGCAGTGCGATATATACGCATCAGCTGACAATTGAGGAGATGGAGATCACGCTCTCCCGCAGCTGTGATCCGATCGCAAGATCGGATCATGGCTTCCGGATACTCTGCTGAAGCTCGTAGCAGAGCCTGAGCCAAGGGTCATTAGCATCTTGCATCGGATGCCATACACTCATGTGGCCTTGTCCTAAATATAAGTCCCCTGATCCCTGTAATATACTCACCTGCCAGCTGTTTCCAAAGTCACTCTGGTTGGTCTCCGGCCATTTGTGACCTGCCAGCAGCTCCAGTATTTGTTGGAGGTCAGAAATCAATATAACTCTGAAAGCTGTGATCATTACGGCTCTCACAGAGTTGCGCTGAGCGCTTGTCACTTTTGATTTCCAGCCATTCAGAAGTCAAGATCAGAAGATGCGGTGCGGGATGGGAACGGCACCTAAAATGGATGAAAACGCTGGTGGGCAAGTATAAAACCGTTATATAAAAAGGTTGATTCCATCTACTTAAAATCCAGAATTTATTTAGAAAAAGCAGTAAAAATAGGACATAGTGCACAGGAAAGAGCTAAAAGCAACGCATTTCAAACAACGCAGCGTTCTTTTCAAGCTAACATATACAGCTCTGGCAAAAATTAAGAGACCACTGCAAAATTGTCAGTTTTCTGATTTTTCTCTTTATAGGTATATTTTTGAGTGAAATGTAAAATTGTCCTTTTATTCTATAAACCACTGACAAGCGGTCTCCGAATTTCCAAGCAATAAATTCTGTATTTATTTACTGAAAATGAGAAAATGGTCAAAATAGCAAAAAAAAAAAATGCATTGCTTTCAGACCTCAAATAATGCAAAGAAAACAAGTTCATAATCATTTAGAAACAACAATACTAATGTTTTAACTCAGGAAGAGTTCGGAAATCAATTTTTTTGTGGAATAACCATAATTTGTAATCACAGCTTTCATGCGTCTTGGCATGCTTTCCACCAGTCTTTCACACTGCCTTTGGGTCACCTTATGCCACTCCTGGTTTCCTTTGTTTGATGGCAAGTAACTATCCATCTTCCTCTTGATTACATTCCAGAGGTTTTCAAAGGGGTTCAGGTCTGGAGATTGGGCTGGCCATGACCGTGACCTACAAAAGGAATGGCAAATGGCAGCTGTGGTGAAGTGCATGGCAAGAACAGTTCGTAAAAGGCTCCTAGAAGCAAGGTGGTCCAGGGTGTTGTTTTCAGATGAAAGTAAATTTTGCATTTCATTTGGAAATCAAGGTCCCAGAGTCTGGAGGAGGAGTGGAGAGGCCACAATCCAAGCTGCTTGAGGTCTAGTGTGAAGTTTCCACAATCAGTTATGGTTTGGGGAGCCATGTCATCTGCTGGTGTAGGTCCACTGTGTTTTATCAAGACCAAAGTCAGCGCAGCCCTCTATCAGGAAATTTTAGAGCACTTCATGCTTCCCTCTGCCGACAAGCTTTTAGAAGATATAAATTTCATTTTTCAGCAGGACTTGGCACCTGTCCACACTGCCCAAAGTACCAATACCTGGTTTAATAACCACAGTATCACTGTGCTTGATTGTCCAGCAAACTCGCCTGACCTAAACTCCATAGAGAATCTATAGGGTATTGTAAAGAGGAAGATGAGAGACACCAGACTCAACAATGCAGACGAGCTGAAGGCTGCTATCAAAGCAACCTGGGCTTCCAAAACACCTCAGCAGTGCTACAGGCTGATCGCCTCCATGCCACGCCGCATTGATGCAGTAATTCATGCAAAAGGAGCCCCAACTAAGTATTCAGTGCATTTACTGTACAGACTTTACTGTACAGTAGGCGCCAACATTTCTGAGTTTAAAATAATTTTTCAGTTGGTATTATATAATATTCTAATTTTCTGAGATAATGACTTTTGGGTTTTCATTGGCTGTAAGCCATAATCACCAACAATTACAGAAATAAACACTTGAAATAGATCACTGTGTTTGTAATGACTATATAATATATGCATTTACCGTTTTGTATTGAATTGCTGAAAAACTAATTTTTTGATGATATTCTAATTTATTGAGAGCACCTAAAACCAATAGTGTGAGAAATTTCGTACCTGCCCGCGAGTGACCTGAGAAGGAAGCTCCATTGGATTTGATGGACTTTATAGGACATTACGCCACTGGATTATGTCAGAACTTAGAGGATTTTTTAAATTAATAAAATTGGTGAACAAGGGAGTGTGGTTGAGACTTTATTCAAATAAACTATTATTTTCATGTTTGTGTGGGTTTTAAAACTGGACATTTGCCAGGTTAGTAATGGGGGTGCCTGATAGACCATTCTCCATTATTAACCCCTGGGTTTAAATGACAGCTGTCAATTCTCAACTAACATCAACCCAAAAAGTATTACCCAGATTGCCACCGCACTAGGAAGGGCTGTGTCATATGCCAGAATTGACGCATATAATGGATCACGCCACTTCTGGGGTAGCTGTGGCCTGCTATGTTTAGTTTGGCAAAGGCCAAATAACCATGAGTCTTCACAGCTTGATAATCCCAGCCCCTAACAATCATCTTTACCTAGGCTGGTTATTAAAAATAGGGGGGACCCGTCTCAATTTTTTTTTTATTTATTTACTATCTACATTTGTTTGCCCTACTCCTACCCCCATTTTGTTACCTTTTGCAGCCCCTAGCCCTTACGGCAAACATTTTACAGCACAAAAGTTTGGATCCCCATTGATTTACAGTAGGTATGGAAAGTAGGTATGGAAAGTATTCAGAAACCTTTACATTTTTCACTCTTTCATTGCAGCCATTTGGTAAATTTTTTAAAAAGTTCATTTTTTTCACATTAATGTACACTCTGCACCCCATCTTGACAGAAAAAAAACAAAAAGTAGAAATTTTTGCAAATTTATTAAACTAGAAAAACTGAAATATCACATCACGTGATCCTCCTTGAGATGGTTCTACTCCTTCATTGGAGTCCAGCTGTGTTTAATTAAACTGATAGGACTTGATTTGGAAAGGCACACACCTGTCTATATAAGACCTCACAACTCACAGTGCATGTCAGACCAAATGAGAATCATGAGGTCAAAGGAACTGCCCAAGGAGCTCAGAGACAGAATTGTGGCAAGGCACAGATCTGGCCAAGGTTACAAAAGAATTTCTGCAGTACTGAAGGTTCCAAAGAGCACAGTGGCCTCAAATGGAAGAAGTTGGGGACCACTAGACTGCTTCCTAGACCTGGCTGTCCAGTCAGACTGAGGAATCGTGGGAGGAGAGCCTTGGTGAGAGAGGTAAAGAAGAACCCCAAGATCACTGTGGCTGAGCTCCAGAGATGCAGTAGGGAGATGGGAGAAAGTTTCACAAAGTCAACTATCACTGCAGCCCTCCACCAGTCGGGCCTTTATTGCAAAGTGGCTTGATGGAAGCCTCTCCTCAGTGCAAAACATATGAAAGCCCACATAGAGTTCCCAAAAAAGAAAACAACAAACAAAAACACCACATGAAGGACTCCCAGACTATGAGAAATAAGATCCTCTGGTCTGATGAGAAGAAGATAGAATTTTCACCAAAACGTTCTAAGCGGTATGTGTGGAGAAAATCAGGCGCTACTCATCACCTGCCCAATACAACAGTGAAACATGGTGGTGGCAGCATCATGCTATGGGGGTGTTTTTCAGCTGCAGGGACAGGACGACTGGTTGCAATTGAAGGAAAGATGAATGCGGCCAAGTACAGAGATATCCTGGAAGAAACCTCTTCCCGAGTGGTCGTGATCTCAGACTTGGCCGAAGGTTCACCTTCCAATAAGACAATGACCCTAAGCACACAGCTAAAATAACAAAGGAGTGGCTTCAGAACAACTCTGTTATCATTCTTGACTGGCCCAGCCAGAGCCCTGACCTAAACCCAATTGCGCATCTCTGGAGAGACCTGAAAATGTCTGTCCACCAAAGCTCAACATCCAACCTGACGGAACTGGAGAGAATCTTCAAGGAAGAATGGCAGAGAATCCTCAAATCCAGGTGTGAAAAACTTACTGCATCATTCCGAAGAAGACTTATGGCTGTAATAGCTCAAAAGGGTGCTTCTACTCAATACTAAGCAAAGGGTCTGAATACTTATGACCATGTGATATTTCAGTTTTTCTTGTTTAATACATTTTCAAAAACTCCTACATTTTTGGGTTTTTTTTTGTCAAGATGGGGTGCAGAGTGTATATCAATAAGTAACACAATTAACTTTTTTGAATTTACCAAATGACTGCAATGAAACAAAGTGAAAAATTTAAAAGGGTTCTGAATATTTTCCGTACCCGCTGTATAAGGGGTACAGGGCCAGAGGTCAAGATCGGGTCCTAAACCGAACTTTTAACTAAAGTCTGTCTGAACCCGAACAGCCACGGTTCCGCTAGTCACAAGCAGAGGCATGTCCACTTTTTGGGGGGAGAGTTAAGAAAACATGAAAAGTGTCCATACCCTAAAGAGGGTAGTTCGAGTAACTTGCCTCAAAGGAGAAGGAAAAAAAACTTGAAGTGACTCCTTTTCAGTTGTGAGCAAATTAAATTATATCTGCCAGCAGAAAGTGTAGATTTGCCATATAATTTGAGTAATTTTTACCTATTATATTTAAAAGTATATCTCCAAAAATAAAACTTTCTATAAATTTAAACAAAGCAGATTAAACATTTGCTTGTTCAATTGAAAATAATAAAATAAAAATATAAAATATGTAAATATATAAGGGAACAAACCGCATAGTACTTCTTCATTTTTTGTTCACTAGTTACAAATAAATAAAAAATAAATCTCCCCATGGTTTTCTTTATCAATTCACTAGAAGATTCTGTCCAGTGACTGTGTAATAAAATCGCTAAAGATCATTGGGAAGCTGTGGACATCAATGAAGCTAAAATCCCCCCACCCCCTGCCAAACTGGGTTTTGGGCCAAAACATATCATCTTAGCATGAGGCCAATCAACATGGAAGTCTGCTGAATAGAGAATTAGATATTGTGGTAGCATCACACGTGTGAATAAGCAACGGTATAAAGAGATATCAATACAGTACAAAACAAGACCATAAAACTGCAACAATCAGATGGCATCACCAGCAGTCAAAGTGTTAATGGAAAGCGCCAATGATAACGCAAAGCGCTACATAAAAAGGAAGCACTAAAGCGAACCTCACACCTGGCAATATGTTACTAATCCTCCAGCACCAGAAACACACTCATGTTTTCTTAATGGAGCCGGCTGTTTGTGCATTTAGATTTCACTTAGAACATGAATCTCCCCAGAAATGGCTGCAGACTGGTAACAGCTGGACACCTGCAGCGAGGGTTAGCTAATATTCCACTGCATATTTCCACAGCAAAACGTCTCTAAAGGGAAGAAAGACTGGGATTATCATTGGCTTTATCCTCCAGTAAAAAAAAAAATGTGCATCACGCCATCATAGTCCCCAAATTCCCAATGACTGCTCATCGATGTGGAGGGAGCGGGTGCCATCTCCTGAAATGCTGACTGTTTGGAAACCAGGTTTTGTTCAATATTATCTTGGCGATGGAAAACAATGTGACTAACGGCTGTGTAAGGTGACAAACCAGGGAGACTACTCCAATATGGAGCCTTCTACCCTGTATCACCACAGCTTGTAGAAAGACCCATAACACAACAGCCAGAAAAAGCTGGAAGTAAACAGATCGCAGCAATTAGGAGGGCAGGGGCTTCATTTCAGATCAATGTAGATGTATTCGTATAGGAGCAATGACAAAGCCCGCGTATTCAGAGTCAGCTTCTGATATGTGTACATAGCTGCATACAAACAGAAAATTCCCATTGTTTGGTTTCCATGGCAATCCACATGCTTCTTAGCAACCAAATTTTAGTCGCATGGATTATGAGCAGTTTTGTCTCCCTGGCTGGGCCCATTTTGCTGCAATCAATATATAGCAACGGTGTTTGACCTCCAGAAACATGGCCACAGGTGAACTGATGTAAAGTATACAGTCATTTTCCTATTAATCATTTCCAAGGTCATTGCTAATAATGGCAGCCCCCAATACAGCGGTGGATTCCGCGTCTGACAGCCCACACAGCGTGTTCCCTCACACATGTGCTACTGAGGAAGGTCCACATAGGACCCAAAACGTTTTTTGTTACGCACATGAATACATTTTTCTTCAAATCATCTTGGGAGTGCCTTGTATACTTCTCACGGTTTGGCTTTGGAACCTGAAGTGCACCCCAATATCTCCGACGCATATATAGGAAGTGCCATTCTCTTCTTGCTATTATTGCTAATAATAGTTATTATTCCAAGAGCAATTTGCAGAGGCACCAAAAGAGGCCACAAACAGTGGGACTCGCGAGGGCAAAAGTGGAAAGCAGGATAATAGACTGATAGCACTAGGAGCCGTACGATTTATATAACTACACGTGCTCACCCCACATTGTGCCACAAACTATAGTACAATGTGTGATCAGAAATCTCAATATACCGGGAAGAAAAGTAAAGGATTACTAGATGGAGGGTGTAAACACAAGCCAAAAACACCCATTGTTTTCTCCTCCCCTGGCATATTCTGCTGGCAATAACAAATGTTTTAATTACTATGCAGGTCGCTAAGCAACTGCCTTAGGGACAGTAAAATCACTAGCAACATAAAGAGGGTAGGCGAAGCAATGGCGTGTCCATCCACCCTGCGCACACTTCTCATGGGCATGTCACAGAGGCTACTGACACGGGCCACGCTCCGCAGCTGACCTAGGGGGGCGCTGTACCAGGAAAGGTCAATATATTACATACACAAATCAAGACTGGAGCCGGGCTTTTCCAGTCCAAAATATAGGAAGCTCTTATTTTACTCATGGTATATTATACAAACAAATCCGCTCCAAATAATGATACACTAACTAGTGTAATAGAAATGATTTACAATTTAACAAGTCCATCATGACGCTATTTTCCATTTTATCTGAAGGGAATAAATACATTCATCCCCCTCGTTGTAGGCGGAATCTGGTCCCTGTTGGATTACAGACCCAAGTGCTGAGGTAGATACAGATAGATGTATATACACTGCTCAAAAAAAGGGAACACCAAAATACAAGATTCTAGATCTCAATGAATGAAATATTCCACTTGGAAGTCTTTATTCAATACATAGTGGAATGCGCTGAGAACAATAAAAAAAATAAAAATTATCAGTGTAAATCAAAATGTTGTCAAGCGGTAACTGATGCTGAAGATCACATGGCACGTTACTGAGACATTGACATATTTTGGTGGTTATACCCACCACTGTTGGCTTTTGTGTCAATAAATTGTTTGATATAAGGAAATCTTTGCATGTGGCGACTTCCTTGAGGGTCAGTCCTGGCGAGTAGCAGAGCTCCAGCATTAGTAGCACTACAAAGCTCAGCACATGTTCTGCTATAACACAATCAGCTAGCGGGGTTTGTTGTGAGGCTACACAATTATGATTAGAACAGTATTTCGCTATATACTGCTAGAAAAAAAGAAAATTAAAAAAAGATTATGTGTATCAAATATACCAGTCTCTCTCTCCATATATACATGCACATTTTTCTGTATTTTTTACACTGCATACATCAGTTGCAACCAATAAGAATAAGGTGAGCTGTGCAGCCAGCATGCAATATTCATTGGATGAAAAAAACAAAAAAATAATATTTTTAAACCCCCAGGAAAGCCGAATCATATCCATTGGATCAAAGTGTAATGAACCCACCATTAGCTATATAGGATAACAATCTAATATGTATCGAGCCTGAGACAACCAGACAACATGACTTTGAAAAGAAGTAGCCATGGCCAATCCATTAGAGGTAAAGCAATTGTTTAGTCAGAGTCCACATTCCTGGTGCCCTCATTATGTCAATATTCATGCAATTTGGTCCCTCATTTGTATCAACACAAATATGGCCACAACAGGTGTCAGTATAAATACTACCGTAATATTAGAAGTCTGTGACCTCCCATTCCCTAATGGACAGGGAAGACAGAGCCAGCATGGTTCTTCAGACAGCAATGTGTGAAAGTGTCTCAGACATCCTACAGGGTAGTCTAAAATAGTGTCCCCCATCTTGGAGAAATCCGGGCACCATGTCTGTACACCATACACGGTACATGGTCACATTTATTTGCTTTGGACTGAAGAAATGCTTTAGGCTATGTTCACACACTGCATCTTTTCTTAACCACAAAGATTCAGCGTTTTAGGTCCCAAAAATGCACCTGTGGCAAAAACATAGAGAAAGCATGTGATTTTGCTGCGTTTTTACCTCATTTTGCCCAATGCATTTTTTTAAGTCATTTCTATTGACTGGAAGGGCTCAAAAACGCTGGCAAAAATGCAAAAATAATTGACATACTGCATCTTCAGAAACGCAGCCAAGACCCAACAAATCATGCACTGTGTAAACTGCAAAATAGAAATCTCAGACTTTGCTGGGATAAGGAAATGCATGCATTTGGGGGCATCTTTCTGACCTGAAAAATGTACCAAAAACGCAAAAGATGCAGTGTGTAAACATAGCCTTCAGGCTTTCCTGTTACCACTAAAATTAACAACTATGCTTGACTAAGTGTTCATGTTCATGGCGGAATATCGAGGCCGCTGTTAAGGCCGCTTTACACGCAACGACATCGCTAACAAAATGTCGTTGGGGGTCACGGAATTCGTGACGCACATCCGGCCTAGTTAGCGACGCTGTTGCGTGTGAAACGCAGGAATGACCGTTAACAATCAAAATTACTCACCTAATCATTGACGCGTCGTTCTATTCCCAATTATCGTTGCCGTTGCAGGTTGTTCGTCATTCCTGCGGCAGCACACATCGCTATGTGTGACACCGCAGGAACGAGGAACATCACCTTACCTGCGGCCGCCCGCAATGAGGAAGGAAGGAGGTGGGCGGGATGTTCCGCCCGCTCATCTCCACCCCTCCGCCTCTATTGGGCGGCTGCTTAGTGACGTCGCTGTGACACCGAACGAACCGCCCCCTTAGAAAGAAGGCGGATCGCCGGCCACAGCGACGTCGCTAGGCAGGTATGTGTGACGGGTGTAAGCGATGTTGTGCGCCATGGACAGCGAATTGCCTGTGACGCACAACCGACGGGGGTGGGTACGCTCGCTAGCGATATTGCAGCGTGTAAAGTGCCCTATAGCCAAAATAGTTATGTGCATGGCCAATAGCGACAGACAGAAGAGGCGTCTGTGCAAGAATGTATAGGTCCTTTACAGGTCAAGAGCACATCGTAATGCACAATTCGCCCCGTTCTGGAGGTGTAAGTGGGCTCCCTTACTTGTTGGGCTATTAGTGACAACACAGATCATGCAGCAAAAAATAAATAAATAAAAATCACCTTTATGCAGCAATGTAGCAGTGGCCTATTCAGATAATTAGGGCCACATTGACATTGCATCCCCCTAAAACTGTGAGAAACAGATAACATATGGTTCCAACTAGAGATGAGCAAACCTGAAGTTCGGTGTTCGAAGCAAACCTAGGCTTTACAACAATAAGCAGAGTTTATGGCTGTATGTGGGCGAGACCTGAGCTGCCCAATCAGTGACCTCCATTGGGTTCAAGTCAAGTCCAGACCCCAAATCAAACTTTATCTAAAGTCCAGCTGAAGCCGCCAAATTGAACTACCATGCAACCGCTCATCTCTAGTTCCAACGTGTTTCAATTTCTTGTGATTTTCCAGGGGATCACCATACAGCCTATATTGACCATAATTACGCTGCAATGTAACAACAGCACCGAGCGATGTTTGAAAGTCTGATCCGTGTTGTGGTGAAAATGGCTGTGTACCCTAGCTATATAGCTGTATAGCACTAGCCATCCACAAGTAATAGCAAAAGATAAAAACAAAGCACTGCGCTATACAATAGCACTGTACAATCTCGTTTTTTTTTAAAAATGAGATCACCAAAACTCCATCTAATAAACCTTACCTCGAGATATATACTGCACATTGACAGGTAATGGATGTCCATCATGGAAGCCGGTCATTATTTCCACAGCATTTCTATTTAACTTAATTTGCTGTAAGGAGATAATTTCCCCCTTAATTCCCTCCGGGACACAAGGTCTGAAATAACCACAATTACTTGCACACCTGAGCATGGACGATACCTAAGCAAACATTATTTCTTTCCCTCTAGATGTGGAACAAAACGCAGCCCCGTGGCGAAGCACAAGTTGGTGATACAGGGAATGACACATTTTAGAGAAATACATTTGTGTATTTAAATCTTGAAGCGCTTGTTAAATTGTTTGGTTCGCAGTACACCAGAGCCTGCAAATTGAGGTTTCTGAAAGCGTGTAATTACAAGATAGTAGAAATGAAACAAACATTTCCCTCCATTCAATTCTCCACATTTAAGAATGACAAAGTAACGCACACCTGCTCCCTCCGTCACTTTGCTTTTCACCTGACTTAACAACACGCCGTATCCTCGCAGTGTTGAGGGCAGGAAGATGGCCTACTGAGATGGCTCTTCTGAGCAGCTGCACGAGATGCTGGCAGCGCACGCAGCGAGAAAAAGATCATCAACACAGGCACCTGTGACCTGCAAACACTGCAGCACATTCCTCACCACACAAAATCATGGCTATTCCCGCAGCTGGCAACGGAAATATCTGCACAAAGGGCCAGAAAGTGAGAGTGATTAGGAGCATCACACATTATACTTACTATGGACCGCTGACGATCATACGGGCGGGATGGCTTCATCTTATCAGGAATGATCATTTCTTTCATAACCTGCCCGAAATACAGACCTAACACCTTCCTGCTCCTAAAACTATGCCAGAAGTATAGCCAATGATCATAACAAGGTTTATTTTTATATAGTGCTAACATATCCACAGTGCTTTACATACATTATCAACACTGTCCCCATTGGGGCTCACAATCTAGGTTCCCTTTCAGTATGTTTTTGGAGTGTGCGAGGAAGCCGGAGTACCCAGAGGAAACCCACGCAAACACGGGGAGAACATACAAACTCCTTGCAGATGATGTCCTTGGTGGGAGATGAACCCAGGACCCCAGCGCTGCAAGACTGCAGTGCTAACCACTGAGCCACCGTGCATCATTAAAAAAGGAAAATAATTCCAGTTTCTGCATCTTAGGCCCTGTGCAGACTAGAAAAAGGATTTTTTTAAAAAAATGTCTTGCGTCTGAAAGATTAGCGCACTTGCGTTAAAAAAACGCACCAGTAACGCACCGAAAAATGCATGCGTTTTTTATGCGGGTTTTTTACCATTATCTATGGCAAAAACTGCAGGTACCTGTAGAAAAGAAGTGACATGCTCATTCTTTTTCTCAAGAAATTCTGCAGAAAGAAGGTTCTTGAGAAAAAAAACGCAGTACGCACAGCTATTTTTTTTTTCCATAGGTTTTGCTGGGGAATGTCTGCAGAAAGGTTACAACCATCTTCTCAAGAAATTTCTGCAGCAAAAACACACAAAAAAACGCGGATAAAAACGCAGTGTGTGCACAGGGCCTTATAGCTGTAATGCTAAAGAATATGAGCTAACAAACATTTCCTTACGTATTTAGAACTGCAAAGAGTGTATTCTACACCAAAAAATCCAGCACACGACACAACGGTTAATGATGTGTGCACAGTGTATTTTTATCAAGTTTGAGGGTTTTTTCAGTGCATTTTTTATTGCAGTTTTGTTAAAAAAACTGAAAGCCAAACCTTACGCCTGCAAAGTCAATGAGAATGCTGGAGTTTTGCGCACTCATTGCCTTTTTAATCCCTTGCAGATTTGTTGCAGAAATAAATATCAATTCTTTCAACGTTCTTCCACCCCAAAATATATAAATCGCATGGAACAAAAAACAACAAAAACACGTTTTTTGCTTTGCCAAGAGATGCAGATTTCACGTAGCCTTTATTGCATTTTTTGGAGGAGTATTTTTGTGCAGTTTTGAAACAAAACTGCAACCAAATCCCGATATCAGCAAAGTCACTGAGAATGCTGATGTGTCATGCGCACAAGTTTTTTTTTTTTCCTTGCAGATTTGGTGCAAAAAATAATCTGCAGCATGTGAATGTTTTCAGCGCTTTTGCAGCGTTTTCCCCACTGAAAAGCAAAAAAAAAAAAACAAAAAACACCAACACATCAAAAACACACGTTTTTTTCCTGCCAAGAGATGCAGAAATGGTGCAGAAATTTCGGCAACCAAATTCTGAACATGTGAACATAGCCTAAAGACAGATTTTAAAACCAACATTCCCTAATGGCGGGAAAATCTGCACAGACTTTCGCTCATTGAAATGTATGCAATTTCATCACGGTCCAGTTTTGTTGTGGATTTTCCATCCAGATTTGTGGATGAAGAAGCTGCAGTGGATTATAGCAGCAGCAAAGTGAACATTAAACTCAAGGGATAGTGGAAATATTAATTCTAATATTACCAGTACAGGTTTCGCTGTCACCAGTAACACAAAGCATGAAGCATATATAGAAGGCAGCTCAGCACCACCAGATCGGCAGACGCTTTTCCCAGTCTATTATTTTTCAGAAAGGAAACAAATGCAATGCAAAAATACATGGATTTTATGTATTCCTGACCTAGTCTGGTAGTTTGGGATGTAACTTTAGTCAAAGCACAATAACGAAAGGACAAATTCTACACATGCTCCAGAGTATGGGGACCCAAGGGGAAATCAAATGCCATGCACTTAGCGCTGCCACTAAATGACTGTATAATTTAATTTCTTGGAAACCCATTAGCTTTTATGAAAGTAAAATGAAAGCCAGATGAGAGCTGTTTTTTGAAGTGAATGGAATGGAGATAATTCTATATGGGCCAAAAATAAGGAAGCGTTAAAAAAAAAAAATGAGGCAAAATAAACAATCACCTTTTTAATTTTTTATACATTTTTGCATACAAAATAAAGATATCAGCGTGTAAACAAGCAATCTAGTCCAATGTTCCTATTACTGATTATTTACATGATAAAGTAAGAACTCGTACAGAAAAAGCACAAACAGTGAAACGACTTAGGTGTTGAAAAGTGGGCTACTATTGGGGTAGTCTCAAAAAGTGTCACTAACCAGAATACATCCTATGTCATCCACACAGTGCCCTCCATTGCGCTCCTGCGGACCGTATCGGACAGCCCCGTAGGTGAAAGGTTCCCTTTAATGACCAAGCTCCATTCTCAAATCTGACATATCACTTTATAAGGCAGCAAGTCTGGAATGCCTCCACATGCACCAGTGACTCATGTCCCCTTTACGTTAGCATCTTCGTAACTGTCATTTTAATTTTTATTCCATGAATCAATATTACATATGAAAATAAGTAACTTTGTAATATATCTTATCAGACAAATTTGCTTCTTTCTCTGCCAGAATTTGTCATTATCACAATTCTCAATTCTGAGGATAAATCTGTCTTCAGTGAAGACTTTCCCATTACTGAGATAGGAGATCACAGCTGTTACTGATGAGATTCTATAGATAGAAGGAGGAGGAGGTTGAGCTCTGCCTCTAGCCGGGTGGGTGTATACGCAAAAAGTTGGGGATATTTGGCTTTTGGGTGAAATTTATGGAAAACGTCAAAAGTTCATGCAATAGTAATATTTTATCACGAAAGTAGGGCAGCATGCAATGGTGATTACCCAGTCTCAAAAAATGTATTGAAGAAAAAAAGCAAACAACAGAGGTGGGTAACCTCCTCCCCTCCACCACAAAAAAAGGTCAACTCTCTCAATAACTTGTCATGTGGCCTTGACCATCAATTACAGCTTGACAACGACATCGCATGTTGCTCACTAATCAAATTATTGTCTGCTGAGGCATGGCATCCCTTTCTTCTTGAAGGGCGGCCCTCAGGTCATTGAGGTTCTGGGGTACAGAGTTACGAGCCTCTACACAATGATTATCCCATAGGTTTTCTATGGGACTGAGGTCTGGAGAAAGTGCAGCCACTTCGTTTGAGGTACCCCAGTCTCCAACAGCCATTTTCTAATGATGCGGCCTCGATGAGCTGGAGCAAAGATGAAATAAGGCCTCTGTTGTTCATGTACTAGCACAATGACATAGATTAATCATGTTATTCAAGTAGTAGAGCCATGTCAGTGTACCATTCACGAAGTGTACAGCAGTTCTGTATTGACTAGACACACCTGCCCATACTGTAACATACCCACCCCCCTTAAATGTGCCTGGAGTTTGGTCTCATTCATTATTTGGTTCGGGAGGGCATTGTTCACAATGAAGCAGTCATCAGTGTGGCGTGTGGCCAAAGTATGTCCATGCCTATGCCTTTCTGTGACTCTTCCAGTCTCTCTGTATCTCTGTTGCAACCTGCTGATGACATCTAAGCTCAGTGGCCACTTCCATCTGAGAAGCCTCACATACTGCTTGAAGCTTTACAATGGTGAGGTACTGTTGATCAATCTTTGGGTGTCATCTTGGTCTCATGATGTCATAATGTGAACACCAATTCTAATTGAACCATAAAATGTATTGGGCAATTCATGGATTTGCTATACTATGCAAATATAATATGTATATAGGGGTGGGGGCAGCGTCCGATCATTTTACACGTTCACAATCTAGTAGGTTTGCTACAATGTGTGTTGGGAATTCAGCACTAATGATTCAGCTCAAACGTTCAGAGGGATGAAATCAGCTTGTACTGTATGTGAATAACTATTATGTTTAAAAGCAGCATAATTAATCTACAAAAGACGATAGAAAAGAATGTGAACTCTAAATAGTGCCACTTAAAGAAAATCACAGCTATGGTCAAAACTCAAAAGGACTTTTATAGTAGGACGTCCTTATAATAATCTGTTTGATGCTAATTGCTTACCCGTGTGCCAGCGGATTGCACGTTTTTCATCTTGGCTAAAAGCAAAGTCCCTATCTCTGTGCCTCTGAATCAACAGGATCATTCTGGAATTCATTAGTTGGAAACACGAGAGACAAGCTACATAATAGCTTTGCTGCATGCACAGCACACTTCAAAAATAACTAAATGAATATGGAAATGCATCTTTCTGTGGCAAATTGTTCATTATTGAATCATTATCAACCCTTGTTAGAATTTTCGCTCTCTTCTGGTATGTACAAGATCATTAAAGTGTTTAAGAGCTCCATCATGAAAGACAGTGACACTTTATAATCCACTATCTCTTCAGGCAAATACGCTTATGGCTGAGCATAATACTCAAAATAACAACATCCTCTTGACGTATAATTCCTCCTGTTTTAGTAATGATTCTTTTAAGTGCTAACTGCAGCAATGAAATATGATGCTGAAGTCTACACTTGTTACCGTATCCAAAGGCCTGAAACTGCGCATATTTATTTACCAGCACAAAAGCGCTAATAACCGAGCGGTAAAGGATGGCTTCAAGCAAATCTGTGCATTCAACACTAATTCTGCAATGGCTACGGCTGTGTCCTCATCTAATGCCTTCTCTTCCAATGGTGGTATAAGTCAGGAACATTACCTAGCGAAGACCCCCAACATATGCCAGCATAAAGGCAGAGCGGTGCTGGACATTAAAGCCCATAGACTTCACTTTTATTGTTTAGTCATTTAGGAAAAAGAGATTCCGTATATACCAAAGTATCCTAGCCCAGCATATGCAAAAATCAGACTCCAAAAGCGTCTGTTCAATGCATGGGGCGTTATGAATGTGTTTTCTTGCAAATTAGATCAATATTAAGAAAAAAAAAAAATATATCTATTATTGGAGCCAATTCATTACTCATCTTACACTGAGAAACTCCCATGTCCCAGGTTACTGCATTCAAAAAGACACATTGAAGGACCCCATTAGAGACAAATCAGTGCGTATACTGGCATCGTAAAGTGTGCCCTAAGCCTTTGTCATGTAGAAGGGAGACTGTATTTGCTCATTGAGATGATAATTTAGTCTATAAACAGGGAACGATTGTTCCCCAGAGCACTCATTCTCGAATATCGACCCGTGTACATAGCCCAGCAAATACGCAAATTGCTAGCTCGTCAGGAAAAATGATTTTTTGTAAGCCAGCTTAAAAAAAATAATCTTCTCGACAGCACATCCTCCTGTGTAACCTGTGAAAGTGCTGCTGAAATCAGACTGATTACTTTCATTACCGTATTTTTCGGACCATAAGACGCACTTTTTTTTCCCCCAAATGTTGGGGGAAAGTTGGGGGTGAGTCTTATTGTCTGACTATGGGGCTGCGGTCGGGAATGAGGGTGCTGAGGTGGAGCGTGCCATCGGGGGCACGAGCAGGCTGTAGCAGCGCCTGCCGTGACCACGTGGGCCAGCTCATTTCATATGCACGCCCATTCTCCTGCCCATCATCCCTCAGCGCTGAAGCAGTCACTGACAGGTGGGCGGGATGACGGGCTGGGGGTGCGCGCATAATTAACAGCCGGCCGTGATCACCCCTGGCAACTACAGCCTGGAGTTATCATGTGCGGCTGTATTCACTGCCCCCCTTCACTGCATCATCATCAGCGCGGGGAGCAGTGAATAAGTACGGCATACTCACCGGACACTTCCGTGCAGCACCGCAATCTCCTCCAGTCTGCCGGTCAGCTGATCTGTGTAGAAAGCAGTGAGCACAGCGATGACGTCATCACTGTGCGCCGCTAGTCACGCAGGTCAGCTGACCGGCAGACTGGAGGAGATCGCGTGCTGCACGGAAGTGACTGGTAATGGCTCCACGCTAGTAAGTGGTGCTGCTGCCGCCACAGACAGGGGGAGGAGCGATGCTGCATGGAGCGAGGAAAGGTGAGTATAAACGTTTATTGTTTTTTTTGTGATACAGGATACATGCCATATAGGAGCATGGGGTAATATAGCAGCACGGGGCCATATAGGAGCATGGGGCCATATAGGAGCATGGGGTAATATAGCAGCACGGGGCCATATAGGAGCATGGGGTAATATAGGAGCATGGGGTAATATAGCAGGATGAGGGTATATTGCAGCATGGGGTCATATAGCAGGATGGCAGTATATAGCAGGATGGGGGTATATACCAGGATGGCAGTATATAGCAGGATGGGGGTATATAGCAGGATGGGGGCATATACGAGAGAATTTGGGGACATTACCCCCATAATAGTGTCAGCAGCAGATCGTCGCCCCATAACAGTGTGTCATGACTACATTTTTTTGCTTAAAATTTTTTTCCTATTTTCCTCCTCTAAAACCAGGGTGCGTCTTATGGTCCGATGCGTCTTATAGTCCGAAAAATACGGTACTTATTTCATCTATGCTATGTGCCATCCGTGTGTCTGGATTTTTCATCTATGTGCCATCCGTGTGACATTCGTTTTTATACAGCAATGTTGTATGACGTGAATGATCAAATTATTATTTTATTATTATTAGTCAAAATTGTATGCCGCCATTCTCCAAAGACTCAGAGCGGCTCACGACATAACAAATGCAAATTACAAAGCCTTTAACAAATAAAAAGTTAACATAAAATCAATATTTTACCTTAAAAATTATAAAACCCCCGACAAACATACCCCATTCACACAAATTTTTAACGCAGTTATCATTTATTAGCCGTATCTGACACCAACGGTCCCAGGCCTGCTGGCATAGGCAAGTCTTTTGGTCTTTACGGATGGCCAATTAGGTAGGGGAAATACAGAGCTGTAGGGGGAGATTATTCCAGAGGGTTGGA
Organism: Anomaloglossus baeobatrachus; assembly: GCF_048569485.1. Taxonomy (NCBI): domain Eukaryota; kingdom Metazoa; phylum Chordata; class Amphibia; order Anura; family Aromobatidae; genus Anomaloglossus; species Anomaloglossus baeobatrachus. Next base: position 480,787,874 of record NC_134356.1, read on the forward strand.
GCTACTATGGAGAAGGCTCTAACCCTGGGAGTCACCAAATCGACAACGAGTTATCGGCGGGACTCGGAGGAGGCCCTCCCTATGGGCTCGGACTGGTCGCTGAGACACATGAGGTAATACATACAATACAGTTTCCTAGGCTAATAATGGTAATGCATGCATAAAAATGGATGCTACACAGAAGATCCTTATGGAATCAATTTTTTTGTGCACCCATAGACTTGTATAGGCGATTCTCCTCTGATACGTGCAGGCACTGTGTCCATATTAAAGAGCTGTGATCTGAATAGCTCACTGAATGACACTGCTGTCTGATTTTGCTTCCACAGCACACAAGTGTACAATACGCTCATCTGAACAAACCCTAAAACCTAGCTGCACAATTTCCATCCTAACTTATTATTCGGCACTAGCTTTGTAATGAAATACAAAAATATTAGCAATTCACGCCTTTATAAAGGAAGCGTTATTCATAGCTCATTTTTAGCATGAACATCTTTGGTCTCGATTTATACCATACCAGAATTTACAGGGATTTCTAGTTATTAAAACCTGCTGTCCCCGAGCTGCAGTTTGTTTAAACAAACAAAAAAAAAACAAAACAAAAAACCCTCCCAAACCTTACTTTACTCCACCACCCCCGGTCCAGGGTCGAGGGACCACCACAGGTCCCACTGCCAGCTTGTGTAGCTGGCATGACCCGGGCAGAGAGGCAGAGCTCAGTCATTGGCTTTGGAAACCATAATAGACACCTGGAGCAGCGGCACATACTCCGCACTTGTCTCAGTAAGGGTGAGTAAAGCAGGGGTTTAAAAAAAAAAAAAATGCAAAAAAATAAATTTGCAGACATGGGACGGGGATTTTAACAGAACATTGTCATTATGTAGTACAAAAGGCTTTGAAATACAAAACCACACATTAAATTTAGAGGATCGTTTATATTTTAGCTAAATCTATGTATTTAATGTGTAGATATGTAAACTGCTGAACATAAAGGTTTGGTTGTGTACCTGGAATAATGAGTAATTCAGATATCTTTAAATACACCACTAACAAAAAAAAAAAAACAGATTAAGAAAATATAGACAAAGCAGAAAGATTTCCAGAAGAAATTGCAGACCACCAGGATTTGGATTTAGCTAATCCACTTAGATTACCATGGCTGTGTCTTAAAAGGACAATACCGACATAGAAAAAAATAGGTCACAGGCAACAATATAATACCTCACATTAGGCACAATAGATTCTCAATATAGACCGGCATTCTGGCAATAGGATAAATTGTTTAATTTAATACGGATGGCTAAAACCAAAAGAAAAGCTAGTTTAATATCTTTCAGGAGGCACATGTTGCTATATACATACATACACTAATATATATATATATATATATATATATATATATATATATATATATATATATATATATATATATATATATATATATATATATATATATATATATATATATATATATATATATATACATATATATATATACATACATATATATACATACACACACACACACACACACACACACACGTACGTACGTACATACATACGTACATACATACATACACATACATACACACACACATACATACATACACACACACATACATACACACACACACACACACACACACATACACACATACACACATACACACATACATACACACACACACACACACACACATACACATACATACAAACATACATACATACACACAGCTGTATAACTAGAGAGCATTTACTTGTAAAGGGATACTACTCTGGATCAGTCATTAATGCATATTTCCCGCTTTATTACTTTAGGTCCATTGATTTTAATCTGTGCTACACAGTATATAGTGCATCTCGGCTCATGAATGAACGCTAGGTAACAACCTCAGAAAATTTACAAGTCAACACTTTTGTTTTAAACTAAACTGATTTTTTTCTTTTTTACTATAATTAACTCAAGTTGTGCCAGCCAAGAAAAAAGCTGGAATATGGGGTTTATACACCAAGCCTATATTCTGCAAACAACTTTTAGGAGGGCAGCAGCTAGAAATGTAATTTTCTTACAGCTAAATTGTTCCATTTTATGGAAAAAAAAAAAATGCACCTTCTAATATGAAGAAATTGCTTACCTCCACAATATATTAGCTGTGGAAGATTTACCTTAATTCTCCATGAAGAATTATGGAGTAATTTAATGTTTACACTCAGCAGTAACAATCTGCCAGTAATGTCCAGAAATTGCAAATAGTAAACGTAGATTACATAAAACACAAAAAAAGAAGCTAAAATACATAGTATGTGTCTATATCTAGATATATATAACTGTGTGGAGGGGACAAAAAAAGTTGTACGAATGCAACAGAAGGGTTATAGAGAGGGCTCCAAGCATTTTAACCTTGCATTTGTATGTAATTATTAGAAGGATAGCTATATATTTTATATAGCATCATACAAAATTAATACAGGCTCTATAGCTCATTCTGGGCCCTGGGAGCTGTATTTCCAGCTTATATTCAGAATGAGACATATCTATTACACATAACAGACCATTACTGTTGTGCATACTAAATACAGTATATGCTGTGGCTCAAATGAAGTCCTTCATCGATAGCTGCAGCGAGCAAAACATGGTGAAGGTGGCACATATATATACACATGTATATACATACATACATACATACATTTTTTATATATATATATATATATATATATATATATATATATATATATATATATTATATAAAATATATATATATACATAAAAAAAATTATAATATATATACATACATACATACACACACACACACACATATATATATATGAGAGATATAAAAATACATATGCATGTACAGTGCATTGCAAAAGTATTCGGCCCCCTTGAATTTTTAAACCTTTTCCCACATTTCAGGCTTCAAAACAAAGAAAACATTTTTTTAATGTTATGGTGAAGAATCAACAAGTGGGACACAATTGTGAAGTTGAACGAAATTTATTGCTTATTTTAAACTTTTATAAAAAATCATAAACTGAAAATTGGGGCGTGCAATATTATTCATCCCCTTTAAGTTAATACTTTGTAGCGCCACCTTTTGCTGCGATTACAGCTACAAGTCGCTTGGGGTATGTCTCCAGTTTTGCACATCAAGAGACTGAAATTCTTGCCCATTCTTCCTTTGCAAACCACTTGAGCTCAGTGAGGTTGGATGGAGAGCGTTTGTGAACAGCAGTTTCCACAGGTTCTCGATTGCATTCAGGTCTGGACTTTGACTTGGCCATTCTAACACCTGGATAAGTTTATTTGTGAACCATTCCATTGTAGATTTTGCTTTATGTTTGGGATCATTGTCTTGTTGAAAGACAAATGTCCATCCCAGTCTCCGGTCTTTTGCAGACTCCAACAGGTTTTCTTCAAGAATGGTCCTGTATTTGGCTCCATCCATCTTCCCATCAATTTTAACCATCTTCCCTGTCCCTGCTGAAGAGAAGCAGGCCCAAACAATGATGTTGCCACCACCATGTTTGACAGTGGGGATGGTGTGTTCAGGGTTATGAGCTGTGTTGCTTTTATGCCAAAATATATCATTTGGCATTGTACCCAAATACTTTGATTTTGGTTTCGTTTGACCAGAGCACCTTCTTCCACAGGTTTGGTGTGTCTCCCAGGTGGCTTGTGGCAAACTTTAAACAACACTTTTTATAGATATGTTTGAGAAATGACATTAATCTTGCCACTCTTCCATAAAGGCCAGATTTGTGCAGTGTACGACTGATTGTTGTCCTATGGACAGACTTTCCCACCTCAGCTGTAGATCTCTGCAGTTCATCCAGAGTGATTATTGGCCTCTTCACTGCATCTCTGATCAGTCTTCTCCTTGTTTGATATGAAATGGCCGGGTCTTGGTAGATTTGCAGTGGTATGATACTCCCTTCCATTTCAATATGATCGTTTTCACAGTGCTTCTTGGGATGTTTAAAGTTGTGGAAATCTTTTTGTAACCAAATCCGGCTTTAAACTTCTCCACAACAGTATCACGGACCTGCCTGTTGTGTTCCTTGGTCTTCATGATGCTCTCTGTGCTTTAAACAGAACACTGAGACTATCACAGAGAAGATGCATTTATACGGAGACTAGATTACACACAGATGGCTTATTTTATCATTATCAGTTATTTAGGACAATATTGGATCATTCAGAGATCCTCAATGAACTTCTGGAGTGAGTTTGTTGCACTGAAAGTAAAGGGGCCGAATAATATTACACACACCTCAGTTTATTCTTCTTTTACAAAATTTTAAAATAAGCAATAAATTTCGTTTAACTTCACAATTGTGTCCCACTTGTTGTTGATTCTTCACCATAACGTTAAAATTTTAATCTTCATGTTTGAAGCCTGAAATGTGGGAAAAGGTTGAAAAATTCAATGGGGCTGAATACTTTTGTAAGGCACTGTATATCAAAATATATGTAATCTAACACACACAAAAGATGGACACAGTAGGAATCGCCTCTGATTATTGTGTTTTCACTGTGGGTTTTTTCTACTCAAATTTCACAGTATTTTTAAAGTGCAAAAATGAACGAATTCTGTACTTAAAACTGCAATTGCATGGTTTACATGCATTTCTTTAGCCCTTTGTAATAAAGTATATATTTATTTATATATTATACACATACACTCACACTAAGGCTGGAGTCACACGATCGTATGAAAAAACTGTCCCATTCTCTTCCAGGAGAGTCGGACGAGTGGCAGTCCGTGTATGCGAGTGGGTGCTTTTTTTCCTCACTTGTTATCCATGTGCAGTCTGTTTTTTTTCAGCAGCTATTAGTCATTTATAGTCATTTACAGGACAATCTACAGTGTTCTGTGCTACAGGATAGTAATGCAGCCATAAAAATGGGTGTCACTAGGAAGATCTGTGTGGCGTCCGGTTTTTTTTTCTGCACACCCACTGACTTGTATTGGTGAGTCTCGCACAATTTTGGCATCCAATCGCAGTATGTTGCTACTTTTCTCTCATCTGGAATCTAGATGAGAAAAAAGCTGACCAACTGCTCTGCTTCATTGACTAACATTGGTCCGAGTGCAAAGCGAGATTTTTGAGACATACGCTTGTGTGGGCGTACCCCAAAAGGAAAAATAAGTCGCCTTTGTCTCAAAAGTAAACAGTACTTGGATGACAGGATTGAAATAGAAATCAATTACTTAAACTGCAACAATATAATAATAGCTGTACAACAACATATTTGTCTCTTGCACAATCATAAAAGCATCTGTATGGAAATATAGCTTGAAGAGTACTTATATTTATGCAGGCTTTTACTGTAGTACTAAAATCTATATAGCCCCATAATGATCTAAGCTTAGAACAACATATATTAGAACAGTGCAGTATAGATTAGACCTGCGCACTTGGGCAGTATGGTTTACACCATTAGACCAGTGCTGCACATTATGCGGCTCTTTAAGTAAGAAATGTACAGCACAGACAAATGCAAAACCGGCACAGAGCAGTTGAATGGTGTTAGAAGCTCACAGATAGCCAGGTGAGACCTCGAGGAGCGGTTTACTAGCAGAGTAAGCAGAGTCAATAGATGGCAGAGTGCTGATGAGCTGAACTACAAGCAGCTCTAAGACCACGGACTGAGACTATGTACCCACAGTTTAATAACTAGTTGGGCAAGATCATCAGCTCACCGCAAATGCTCAGCCAGACTGCAGGATGGAAAGTGATAAACATATAGCCTAAGGAGTAAAGAAGAATGGAAGAACCAATGCTCAACCACTGCCAATGTAACTGCAAGATGACATATACATTGTCAACGGGGGAGTAAACCAGGCAGAGAGGGTGTGAGGAACTAAAACTGCAAGATCTGCAAAACAGTCCATATTTATCCATTAGCATACTATTATTAGATAACGCTATGATACAGGGAATAACCCCTTAATCAATTCAGATGCAATACATCTTGTTTTGTAGGAATTTGATATGAAAGACCCCACCTATCATGTGTATGTAGATGCCCACCCTTCTGCTCAAGTGGTTTTTCTACCTCTTGCAATGTGAAAAAAAGGCCACAGGTTTGGCTTTAAGAAATATTTGGCACAGTCCAGACAATAAGTGTCAAACAAGACCTCTTCAAAGGAAAAGAGGCTTTTAGGGGCTGACCACAAGCATTACCTACTTACCCATCAGATTTGAGTTCATGAAAGGTGTCGGGGACAATCCTTCATGGGGCTCTAATCGACTGTCATTCAAGTGTTCACTGTAATGAGGACTGTCTGTAAAACCCTAGGGAAGAGCGAGAAAAGTATTAAGCAGATTACGTGACAGTCTTGCTAACAGTGTGATGAAACTCTTTCATTCAAGTATGCAGTATTATTGGCCACTATGATTTACACATATCTACTATTACAATACACATCAATCTATATATAATATATCTACGCACAAACATACATACATAGGGTATGTGCAACAGTACGGAAGTGCTGATGTATTAAATATGCAAGTATTTGATGCTTTTTTTCCCCACAGTCATTAGAATGGGTGAAAGCTGCTGCAAAAACACTGAAAGAAGAAATGACAAGCTGCAGATTAGAAATGGCTTCATATGTGCTAGGAAAAAATAATCAACGTGTGCATGAGATTTCAGGATTCACTTTGCTGGGACAGTAAAATGCTGCTTTTTTGTTGGATTTATATAGGATCTAGCGCTGTTCTGCTCCTCTTCTTAGTGACATCACCGCTCTTCACACTCTCCAGGTCACACAGAAGTGGCTTTTATAATGTAAGTGTATGGAGCGTCAGAATGAGGCCCCACAGGCTTACACTGTAAGAGACTGCAGACACACATGAAGAGAATACAGTGATCCTAAGGCCTAAGCCACACGGCGAGAAAATCGGTGCCAGTGGAATGCGATAAAACATCGCATTCCCCTCGGACCAATTCTAGCCGGTGTGTCAGCAAACATGAGCGATTATTTTCTGAGCCCTAAATCAGACCGAGAAAACAATCACAGCATGCTGCAATTGTAAGCTGAGACTCTTTCTCTCGCACCCATTCAAGTGAATGGGGCGAGAGAAAAAAAAAAAAAAAATCGCACTGCACTCGCAGTACTCTGGTGTACTGCCAGTGCAGTGCGAGAATGGCAATAGACGGCTACGCAGGAGAGAGGGAGAGAAATCCCTCCCTCCCCTCCTCCGTGCCAGCCCGCCCCCCGCAGCTGAGGTCTGCTCACATGATCGGACCTCAGATGCAGGCACACTTGTATGACACTCGGCTCCTGCTGTGCTGCCAGCGCGAGCCGAGTCTCATGCGAGCTTCGCAGTAGTGCCCCGTGTGGCCCCAGCCTAAGAGTCTGAAGAGCGATGATGTCACCAAGAAGAGGAGCAGAACAGTGCTGGATTCTGTAGGGGACTATATTAGCACATTTGCATTACACTACATGCACATACACAGAAAATAGAGTGATCGTAAGAGCCTGAAGAGCGATGATGTCCCCGAGAAGAGGAGCAGAACAGTGCTGGATCACGGAGAGTGGCAGGAGGGGAGAAGATTAGCACACGTGCACTACAAAACATGCACATATACACATTTAAAGGAAAGAAAATCTTCAAGGGAGGGCTTCTTTAAGAAGCGAACCAAAGTGTTAAATGTTGGGCAGTTGCGGTCCCTCGCTGTGTTCTCACTGTGGAGACCACTTGCGTTTCTGCAACAAAGAATTGACATGTTCGCGGCTCTGAGAGGTGCACCGCAGGTCAGTTTACGCTGCAGGCTGTACACGCACAGTGGGCATGGGATTTATAGAAATCCCATCCACTCTGCTTGTACTATACAACACAACGTTTTGGACACCGCTGAAACACGCTGTGTCCAAAGCGCTGTGAACCCTGATCGTGGGCACGCAGTCTGTCATATCAGTTGATGTAACCATCGATATCTAAGCTAATACCCTGCACACGAGGTAAGAGACATGCCTATATCAAAAGAACTACAGTATATTACATTTCTAAGTGGATGTATGCGCTAATCAGGGCTCTGGAGTCAAAGTCAGAGTCGTGTCCATGTAGGTGGAGTCAGAGTCAGTATAAAATTGACAGCATCCTCAAATATTTAATAAATTGGGTACAGTAGTGCAATGCAGAATGTGCTGAATATTTTTTCATAAGAAATTGGGAAGTTATGAAATGTCCTATAAATGGCTGCTCTATTTCTGATCAAAGGATTTAGGGTTTCAGTTGTGATGAAACTGGTCTGCACTTTATGTACATGATAAGTAGGATGAGCAGTTAAAGGACTGCCAAGAGTAAGAAAACTTGGGTTCTGCCAGTGCTACTGCTCCACATCTGCAGCCTCACCAGATGAGGAATTGTGTCATCCAAAGCTACTGCTGCCGTGTCTTCAGCCTGATCAGATAAGGAGTTTAGTTTTGAAAAGTATTTGGATGACAAGGAGCAGGCAAAGTGTTCCCGCAGGGGAAAAAAAAAAAAAAAAAAAAAAAAAAGAAGACTCCACTCCCATAGCAAACAGATTGACCATATTTTAGCAACATTTTTCACTTGCACTCAAAAAAAGTAGAAAAGTTCAACCTGTCATTAAAACAGACCTTGCATGAGGCAATTCCTTTATACCCTAAAATTGTTATTGATGTTGCCCATGTGGTTACCACTTTGCCACCAACCTAACTGTAGAGAGATTGTTCTCCAGCCTTAAAGTAATTCAATCAGATTTGAGGTCATCCATAAACGAGGAGGTGATGGAGGTGATACTATTTATCAGAACAAACTCTTAGACTGCACAAATGTTATTCAGTACGTTTTTGTTGAAAAGTGTTACTGCACAGTGTATTACATAGTTACATACCGTGTTTTTCCAAAAATAAGACACTGTCTTATATTTTTTTTGCCCCCCCAAAAAAGCACTAGGGCTTATTTTTGGAGGAGGTCTTATTCTTGGAGAAACACGGTTGGGGGTAAGTTTACCCCCCAAAAAAGCAGACCCCCCCCCCCACGAGACTCATACTCACCAGACCAGGACGTCTGCGTGGTTCCCAGGTCCTCCTGTGATCTCCGGTCAGTGCTGAATGCCGTCCTACCCTGCTGCTAGCTGACATACTGACACACACAGGAGATCACAGAGACACACACAGCAGATCTCACACACACACACACACACACACACACGATCACAGATACATACAGCCGATCACAGATACATACAGCCGATCACAGATACACACAGCCAATCACAGATACACACAACCGGTCACAGATACACACAGCCGGTCACAGATACACACAGCCAGTCACAGGCACACACACACAGCAGATCGCAGATATACACAGCAGATCACTCACATCCGATCGCAGGCACACACAGTCGATCACAGATACACACATCCGATCGCAGGCACACACAGCCGATCACAGGCACACACAGCCGATCACAGATACATACATTCGATCACAGACACACACAGCCGATCACAGACACACACAGCCGATCACAGACACACACAGCCGATCGCAGAAAAACACAGCCGATCGCAGACACACACACAGCCAATTGCAGACACACGCAGCAGATCACACACACATACATCACATCACATCACATCCAGCACTTACGGCAGCAGGGAATGAGAGCAAGTCACGTGTCCGGCGCAGGTCCTGTTCGTCGCGCTGCACCGCACTGCCTCTCAGGATTCTACCGGCGAGAAGAGATCGGTGTCGCTGGATGAGGTGAGTGTGTATGCGATCCGATGTGTGTGCTATCCGATGTTTGTGTGTGTGTGATTTGATGTTTGCGTGCGATCCGATGATTGTATGTGCGATCTGATTATGTGTGCGATCTGACTGTGTGTGCGATCCGATGTTTGTGTGTGAGATCTGGTGTGTGTGTGAGATCTGGTGTGTGTGTGTGTGTGTGAGCTGATGAGTGCGGGTGTGCGATCACTGCAGGTCCTGCTGCTCAGTGTCAAGTGAGTATAATTGCCGGGTGCCGCTGTCTATAATGAAGTGTCCTGCAGTATCTGTAACTTTTTTAGCTGCACAGACACTTCATTATTGATCCGGGACTAGGGCTTATTTTCGGGGGAGGGCTTATATTTAAGCCATTCTCCGAAAATGCTGAAAATCCCTGCTAGGGCTTATTTTTGGGGGAGGTCTTATTTTTGGAAAAACACGGTAGTTACTTAGGTTGAAAAAAGACCCAAGTCCATCTAGTTCAACCTTCCTCCACCAATTCTACATTTTGGCCCTAAGTCACTTATAACCAACAATGTTGTGTGTACTGAGGAAATCATCCAGCCCTTTTTTAAAAGCTGTTATAGTGCCTGCCATTACTACCTCTTGTGGTAGTGTATTCCACAGTCTGACCGCTCTAACTGTAAAGAACCCTTTCCTATTTAGCTGCCGGAATCGCTTTTCTTCCATTCGCAGTGAGTGCCCCCTGGTCCTTAGTACTGTCTTTGGAAGAAATAAGTCATGTGCCAGTCCTTTATATTGACCACACATGTATTTATACATATAAATCAGATCTCCTCTGAGACGTCTTTTTTCTAATATAATATTTATTCATTTATATAGCGCTGTTAATTCCACAGCACTTTACATACATTACATACATTGGCAACACTGTCCCCATTGGGGCTCACAATCTAGGTAAGCTAAACATATCTAACTTTTTCAACCTCTCATCATATGTGAGGCCTTCTATTCCTTGTAGTAGTCTAGTTAGCCACCTTTGAACGGATTATAACTTCTTTATGTACTGCTTAAAATGCGGAACCCAAAACTGGATTCCATATTCCAGATGTGTCTTTACAAGTGATTTATAGAGGGGTAACAATACGTTGGGATCCCGGGATCTAATCTCTCTTTTTATACATCCTAGAATCTTGTTTGCTTTTGCAGCTGCTGCTTGACATTGAGTGCTGCTGCTCAGCTTATTTGTAATGAGAATATCCAAGTCCTTCTCCTGTTCTGTAGTCCCGAGTTTACTTCCATTTAATGTATACGCAGCTATAGGATTACTCCGTCCTAGGTGCATTACTTTACATTTATCAACATTTGCATATTTACAATTTATTAAAGTTGTTTTGTGTTCTAAAGTTGTATTTCAATAATAATGTTCAAACTAAATAGCTTGATTATTGTATCATAATAATGATAAAAAGCCTGATGTTACCATTTTACTACAGTAAATTTATCACTTAAACATGAGCCATGTATGAGGAAGTCGGAGCCATGGAGTTGGAGTCAGGGAAATTAAGGAGTCAGAGTCGGATGTTTGGCTAACCGACTGCACAGCCCGGGTGCTAATATTATTATTATTACACCTACAACATATTGGGTTAGGACCTTGGAGAAGGGAATAACCCTTTAAGGAGCATATGAAAATGATTATAACACAATAGAGTTATTCTAAAGTAAAATTGTTTGTTTTGTGTAACGTATTGAGTATTTGCCTTTCCTCACATGAATTTTTCAAATAAAATAGTAAATGTTAATGCTATGACTTGAGGGGAATCTGTCAGCAGCTTTTTGCTACCTCATCGAACAGCAACATATTGTAAGCAAGGAGATTCTGAATCCAATGGTGTAATCACATAGATTAATAGATTACTGGCTGAAGCCATTCTGAAACAATCAAACAATTTAGATTCAGGAACACAGCAGAGCTGTGCCGCCCACACCATGCTCGGGTGATCAGTACTCATAATGAGCAGTTGGATGCTCAGATGGGTGCGACTCGAGTATCTGAGTATAATGGAAGGGAATGGGGGAAGTGAAGATATTCTGAGAGATATTGTAGGATTAGGACATTCATACATGTCAGCCAGCTGTTACATTCCTTTAACACACATTTACAACTGAACTTCCATCAAAACTCCAGACTGAACGGATCCGTTGAAAGAGTTACAATATTGGGGAGTGTGTCGCTTCCTCACAGCATGATGCATGTCCCTCATATTTTCCGCTAAGTTGTGAGACATACCTAGCCATCAATAATTAATAACTCTCCGAAGGAAGCCTACAGATTTATCATATTTCCTATTGATAGATAAGATCCTGGTGGGAAATATAATATTCATATCTTCCGAGTGATACGCTCAGGGGCAGAGATATGCAGAAACCTGAAAATGTATATTTTACCGGAAAGGAAGGAGGCACACCCATGGCCTACCCAGTCTTAGGTCACAAGGGGGATGAGACATGGGGGGGAAACCTAGATTCTTAAAAATCAGGCAGACATCTTGTAAGTGTGTTCTTCTCTGGGTGGCCACGTGTGACACGTGTGTGAGTTCAAGGAACTTGTGGCTCCACAGCACCCCCCTGTGCAAGCCAGCACCAGGCTTAACCTCTTCACGACATATGAAGTACTGGGTATGTCATGGATTGTGTCAAGTCAATCCTCATCGGCTGCCACAGGCTGACATGTGCAGCTATCAGGCAAGAGTGGATTGGCTACCCACTCTTACTTGTTAACCCCTTACAGCGTGGTGTGAAAATGTCACAATGCGCTGTACATGCCGCCCGCGGTAAATATTCACTTACTCGGCGCCATCGGAAATCACGTGACATGATCACGTGACTTTCAATGGTTGCCATGGTAGCACAGGGTCATGTGAGGACTCCTGTAGCTATTAGGAGTCAGTTCTTCTCCCAGCCGTCAGAGTGGCAGGTGTGAGAGAAGAGCAGCTTTTCTGAAAATCAGAGCAGTATTTACAGAAATGCACAAGCGATCAGACTGCTGATCCTTATAGTCCCCTAAAGAGAATAGTAAAATTAAAAAAAAAAAAAAAGTTTAAAAAAATAAAAAACCCTCAGTTCAAATCACTCCCATTCGCCCCAATGAAAATTAAAAGGTTAAAAAATAAATAATATACACACACATTTACTATTGCAGAGTTCAGAAATACCAGATATATCAAAATATAAAATAAACTAATCTGATCGATAAACATCGTAGCGGCAAAAAAAAAAAAAAAAAAAAAAAAAAAATGCCAAAATTACATTTTTTGGTCGCCGCATATTTTCTGCAAGATGTGATAACAGGCGATCAAAATGTAGCATCTGCACAAAAATGGTACCGTTAAAAACGTCAGCTTTAGACGCAAAAAATAACCCATCACTGAGCCATAAATCCCAAAAAATGATAACGCTACGGATCGCGGGAAATAGAGCAAAAAGTGAGCTTTTTTTTTGGACAAACTTGTGATTTTTTTTTTTAACCCCTGAAATAAAAGTAAACTTATACATGTTTGGTGTTTACGAAGTTGTATTGACCTGAGGCATCACAACGACACATCAGTTTTACCATATAGTGAACATGCTGAGAATAAAATATCCCCAAAACAATTGGGAAGTTGCACTTTTTTTTATTTTTTTTTGTTTTTTTTGTTGTTCTCCAGTACACTACGAGGGGCTGCTGATAAGATCTTTGGCTTTGTGGTCTTTTTTGGTTTCTATGGTAACGAATGTTATATCACATGAAGGCCTTATGTGTCTAATATAGGTTTTCAAAATTGTGTGTTTGCTGCTTATGGCAACAGTGTTCTACGCACGCAGGAAAACAAAATGGGGAGTAAGGAAAGTTTGCAAAGGATATTCATAGTGATATGTCGCAGACATTGGGGAATCAATGCCCTTGATATTCCACAGTTAAGAACTGGGTTGCCAAATGTAAAATGCGCCACTTCAGTACCAATGATGAGGAATGTCCTGGATGACAGAGATTGGTTGTTGTTACGGAGATTGTCGATGCTGTGCACAACCTCATACTGGAGAATCGATGAATTTCAGCTAAAGCAATAGCAGACATCATGGTGATTTCCCGTGAACATATTTGTGTCATTATCCATGAACATTTAGACATGAGGAAGCTATCTGCAAATCCCCAAATGTTTGAGAACAGATCAGAGAAGCATGCGAGTAAAAACTTCATGGTCCATTTATCAGTGTTTCCAAACTGATAAGAACTTCCTGGATCGACTGGTCACTATGGATCAGACCTGGGTTTATTTGTATGACCCTGAAAAGAAGGAGCAGTCAAAAGAGTGGCGGCACAGTGGTTCTCCACGTCCAAAGAAGTTCGGGGTGCAAAAATCAGCCACTAAGGTGATAGTGTCTGTTCTGGGATAAGGATGGTGTGCTGCTAGTGGTCTACCTTCAAAACGTTTTCACCATCAATGCAAGGTATTACATTGAACTTTTGGACCATTTGAAGGCAGCTCTAAAGGCCAAAAGACGCGGCAAGCTGTCCAAAGGAATCTTGTTCCTGCAAGACCACACCTCCGCTCACACTGCACAAGCAACCACGGCAAACTGGCAGAGCTGGGCTTCCAGCTGGTTGACCACCCACCTTATTCACCAGATCTAGCTCCCTTCGACTATCACCTGTTTCCAAACCTGAAGAGACACCTCAAGGGTACCAAATTTCACACCATTTCTGATGCCATGGCTGCTACGGATGCCTGGTTTGAGGCACAACCAAAATCCTTCTTTTTGCTAGGCTTATAGAACTTGGAATACCGATGTAAGAAGTGTGTTGACATCATTGGACAGTATGTGGAATAAATGTAAAGTTTCATCATCCTATCTCGTTTCTTTCTGGGTAAAGCCAAAGTCTTATCAGCAGCCCCTTTAAATGGTAAAACTAATGGTTTCATTCAAAAGTACAACTCGTCCCGCAAAAAAATAAGCCCTTATATGGAGAGATTGAAGGAAAAATAAAAAAAAGTTACAGCTCTCGGAAGAAGGGGAGGAACAAAATAACAAAAACGGAAAATCGCCCAGGGGTGAAGGGGTTACTCACAAAAGGAACAACTTAACTGATCTATCTGTATATCTGTTTGTAACCACGTCTTATCTGTACCTCTACTTCTGACAATATTCTGTAAATCCCATCTTGTATATAGTTTATTATCTAGTGTGCACTTAAGGTGATTAAATATATAATTTATTCTTCGGCTGTTTTTTATCTCGAACCACGAATCCCATGTCTTGAGTTCGGCTTAGTTTTACACGCTACGTGGGCTGGTTCCTGGCCCGATATAGTCCTGTTAACAGACCAAGCCTATATCTAACGAGGAACTGTTGGCAATCTACTGCACAGATTTACAGGGTTGCGACCAAGAGGAGAGACGTCCAAGTGACTACCCGGTCCGTGACAGGGGACTCAAGCATTTTTCTGGGAAATCTTCAGTAAAAATGCTCGAGTCCACCATTGACTTCCATTATGCTCAGGTACTCAAGATGCACCCATCCGAGCATCCAACTTCTCATTATGCGTATCAAGCATGGTAATGTTCGCTGATCACTAGTCATTAGCTATCCTGTGTATATGGTAATTTCGTTCTAGGCTAATAATAGTACCCAATGACAGTGTATACAGAAGCCTCAGACTGGACAGTAGATTACACAGCTATTGTCTTACTCCTACACCCATCTGCTCATTTTTTATTTTAAAGCTGAAACTACTGGAATCAGATAATTGATTGACATGAAAATGGAATAACCCTGACATTTAAAACTTGATTATGACAAGAAATGTCCTCACTTGTAGCCAGTACTAGCACTTCATCAGTCAGATGAACAGCCCAAAGCATTAGCTGCTAAGGAAACCGGATGGCTTCTTCTAGCCAAAGGTAAAGAGTTTACAAATGGTAAAGAAGTGTTGAAAATAAAGCAAATAAAAAAAAAAAAAACAACCACATTAGCACTACACAGACGGATAGACATGAGATGTACAGATTGGATAGATGAAACATGATTTTTACAAGGCTTCGGCACACATGGGTGGTCCCTACAATATATTGGGAGAAAGCAGTGGGCTTTACCAAAGCACTCCTGGGTAAAATGGATACGGTTCAGGCTGCACAAAATACAAGCTGGAAATTAAACATGGTTACAAACGGCTCCTTTTGATTCTAAATATGAAGGCATGTAAATTGTTAATCTATTGATTTATTTGCTTTTTAGTCCTAATACAGGAGTTTAGAAGATGCTGTAATTTTAATAGGCATTTAAAAATAAAGTACACCTTCCTCTTAGCCAAAAATAAAGTGAGACTTCTGCTTAATGCCCAACTTACCAGAAAGTCTACCGTAAGCTGTCAGACAGACTAAGTAATGTGTTAATCCATGACTGACTGGCCGGTGGTGCTTTACGCTGGGTGAACATGACCAGTCGTGGATTACCACGCAGCTCAGACTGTTGTTCGGTATTTCAGAAATGTCTACAAAGCAGGGGCAGACTGACATGTACAGTCTTGTCTTTGCAACCGAAAATGGAGCAAGGCCCTTAATAAAAAGTGATGTTGGCCACTATAGGACTTTAGAACAGAAAAAAGCCCGGATGTCATAGGTCATCCATTTTTATATATAGTCATTAGCCAAGGATATTGGGTGAAGCACAAAATACAGTATCGTTAGCTTGTCTTATGTAACCAAAGCAAATCTTGATTTATTAAGGAACAAAAAAAAAAAAATCAAGTCTTGCTGCCTGTCAGCCCAAACGGTTACTATAAACTAAGCACAGCCCTGTAGGGAATATACCCCATATTCTTAATAAAAAACAAAAAAAAAAAACACCATTATATTATATATACATTGCGTACGTTTCAGCTTTGAAGCATGGAAGCAGGTAGTCAAGTGGTACTGGAAGTTTGAGAATGTTAATGCAGTTCAAAGACAGTGTAGAAGGGAGTGCGATACAGAACAACCTTCAAGGTTAACAATTACAAATTTGAAGTTCATAGAAGAGTGTGTGGTGTGCATAAAGGCCTCTCAGGGCGATCTCCTACAGCTACAAGTGATGAATCTTCAACTGCGGTCTTGGAACGGCTTCAGCGTTCACCTCAAAAATCTTCAAGGCAAGGGTCACGCGAGAGTAATTTAAGTGCCATCAGTGTGCTGCGCATACTGAAGAAAGGCAAGTTTCGTGTGTACATGCCAAAGCTGGTGCAACAAGTCATGACGATCCAGATCGAAGGTTGGAATTTTGTGAATGGATTCAGAAGATGGTGATACGTAAATCAAGATTTATGGGTAGCATAAATTGGTCGGATGAAGCCCAGTTCAAACTTAACGGAACTGTCATTACATTATTAATTATTATTAATGTTTTCATCAGAAAGTACATTTGTGTTATTTGCATTTTATTTCTTTTTCAAATTGGAATTTAAGCTTTCCATTTCCAGAAATGTAACCTTGTAGAAAGGGAAATAAAGTTTCTAGGATGGTTCAAGGTGTGTATATATTTTTTTAAAGCACCTTGTATGTGTAAATAATATATAAACATATGTATGTATGTATGCATGCATGCATGTATGTATATTTGTTTGCCCTCAAGGGCTTGTTCCCACACTTTTTTTTTTTTACATTTTTTAAAACAATTTGGTCTGAATATTGCATTTGTTTGCTTAGTTTCTCCCCCTCCCACAATTTGTTTTGCATTTTTGGTGCAAATTTGAAGCTGCATTTTTGTTTATGCAGAAACTCTGGGATTCTGTATGGAAAAACACAACAGTGTTTTTTCCCATGCCTTTTTCAGGCTCCCCATAGACAGCTACAGGGAAAATAAAATGCACAAATGCACTGGAAAACTAAGTTTACCAGGCTATTTAAACGCCCACTGGGCAGGTGTTTTCAGGAAACTTTCCTTGACCTATTAAACATAGCGGTATTTCTCAACACAAAACCGCAGCCTTTATGATACAGAGGAACATGGCTTATGGCTTCTGTCACACATCAGATCCATTTTTGGTCCGTTTTGTTAGTTTTTACCATTTTTGTTGCATCCATTTTTCTATGACCCATTAAAACGTAAAACAGAGATGCATGACATCCATTCCTTTCCATACTGCCACCGATGATATGCATCCACATCACAGATCAAAGTAGGATATGTGTTGTTAAGAGAGAAAAAAAAATAGAAAATGTGAAAAGGCACATTTATTGTGATGGTTCCATGATCTATCCACAAAAATAACAAAAAGAAAATAGGCAGAAAAAAACAAAAACTGATGTGTGATCTCTGATGTGTGATGTGTGAGACCTACGGGAATGAGCTGACTGTCTCTTTCAGAAAGTTAGCACTTTTTTTTCAGGCAGATTACAAAGTGTATCTAAATGCTCAGAAAAATGAATATACTCATTTCTATGTAAAAACAACTTGCTTCAGGCTCTTGAGCCCGTTTTATAGTAGCTAGAAGTAAGCGGACCAAACTTCAAGCATTTTCCACCCAAAAGACACTACAGTCATATGAAAAGTTTGGGCACCCCTATTAATGTTAACCTTTTTTCTTTATAACAATTTGGGTTTTTGCAGCAGCTATTTCAGTTTCATATATCTAATAACTGATGGACTGAGTAATATTTCTGGATTGAAATGAGGTTTATTGTACTAACAGAAAATGTGCAATCCACATTTAAGCAAAATTTGACCGGTGCAAAAGTATGGGCACCCTTATCAATTTCTTGATTTGAACACTCCTAACTACTTTTTACTGACTTACTAAAGCACTAAATTGGTTTTGTAACCTCACTGAGCTTTGAACTTCATAGGCAGGTGTATCCAATCATGAGAAAAGGTATTTAAGGTGGCCACTTGCAAGTTGTTCTCCTATTTGAATCTCCTATGAAGAGTGGCATCATGGGCTCCTCAAAACAACTCTCAAATGATCTGAAAGAAGGGAATTTTGTTTACTTACCGTAAATTCCTTTTCTTCTAGCTCCAATTGGGAGACCCAGACAATTGGGTGTATAGCTTCTGCCTCCGGAGGCCACACAAAGTATTACACTTAAAAGTGTAAAGCCCCTCCCCTTCTGCCTATACACCCCCCGTGCATCACGGGCTCCTCAGTTTTGGTGCAAAAGCAAGAAGGAGGAAAACTTATAAGTTGGTCTAAAGTAAATTCAATCCGAAGGAATTTCGGAGAACTGAAAACCATTCAACATGAACAACATGTGTACACAAATAACAACAGCCCGAAGGGAACAGGGGCGGGTGCTGGGTCTCCCAATTGGAGCTAGAAGAAAAGGAATTTACGGTAAGTAAACAAAATTCCCTTCTTCTTTGTCGCTCCATTGGGAGACCCAGACAATTGGGACGTCCAAAAGCAGTCCCTGGGTGGGTAAAATAAAACCTCGTAATAGAACCGTAAAACGGCCCCTTCCTACAGGTGGGCCACCGCCGCCTGAAGGACTCGCCTACCTAGGCTGGCATCTGCCGAAGCATAGGTATGCACCTGATAGTGTTTTGTGAAAGTGTGCAGGCTCGACCAGGTAGCTGCCTGACACACCTGCTGCGCCGTAGCCTGGTGCCGCAAAGCCCCGGACGCACCCACGGCTCTGGTAGAATGGGCCTTCAGCCCTGAGGGAACCGGAAGCCCAGAAGATCGGTAAGCTTCGAGAATTGGTTCCTTGATCCACCGAGCCAGAGTTGATTTGGAAGCCTGTGACCCTTTACGCTGGCCAGCGACAAGGACAAAGAGTGCATCCGAGCGGCGCAGGGGCGCCGTACGAGAAATGTAGAGTCTGAGTGGTCTCACCAGATCTAACAAGTGCAAATCCCTTTCACATTGGTGAACTGGATGAGGACAAAAAGAGGGTAAGGAGATATCCTGATTGAGATGAAAGGGGGATACCACCTTAGGGAGAAATTCCGGAACCGGACGCAGAACCACCTTGTCCTGGTGAAAAACCAGGAAAGGGGCTTTGCATGACAGCGCTGCTAGCTCAGACACTCTCCGAAGTGATGTGACTGCTACTAGGAAGACCACTTTCTGCGAAAGGCGTGAGAGAGAAATATCCTTCATTGGCTCGAAAGGTGGTCTCTGAAGAGCCATCAGCACCCTGTTCAGATCCCAGGGTTCTAACGGCCGCTTGAAAGGAGGGACTATGTGAGAAACCCCCTGCAGGAACGTGCGTACCTGTGAAAGTCTGGCTAGGCGCTTCTGAAAAAACACAGAGAGCGCTGAGACTTGTCCCTTAAGGAAACCGAGCGACAAACCTTTTTCCAATCCGGATTGAAGGAAGGAAAGAAAGGCGGGCAAGGCAAATGGCCAGGGAGAAAAACCCTGATCAGAGCACCAAGATAAGAATATCCTCCACGTCCTGTGGTAGATCTTGGCGGACGTTGGTTTCCTAGCCTGTCTCATAGTGGCAATGACCTCTTGAGATAACCCTGAAGACGCTAGGATCCAGTACTCAATGGCCACACAGTCAGGTTGAGGGCCGCAGAATTCAGATGGAAAAACGGCCCTTGAGACAGCAAGTCTGGTCGGTCTGGTAGTGCCCACGGTTGGCCCACCGTGAGATGCCACAGATCCGGGTACCACGACCTCCTCGGCCAGTCTGGAGCGACGACGATGGCGCGGCGGCAGTCGGACCTGATCTTGCGTAACACTCTGGGCAACAGTGCCAGAGGAGGAAACACATAAGGGAGTTGAAACTGCGACCAATCCTGAACTAAGGCGTCTGCCGCCAGAGCTCTGTGATCTTGAGACCGTGCCATGAATGTCGGGACCTTGTTGTTGTGCCGGGACGCCATTAGGTCGACGTCCGGCATCCCCCAGCGGCAACAGATCTCTTGAAACACGTCCGGGTGAAGGGACCATTCCCCTGCGTCCATGCCCTGGCGACTGAGAAAGTCTGCTTCCCAGTTTTCTACGCCCGGGATGTGAACGGCGGATATGGTGGAGGCTGTGGCTTCCACCCATAGCAGAATCCGCCGGACTTCCTGGAAGGCTTGCCGACTGCGTGTTCCGCCTTGGTGGTTGATGTATGCCACCGCTGTGGAGTTGTCCGACTGAATTCGGATCTGCTTGCCTTCCAGCCACGGCTGGAACGCCTTTAGGGCTAGATACACTGCCCTTATCTCCAGAACATTGATCTGAAGGGAGGACTCTGGCTGAGTCCAAGTACCCTGAGCCCTGTGGTGGAGAAAGACCGCTCCCCACCCTGACAGACTCGCGTCCGTTGTGACCACAGCCCAGGATGGGGGCAGGAAGGATTTCCCCTTCGACAGAGAAGTGGGAATAAGCCACCACTGAAGGGAAGCCTTGGCTGCCCGAGAAAGGGAGACGTTCCTGTCGAGGGACGTCGACTTCCTGTCCCATTTGCGGAGAATGTCCCATTGAAGTGGACGCAGATGAAACTGCGCAAAAGGAACTGCCTCCATTGCTGCTACCATCTTCCCTAGGAAGTGCATGAGGCGCCTCAGGGGGTGTGACTGACCTTGAAGGAGAGATTGCACCCCTGTCTGTAGTGAACGCTGTTTGTCCAGCGGAAGCTTCACTATCGCTGAGAGAGTATGAAACTCCATGCCAAGATATGTCAGTGATTGGGCCGGTGTCAGATTTGACTTTGGAAAATTGATGATCCACCCGAAACTCTGGAGAGTCTCCAGAGCAATGTTCAGGCTGTGTTGGCATGCCACTTGAGAGGGTGCCTTGACAAGCAGATCGTCTAAGTAAGGGATCACCGAGTGTCCTTGAGAGTGCAGAACTGCTACTACTGTTGCCATGACCTTGGTGAAGACCCGTGGGGCTGTCGCCAGGCCGAAAGGCAGTGCCACGAACTGAAGGTGTTCGTCCCCTATGGCGAAACGCAGGAAGCGCTGATGCTCTGGTGCAATCGGTACCTGGAGATAAGCATCTTTGATGTCGATTGATGCTAGGAAATCTCCTTGGGACATTGAGGCGATGACGGAGCGGAGGGATTCCATCCGGAACCGCCTGGTTTTTACGTGTTTGTTGAGCAGTTTTAGGTCCAGAACAGGACGGAAGGATCCGTCCTTTTTCGGCACCACGAACAAGTTGGAGTAAAAACCGTGACCCTGTTGCTGAAAAGGAACAGGGATCACCACTCCTTCTGCCTTCAGAGTGCACACCGCCTGAAGAAGAGCATCGGCTCGCTCGGGGGGCGGAGATGTTCTGAAGAATCGAGTCGGAGGACGAGAGCTGAACTCTATCCTGTAACCGTGAGACAGAATGTCTCTCACCCAACGGTCTTTTACCTGTGGCAGCCAGGCGTCGCAAAAGCGGGAAAGCCTGCCACCGACCGAGGATGCGGTGTGAGGAGGCCGAAAGTCATGAGGAGGCCGCTTTGGGAGCGGTTCCTCCGGCGGTCTTTTTAGGACGTGACTTAGACCGCCATGAATCGGAGTTCCTCTGATCCTTCTGAGGCCTTTTGGACGAGGAGAATTGAGACCTGCCCGCGGACCGAAAGGACCGAAACCTCGATTGCACCTTCCGTTGTTGAGGTCTGTTTGGTTTGGACTGGGGTAAGGATGAGTCCTTTCCCTTGGATTGTTTAATGATTTCATCCAATCGCTCACCAAACAGGCGGTCGCCAGAAAATGGCAAACCGGTTAAGAACTTTTTGGAAGCAGAGTCTGCCTTCCATTCACGTAGCCACATGGCCCTGTGTACTGCCACCGAATTGGCGGATGCTACCGCCGTACGGCTCGCAGAGTCCAGGACAGCATTAATGGCGTAGGACGCAAACGCCGACGCCTGAGAGGTTAAGGACACCACTTGCGGAGCAGACGTACGTGTGACTGCATTAATCTGCGCGTGACAAGCTGAGATAGCTTGGAGTGCCCATACGGCTGCGAATGCTGGAGCAAAAGACGCGCCGATAGCTTCATAGATGGATTTCAACCAGAGCTCCATCTGTCTGTCAGTGGCATCTTTGAGTGAAGCCCCATCTTCCACTGCAACTATGGATCTAGCCGCCAGTCTGGAGACTGGAGGATCCACCTTGGGACACTGAGCCCAGCCCTTGACAACGTCAGGGGGGAAGGGATAACGCGTATCCTTAAGGCGCTTGGAAAAACGCTTATCTGGACAAGCTCAGTGTTTCTGGACTGCCTCTCTGAAGTCAGAGTGATCCAGAAACGTACTCATTGTACGGTTGGGAAACCTGAAACGGAATTTCTCCTGCTGAGAAGCTGACTCCTCAATTGGAGGAGCTGGGGGAGAAATATCCAACACCTGATTGATGGTCGCTATAAAGGTCATTCACTATGGCGTCACCTTCAGGTGTATCTAGGTTGAGAGCGGCCTCAGGATCAGAATCCTGATCTGCTACCTCCGCTTCATCATCCAGAGAGTCCTCCTGCTGAGACCCTGAACAGTGTGATGAAGTCGAGGGAATTTCCCAGCGAGCCCGCTTAGGCGGCCTGGGACTGCGGTCCGTGTCAGAGACCTCACTCTGGGACCTATGAGTCACCCCAGGAGCACTTTGCTGCTCTAACTGAGGGGGGCCTGGGGTCAATGAGTCAACAGTGCCCGGGGCCTGAGTCACCGGTCTGGACTGCAAGGCTTCTAGTATCTTAGCAGACCATTTATCCATACTCTCAGACAGTTTGTCAGCAAATACTGCAAACTCCGTCCCTGTCACCTGGACAGTGGTAGCAGGTGGTTCCACCTGGGCCACCAGTAGCAGAGGCTCCGGCTGAGTAAGTGCCACAGGGGCCGAGCATTGCACACAATGAGGGTCGGTGGAACCTGCCGGTAGTATAGCCGCACATGAGGTACAGGTTGCAAAGTAAGCCTGTGCTTTGGCACCCTTGCTTTTTGCGGACGACATGCTGTTGTCTCCTCTGAGTACAATCCAGGAGGGTATATAGCCAAAAATCAACAGTGCGACCGTACAGTGTAAATGTATAGCATATAAGCATATATATATATATATATATATGTACACTTCGGCACTCAGTGGGGCCAGCACCTCAGGTGCTGCTTACCGACCGCTCAAAGCGGTTGTGTGATCACCAGATTCCCTGCCTGGGCCTCCCAGAGCCGTGTTGTCTCTCCTGTCCAGCGTCAGAAGTGCTGACAGGAATGGCTGCCGTCGTTCTGTGGGGAGGAGGGGGCCGTGGGCGTGCCCTAGAAAGTGCGGGAATCTGGTGCCCCACGGTGCTCAGTGAGGGGGGAGGAGGATACAAAGTATGCTCCAGCCCTCAGCGCTGACGTCCTGTGCAGCGTCCCGCCCTTCCCCTGACTAGCAGGCCTGGGGCGGGAATATGCGATACTAGGCCGCAAAAGCCGGGGACTAAAGTTATAAGCGCGGCCGGCAAATAAGCGCGGTCGGCGCAGTAGTCCCCGGCGCACTAACACACCCAGCAGTGCTGCAGTGTGTATGGCACAAGCGCTCCATGCGCGGTCCCACCAGGGGACACAGAGTACCTCACAGTAGCAGGGCCTTGTCCCTGACGATACCCGGCTCCTGTCCAGCAGATTCCCCAGGGGCTGTGGAGGGAGCACGGTCCCAGTGCCTGGAGACCGATTAGGATCCCACTTCACCCAGAGCCCTTAAGGGATGGGGAAGGAAAACAGCATGTGGCGCCTGCCTATGTACCCGCAATGGGTACCTCAACCTTAACAACACCGCCGACCAGAGTGGGGTGAGAAGGGAGCATGCTGGGGGCCCTGTTATGGGCCCTCTTTTCTTCCATCCGACATAGTCAGCAGCTGCTGCTGACTAAGATGTGGAGCTATGCGTGGATGTATGCCTCCTTCGCACAAAGCATAAAAACTGAGGAGCCCGTGATGCACGGGGGGTGTATAGGCAGAAGGGGAGGGGCTTTACACTTTTAGTGTAATACTTTGTGTGGCCTCCGGAGGCAGAAGCTATACACCCAATTGTCTGGGTCTCCCAATGGAGCGACAAAGAAACAAAGATTATTCAACATAGTTGTTCTGGGGAAGGATACAAAAAGTTGTCTCAGAGATTTAAACTGTCAGTTTCCACTGTGAGGAACATAGTAAGGAAATGGAAGAACACAGGTACAGTTCTTGTTAAGCCCAGAAGTGGCAGGCCAAGAAAAATATCAGAAAGGCAGAGAAGAAGAATGGTGAGAACAGTCAAGGACAATCCACAGACCACCTCCAAAGACCTGCAGCATCATCTTGCTGCAGATGGTGTCACTGTGCATCGGTCAACAATACAGCGCACGTTGCACAAGGAGAAGCTGTATGGGAGAGTGATACAAAAGAAGCCGTTTCTGCAAGCACGCCACAAACCGAGTCGCCTGAGGTATACAAAAGCACATTTGGACAAGCCAGTTACATTTTGGAAGAAGGTCATGTGGACTCATGAAACAAAGATTGAGTTGTTTGGTCATACAAAAAGGAGTTATGCATGGAGGCAAAAAAAAACACGGCATTCCAAGAAAAGCACTTGCTACCCACAGTAAAATTTGGTGGAGGTCATGCTTTGGGGCTGTGTGGCCAATGCCGGCACCGGGAATCTTGTTAAAGTTGAGGGTCGCATGGATTCAACTCAGTATTAGCAGATTCTTGACAATAATGCGCAAGAATCAGTGACGAAGTTGAAGTTACGCAGGGGATGGATATTTCAGCAAGACAATGATCCAAAACACAGCTCCAAATCTACTCAGGCATTCATGCAGAGGAACAATTACAATGTTCTGGAATGGCCATCCCAGTCCCCAGACCTGAATATCATTAAAAATCTGTGGGATGATTTGAAGCACGCTGTCCATGCTCGGCGACCATCAACTTAACTGAACTGGAATTGTTTTGTAAACAGGAATAGTCAAATATACCTTCATCCAGGATCCAGGAAATCATTAACAGCTACAGGAAGCGACTAGAGGCTGTTATTTTTGCAAAAGGAGGATCTTCAAAATATTAATGTCACTTTTATGTTGAGGTGCCCATACTTTTGCACCGGTCAAATTTTGTTTAAATGCGGATTGCACATTTTCTGTTAGTACAATAAACCTCATTTCAATCCATAAATATTACTCACTCCATCAGTTATTAGATATATGAAGCTGAAATAGCTGTTGCAAAAACCCAAATTGTTATAAAGAAAAAAGGTTAACATTAATAGGGGTGCCCAAACTTTTTCATATGACTGTATATACTTCACAGTAGAAGGCAGAGGAATGGCTCAAAAAACTGCGGTTGTTTAAAAATGACATAAAAGCGCTCAGTAAATGAATCCTCTTTGAAAACCAGACTG
Organism: Anomaloglossus baeobatrachus; assembly: GCF_048569485.1. Lineage (NCBI taxonomy): Eukaryota > Metazoa > Chordata > Amphibia > Anura > Aromobatidae > Anomaloglossus > Anomaloglossus baeobatrachus. The sequence goes on from NC_134356.1 coordinate 480,813,892, forward strand.
TTTCGCCTGCGTGAAAAAAAATGTTGTGTGCATGTCTAATCGCTGCCTCTGTTCTGGAGAAGCTGAAGGTTAATCAAATACTCTAATTAGGCAGCCTTGGAGTGGACAAGAAGCCAAGTGCATTACTGTAAAGTAAAAAACTCCGGCACTCAAAATTTATTGCAATTCTTTTAATTTTGGCTTTTTATTTCCATTTCATAGGAGTAACATTCAAAAAAACGTTTTCGGCTATTCGCCTTCTTCAATTTTGTTACTCTATAGCATCAGAGGATACATATATACTGGACTCACAGCAACCTTTAGGGTATATTCAGAGAAAAGATATTCTTTCTGTTTCATCAGTGGTCAGCAAACTCACTCCTTTGCTGACCACTGATGAAACAGAAAGAATATCTTTTCTCTGAATATACCCTAAAGGTTGCTGTGAGTCCAGTATATATGTACCCTCTGATGCTATAGAGTAACAAAATTGAAGAAGGCGAATAGCCGAAAACGTTTTTTTGAATGTTACTCCTATGAAATGGAAATAAAAAGCCAAAATTAAAAGAATTGCAATAAATTTTGAGTGCTGGAGTTTTTTACTTTATTATTATCAGATTTTTCTCCTGAGCACCCTATTACGGTGAGCAAAGCTTTATTCTAGTCAAGTGCATTACTGTGGCCACTGGTTTTACACTTCCTGGGCCCCTCACGGGTGATTTATAGTGCTGGCTTTCCTGGGGACAGCACCAGTCTATAGATAAAGCGCAGATCATCACCAGCGAGGGAGGTGGGAACATACAACAGTACTGGGTGGAATGGTGCAAAGGCTCTGGACCACACAGAGGGTGCACTGAGCACCCTAATAAGTACACCTCATGGTCTGAGACTGTATCTTCGTCTGTGGGGGGGGGAGGAGTTTGCCATTGTTGGTGGGATTAGGGTTTTTCAGTGATCATTTGCAACTTTCGAAAAATCGGAAATTATTTTTGCAAATGAACTCTTAGTCTTTCCCTAGAGGGGAACACTATTCTCCTTAAGGAGACTTTGCAAGCCAGTCTGGCTGCCAATAAGGGGACTTATAGCTGCAATGCCCCACTGGGAAATATTCAAATTGTCTCTCCAGGAAAGGAGACAAACTCTAGCGCAGCGCCAATTGAATATTTGAATATTGACAATTTGAATATTTCCCAGAGGGGCATTGCAGCTATAAGTCCCCTTACTGGCAGCCAGAGTGGCTTGCAAAGTCTCCTTAAGGAGAATAGTGTTCCCCCTTGGTCCCCACATAGCTTCTCATGAGCCAGATCAGACACCCCATACTTTGCACTGACGAGGGGCAAGCACCCCGAAACACCGTGTCTGCAAATTGGGATTCTAATCTGGCATAAATCCTAAGTCATATGCAAAGGATTGTTAAAAATCCACTTTTGACTTTTAGGATCGCTACTTCCAATAGGTGGCGCTGCGCTAGAGTTTCTTTCCCTAGAGTGATTTTGTTTCAAACTATTTTTTTTAAGACATTTTTACAACAATTTTCACAACATTTGACTTTTGGCGCTAAAAGGTTGCAATAAAGGTTAAAGAAAAACAAGCACACTCTACTGTGCATAAAAATCACAATCCGTGTGGGCAATTTTGAAAAATCGGGGTGCAAAAAATGGCAACGTATACCGCAAGACACAAAAAGAAAACAGACTTTAAAAAAACCCGGCAAAAATAAAATAAATTCTGAAAGTCTGTACTGTCAGACTTCCTTTAACACTAGAAGTCCCAGAAATGTTGAGCTCCATAGGGTTCCAATGGTAGAAATGTTAAATGACCCCTCTCCGGGACTTCTAGTGTTAAAGGACAGATCTTTACATCCAAGTGCTTCTAATTCTCGAAGATACAGTCACAGTCTCAGACCATAAAACAGATGTTGTTAGGTTAGAATAGTGAAGACTTCTCAGGGCGAGAGGTTTTTTTATTATTCACAGCAGGAAGCAAAAAGTCAAACACATTCCCACCATGTCTACAGTTTATACACATAGGTTTCCAGAAGAGCTCGTAAAGTTCTGCATATCCTTCTTCAGAATGGGTTTATTTATCCAAGTCCTATACATGGTGATTTCCACAAGTTCCCAAACAGGCCCTCTTGGATGTAATGCATAGTGGAAACCACTGCGAGATTAAGAAAAAGTAAAAGCCAAGAACGACCTTGGGACATATCAATGTTACACATTTTTTATATCATGGTAGTAAACGTTTGTGAAAAACATTATGCTTTTTACCCTCTTTTAAAGTATATACTAGAACAGCTTCCAAAATATACTTAAAAAGGAAATGGATAGAGAAAATAACCATCTATTTAAATTTTTTACATATATATTATATACACATACATATATGGTCACTCTCGAAAGACCAATGCAAGAGTGGACAGGATAATGAGGTGAAATGAGGAGGTAAATGTTTCAACACAGGCAGCTGGAATTGCTTGAAAGTTCAGCACTGAACAGGTTAAGGATCTGTCTCGTTATACAGTGTCACGACGTTTAAGAGCATTTGGACTGAAAGCCCACTCTACAGTGACCAAACCTCTAATTAGCAGAAAAAAATCAAAAGGCTAGACTCACCTTTCGTGAGGAGCATGTTGTGCGGACAAAGGAGAAGTGGCCCACGTTTCATTTTAGTGATGAAAGTTTAATTAAATTTATTTGGGTCTGATGGGAAACATTATGTTGGTCGAGAAACTGGGGAAAGACTGAGCCCAAAGTGTGTTAAAAAGTCAAGGAAAGCTGGGGGAGCAAGTGTCATGGTTTGGGGATATTTTCTGCAGCAGAACTTGGACCTGTTATACAGCTACATGGCAGAGTGAATGCAAGTGTGTATCAGTACCTTCTTCAACAATACGTGGTTCCTTACTTACGTTCATCACTAAATCAACCAGTACTTTTCATGCATTACAATGCTCCCTGTCACACAGAAAAATGAGAAAAGCATTTCCATGAACCAGAAAACATTGAACCAATAAAATGGCCAGCCCAGAGTCCTGATCTAAACCCAAAAGAAAACCTCTGGAATATCCTTTCTGACTATGTTATGGCCAAGAAACCCACAGCAGTCAAAAAAACTGTGGAAGAGACGGGAAGAAGAGTGGACCAAAATCACACCGGAGCAGTGTGAGAGACTAGTGATGCCCTGTGGCCGCAGATGTGAAGTCATTCAAAGCAAAGGCCAGTACACTCCCTACTGATTGGTGACTGTTGTTCCCTTCGGAAAATTTTGTTATAATCTTTCTCTGTGCTACAGTCATTGTTGTTCTCTAAATATGATCATCACGTTTTGGGCAAAATAAAGGTTTAAATGTTAAAAAACTTTGGATCTTTTGTAAAACACTGTTCTAGTGGCATGGTGTACCTCTTACAAAAAAGCTTCAAGTGTTGAGCAATAAAGAGTACATTATTTCTGAAAAATGCAAGTGATCATACATTGTTCTCTAATTTTGATCTTCAGAGTACATACACACATACATATACTATATACACACACACACACACACACACACACCATGGGCAGCATAAATGCTGCAGTGTTTCAGGAAAAAAAACATTTTGAAAAGCCTGTGGGGACTATAGGGAGAGCTGAAAATTACTTTGGTGTGATCCCCGCTGCCTTGTCCACCCATTGCTCCAGTTAATTGACAGATGTCTCGCTTGTGTGCACATAAAGACTTGTCAAATCAACAAGATTGGTGAGGAGACATGCCAACTCTGGGCCGCACCAGTCTAGTCAGAGGTCTCCCTATAATCCCTTTGAAAACTACGGTATGTTTTCTCTGAAATTCTGCAGCATTGGAGGAACTCCGTGCCTAGCTGTGTGACTGCAACCAGGTACGATTAATGCTGCCCAAGGTGCAGGCAGCATGGATCTAATGACAGGTTCTATTTAATGACTACATCATGATCTTTTCAGAGCATATCCACTGGATACCATTAGAGCAGATGGGTGATATTCCACTTTCATGCATTTGTCTCTATCTTTAATGCTTGCCATGATATAAATATATACACCTCATGGGGTCCTATGTTCATGTTTGAAGTGCATATTAGGAGGTTTTCCAGAATACATGGTAAATAGTAAAGCTTATGTGCACGGGCAAGTCTACAATTGTTTCTTTAGGTTGCTTGATATACGTAACCAAAAAACACATACGCACAAATACTTGCTGCCCGTGGGTGGTCCATGACCAAGCATTAACAAAAGAAGAACTGTGTATTTAGATTAAGCAATGATAAACACATCTGCAAATGTTTTCGGCACTATAGAAAGTCAATTACAACCAAGAAGTACCCTGAAGAAAATGGAAAAAAACCCTACTAAATGCAGCAAACAGGAACTTATGGCACAAGAACATGACATTGGAGACGACAAACAACAAAACCACTATAAACATAACATCTTACAAGTTATTGTTGTATACAGCCATTTATAAACTATTGCAAAACCAAAAAAGAAAATACTTCAAGTCGTGGATTTAAAAGACCTCCAAAATAATAAGTAAAAATATACAGCTGTCTACGAACTTTAAATCGGTTAACCCTATAACCACTGCAGGGATTCTACTTGCTTTCCAGCACCAGGGAAGCATTCACACAAAGTCTCTTGGTGGAAGCAGGTTTCATTAAAGATCATAAAAATTCCAGGTAAAATGGAACAAACAGTCTTTCTCTAGCATAACGGAAAAATAAACAGACCCCACAGGTGTGGACCCGTTTATAAAAAGGTCCCTACACAGGTCTGCACAGGATCACCGCTCTTTTCACCTTCTCCCCAAGAGTGCCCTCTTAGCCACAATGGATGTGGAATCCCTATACTCTAACATTCCACATGACGATGGACTAACCAGCTGCCAAATGTTTCTTGAAGCTAATGTGATCTCTTCTGAGTCTGTATTAAGAGTCACCAAATTTATCCTCGCACAACTTTTCTTTCGTCGCGCTGTATCTATAACGCATCGGAACTGCTATGGGCAACAAAATAGCACCTCAATATGCCAACCTTTTCATGGCTAAACTGGAAATGACTTTTAGCATCCTTCTGCATCAAACTCTTGGCTTATTTCCATTAAAATCAATGACATCTTAATAGTCTAGACTGAGTCTGAACAAGAACTTCTAAAATTCAATAACAGATCACATAGGTGTATCTGAAACCAATTGATCGACCCACACACCTCAGATGGGACAGCTTCTACCCGAAACAGAGTAAAAAGTCCATTGTCTACAGCCAGGCAGGCCCTTAGATATAATTGTATGGGTTCCAGCCCAATGGACAGGAATGAACACTGAACCCATCTTAAAAAGACATTTTTAAACCACAGTTACCACTCGACCTCCATTAATGATTAGATCAGTAGAGCCACAAGGATCCCTAAAAGTCAATTATTTCAATAAAGGGGAAAAAACAAAAAAAAAAAAAAAAAGGAAAATAATTGTGTACCTCTGGTAGTGACAACTCACAGCTTGAGATACTGATACTGGTTCTAGTACAAACTAGGCACTTTCCTCTAAACAGATCATATAGAGGTCGGAATTAACTCAGTCCTACCTGGCTTTGCTACATACCCTCCCGCTCCCCAAAGGCGGGAGTTAGGCACCATTACTTCATTTGGTCCCTGCCACTTAGCAAGGACTTTACACTCCTCTATGTGAGCCTTCATAAGTATATGATCCCCAGGCTTCTATTGTTATATTTGAGCCTTGAGGGTGTGCTATTTTACTAGGCCCTTCACTTTGGTCCCGTGACTTAACAGTACATTATGGCTAGCCAGATGCACAGCTTGCTTATTACATTCCGAGGGAACAACATTTAACCACTTTAACTTTTTTCGAGGACCTTTCAAAGTTAAGTCCCCGACTTGGGGACTTAAAGGGAACCTGTCAGGTCCAATATGCACCCATAACCACGAGCAGTTCTGGGTGCATATTGCTAATACGAAAAAAACGGACCATGAAGTTTGTGTCATTTTCCTGAGTCAACAAATACCCTCCATGTAATCGTGAACTACTTTTGATGTAAAGTCCAAAAGCAAAGAAGAGATGGAGCGCTATATAGATTTCAGAAAAAAATATTCGAAGGTGCCATGTCAGAGGTGCCAGAACAGCAGAAATCCCCGACAAGTCACCCCATTTTCCAAACTGCACCCCTCAATGAATTCATATGCGGTTGCAGTGAGCTTTGACATGTGTCACAAATTTTTTTTACTATTGTGTGGTGAAGAAAACAGGATTACATTTTTAACACTAAAATGGAGCTTAAACCCAAGATTTTCAATTTTCACAAGGGGAATAAGAAAAAAAAAAAAGAAAAAAAAAAGGGCCCCATAATGTCTTACACACTTTCTCCTGATTGTGGTAATACCCCATAGGGAGGGAATGAGCACCATTTAATTTTTGGAGCATATATTTTTAGAAAATAATTTGATTTAATTTTTTTTTTTTTTTTTTACATAGGTTCCCTTTAATGTCCCAGAAAGGGAACCTGTCAGGTGAAATTTGCACCCAGAACCATGAGCAGTACTGGATGCATATTGCGAATCCCTGCCTAACTGTCCCTGTATACACTAGCATAGATAAAGGGAGTATTTCTTAAGATCTTTTATGATATGCTAAGGACTAGTCTAAAGGGAGTTAGTTCCTGCACTCATTCCACCCTCTTAACATGTTAGCACGCCCACAAGGAAATGCTAACATACTATTCAATGCAGAATCACCAGTGGTGATGCGCGTACTTGTGTTCGCTGTGACCGCACTTCCACTCATGCGCAGTACGAAGCCAGGTGTACGTGTCCCGGCTTCAGAGAGGTCTACTGCACATGACTGGAAGTGCCCTGCATTCAGAAAAGACAACCCAGCTATGTGCCGCACCGCTGATGATACTTCATGGAATAGCATGTTCGTACACCCCTGTGGGCGTGCTAACATGCTATGAGGGCAGAAAGATCACAGGAACTAACGCCCTTAGGACTAGTCCCTGCGCTCATCAGCATATCATAAAGATATTTAGAATTTTTTTTTTCTAAAGATCCCTTTATCTATACTAGTACCGTATATACAGGGACGGTTAGGCAGGGATTAGTAATATGCACCCAGAACTGCTCGTTGTTCTGGGTGCATATTCTACCTGACAGGTTCCCTTTAACTTTTTACATTGATCACTGGTATAATCCATTGCAATGCACCAGCCCTTAACAACCATGACGTATGGGGTGTGTCATATGTTAAGAAGGGGTTAACATACAAGCACAATTTCAAAAAAAAAAAAAAAAAAAAAAAAAAAAAAATTGGTTGTGATGCTGAGTAAAATGTATAGAAAACAAAAATGCAATGATTCAGAAGTCTTTACAGCCATATTTTATTCACTACAAAACATGTCACATACAGTGCCTTGCGAAAGTATTCGGCCCCCTTTATTTTTTTAAACCTTTTCCCACATTTCAGGCTTCAAACAAAAGATAAAAATTAAAATTTTTATGGTGAAGAATCAACAAGTGGCACACAATTGTGAAGTTGAACGGAATTTATTGCTAATTTTAAACTTTTTTTAAAAAATAAAAAAACACAAAATTGGAGTGTGCAATATTATTCGTCCCCTTTACTTTCAGTGCAGCAAACTCACTTCAGAAGTTCATTGAGGATCTCTGAATGATCCAATGTTGTCCTAAATGACTGATGATGATAAATATAATCCACCTGTGTATAATCAAGTCTCCGTATAAATGCACCTGCTCTGTGATAGTCTCCGTGTTCTGTTTAAAGTGCAGATAGCATCATGAAGACCAATGAACACAACAGGCAGGTCCGTGATACTGTTGTGGAGAAGTTTAAAGCCGGATTTGGTTACAAAAAGATTTCTACAACTTTAAACATCCCAAGAAGCACTGTGCAAGCGATCATATTGAAATGGAAGGAGTATCATACCACTATAAGTCTACCAAGACCCAGCCGTCCCTCAAAGCTGTCATCTCAAACAAGGAGAAGACTGATCAGAGATGCAGCCAAGAGGCCCATGATCCCTCTGGATGAACTACAGAGATCTACAGCTGAGGTGGGAGAGTCTATCCATAGGACAACAATCAGTCGTACACTGCACAAATCTGGCCTTTATGGAAGAGTGGCAAGAAGAAAGACATTTCTCAAAGATATCCATAAAAAGTGACATTTAAAGTTTGCCACAAGCCACCTGGTAGACACACTTAACATGTGGAAGAAGGTGCTCTGGTCAGATGAAACCAAAATCGAACTATTTGGGCACAATGCCAAACGATATGTTTGGCGTAAAAGCAACACAGCTCATCACCCTGAACACACCATCCCCACTGTCAAACATGGTGGTGGCAACATCATTGTTTGGGCCTGCTTTTCTTCAGCAGGGACAGGGAAGATGGTTAAAATTGATGGAAAGATGGGTGGAGCAAAATACAGGACCATTCTTGAAGAAAACCTGTTGGAGTCTGCAAAAGACCTGGGACTGGGACGGAAATTTGTCTTCCAACTAGACAATGATCCCAAACAAAGCAAAATCTAAAATGGAATGGTTCACACATAGATGTATCCAGGTGTTAGAATGGCCAAGTCAAAGTCCAAACCTGAATCCAATCGAGAACCTGTGGAAAGAGCTTAAAACTGTTGTTCACAAACGCTCTCCATCCAACCTCACTCAGCTCCAGCTGTTTACAAAAGAAGAATGGGCAAGAATTTCAGTCTCTCAATGTGCAAAACTGACAGACACATACCCCAAGCGACTTGCAGCTGTAATCGCAGCAAAAGGTGGCGCTACAAAGTATTAACTTAAAGGGGACTAATATGATTGAACGCCACAATTTTCAGTTAATTATTTTTTTAAAAAGTTTAAAATAAGCAATAAATTTTGATCAACTTCACAATTGTGTCCCACTTGTTGATTTTTCACCATAAAATTTAAATTATCTTTTTGTTTGAAGCCTGAAATGTGGGAAATGGTTGAAAAATTCAAAGGGGCCGAATAATTTCGCAAGGAACTGTATCAGAAGTTAAAAGCTAGACATTTTTCCATTTCATTTTAAAAAAAATGTACTCATTTAAAAATTAATGGCACCAACGCAAAAAAATTTGGGACAAGGCGATAACTAGCAGTGTGTGGCATCCCCTCAGTTTACAGGAAGTCTTTAAATGACTGGGATGTAAGGAGAGCAATTGCTAGCGTTTTGGGAGAGGAATGTTGTCCCCTTCTTGTGGGATGTGGGAATCCAGCTGCTCAGTGGTCCTGGGTAGTCTTTGCCAGATTTTTTGTTTCACCAATAAGAAACATTTGACGCACTGTTAAAGATCTGGACTGTAAGAGGCCTGTTCATCACTTTTTGGGATTTGGGATTATAATTAGCTTGCATGCATGCACATATATACAGTGTACTGTAGTGTTATGTTGTTCTATTAAAAAACAGCAATTTCAAATCAGTTATGATAGCTCTAATAATTTACAGTAAATTATCTCTGGAATAGCCCTTTAATAAGTTTTACTAGTTCATAAAATTATTGCATATCACTAAGACTTGAGGATTTCTGTTAATCCGTTCTATAGGTCCCCCACAATCCTGAGAATAAAGGGGACGCAGAGTTAGGGTATGTGCGCACGTTGCGTTCTCTGCGGTGCAGAAAAGAACGCACCCTCTGGCAGACTGGACACTACATTTGTAAAAAAAAAATGCATCCACAACGCATGCATTTTGGATGCTTTGTCCATGCATTTTGCATGCGTTTTGGATGCATTTTTGACAGTGCGTTCCCCCGGCAATTCAGCTCTGCTACATGCCGGCTGACAGCACACACAGAGAATGAGAATGATGAGAATCATCATTTCATCGACTTCACCCGACTTCATTGTCATACCACGGCTCTGTCTGTGTGTGGCGTCCTGATAAGCGGTCACCCGTGAAGGACTCACCAGTGACCGCTAATCCCCTGAGTGACTGAAGCGCGATTAGCGCTGCCGTCACTCAGGTTACCCGCGACCAGCTGAAGTCCTCCACCCGAGACCGCAACTCACCTGTGACTTCATCGCTGATCGTGCGGCTCACTTCAGTTGCTGGTTGGAGCTGACAGAGAGCGGTCTGGTCTGTGACCGCTCTTGTCAGCTTCATGTAGCAGAGCTGAGAGCGTCGCGGGACCTCGTGTGGATTACGTCGGACCTGGAGGGGTATTTGAGGATTTTAATAAAGTGGTGAAAGAGGGTGTTTTTTTTGTCTTTTATTCCAAATAAAGGATTTTTTGGATGTGTGTGATTATTTTCTTTAACTTACAGGTTATTCATGGAAGGTATCTCGAGGAGACGCCTGCCATGATTAACCTAGGACTTAGTGGCAGCTATGGGCTGCTGCTATTCACTTCTTATTACCTCGATTGCCACCGCACCAGGGCAATTCGGGATGAGCCGGGTAGAGTGCCGGGACTGTCGCATCTAATGGATGCGGCAATTCCGAGCGGCTGCTGGCTGATATTATTAGGCTGGGGGCTCCCCATAACGTGACGTTCCCCATCCTGAGAATACCAGCCTTCAGCCGTGTGGCTTTACCCTGGCTGGTATCAAAATTGGGGGGGGACCGCACGTCGTTTTTTTTAATTATTTTTTTTATTTATTTTACTGCACAATATAGACCCGCCCACCTGCGGCTGTGATTGGTTGCAGTGAGACAGCTGTCACTCAGCGTGGGGGCATGTCTGACTGCAACCAATGATAGTAGCCGGTGGGCGGGGAAAGCAGGGAATACGAGATTGAATAATGAGCGGCCGGCATTTTCAAGAGGAAAATCCGCCGGAGCAGTGCGACAGCCGTGCAGCGCCGCGCCCGTGATCGGGGATCGGTGAGTATGAGAGAGAGGGAGAGACTGACCGACGGACAGAGAGAGAGGGACAGACAGAGAGAGACCGAGAGAGAGAGACAGACCGAGAGAGAGACAGAGAGAGAGAGACACACACCAAGAGAGAGAGAGAGAGAGAGACACACACCAAGAGAGAGAGAGAGAGAGAGAGAGAGAGAGAGAGAGAGACAGAGAGAGACAGAGCGACCAACAGACAGAGAAAGAGACCGACCGACAGACAGAGGGAGATTCACCGACATCAACAGACAGAGATTGACCGACATTGACAGAGAGTGACTGAAAAGACCTGCGTTTTGCTTGTCAAAAAAGCATGCGGAACGCAACAAAAATGCAGTCAAAGTGCATTTTGGTTGCGTTTTGAGCCACATCATTGATTTCAATGGGTGGAAAACGCAGCTACAACGTACAAAAGAAGTGACATGCTGCTTTTTTTCCGCCGCGATTTTGGGCATCCAAAACGCTGCATTTACAAACGCAGTGTGTGCATTGATTTTTCGGCTTTCTCAGACTTTGCTGGGGAAGCAGAACACATGCAATTTGGCACTGAAAACGCTGCAGTTCAAAACGCAGCGTTTCCGTGGAAAAAAACGCAACGTGCGCACATAGCCTTAGTCTTTTGTTTTTCCCTGCATTGCAGCACCATTGGCCACGATTCAATGCACAGAGTAAAGCAGGCCTCATTTAATTGAATAAGCGGAGTTGAGAGTCCCTGAACACCTGTATGACTGGAGGCAGTGTTGTGCATGAGAGTCTACTTTATTCTTAGGACCTATTAGTACTTTAATGTGTTCATCCCACATACAACTACAAAAATAAAATGTCAGGCCAGATAATCATTTATACTAGAATAAGTGGATATGTAGGCAATAGATGTTATAGTGGCTTCTTCACTATGCTCCCTGATGCTTACCCTTGTTGATTCAAAGGAAGGGCTCATCTGACCACCTGCGGCCCACGAGGCAGTACCAGACCGTTCATCAATACCTAGAAGAAGAAGAAATATATATAAAATAACAGAAGTATTTATCAATTAATTAAAGGGTATAATGCAAGGTTTAGGGCATGGTTCATGTGTCCATTCATCTTTTCTGTTTGAAACATGAATCTGAATTCCATTTCACTTTTAAACAGATCCCAAGATGAACCCCTGAGTTATATTGGGTCTGTCTGGTTACCATTTGTTAATTATTTTCAGAATGGAAGCATGCAGACAGGACTTTTTCGTCTTTTATAAAACCATACAGCAAACAGACTCTATACAAATCAATAGGACCCAATGCCTCAATCAGGAACAGGAATGCACAGGACCCTAACTGTAGTATTTTTTATATTTATATATATATATATATATATATATATATATATACACACACACACATATACACACACACACACACACAGTCATTGCTGAAAGTGTTGGCACCCTTGAAATTGATAAAGAAATCAAGTATTTCTCCAGAAAATTGTTATAATTACACATGTTTTGTTGGACACGTGTTTCTTTCCCTTGTGTATTTTTTGGAACAACACAAAAAAAAAAAAAAAGGAGGCAAATAGAACAATTCTACTATCCTTTTACATTTAACCTTATGTGCAGGGCATTATAGTAGCTTAGGTATCCATGGCTACGAACACTCATATAGTGACAGTTTGCTGCTAGTAGTCATAAACATGGATACCAGAGTTAGGCCTAAGCCACACGGCGGAAAAAAAAATCGGTGCCAGTGGAGTGCGATAAAACATCGCATTCCTCTCGGCCCAATTCTAGCCGGTGTGTCAGCAAACATGTGCGATTATTTTCTCAGCCCTAATCGGACCGAGAAAACAATCGCAGCATGCAGTGATTGTAATGCGAGACTCTTTTCTCTCGCACCCATTCAAGTGTATGGGGCGAGAGAAAAATCGCACTGCACTCGCGGTACACCGGTGTAACCCGAGTGCAGGGCGAGAATGGCAATAGCCGGCTATGGAGGAGAGAGGGAGAGAAATCCCTCCCTCCTCTCCTCCGTGCCAGTCCACCCCTCCGTAGCGCTGGCCCGCCCCTTCTGAGAGCCGGCCCGCTCCCCGCAACTGAGGTCCGCTCGCACAGTCGGACCGCAGTCGCAGGGATACTAGCACGACACTCGGCTCCTGCTGTGCTGCCAGCGCGAGCAGAGTGTCATGCGAGCATCGCACTAGTGCCCCATGTGGCCCCAGCCCTACTAGATCCCTAGTTGCTAATAATAATATTACTTCTACAGCTACTACATATTGGGATAGGATCTTTGCGATGGAAATACACCTTTAAAGAGACAAGCATCAACAGATTCAGCAGAGTCATATAGGGGGGCTAACCATCTGAGCACTCTTGTGTATGGGAGAGTCGGGGAGGAATGCTTGGGTTAGAGTAAAGACATTCACTGTTGTCACATAATAGTAACAGGAAAAAAGTGCTCAGAATTATTGCTATCATTTTTTTTCCCAACCTTACTTAGAGGTTTACATTAAAGAAATAAAAAAAATGTGCAAATTTGGGTTTAAACCTGGTTTATCAGTAAACTGATGGGAAAAATGACTTGCAGGACTCTGGTCCATCGGCAGTAACCGGTGACCACTGGACCAGAGGGCTTGTGAATCACCTTACCTCCCACCATTCCCAGCTCTTCTTTTGATTAGCCGGTCTGGCTCGTCGTCATCATTGCGGTGTGATGCCCAAATATCATCAAGCCGTCCAGACTAATCAAAAGAAGACCAAGGAATACCAGGGGTAATGCAATTCACAGGCCTCCTGTCCAGCGGTCACAACATTAATGACCCGACTGATTGAGACCAGAGTCCTGCGAATCGATTCTCCCATCTCTACTGATGACAGACGTGGAAATCCCACATACAATAAACAGAGAGTGGACAGTGCTAAATATTACAGGGATATAACGGTTATTCACAAATAAAAGGAAAAGAATGGACGGTTTCCCAACAAGCGTATCAAAGATATTGGCTTACAATGTAATTCAAAATGAGAAAGCCTCTTGTGCAGGAAAACATAAAATATATATACCTAAATTGAGTTTTAAGCAAAGACACAGTCTGAAGGCAACAAACAAGAAAAGACAATATACAGTGTGTGCTCACCAGCTGGTTTAGACTGATCAAATAAATGAATCTGCCCAAACAAATCTAATTTCACAGCTATATTAGTGCTGAAAGTAGGAATTTCCATCCTATCCTCAGATTTTCTTTATACAATATATTTTAGGGATAATTCTATTGCTTTCTGATTAGGACAAGACCCGAATAGCTTATGTTTGAGCATGGCCCTATGCATGTCTGCGCCTGATACAGTTATAGCTGCACGAGACATACATTCATTTATCAAAACTGTCTCTGGAAAAAGGTATGTAAGTTTCTAACAATGATTTCAGCTATGGACAAAAAATATTTATTTCTCCCCATTTTGCTATAAAATGTCACGTGTACTACACAAGGGTTACTCTCATGATCATTCCTCCAGGAGGAGAACAATCTGCTTCCCGGGGACAGGGTGAAACTGAATGATTGACAGGTCAGACAACTCTGGAAGCGCAGGTTTGGATCAGCGCTTACAAGCCCTATAGCAAAAAGCTTTTAAGCGCTGCTTTCCTTAACTTTGTGACTAGATATCTCTGATATAGTGCAAAGGTGGCCGGTAACCTTGGCAATAGACAGTGAACTGTAGAATAAATAGTCCCTCTGTTCTCAAGAAAAGAGGATTTTTAATAAGATACAGAAGACAAAGTTGCTAATTTTACCTATTTATGATAACAAAAATCCTTTTAAAATAAAGGGACAAAGCAAAGATACAGGAGATTCATGCGTAACATAATATGAACACCTACCTACTTAGTAGCCAGAATAGACCTGTACTCGGTGTGAATATAGTGATACTGACCATGTAGAACACAGCATTCTTCAATATCATGAAACACTGAACCACGTATCATAAATCGGGCTACAAGTGGCTACCTGTAGTGTCTTCTCATAGATAAGGCCTTGCCTGCTCTGAGCTTGCCATGTATCTGCAGTGCTAATTTTTAGATAGGAAGGCTGTCATTCCAAAATCACTATTAAACTAAAGCTTCCAATACACATTAGATGGCTGTTAGCCATACAATGCTGGCAGCCATCTTAGCCAACAAGCCAATACACAGGTTTGCTTCAACCTCGGCCGAGCTCTTCAATGTTTTTCATGTCGAAGGCAGTGGACTAACACGTTGGCCAGCTGGTGCACTCCAGGAGAGCAATGTGATCAGCAGTTCGGAATCAAACATACGCAATCGACATCTCTCCTGTCCATCAGTAGACCACCCAGCCAGATAGATAGATATGTGGGTTCAGCCAACATTAGTCCAGTGTGTATGGGGCCCTAAACCCACATTCATATTGGGGACTTCTGTTGTGCGTAAAAATGACTGAGGCTGATAAGCACGTGTTCGGCGAATGCTTGGCTAGAAGATGGCATTAGTGAGGCTGGGGCCACACGGGGATTACTGCGATCCCCTCGCATGACACTCGGCTCACTCTGGCAGTACAGCAGAGCCGAGTGTCATGCTAGTGTCCCTGCGACTGAGGTACGATCGTGTGAGCGGACCTCAGCTGCGGGGGGGCGATGCTGCGGAGGGGCGGACCGGTGCTGAGTAGGCGAGGGAGGGATTTATCTCCCTCTCTCCTCCATAGCCGGCTATTGCCATTCTCGCACTGCACTCGCGAACACAGGTGTACTGCGAGTGCAATGCGATTTTTCTCTCGCCCCGTAGGCTTGAATGGGTGCGAGAGAAAAAACAGGAACGCATTACAGTCGCAGCATGCTGCAATTGTTTTCTCGGTGTGATTAGGGCTGAGAAAATAATCACTCATGGGTGCTGACACACAGGCTAATATTGGTCCGAGTGGAATGCGATTTTTTTATCACACTCCACTCGCACCGATTTCCATGCCGTGTGGCTTAGCCCTAACAGTTGTCAATCTCCTATCTCAGTAATGGGAAAGTCTTCAGTGAATACAGATTTTACGTCAGAATTGAGAATTTTGATGATGACTGATCAATTCTGGCAGATAAAGAAGCAAAAGTGTCTGATAAGATGTAGGGCAGAGTTGAGTTACTTATTTTCATGTGTACTAGAAATGTATTAAATAAAAAATAAAAATGATGGTAACGCTTTAAATCCTTTCATGAAATGCTGCCATCCGAGAACACGATATACACTATATGCTCTCTAAGGGTGCTTTCACACATCCGGATTTTTGCTCTGCGGCACAATACGACGTTCTGCAGAAAAACCGCCACCGGCTTTTGTAACGCCAGTGGCGGGTTTTTTTGCATAGACTTACATTAGTGCCGTATTGTGCCGCAGGAGCTTGTGTTCGGTCCGGTTTTGGCCGCATGCGGCAGATTTAGCCGATGCGGCGGCCGGATCGAACGTCCCCTGCAACGTTTTTTGCTCCGGCAAAAAACACCGCATCGCGCCGCATCCGGCCGCTGCGGCGCATTTTTCAATGCATACCTATGGAGGCCGGATGCGGCGCGATGCGGAAAAAAACGCATCCGGTCGCCGCATGCGGTTTTTTCCACTGCGCATGCTCAGTAGCATGCCGCAACCCAACCGGAAAAAACCGGACGGGCCGCATGTAAAAACTTATGCAAAGGATGCGGTGTTTTCGCCGCATCCGTTGCATAGTTTTCACAGCCGGATTGAGCCGCAGGGCTCAAACCGGATGTGTGAAAGTATACATCTGACAATACTCGAGCCATCTTGACAACTCCTCTGGGATTACATGCACAGGCACTACCATTCCATCTAGTAAAAACTAACTACTCCCTTGGTAAAAGGACAAGCTAAGAAATCAAACAGGCTGCATACTAAAAACCAGAAAACTGATCACAAATAACAATCAGTAAATCAAGGTATTGGCCATGAAAAAAATTAACATCTTCAAAATGAAAAAGAACTAGAGCTGGCATACAGTACAGATGGCCTACTTGGTGGGCGCACAGCTATCCCTGTCCCATACACATGCACGCCAGGCTTGACATTGGTAAGGCACAGACCGCACTGGTGGAGGCTTATCTGTCCAAACAAAAAATATTACACATACTGAAAATCAACCCTTTTTTTACACCGACATCTGCCATCAGTGGAGGCCAAGAAATCACCATCCACATTAGAAGTTCAACCAATCCTGACAAAATTGGTGAATAATAATTAGCTAATGTTGACCCTCTTAAGCTCTTTACACAATCGTCATTTCTTCTGTTTGGGTTTTCTGTGTGCTAAGCAAATCTTTCAATCACTATGTGATAAAATATGATTTTGCAATCTGCAATGTATCCCAGAGAAAGTGGGTGGTCACATGCCTGTGAATTGCATACGAGTGGTCATGTGTCGCCTAGATGGTCATCTGCTTAGGCTGTATAGGCACTGTATAGGCATGTAGTGAGATACACTGCCCATGGGTTCCTGTGTTAAAGAGACACATGCTATTTACTTGTTCTCCTTGCATACAAAAGCATTGTAACACTAGTCTTTCCTACACGGTACAGCAAAAAAGGCATACCATCATTGACTGCATGGAAGCCTATGGGCATCACAAAGGCATACCCCTGAGAACGTCAGACTCACCCCTGACGTTAAGAGAACAAGATGTGAATACAAGCTTACACTATAAAACATCCATCCACACATGTTATGCTGTTTGGGATCCCTTAATAACAATCTTAGAGAACATATTGCTTTGATAAGCAGAGTAATCCCGTTGAGTCCACATGAAAATGACACAGGCTGCTAACAATCACTACTTGCATCACAGATCACTGATGCTAGAAACTTGCAAGAGTATTTGCTATGCATTGCACATGTCAGGGTAAACGAAAGGTTACCATAATGGTTCTCACATGAGTTATTTTACTGGGTAATATACAAACCCCTGGATGTGTGTTTAAAACGGCTTTGTCTCGTTCTCCAATTGTAGCTGCATGATTACTAAGAGCGGTGTGAGGAAATCACAGGGGAGCGATGCGAGGAAATGAGGGAAGGGGTGACTGCTTCCTAGCCTACTTCTGACACTTGCAGTTTTAGGTGACAAAGCATAAGAGGGTAAGGCATTCTCCTTCAATGACAGTAAAGTCTACACATGGAAAAATACTAAACATATGAGGCATATTCATTCCTAACATTTAAAGAAAAAAGCGAATAGTCCCCCAGGTTACATAGACCACATCCTACAACACGGCTTATGCAGTGCGTCTCAAAATTAAAAAGTCACACTAGAATTATTTTTCAGAGCTGGAGTGGCGCTATAAACCCAATTCCCCTGCCCCAGGTATTATACTCGCCTTCCAGCATGTTCACCTCTTACTGACGCCTCTCCGGTCCCGTGATACCATCTTGTGCCCGTAACTTCTGACTGGCTGAAAGTTAGAAGTTGCGTCACAAGCCCCCAACACAAGTCTACGAGAGCCAGAACAAGGTCAGAATGAGACTCTTGGATTTATTGAGTTGTGACCTCTGGCGTGCTCCATGAAACACAAACTGCAGAAGACCGATGGGTGTGGCGGTGATAGAAGATGACGAGAAGATGAGACTTAGATTTAAAGCACCACTCCAGCGCTGAAAAAGATTGCTGGAGTGGTGCTTTAAATTAAAAAAAAACAACACAAATTTAATATGCACATGGTTTGGCACATAGTGTCCCAATTTTAGCCACAATCTGGAGGAAAAGGGTGAAGACTTGTTAGCCGTATTACCAACAGTGACCATATTGGATTCAACATCAGTTTTTCAAATGGAAAGGTAAGTGCCTTAGGCTACTTTCACACATCCGGTTTGAGCCGTGCGGCTCAATCCGGCTGTGAAACCTATGCAACGGATGCGGTGAAAACACCGCATCCTTTGCATAAGTTTTTACATGCGGCCGGTCCGTTTTTTTCCGGTTGCGGCACGCTACTGAGCATGCGCAGTGGAAGAAACCGCATGTGGCGGGCGGATGCGTTTTTTTTCCGCATCGCGCCGCATCCGGCGTCCATAGGCATGCATTGCAAAATGCGCCGCAGCGGCCGGATGCGGCGCGATGCAGTTTTTTTTGCCGGAGCAAAAAACGTTGCAGGCAACGTTCCATCCGGCCGCGGCATCGGCTAAATCTGCCGCATGCGGCAAAAACCGGACCGAACACAAGCCCATGCGGCACAATACGGCACTATTGTAAGTCTATGCAAAAAAAAACACAACCGGCGGCAAAAAAAAAAAACTGGTTGCGGTTTTTCTGCAGAGCGCCGTATTGTGCCGCAGAGCAAAAACCGGATGTGTGAAAGTAGCCTTAAAGAGGTTGTTGAGCCCTGAACTACTAATGACCAATCAGTATATGAATGTGGGCTGTGACCCCAGAATGCCCTCCGATCAACTGGGAATTTAAAAGGAATATCAGCACAGAATGACTGTTCAAACCAAGTAGAGGCACTCCACGCACCAAGGCAGGGCCATTTAACTGCATCTTCCCACCTGCTTTTTTTTTCTCTCATCTGCACCCTACGGTCTTCTTTGATTGACAGCTCTGATTTCATAGGGTCAGAAAAGGGCGAATAGACGGAAACCAAACAGGTGGGAAAGTGCCCTTATATGTTTGGCCCCACCATGAAGCAGCTAAGCGCCTGTACTTGGTTTGAACAGCCATTCTGTGCTGACAGAGGCCCTTTACCTGCTGTATGGGGTGAATCAATTACGGTAAATAGGAGACAAGCTCCAGCAGCTGCCAGTGACTTGTAGCTGATTGGTGGGGGTGATGGGTGTTGGACAGGTCAGATTTTTAGTTTTGACTATAAATAATCGGTTACTATTGTATCAGTTTTCATTCAAAGATCTGACACAAAATGTATAATGATCCACATGTACATTCATGAAATACTTGGCAATTTTTAGGGCTCTCATAGAAATAAATGGTGAGAACTCTGCGTGTGCGGCCACCTTTACATGAGGCCGGTGTTACACTTTAGGATTTTTGGATCACAGTATCGTTACCGTTTTGTCAGTCTTGTACTGTTACCATTCAGTGAATGAAAAAAATATATCTTTGCATAGTGCTTGTAAGTAGATAGAAAAATATTAAGTGGAGAGTCCTCAGTGGCTGATACCTACTGGATAAACTCATGCCCAATGAAGAGACCGAAGTAGCCTGAAAAGCTTGCCATTCATTACCATCTTTTCAGTTACATAGTTACTTAGGTTGAAAAAAGACCTAGGTCCATCTAGTTCAACCTTCCCGCATCAATTATACATTTTGTCGCCAATTCACTTATAACCAATGTTGTGTGTACTGAGGAAATCATCCAGCCCTTTTTTTAAAGCTGTTATAGTGTCTGCCATTACTACATCATGTTGCTGTTCTTTTCTTGTACTGTCTTGTCCTGATGAAGAAGGCGGATATGCCTTCGAAACGCGTTGACTTGTGCCAATAAAGGAAAGTATTTATTTTATCCATCGGAATCGTGGTTTTCTAGCGCAGCATTTAACCCGGTTTTCTCCCAGCCATCCTGTTATCTGCTATTACTACATCTTGTGGTAGGGCATTCCACAGTCTGACTGCTCTAACTGTAAAGAACCCTTTCCTATTTAGCTGCTGGAATCGCTTTTCTTCCACTTTGTTACCGCCCCCTGGTCCTTAGTATTGTCTTTGGAAGAAATAAGTCATGTGCCAGTCCTTTATATTGACCACACATGTATTTATATATATATATAAATGAGATCTCCTCTGAGACGTCTTTTTTCTAACCTAAACATATCTAACTTTTTCAACCTGTCATCATATGGGAGGCCTTCCATTCCTTGTAGTAGTCTAGTTACTTGCCTTTGAACTGACTATAACTTCTGAATGTCCTTTTTAAAATGTGGAGCCCAAAACTGGATCTTATATTCCAGATGTGGCCTTACAAGTGATTTATAGAGGGGTAACAATACATTGGGATCCCGGGATCTAATCTCTCTTTTTATAAACCCAAAAATCTTGTTTGCTTTAGCAACTGCTGCTCAGTTAGCCATTAAAATATATTAACAATTGAGGACTCTCAATTCTTAAATATTTTTCATCAGTAATTTTCATGGATAAAAATACATTTATTGCAAGGTTCCTATACATCTAATGCTCTCCATGTGCTGTCCATGATTTTCCCATAGACTTGTATGGGTAATTCTGATCCATGATTCCAATCAAAAACAGACACCTGTCCATGATTTTCTGAGGGCATCCAGTCCACCAAAAAAAATGAACATGTCAAAACAGCTCCATACATTATAATGGGTATGCGTTTTATCCATAAAAATCACAGCTAGAACACAGGCGTGAAGCTGGACGTCTGAATGAGGCCTAACTCACAGAATGGGACAGAGTGCAGTTCTCAAGACTGTTGAAAATCCCTTGAAATTGCCCCAGACGTAAAATCTTCTAAGGCTGCTTTCACACTACGTTTTTTTTAACATGCGTCATGAACGTTTTTTTGCTGCAAAAGCGGATCCTGCTTTTACAGCAAAAAAAACGCATGCAAACGCATGTATTATTTTGCAGGATCCTGTCACTTTACGTTTATGGGCGGACATTGGAGTCATGTGATCGGGAGTGAGGGGAACTGAACATGAAAGACTGGGAGACTGCTTCTGACAGCTGCGGAGGCTCGTAACCAAGGTAAACATCGGGTAACTTGCTTGGATACCCGATATTTACATTGGTTACGAGCGTCTGCAGCTGCTAGGAGCCTGGCTGCCTGCTCCCTGCACATGTAACCAAGATAAATATCGGGTAACTAAGACCACGGTTACCCGATGTTTACCTTGGTTACGAGTGTCCTCCGCTCTCAGGCAGGGGAGAGTGGAGGGAGAGGGAGGTGGAGGGAGGGAGGTGGAGAGAGAGGGAGGGGGAGGGAGGTGAAGAGAGGGAGGGGGAGAGAGAGACTGATCACCCGAGGCTGGTTTCTGGGCATGCTCAGTAGAGCAAGCAGGATCCTATCAGCATGCCAGCGTTCACATGCTGTTTAGTCAGGATCCAGCAATTTGCAGTATTTGGACGCAGCTCAAAAACTCTACAAGTAGCGTTTTTGAAAAAAGTTAAACTGCAACGAGCTGGATCCTCACTATAACGCACGCAAACACACGCGAACGCATGTTGACGAGAGTCCATTGCAAATGCATTGAAATGAAAACGCATTTGCACTGGATCAGTTTTTGCGTTAAACGTTCATGACAGATGTTAAAAAAACGTAGTGTGAAAGCAGCCTTAGGCTAGTTTCACACTTGCGTTGGTTTGAATCCGCTGGGTCCGTTGCTGCGTCGTTTTGACGCATCCGTTATTTTTGTGGTGTCAACGGATGCAACGGGTCCGTTATTTCACAGGAATCCGTTAGCTGATTCCTGTGAAATAACGGACCGTTGCATCCGTTTGGCGTCCGTCTAACGGAATCCGTCAGCTCTGTTTTATTTCTTTTTTCATTTTTTTTTTCATTCTGGGCATGCTCAGTATAAATTAGCAGAATCCAGCAGCGGATTCCGTTGTTAAGCACTTAGCAACGGAATCCGCTACTATAGGGAACCATTATAAATTTTAACTGAACCAACGGAATCCGTTGGTTGGCGTCATTTTGACACAAGCATTTGGCGGAAGCAACGGAGCATCGGCCAACGGAAGCAACGCAGGTACTTTTGGCACAATCCGTCATCAATGCAAGTCTATGGGAAACAACGGAATCCGTTAACGGATTTCGTTGTTTCCCAAGACAGCGGATTGCGCCAAAAAAAAACCAACGCAAGTGTGAAAGTACCCTTATATGTACAGATTGTAATTTTGCTATGCATTGTAAAACAAGAATATAACAATACAATAGTATAACAATAATGGATCATAAGCGCACTAAGCATGCAGCCAAAGGCTTATTGTCCTGATTATTTTCCTACTATGCCGTGCAGAAACTCGACTCACACACCACAACTATCACCACTGAGCAAACAGAAGATAGATGAGAAGGCCTGACGTCAGAGCCCTACGCAACAAATGTGCTCTGTTATTTCAAACATTGAACTGTGTGTACATAAAAGGTTAAAAATAGAGATCCGATAAAACGACCTCTGCCACAGAGATTTGGTCAAATAGCAGTGTGTGGTCTTCATGCTCAAATGAGAAATACCATTGTTCCAAGCATAATGCTCAATTATTTTTGCTTTGTCAAAGGGAGTGACACTTTGTATTTTTATTACAGAGCTTGCCAAAATTAGCTCATTTACATGCAACTCATGCCAATAAGGGACGTAACATCAGCATTCTTCAGGCTTCAGTGTCGCATTTGTTTTTTTAGCATCTACAAGAGCTGGCAGAAATAGCTCAGATTATTCCCATTCTATATCACGGTGATATAAAGCAGAAATACACCCCAAACCATTCCTATGGTCCAATGCATTTAAAATGAAAAGTAAAGCAATGCTGCAAATGTTCCTTATGTCTGGCACGCCCTGCGCAGTCTGATTCTGCGGGCACATTCCCCTCAATCTGTGCCACCTTCCTGCCAGGAGACAAATGGAGGGCAGTGTTAGCGCAGGATCAGGCTCCTAACACGCTGCCATGTTCCCTAGTTGCAGTTTACAGAGATACTGCAGCACATGGAGAAGCGTCTTGGTTGCGTTTCAGTCTTTGCGCCATTGTGGGGGGTTTTTATGGTTGTTTTTTTTATACCAAAGAGAAAAAATCCTCAGAAGCAATATAGTGCTGGCTAGATGGCCAATTTCAGACATTGCCGCGCAATTGTTGAAAAATCAGAGGCACGATCAGCGTATTGATACAATGGATTTCCGAGGCAATGTCATCCACAGCGTCTACATCTGACCTTCCTGTGAATCCATAAGCGGCAGCAGTGCTTTACCCATGTATTTAGGAGAAAGATGTCAAAACAAAACCCTTTACCTAAAATACTTCCAATTCTACTACAAACATAATTACATTATAGGGGAAAATAAATTAAAAGAAAAAAATAAATAAAAGGTTAAACAAATGGTATGAATTTACAGGGAACCTGTCATGTCCAGAAATGCCTTTTATCTGCAGATATAGTGGTACGCTACTAGTACAAAGCGTTTATGTCATGTATGGCAGGCTTACTGGAGCAGCGGCTACAGGGAGAAAATTAATCTGTATTTTCCCTGTAGTTGCTCGCTGCCATCACTAGTGCAATGCAGAGGGGTTGGTCAGCACTCACTATACTACACTGCATTACTACAGCATTGCAGGGATGGGGATTACAGCTCACTATGCAGTGCCGGCCTTTGGACTGCCCCAATGACTGGACGCGAGGGACTGCAGGGAGAATATAATTTAACTTTCAACACATATCCTGCGAGCAAGCTTGCCAGACATGATTTGACGTCAATTTACATGCAGAATACCAATGTGTCTTCAGGTATACAGCAACACTTTGGAACATAACAACTTCCATTTAACTCCGACACGGCCTTTGATGTACCCATAAGCCATAGTCTGGAAGAGGTTCCCGAACTATGACATATGGGTACGTCATGGCGCTTATGGAGGCACAGGAGCTGTGCCCACACGATCGCTACCAGGAGTTCAGATAAAGTGATAGCCGAGCCTTGGCTGTCACAGCCAGGCATGATGCCGCACCACCCCCGGCTGTTTAACCCCTTAAATGTCACGAATAATAGCAAATGCAGCATTTAGGAGGATGGGAGTGGGAGTACACTCCCTCTCCCACCTGATCGGGAACCCCACAATGCGATCATGGAGTCCTGATTCTTGCCATGGCAACCCAAGATCAAAGAGTGACCTTCAGATTACTTGGCTACAGTGCCCTGTTAGACTATGGCTAGTTTCACACTTGCGTTGAACGGCATCCGTTGCATTGCGTTGTGTGATGGATGCAACGGATGCGTTGCATATAATGGCACAACGGATGCAACGGATCGTACAAAACAACGGAAAGTTGTTTTTTTTTTGGTTTTTTTTCTTCTTTACAGTTTTACCGGCAGCAGACTATTGTGAATGATCAGCTGATCGCTCTCACATGCCGGCGGCCGGGCGCTCAGCTGATCGCTCTCACATGCCGGCGGCCGGGCGCTCAGCTGATCGCTCTCACATGCCGGCGGCCGGGCGCTCAGCTGATCGCTCTCACATGCCGGCAGCCGGGCGCTCAGCTGATCGCTCTCACATGCCGGCAGCCGGGCGCTCAGCTGATCGCTCTCACATGCCGGCGGCCGGGCGCTCAGCTGATCACTCTCACATGCCGGCGGCCGGGCGCTCAGCTGATCGCTCTCACATGCCGGCGGTAAAAAAAAAAAAAAAAGAGCATGTGCAGTGAAAAATAAAGGTTTCCGCCGCTCTAAAAAACCTTACATGCTGCGTTCCTTCCACCCGACGCGTCAAAATAACGACGCTGCGTCGTCCAGCGGATGTAACGCTGACACTTGCGTTACAGTGCGTCGTCCATACAAGTCTATGGAAAATAGCGCAGTGCGTTAACGGACTGCGCTATTCTCCATAGTGACGGACTGCGCTGAACACAAGTGTGAAAGTACCCTATGCCAGAAGAATGGTCTGGGAGGCATTCTGTCAGCGTCACACTGACCGGTGTAATGCACTCGCATGTATGTGCAAGGCAACGCATTATTTCAGCAATCAGACTAATAAAAGTTAGTCAGAAAAATAAAATGGCAGAAAACTGCGCTTCATCATAATACTACCGAAAATGGAAAAAAACCCGGATGCATTTTTTTTTGTCAAACGCAGTGTTTAGTTGTCCAGTCTGCCAGAGGGTGCATTTTTTTCTGCACTTGACAGAACGCAGCATGCGCATATACCTTTAACCCTTTTAACTTCCTAATAAAAAAAAAACATGTTTCAAAAATTACGCTGATGTAAAGTAGACATCCTGCAAATGTCACCTATTATTTTGCATGATATAACCATCTGGTATAA
Source organism: Anomaloglossus baeobatrachus (assembly GCF_048569485.1). Classification (NCBI taxonomy): domain Eukaryota; kingdom Metazoa; phylum Chordata; class Amphibia; order Anura; family Aromobatidae; genus Anomaloglossus; species Anomaloglossus baeobatrachus. The sequence continues at coordinate 480,839,738 of NC_134356.1, forward strand.
GGGGAAAAAAAAGTTTAAATGTTGCAAGATTTTTACTTTTTGTGGCAATATTTTTTTTTTTTTTTAAATTTTCATAAACCGTAAATCATAAAAAAACAAAAACAATTTACCACTAACATGAAGTACCAAGTGTCATAAAATAAAACAACAAACAGTCTTCTAATCACTGGGAAATGTTTTGTGTTCCAGAGTTATTGGCTCAAAATGACACTGGTCAGACTTCTAAAATTTGGCCTGATCAGGAAGGTGTAAACAGGCTAGGAGGTGAAGGGGTTAAAAACTAAAGCAATTAGAAAATGCCTCATTGTTTGTATGAGTTTTGCATTTTGTGTTCAGATATATGTGGAGGAGTTACCTAGAGTCCAATTATTTTCTTTCTCACTTGCCATTTGTGTGTCATCCATGTGCAGCCCATTCCTTTTACGCAGCAGCCATTAAGCATTTACAGGAGCATTTACAGTTTCCTGTGCTAGGACATTGGAATGTATCCGTAAACATTGGGTGACATACTGTGGCATCTGTTATTTTTTCTTGTACCCATTGACTTGAATGGGTCAATCTCATCCGATTTCAGAGTAAAAATCACAGCATACTGCAATTTTTTTTTATTTTTTTTTTTTGCAGAGATCCTGTTAATGGAAAAATAAAGAATATCTGTGATCTGCACCACCTCACTGAATAAGGCCTGTGCCACACTCACGATAAAATAACGCACGTGCCGCGAGACACGTACTTTCCCTGAGTGTTGCTTTAGGCAAGTACGTGTCTCCGGTACATGCGGTCCACGTGTGTTCTCTGTGTGCTATCCGCGATAACACACGGAGAACTGGTAATTTGCATACTCACGTGGTCCTCGCTGCTGTCCAGGGTGCTGAACTTCAGCTCCAGCCCCACCCACTCCCCGCTGATGCTGCTTCCGGCCGAGCGGAGGGGCGGAGATCAGCGCCCGTGACAGCACGCCCACCTCCATAACACGCTCATAACGAGCGGCGGCCAGCAGCAACTGTTTGGAGCGCAAGATTCTGCAGGGCTGGTGGAGGAGAGTATGTTTTTTTTTATATTTTAAAATAATGACACGTGTTTCTCCGGTGCGTGTCACACAGAACCGCATCCACACTACATCTGTGTGGTACGGGTGCGGGCCGTGTGAAACCCGTGCTGCCGGAGGGAGAACACGTGGACATGTCAGCGTGAGAAACACACGGACACACATAAGTACGGAACGGACACACGTTCCGTTCCAAAATACTTACGTGTGTCCAAACAGTTATGAAATCATATGTCCACGTGTGTACGTGCCTCCGGTACGTGAAAAAAATGCCAAACAAGTACCGGAGGCACGTGAGTGTGGCACAGGCCTAACATGGGTCGGTGTGCTATCGGATAAAAATTGGATACTACACATCTGATTTATATGGTCGTTTGGACCTGCAAAATCTGCTGTTAAGGAGCCTACTGAAAACTTTTCCAGAAAGGACAAGTGTGGGCTTAAAAAAACAAAACGATAAAACTAGTGGCTAGTGTGCAAATTACAAGATTTCACATTTTGTTTTTCTCTTTAAATAAATGTTTATAAAAAAAAAAAAAAAACACGTAAAATAAACCCGATTTAAAGAATAGGTCACTGTATGATAATAGCTTCTACTTAGGTTAACAGTTTGCAAAATACTTGAAAAATATCTTATTTGGCCAGAGACTAAAAAAGGGAAGGTCTGAAAGACCACGAGAAGCACTGAGCACACCACAGACCACACTGGTGTGACTTGTCTATAGGAAATAGTTTTGAAATAAAACAAGCAGTCTGGAGATCGCACCATGTGACACAGCAGTCAGTGAATCACAGCCCCAGGGATTAAAAATGACACCACATCTTAAGAGAAATATGTCAATTAAAACCATTTCCTATATTATTTTGAAAACCAAAGAGGAAAGTCACCAAGCAAGTCTGCTAGACCAAAGCAGGACTCTGCAGCCAGACTGCTACAGGCAACAGAACTATGAATTATGGCTAGTATTCATAGGCTGTGTGCGCACGCTGCGGATTTCTATGCGTTTATGCAACGCTTTGCACTGCAGCGTAAACGCATACGTTCTGCGTCCCCAGCAAAGTCTATGTAAATTGTGCAAATTCCATCCACACGTTGCGTTTTAGAACACAGCGATTTGCATGCTGAAATTTGTGACCGAATCGCTGCGTTCAAAAAAGCAACATCACTTATGTTGTGCGTTTTGGATGCATTTTCCACCCATTGAAATCGATGTTGATCTCTCTCTCTGTCGGTCAATCGGTGTCTCTCTCTTTCATACTCACCGATCACCGGCGCGGCACTGCACGGCTATCCCACTGCGGCGGCTTCTCTTGCTTTTGAAAATGCCGGCCGCTTATTATTCTCGTATTCACGACTTCCCCCGCCCACCATCGCCTATGATTGGTTGTATTCAGACATGCCCCCACGCTGAGCGACAGCTGTCTCACTGCAACCAATCACAGCCACCGGTGGGCGGGTTTATATCATGCAGTAAAATAAATAAAAAAACAAAAAAAAAAAAAACACGATGTGCGGTGTCCCCCCAATTTTGATGCCAGCCAAGGTAAAGCCACACGTCTGAAGGCTGGTATTCTCAGGATGGGGAGCCCCACGTTATGGCGAGCTCCCCAGCCTAAAAATATCAGCCAGCAGCCGCCCGGAATTGCCGCATCCATTAGATGCAACAGTCCTGGAACTCTACCCGGCTCATCCCGAAATGCCCTGGTGCGGTGGCAATCAGGGTAATAAGGAGTTAATGGCAGCCCATAGCTGCCACTAACTCCTAGGTTAATCATGGCAGGAGTCTATGAGACACCCCCAATGATTAATCTGTAAGTTAAAGAAAATAAACACATACACCCAAAAAATCCTTTATTTGGAATAAAAGACAAAAAAAAAATCACCCTTTTTCACCACTTTATTAAAATCCCGAAACACCCCTCCGCGTCCGACGTTCGCAGTAGAACACCGCCGCTCTCGGTCAGCTCCACGCAGCAACTGAAGTGAGTCGCACTGTCAGCGATGACATCACAAAGGTTACCTGCGGCCACCGTTGGATCCTCCAACTGTCTCAGGTGGAGGACCACAGCTCTGGCCGCGAGTAACCTGAGTGATGGCACCGCTGAGATCGCGCGGCTCGCTTCAGTCACTCAAGTGACTCGCGGGTGGCCATAGATGGAGTCCTCCAACTGTGTATATACATAAAAAACACCAAAAAGAGGAATAAAAATCCTCCAAATATTAAGCAAAAACTCACAGACTAATGGCAGAAGATGTAAACTGCCCAAGGCCAAAAAGACTAATGCACTCTGCCAGGATGCAGCAAGACCTCCATTAAATGGAGACATCACAGGTGCAAGGAGATGTGCACCTGTGATGTCTCCATTTAATGGAGGTCTTGCTGCATCCTGGCAGTGCATTAGTCTTTTTGGCCTTGGGCAGTTTACATCTTCTGCCATTAGTCTGCGAGTCCTCCAACTGTGACAGCAAGTCGCCCGAGTGACTTATGTGAGCCCCACAGTCAGCAGTGCCGTCACTCAGGTGATTTGCGGAGATCGGGCGGAAGACTGCTGCTGGCCGCGGGTAACCTAAGTAACGGCACAGCTGATCGCGCGGCTCACTTTAGTCACTCAGGGGATTTGCGGTCACCGGTGAGTCCTTCACCGGTGACCGCAAATCAGGCCGCGGCACACAGACAGAGCTGCGTGATGACAATGATGTTGCGTGAAGTTCATCAGAGTTCATTCTGATCGCGCGGCTCTGTCTCGCAGCCAGCTAGACAGACAGTGCGTTCCCACTCGGCTCTATGGGGATGTAGCAGAGCTGAGTGGGGACGCACTGTCAAAAATTCATCCATTCTGCATTCAAAATGCATCCAAAACTCAGACTGTTATCTTGACACACTGTATTTCATGTTAGTGGTAAACGTAGGTCGATATAATTTGCGTGTGTTTACGAAAATATTACAACATTTTTAGAAAAGGTCACAATTTTTGAACTTTGCATTTGTATGACCCTAAAATATGGTCATATCACTCAAAACAATTAATAAATCTTATTTGCCACATGTCTACTTTACATCAGCATCATTTTTTTTAGTGTTCTTGTTAGAAATGAAAACGGGTTTAACCAATTAGTAGCAATTCTTCATTTTTTCTTTGACAAATTAAAAAACCTATTTTATTAGGGACCACTTCACAATAGAAGTGACTTAGGAGTTCATATGTCAGAAAACACCCTAATGTGGCGCCATTAAAAAGAACTGGAGCCGTCAAGGTATTGAAAACCACATTTACGCGCTTAACAGGAATTAAAACAAAGCCAAAGCTTAAAAATTAAAACTTTAGTTTTTACAAAAATGTTACTTTAGAAGCCAATTTTTCACTTTCACAAGGGTAACAGGACAAAATAGACCATACAATTTGTTCTGCAGTTTCTCCTGAGTACAACAATGAAAATTAAAGGGAACCTGTCACCGTTTTTTCAGCCTATAGGCTGCAGCCACCACCAGTGAGCTCTTATATACAGCATTCTAACATGCTGTATATAAGAGCCCAGGCCACTGTGTAAAACGTAAAAAACACTTTATAATACTTACCTAACGGTCGCACTATGGTGGAGTTGGGCCATATGGGCGTCTCCGTTGTCCGGTGCCTCCTCTTTCGGCCATCTTAGTCTTCTTTCTGAAGCCTGTGTGCATGACGCGTCCTACGTCATACACACTCGCCGGTCGCGCGCAGGTGCACTACAATGCTTTGATCTTCCCTGCTCAGGGCAGATCAAAGTGCGCCTGCGCAGCACCTCAATGCTGGCAAGTGTGGATGATGTAGGATTCGTCATGCACCCCAGCTACAGAAAAAGGAGAACGAAGATGGCCGAAAGATGCGGCGCCAGCACCGGACAACGGAGACGCCCATCTGACTGAAATCAACCGCAGCACGACCGTTAGGTGAGTATTATAAAGTGTTTTTAACATTCTATACAGCGGCCTGGGCTCTTATATACAGCATGTTAGAATGCTGTATATAAAAGAGCCTACTGGTAGTGACCGCAGCCTATAGGACGAAAAACTGGTGACAGGTTCCCTTTAAATAATACATGCTTTTCGAATGAGATGTTTCTTTAGCTATACATTTTTCATTTTGATATAGATAACAGAAGAAACTGGACCCCAAAATTTGTTGTGCTATCACTCCCGAGTACAATGATACCCCATATGTGGTCTAAAACTATTGTTTGCGAAAACAGCAGGCCTAGGAAGAGGAGGAGCGCCATTTGATTTTTTACTAGAATAAATTGCGATTATGTCACATTAGGAGAGCCCCATAGATGATAATACAGCAGAAGTCAAAATAAGGAAACTACACCTAGGGGTGTAACCTCACAGCTGACATATGCTAAGTTTATGATTTATAAATTTTATAACATTGGAATTTATTCCACTAAAATATTGTTTTAACCTCAAGTTATACATTTTCAAAAGGGCTATGTTGTGGTCCATTTTCTCCTAAGTTTGTCAATACCTCATATGTGGTCAGAAACTACTTTTCACCGACATTGCAAAGCTCTAGTTTGAATCCATTGACAATTACCAAAAACAAACAAGCTGCAGACGTTGCAGAGTGAAAATATCAACTAAGCCATGGTAGTGCCCAGTACATTATAGTGCCTGTATATTGTGCTCAGTCTGCTTCTGAAGTCACGCACCTTATAAATCAAATGGGTCTCCTTGCTACAGTAATGCCAAACATATGAAGGCTAAATGCGGTTTAGGCACATTTTGAGGCTCATGTCAGATAGTGAGAAAAACATGCAGATGTGTCTTTTTAGATAGTGTCTGTAACCCTCTGGCTTCAACTGTATATAAGTGCAGTACGACACATAAGCTCAATCATGTAACATAGTTAAGGCAAGATATACCCATAGTTTGATGGACCAAATACTTCCCTCCAATGTACCCCTACTAACAACATTATCATGGCCGTCAATATTCTTCAGGTTCTAAAAAACACCACACTAGTAAATATTTCCCCAATATCACTAATATATCCCACATCTTCAGGCGGGATAATGTCTAGAAGTAATTTAGCTTCCTGGTGCTTATATAATTGCAGAATATATTATAGTGGGAAAGTAAGATTGGAAGCGAGCAGGGCCCTCAGTCCCCCTGTAACAGTTGAAATAGGTGTTCCTTTATAATGTCTTTACTGTTTGTATATGTCCTCACAAGGACAAGGGAACCCGTCCCCAGGGTTGTTCACTATAAACTGCGGCCACCACCAGTAAAGCCCTTATAAACAGCATTCTGGAATACTGTAAAAAAGGGCTTCCTGGTGGTGGCCACTGCTTAGAAGGGAAAATCCCGGTGACAGTTCACTTTAATTGTAAAATGCTGCGGAATATGCTGGTGCACTCTAAATATAATTATTATTAATAATAATAATAATAATAATAATAATAATAATAATAATAATGTAGGTAGCACTGTTTGGACAATCTAATAAAAGGAAAAGAGTGCAAAAAGTATACAGTTCTAAATATTCTTTGTGTTTACAGAAGTGGAGTCTAAGTACGCACATTAGAAACTATTGTTTTACCCAGGGTGACTTCTAGTGCTTTCCAATTAGAAGATGCAAAAGTATCATTAAGCTGCTCCGGCAGACACTCGCCCAGGATTGCAGTTGTGGGAACCATGGCTCAGACAGGCTGGATTTTACCTATTAGATCCTCTTGCTTTCCTAAGCGATAAGCTGCACTAAAAAAGGTATCTGGTGGCTGATCATTTTTTCCAGCTGTATTAAAATAACATGCCTGCAAGGTTAAGCCGAATATGCAGGTTATTAGGGGCAGGGGCATTACGCCAAATAGAATATATCTACAAGCAGCACCAGTTTTCTGGAATGTACTACCCCAGACAATCCAACTAATACCTAGCTTCCAAATCTCTTTAGACAGGCCTATCCCCTCAGTTCAGTAATCTAACTCTTCTATTGCCCCTTTCTAACCTTTCCTCAGAAGCTGGTCCCTCTTATTCATCTCTTACCACATCCTCCATAGCACTTGGTAACTGGCTGATGAAGGATCATGCAGTTTTATATGAAAACCCTCATTTTCTATAATGATGGCTGCCCCATATACAACAAGCACTTTCTACCTATGGTGTCCCCCCATTTCTTTATAGATTGTGAGCAGGCCCTCACTCCTCCTGGTGAATTGTGCGTTACTTTGTGATCTCTTTACTATCTGACATGTCCCCGCTTAATTTTACACTGCTGCGCAATATGCTGGAGCTAAAAAAATAAAATTAAGTAGTTATGGGTCCCTAATACTGACAATACAGGAACTTATTCACTTAGCACAATGATGAACACAATACTATTTAACCCCATCCCAACTGGGTGATTTTTAGGTTTTTTTTTCTCTCCTCTTCTCTCGAGTGTGAGAACTTTTATTTTTGTCTTGACATAGCCTTACGGGGGTCTTATCTTCTTGGACATTCAATTGATTGGAAAGTAGGAATTAATTTTGGGAGTGCTGAAACTGTACACGAAAAAAAACTAAAAACAAAAAAAACGCAATTCCGCAAAAGATTTTTAAGTTTTGTTTTTACAGCATTCATTGTGTGGTAAAAATGACCTGACAATATAAGTCTTCATGTCACCACGATTACAGCCAAAGATAAAAATATATTTAAACTTTTCTATAGATAAATGTATACAGTTTTCAGTGGACAGCCATGTCATTGTAGGTTTGCAGTTACGATATACTCCTTCCATTTTTGTATGACGGATTGAACAGTGCTCCGTGAGAGGTTTACATTTCATCACAACTTTCTTCCTGACCTTCCTGGTATGTTCCTTGGTCTTTATGATTCTGTTTGATCCCTAATGTTTTCATACAAACCCCTGAGGCCTCCACAGAACATCTACAGTTATACTGAGAATAAATTACATACAAATGCACTCAATTTACTAATTAGGTGACTGCTGGGGACAATTAGTTACTCAGGATTTTATTTAGGGGTAACGGACCACATTGGGCTAAATGCAAATGCACATCATAATTTTCAAATTTGGTTATCTAAATATTTTAAAAATCCATGTATCATTTTTTCTGTTACATGGCAAGTGTGAACATGCTCCTACATGTTACATGTATCCCAACTTATACTTTGGGTCATTTCTTTGGTTTTGCTTGTACTGTGACAAACAGGGGAGTGACCTCCCCTCCTTTTTTGAGCCAGGCATTTCATGTATACAGCTTCCAATGGGCTGGTGACTGAACTAGTCAGGCCCCCGTCCCACTCTGCCCCATCTACATTGAGGTTGGTTAAGGTTTAATACTAGCGGCCTTGATTGGAGTACCCCTTGTCACGGTTGGATGGCTTTTATGATCAGAAACAGTGTTTACCAAGTACCCTATGTTATGTATTTGTACTATTACTATTTACTTACTCCAGGGTATATACTCCTTTTGTTTCTATTTAGGTTCTGTTCACAAACACTTGCTACCTAATGATGGTGTAACACACAAATTCCCAATTTAATACAAGTAAAATATATCTTTGTACCGTGTTAGAGAGTAGAGATAAAAAATTGTTTAATAGAACTGAAGTCCTCAGTGGTTGATACCTTTTAATGGCTAACTGAAAAGATGGTAATAATTGCAAGCTTTCCAGACTACTCAGGTCTCTTCATGAGGCTCAGTATAACACAAAATCTGAAGAGTCACAGATTTATACACAACGAGACATAGAATAGTGCAGTAAAAAAAAAAAAACAATTTTATTTTATTTATTTTTTACTGCACTATTCTAAGTCCTGTTGTGTGTAAATCTGTGACTCTTCAGATTTTGTGTTATACTGAGCCTGATGAAGAGACCTGCGTAGTCTAGAAAGCTTGCTATTATTACCATATTTTCAGTTAGCCATTAAAAGGTATCAACCACTGAGGACTTCAGTTCTTTTAAACAATTTAATACAGTTAGGTTTGTGGGTGTAAAGTAAAAAGCTGAAAAAAAATCACGAGATATGAATAATTAAATAATTTCAACGCTTTTTATGGCCTCTTTTTCCTTTTACAATATTGTAGCGACTGAAAAACTCCAATTCTTTCATACAGTTTATTGAGGTTGGAAAAATTACTTTGGTCCATCAAGTTCAACCTTACTCCACCAGTTATACATTCTCTATCGCTAGACTATTTATAACCCATAATGCCATTTGTTGTGAAAAAAACATCCAGCCCTCTTTTAAACACCGGTGTAGTATCTGCCATTATAATGTCTTGTTGTAGAGCATCACAGTCTGACTGCTCTAACCATAAAGAACCCTTTCCTATTTAGGTGATAAAATCGCCTTTCCTCAAGTAAAGAATGCCCCCTGATCCTCTAGTAAAGCTTTGGGAAGGAATAAATCATATGCCAGTCCTTGCCCACACATTTATCTAAGCTAAACAAGCCCGCCTTTTCCAGCATCTCATCATATGACATTGCTTCCATCCCTTGTAATAATCTTCTTGCCCACTTTTGAACCAAGTTGTGGATATTCTTTTAAAATCCATAAAACTGGATCCCAAATTCATTTTGATTCCTTTTCTCTTTACAGCATTTACTGATATGGTAAATTTTATATTTTGATTAGACTTTTACGAATGCAGCAATATGTTGTTTTTCTTTTTTATCTTTCATTTATTTTTAATGGGGCTATAAAAATTTATTTTTTCATATATATTTTTTTACTTTATTTTTGCTAGTTCCCTTAGGGCACTAGAACCTGCAATTATTCTTTATTTAGTCACACTCCCTGTATAATGAGGCCGTAACTATAAGGCTGTGGTTTTATTATGCGTTTTTGACTGCAGATTTGTTATACCCAAAAGGGAACCCTGATGCCTGCAAAGTCAATGATAATCTGCATAAAAAACTGACAGCCAAAAACACATGTTTTTGATTGTGTTTTGTCTGCCAAGAAAAGCAGAAATGGTGTACAAATTTCTGTACCAAATACTAAACATATGCACATACCATAATCGTGCGTGCCCACGATCAGTGTTTGCAGCGTTTTGGATGCAGAGTGTTTTCACTGCGTCCAAAATGCTGTGTTGTACAGTGGATGGATTTCTTGAAATCCCGTGCCCACTGTGCTTGTTTTTTCTGCAGCAAACACTGACCTGCGGTGCGGCTTTCCAAGCCACAGCATATCATTTTTTTCCTGCAGATTCGCATGTGTCCTGCATAGGGAGAACACAAGCGAAAGATCACAGCGCCCTAAACTCTAATCGTGGGTATGAGCAGCTACAGTCTCCTGCGTTCTCCTCCGGAGGAGACTCGCAGCCCCGCAGGTCAGGATCCTCTGCGTCCAGGATGTAGCAAGTCCTGATAGTGGGCACATTTCCCTAACTGATCTCTTCATCACCAAAAATGCTAAAGCCAGCAGCTAAAGGGAGAATAAAACTATTTTCTCCCTGTAGCTGCTGCTCCAGAATGTAGACAAGCCATTTTTTAAATGGGAATCTGTCAGGTTTTTGGTACCTCATCTGAGAGCAGCATGATGTAGGCAAACAGACCCAGAATCTAAAAATGTTATCACTAAGTCACTGGGTGCAACACTTGTGACACAATCAGTTTTTAGATTTAGCAATGCAGCAGAGCTCACAAAGGTAACCCGTCCACACCAGGCTCTCTATGTACAAAGTCTATAGACAGAGGTGCTAATCAGAAGAGGAGGGGGGAGTAGTAGGAATGGTATAGTACAGGCAATTATAATTGCAGGTGATAAAACCTTCACTAAAATGTAGACAACAGCACACAGGGTAATAAATGACAAATAATTTAAAGGGAATCTGTCAGCAGGTTTTTTCTACCCCTTCTGAGAGCAGTATAAATGTATAGATAGAAACCCTGATTCCAGTGATGTGTCACTTAATGAGCAGTTTGCTGTCATTTTACTAAATTCACTGTTTTCTCTGCTGGAGATCTAGCAGTTATTTGAATGTGGAGCTCTATCACCCCACCCATATTATTAAATGGCGGCTTTCTGCCCATGTATAGTGTACATAGAACGCTGACAATTATTAGTGGGGACGGGTTATACTGAGCTCATAAATATACTTGACTACCTGGCAGCAAACCGAATAGTCTTCTAGTGATTAGCTAATGATGATTAAACAGTGATTTTCTAAAAACCTAGACTAAGCAACTCAGTAAGGGACACATAGTTGGAATCAGGATCTCTGTCTCTACATTGTATTGTTTTCAGATTAGGTGGCAAAAACCTAGTGACATACTTCCACCTGCTGTTTTCAGACTGCATAGCAAAAACCTGCTGACAGATTCTCTTTAAGTAACTGTTCACTTTGTAAAAAAAAAAAAAAAAAAAAAAAAAAATTAAAAATATGAGCATGACCTTTACAACACTGACATATTCACGTGCATACGTTGAGTATTTGGCAAGATTTTTACCTCAGAATTTGTAGCCATATCCAGGATTGAACCGGTCAGAGTAAAAGTATAATAGAAACCAGGGCTGTGGAGTCGGTAAGCCAAACCTTCGACTCCGACTCCGACTCCGACTCCTCAAATTCTCTTGCACCGGCTCCGGCTCCGGCTCCGGCTCCGGCTCCGACTCCGACTCCGACTCCGACTCCGACTCCGACTCCGACTCCGACTCCGACTCCGACTCCGACTCCGACTCCGACTCCTACATATATTGCTTAGTTAGGTGAAAAATTTATTGTAGTACATGAATATGTGTATGTGAACATCAGACATTTAATAATTTTTATGATACGATAATCAAGATATTTGGATAGAACATAAAATATATTTATTGGAATACAACTTTAGAACACAAAAAACTGTAATAAATTGTAAATATGTAATACACTATGTAATATACAGTAGATTACATATATATCTTGTGTGTGTATATACACTGTGTGTATATATATATATATATATATATATATATATATATATATATATATATATATATATATATATATATATATATATATATATATATATATTACATATTTACAATTTATTAGTTTTTTGTGTTCTAAAGTTGTATTCCAATAAATATTTTATGTTCTATCCAAATATCTTGATTATTGTATCATAAAAACAATTACATGTCTGATGTTCACATTGTACTACAATAAATTTTTCACTTAAATATAAGCATTATACTAAATGTTATTATTTAGTAAAATATTCAGCACATTCTGCATTGCACTCCTGTCCCCAATTTATTATATATTTTAGGAGTCGGAGTCGGTGCATTTTATACCGACTCCGACTCCGACTCCACCAAAATGAGCTCCGACTCCGACTCCGACTCCACGACTCCGACTCCGACTCCACAGCCCTGATAGAAACACGTGCTCCACTTCTGCATTTTTTACCCACTCTCGGCTTTGGGTTACAAATGCTGAGGTAAAAAGTACTCAACATGTGGATGTGGCCTAAGGGTTGCTTAATGTGGACTGCTTTCTTAGGAGGATGTTCCCTAGTATTTAATTATTAACATAGACTACTCTATTCCATAAAACAGTGGCATCCAGTTTTGTTTGAAACCATTCATTTTACCATATAGTGTACCGGAAAAGTGTTGTGAAATCGCAAAAAAAAAAAAAGTGAAATTCCACAATTGTTTTTTTTCTTTATGTTCACTATATGGTAAAATTGTCCAGGCAGGAGGAGTCTCCAGGTGAGTACAGGTACATACATCCCAAACATGCATAGTTTTCTTTCCGTTTAAGTAGTTTGCACCATTTTTCGAGAACCGTAAAGTTTTTATTTTCGGGATCTGAGTCTAAGTGATTGGTTAATTTTTGCGCCCTGAGCTGATGTTTTTACTGATACCATTTTTTGGGAAGATGCGTTGTTTTGCTCGCCCCTCATTGCATTATATAGCAATGTCACGATGGCCAAACAAAACCTAATTTTGGTACTTGTAAAGAGCAGCCGGACTCTAGGATGGGCTCGACTCGTATACAAAAGTATAATGGAAGTCAACAGGAAAATCAAGAATTTTCCGGAAGATCACGTTATTCCACTTTTTTGTTCCTTCTATGATGAAAAGACAATTTTTGCTTATTTTTTTTTGCTGTTCACTGAATGGGTTAACCAGTGTGACAGTTTTAAAGATCGGATAGTTCCGGACGCAACAATTCCAAATATACCGTATGTACTTTTTATACATATTTATTGTATATGTTTCTCTTTATGCTATGATTATTTTATTTTAATTTTTTTTCCCCATTTTTACAAATGTTTTCATTCTTGTTACTTAGTCCCTATATGAGACATTAACTTTTATTAGTCTGATCGCTGGTATAATGTACTGCAATGAACAGCAGTGCAATACATTAAATCTGTCAGTATGACTGACAGAAGCAAGCTTCTCTGGCCTTGCTCCTGGCATGGTCTAACAGGCTTGCCATAGCCAGGTAACCCAGAGATCATCATTTGACCTTGGGTTACCACGACAACAATCAAGCCCCCGTGACCACGTCATGGGGTCTGGATTAGGTTGGAGCGCACTCTCTCACCCAGCCTCCGAAATGTTGAAACCAATATTGATCGCTGCATATAGGGGGTTAAACAGTCCAGGGCAGTGCAGGCTCCTCTCCTGGCTATGAGAGCCAGGGCTCTGCTATCACGAGGCGATCTCGCATGCACAGCTCCTGGATCTGTAAGGCTGCTTTCACACTCCGGTTTTAGCACTGCAGCTAAATCCGGCTCTAAAACCTATGCAACGGATGCGGCAAAAAAAAAAAAAAAAAACGCATCCTTTGCATAAGTTTTTACATGCAACCCGTCCGGTTTTTGCCAGTTGCGGCACGCTACCGAGCATGCGCAGTGCAAAAAAACGCATGTGGCGGCCGGATGCGGTTTTTGCCGCATCGCGTCGCATCCGGCGTCCATAGGCATGCACTGGAAAAAGCGCCGCATCAGCTAGATGCGGCGCGATGCGGTTTTTTTTTGCCGGACAAAAAAAGTGCCAGGGAACGTTCCATCCGGCCGCCGCATGGGCTAAATATGCCGCATCCGGCAAAAACCGGACCGAATGGAAGGCCATGCGGCACAATCCGGCACTAATGAATGTCTATGCGGAAAAAACGCAACCGGCGGCAAAAAAAAAACGGTTGCGTTTTTTCTGCAAAGAGCCAGATTGTGCCGCACAGCAAAAACCGATGTGTGAAAGCAACCTAAGGCTACTTTCACACATCAGTTTCTTTTTTGACGGATCCGGTATAGCTTATTCATCAAAAAATGGATTCGGCGCATCTGTTTTTGCATCAGTTTCGTCCGTTTTTTTTGCTGGATCCAGTTTTTTTTACAATACATTAAAGCATGCTCAGTTTTAAAAAAAAAAAAAAAAAACGGATCTGGTGGCCGCATCCGTATTTTGCCGCATTATGCCAGATCCGGTGTCCATAAGCTTCCATTGTAAGTCATGCCGTATTGCGCCGGATCCGACACGATGCGTTTTTTTGTCAGAGACAAAAAGCGTTACAAGAGACGTTCCATCCAGCCGCCGCAATAGCCAATTACGACAGATCCGGCAAAAGCCGGATGCAACGCAAGGCCGTCAGGCACAATCCGGCGCTAATACAAATCAATGGAAATAAAACGGATCCGGCGCCGGATCCGTTTTATCCGGATTGTGCCTGATGGAAAAAAACTGATGCGTGAAAGTAGCCTAAAGCTGGGTTCACACTAAACGACAGCGACAACGACGTCGCTGTTACGTCACCATTTTCGGTGACGTAACAGCGACCTTGTAAGTCGCTGTTATGATCGCTGCTTAGCTGTCAAACACAGCAGAAGCAGCGATCATAACGTCGCTGTGCTACATGTGCAGAGAGCAGGGAGCCGCGCTTAGCGCTGGCTCCTTGCTCTCCTAGGTACAGTACACATCGGGTTAATTAACCCGATGTGTGCTGCAGCTACATGTCACAGTGCAGAGAGCAGGGAGCCGCGCGCACTGCTTAGCGCTGGCTCCTTGCTCTCCTTGCTACAGTATACATTGGGTTAATTACCCGATGTGTACTGCAGCCACATGTCACAGTGCAGGAGCCGGCACTGGCAGCAAGAGCGGCGGAGGCTGGTAACCAGCGTAAACATCGGGTAACCAGGGAAAGGTCTTCCCTTGGTTACCCGATGTTTACGCTGGTTACAGCTTACCGCAGCTGCCAGTGCCGGCTCCTGCTCGCTTCATTTCGTCGCTCTCTCGCTGTCTCACACAGCGATGTGTGTGTCACAGCGGGAGAGTGACGACCAAAAAATGAAGCTGGACATTCAGCAACGACCGGCGACCTCACAGCAGGGGCCAGGTCGTTGCTGAATGTCACACACAGCGACGGGACGTCGCTGCAACGTCACAGAAAATGGTGACGTAGCAGCGACGTCGTTGTCGTTGTCGCTGTGTGTGACACCAGCTTAAGTCACCACAAACAAGGACGTACAGGTACGACCAAGGTCGTGAAGTGGTTAATAAACTGACAGCAGTTTTGAATACATTGAGGGGCACGGTTTTTAAAATGGAATCAATTTGAGGGGTTTTCCAATATATAGGTCTCCCAAAGACACTTGAATAGGTCCCTAAAAAAATGTTTTGTCAATTTACTTGAAAAAATGAGAAATTGTTACAAAATGTTTTAATTAATCCAAAAAAAAAAAAGACCCCCCACGCAATAAAAATACTAATAAGATAATTCTCTTTATTACATAACACACACATACATATATAACATTTAGGGAATGGAATTTGAGTAGTATTTATTGTGTGTGTGGGGGGTCTCTTTTTTGGATTTATTGACATGGTGACTTCCAATTAATCTACAAGTAGATTGGATTAATACATTTTTTAACTTTCTAATATACCGTATTTTTCGGACCATAAGACGCACTTTTTTCCCCCCAAATGTTGGGGGAAAGTGGGGGGTGCGTCTTATGGTCTGACTATAAGGCTGCGGGGAATGAGGGTGCCGCGGTGCAGCGGGTCATCGGCGGCACCAGCAGGCTGTAGCAGCCTGCCGTGACCACGTGGGCCCGCTCATTACATATGCACGCCCATCCTCCCGCCCATCATCTCTCAGCGAAACCGGCGCTGACAGGTGGGCGGGGTGATGGGCGGGGGGGGGGGGGTGCGTGCATAATTAGCAGCCGGCCGTGATCACCCCTGGCAACTACAGCCTGGAGTGATCATGTGCGGCTGTATTCACTGCCCCCCGTGCATCATTATCAGCGCAGGGTGCAGTGAATCAGTGTACTCACCCGTCACCATGTGTGGAGCCACCCCCCTGCAGCATCGCGTCTTCCTGTCTGTGCCGGCGGTCAGCTGATCTGGACACTAGCGGCGCGCACCGCGATGACGTCATCGCTGTGCGCACCGCTAGCATTCACCAGAATCGATCAGCTTACCGCCGGCACAGACAGGAAGACGCGATGCTGCAGACACCGGTGACGGCTCCACACAGCAGCGCTGCAGCTGAGACAGAGATCGGTGCTTCAGGGAGTGAGGAAGGGTAAGTATAAACGTTTATTTTTTTTTTCCTGTGCCACAGGATACACGCCATTTACCAGGATGGGGGCATTTCATGAGCAGGATGGATGGGGGCATATCATGAGCAGGATGGATGGGGGCATATCATGAGCAGGATGGATGGGGGCATATCATGAGCAGGATGGATGGGGGCATTTCATGAGCAGGATGGATGGGGGCATTTCATGAGCAGGATGGATGGGGGCATTTCATGAGCAGGATGGATGGGGGCATTTCATGAGCAGGATGGATGGGGGCATATCATGAGCAGGATGGATGGGGGCATTTCATGAGCAGGATGGATGGGGGCATTTCATGAGCAGGATGGATGAGGGCATTTCATGAGCAGGATGGATGGGGGCATTTCATGAGCAGGATGGATGGGGGCATTTCATGAGCAGGATGGATGGGGGCATTTCATGAGCAGGATGGATGGGGGCATATCATGAGCAGGATGGATGGGGGCATTTCATGAGCAGGATGGATGGGGGCATTTCATGAGCAGGATGGATGAGGGCATTTCATGAGCAGGATGGATGGGGGCATTTCATGAGCAGGATGGATGGGGGCATTTCATGAGCAGGATGGATGGGGGCATTTCATGAGCAGGATGGATGGGGGCATTTCATGAGCAGGATGGATGAGGGCATTTCATGAGCAGGATGGATGGGGGCATTTCATGAGCAGGATGGATGAGGGCATTTCATGAGCAGGATGGATGGGGGCATTTCATGAGCAGGATGGATGGGGGCATATCATGAGCAGGATGGATGGGGGCATATCATGAGCAGGATGGATGGGGGCATATCATGAGCAGGATGGATGGGGGCATTTCATGAGCAGGATGGATGAGGGCATTTCATGAGCAGGATGGATGGGGGCATTTCATGAGCAGGATGGATGGGGGCATTTCATGAGCAGGATGGATGGGGGCATTTCATGAGCAGGATGGATGAGGGCATTTCATGAGCAGGATGGATGAGGGCATTTCATGAGCAGGATGGATGGGGGCATTTCATGAGCAGGATGGATGGGGGCATTTCATGAGCAGGATGGATGGGGGCATTTCATGAGCAGGATGGATGGGGGCATTTCATGAGCAGGATGGATGGGGGCATATCATGAGCATGATGGATGGGGGCATATCATGAGCATGATGGATGGGGGCATATCATGAGCAGGATGGATGGGGGCATATCATGAGCAGGATGGATGGGGGCATATCATGAGCAGGATGGATGGGGGCATATCATGAGCAGGATGGATGGGGGCATATCATGAGCAGGATGGATGGGGGCATATCATGAGCAGGATGGATGGGGGCATATCATGAGCAGGATGGATGGGGGTATATCATGAGCAGGATGGATGGGGGGTATATTATTAGCAGGATGGGGGGTATATGAGCAGGATCATATACAAGGCAGGAGGATCCTTATCAGAATGGGGTACCTTAGTAGAGAATTTGGGGACATTACCCCCATAACAGTGTCAGCAGCAGATCCTCGCCCCATAACAGTGTGTCATGACCATATTTTTTGGTTAAAATTTTATTTTCCTATTTTCCTCCTCTAAAACCAGGGTGCGTCTTATGGTCAGGTGCGTCTTATAGTCCGAAAAATACGGTAGATGGTGCTGAATTATAAAAGGTGGACATGAGGTCAATCTTATTGGTGAACTTTTTTTTTATGTGGTGTGATTTTTTGAATTAAAAGGGTTAATCAAGGTTTGAAAACAGCAACATTTTGTCAAATTTCAGCTTTTTTTTTTTATAAATAAACGCTAAACATATCGACCTAAATTTACCATTTACATTGTTTTTCGTGACGCATGATACTATCTCAAAATCACTGGGATACATTAAAAGCATTCCAAAGTTACTGCTATATAGTGACACTGGGCAGATTTTAGAAATTTGGCAGTCACTAAGGGGAGTAGCAGACTGCCTCTTTAAATGCATTTATTTCCAGCTAAAAAAGAAAAAACAAAAAAAAAAACAACATTCTTGCAAATCCGTTTCATTCAAAATTTTGCAGTTTGGCTACTACAGGCTCTTTCTTTCCTTACACATTCAATTTTGATGTGATCTGTACTAATAAAATCAGCTTAGAGAAGCACAGATAAGAGTAGCAAACCCTTGCACTTAATCCGCAAAAAAAGCTCACCGAAATTCTCCATCCAACAGCCAGCAACACAAAGGCTATAAAGAGCAAACTGAGAAAAATATTTAAAGAAGCCCAAATTACAAAAATTATTTTGAGCCAAAAAATATGCAGGGAGAAAAAAAAACAAACAAACCAAAAAACTTACTATAAAGAGAAAACTAAACCAGTTCCAGATTAATGTGTACCCAAGGAAAAATGGAGCATGTCATATAAGGTGTATTATTTGAGAAATCCTCTTTGAAATCTAAGTTTATGCTCCAAGCCAGTATATCAATTTAGAAAAAAATACACACAAAAAAAAACACACCAAAGAAAGCTAGTCTAGATTACCAAACACTTGTTTTCTCGACTACTCTCAGTAGGGAGTAAAGAGCATAAAGCTCAACAAGCTTAGCAGATAATTCAGATAATTGCTGTACTCCAGTAGCAAATAAGGTAAAATGTGCATTGAGTCATAAGAAAAAAGGAAAAAAAAAAGACAACATTAAGGCAATGCAGAGACGGTACAAGCACTGCTCCAGCTAAATTTGATCAGATAATATTTTTTGTTTCGCAGACATTCTGTCAAAATATTTCTATTACATTCATTTGTTAAAATCAAACTTTATGACCACACGGAATCTGGATTTTTCCTCTGTATTCATTCTCCCTTCTCTATCCTACCGTCCTTGGTTATGGCTATATCATCATATTGAGAAGATGGATCATAATGCATTGTAACTATTCCCACAAATCCCAATTAGTGCCATAAAATGCTGTAAATGTAGGTTACATGAACTAAAAATGTCTAACATTTATATTTTACTCTTCTTCCCTCTTTCTTGAATAACGTGTAGACTCTACATACGACAGAGTCCAGCCTTTGAACCATCAGATCTCTCCTTAGCGGCATTACTTCCCCTTGATAGCAGAAGTCTCGCACACAGGCTCATACACCGGTGTGTGGCCATCAACCAAATAAGAATTTACCTCTCCTAAACGTTTGACTTGTCCATCAATGCAAGAATATCAACAGATGAGGAGGAAAATATACGCTGCCACCAAAGGTGCCTGAATGCATCACCTAGATGACCAAAGAAATGAGCGTATAGGCAAAGAATTCAAACTACTAACTTGCCACAATACACAATGAATGTAATTCACGTGCGATTGTCAGGTTTTGCCTGCTTTAGGGAACTTCCCCACTTGCGTTAATTTCCTTCCGTCACAATCCGCCCTTTTGGAAAACAGCGGAATCCGTAACGGATTCCGCTGTTTCCCATAGACTTGTATGGATGACTGATTGTGCCAAAAGTACCTGCGTTTCTTACGCTGGCCGACGCTGCATTGCGTCCACTGGGCGGAAGGAACGCAGCATGTAACGTTTTTTGAGAGGCGGAATCCTCTATTTTTTACTGCGCATGCTCATCTCTTTTTTTTTTTTTTTTTAAATCACAGAAACTTTATTTTGTCACTTGGTGGCCGAACATTCAGCTGAGCGCTCGGCAGCCGGCATGTGAGACCTCTCAGCTGATCGCCCGGCCGCCGGCATGTGAGAGCGATCAGCTGAGCGCCCGGCCGCCGGC
Organism: Anomaloglossus baeobatrachus; assembly: GCF_048569485.1. Classification (NCBI taxonomy): domain Eukaryota; kingdom Metazoa; phylum Chordata; class Amphibia; order Anura; family Aromobatidae; genus Anomaloglossus; species Anomaloglossus baeobatrachus. The sequence continues at coordinate 480,860,050 of NC_134356.1, forward strand.
ATGTGAGAGCGATCAGCTGAGCGCCCGGCCACCGGCATTGAGAGCAATCAGCTGAGCGCCCGGCCGCCGGCATTGAGAGCAATCAGCTGAGCGCCCGGCCGCCGGGTGATCAGCTGATCGCTCACAATAGTCTGCTGCCGGTAAAACTGTAAAAAAGGAAAAAAAAAAAAAAAGAAGCTTTCCGTTGTTTTGTACGATTCGTTGCATCCGTTGTGCCATTATATGCAACGCATCCGTTGCATCCGTCACACAACGCAATGCAACTGATGCCATTCAACGCAAGTGTGAAACTAGCCTAAAGCAGACTGCAGCTTCACATCTCTCCTCATCCGCTTCACGATCTAAGACATATCTGTACGTCCTGAGTCGCACTGCCACCCCCACCCTTCCCTACCCCCACGATCCACTGGCGCCTTATAACCCCTTAGGTCTAACACTCCAGTGGGGACTGCGCTGTTCCCCGCCACCATCGGCGGTCCTGTGACAAAATCACGGGACGCCAAGGTGTTGCATGAGAACGTGGGGTCAGATGATGACCCCTGTCGTTATGACTCACTACCTGCAAATGCCGGCAGAGCTCCGTCACTCAAAGGAGCAGCATTTCTGCTGATCAGAGCTCTAATCAGAACAAGCAAACGGAGTGCACAGCAATACAGTTTCCTAAGGGGACTAGTACTAGTAAAATCAAAGTTATAAATAAAAAAAAAAAAATTAAAAAAACTTTAAAAAAACCTTCAAAATCACCCCCCTTTTGCCCTATTAAGAATAAAACAAAAATTAAGCAAAGAAAAGAAATACACATATTTGGTATTGCCTAGATCAGAAATGATGATCTATCAAAATAGAAAATGAATCTGATTGGTACACGGCGTAGCACGAAAAAAATTACAAATGGCAAAAATACATTTTTTTTTTAGAATGCAATAACAGGCAATCAAAACGTTGCATCTACCCAAAAATGGAAAAAATAAAAACACCAGCTTAGGATGCAAAAAATAAATGCCATCACTAAGCCCCAGATGCCTATGAATGAGAATGCTACAGGTCTTGGAGAATGGCGACAAAAGCACTTTTCTTTTTTTGGACAAATTTCAGATTTTTTTTCCACCACTTATGTAAAAATAAAGCTATACATGTCTGGTATCTACAAGCTCTTACTGACCTGGGGAATCATATAGTCAGGTCAGTTTTACCATGAACATGGTAAATAAATAAAATATAAAAAAAAATGGTGTAATTGCACTTTTTTTTTGCAATTTCATCACACTTGCAATTTTTTCCCATTTGCCAATACACTATATGGTAAAACTAATGGTTTCATTTAAATGTACAACTCGTCCCGCAAAGAACAAACTCTCATATGGTTATATAGACAGAAAAATAAAAAAAGTTATGGCTCTTGGAAGAAAATACAAAAACGAAAAGTGGAAAATCACCAGGAGGTGAAGGGGTTAATGTCAGTTAGGGTATATTCACATGCTGCATTTTTCAAGGGAAAAAAAAAAAAAAAAAAACATTCTCCTGGAGCAGCAAAGTGAATGAGATTTCTGAAATCATGCACATCCTGCTTATCTTTTTCCTTACAGATTTAAAGCAGTTTCAAACCTGCAGCGTGTCAATTATTTCAGTATTTGTGCAGCATATTTAGCCATTCAAATGAATGGGGAGAAAACACAAACACGCACAGAATCACGTGCATTTTCCACAGCATTTTTCCTGCCAACACTAAAATATTTGAATCAGATTTTTCTGCTGCAAAATATTGAATGTGTGCACATATCCTAAGGCGGAGGTCTCAAACTCAGCTCAGTATATGGGCCGCATATAGAAAAAATAATAATTTGGGGCCAAGGGCCAAGCGATGTTTTTAGTGGTACCATTTGTTTCTCTTTACAACTTTGGATCACTCTTTTTGAAGAGATTTTGCTTGTGCCCATCCTGGTCCCCTGGTAGTAATGTGCCCATCCTGGTCCCCTGGTAGTAATGTGCCCATCCTGGTCCCCTGGTAGTAATGTGCCCATCCAGGTCCCCTGGTGGTAATGTGCCCATCCAGGTCCCCTGGTGGTAATGTGCCCATCCTGGTCCCTTGGTGGTAATGTGCCCATCCTGGTCCCTTGGTGGTAATGTGCCCATCCTGGTCCCCTGGTAGTAATGTGCCCATCCTGGTCCTCATCTTGTAGTAATGTACCCCATCCTGTAGTAATGTGCTCATCATTGTCCCATTTTACAAATGTGCCAATGCTCATGCCCTTCTTGTATAGTCTCTCCTATTGTGCCATTCTTCACACACACACACACACACACACACACACACACACACACACACACACACACACACAGCTCGGGGAGTATACAGAACTGGGGTGGGGAACATACAGCTCTGGATGTTATACAGCACTGGGGTGGAGGGGGGGTGACAGACAGTTCTAAGGGGTATACAGCACTGGGGTTCGGTAACAGAGTTCTGGGAGGGTATACAGCACCAGGATTGGGGGGACAGAAAGGAAGTTTGGGGGGGGGTAACTTTGTTTTTATTGTAATCAGTAAAAAAAAAAAATAATGAAGAAACTGACCAAACTTTGATGAAAATCTCAGGATACAAATTGAATTTTTCGAGTTTTCTTTGCAGTAATGCATTTTCATATTGCAATATTCACCATATACAAATTCACCATACATTCATTATTCAACATACATAAATTTTAAGGTGTTACTGAGGTGAAAGGGAAGGGGGGGGGGAATCTGTTGTGCTATTTAAAAAAAGTTTTCCTGTAGAAAAACTTATAGCAGCACACCTGTTTTGCACCAAAAATTGCAAGTGCCACTAAAAAAAATAAAAAAAAGTTTAAACTATAATTTTCTAAAAATAAATAAAATAATGAGGGTGACAACGGTATTAGGAATAACTTCTATCAGAAAGATTTCAGTTTGTGGTACACTGATTGCCCAAGATGAGTCAAATGTAATACATTTGGAGCATTTTACTCCAGTGGTTTTCGGTTAGTAAATCCCCCACGTATCCGACGTCTTTAGGGCTATTTCACACATCCGGCATTTTGCCGGATTGACGGATCCAAACACTCCAGTACAGTGTTAATACTGTACAGTGGCATCGCGGCAAGCTCTGGTCACATGCTCCGATCACACGACAGCATGTGACCAGAGGTTGCTGCGATGCCATTGCACTGTATACACTGTACTGGAGTGTGACGGATACGGCAAAATGCCGGATGTGTGAAAACAGCCCTTATTTCGACCTGTGCCATTTTTCAGGTTTTATTGCCGTTTCAGAACACGTCCACAAAAAAAACCAAAACATAACAATAGTAAATATACTTGCAAATACCTGGCCCATTTCTTTCTCACATGCATCTGCCTGAGAAAGAGGAATTAGAACTGGTAACAATGTCTATGTAAAACACCATATCACAAACATCTCAGAAAAAAAAAAAGTCACAGTCTACAATGAAATAGTATCTTATTTTAGCAGAACAATTACTGTATTTTTCGGATTATAAGACGCACTTTTCCTCCTAAAAATGTAGGCGGAAAATGAGGGGTGAGTCTCAAAATCCAAATATAACCTACCGGAAGGTGGAGAATTGGCGCTGTGCTGGCTGCAGTGGGGGCTGTGCGGGTGGCTCTCTGCGCTGGCGGCCAGCCGGCTGTCTGTTTGTGTGGGCGGCTGTCTGTCTATGCGGCTGGCTGGCTGCGGTGGGTGTGTGGAGCAGGGAGGTGCGGCGGGTGTCCCAGATGCTCTGGCTGCAAATGATGGCGCCCAAAGTCTGTGCATGAGCAGATTGAGTTCTCGGCTCAAGATCTCATCTGTAAAATGGTGCCTGGAGGTGGCGCATGCGCAGATGAGATCTCGGCTGGTCATTGAGCTGAGAGCTCAATCTGCACACACGCCACTCTAGGCACCATTTCTTTGAAGCCCGCACAACCAACAGAGCATCTGGGACACATGCCGAACCAGCCTGCTCCATACAGCCAGCACAGACCCCACCATTGCCAGCACTGCCCCTGCCTCCTGTGACTCCGCTCCACCACCGCTGCTGCCCACCCTCCGGTAAGAAACCATCGGAGTACAAAACGGACCCCATTTTTTAATGTATTTCTTTATTTAAATATTTAAATTTAGGGTGCGATTTAAAATTCGGTGTGTCTTATAAAACAAAAAAAATGGCATCTATAAAGACATATCTATGACAAAAAATAATCCTTCAATAATGCCAGATTGTGGAGTAGATTTGTGATAGGCAAAATATCTGGGGGGGGGGGGGAATCTGTAGGGTGGATGGATCATTATTTTGCACTGGTCTTTACTGGACATAACCAACAGCACAATACAAGCATCTTTACTGAACAAGTGAAAAGGTCCAAAAGCAAACCCAGCAGCTAAAATAGCCCCTCTATAACCGGGCAAAGGGGAAAAAAAACTCGCATGTGCCTTGCCTTGTATCTGAATGTTTATTAATCACTAATGCACAGATTCTTCTTTCCAGCTGTGCATAGTGGAAATTATGCACCTACCAGTAGATTTCTATTTCTGGGATCTAATAAATACCAGGGTTTAAGCTGAGCTGCTTTTTTGACTTAAGATTTTTACACAGTCAGCATCTTACAACAGGGCATGCTGTAATACCAAAATGGAAACTACTTATTCAACACTTCACTCATGGAAATAGCAGATCATACATAGTAGACGGACAACCATGTTAATTCAGCCTGGAGGTAACATTTCCACAATAAACAAGCATTGCATTGACTATTTCAATTTTTTAATAAACACAGCAGCTTCGCAAAATTAGATTGTATGGTACATTTATTGAGTGGCTGATTTCATTTCACAGCCTACACTGGGGAAGTAAATAGTGGCAGAGCACGAACTACAAAGTAGCCGAAGGCACAAACCAAAGTATCAAGACCTCTTTGAATCAGAACAAAGGCTATATTCATGCGCTTTATAATAAGCCTTACTATAATGTATCATTCTATTAATGCAGTGTCTGCCAGAAAAATAAATAAAAATGATACACGTGTTACCTAATAAACACTTACAAAGAAACAATTTGTGATTATGTGAGCAGCTGAACGGTTAATCTGACTTGAAGCTAGAATAGATGTGCACAGATAAAGGAGTATCTCAGCCCCTTTAATGTATCGGCTACCTACTGTGCTTTTTCAGCTGATGTAAAAATCAAATTGTTCCAATTCCATTTAACTTCACTGAAGACATTAAAGATGAGAGAAAATGTCTCTGAAATAATCTAATTGGCAAGAACATGTTTTGCAGAGTACAGGATTGTTACCATAAAATTCTGGCATAAAGTGTAGTTAGAATTAAAGGATTGCCACCCAAAACATAAAACTGCCCATTATCTTACGTCATCCAACCCTCGCACAAGAACTACAGTTATCGGCTTATTTAAACAACAAAAAAAAAAAAAAAGTCCAAAAATCTCTATTTCAATTCAAAGTGATTGTTTCATTATTATGCAATGTGCACATGAGGGTTTTATTGCAGGAGTTTTTGTAGCAGAAACTGAGGAAACTTTCCAAATCTCAAAAATTCTCAAAATACAAAATGAACAGAAATGTATCAATATTTTCTCTCACTCTGGGGTCCCCAACCCCACATTTCATCCTTCTTTTCTGTTCGATTTCTAAAACTGAATATGTACAAAACAGAATTCATTACCTTCCCCCATCTCACGCTACCACCCCACCTGTCCTATCCATCAGTCAATGGCTGCTCACTCTCCCCAGTCCTGCGTGCTCGCTGCCTGGGGGTAACTCTTGACTCTGCTCTCTCCTTCAAGTGACAAATCCAAGCCGTTTCCACCTCCTGCCAACTCAAACTCAAAAATATTTCCCGAATCCATACATTCCTTGACCAAGAATCTGCAAAAGCACTAGTGCATGCCACATTATCTCTCGCCTGGACTTCTACAACCTCCTGCTCGGTGACCTCCCTTTTAACACTCTTGCACCCCTATAATCTATCCTAAACTCTGCTGCCCGGCTAATCCACCTGTCCACCAGCTACTCCCCCGGCCTCTCCTCTCTGCCAATCCCTTCACTGACTTCCCATTGCCCAATAACTCAGTTTCAAAATACTAACCATGACATACAAAGCCATCCACAACCTGTCTCCTCCCTACATCTGTGACCTAGACTACCGGGTACTTACCTGCACGTAACCTCCAATGTTCACAAGATGTAAACTGCACTCTATCTCCTCTTCCCACAATTGCAAACAAGATTTCTCCCGTGCCTCTTCTATACTCTGGAACTTTCTACCCCGACATATCAGACTATTGCCTACCGTGGAAACCTTCAAAAGGAACCTGAAGACCCTCTTCTGACAAGCCAACAACCTGCAGCAAAGGCCGCTTTACACACTGCGATATCGGTACAGATATCGCCAGCGTGCGTACCTGCCCCCATCGGTTGTGCGACACGGGCAAATCTCTGCCCGTGTCGCACAACATCGCCCGGACCAATCACACAGACTTACCTTCCCTGCGACGTCGCTGTGACCGGCGAACCGCATCCTTTCTAAGGGGGCGGTTCGTTCAGCGTCACAGCGACGTCACAGCAGTGTCACTGAACCGCCGCCCAACAGAAGCAGAGGGGTGGAGATGAGCGGCACATAACATCCCGCCCACCTCCTTCCTTCCGCATTGTGGCAGGGACACAGGTAAGGAGAGGTTCCTCGTTCTTGCGGTGTCACACGGAGCGATGTGTGCTGCCGCAGGAACGAAGAACAACTTCCTTACTGCTGCAGTAACGATATTTGAGAATGGACCCCCATGTCACCGATGAGCGATTTTGCACGTTTTTGCGATGATGCAAAAATCGCTCATAGGTGTCACACGCAACGGCATCTCTAAAGCGACCGGATGTGCGTCACAAATTCCGTGACCCCAACGAGATCACTTGAGCGATGTCGTATCGTGTAAAGCCCGCTTAACCCCTAGGCAGAACATCAAGTTCAAGTGAGAGACTTCCAGCAATGTAGTGGATGATATCATGTCCACTTGGGCATAATTACAAGAACTGAGGAAAAACAAGACCTGGGAAACAAACACTCAGGCAGGTAATTTGTGGGGCTAATCAGTATAGCAGGAGCAAGATTTAGGCTATGTGAGCATGCTGCTTTTTTTTTTTTGCCGCTGCATTTTTGGCCGCTAAAAACCCCCCACATAAACGCATAAAACGCACCCGCAGCAAAAATGCGCAAAAAACGCATCGGTAAAAACGCATGCGTTTTTACCGCGTTTTGGTGCATTTTTGATCTTTGTTTTTCCAATGCATTGCATGGGGGGAAACGCAGAAAAACGCCGGAAAGAATTGACATGTCCATTTTTTTTTTAAGCTCAAAAATGCAGCTAAGAAAAAAAAAAAAAAAAGTTGTGTGCGGACAGCATAAATGAAAACTCATAGGCTTTGCTGGGGAAGGAAAGTCATGCAGTTTTGAGCCGAACAACGCGCAAAAACGCAGCGAAAAACGCAATGTGCGCAAATAGCATTATAACTTGATTTTTCAAACTTAAGCTGGTGTCACACTAAGCGACAGCGACAACGACGTCGCTGTTACGTCACCATTTTCGGTGACGTAACAGCGACCTTGTAAGTCGCTGTTATGATCGCTGCTTAGCTGTCAAACAGCAGAAGCAGCGATCATAACGTCGCTGTGCTACATGTGCAGAGAGCAGGGAGCCGCGCTTAGCGCTGGCTCCTTGCTCTCCTAGGTACAGTACACATCGGGTTAATTAACCCAATGTGTACTGCAGCTACATGTCACAGCGCAGAGAGCAGGGAGCCGCGCACACTGCTTAGCGCTGGCTCCTTGCTACAGTACACATAGGGTTAATTACCCGATGCATACTGCAGCCACATGTCACAGTGCAGGAGCCGGCACTGGCAGCAAGAGCGGAGGCTGGTAACCAGCGTAAACATCGGGTAACCAGGGAAAGGTCTTCCCTTGGTTACCCGATGTTTACGCTGGTTACAGCTTACCGCAGCTGCCAGTGCCGGCTCCTGCTCGCTTCATTTCGTCGCTCTCTCGCTGTCACACACAGCGATGTGTGTGTCACAGCGGGAGAGTGACGACCAAAAAATGAAGCTGGACATTCAGCAACGACCGGCGACCTCACAGCAGGGGCCAGGTCGTTGCTGGATGTCACACACAGCGACAGCGACGGGACGTCGCTGCAACGTCACAGAAAATGGTGACGTAGCAGCGACGTCGTTGTCGTCGTCGTTATGTGTGACACCAGCTTTAGAAATAAGTGTTTGGCACAAATAAGACCTTCTTATAATCTAGGAATAGGCTTGTGTAAACTAATGGTGATGGTTTAGGAGAACCTGAGAAACTGATAGGTTCCCTTTAAACAGTAGCCACTGATTACACACAATTTGACCTATTGAAGGAGTTCCAGCAGAAAATCAGTGCTATTTTAGTTACAAAACTAAAACCTGGGGAAACAAAGGAAAAAAAAAAAAAAAAAAAAATCAACATTTCACAGATGCTCCTGTAGCGGCACTTTGACACAACAAGGCAAATACTGATTGCGGCCTCCTTCACACGTCCGTGCAACACATGAACGTTTTGCATAGTGCATGATTGAGGTATGTGTGTGCGTGTCCGTGTGTTTTACGCGTACTGTTCCTGTGCTATCCGTGTGACATCTGGATAGCCCACGGACAGCATGAACTGGTATATTTATACCCGTCTACGGCGCTGCTGTTACTTCAGGGTTTGCAGTCAGTGCAGTAAATATGCATGAACTTAATGAACGGGACCCGAAAACAACAGACAGCAGTGCAGGAGGTAGGCAAGTATAAAAATTCTTTATTTTTAGGTGACGTGTTTTCTCCAGTACGTCACACGGATCACATCAGTGTGCGGTCCCTGTGACACCCATGCTACCAGCAGAAAATGGACATGTCACCATGTGGAGCATATGGACTTGTGTGTGCTCCACATGGACATGTGCGCAGACCCATTCATTGTAATGGGTCTTCGTGTGTCCGTGTGAAAACAGATGTCACACGTACCAAAGACACGGATGTATGAAGGAGGCCTCAGAAGGTGTTGCTTGCAGATTAAACTGCAGCTTCTCCTCAGATGTTAAAAAAAAAAAAAGAGAAAGACAAATAAGCTTCCAGCCTAAATACTCCCAGCTTTAGTTAGGCTCTGTTCACATGTCTACTAGTCATCCTTTTCTAATAGACTGTGTATTAAAAAAAAATACTGGATCAATGGAGCAAACAGAGCAAAAACTGATGCACACTTTGTTTTCTTTTCTGCATTCAATTTTCTTCAGTTTAGACCAGATCCATCGTTACGAGAGGTACTAAAAACTTCTAGTGTTCCGAGCACTTCAATGTTTTTGTACTTTTTGGTTGGACGGTCTACACTTTACTGACCCAGATAAAAAAAAAACAAAAAAGAAACATTGCACCCAAAGGGAAGATATTTTAGAGCTTTTCAATCCTCATACAAATCAATGGATCTTGAACGGGATCATTTTTTCCCCTTTTGGTCACCAATCAATCTAAAACTCGGAATTAATTACTAGCCATGTTTAAAAAGCCTAAACATTTTAAAGGCGTTGTCCACTACTCTGTCAACCTCTTCTTAACACTATAGCCTAATGTAAATAGAAAAACAACATCTACTGCCCCTCCCCCACCAGCACTGAACCCCTGATGTTGGTGCCAGGTCTCGAGTGACCTTGTTACACCACTTTAGCATTACAGCCTATCAGCGGTCGCTGATGGTAGTCTTTGCTCACACCTCCTGAGGACGAACATCGGACATCTGAAGAAGTGACAGCTGCAGACCATTAGCGGCCATTGATGGTTATACCACGTGAGCACTGCATACAATATGTCATAGGTAGAGCTGGCGCCGACATTATGGAATAGTGCCAGTGGAGGAGGGGAGTATATGTAATTGTGAACAGTATATAAGAAGAGTTTTTCCAGGTAGTGGACAACCACTTTAACTTTATAAGAAACTTCCAGTTAAAAAAAAAAAAAAAAAAAAAAAAAAAAGTGCCTCCAGAAGCCATAGTTACTTTTAAAAGGGTTACTTTACACTACCGTATTTCTTTGTTAGCTATCCATTACTTTTTAATAGCACAACAGGCTTAACTATACTGTCCAGCCAAATATATTACAAATATGTACATACCCCACACACTTCTGCGCCTACTGTAAATTGGATAATAGGATTCATGGTTGTCAGTTAGAAAACTAACAGCATACATACATTTGTTAGGGATTACATACAGAAATCGCCCACTCGTAACTATATAGATCCCATTGGAGCCACAAAAAAAAAAAAAAGAAAAATAAAAACCAGCTCTGACAGATAGGTGCGGACTCCAGAAGATTCCACGTGTCCTGTGGTATTCACTGGATATGCGGTAATGGGTAGATGAGTGTGGTTCCCATCGTTGTTCCCCTAACGATTGATAGAATGGAGCAAGCATGCGCACTACTGGTCTAGGATATTGAGGAAGATGACAAAAACAACTTTTGGCTAAGACAAGCACATGCAGAAGTTAATTCCCAAGGATGTTCTTATTTACTTTTCAATCTAACAAGACAAAACAATCAGTGATCTCGGGGAGACCAGCCAGAGAAAACACTGCCGGCAGCCAGCGAGGGCGCTCAAGACAGTGAAATCCTAGGTGCATTGCCCCCTGGGAAATATGCAAATCAAAAAAGTCCGTGGAGCCTCTGTTAGGAGTCTCAACACAGAAACCAGCCAGATATCCCTCCGGGAAGGACCTAGTCAAGGAGTAGCTCTTTTTAGGAGACCACCATAACCACCATATTAAGTGGCCCTTTTAGTCAATATCCAACTTCTTGACAAGTTTAAAGATATGACAAGGGAAATACCAAGGCCAGGTATCCATCCACAGACAGCTGTTTCGGGGTATTGCCCCTCATCAGTGTGGAGTAGGATTATGGCCAGGTGGAAGAAATGCCTAGTAGACCAACAAGACAAAACAATCACTGATCTCTGTTTTCTCTGGCTGGTCTCCCCGAGATCAGTGATTGTTTTGTCTTGTTGGTACTTATGGGTCAGACTGCAAGCAGAGTGGCAAAACCCGTTTGTTAATATACAATTTCTTGAAAAATTATTCATGCTCCGTTAACTTTTACACTTTTTTTTTCACATTACACCCACAAACTTAAATGTATTTTATTGTGATTTTACGTGATATAACACTAAAGTTGTATTTGTGAGGTGAAAAGGAAGTGTTACATGTTTTTCTCAACATTTTAAAACTATAAATCTAAAAAGTGTGACATGCATTTGCATTCAGCCCCCTATAGTCCAATACGCATAAATAAATCCTTGAGTGGCTAATTGCCTCCAGAAGTTACCCAATTAGGAAATTGAGTGCTGGGTGTAACATTCTCAGTATAACCATAGCTGTTCTGTGAGAATATTATGGATCAAATGCATCATGAAAACCAAAGAACAAACCAGACAGGTCAGAGATAAAGTTGTGGATAAAAGTACAGGGAAGCTGGTCAGAGTTGATGGGAAGATGGATGGAGCTAAATGCAGGGCAATCCTGGAGGAAAACCTGTTAGAGGCTGCAAAAGACATGAGACCGGGGAGTAGGTTCACCTTCCGGAAGGACAATGACCCTAAACATACTGCCAGAGCTACAAAGGAATGGTTAGATAAGGGGTCCCCAACCTGCGGTTTGGGAGCCACATGTGGCTGGTGGCTGTCTTCCAAGCTTGGTGTAAAAGCACCAGGTCTAGCAAATAGCTATGAAGAGCAGGTCTCCAACTGGTGACATTTGTGAGTAGTCCAGCACAGAAGAGCAGATCTGAATAGGAGTAAGGTAGGAACTCCTGGATTTTGGTATATTGCCTCAGTGTGATTTCTGTGGAAAGGTTTTGGCTGTCATTGTACTTGTAATGGGGTCTCTGGGTTTCACTATTGTGTGGGGGCGGTAGCTGGATGTGGAAAGTGATCCTGTCTCAAAGCTGAATGTGGATTGCGACCCTATTTCAGATCTGAATGTAGCTTTCATGGTCCAAAAGGTTGGAGACCTCTGGTTTAGATCAAAGCATATTCATGTGTGTGAATAGCCCAGTCAAAGTTCAGACCTAAATCCCATTGAGAATCTGCAGCAAGACTTGAAAATTGCTGTTTATAGACGCTCTCCATCCAATATCACCGAGCTAGAGCAATACTGCAAAGAAGAATGGGCAAGAATTTCAGCCTCTAGATGTGTAAAGCTGATAGAGACAAACCCCAAAAGCCTTGCAGCTGTATTTCCTGCGAAAGGTGGTCCTACAAAATATTGGCTAAATTCAAATGTACGTCCCAATTTTCACATTTATATTTTAAAAATAATTTGAAAACCATGTGTTTCCTTTACACTTCACAAATGCTTGATGCTTCGTGTTGGTCATAAACTACATTTATGTTTGAGGGTGAAGTGTGGAAAAAAAATAATTTATGGAATATGAATACTTTTTCAAGGCACTGTATTTGTGTTTGTCCAAGAGTAACATCGCATCATAGTCTTCTCCAGTATTTTAGGGGGTTTTCTATGGAAAATAGAGTTGGCAGGAACACAATACAGGCCTCTTTGATACCACTATTAGGGTACACCATTTGGGCAGTGATTTCCGCCATTCCAATGCAGGGAAATATAGAGAATCCCCCTTTTCTATTACAGCGGGTGAAATCTGCGACAAACAGGCTGCAGATGTCACATTCGGGCACCAGTCAATTTACATAGGACGTTTCTTCCGCAGCGTGTGAATGAAATTTAGTAAAATCCGCTGAGTATCTGAGCATATGTCCCTCTGAAATGCTCAGCAGAAAAACTAAAAGCAGAAAGTAAGACAAAAATATCTACCACAGAAATGTATACATCTCTGGTAGATCATTTTTCCCGCACTCTGCCATAGTTCCTACATAGGCAATTGGCAAATCTGCAATGCTTTATATGGTCTTATCTTTAAACTTTCCATTAAGCATACTACAGACAAGAAATGAAGGAAATGCAAATCCTGGCTTCAATTCAAGACTTTGTCTACAAAACTTAATGATAAGTGAGCCAAAAAGTATAATATACGTCATCGCCAGCGGTCTACAAATGTCACACGTGCTATTGAGCCTCTGAAGCTGGGTCCATGTGTCCTGGCATCAGAGAGGAGCACTGCACATGACAGCTGTTCTGCTCTCCAGTAGATGTGAACCGTCTGACGTACGTCCTATCATGTGCAATGCATCTCTCTTAAGATAAGACGCGTACAGAGGCTCAATGATGTAAGGTGACAAGACCGCTTTGTGGAGTGCTGGCGATGACGCCGCCTCTTGTAAATCATGTTATTATGCACACAAGGGAGTGATAACTTGCTAAGGCTAGTTTCACACATCCGGCTTTTTGCCGATTTGCCAGATTCGGCGGACTCCAGTCCAGTGTGATACAGTACAATGGCAGCGTGGCAACTTCCGGGTCACCTGACAGCATGTGACCGTAGCTTGTTGCGCTGCAATTGTACTGTATCACACTGTGCTGGAGTGCGCCGAATCCGGCAAATCGGCAAAAAGCCGGATGTGTGAAACTAGCCTAAGTGGGAAAACTAGTCTGGGGAACTAGCACCCCTTAGACAAAGGGTTCGTTTTGCATATCCTACACAAACTTTAGAAATACTTTTTTTTTCCAGCCACCATTTCTTTATATAGATAGGTAGAATTATTTCCATTCATCTAGTGTTCAGTTTACAAAAGACCAGTAAGATGTTATGCAAAGAATTTATTATTCAGTTGCATTAAATAACTAAAAGATACAGAAAGGAAGTGGTGAAGCTACAAAATATTTATTACATAACATGTGAGCAAATTTCAACCTCCCCCCTTCCCTGCCCCCACCAAATTAAAGAAAAGAAACATTGGCTGCAGCAGTCACATGACAATGCAAAGTGACAGCCTTGAGATTGCAGAACGGTGCTGGTCCTGAAGGCAAGTATACATTTTAGTTTTTGTTTTCTGCACCAGACTGTAGCTATTATCATGGGTTGTTTAGTATTGGAAAACCTCTTTAACTGACATGTTTGAGGATACAAGTTTTCAGGACAATGCACTTGATCCCCTGGGCAAGAAAGCACATATGGGAATGCAATAAAAATCAAAGATTAAGTAACAAAGAAAACTAAATAAATGTGAACATAATTTCACTTGTGATGCTTAAGCCGACCAACAAAAAAACCCAAACATCTTCGTCATTCAACCCAGCAGCTCCCAGAAGCAGGATTTGGCAGGCTAGTAAATGGTGGGTGGCTGGCAGCCAACTTCAAGAGGAAATGTCACCAGGCTTCACATTATCAACTGTATTAAAAACGAGCTCTAGACTTGATGAGGCTGGTATTATTACTTTGTAATTTCATACAACATTGAATGAATGAATGAATGAATCTTAATATCAGGAGGTAGAACTTTCAAAAAGATCATAGAGCCATTCTGGCATGGTAGCAGCTCTAAGAGATCTATTTAAGAATACACAGTTAGTATTGTGAAATCTGGTGAACGATTCCTGTTAACAGTCAAGAGAAAAAGTGAGAGCCTTGTCATTCTTCTGTTTTCAGAGAATTAGCAATTACTCCACGATCCCTAAGGCCTCATTCATAAGTTCGAATTTACACAGAAAATGGTTCTTGGTGTCATCCGTGTCTTGGGTCAGTGTGTCTTTGGGTCAGGGTGTCATCCGAGTCTTTGGGTCAGGGTGTCATCAGAGTCTTTGGGTCAGGGTGTCATCAGAGTCTTTGGGTCAGGGTGTCATCCGAGTCTTTGGGTCAGGGTGTCATCCGAGTCTTTGGGTCAGGGTGTCATCCGAGTCTTTGGGTCAGGGTGTCATCCGAGTCTTTGGGTCAGGGTGTCATCCGAGTCTTTGGGTCAGGGTGTCATCCGAGTCTTTGGGTCAGGGTGTCATCCGAGTCTTTGGGTCAGGGTGTCATCCGAGTCTTTGGGTCAGGGTGTCATCCGAGTCTTTGGGTCAGGGTGTCATCCGAGTCTTTGGGTCAGGGTGTCATCCGAGTCTTTGGGTCAGGGTGTCATCCGAGTCTTTGGGTCAGGGTGTCATCCGTGTCTTTGGGTCAGGGTGTCATCCGTGTCTTTGGGTCAGGGTGTCATCCGTGTCTTTGGGTCAGGGTGTCATCCGTGTCTTTGGGTCAGGGTGTCATCAGAGTCTTTGGGTCAGGGTGTCATCCGAGTCTTTGGGTCAGGGTGTCATCCGAGTCTTTGGGTCAGGGTGTCATCCGAGTCTTTGGGTCAGGGTGTCATCCGAGTCTTTGGGTCAGGGTGTCATCCGAGTCTTTGGGTCAGGGTGTCATCCGAGTCTTTGGGTCAGGGTGTCATCCGAGTCTTTGGGTCAGGGTGTCATCCGAGTCTTTGGGTCAGGGTGTCATCCGAGTCTTTGGGTCAGGGTGTCATCCGAGTCTTTGGGTCAGGGTGTCATCCGAGTCTTTGGGTCAGGGTGTCATCCGAGTCTTTGGGTCAGGGTGTCATCCGAGTCTTTGGGTCAGGGTGTCATCCGAGTCTTTGGGTCAGGGTGTCATCCGAGTCTTTGGGTCAGGGTGTCATCCGAGTCTTTGGGTCAGGGTGTCATCCGTGTCTTTGGGTCAGGGTGTCATCCGTGTCTTTGGGTCAGGGTGTCATCCGTGTCTTTGGGTCAGGGTGTCATCCGTGTCTTTGGGTCAGGGTGTCATCCGAGTCTTTGGGTCAGGGTGTCATCCGAGTCTTTGGGTCAGGATGTCATCCGTGTCTTTGGGTCAGGGTGTCATCCGTGTCTTTGGGTCAGGGTGTCATCCGAGTCTTTGGGTCAGGGTGTCATCCGAGTCTTTGGGTCAGGGTGTCATCCGAGTCTTTGGGTCAGGGTGTCATCCGAGTCTTTGGGTCAGGGTGTCATCCGAGTCTTTGGGTCAGGGTGTCATCCGAGTCTTTGGGTCAGGGTGTCATCCGAGTCTTTGGGTCAGGGTGTCATCCGTGTCTTTGGGTCAGGGTGTCATCCGTGTCTTTGGGTCAGGGTGTCATCCGTGTCTTTGGGTCAGGGTGTCATCCGTGTCTTTGGGTCAGGGTGTCATCCGTGTGTCTGTTTTTACCATTAGTAAATGTGACGCCCTGGGCAAGCCAGGGGTCACAGGTCACACCACCACCACACCCTACACCCCAGTTAGGAACACCAAGGCTACCAAAATCCTTGTTGCCTTCCTCCAGGGGCTGATGTTCACACCAGGGGGTGGGCCAGGCGGTTGGCTCCGCCCACCGAGGAGTTCACAGCCCTGGAGGCGGGAGGAACCAGGCAGTTTTAGCTCAGGCAGAGCTTGAGTGAGGAACAGTTAAGGAAGTGGAAGTAGAAGGAAGCAGTAGTGGAGCTAACGAGAAAAGCTGAAGTGACAGAAAAGTGACAGTAGTAAAGCCTGAAGTTGGTCCGGGTGTGTGCCCCGGACAGTGACAGCAAGGTCAACTTAGGTGCAGGACAGAGGGACCGCCACCGTCACCTACTGGGGAAAGCAAGTGCAGCCGTCTGTGGGAACCGTCTTTCCAGCCGTGTGTTTTACCGAGAACTGTGTCATCGTCTCAGGCTGAGTGAGTACCACAGTGCCGCAAGGCACAGCGCTGCCCCCGCATCCCTGCGCCCACCAAGCCCTGCATCTCCCACTTCATCACTGGGCCCCGGGATCACCAACCCCTACCCACGGAGGGGCAACACAACAACTGGCTGCTCCATACCATCCTTCCCGGGATCCCCATACAGAGCAGCGGTGGTGCCAACAGAGCAGCGGTGGCGTCACGGACAATAAACAATCCCCACACCCAAACAACCCCTTTCACTCACGGGCGAGGAGCGCTGCTCGAGTCCCCGGGATCCGACCCATCGCTCGAGCCACCGAGCAGCGGCAGCAGCAAGCCGCGGCAGCCGGACCCGAGCAGTAGGGAGAGCGTGGCGTCCCCTCCTTCGCCCGCGACATATATATCACAGATGGATCAATAAATACATCACAAAGCTTCTTCTTTACTCAGCAATGTTAAACCTGTACAGCATACATATAGCATATGAACGCAACCCGTGTGCTGTACGTCTTTTTCACAAACACCAAGACTTTTATTGGCCGTTGTCATTTATGCTGGTGTAAAAAAAAAAAAAATGCACGTTTCTGAGTTATTGCATGGACACACAGTCCGTGTAAAAACGCGTTTATGTGAATAGCACCCTAGTTTACAATGGGTAAGTGTGGCATCTGTGAGAGTAATGGATACAACACATAGGTGCCGTATAGATATGTGAATGAGGCCTAAAGCAAATTAGTGGCAAGTAAAGTGCAGTGAAGAAAGTAACAAAGCCCCATCAGTACAATAATTCTGCGTCAGAAATGAGCAGTCTTTTAAAGTGGTTGTTTGGTCTTGTGGAGAAAGTCTGCATTCTGCCTGCAGACATCTGAATCCTCACAGCATGCACACCACACACTGCCAGGATTCTCCATACTTGTTGGCAGGAGTGGGCAGTCATGTGACTGCAAGTATGTGATCTGGATACTTCAGGCCATATTCTGATTAGATGTGATCGGCCTAGATCAATTTACTTGTACTGAGCAGGGCCAAGGAAGTCTAGTCAGCAGATCACATACTTCTGTCACATGACAGTCTAGTCTTCGTAGCGACATCGGAGACTCCTGACCACAGGCGATACACGGGCTGCAAGGATTCAGAGAGTGACTGGCAACTTTCACCACAAGGCCAGACAACCCTTTAAAAGTTCAATGATCAGCCCAGTCATTGTGGTCCAAAAGATCAGGACCAGGAAACAGACATCTGAAGTCATCCTTAGGGTCCCTGCTAATCACTCATGTTTCAGCTTCAGATAAGATAGGCAGACGTGGTGACTGCTGCAGCGGTTACAGAGTAGAAGGGACAAGATCAGTAGGGCGATTATTACACAATTCTCCCTAAGGCCCTGTGCGCACTAGAAAAAGGAATTTTCTTAAGAAAATTCTGGAGGCTCAGTAAGATTTCCACACCTGCGGGAAAATACCGCACCGAAATCCGCATCCAAATCCGCAAGCAGTTTGTTGCGTTTTGCTGCAGATGCAGATTTTGTGCGGATTTGTTGCGGATCTGGTGCGGAAATGCCGCAGCCAGCGTCGGACTGGCTACTGGAGGAATCTCCAGTAATACCAGGCCTGGCCGCAGTTACCTGCACTTAACTCCGGAGCGCTCACCTGAGCTCCGGAGTGCAGCCTAGACTAAACTGCGAGCGCCGAGTGATTGATTCCCCGGCGATTGCAGTTTAGTTCAGGCCAGGCTGATCTCTGGAGCTCAGGTGACAGCCCCGGAGTGCAGCTCGACTTCTCTACAGCTGTCACCTGAGCTCCGGAGATCAGCCCGGCCTGAACTAAACTGCAATCGCCGAGGAAACAGTCACTCAGCGCTCGCAGTTTAGTCAACACTGCACTCTGGAGCTCAGGTGACAGCTCCGGAGTTCAGTGCAGGTAACTGAATCCAGGCCTGGCATTACTGGAGATTCCGCCGGTAGCCGGTCCTGCAGCTACCTGCGGAAAAGTGACATGCAATTGTTTTTGCTGCGGGAATCCCGCAGCAAAACATGCAGCTGTCAAAATCCGCCTAGTGCGCACAGCATTTTTTTTCCCATAGGATTTGCTGGTGAATCACTGCAGAGATGTTATGAACATTTTCTTCAGCGAAACATGCAGCAAATCCACGGGTAATCCGTGGGAAATTCCGTCTAGTGCGCACAGGGCCTAATAAGGATTCTACTGCAGAGCTCTAAGTAATAGCCAGAAAAACCTGCACCTTTCAGGTTTGCTATCTGGATGCTCATTGAAGTCAATGGGAAAATATGCACCATAACCTTTTTGCAACACAAACTGCCATGGTGCAAATTTGAAGTATGTGGATGAGATCTCTTAAAATATCACTTACATGCATTGTAATGTTTTCCACTGCAGATTTTCCATCTACAACGCTGAGCTTTCTCTGTACTGTGTGAATGTACCCATAATCAGTGTGGCTGCAAATCAATATTAATGGTGCTTTTACAGGCAAATTATCAGGTGCGTTGTGTAATCATAACCGTTCATCGATTACTGATACTTCTGTGCACATGGGCCGTGTGCTCTGTGTAAGCAGGCTATCAACTGGCAATAGACAAATAGTTGTTATTCAAATAATATAAAATGATTAATAAAATAACTAAATAAAATGATGCCACACAATGCCTGTATGACAAGAATGACATGTCATTCCTAACACTTTGCAGTTTTAACAGGCAAAGCAAATCTGACTGAAATTGATCAGTCTGAAGAGTAGTGTACTACATGATATTGTGACTATGAAAAAGGGGATGAACATACATGGCTCAATGCTGCAAGTGCACAGCTGGCTGCTGCGGAATAATGACTCAGCAGAAGGTGGGTTACATTTCTAAGTTCTGCAGAAAAACTGTAAATTTGCAAAATGAATTGTGCACAGTTTTGGGCTCCACATTTTAAAAAGGATATTAAGAACATAAAGTCAGTTCAAAGGCGGCTAACAAGAGAATTGCAAGTGATGGAAAGTCTCCCATATGAAGAGAATTTGGAAAAGGTACATTTGCATCTCAATAAATTAGAATATCATCAAAAAGTTAATTTATCTCAGTAATTCAATACAAAAAGGGAAATGCATATATTATATAGAGTCATTACACACAGAGTGACCTATTTCAAGCGTTTATTTCTGTTCATGTTGATGATTATGGCTTACAGCCAATGAAAACACAAAAGTCATTATCTCAGAAAACTGGATTATTATATCTGAACAAAATGATTTTAAACTCAGAAATGTTGGCGCCTACTGAAACGTATGTACAGTAAATGCACTCAATACTTGGTCAGGGCTCCTTTTGCATGAATTACTGCATCAATGCGGCGTGGCATGGAGGCGATCAGCCTGTGGCATTGCTGAGGTGTTATAGAAGCCCAGATTGCTTTGATAGTCTTCAGCTCGTGTGAATTGTTGGGTCTGTCTCTCTCATCTTCCTCTTGACAATACCCCATATATTCTCTATGGGGTTTAGGTCAGGTGAGTTTGCTGGTCAATCAAGCACAATGATACCGTGGTTACTAAACCAGGTATTGGTACTTTAGGCAGTGTGGACAGGTGCCAAGTCCTGCTGGAAAATGAAAATTCCATCCCCAAAAAGATTGTTGGCAGAGGGAAGCATGAAGTGCTCTAAAATTTCCTGGTAGACGGTTGTGCTGACTTTGGTTTTGATAAAACACAGTGGACCTACACCAGCAGATGACATGGCTCCCCAAACCACCACTGATTGTGGAGACTTCACACTAGACCTCAAGCAGCTTGGATTGTGGCCTCTCCACTCTTCCTCCAGACTCTGGGACCTTGATTTCCAAATGAAATATAAAATTTACTTTCATCTGAAAACAACACCTTGGACAACTGAGCAACAGCCCAGTTCTTTTTCTCCTTGGCCCACGTAAGAAGCTTCAGGAGTTGTCTATTGGTCATGAGTGGCTTGACACAAGGAATGCGATAGTTGTAGCCCATGTCCTGGATACGTCTGTGTTTGGTGGCTCTTGAAGCACTGACCCCGGCAGCAGTCCACTCCTTGTTACTCTCCCCCAAATTTTTTAATGACCTTTTCTTAACAATCCTATCAAGGCTGCGATTATCCTGATTGCTGGTGCACCTTTTTCTACCACACGTTTTCCACTCAACTTTCCATTAACATGCTTGGATACCGCCAGCTTCCTTGTAGAGTGTGAATGACTGCCTTATGGACATATGTCAAGTCAGCAGTCTTCTCCATAATTGTGTAGCCTACTGAACGAGACTTATGGACCATTTTAAACTTTTAGTAAGCCTTTGCAGGTGTTTTGTGGTAATTATTCTAATTTTCTGAGATGACTTTTGGGTTTTCATTGGCTGTAAGCCATAATCATCAACATTAATAGAAATAAACACTTGAAATAGATCACTGTGTAATAACTATATAAAATGAGTTTCCCTTTTTGTATTGAATTACTGAAATTAACTATTTGATGATATTCTAATTTATTGAGATGCAACTGTAGATTTGTTAAGCTTAGAAAGAAAAAAAAAAAAAGACATCTCAGCAGAGAACTCATTTATATGTAGAAATACATGTGTGATCAATACAAAGGACTGGCATGTGACGGATTCCCTCCAAAGACCTTACAGAGGGCCAGGGTACACTCACGGTGGAAGAAAGGCGATTCCGACAGCTAAATAGGGATGGGTTCTTTACAGTTAGAGCAGTCAGACTGTGGAATGCCCTACCACAAGAGGTAGTAACGGCTGAAACTATAACATTTTAAAAAAGCGCTGGATGATTTCCTCAGTACACAACATTTTGGGTTATAGATAATTTAGTGACTAAATGTAGAATGGGTGGAGGAAGGTTGAACTAGATGGACATATGTATTGTTACCTAACAGATAGCTATAGTGAGGAAAATAAGTATTTAATAGAAAGACTGGAGAGGTCTATAATTTTTATCGTAGGTATACTTCAATTGCGACAGAAAGAATCCAAAAATAAAATCCCCCCCAAAAAAAAAAAAAAAAATCACATTGTATGATTTTTTTAAATAATTTCCATTTTATTGCATAAAATATTTGATACAATTGAAAAACAGAACTTAATATTTGTACATTTTGTTTGTTTGCAATAACAGTGGTCAGCTGTTTCCTGTAGATCTTGACCAAGTGAGCACACTACAGCAGGGATTTTGCCCATCTCCTCCATACAGATCTTCTCCAAATCTTTCAGGTTTCGGGGTGGTCATCAGGTTTCGGGGTGGTCACTGGGCAACATTGAGGTTCACCTCCTTACAAAGATTTTGTATTTGGTTCAGATCTGAAGACCTTGAAATGCTTCTTATGGAGCCACTCTTTAGTTGCCCTGGCTGTGTGTTTCGGGTCATTGTCATGCTGAAAGACGCAGCCACAGCCCACCTTAAATGCTCTTATTGAGGGAAGGAAGTTGTTGCCTACAATCTCGTGTTACATGACCCCATCCAACCTCCCTTCAATATGGTGCAGTTGTCCTGTTCCCTTTGCAGAAAAGCACCCCCCAAAGTAATATGTTTCTGCCCCCATGCTTCACGGTTGGGACGGTATTTTTGCAGTTGCACTCAGCCTCTTTCTTCTTCCAAACACACAATGTGCAGTTGATACCAAAAAGTTGTATTTTGGTCTCATCTGACCACATGACCTTCTCCCATGCCTTCTCTGGATCATCCAGATGGTCACTGTCGAACTTCAAATGGGCCTGCACATGTGCTGGCATGAGCAGGGGGACCTTACGTGCCCAGCAAGAGTTTAATCCATGATGGAGTAGTATGTTACGAACTGTAATCTTAGAGACTGTGGTCCTAGCTGTATTCAAGTCATTCACAAGATCCTCCCATGTAGATCTGGGCTGATTTCTGACCTTTCTCAGAATCATCCTCACCCCACGAGGCGAGATCCTGCATGGAACCCAGACCAAGTATGATAGACAGTCATCTTACTTGCCTATTTTCCTGTAGCTCATCCAAGCTTGTGCAGGTCTACAATTTTGTCCCTGATGTCCTTTAAAAAGGTTTTTGATCTTGGCCATGTTGGGGATTGATTTATGGTGTGCACAGATGTCTTTTATACAGATAATGAGATTAAGCAGGGGTAATTAATACAGGTAATGAGTGCAGAGTAGGAGGGCTTCTTAAAGAAAAAAAAATAACAGGTCTGTGAGAGCCAGAATTCTTGCTGGTTTGTAGGTGATCAAATACTTATTTCATGCAATAAAATGCAAATTAAATCAGAGAATGTGATTTTCTGGATTTTTGGGGGTATTCTGTCTGTCACAGTTGAAGTGCACCTATGATAAAACTACAGACCTCTTGATTCTTTGTAGGTGGGAAAACTTGCAAAATCGGCAGTGTATCAAATACTTATTTTCCCCACTGTATAGCCCCTTACCACAAACACAAGTAGAACTTCTTGAGGGCAGCGTCACAGTGTTTTGTAGGAAACCTCAGCATTATGTGCAACATTTCTTCTACCTGGGCACAACAGGCAGGTAGGAGGCAAATGACCTGCCTGTTAGTGCTTAGAAATATTGGGAAAAAAAGAAATCATTATTGTAAACAACCTAGTGTTAGATAAGAGTCAGACAAATGCCTTAAATAAAACAAAAATTTACATTTTATGCATGGTTAAACTGGAGCCCTTTGCAATGTTAGAAAAGAATGGGAGACCACTGGGTGAAACATGTTGCAGGTTTTTGTGCATGCTTGCAACATAAATATATCTGTTCCATTTTTAAAGACAGCCATGACCGGTTTGCAAATGCAATCAAATATGTTTGACTTTGCATTAAACGTTTAACTGTGCCCCTCTCCTTGAGAGTTTTTTAAAGTTTTTGGGAATTTACAGCAATGAAATGTCGCAATTTGCGCAAAAACTGATGTAAATGCAATAAAAATCTCTTCCACTGTTTTGATGGGGGGGTTATGTACTCTGTAGGCATTTTGCTTTTTTTACCGCCAAAATGCAGCATGTTCTACATATGACATTTCTTCAAGAAAAGACGAAAATGTTACCAAAATCCGAGTGGGAAGGATGTTTGATTCAATGAAAAACTACAAAATACCAACTTAAGTGATTTTATTTCTAGGACTTTCTTGCACAATGGTGAGTGTGTGTGTGTGTGTGTGTGTGTGTGTGTGTGTGTGTGTGTGTGTGTGTGTGTGTGTGTGTGTGTGTGTGTCCAGGATTGGCATCTGCACAGTCGCAGCTACAGCCACAAAATTTTGCGCACTCACTTCTGGACCCCAAGAGCATCATAGCCTATGTTTTGAGGGGAAATTTTAACACCGCACTTTACAGTTATTCACCAAAAAAACTGCCTCCATTAAAGCGAATGGAGCTGGGAGCCACAGTGCAGCCACAATTTCAGAAGAATGCGCAGCCACGCACTTATATGGAATGTTGGCGTGGCACAATGCAGCCAGGGAAAGAGACAGGAACAGACATAGGGTAAGAGACAGACACAAAGAGACAGACTGACAGGGAAAGAGACAGACTGACAGGGAAAGAGAGGGAAAGAGAGGGAAAGAGAGAGACAGGGTAAGAGACAGACAAAGACAGACACAGGGAAAGAGACAGAGGGAAAGAGACAGACAGGGAAAGAGAGGGAAAGAGACAGACAGACAAAGAGATAGAGAGAGAGACACAGAGATATATATACGGAGGGGGAGACAGAGAATGGGAGAGAAACCGAGAGACAGTTACTATCCCGGGCAGTGCCGGGTGCTATGTTGTGAGGCGAAATTTTAACCCCACGCGTTCCAATTTACCAATCAATTTTGCACCTATCTACATAATGGGGAAAAAGTGAAACGAAAAGTGTTGGTGGCAAATTGACAGCTGCCATCATATACCGTACAGTTGCTAATGTGGGGCCCCGACATGAGATACTCACCCCACTCAGGGATATGAACATACACACACAAAATGCGCCACACACTACCACGTACTTGAACACATAAACCACCCTCAGCACACATTTCACCACACATACACCAACCTCGCCACATAATCGCCCTAAAACACACCTATTTGTTTTGTGTTTTTTGTGTGCAGAATACATTTTTGTTAATATATTCTATTTTGTTAACAGCAGTTATTAACCCGGGCGAAGCCGGGTAGTACAGCTAATAGATAGATAGATATATTATATCTATCTCTATACACACACACACACACACATATATTTTTGGAATGCCTCTCGTGGTGTAGTGCACATGTCTAGTGCTCACAGTTCTGCTGAGAATGACTGGGCTCAAGGGCGCAAGGGACAAAGCATGGTAAAGAGTAGGCATTGGTTTAGTCATAAAAGCAGCTTTACAAAGGGCTCTATAAATTAGACGCATTTAGTAACACAATTATTCAGTGAAATTCAGGCAACATTATTAGATTTAGCAAACAAAAGTGTCTCTTTCTCCCCACTCTCCCTTGGTATTCAGTGAACATCTTCACTAGAAAGTATGCCCTTTATTTTTTCGCAAGTTATGTTTACAAACACAGCCTTGTTTTATAGATCCAGCGATACAAAGCATCCATTCAGGGAGAACACCAATTATCTCATCCCAGTATCACATAATAGAAAGCAAACCTGTCCCCAGAACCACTAGTAAATGATGCACTGAAGCCTTATATTATACTACTAGAAGGTGGCCCGATTCTACGCATCGGGTATTCTAGAATTTACGTATTGTGTAGTTCATGTATGATTTTTGTTATATATATATATATATATATATATATATATATATATATATGAGATGTTGTTGTCTGTAGTTACCAAGTGTTTGTGTAGGCGCTGTACATGTTCTGGGTGTTGTCTGGGTGTGATGGGGGGTGAGAGCGGTGTTGTATGTGTGTTGCGTGTGTTGCGTTGTTTGTGGAGCGCTGTGTGTCTGTAGCGTTGTGTGTGTGTTGCGCGGTTTGTGTGTGTGTGGTGTGTTTTGGGGGGAGGTATGTTTTGAGCAATGTGTGTGTTGTGCGGTATGTGCGTATATTTGTGTGTGCCGCGGTGTTTGTGTGTGCAGCGTTGTCTGTATGTGTGGGTGTCTGTGTAGGGCAGTTGTTTGTGGTTCCCAGTATGTGTGTGTGTGTGTGGTGTGTTGTGCAGTGCGCGCGCGTGTGTGTGTGTGTGTGTGTGTGTGCGCATCAGCCTCTCTTCTCTCAGCCTACCTCTCCCAGCCTCCCTCCTCCCAGCCTCCCTCAGCATCAGCCTCCCTCTCCCAGCCTCCCCAGCATCAGCCTCCGCCAGCATCAGCCTCTCTCCTTCCAGCCTCCTCCAGCATCAGCCTCCCTCTCCCAGCCTTCCAACGATCAGCCTCTCTCCTCCCAGCCTCCGTCCTCCCAGCCTTCCCCAGCATCAGCTTTCCCCTCCCAGCCTCCCTCAGCATCAGCCTTCCCCAGCATCAGCCTCTCTCCTCCCAGCCTCAGCCTCTCTCCTTCCAGCCTCCCCCAGCATCAGCCTCTCTCCTTCCAGCTTCCCTCAGCATCAGCCTCCCCTTCCCAGCCTTCCCCAGGATCAGCCTCTCTCCTCCCAGCCTCCTTCCTCCCAGCTTCCGTCTCCCAGCCTCCCTCAGCATCAGCCTTCCGCTCCCAGTCTCCCCCAGCATCAGCCTCCCCAAGCATCAGCCTCCACCAGCATCAGCCTCTCTCCTTCCAGCCTCCCCCAGCATCAGCCTCTCTCCTTCCAGCCTCCCTCAGCATCAGCCTCCCGTTCCCAGCCTTCCCCAGGATCAGCCTCTCTCCTCCCAGCCTCCTTCCTCCCAGCCTCCCTCTCCCAGCCTCCCTCAGCATCAGCCTTCCGCTCCCAGTCTCCCCCAGCATCAGCCTCCCCAAGCATCAGCCTCCACCAGCATCAGCCTCTCTCCTTCCAGCCTCCCCCAGCATCAGCCTCTCTCCTTCCAGCCTCCCTCAGCATCAGCCTCCCGTTCCCAGTCTTCCCCAGGATCAGCCTCTCTCCTCCCAGCCTCCTTCCTCCCAGCCTCCCTCAGCATCAGCCTTCCCCTCCCAGTCTCCCCCAGCATCAGCCTCCCCAAGCATCAGCCTCCACCAGCATTAGCCTCTCTCCTTCCAGCCTCCCCCAGCATCAGCCTCCCCATGCATCAGCCTCTCTCCTTCCAGCCTCTCTCCTTCCAGCCTCCCCCAGCATCAGCCTCCCCTTCCCAGCCTTCCCCAGGATCAGCCTCTCTCCTCCCAGCCTCCTTCCTCCCAGCCTCCCTCTCCCAGCCTCTCTCAGCATCAGCCTTCCGCTCCCAGCCTCCCCAAGCATCAGCCTCCACCAGCATCAGCCTCCCTCGTCCCAGCCTCCCCCACCATCAGCCTCTCTCCTCCCAGCCTTCCCCATGATCAGCCTCTCTGCTCCCAGCCTCCTCCAGCACGCCGTGCTCCTCTGCCGACACTCACACACCCGATCGCATCCACTCACACACACCCGATCGCATCCACTCACACACACCCGATCGCATCCACTCACACACACCCGATCGCATCCACTCACACACACAGACACTGACGATATCGCACATACGCGCTTATACTCACAACATCCGGGGATATCACATGCTTCTGGCCATGTGATCTTCCGGCAGGTCCTGGAAGATCACAACAGCACAGTATCGAGGCCGAGAAGCAAGCGATATCCCAGGATGTTGTGAGTATGTGGATGCGATGTGATGTGTGAGGTGTGTGTGAGTGTGATCTGATTTGTGTGTGTGTATGTGTGTGCTGTTATGTGTGTGTGCTGTTATGTGTCTGTATTTTCCGGCGCTGCAGGACCTTGATGTGTGGATGCGATGTGATGTGTGTGTGATGTGTGTGTGAGAGTGAGTGTGAGCCGCTGTACACTGGTAACTATGATACACATCGGGTAACTAAGGGACCTTAGTTACCCGATGTGTATAATGGTTACCAGCTTTCACGGCCTCCGTGAAGATCCCAGCATCGCAAGGTTATGTCTGGCGCTGCTGGGATCCTGACGGAGCCGGTGTAGAAGCAAGCGATATCCCAGCATGTTGTGATGTGTGAGGTGTGTGTGAGAGTGAGTGTGATCTGATGTGTGTGTGTACTCACCTGGGAATCGGGGCTCCGTGTCAGTTGGGCCAGAGCGAGCGTGGATTGCGTGAGGGGGGCGGGGCCTGCAGAGAGCCGGGGCGAGAGGCCAATCCGTGTGGGGGGGCGGGGCCATGGCGAGCCCAGCGGCCAATCAGCTTTGTGTCACCGTAAGGACACAATTTCGGAGCATGACAGACAGACAGACAGACAGACAGACAGACAGACAGACAGACAGACAGACAGACAGACAGAATAAGGCAATTATATATATAGATATACTAGAAAAAAAAATACGGCTCCGTTTCAGTCATGTGACGTAACATTATGTTGTCAGAATATTATTTCAGACTTTTTTTTCTGGGGATTTCACAATAAAACCAAGCAGAAAGCACTTTGGGAAAGGGGCTCAAGTAAAATAGCCAAGTAAGCTGCCAAATAAACTCATCATTCGCACTCGAGTCAAACACTGGACACATTTTTCACCCAGAATAAGAAATTAATGTTTCAAGCTCTTTTCAGCAAAACAAAGAAGCATTTGTAGCACATTCCTAATGCCTTGAGGCAGGTGTTTAGCTGATGAAAGATACCATTTTAATCTTTATGGAAGATCACAAGCAATGACTGCCGTTCTAACACATTTTAAAGTCTTGGGCAATCACACTCAGCAGATAAAGGAATCCCTTAAATGCGTCAAAATAGGTTTGTTTTTTTTAATTCCCCTTTTTTGTTGAACACAATACATTGTTTTAACATGCTTATTGTAGGAATCTATTCATTTAAAAAAACAAAACCTTGATAGGGATAGTTATTTCACTCAAGGTATCAGACACATACTAAGCAAATTATTTTATTTAGAATGGACAAATAAATAAATGTGCCAAAGGATACAAATTACTTTTTAATATGCACGCTGCATTAATAAATATGCTGACAAGTAGCCTGAACTTGTTCTTTGACATATACAAATACGCACGTCACAGGTACTACTCGGATAACCACTTATCCTTAGGCCATAGAAAAAAAAAAGGACTTAATTACTCTAATTATAACTGTGCTGTTCTTGGAAGGAGCACATTACCACACTACAATGATAATGTTCAGCAGTTACCAAGAACTCTCCTTGTAAGTAATTGTCACCAGTGAGGGTCTTTTGGTTTTGCTGCAGTGATCATTATACAGCTAAAGCCCCACATACGATTAGAACTCTGCAACGTAAACTGACCATCACTGCACTGATAAATGTACAAAACGCATGTCTGCACCTAAATCAACAGCAGAGTCACACATCCGTACGTCACGTCTGATGCTACACGTTTTTATAGTGTCATTGATCCATACACCCGTTTTAATAGCAGATCGGTGTCTTCAGTCGGCCAGACACCGAGCATGTCCTCATCCGTTTTATGGATCAGACACAGCTTATTAAGGTGTATAGTGGGGATCCATATAAAACCCAAGAAACACAAATGACAGAATTTAGACTTCAAGGTCCAACTGGGTTTCATCAGCTTTTAACTGACAGATTGCTAAGAGTCAAAAGATAAAAAAAAAAAAAAAAAAAAGTTCAGACAATCTACCTGCTTCAGTAATACATCTAAGGGAAAAAATATGTATATATTTTGACCATTTTTCTTTGATGGTAAAACTCGCACAGATGTGTGTATGCAGTTAAGGCTGAGATGAGAGTGGGCATCATTTCATTAAATAAGTCCGCCCATAAGGCCTTTTTTTTCCTCAATAAATCTGCGTATTTGTGATATTATGTATGTGTTAATATACTCACCTACCACTGTTTTCTCAGGGATTCAGCACCTTTCCACTACTCTTTTTAGTGACATCCTTACAATTTAGAATATCTGGCTCACTCTGTGGTTACGTGCACACAACCGCTTTCTATCCATCTGAGAAAAGCGGTCAAATTAGACTTGACGTTTCACACAATGTTTTGCATTTAGCCCAAAAAGTTCTACTTTGGTCTCATCTGACCACAGCACCTTCTTCCATAAGCCATGTAGGTGACACAGTTGGAATGTTGAAGATGAAGCTCTGGTCAGATGAGACCAAAGTAAAACGTATTGGCTCAATGCAAAAAGGTTGTGTGTGATGGAAACCTAACACTGCACATCACCCTGAAAACACCATCCCCACCGTCAAACATGGTGGTGGCAGCATTATGCTATGGGCATGTTTTTCTTCAGCAGAGAAAAGGAAGCTGGTCATAGTTGATAGGAAGATGGATGGAGCTAAATACAAAGCAATGCTGGAGGAAAACCTATTATAAGCTGAAAAAAGACTTGAGACTGAGGTGTAGGTTAACCTTCCAGCAGGACAACAACCCTAAACAGCCAGACCTACAATGGAATAGTTTACATCAGTGGATCCCAAACTCCAGTCCTCACAGCAGGACACGTTTTCAGAATTTCCTTAGTATTGCACAGGTCATGATTCCATCACCTATTCAATATTTAGAATTATTTTCTTTATACTTCACTAATATGTGCATCTTATTGTTCATATCACATAAAATCTTTATAACATACATTTAAGATTGTGTGTGTAATGTGAAAAAATTGTGGAAAAGTTCACAGGATATGAATACTTTAAGGCAATGTATAACACTATTAATTCCACAGCATGTGCCATCTAAAAATAAATAAAAATGTACGCACACACACGAAGGATTAGAACATAGAACAGCACCCCTACTCATATATTATATATATATATATATATATATATATATATATATATATATATATATATATATATATATATATATTATATAATATATATATATATATATATATATATATATATAATATATATGTATATACACACACATCCATCATGGGGGTTCACTAGGTTTTTTTTTTACTGCCATTATGGCACTGCCTTTAATTTATAGGAAACAAACCTGGTGGTTGGTTCCCTTTAAGGTAAAATGCAGATGT
The DNA here is from genome assembly GCF_048569485.1 of Anomaloglossus baeobatrachus. NCBI lineage: Eukaryota > Metazoa > Chordata > Amphibia > Anura > Aromobatidae > Anomaloglossus > Anomaloglossus baeobatrachus. The sequence continues at coordinate 480,890,715 of NC_134356.1, forward strand.
CTGCGAAACATGGTCAGTGTACACACCATAATATATCCACTGGCCGTGTGACTCCCACAGCCTCTTAGGCAAATATAAGGTGTTCGAGTTTAGGCCAGGCCACGGCTAGTCCATGCAACTCAAGCTAAATTCAGACGTCCATGTATCACAGTCCACCTGACAACATTACAAACTCAGTGGCAAAGATTTAAAAAAGAACAATCAAACATACTTAGAATTGCTCTGTTGTAAACGTCTAATCTGCAATTCTTGGAAACTTAATTTCTTGTTATTTAAAGGCAATTTACATGGAATGTCTTTTTAAACTATAACTGAAGGTTGATAATGGCAGCTAAACTCTGCTTCAGCAGTGGAGACTTCACTAAGGCCCCTTTCACACATCAGTTTTTTGCCGTCAGTCACAATCCGTTGGCTCGACTGATCCATCGCAGATTGTGGGAAAACTGAGAAAACTGATGTGATGGATCGTTTTTCGACAGACCCTACTGGCTGGCTAATTTGATTACTAAATAATAAATTGGAGCAAGCTAAATTGGGATCAATCGCCGGATTCTGTCATTTGATGGATTACGACGGATCCTGTGCCCATAGGCTTCTCATAGGCTTCTATTCTACCAAACGACGGACGGTGACGGATCCATCGCTGTCCGATTTTTTAACGGAGACAAAAAAAACGTTACTTTGTCTGTTGTCTCCGTCCGACAGACAAACAATTTTTGACAGATGAAACGTGAGGCCATCCGTCGCTAATACAAGTCGATGAGAAAAAAAAAAAAAGAAGATCCAGTGGCATCAGTCGCCGAATCCGTTTTTTTTTTTTCAAAATTCGAAGGATTGTGACTGACGGCAAAAAACTGATGTGTGAAAGGGGCCTAATGCATGCTGGACAGGAAACCTGTAAGGGCAACCAGATGGCAAGCATGTGTTCTTGTGACTATAACAGGACATGAATGATACCTGCTTCATGTCAAATAGGTGCCTCATCAACTGCCAAGTCTAGAGCATGGCACCACACCGCCACTCCTGATGCAGATATGAGAGGTGTTGCATAACTCTATAAAAAGTTGTTCCTGAGCACATAATGGATACTTCCATTGGGATCATCCTAGCAACCAATTGTCCAGAAACATGTACCCATTAAGCTGGATACACAGGGGCGGATTTGGTGTGGATATTCCAAACTACAACATTTTACAGTACTGCAAAGTAGATAAGTTTTAACTTAACGTTTCACCTGATCCATGCTGCCAAAACCACAGGCAGCAAGATTCAGAAATTGTGTGTAAGGGTACCGTCACACTTTAGCGACGCTCCAGCTATCCCACCAGCGATCTGACCTGGTCAGGATCGCTGCTGCGTCGCTACATGGTCGCTGGTGAGCTGTCAATCAGGCAGATCTCACCAGCAACCAATGACCAGCCCCCAGCGACGCTGCACTTGGTAACTAAGGTAAATATCAGGTAACCAAGGGCTTGGTTACCCGATATTTACCTTTGTTACCAGCGCACACCGCTTAGCGCTGGCTCCGTGCACTCCTAGCCACAGTACACATCGGGTTAATAAGCAAACCGCTGTGCTTATTTACCCGATGTGTAGTCCGGCTACGTGTGCAGGGAGCCGACACTGGCAGCCTGAGAGCAGCGGTGCTAGTAACTAATGTAAATATCGGGTAACCAAGAAAGGTCTTCCCTTGGTTACCCGATATTTACCTTAGTTACAGCTTACCGCAGGCTGCCAGACGCCGGCTCCTGCTCCCTGCACATTCAGATCGTTGCTTTCTCGCTGTCACACACAGCGATGTGTGCTTCACAGCGGGAGAGCAACGTCAAAAAAATGAACCAGAGCAGTATGTAATGAGCAGCGATCTCACAGCAGGGGCCAGATCGCTGCTCAGTGTTACACAGAGCGAGATCGCTAATGAGGTCACTGCTGCGGCACAAAAAACGTGACTCAGCAGCGATCTCGATAGCGATCTCGCTGTGTGTGAAGCACCCCTTAGATTGCAGCCAGGTATGTTTAACTAAGAAACTCTCTGATATTTCAGATAAAACTAAGTTTGAAGATCCGGCTGGGGAAGATAGGGAGAGACAAGATAAATCAAAGGTGGTCCCATGTGCACACAAGGGAGAGACCTGTCAATCACTTGGAGCAGGCAGGGATAATGCGGTCCGGACGGAAGAATTGGACTAATCATGTCTCAGAGTATAATTACTGGTCTTTCAAACAACATTTTCTAAAAATCAGTGATATTGGCAGACAATACATGACAAAGTTCTGGAATGGACCAGAAAGCTGTGTGTCACTAATATTTTGATACAGGTAAAATATATCTTTGTACCGTGTTAGCCAGTAGAGATAAAAAAAAAGTTTGTTTAAAAGAACTGAGTCCTCCGTGGTTGATACCTTTTAATGGATAACTGAAAAAATGGTAATAATAGCAAGCTTTCGAGACAACGCAGGTCTGATGAAGAGACCTGAGTAGTCTGGAAAGCTTGCAATTATTACCATCTTTTCAGTTAGCCATTAAAAAGGTATCAACCACTGAGGACTATCAGTTTTTATAAACTAATATTTTGGACACCTGACACAAGCTGATCTCCCAATAAACACGATTTCCTATCACTACATATTACATGTTGTGATTTACTGCTACTAATTTGCTGGCCTCACATTGTTCTGTTGTGTTTTTTAGTCAAGTTTTTGCAATAAAAAAAATCCCCACAAATAAGTAAATATATGGGTGAGTTTTACAGGCTTAAAAAAAGTTTTCAGTTTATATAGCCAAACCAAATGCGCACATTGTGAGCCTTGCCTTAGTAGGCAGGGGAAATAGTCCTTTAGAAGGGGTTATCAAGGACTTTTAGTCTTTTTTACATATGGGGCTAAGAACTAAAAGTCTAGTAGCTAACAGGCTAACTAGCTGCCTTTTCTGCCCAGTGCCAGTCTTTGCTGGGTCAGAGCGGTCACAGACTGCTCTTGCTGGAGATTCCCCTGCTCTGCTGTTACGTTAACAGAGCAGCTTCTTCTCTTCTGCCCTCTTGATGAGGCGCCTCTGACAACATCATGCTTATTGACAGCTGGATCCTCGCTACGCAACTGCAGGGAGCGTAGTGTAAATCAGCATGACGTCAGCAGTGACACCCTGTCCACACAGCAAACCAAAAGAGGCAGAGCTGCTCTCTGCTGACGAGAGGTGAAATGAAGCAGAGCAATTGCCGGCTGAGCGCAGAACAGGCAAGTAGTTAGCAACTACCTGCCTGTTAGTTCTTCGCCACATGCACAAAAATAATAAAACATCCTGGATAATCTCTTTAAAGATAGTCCACCGTAAAGGCAGCACTGTACTGAGGACTTCGCTATTAGGCTATGTGCGCACGTTGCGTACAGTTCACTGCAGAAATTTCTGCAGCGATCTGAAGAGCACATGTGCGCTTTAAATCGCTGCAGAAATGTCCGTAGTGAGCGCCGATTCCATGCGCTCTGCCTGCAGCTCCTCCCATAGACAGAGCAGGAGCTGCCGGCAAAGCGCAGGAAAGAAGTGACATGTCACTTCTTTTTACGCAGCGCTTCGGCAGTAGCCGAAGCGCTGCGCTCTAAAACGCCACGTGCGCACGGCCCCTGCACAATCTCCATAGACTGTGCAGGGGACGCAGGACGCATGCAGTTACGCTGCGCTACAAGAGCGCAGCGTAACTGCATGTATTTACGCAACGTGCGCACATAGCCTTACCCCTATATATAATAGAGCTCAGAAGTTCAATTTCCCCCAAAAACCATAGAGTGCCAGGAAATATTTTGAAGTGTGGGTATAAACTGAAATACTAGAACTAAATATGCGGAAAACATACTACCTCCATGTGGAAGACCCCATACTTCCAACACAGCCACTATGCTGCCCACAGAAAATTTCAGAAAACAAAAGACCCCCCCCCCCCACTTCCCTACAGAATGATTCATTGTTGACTGGCAGTCTATTGTGAAGACTATTTTACAGCTGATCACTGAAAGCAGAATTATTACTGCTACAAACTGATCAACATAACATTATCAAGGGTGCCATATAACAATTTTATGTTGGCCATAGGCATTAGATACAGGTCAACCAGAAAACAATCTAATGTATAGGACAGCGTTTCCTAAACTTCAGTCCTCATGGACCCCAAAAGATCATGTTTTCAGGATTTACCTAGTATCGTTGAAGTGAGAGAACGGGAGGAGATGCTAAAAACGTGGTCTGTTGGGGACCAAGACTGGAATTTTGGGAAATACCGGTGTGAAGGGTGCTTCAATTCCCCAGACAGCACAGATCAGTGGAAAATTAGGACTGGCCATATTGGATTCCAACATGCACAATACATAGTTTCCACTGGAACAAAGCCACCACCAAAACCCATGCTCCAGTATGAAGGTGGATGAGAAAGAGGCCGATGGAAGTAACTGATGTCACAGCAGGATATGGTGCACGCCTACCTTTAACAACTAAAAAAGTAATATTTCTCGCTAGAACAAAGCTAGGAGACACTGGGATTGTACATAAGAGTTGTCTATTTAACCTAAGGTGTATTCATGGATCACTCAGTTATCACCTATTGTATTGCTTAAAAGGAATCTGTCATTTGAGAGCATCATGATGTAGGCAAGGAGACCCTGAATCCAGCTATATATCACTTAGTTTACTGGGTGCAGCAGTTGTGAAACAATCAGAGTTTTTAGAATTAGCAATGCAGCAGAGTTCAGAAACTTAACCCACTCAAACCAGGGGCTATGTACAATGTCTATAAACAGAGAGCTGCTAATCAGAGAGGCAGGGGGGCGTGGACAGAATAGTGTAGTGCAGGCAGTAATAATACCAATAAAACAACAGCACACATAAAGGATATCGCTGAACACTGTGTGTTGGCCTCTATCTCCTGCTGACACATTACCTTTAAAGGGAATCTGTCACAAGGTTTTTGCCACATAATCTGAGAGCAGTATAATGTAGAGACCGAGATTCTGATTCCAGCTGTGGTTCACTTACTAGGCTACTTAGTGTAGTTTTTATAAAATCACTGTTTAATCAGCAGGCGATTATCATTAGAGGACTACTTGTCGTGCTGCCAGGTAGTCCAGCATATTCATGAGCTCTGTATAACTGCTAGATCTGCATCGGAGAAAACATTGATTTTATCAAAATGACTGCAAACAGCTCAGTAAGTGACATCGCTGGGATCAGGGCCTCTGTCTCTACATTATGCTGCTCTCAGATGAAGAAACATAAGCCTGGTCACAGATTCCCTTTAATGTCCATTTAGAAAAGCCAATAAATGGGGAAGTTCTGTATGTGCGAAAGCTCGTGCAATCTAAACAGGTTAGCAAACGGCTGACAAAACAAGAAAAACACTAGTTCATTAGGTGTGATGATTTCTCAGCAGGCTTAATAAATCATTAATATCGGCAGCACATTGTCCTGAGTAAACAGATGTGCTGCAGATAACGTGATCATTTATTACAGCAGAAACGTAAAAGATAAAATATTACCAATTGTTGCATTTCCTATTTTTGCTTCTTTGAACTAGGTGAAGCAGCATTTAGACAGAACACATTTCAGAACAAGAAATGTATGTAATTCATTAGATTGAATGGAAGGCCCAGAGCAACTAAATACTGAACAGGTTTTGACAACCATCTAGTATCCCTCAACTAAGATGCATCATCATTTCTAATTGCACAAATAAAAATGCTACTTGTAACTCTTTTTTTTCCACTTTAGTCATATGTATGCAGAGGTTTAATTCTGGGGAAAAGTAACTACTTGCAAAAAAAAAACAAAAAAACCCTCTAGAATGAATAACTGTTTCCCCCTTTGTGTTCTTATTTATACTATAAAAATAAATTTAGATTGGCAGCCAAAAAACTATTTATGATGCAAAAATAACCATGTTTGTATCAGCCTTGATAAAGCTCATAAAGTGTTAGGCTATGTGCGTATGCTGCATTTTTGCCGCGTTTTTCGGGTGCGTTTTTGGTCAGAAAATTGCATGACTTTGCTTCCCCAAGTAAAGGCTATGAGTTTTCATTTTTGCTGTCCGCACTGTACTTTTTTTTTAGCTCGTTTTTTAGATTAAAAAAAAAAAAAAAAGCAACATGTCAATTCTTTTCTGCATTTTTCCACCCATGCAATGCTTTGGAAAAACGCAGCTAAAAAACACAAAGCGCAGTAAAAACACATGCATTTTTACCACTGTGTTTTTGCTGCGGGTGCGTTTTTGGAGGCCAAAAACGCAGAAAAACGCTGCATCTTTGTGGTCACAAAAAAAGGCAACGTGCGCACATAGCCTTAGTTCGCTCTGGAGGAAGGACATCATGACTTTCCTTTAAGCAGCACTTCTTGAACATTATCTTGTGAATGAGCTGTAGGGGCTGAATTTGGACAAGCACAGTACAGGCTTAATTGCAAAATGATCACTTCATGCCTTACAAAGTTACATCTGTAAACCTGACCGATTCCAGCTCATTGTGAAATACTACATAGAATACAGGTTTTCACACCCAAGGACAATGATCACTATTTACTGCAGAAAGTGTCTGACACTTATGCTAAGAAGTCTGAGAAGCAAAAAAAAAAAATGCTTTACGGGGGGGCAACTTTGGTAAATCCTTTTCTGCCTCTTAGTAAAAGCTTCTCAAACTGTATTAACCTGGGAGCACAAAAAATAGTTTAGTACATGTATGTAGAAGAATTGGCATAGACATGCAGAAATACACTGTGTATTAAGAACACATCTGCCTTTGGGCTATGTTCACACTGAGTTTTATGCATGGTGTTTTTCATCGGTTCCATGCAAATAAAAAGCTGCTTTTTACAGTACCAGCAAAACCTATGAGATTTCAGAAATCTCATGTACACACGAACTTGCTTTTTTTTCTCTGAGTAAAAAGGAAAAATTGTTGCGTTGTTGAAATTCTCAGGTTTTTGCTGCTGTTTTCCCCATGAGGGCAAAATGCAGCTGCGTTTTTTCCTGCTTCCTTAGCGAATGAAGCTAACTTTATTAAAAATGTACTATAGACAAATGACACACCAATAACAGCAAAAAAATGCAGCCTTTCTACTGCCAAGAGATCATGTTTTGCTTCAGGCAAAAAAACGCAACGTGTGAACATAGCCTTATACTTTAGTATTAGCCAAATCTACTGGGCCCCGAAGACTAGGAATCTATGTACACACGGCTGCCGATCTAGCTGCTGTAACGTCACACAGTCACGGACCTGCAGCTGTTATTCGGCTCATAATATACTGACAGATAAAACAAATGGAAGTGATCAGGTAGAACAAAAAACAATAACTGAATATAATGATACAAAATAAGACAGTGAAAGCCGTCAGATGAAAAGAAACAAATTGCAGGTAGACATATAGTATAGCCCTAACTTTATACAGAAAGACGACTGCACCATATAAGATGATAAAGGAAAATCTACATAACTATAAAACCTAAACTGAAGCAAAGAACGAGCCTCAGTAAACACAAAGCACTGGCAGGAACGTGCCAATAGTAGAATGGCAGAGTAATGATTCTGGGGAAACATCTCACATTGTCATAACACAATTCGTCTTGTGAGCCACATCTGCTTGTGCCGGCAACATGCAGCAAAAACATGTGGAACCAATTTACAGGGCATCCATGTTCATGCCGACAGATTTAGTAATCAACTGTGTCTTCAAATCATTTAGGAAAACATAGGACAAAATCTAGGGCTTATAAATAGGAGCAGGAGACATGGCAATAGCCTGTCCCCCCAAACACCAGCATGACAACATAAAGGCTCAAAATACGCAGAAATCTCCGGAGATCAGACAGCACTGCCTGATACATGCCAGGATAAAATAGGAAGAAAATCAATGGGCAAAGCAAAAAGTATACATAGGTAAATAGCAGAGGATGGTAAAAGCATCTGACGATGACAAAAAATGGTGAGGAGGGGGCATGATGGGACATATAATTAGAAATTACAGATGTCAAAAGTATTACAAAGCAGAAAACAATTCCCGATATACTGACACTGGCAGCTGTGATTTTACCTGATCCACTGAACTGACTGCTTCCTAGTGTAGTTGGTCTGGTTTTCCCACTATTAACAGGTGGAGAAAACATCTGCAAAACAGAAGAGGATTTTGCTATAAGTTCATTGTTCCAAAACACACGGAGCAGCGCGCTACATGTTAGAAAAGTGTCGTTTCAGAAGGGTCATGTACGGGAGAAATAAATGGCTACAACCAATAATAGTACACTATAAGCAGCAACACATATGAATGTTATACAGAAATATTCTACAACCACAGCCAACTTCTGCGGGGACAGCAGATGTGGAGGATAGCTGCGGCTGCTGCTAAGGAAAAGGCAACAAGTGCAGGTTAAGCCTCCCTTCCACCTACTTAGATATAATCTCTTAGTTTCGGATTTTTGGTGGAAAAAAAAAGGTACCATAATAGGGTTTAAGTGGCTGTAATTGGATTGTTGGTTTTGGGGTCAATGATTAGTCTCCAAGATATAAGCCAATTGACCCCCGTAGTCTTTTAAGTGATTACATCTTAAAAGTCTAGACATGACATCAAAGGCGTCCGGTCCACTGAGGACCCCCTAATTTTAGTATGACAAGCCGGAAACCCCAGAATGATACCGTACCGCACTGAAGTCCAGGAGGTCACTCAGCTCCTTGTCTGTGCCTATAGCGGCCATCCGCTGCTGAGGATTCATCTCCGACCACTCAGATCCGCTCCTAGAGAGAGACACCAGTTATTACAGCCCCCCGAACACCGGGCACAGGGGGCGAGGGGGGAGGAAAAGTAACAACTCAGGAGAGCGGCCGGATGTCACATTACAAGGGATAAAATATGGGAAGAAGGCGAAGAGAGACAATAAGACGGAGGAAAGGCTGGCTGCACCCTGCACAATGGGGAGCAACTTAGGCAAGTTACTCTGCGGGGCCAGGAGCCACAGGCAGGGGCACAGGGGGCAGTGCCAGCAGTACTGGGGAAGAAGGGGGTCACCTGCCCATAGTCACTGAGGACCCCAAGCACTACATACCCAGGACCATGCCCAGCTGTGCCCCATACCAAGCACCATGCCTAGCTGTGCCCTCACCCAGGTCTGCCCCATATCAAGGATCATGCCCAGCTGTGCCCTCACCCAACACCATGCCCGGGACCGTCCATGGCCAGCTGTGCCCCATAGCCAGGACCATACCCAGGACTGTCCATGCCCAGCTGTGCCCCATAGCCAGGACCATGCCCAGCTGTGCCCTCACCCAGCACCATGCCCAGGACTGTCCATGCCCAGCTGTGTCCCATATCCAGGACCTTTCCCCTCCATGCCCAGCTGTGCCCCATAGCCAGGACTGTCCATGCCCAGCTGTGCCCCATAGCCAGGACTGTCCATGCCCAGCTGTGCCCCATAGCCAGGACTGTCCATGCCAAGCTGTGCCCCATAGCCAGGACTGTCCATGCCCAGCTGTGCCCCATAGCCAGGACTGTCCATGCCCAGCTGTGCCCCATAGCCAGGACTGTCCATGCCCAGCTGTGCCCCATAGCCAGGACTGTCCATGCCCAGCTGTGCCCCATAGCCAGGACCTTTCCCCTCCATGCCCAGCTGTGCCCCATAGCCAGGACTGTCCATGCCCAGCTGTGCCCCATAGCCAGGACTGTCCATGCCCAGCTGTGCCCCATAGCCAGGACTGTCCATGCCCAGCTGTGCCCCATAGCCAGGACTGTCCATGCCCAGCTGTGCCCCATAGCCAGGACTGTCCATGCCCAGCTGTGCCCCATAGCCAGGACCTTTCCCCTCCATGCCCAGCTGTGCCCCATAGCCAGGACCTTTCCCCTCCATGCCCAGCTGTGCCCCATAGCCAGGACTGTCCATGCCCAGCTGTGCCCCATAGCCAGGACTGTCCATGCCCAGCTGTGCCCCATAGCCAGGACCTTTCCCCTCCATGCCCAGCTGTGCCCGCCTCACACTCACCTTTTTTCCGCTTACACATCCAACAATTGTGGTGAAGTTTGTGGTCCCCGTCCACCTTCCTCCCGGGGTCTTGGCAGCCGCCTGGCTCCAGCACCTGACCGCAGCGCCTCCCGCACTCCCGCTTTCTGGGGCTTTGAGGGGCTTTCACCGCACAGAAAGGTTTTGTTTTCACCCGATAGGAACTTGTGGGTCTCCCTCAGGCAGACATTTTTTTTCGTTCGTCGAGCCTCAGCACAACGATAGATCCAAGAGGAATATCCCTCCGCCCGCAGCGGAGTAACAGAACCGGCGCTACTTCTCCTCGGTTAACCCTTCCACTGACTGAATGCAGCGCTGTAGCGAGAATGCAGATCCGGCTCCAGAGAAGGGGCGGAGGGATACAGCGGGACGGAAGCTCCAGGGACGTATAACTGTGAGGGCGCAGCTTGGCTCTCTGACACGGCAGCTCTGGGCCCTGGCGGGATTGTGTTCTCCTCACAGCCGGCTGGGACGGCGCTAATTGGAGAGGTGTCTGCGTCCTTCTCAGAAGGGGTCGCTGGCAGAGCAGCAGCTGCACACGCCGCGGCCCTTTGGGGGCGGTGGAGATGTGCTTGTGGCAGTCGGATCGATGCTGTCAGAAATTGGTGATAAATGCGCTGTCAGAGCGTCATTCGGCTTCATTAGCGCCGATATATCCCCCCTCCCCACAGCTCACATCCAGCCCTGTCACTGTGGCCGTGTGTGACTTTACCGGCGCCGTGCTGCCTGTACCTGCTCTCACATGTGCCCTATTGTATGTATGTTATTATATAAGTGTATCCGCGGCCGAGGAGCGCGCAGGGGGCTGACAGTGCGCGCTCCCGGCCCCAGGACACGTGCCTGCGCCCTGTGGCCCCGTGCCAGCTGCGGCTCCTCAGCTCGAGCTGTAATGCACAGAGCGGCCGCTAGGGGCTGTGCTCTCCAGTACAGGGCAGTGCAGCCTCCGTGCTATGCCAGCCTTAGTGTATATATTCATTGTCGTGTTAACATATGCAAAAACGTGTGTTTAGCAAAGCCGCAGCGCCTGACAAACACATGCTGGCCATTTTTCGTTCATGCGAGCCTTGCTTGTCTTTTACACTAACAAAAAGTTGGGTATATTTGGCTTTCGGGTGAATTTTATGTAAAAAAGTGACCCCTAAAGTGATATTTATCATGAAAGCAGGGCATTTAAAGGGAACCTGTCACCAGTTTTTCGTGTATGAACTAATCCCACCACCTTACTCAGCCTCTGTGCTATATTCTAAAAAGTTGTATATTATGTCCTGACCCCCTGTATATCCCCCCCCCCCCCAAAAAAAAGTTTGAATATCTCCCGCGCTGTATGCAAATCCAATAGGCCTGGTCCAAGGGGTGTCGTTGCAGCGAATCCTGTCCCTCCTCTCCGCTGTCAATTGCCATCCAACCAATGTGATTGATGTGAATGATGCATCCTGCATCTATATCATCCTGCAACTATAACACCAGTTATAGTTTATTGCTGTGTTGGTCCGTGTGCTGTTGTGTCCCAGTCCTGCTTGTGATTCTATTGCATGGTGCTTGGAAATATTGTGAAATACTCTCGTCATTTTGTTGTTTCCTCCCTGCTCTTATTATATACCTTTTCTGTGAGCGTGCTGGGAGATGGTTTTGGTTTTCCCTGTTCATCTATCTCTGTTGGTATTTTATCACACTCCTGTACCAGCCCTCCTTTGGAATATGGGGGGGGGTACTAGATTAGCATTGGTTAAAAGCAGGGTCAGGAAGTCGGCTCAGACATCCTCACCTTCAGAGATAACTCTGAGATAGGGCCCCCTAATCTGAGGTCTAGCCTAGGAGCCCCTATCCTCTGCTCTTCCCAATAATTGTAACACAGAAACAGTTCTAAAAACATTAGTAATAATAAATATATTACATTTTAGGATGTGCCTGTGCAAGCATAGTTTTTTTTTTTTTTTTTTCTTATAGCTACAATTGAGAATTTCACACTGGCCGCTGGGGCTATTTTAGAGTCATACTGCTTGTTCTTTCAGGTAAAGTTTTCACTAGAGGCAGCGTGGATTATGCTGAGTTCACGTGTCCTGTAATCATCCATTTCAATGGTTCCTGCAGAGATCTGTTGGCAAAATGATTTCTGCCAGATCTGTGTTTTGTTTTTTTGTTTTGTTTTTTTTTACATGGGAGTCTATGAAGAACAAATCTGTTAACGGATTGCTATTTATCTTCCATTTAAAATGGATGCTGTAAGAAAAAAACGAAATAAGTTTACCAAAGAAAGGAAAATGGATTTGTTCTCCATAGACTCACATGTTAAAAAAACGGATTACGCAGACATCAGTTAAGCTGACAAAAAAGTTGTGTTTCCGGAACTTTTTTGCCAGCGGATCTCTGCAGGATCGTTGTAATGGATAATTACAGGACATGTGCACTCCACCTTAGGCTACATTCACATTACCATTCCAGTTTTGCGGTCCACACAAAATGGTCCTGTTTTCCACGGATGCATCTGTGTGACAACCGTATCCGTTCCATTCTGAATATTGTCTGTGTACCATCAGTGTGACTTCCGGATTTTGTTTTTGCGGACCACAAAAAAAACTTAAGGAGTATTGCATGCAGTCCACGGTATCTGGCCAGATGATTGTCCCCATATAAAGTCTATGGAGAACAATCCGGCGCAAAGGGGTAGAAGCACGCGCTACATACTCACTGGTCACCAGGGCGGCTCACACTGCTCCCGCAGCACCTCATTCTTCTTCCTGAGCTGGACGCTCATTAGGCTCATACATATTCAGTGCTTCCCTTGCTCACAGGCGGCTGTGATTGGTTGCAGTCAGACGTGCCCCCATGCCGAGTGACAGCCGTCTGGCTGCATCCAATCACAGCCACCGGTGAGCGGGTCTATATCGTACAGTAAAATAAAATAATTTAAGAAGGAAACAACGTGTGATTTTTTTTTTTTTTTTCCCCCCTCCCCAATTTTGGTAGCCGGCCAAGATAAAGCCCAACAGCTGGGGGCTGGTATTCTTAGGCTGGGGAGACCTACGTTATTGGAAGCCCTCCAGCCTAAAAATATCAGCCAGCAGCCACCCAGAATTGCCGCATCCATTAGATCAGGGGTTGGGAACTTGCGGGCCGCATGTGGCCCGCCATGACCTTTTATGCGGCCCCCGGGCCTTTTCGCAGGGCGGCAGTGCTCGTGCCGTCACCGTGGTCTTGCAGGCTGCCGACCCTTTAAATCCACACATCGCTGCTTGTGCGTGCCAATGTGTTCTCCCGCCGGCCAGTGCCAACGTGATCAGGACTTACTTTCTGGGCGGGTTTAGTGCTCTGCGCTTCCGTCCCACAGCAACCTCACAGCTTCCATCAGTGTGTGTGCCCGCCTTCCTCTGATGCTGTGTGTCCGGCGCCTGCACTCCGGTGCTGTGTGTCGCGTCCGGTGCTTTGTGCCCCACCACCCCAGCTCTGTAAACCCCAAAGTTGCGTGAAACCATCAGCGCTGTGTGCCTCCCAATGCTGTCTATCACCCCAGGGTTGCGTCGTCGTCTCTCCCTCAGTGATGTCAGGGCATCCACAGTCCTGTGTGTGCAGCCCATCACCCAGTCCTGTGTGTGCAGCCCATCACCCAGTCCTGTGTGTGCGCCCCAGGCCCCCATGTAATGTGTATACCCCCAGTGTCTGGGGACATTTACATGTCCCCAGTTCCTTGTGTGATGTATGTGTCACCTGTGATGTATATATAGTAGTCCCAGTGTCTTCTATGTGATGTATATGCCCCCAGTGTCTCTTGTGATGTATATACAGCAGTCCCAGTGTCTCCTATGTGATATATGTACCTCCAGTGTCTCCTGTGATGTATATACAGCGTCTGTTATGTGATGTTTATGATTTACCATCTTATTATCACAAAAAGTTGACTGCGCTCCAGATGGAGACAAACCTGATAAAGCAGTTGTGAGAAGAAACCTGATTAGTATCACCAAACATCACAGCCGCACCAAAATGAAGCCGCTCTGTCCGCCACAGTAGGGGTGAATTAATTAATTGTTTCACCAAATATAGCAGAATAATTTAAACATTGATAATTTTGTGTGGCCCCCAAAGGTTAGTAGAAATTTCCAAATGGCCCCCGGCAGAAATAAGGTTCCCCACCCCTGCATTAGATGCAACATTCCCGGGACTTTACCCGACTCTTTCCGACTGCCCTGGTGCCATGGCAATTGGGATAATAAGGCGTTAATAGCAGTCCATTGCTGCCACTAAGTCTTAGATTAGTGATTTTAGGCGTCTATGAGACAACCCCTCATCACTAATCTGTAAGTGAAAGCAAATAAACACAAGCACCTAAAAAATACTTTTTTTTTTTTTTTTTAAATAAAAAAACAAAAAAGCACAGTTTTTCAACACTTTAGCAACACCCCTCCAGGTCCGATGTAAGCCACACGAAGTCCCACGACACTCCCAGCAGTGCTACATCTGACTTTCACAGCAAAAACCATAGAACATGAACGCAAGCTGTGAGATTCAGGCCGCTGGTGAAGTGAGTCGCGCGCTCAGCAGAGACGTCACTCGGATGATTTCCGGTCACCGGTGGAGGACTCCAGCTGAGACCGCACATCACCTTAGCGACGTCACCGCTAGTCACAGCCCGCGATACTTGATTTAATAGGGTGGACTACAGAACTCAGTGGCGAGCGCTGACTTCACGACTTCAGCGGAGCTCATCACCGCAAGTAATGAACTTAGCTAACCTCATGATGTCGGCGCTTGTCATAGATAGATGAGAAAGACATACGGTATATAATGTCCCACTCCCCTGCATTTTATAAATTTACACCCTCTAGTGCCTTTCATGTGGTAGTAAAGGGTGTTTAGCCTTGTACTTAGCCAAAAAAATAAATAATTGAAAAAAACCCCAAAACAACTACTATTTTTTTGTAGCCAGTTAGGGTAAAGCAGATGGCTGCAGACCACAGCTGGCTAGAGTTGAGCGCGTTTTGTGGTTCTCCAGCTCGCGGTTCGAGTGATTTTGGGGGCTGTTCTAGATCACACTAGAACTCGAGCTTTTTGCTAAAGCTCGATAGTTCTAGTTACGTTCAAGAACGGTTCTAGCAGCAAAAAGCCAAGCTAATTACTAGCTGGCTTTCCGCTGTAATACTGTAAGTCACTCTGTGACTCACACTATTATGAAATTTCAGCGTATAGTGTGCGGGAACAGTGCATTCAGATCACTGCTGCTGGGAAAATGGCGATCGCCATTTTTTTTTTTTCCCTCCTTGTCTTCCTTCCCTGAGCGCGCGCGGGCGTGTAATGGGGCGGTCCAGCATGTCAGCCAATCCCAGACACACACACAGCTAAGTGGACTTTTAGCCAGAGAAGCAACGGTATGTGTGATAGGATGTTACATGTCCCTGCATTATAAAAAAGGGTATCTGCCCGTCAGGACGCCATTATCTGCCTTCTGCGTCTGGGTGTCAGTCACCGCTGGCGTAGCTCCTGTCTCTGATACTGCTGTGTACGCTCTACACACAGCGCTATACAGAATAGGGATAGAAGTTTCTTTTAGCCCTTATAAGGGCTAATAACAGCAGGCTCAGAGCCATAGGTGACAGTCAGGTCTGTGGAAAGAGATTTTAACAGCTACAGATAAGAGCATCTGTGTAGCTAAGGTCAGGGACTTCCTCGCTGCATTTCACCATTAGGAGGGATAGAAAGTGTGGCTTCCTTTCCTCTACACAAACCCACAACCCTGCCACTGTACCCTGCAGCCCTTTGCACACTCAAGCTCATTGTTACTAATCCATTATGCTAGCAAACACTGAGGAAACTTACTGGCATCCTAAAAGTGGCTGTTGGACTTCCATTAGTGTCCCACTAGTGCAAATCTATTTGCAGCACCACTGCATTGCACACTCAAACTCATTGTTACTAAGCCATTCTAATAGCAAACTATGCTGCCAGTTTAAGGGCCGTAGTTGCATTGTCAGGGATAGTTATTGTTGTTTATTCTGCTGTTAATAAAGCTAGACCACCGCTGCAATCTACACCACCTCTCAATTTTTACTACCACATTTTAAGTGCACAAACTTGTCGCAATCAAAATGAGTGGCAAAAGGACAGATGCTGGTGGAAAGGGGAAGAGGTGTGTTGGAAAAGGAAAAAAAGGGTTTGTCTGTGGGGAAGGTGGCAAAGCTCCATTAACATCTGCTGAAGATAGACCATCTTCCAGCAAAAGTAAGATGTCTACTACTTACCGTGGACAATCCGATGTGCTCTCTTTTTTACGGACACTAACAACTGGAACAAAGGTAGATGATGGCCAAAAAAAGAAAATGCTTGAATGGATCTCAAGTGGTCCAACAAGTGCCCTCTCCGCCACCTCAACTACTGCATCCAAAAAACACCAATCCTCTGAGTTGTCATCCCAATCACACTTGCTTTCTCCCAGCTCTGAAGTCTCCATCTGCCCTGCACAGTATGGTGGAACTGAGATGGCTGAGTCTGCAGAGCTGTTCAATCTCACACTATAGCCTGGGAATCAGAGGTCTGCTCCCAAGCTACAGTGACTACAGACCAGGAAATGGTCTGCAGTGAAGCCCAGAACCTTTGTGACTCAGATTCAGGCCGTGAGGACCAGGTTTCTGAGCATAATGTTGACTCTTATTCACAAACTGTAACATCTGTTGTTATAGACAATGAGGAACATACTGATGACGATGAGACGCAGATACCAGATTGGGATGACAGCTTAAATATTGGTTCACTTCAGGAAGAGGCTCGGTCTGAGGGTGAGGGGAGTGCAAACACAACGCTTGATGAGGAAGTTCTAGATCCCACCTACTGTCAACCCACAGTCAGGCACTCGAGGAGGTCAACAGAGGCGGTGGAGGAGGATGCTACTGAGGACGAAGTTACCTTGCGCCTTCCTGGACAGAGGAGTAGTACTGGTAGCACGTCTACAACTGCATCCTCAGCCACCACTCTGCCTCTGAGCACTAGTCGGGGGGGGCTCAGCAGGTCGCATGCCCTCTAAGCCTTGCCTAGCGTGGACCTTTTTTGACATAGAAAAAGATCGCCCAAATCATGTGATCTGTAAAATTTGTCGTGATTCTGTTAGTAGAGGGCAAAACCTCAGAAGTTTGACAACTTCTTCCATGAATCGTCACATGAATAAATATCATATGTCCCAGTGGGAAGCTCACCGTGCTGCAATGCGGTCTAGCGGAGCGAACCATCCACCGCCTGCCCCTTCAAGTGCATCCGCGCGCTCTTCATCTTCTAGGACTTTGGGGACAGCTGTCACACCTGGTTTTCCACGCACAACTTCCACCACTGTAACTGCAACAGGCAGTTTGCTTGGTAGGTCGTCATTTGGTTTGGAAGGGGAAATAAGTGTGTGTGTACAGCTCTCTCAGACATCGATAGCATCAACGTTGGATGAAGGCAACATCATGTCTACGCCTGCACTTTCCTCACAAACCTGCATTTTTTCAGGGACACCCTACTCACCACCGTCTACACACAGCAGCCAGATCTCTGTCCCTCAGATGTGGACAAATAAAAGGCCATTTCCTGCGACCCATGACAAAGCTAAGAGGTTGACTTTATCCCTCTGTAAGCTCTTGGCTACCAAAATGCTGCTTTTCCGCCTGGTGGACACACAGGATTTTAGCGACTTTATGTCTGTCGCTGTGCCCCAGTACCAGATGCCCAGTCGCCACTACTTCTCTAAGAAAGGTGTGCCTGCGCTACACCAGCATGTCGCACACAACATCACCGCTTCCTTGAGAAACTGTGTGTGAACAGGTGCATTTCACCACCAATACTTGGACCAGTAAGCATGGACAGGGACGTTACATGTCGCTGACTGGGCACTGGGTAACTATGGTGATAGATGGTGAAGGGTCTGCTGCACAAGTCTTGCCGTCCCCACGACTTGTGTGTTAATCCTCAGACTGTCCAAGTTCCGCCACTGCTTCTGCCTCCTCCACCTCGTCTGGGTCCTCCACCTCCGCCCCAAGCCTGCTTGGTCAGGCCACCAGCGTTCTAACTGCGCAGAAGGAAGCACCCCTCATTACTATGCTGGCAGCAGAGCGCAACGGCAACAGGCGGTCTTTAGCTTGAAATGTCTTTGAAATAAGAGTCACACAGTGGCTGAGTTGTGGGCAGCTCTGGAGACTGAGTTTAATAAATGGTTGTCTCCACTCAACCTGCAGCCTGGTAAGGCCGTGTGCGACAATGCTGCAAACCTGGGTGCGGCCCTTCGCCTGGGCAAGGTGACACACGTGCTTTGTATGGCTCACGTGTTGAACCTTGTTGTCCATCAATTTTTAACACACTATCCCAGCTTAGATGGCCTTCTGAACAGGGCACGATAACTGTCTGCTCACTTCCGCTGTTCAACCGCCGCTGCTGAGCGACTTGCATCGCTCCAGAACGCTTTCGGCCTGCCGGTTCATCGCCTGAAATGCGATGTGCCGACACGCTGGAATTCGACTCTCCACATGTTACAGCGACTGTGGCAGCACCGTCGAGCCCTGGTGCAATACGTCATGACGTATAGCCTGGGCCAACGAGATGCAGAGGTGGGGAAGATAACCATGATGGAGTGGTCTCAGATCAAGGACCTATGCACCCTTCTGCACAGTTTCGACATGGCGACGAATATGTTTAGCACTGACAATGCCATTATCAGCATGACAATTACTGTAATTTACATGCTGGAGAACACGCTAAACACTATTCAGAGTCAGGGGGTGGGACATCAGGAAGGGGAGGAACTACAGGAGGATTCATATGCGCAAGAGACAACATCACCAAGGTCCAGACGTTCATCATCACCAACGTGGCAGGCATGGGACCATGGGGGACAGGGATCAACAAGGGCGCATGGTTGCAGGCGAAATGTTGAGGAAGGTGCAGGAGAACATGAAGAAATGGAGGACGAACTGTCCATGGACATGGAAGACTCAGCGGATGAGGGAGACCTTGGTCAAATTTCAGTTGAAAGAGTTTGGGGGGAGATGTCAGAGGAAGAAAGAACGGTTAGTACCTCTATGCCACAAACACAGCGTGGACTTGGTCCGCATGGGTGCGCCAGACACATGAGCGCCTTCTTGCTGCACTACCTCCAACATGACCCTCGTATTGTCAAAATTAGAAGTGATGATGACTACTGGCTTGCCACACTATTCGATCCCCAGTACAAGTCCAAACTTTGTGACATAATTCCAGCCATAGAAAGGGACGCACGTATGCAGGAGTATCAGCAAAAGCTGTTACTCGATCTTAGCTCGGCTTTTCCACCAAACAACCCTGGTGCAGGGAGTGAATCTCCCAGTTGTAACTTGACAAACATGGGACTGTCTCGTCATCTTCAACAGTCTACCCGTACCAGCAGCACCGTATCTGGTACTGGTAACAGCAATTTGATTGAATCTTTTCATAATTTTTTTTGGACCATCCTTTGCAAGGCCACCAGATACAACAAGTCTGACACATAGTCAACGGCTGGAGAGGATGATACAGGAGTATCTCCAAATGAACATCGATGCCATGACTTTGCAAATGGAGCCTTGCTCATTTTTGGCTTCAAATCTTGAAAAATGGCCAGAGCTCTCCACTTACGCCTTGGAGATTTTGTCGTGTCCAGCTGCCAGCGTTGTCTCTGAACGTGTCTTCAGTGCTGCTGGGTGTGTGCTGACTGATAAGCGCACGAGTCTGTCCAGTGACAATGTGGACAGACTAACGTTCATCAAAATGAAAAAGTCATGGATCCACAAGGAATTTACTACCCCTGTGTCATCCTGGGGAGAGTAAATGCTTGTGGATTTGGAATGTTCTTGATGCAAATCTACCTGTGAAGTGTACAACTGGGGCACAAGTGCTGCCACTAAAGGTGTGGGTGTGTGTGTGGCCCAATTTTTGGAAAAAAGGGAGACTCCGCTTGGAGTAACCCTTGCTTACATTGTTTTTAAAAATGATCCATGATGAACAGAGCTATGATCAGGAAAGACTTAACTACCTACCCCGGTGTCATCCTGGGGACGGTTAAGTATGGCGTATTTTTGAATGTGCTTGATGCAAATCTAACTGTGAAGTGTACAACTGGGGCACATGTGCTGCCACTGAATGGGTGGGTGTGTGTGTGGGCCAATTTTTGGAAAAAATGGAGACTCCGCTTGGAGTAACCCTTGCGGTGTTTTACATGATTTTAGAAGGGCATGCCATGCCTATATCTGTGTCTCATCCTCTTTTTTTTGTAACGCTGTTTTGTTTTCGCATGAGAATTTGTTCTTGTCACTTTCCCATGTGTTTGTGTTGTGAGTTGTTTGTCACCTTTTGGACACCTTTGAGGGTGTTTTCTAGGTGTTTTTATGTGTTTGTGATTGCCTCCCATTGTTTCCTATGCGGTTCGAGTGGTTCGCCGAACTCGAACGAGACCTCCGTTCGTCGAACCGAACTCGAGCCGAACCACGGCCGGTTCGCTCATCTCTACAGCTGGCAGCTTCACCTTGGCTGGTAATCCAAAATAGAAGGCAACCCCACGCTGTTATTTTAAATTAAATAAATAATTTAAAACAAAAAACGTGGGGTCCTAGCCAAATTTAATCACCAGCCAAGGTAAAGCGGACAGCTGTGATCTGGTATTCTCAGACTAGGGAGGTCCACGGTTATTGGTCCCTCCCCAACCTAAAAATAGCAGGCCACAGCCACCCCAGAAGTGGCGCATCCATTAGATGCCCCAATCCAGGTGCTTCAAACCAGCTCATCCCGTTGCCCTGGTGAGATGGCAAATGGTGTAATATATGGGGTTGATACCAGATGTGTAATATGATCTGCCATCAAGCTTAGGGGTTAGTTATGTCATGGCATCTATCAGATACCTGACATCACAACCCAGTCAATAATAAAAAAAATTGATAACACATTTTTATTTGAAAAAACACTCCCCAACACATTCCCTCTTTCACCAATTTATTGAAAGGAAAAATCAAATCGGGGTTCGGCGTAATCCAATAAGGGATCCCACGATGATCCATATTCACTGTCCCAGTCAGTGAAAAACAGAATGTTCCCCATTGGCTGGGACACCAGTGCAGTGACCTGAGCTAACATCAGTAGGTCAGCCCAGGCCACCGCAGGGGATGACGAGCGCCGACGTCATTAGGTTATCTAGGTACATTACCTGCAGTGATGAATTTCGCTGTACTCCTGACGTCAGCGCTCGCCACTGACTTCCATTGTCCTCTGCGTTCACAAGCGAAGTATCTAGCTGCACATTATGTCACTGCTAGTCACAGTCTCTGGCCGCTCGCGAGACTTGATGTGAGAACGCGGCGGGCATGGAAGTCATTGACGAGCACTGACATCAGGAGTGCAGTGGAGATCAGGTAATGATCTGATCTAACTTCCTGATGTCGGCGCTTGTCATCCCCACAACTGCTCGCACTGCTGTGCAAGCAGATGATGACACACTGCAGTGCGAGAAGCTGCGATCAGCCGCAGGGTGGGAGCAGGACACAGGCTGCAGGGGCACCTGACGGAAGTCACACAGAAGTGCTTGTGTGTGGCTTCCGGTGATTTTGAAGACCAATTGAATTGTATTGGGTCACGGTCCGCAATTACGGAACAGAATAGGACATGTTCCATAATAACGGAATGGACATACGGCATGTGATGTGTTTTTTAGAGGAACTGATGGCACAGGAAGTGCTTTTGTGTGTCATCTGATTCTACAAAAAAGACTTAGAAAAGATGGTCCGCAGTAGGCCCGCAAAAAAACAGGAACTGAACAAGACAAACAGGACCAGTGTCTGAATGAGCCCTTACAATGACAGGTAAAACCTCTATATACAGGCGATAACAGAGGCTCTTCCATTCGCAATACAGTGAAGGAAATAATTATTTGATCCCTTGCTGATTTTGTAAGTTTTCCCACTGACAAAGACATGAACAGTCTATAATTTTAAGGTAGGTTTATTTTAACAGTAAGAGAATATCCAAAATAAAATCTAGAAAATCACATTGTATAAATTTATATAAAATTATTTGCATTTTGCAGAGAGAAATAAGTATTTGATCCCCTACCAACCATTAAGAGTTCTGGCTCCTAAAGACTACTTAGATGCTCCTAATTAACAACTCGTTACTTGCATTAAAGACAGCTGTCTTAAATTGTCACCTGCATAAAAGACTCTTGTCCACAAACTCAATTAATCAGTCAAACTCTACCCTCTACAACATGGGCAAGACCAAAGAGCTTTCTAAGGATGTCAGGGACAAGATCATAGACCTGCACAAGGCTGGTAAAGGGGCTAAACCATAAGTAAGACGCTGGGTGAGAAAGTGACAACTGATAATGCAATAGTAAGAAAATGGAAGAAATACAAAATTAGTATCAATTGACATCGATCTCGGGCACCATGCAAAATCTCACCTCGTGGGGTATCCAGGATCATGAGGAAGGTGAGAGATCAGCCTAGAACTACTCTACATGGGTGGGAACTTGTTAATAATCTTAAAGCAGCTAGGACCACTGTCACCAAGAAAACCATTGGTAACATTACGCCGTAATGGCTTAAAATACTGCAGTGCCCACAAAGTCACACTGTTCAAGAAGGCACATGTGCAGGCCCGTCTGAAGTTTGCCAATGAACACCTGGATGATTCTGAGAGTGATTGGGAGAAGCGGCTGTGGTCACATGAGACACAAATTTAGCTCTTTGGCCTTAACTCGCCAAGTTTGGAGGAAGAGCAAAGCTGCCTATTACCCAAAGAACACCGTCCCCACTGTCAAGCATGGAGGTGGAAACATTACGTTTTGGGGGTGTTTCACTGCTAAGGGCACAAGACTACTTCACCGCATCAATGGGACAATGCATGGAGTCATGTACCAGAAAATCCTGAATGACAACCTCCTTCCCTCTGCCAGGACAATAAAAATGGTTTGTGGCTGGGACTTCCAGCACAAAAATGACCCAAAACATACAGCCAAGGCAACAAAGGAGTGGCTCAAAAAGAAGCACATTAAGGTCATGGAGCGGCCTAGCCAGTCTCCAGACTCCAGACCTTAATCCCATAGAAAACTTATAGAGGGAGCTGAAGCTCCGAGTTGCCAAGTGACCGCCTCAAAATCTTAATGATTTAGAGATCATCTGCAAAGAGGAGTGGACCAAAATGTCTCCTGACGTGTGCAAATCTCATCATCAACTACAAAAAATATCTGACTGCTGTACTTGCCAACAAGGATTTTGCCACCAAGTATTAAGTTTGCCTGAGGGATCAAATACTTATTTCTTTCTGCAAAATGCAAATAAATTAATATAATTTATACAATGTTATTTTCTGGATTTTATTTTGGATATTCTCTTAGTGTTAAAATTAACCTGACTTTAAAATTATAGACTGTTCATGTCTTTGGCAGTGGGAAAACTTACAAAATCAGCAAGGGATCAAATAATTATTTCCTTCACTGTAGGTGATGTCTCACTGCACCCTGCGCCCACTCCCTTCACAATGACCTTCCCACATGCTCATTAGTTGCCTCAATACAAAAGATAGAGTTGGAGTCTGATCATTATGGGTAATATCCAGGACCTTAGTCTAAGAAAGTCCCAGTAGCCAGTGTGAAATAGTCCCAGTGGTTTAAAGGGAATTTGTAGTAAGAACAACCCTCCAAAATGCATGTAAGGGCATCCAGGTTTTTTGAAATGTAAATCCATTGAAGCCTTTATGTGTTTTGCTCCATTCTCAAGTAATTAGCTGTTTCATTAATATGGAAATGAGGCATAAAGAGCTGTTAGAGAGGTAGGAGGAGAACAAAGAGAGTGAAATCCTTAAATGGAACCAATCACCATGATTTTTGTATATAAGCTAAAGCCAGTGCAGTACTGGCACTATCAGGCTGATTATATACATACCTGTGGTCAGCTGGGATGTATAGGTTTTGAAATCCAAGAAAGTAAACTTTATAAAATCTATAAAATACACAGATTCTTGGGTTACAGCAGCTGAGGAACAGATGATATCTGGGGGGGTATTCCAAGTTATCCCCTCCCCCTGTTAGAATAAGTATTATACAAACAATTCACTTTTTCACTTGCAAGACCTATGTGCGGTAAAACACGTGACCAGAAGGGGCCGGGCCTCAGCCAAAAAAGCTGATACCAGGAAGCAACATTTTTCTGTTGGCTGAGGCCCCGCCCCTTCTGGTCACATGGGTATGACCTCACACAGGTCCTGCAAGTGAAAAAGTGAATCATTTGTACAATACTTATGCTAATGCTAACAGGGAAAGGGGATAACTCTGAATACCCCGCCCAGATATTATCTGATCCTCAGCTGCTGTCACTCAAGAAGCTACCGATTTTATAAACTTTACTTTCTTGGATTGCAAAACCTAAACATCCGATCTGACCATTAATGGTATTTATAGACTCTGAATACCCCCCCAGCAATCAGCTGATCGGCAGCTGCTGTCATTCAAAAAGCTGCTGATTTTACAAACTTTACTTGCTTGTGTTTCAAAACCTATACATCCTAGCTGACAACTAAATGTATGTATAGAATCAGCCTGATAGTGCCAGTATACCACTGGCTTTAGATTATATCTGAAAATCCTGGTGATTGGTTTCTTTTAAGGCTGGAGTAGTCCTGTTTTCTTTGCATATGCCGCACTACAGTATTAAATAGAAGTTTTAAGACACTGTGGCGTTAATAAGCACATAAAATACTTCAGGGGATCCCCATGCATATTAGTGGTAGAGGACGGTCAGGGAACCTAAGAGGTTCCCTTTAAATTTGGTTATATATGCCATATCCTGCACAATCGGATTTCATCATACCTTGGTTTAACATTTAATCCATTGCAACCTTTTTTTTTGCCAAAACCATGTTTTATCCCTTTTCGCTGCAGAGAAATGAGCGTACTGTCCTGGTTCTATTTCTGCTGGCACCCCATGACTCCCAGAGACGCGATAGGATGTAGCAGAGCCGAGTTAGGAAGGGCATTCCTGTTGCTTCTAGGCATTGTGCATTATTTTAATCCATTTGTTGTTCTGCAAGATTAAGTTTACCAAACAATAATGTCAGGATATTTACAGATGAGATTTTCCTTATCTTTCCATTTAGCACAAGAGCCTTAGGGTACCTTCACACTTAGCGATGCAGCAGCGATCCGACCAGCGATCTGACCTGGTCAGGATCGCTGCTGCATCGCTACATGGTCGCTGGTGAGCTGTCAAACAGGCAGATCTCACCAGCGACCAGTGAACAGCCCCCAGCCAGCAGCGACGTGCAAGCGACGCTGCGCTTGCACGGAGCCGCCGTCTGGAAGCTGCGGAGACTGGTAACTAAGGTAAACATCGGGTATGGTTACCCGATGTTTACATTAGTTACCAGTGTGAGCAGGGAGCAGGGAGCCGCGCACACTGACGCTGGCTCCTTGCTCTCCTAGCTACAGTACACATCGGGTTAATTAACCCGATGTGTAATGCAGCTACATGTGCAGAGAGCAGGGAGCCGCGCACACTGCTTAGCGCTGGCTCCTTGCTCTCCTAGCTGCTGTACACATCGGGTTAATTAACCCGATGTGTACAGCAGCTACATGTGCAGAGAGCCGGAGCCGGCAGCACAGGCAGCGTGAGAGCGGCAGAGGCTGGTAACTAAGGTAAATATCGGGTAACCACCTTGGTTACCCGATGTTTATCTTGGATACAGCTTACCTCAGCTGTCAGACGCCGGCTCCTGCTCCCTGCTCGCTTCATTTGTCGCTCTCTTGCTGTCACACACAGCGATCTGTGTGTCACAGCAGGAGAGCGGCTTTGAAGAAAACGAACCAGGGCTGTGTGTAACGAGCAGCGATCTCGCAGCAGGGGCCAGATCGCTGCTCAGTGTCACACACAGCGAGATCGCTAATGAGGTCACTGCTGCGTCACAAAAAGCGTGACTCAGCACCGATCTCGGCAGCGATCTCGCTGTGTGTGAAGCACCCCTTAGAAGAGCAGCGCAAAAAAACGGATGTACGGTAAGTAGCAACGTGAAAAAAAACACAACTGAATGAACCTGTAGTTGAACGTTATTTGGTTGGAAATTTCTTTGTAATTTGGCTCTACTCTAATTGAAGAATAACACCAAGAATTGATCATACGCTCTCTACGGTATATAATCCCATGTACACGTCATTTCATATCACTATGAAGGCATAAGTTAGATGTGGTATCACAGTGTGATCTAACAAGATTATATTAGTGATAATCTCGTGCAGTTTATTGCCGCGGCGTCCTCTCTTACTAGTTGTCAGTGCCATCGATTTGTGTAGTCCTTTGTGTAGTCACTTAAGTGAAAAGATTTCACAGTGCAGAAAATGAAACAAGTCGCAGAACACATTATTATGTTATTTATTATAGTCAAATGGCTGTTTATGATGGTAATATTATGTTATTTTCATGTGTTGTTTTTTTTTAATTTTTTTCATTTTGGGCCTGAAATTTATGTAGTGTGCTGTATGACAAAAAAGCAATATATTTTACTTTCCATTTTCAAAAGGTTTATTATATGATCAGTGAACAAATTATATTAATTCTCTATCTCCTTGGGCTTTTCCTTGCTTTGAATGTGCGGTTCATAACAGAGTAGATTTAAAGTATCACAGCAGCTGTTTTGCCAGTGGCATTTCTACTATGCCATTCAGATGCTATGTGATTCATTTGCTGGAGATTTTATATTGTGAGGTGCTGGTAAGAATTGTTGACTAGTAACTCAGCAATTAGCACAATCTGCTAAAAAAGACTTCACATAATGAAGACTTACTGCAAGGCAAGGACTTGTCATTGGAGGAAGAGCAAATCTATTTGAAATGTCTGTAAAGCGACCTTAGTTTAAATGTGCTTACATAATTTATTTATTTTTCTTCATGAAATCGGCACCAGTGTCACTATCTGAATGGCTCCACAGAGCACATGGAGCAGTGGCTTTAAGACTGCTCTCACACTACCTGTAATACCCAGTTTCCTCGAAAAAAAAAAAAAAAAAAAAACCTACCCCAAGAATAATCTCTAGTATTATTTTGGGGTTTTTTTTTGAAGCCTTAAAATATAAGCCTTATTCCAAAAATAAGCTCTAGTTGCGGTACCATAAGGAAGTGTCCAAGCACCTAAAAAAAGAGTACAGCAGGACTTTTCATCAAAGAAAGCAAACATCCCCAAAAGAGAACAGACACCACCGAAAGAAAGCGGTGGGAAGTACCAATAGTGGATGAGATCTCACAGACAGATTTGCGTCGTTGTAAGGTCCCTCGCCGTGCATTGCGCTGCAGCTATCACAAACAGATCGGGTACCAGTATCACTCCACGCAAGTGATACTGCTTCCAATCACCAGGGGGACCTGACAGCAACACACATTTATATGTGAGAGACGATTCACTTGTCAACTCTAATTGTTCGGGGTCTTGTAAGTGCGATTCTTTTAGGGGGTGTCTGCTTTCTTTTGAAGGTAAATGTAGCAGTACTTAGAGAATAATAAATGTAATCAGGCAATTTAATCCTTTTGTAAATATGGTATGTACCCACCACTATAGGACTGGTTCTGTACCATTAAGCCCCCGTCACATTTAGCGACTTACCAGCGATCCCTAAAACTATGGGACCTGATAAGGATCGGTGATTAGTCGCTGGGAGGTCGCAGGTGAGATGTCACACAGTTAGACCTTACCAACGACTCAGTAATGATACAGCTCGCAGTAGCGACCTGTATAACGATCTCTGCTGTCATTGGGACCCTGTCACACAGAGTCAAAAATAGCGATACGTCCTGCCCAGCAGGATATCGCCTTTGAAGAAAATGGTCCAGGACATTCAGCAATGACTAGTGATCTAACAGCAGGGGCCAGGTCGTTGCTGGATGTCACACATAACGAGATCGCTAGCGAGATCGCTGTTACGTCACGAAAACCGTGACTCAGCAGCGATGTCGCTAGCGATGTCGCTTAGGGAGATGTGGCCTTTAGAATAGCAGATCAGATAAGAAAATGTTCATCTGAGCCAGTAATAGGATTAACACAAAATGTTGATGTTCCAAAATGTGATGAAATGATTAGATTTGAATTTATGTTGTGTTTTTTTTGTTCAAGAATAAATGTGGATTGTTGTTCATGAGAAAATATAAGACATTCCCTGAAAATAAGCCCTAGCCCATCTTTCGGAACAAACCTAATAACAGAGAGAGATAGAGACGGGCTTTTCATACAGCGCCAATCACCACTGATGAAAGTTGTGAGATTAATGTCACTTTATTCCAGGTCTACGTGTTTCAGGAGTCTCTGCTCCCTTCCTCAGGACAAAAACAGGCACAAGGAACATCAAATCTCTTTTGATGTTCCTTGTGCCTGTTTTTGTCCTGAGGAAGGGAGCAGAGACTCCTGAAACGTGTAGACCTGGAATAAAGTGACATTAATCTCACAACTTTCATCAGTGGTCATTGGCGCGGTATGAAAAGCCCGTCTCTATCTCTCTCTGTTATCTGCCTGTGGGGTGCTGCTGCCGTTTGACATGGATT
This sequence comes from Anomaloglossus baeobatrachus, assembly GCF_048569485.1. Taxonomy (NCBI): domain Eukaryota; kingdom Metazoa; phylum Chordata; class Amphibia; order Anura; family Aromobatidae; genus Anomaloglossus; species Anomaloglossus baeobatrachus. The sequence continues at coordinate 480,919,266 of NC_134356.1, forward strand.
TCATGCACTTATAGGAGTCGTGACTTCCATAGCTCTTTTTGGTGAGTAGTTCCACTCTTATTTGACCCTATACATATTGCGGTAAGACCCTATTTTTGCGCTTTTTTTCCACAGTTCTCTGATGTTCGGAACAAACCTAATATAAGACACTATCTTATTTTGGGGGAAACTCGGTATACAGTTGTGGCCAAAATATTTAAGACTGACACAAATTTAGGTTTTCAGAGTTTGCTGCTTTATTGTTTTTGGATCTTAGTCCGATGTTTCTATGGTTACCGACGTACTATTTTGAGCATACCTTTTACATTTTTTGTTGATAAATTAAATTTATGCAAATATTAAATATTTACAGGGCTGATCCTTATTTTTCTAGAGTTCTGCAATCCTCCCCAGCATGCTGGATATCTGCTTCTGGGCCAAATCCTGACTAGTGGCAACCCAAAACAAATTATGTTCACTTAATGTATTTATTTTCTTTATAATTGCACATAAGTTCTAATACCTCTTTCAAAGGAGTCTGTCACCTCCGAAATATGTTTTAAATTTAGCCCAGCTCTTTGTATTGGACCTTGCAGTAGCAGGAGCCACACTTTTGGTCCGCTGGACGATTTTGGAGAAAATGCTCTTTATGTCCTTGTAAATATTAGATGCTCAGAGCACTGTGGATGGGGCTGCGTAGTATAGAGCCCACTTACCATATCAGTTTTGCTGGATAGTTCCACCCCCACTATATTTATTGACAGTGGCCATACTAGTGCTCAGGACGATATGATCTAACCAATGGTGCACTCAGCACCTCATTTGCAACTAATCATCCAGCTTCTGTTTGTGTAAGGTCCCTACAACAACCCTTGCCAGACTCCATTTAAATTTCCAGCATCACATTACCTACTGTATGTTAACGCCGTCACTCTCTATGACAGATACAGTCATGGCCAAAAGTGTTGGCACCCTTGAAATTGTTCCAGGAAATTAACTATTTCTCCCAAAAAATTATTGTAATTACACGTGTATTTCGTTATTCACATGTTTATTTCCTTTTGTGTGTGTATATGAACAAAGCACAAATATATATATATATATATATATATATATATATATATATATATATATATATATATATATATAATGAAAAAAAAAAACAAAACTGAAAAAAGCAGATTGGACATCATTTTATTCAAAACCCGAAAAATGGTCCGGACAAAATTGTTAGTATGTGTCCACAATTGTGGTTAAACAACTTTGTTTACAAAATGTGATGCTCATTCAAACTCGCCTGTGGCAAGTAGCAGGTGTGGGCAATATGAAAATCACACCTGAAACCAAATAAAAAGGGGAGATGTTGACTCAATCTTTGTATTATGTGTCTGTGCCAGATTAAGCATGGAAAAAAGAAAGCGGAAAAGAGAGCAGCTGTCTGAGTACTTGAGAACCAAAATTGTTGAAGAATATTAACATTCTCAAGTTTATAAGTCCATCTCGTCTGAACCCCGAGCTTGGACTTTACGGTTATGGGATGGGGCGGGGGACGTAAAATAAAGAATATAGTTAATAATAAACATTGTCATTATAGTTACCGGTCCCACGATGCATCCTGCAGACGCGCTCAGCCGCTGTCTCCGGGTCGCTTCTGCTTCCGGGTCAGATCATTAACTTCCAGTGGTATTCACTGCACTGCTGGTCACTCGGCAGTCTTTGGCTTTTATCGGCCGTGTTCGTGGTGACGTCAGGGTTAACCCGAGTCCATGGCGAGGCCATGGACTCGATTGAACTTTGACTATCACGGTCAGCCTGCTTCTCGCTCTGTAGAGAGGCTTGTCTGTACAGTGCAATGAAGCAGAGCTGATATTGCTCTCCCTGTGGACTACATTGGACTAAGTATTTTTTCATAATAAAGATGGAGTCTCTAAATGTTTCTTTTGTTTTATTTCTAATAAAAAAAAAAAATTCTATGTGTTGTGGGGTTTTTTTTTACGGTCTACTAGAAATTCATGGTGGCCTTGTATAATTTGGCATGACACCATGAATTTTGGGCTTAGTACCAGCTGAGAATACAAAGCTGGTATTAACCCCTTTATTACCCAGCGTGCCACCGCCATCAGGGCGTCATGAATTTCTAGTAAACAGTAACAAAAAAAAAAAACATTTAGAGACTCCATCTTTATCATAAAAAAAATTCTTAGTCCGACGTAGTCCACAGGGAAAGCAATTTCAGCTCTTCTTCATCGCTTTGTACAGACAAGTGTCTATACAGAGCGAGGAGCAGGCTGAGGGTACGGTTCCAATTGCGTATTTATCACACGAGTGTCGCATTGTATCACTCGGCATGGCCGCACACTCTCCTGACAGGAGCGGGTCTGCTGCAGGTATTTCCATGCAGCTGCACGCTCGTGTCCGGAGAGCGTCAGGCCATACCGGGTGATACCGATGTTAGACTCGCAGGCTTAATATGCAAGTGGAACCGTACCCTCAGCTTGCTTATCGCTCTGTATAGACGCTTGTCTGTACAGAGCAAGAAGCAGTCTGACAGTGGCAATCAAAGTTCAATCAAATCCATGCCGAAAACTACCGAGTGACGAGCAGTGCAGTGAATACCGCCAGAAATTAATGATCGGACTCAGAAGCAGAAGCGACTGGGAGACAGCGGCTGAGCGGGTCTGCAGGACACGTCGCAGCACCGGTAAGGTAAACATAATATTTTTTACTAATGTCCTTATTTTACAGCCCCTGGACCCGAATGGTAACATGGGTTTCCCAGGAAAACTCGTGTTCAGTACCATGTGCACGAACAATATGTGTTCAGTACGGATCCCGAACTTTACAGTTCGGGTTTGCCCATCACTATTGATACCCTTTGTCCGCAGTGCGCAACTTAATCAAAAAGTTTGTAACCCATGGCAATGTAGCTAATCTCACTGGACATGGACGACAAAGAAGAATTGATGAATGGTTGCAATGTAGTATTGTCCGGATGCTGGATACAACGCTCCAATCAAGTTGCAAAGAAATTCAAGCTGTCCTACAGGCTCAGTGTGCATCAGTGTCAGCTCAATGTATTCATCAACATTTGAATGAAATGAAACGCTATGGCAGGAGACCTAGGAGGACCCCACTGCTGACATATACATAAAAACACTAGACTACAGTTTGCAAAAATGTACGTGTGGAAGCCAACATCCTTCTGGGAAAATGTCTTGTGGACATATGAGAGCAAGATAGAGACCAAGATGAGACCAAGATAGAAGATATTTTTTGGTAAAGCACATCATTCTACTATTTACCGAAAATGGAATGAGGCCTACAAAGAAAATAACGCAATACCTACAGTCAAATATGGTGGAGAATCAAATATGCTTTGGGGTTGTTTTGCTCCCTCTGGCATTGGGTTTGCGTACTAGGTCTCTAACAGGACAATGACCTCAACCATACTTCAAGAAGCACTCAGAAATGGATGGAAACAAAGCACTGGTGAGTTCTGAAATAGCCAGCAATAAGTCCACATCTAAATCCTATTGAAGACCTGTGAAAGATCTTAATATTGCTTTTAGGAGACGGAACCAATCAAATATGAGAGACCTGGAGCAGTTTGCAAGAGAAGAGTGGTCCAAAATTCCAGTGGAGACGAGTAAGAAGCTTGTTGATGGTTATAGGAAGTGATTGATTGCAGTTATTTATTCCAAAGAGTGTGCAACCAAATATTGTTGAGGTTGCCAACAATTTTGTCCAACCCATTTTTGGCGTTTCATGTGAAATTTATGTCCAATTTGCCTTTTTTTTTTTTTTTCTGATTTTTTTTTTTTGTGTGTTATTTCAATATACACAAAGGAAATAAACGTGTTTAACAAAATGTGTAATTGCTATAATTTTATGGGACAAATACTTCATCTTCTGGAACAATTTCAAGGGTGCCAATACTTTTGGCCATGACAATATATACATCATGGAGTGTGTCAGGGACTTTAGATCGGGGTGAGAAGCACAGCTTGCCCCAAACCAGGCAGAAGCCACTATATTAAATAACTGATATCTGCCTCTAGCAGCATCGATTGATGTGCATGCACATAATCAATGTTATCCTCTTAAATACGCTGTCAATCTCCGCAATCCGGTTGTTCAGGCGCCCATCAGAATCTCGCAGCAATGTGTTTGCAGGTTGCTGATTGGTTGCTACGAGAGGTGGGGGCAAGCTAAAGGTACCGATTCCTGTAATGTGATCTTCTCCTTGAGGTCAAGCCTGTAATATATATATATATATATATATATATATATATATATATATATATATATATCAGCTCATCCTTGTTGATATATATATATCAGCTCATCCTAGTTGATACATACAGTCATATGAAAACGTTTGGGCACCCCTATTATTAATGTTAACCTTTTTTCTTTATAACAATTTGGGTTTTTGCAACAGCTATTTCAGTTTCATATATCTAATAACTGATGGACTCAGTAATATTTCTGGATTGAAATGAGGTTTATTGTACTAACAGAAAATGTGCAATCCGCATTTAAACAAAATTTGACAGGTGCAAAAGTATGGGCACCCTTATCAATTTCTTGATTTGAACACTCCTAACTACTTTTTACTGACTTACTAAACCACTAAATTGGTTTTGTAACCTCATTGAGCTTTGAATTTCATAGGCAGGTGTATCCAATCATGAGAAAAGGTATTTAAGGTGGCCACTTGCAAGTTGTTCTCCTATTTGAATCTCCTATGAAGAGTGGCATCATGGGCTCCTCAAAACAACTCTCAAATGATCTGAAAACAAAGATTATTCAACATAGTTGTTCAGGGAAAGGATACAAAAAGTTGTCTCAGAGATTTAAACTGTCAGTTTCCATTGTGAGGAACATAGTAAGGAAATGGAAGAACACAGGTACAGTTCTTGTTAAGCCCTGAAGTGGCAGGCCAAGAAAAATATCAGAAAGGCAGAGAAGAAGAATGGTGAGAACAGTCAAGGACAATCCACAGACCACCTCCAAAGACCTGCAGCGTCATCTTGCTGTAGATGGTGTCAATGTGCATCGGTCAACAATACAGCGCACGTTGCACAAGGAGAAGCTGTATGGGAGAGTGATGTGAAAGAAGCTGTTTCTGCAAGCACGCCACAAACAGAGTCGCCTGAGGTATGCAAAAGCACATTTGGACAAGTCAGTTACATTTTGGAAGAAGGTCCCGTGGACTGATGAAACAAAGATTGAGTTGTTTGGTCATACAAAAAGGCGTTATGCATGGAGGCAAAAAAACACGGCATTCCAAGAAAAGCACTTGCTACCCACAGTAAAATTTGGTGGAGGTTCCATCATGCTTTGGGGCTGTGTGGCCAATGCCAGCACCGGGAATCTTGTTAAAGTTGAGGGTCGCATGGATTCAACTCAGTATCCGCAGATTCTTGACAATAATGTGAAAGAATCAGTGACGAAGTTGAAGTTACGCAGGGAATGGATATTTCAGCAAGACAATGATCCAAAACACCGCTCCAAATCTACTCAGGCATTCATGCAGAGGAACAATTACAATGTTCTGGAATGGCCATCCCAGTCCCCAGACCTGAATATCATTGAAAATCTGTGGAATGATTTGAAGCGTGCTGTCCATGCTCGGCGACCATCAAACTTAACTGAACTGGAATTGTTTTGTAAACAGGAATGGTCAAATATACCTTCATCCAGGATCCAGGAACTCATTAAAAGCTACAGAAAGCGACTAGAGGCTGTTATTTTTGCAAAAGGACGATCTACAAAATATTAATGTCACTTTTATGTTGAGGTGCCCATACTTTTGCACCGGTCAAATTTTGTTTAAATGCGGATTGCACATTTTCTGTTAGTACAATAAACCTAATAATATTACTTAGTCCATCAGTTATTAAATATATGACACTGAAATAGCTGTTGCAAAAACCCAAATTGTTATAAAGAAAAAAGGTTAACATTAATAGGGGTGCCCAAACGTTTTCATATGACTGTATATCAGCTCATCGTTGTTGAGATCAGATTATTTGTTTTTGCCTGTTGTCCTGATGAAGGGGGCTGCAACCCCTGAAAAGCATTGACCTGTGCATAAAAGAATAAAGACATAAAATAACATTACATTCCGGTGTGGTGATAGCGCGGCTGAATACCCGGTTCCTCCTCTGAATCTACTCTACTCGGGGCTGCAGCTGTTCGCCTGTATATTTTGCTGATATAGGAGTTGTGACTAGCACAACCACTCTAGGTGAGTTTCTCACTATTATCTACCTAATTGTTATATTGGTAAGACCCTATTGCGTTTCTCCTCCACAGCTCTTAACCTCCTGAGGTCAAGGCTGTAGCAGAGCACCTTAGACGACTGTGATTTTCACTATATTCAGCAATACTGCCAACATGCACTTGCACATTCAAGTTCCGTAAGGAAATAAACAGTAAAAAGTAGAAAAAAAAGTTTTTAAGTATATAAAAAAAAAAAAAAGATTCACGTCACCCTCCGTTTTTGCTCAGTTAACAATAAAGAACTGTAAAAAATCTTAACATTTTTGCTATCTTTGCATCCATAAAAGTCTGATCTATCAAACTATAAAGTTATTTAATTATGGTAATTAAATCATTATGGTAAATGCCACAAAAAAAGAAAATTGCCTGCTAAGGGGGGGATCACACAACACTTAAAATTATACAGTCGGCATAATGAAAATGGTAGCTAAAGGACAACTTCGTCATGGCGAATGCGACATATTTGCCATGACTAAGAGCACAATGTTGGCTTGAAATGCGTAGACTAAAGTCTACAAATATTTATGTCTGCTTAACTTCTTACTCAAGTCAAGTTTTAAACTACTCTTTGTGGATTCTGGGTTTTCCTCCCTTACATTATGGTGAACTACTGTACTGCAAAGGGCCCATATATTGGTCTTGAACAAAGGACGTTTTCTATACATGTCTGAAACTGCTGAAGGAAATTATACTAGTGGTGTGTATTTTTTATTTCGTAACTATACAGTGAACCATGCATTCGAACAAAATAATGAGTTATGCCATGCAAAAAAGTTATGCTTGTGGTACATGAGAAGACTGAAATATGTTCACATGGCCTACAGATAACGCAGGAACAAGTCCTATCCGAGGCCTCACATCACAAGTTTCAAGACTTAAAAGTCCTGGGGCCTCATAATACAGGCCACTTTCAGAGGATTTAAAGGGGTGGTTCAACCATTTTCTTTACTGGTCACATTTTTATTACGTTGAGAAATAAGGTTTCTCTCAAGTACGTTGTGTTGCCAATAGTGCCTGTGAGCGGCGCTAGTGAGGTCCGCTCACCCCCTTCACGTGACCCCCAAGGTCTGTGACCTCTGATGTCCGGTGATGTCACGTGAACTGAGGCAGGCCGCAGTCTTCCTGAGTGACTGGGCTGTGGGCGGTGTTTCACCGCTCAGCACAACCCAGCATCGCTCCTGCTTGCAGAGCTCTGCAGCAAAGGAGAGAGCAGGGAGATGTTGGGCTGTGACAAGTGGTGAAATGCTGCTCACAGCCCAGTCACTCAGGAAGACTGCAGCCTGCCTCAGTTGACGTGAAATCATCGGACATCAGAAGTCCTGGAGCTTGGGGGTCGCACAAAGGCGGTCAGTTAACCACTTCTTTAAGTAATCACAGCTGTTGTGGCAGCACAAGGGCGTCCAAAACAATATTAGATGTGGTTTTAATGCTTTGGCTGATAAGTGCATTTGGTAATTTGGTATACTATGAAAGGAAAATAAAAAAAAGAACACCTTCCAGTTAGTTTTAGCTGCAATATATCTGCTAGTTTCTTAATACAGTGTAGTTAGGATGTCCGATATTTGTTTTAGTATCATGATATCATTAGCATAGTTATTGATAGTCTAATGTGTCTTTCAGTTTATAATGTATTCTCCCTGTTACTGCTGTAATCAACATATTAGTAAAACCATGCTCTGGTACGATTTATTGTGTGCAGTGCAGTTCATTGATGTATTGACTTAGTTCACTACCTTTGTTCGCTCTGGGAATAGTGCCATTAGTGTATGGTGTTAAAAGACACGTCTTGTCCTGTGACACAGCAGAGACCATTAATTGGACAAATGGCCTGGGTAGGGGCAAAGTATGAAAACTACATAGTCCCTAAAGTGCATTCGTGCTGTAAAGAGCCTTAACATGGCATATTTGTAGAGCCTTTGTGATTAATTGTAAGGCATTTCTGCGATTCCCCATATGGAAGGACTGTAAACAGACGTTTAATTTGTATGCTTAAGGGAGCTGTGGAATTCATCGCTTAAATGGAAGACTACAAGACAACTCCGCTCTAGTTTCTAACATATAAATTTGTTGTCACACCCAGTTTATAGTCTATTAAATTTACACAAACAGTTTTTTAGACCTGACTTGAATGTTTCCAACTAGACTAAATATTTGTACCATTGTAAAGAACACAATTTGCGAACCAACATTTCTTACCACAATGATCTTTTCAGCATACAAATCCAGATAGCAATAGTGAAAATACCGTACTTTGTCTACATTAGCTATCACCACTCTTAATCTGATAATGGAGGTTGCATGTTCTTCAATGTTTGGATGTGTCTCCTCTTAGTGTGTGTATATGTCTGCAATGAGGTAGATTGTAAATCTAGTTGGGGACAAAGACTTGTGAACGGTGACAAACTTTACATTGCATTCGAATATGGTGGCCCCAGGGCCGGATTATAGGCGGGGCAGGCGGGGCTCCAGCCCAGGGGCCCCCACCAAAAGAGCTTCTAAGGGGGCCCCCACCACCAGGGCCATACTTGTCAGCATTTTTTTTTTCTTCACACTCTCTCCCCCTCCGTAAAGACAGTCTAATAAATCAGCTGTGTTTTCGTAGGAGGGGTGGGGAGTGGGGGGGGGAGTAGGGCGGTGCACCGGCATTTATTTGTATCTGCGTCTTTAAGACGCAAAAACAAACTGCGGGCACAGGACGCTGAATGACCCCGGAAGTACCAGTGCTTGCGGGGTCAGAGGTGTGCCAATGAGCTTCCTATGTGCTGCGGCCGTCATGGGCGTACCCAGCGAGGGGCGGGGGACACCTGCAGGCCCGACACACTAGCTGCAGCAGGAGCAGGAGGCAGCGCTGTGCTGTGCCGGCTCTGCTGTGTGTCCGGCATGCACACAATGCAGAGGAGCGCAGCGGAGCCGGTGCTCGCAGCTTCCTCCTTCTTCCTATTCAAATGTATTTGCGTCTTTCAGACGTAAATACATTTGAACAGCGCGCCGGGACTGGGCCCCGCCCCCGACGTGCAGCAACGTGATGAGATCAGCACCTTGCTGACGTCATCACAGTGCTGCGGGCGCCGGCACACGGGACATCAGATGGTAAGCGCTCCATGAAGGAGCCGAAGAGACAGGTTTAATTAATGATGATGAGTGGGGAGGGGCTGAGGACACAGAATGGGGAACATCTGTGAAGGAAGTGGAACACAGCTTTGTGGCAGGCAGAGGAGGAGTACTGTATTCCGAGGGGGGAGGGGGGAGGCAGGAGTGTGTAGGGATGGGGCAGTGTGATTTGTGTGTGTAGGGGGTGATGAGGGTTGCATTGTATTGTGTGTGGGGGGAGGGGTAATGGGGGGGTGCATTGTGTGTGTGTGTGTGTAGAGGTGATGGCGGGTGCATTGTGTGTGTGTGTGTTTGTAGGGGGTGATGGGTGCATTGTGTGTGGGGGCAGTGATGGGGGGTGCATTGTGTGTGTGTGTGTAGGGGGTGATGGGGGGTGCATTTTGTGTGTGTGTGTGTAGGGGTAAAGGGGGGTGCATTGTGTGTGTGTAGGGGGTGATGGGGGGTGCATTGTGTGTGTGTGTAGGCGGTAAAGGGGGGTGCATTGTGTGTGTGTGTGTGGGGGGGGTGATGGGTGGGTGCATTGTGTGTGTCAGAGCTGTGTGTGTGTGTCAGAGCTGTGTGTGTGTGTCAGAGCTCTGTGTGTGTGTCAGAGCTGTGTGTGTGTGTCAGAGCTGTGTGTGTGTGTCAGAGCTGTGTGTGTCAGAGCTGTGTGTGTGTGTGTCAGAGCTGTGTGTGTGTGTGTCAGAGCTGTGTGTGTGTCAGAGCTGTGTGTGTGTGTCAGAGCTGTGTGTGTGTGTGTGTGTCAGAGCTGTGTGTGTGTCAGAGCTGTGTGTGTGTCAGAGCTGTGTGTGTGTGTATGTATGTGTGTGTGTGTGTGTGTCAGAGCTGTATGTGTGTCAGAGATGTGTGTGTGTCAGAGACGTGTGTGTGTCAGAGCTGTGTGTGTGTGTCAGAGCTGTGTGTGTATGTGTGTCAGAGATGTGTGTGTGTCAGAGACGTGTGTGTGTCAGAGCTGTGTATGTGTGTCAGAGCTGTGTGTGTGTGTCAGAGCTGTGTGTGTGTCAGAGCTGTGTGTGTGTGTGTGTCAGAGCTGTGTGTGTGTGTCAGAGCTGTGTGTGTGTGTCAGAGCTGTGTGTGTATGTGTGTCAGAGATGTATGTGTGTCAGAGATGTGTGTGTGTCAGAGACGTGTGTGTGTCAGAGACGTGTGTGTGTCAGAGCTGTGTGTGTCAGAGCTGTGTGTGTGTCAGAGCTGTGTGTGTGTATGTGTGTGTGTGTGTGTGTGTGTCAGAGCTGTGTGTCAGAGATGTGTGTGTGTCAGAGATGTGTGTGTGTCAGAGATGTGTGTGTGTCAGAGCTGTGTGTGTGTCAGAGCTGTGTGTGTGTGTGTGTCAGAGATGTGTGTGTCAGAGACGTGTGTGTGTCAGAGCTGTGTGTGTGTGTCAGAGCTGTGTGTGTGTGTGTGTCAGAGCTGTGTGTGTGTGTCAGAGCTGTGTGTGTGTGTCAGAGCTGTGTGTGTGTATGTATGTGTGTGTGTGTGTGTCAGAGCTGTATGTGTGTCAGAGATGTGTGTGTGTCAGAGACGTGTGTGTGTCAGAGCTGTGTGTGTGTGTCAGAGCTGTGTGTGTGTATGTGTGTCAGAGATGTGTGTGTGTCAGAGATGTGTATGTGTGTCAGAGCTGTGTGTGTCAGAGCTGTGTGTGTGTCAGAGCTGTGTGTGTGTCAGAGCTGTGTGTGTGTGTGTGTCAGAGCTGTGTGTGTGTGTCAGAGCTGTGTGTGTGTGTCAGAGCTGTGTGTGTGTGTCAGAGCTGTGTGTGTATGTGTGTCAGAGATGTATGTGTGTCAGAGATGTGTGTGTGTCAGAGACGTGTGTGTGTCAGAGACGTGTGTGTGTCAGAGACGTGTGTGTGTCAGAGCTGTGTGTGTGTGTCAGAGCTGTGTGTGTGTGTCAGAGCTGTGTGTGTGTGTCAGAGCTGTGTGTGTGTGTGTGTCAGAGCTGTGTGTGTAAGAATCAGTCTGTGCAGCACCCCAGAACTATATGGGTCCCCCAGAGCGCTATGTCACCTATCCCAGTAATGAGTACACCACCAGAGCTGTTTGCCACTCCAGTAACGTCTATGCCCCCTGCCCCTCCTGTAATGTATATATTGTAGCCCCAGCCCCTCCTGTGATGTATATACAGCAGTGCTGTCAGTGTGCAGTCATGTCTGTTAGTGACAGCCATCGTGAAACACAGCCACATGTCCTAAAGGAGCTAGACGGAAACAAGCGGGAGAGGTGAGTGAGGCTGCTGGCGATTTCCCCATATTAATACCTATAAAGGCTCATGCGCACGTAACTGCTGAATATTCTGCAGCGATTTGACAGCACATGTGCGCGGCAAATCACTGCAGAAACACTGCATAATGGATGCAGTTTTTCTTTACAAAAAAATGCCGATTTCATGCGCTCTGGCTGCTGCCCCCACCATAGACAGAGCGGGAGCTGCATCCATAGCACACGGAATAATTGACATGCTCATTTTATGAACTCACAGATTTGGGTCAACATTTTAGCACCCAAATCGCTGCGTTCATAAAAGCAACGTGCGCACGTGGCATGCACAATCTACATAGATTGTGCAGGGGACGCAGGACGCATGCATTTACACTGTAGTGCTATACGCAGCATAAATGCATGGAATTACGCAACGTGTGCACGAGCCCTAATGCGTCTGTGTCTGCATGTATGTCAGTGTATATGACTGTGCATATATTTGTCTGTTTATGTGTATTTTTCTGAATTTGTCTTCAAATATGTATATATACATATGCCTGTATGTGTGTGTGCGTGTCTGTGTGTGGATGGGGTCCACTGAGACTCTTTCACCCGGAGGCCACAAAAACCTGGAGCCGGCCCGGGCTGCCTTAACATTGGGATCAATAAAAAGTATGTGAGTAAGGCTCTGTACGCACGTTGCGTATTTGCATGCAGTTACGCTGCGATCTGCACCGCAGCGTAACTGCATGCGTCCTGCGTCCCCAGCATAATCTATGAAGATTATGCAGCAGCCGTGTGCACGTGGTGTATTAGAGTGTAGCGATTCGGCTGCTGCCTGAAGCGCTGCGCTCTAAGAAGTGACGTGTCACTTTTTTCATGTGCTTTGGATGCAGCCCCTGCTCTGTCTATGGGAGGGGCTGCACTCAGAGTGCATGAAATTGGCTTTTCATTACGGACTCTTTCTGTAGCGATTTGAAGTGCATGTGTGCTGTTCAAATTGCTGCAGAAATTTCTGCAGAGACAAACGCAACGTGCGCACATAGCCTAACTCTACTTTCTGTGTATAAGTGACGGATGTGAGTGATCCTGGACTGTGTCTGTATTGTAGTACTGTAAATCTGAATGTGGCAGAACAGGATAAGATAAATGTTCATTGGATTTATATCTAAATGCTACGGTTCGCGCTCTACTGTTATGGCTAAAAATGTTAACGTTACGGGGCCCCCACCAGATTTTCTGCCCAGGGGCCAGCACCAACCTTAATCCGGCCCTGGGTGGCCCTATTGAAGCAATGGACCATATGCAATAAAAAGAAAAGGGAGAGAAGAGCTCCTGTGTGAATCTGCCGTGAAATGAATAAACATATAGCACAACTCTGGTGATCATATGTGATCGTCAACCTGCAGACTGGATACAGCTACCACCAGGTGGTGGAGATGTACAGCACGGTTGGCAGCAGCCAAGACGATCCAGGTGCAGTGTTTGCCTGGATACAGAGGGAATTCACATGCTGCGCTCCAGATGCAGCTGCCATCAGGCAACAAGACGTCTGGGCATAATCACCTCCAGGGGAGATGGGAGGATCACACCCATTGACCGTCCGGGAGCAGGGGGAATGACATACTGCTACAGGACAACAGAGGTGTACTCGTGGCGATCACCCAGCATGAATGGGGATCCACACACTCCACTGGCATGTGATGCAGGACCGGTAGGAGATGGAAAACAATCCAATGGATCCGCTGCCGCACTCACAGCCACCCCGCTACAACTTGCAGAGGGGCAGAGGATTTCAATAGAGGTAACAAATGGCTAGATGGAGGTGCTGCGGACCAGAAGTGTAGAAAAAATAGGTAGGATTTATTAATATTAAAAAGAATACAAGGCACTACACATTTCTGGGACCATTATTCAAACATGCTGAAGCACCTGAGGAAGGGGACATGTTTGTATATTGGTCCCAGAAACACGTAGTGCTTTGTAATTAATCTTTTTATTACTAAATCCTGCCTATTTTTTTTTTACACCTCTGGTCCGCAGCGCCTCCATCTAGCCCTTTTTTACCTCTATTGAAGCAATGGGAAATATTTCTGAAATAAAAGCTAATCTGATTTCATTATACACAAAGCTCTCCACAGTTCTGCACTGCCCTATATCTCCTCCCTCATCTCTGTCTATCACCCTACCCGCGCTTTCCGTTCTGCTAATGACCTAAGAATAACATCAACTATAATCTAAACCTCACACCTCCTTCTCCAAACTTCTCTCGTGCTGCGCCAATTTTCTGGAATGCTTTACTCCGGGCAATCTGGTTAATACCTAGCCCCCACATTGTTAAGCATGCTTTAAAACAGATCTCTTTAGACAAACCTCTCAACTCACTAACCTAACTCTTCCCTGTTACTTCTAAATGTTCCTCAGAATTTGCTACCTCCTATTAATCTGTGTCCACACCATGCACCTAATAGCACTTTAGACAAATACTGGCTAATTACCTGATCATACAGTCTGGTTGAAAACCCCTATTTATTATAATGATGTCTGGAACATACAGGAAGAGCACTTTCTACCTATTGTGTCCTGTGATGCCCCGGCCTATCAGGTTGCCACAGGGTATTGGGCAATCTGCCCTTCTGCACCGTATCCACATCCTCCTTGGTTACGGAGCCCTGGCCTTTGGTGTTGCTAAGAACAGAGCCAGTCAAAACCCTAGGAACACTCTGCACCACACCCACCAGACACACCATTCGGGGGCCTGAAGGGAATAGGGCTGCCCACTTGGGGGGTTGGTAGGGAAGAGTCAGAGGTGTTAGGAGCAGTGAAGAGTGAGGAGTGGAGTGGTGACTCTCGAAGTGAAAGATCACAGGTTTGGGAGCAGGGCTCCTTGAGACTACTAGGTGGCAGACGTTGGTCTGGGTCTGGTAGGAGCTGGAACCCCGGTTGCAGGGGATCATGTCAAGGGGCACGGATCTGCCAAGGAGGGCAGCTGGCGGCCTTGAACCATCTCTGGGCAGGGGTTAGGGCACGACGGGGTACGCGTACCCTAGGCCAGGAAGTATCTTCATGCGTCCTGGTAATTTACCAGACGAGGGTGAAGTTTTCAAGATTTATCCTCCACCCACTCCAAAATCGGGGTACTAGCGCAACAAGGGGATAGGACTTTCCAAATACATAGTCCAGAAAATCCCAAGCGTGAACCCTGAGAGCAAGCTCACTCCGTTAGCCATGTGGGTGAGCGGGACCCGACTAGTTCCACACTACAGGGTCCAAATAGTGAAGAAGGTGCCACGGAAAAGGTCACAGGCTAACAAGCAACACCGAGGGTCACGGATCCACGCGTGCTCCCTCCCTGCTGCAGCGGTGCTCAGAATTCTGGTTTACAAGTTGTCGGTGTCAGTATCCTTGGGCTGAGTGAGTACGCAGAGACCCTTTCCTTCCCAACGGCACCCCTCTACTACCATCACCGGGCCCCAGGGCAACCCCCCTACCCACGGAGGGGTTAAACACCTTGCTGCCATACCACCGCCACCGGGCGCTCCCAACAGCAGCGGTGGTACTCCATCTTACCACGCACCGTGGGTGGCGTCACGAACTGTCCATACCATCCCCTGTACATAATCTCCTTTATTTGAGTGGCCGCACGACCCCCTGGGTCTGGAGACCCCTCGAGCCACTCCGGATCCGGATCCGAGCAGCCCAGCTGCAGACGCGGGGGCGGCACATGTTGTCCCCCATTTTTTCTTATAGATTGTAAGCTTGAGAGCAGGGATTTCACTCCTCCTGTAACCAATGAAATTTGTATTACTTTGTAATGTTTTATTGTCTCCGCTTAATTGTAAAGTGCTGCTGAATATGTTGGCGCTATATAAATAAATTTAGTATTAATTATTATTTTGACTGAAAGAGAAAATACCAGTTGACACAGAAATAGGCATGCCTTGTTGCTAGATGATGTACAAAGAATCTACTGACAAAAAAACAATCCAAAATTAATGACTACGGACCGTAACACTACATCCTAAGGCATATAGGTGTAATCACTTGTGGCTGCTGCGGGTAGCCGGTGGCGATCCACGCACATATCAGCTGATTAGAGCAGCTGACATGTCTCCTCACAGGCATGTGTGGATCCACGTGTAACCCCTTAAAACGCTCTGTCAAAATGTGACAGGCCAATTTAAATGCGCATCGCTGTAAATCTTTACTCACCCAGCTCCATCGGAGGTGCCATGACATGACCACTGTGAGCCGATAGTTGCCATGGTAGCACAGGGTCATGTGATGACTCCTGTAGCTCACATAACTAACTTCCTGTGTCACCCGGCCGAGTGCTGCCTGTAACAAGAGGTGAGTATTTGTAGTGATCAACAGAAATGAATGAGCAATCAGACTACTGATCCTTATAGTTCCCTAGGGGGACTAGTAAAATAAAACAAAAGTTTTTAAAAAAAAAAACCCTTAAAGTTCAATTCACCTCCCCATTCGCCCCATTGAAAATTAAAGTGTTAAAAAAATATACACATTTGGTATCGCCGCGTTCAGAAATGCCTGATTTATCAAAACATGAAAATCAATTAATCTGATCAGTAAACAGCGTAGAGGCAAAAAAATTACAATTTTTGGTCACCGCAAATTTTGCACAAAATGTAATAACAGGCGATGAAAATGTAGTATCTGTGCAAAAGTGGTACCATTAAAAACATCAGCTTGAGACACGAAAAATAAGTCATCACTCAGATATAGATCCAGAAAATTGAGAACGCTACGGGTCACGGAAAATGGCGCAAAAAGTGCGCCCCTTTTTTTGGACAAAGTTCTGAATTTTCTTTAACCCCTTAGATAAAAGTAAACCTATACATGTTTGGTGTCTACAAACTCGTACCGACCTGAGCCATCACACCGACACATCAATTTTACCATATAGGGAACACTGAATAAAATATCCTAAAAACTTGCAATCACACTTTTTTTTTTGCAATTTTTCCGCACTTGGAATTTTTTTTTGCCGTTTTCCAGTACACTATATGGTAAAACCTATGGTTTCATTTAAAAGTACAACTCATATGGCAAGATTGATGGAATAATAAAAATGTTACGGCTCTCAGAAGAAGGGGAGCAAAAAAAAATAATGGAAAATCGGCCTGGGTGAAGGGGTTAAGAAACCTAGTAGACACCAGTGAAGGGGACATGAACAAACTGCACCACGACTGAGGCTTACCCTGGAGGGTTGTGACTAAGTGACTACCTCGTCTTCACTAGAGCCTTTAATGGTAAGGATAAGCTTGGCCACCTGTAGTCTCCAGGTACCACTTCAAGGTCAGTCCCTGGGTCTGCAGCAGCTGATTTTGGAGTCAGAGACACTTGTGTGAGGTACAGGAGGGCGAAGGCAAAAGACGTGGTTAGACTATTCGAGGTCAGGGTAGGGAGCACAGGAACAATATAAGTAGTCAAGATCAGAACCAGAGAGGTCAGGATAAACGAGTAGACATGCCAGGTGAGAAAACAAATGAGACAATACTAGAAAAATTGTCTCTCCAGTAAAGGAGACAAACTCTAGCACAGCGCCACCTATTGGAAGTAGCGATCCTAAAAGTCACAAGTGGATTTTTGACAATCCTTTGCAATATGACTCAGGATATATAAGCCAGATCAGAATCCCAATTTGCAGACACGGTGTTTCGGGGTGCTTGCCCCTCGTCAGTGCAAAGTATGGGGGTGTCTGATCTGGCTCATGAGAAAGCTATGTGGGGACCACGGGGGAACACTATTCTCCTTAAGGAGACTTTGCAAGCCAGTCTGGCTGCCAGGTAAGGGGACTTATAGCTGCAATGCCCCTAAAATTCCACGGGGGAACACTATTCTCCTTAAGGAGACTTTGCAAGCCAGTCTGGCTGCCAGGTAAGGGGACTTATAGCTGCAATGCCCCTCTGGGAAATATTCAAATTGTCTCTCCAGTAAAGGAGACAAACTCTAGCACAGCGCCACCTATTGGAAGTAGCGATCCTAAAAGTCACAAGTGGATTTTTGACAATCCTTTGCAATATGACTCAGGATATATAAGCCAGATCAGAATCCCAATTTGCAGACACGGTGTTTCGGGGTGCTTGCCCCTCGTCAGTGCAAAGTATGGGGGTGTCTGATCTGGCTCATGAGAAAGCTATGTGGGGACCACGGGGGAACACTATTCTCCTTAAGGAGACTTTGCAAGCCAGTCTGGCTGCCAGGTAAGGGGACTTATAGCTGCAATGCCCCTAAAATTCCACGGGGGAACACTATTCTCCTTAAGGAGACTTTGCAAGCCAGTCTGGCTGCCAGGTAAGGGGACTTATAGCTGCAATGCCCCTCTGGGAAATATTCAAATTGTCTCTCCAGTAAAGGAGACAAACTCTAGCACAGCGCCACCTATTGGAAGTAGCGATCCTAAAAGTCACAAGTGGATTTTTGACAATCCTTTGCAATATGACTCAGGATATATAAGCCAGATCAGAATCCCAATTTGCAGACACGGTGTTTCGGGGTGCTTGCCCCTCGTCAGTGCAAAGTATGGGGGTGTCTGATCTGGCTCATGAGAAAGCTATGTGGGGACCACGGGGGAACACTATTCTCCTTAAGGAGACTTTGCAAGCCAGTCTGGCTGCCAGGTAAGGGGACTTATAGCTGCAATGCCCCTAAAATTCCACGGGGGAACACTATTCTCCTTAAGGAGACTTTGCAAGCCAGTCTGGCTGCCAGGTAAGGGGACTTATAGCTGCAATGCCCCTCTGGGAAATATTCAAATTGTCTCTCCAGTAAAGGAGACAAACTCTAGCACAGCGCCACCTATTGGAAGTAGCGATCCTAAAAGTCACAAGTGGATTTTTGACAATCCTTTGCAATATGACTCAGGATATATAAGCCAGATCAGAATCCCAATTTGCAGACACGGTGTTTCGGGGTGCTTGCCCCTCGTCAGTGCAAAGTATGGGGGTGTCTGATCTGGCTCATGAGAAAGCTATGTGGGGACCACGGGGGAACACTATTCTCCTTAAGGAGACTTTGCAAGCCAGTCTGGCTGCCAGGTAAGGGGACTTATAGCTGCAATGCCCCTAAAATTCCACGGGGGAACACTATTCTCCTTAAGGAGACTTTGCAAGCCAGTCTGGCTGCCAGGTAAGGGGACTTATAGCTGCAATGCCCCTCTGGGAAATATTCAAATTGTCTCTCCAGTAAAGGAGACAAACTCTAGCACAGCGCCACCTATTGGAAGTAGCGATCCTAAAAGTCACAAGTGGATTTTTGACAATCCTTTGCAATATGACTCAGGATATATAAGCCAGATCAGTATCCCAATTTGCAGACACGGTGTTTCGGGGTGCTTGCCCCTCGTCAGTGCAAAGTATGGGGGTGTCTGATCTGGCTCATGAGAAAGCTATGTGGGGACCACGGGGGAACACTATTCTCCTTAAGGAGACTTTGCAAGCCAGTCTGGCTGCCAGGTAAGGGGACTTATAGCTGCAATGCCCCTAAAATTCCACGGGGGAACACTATTCTCCTTAAGGAGACTTTGCAAGCCAGTCTGGCAAGCAAGCAAGCAAGCATCTTACAGAATCAATACAGGAATTGAACTAGAACCTTAGATCAGTTGAGTGGTGGGAGTAGCTGCCTAATAAACCGTCTGCTGCTTGGGAATAGGCCAGGGAACCTAAACTCTGCTGGACAAGTTGGGGTCAAACAATCTGTCCGCACCTCCCTATAGCCATGTGAAAACTCACTAGCAGTAGTATGATACAGCAGAATAGGAAAGGTTACAAGTGCAAGCTCAGAGAGACAGTCTGAGGCTGGAGAACGCAGAGCGGTGACTGCAGTGAGTAGGGTGGCACTTACCACCTGTGTGAGTCACCAGCATAACACATACATTACACAAATTTACTAGCCATGACAGAAATTCAGTAGCCTTGAGTACTTTTAGGGCTTATTTACATAACTCTAAAGCAGGGGTGGGCAATTAATTTTCCCAAGGGGCCGCTTGAGAAATTGGGATGGTTTTAGAGGGCCGGACTAATATAATTAACTCAATTTTACCCAATACTGTATATAGTGTATATATACTATCCCTTCATAAACAAACAGTAAGTTAAACAATACAAAGGTTCAATGATAATATGGAGGATCTAGTTACATCATTATTTAAGGACGTTATTACAGGACAGACATTATTACATATGGAGAATACAGTAAAGGGACATATTACAGGAAGGGGACATTGTTACAGATGGGGGACCTTATTATAGGATAGGGCCTATACATTTGACTAACATGCTGGTGGGGGCCCTGCATCAAATTTTGAACCATATTTATGCACACACATCAGATGGTGAAGGGTGTACAGGACAGCACAGCCAGTATTCAGATTAGCATATACTATACATGGCTGCAGACATCAGAATGTATATAACAATGTGTACACTGGATGTATAGGGCTATGTGCGCACGTGTGCGCTCTGCACTGCACCTTCAGAGCGCAGCTGAAAAGCTCCGTTCTGAAGTGCATGGTGTTGACAGAGAGCGTGCGCTCTGCATGCTGCCTCTCCCATAGACAGAGCAGGAGCTGCCGGCAAAGCGCACGGAAGAAGTGACATGTCACTTCTTAGAATGCGCGCTTCGGGCAGCAGCAGAAGCGCTGTGCTCTAAGACGCCACGTGCGTACGGCCCCTGCACAATCTCCATAGATTATGCAGGGGACGCATGCAGTTACTCTGCGCTACAAAGCGCAGCGTAACTGCATGTAATTATGCAACGTGCGCACATAGCCTTATACTGGGCACAGATATACAATGATTTGTACAGTGGCTGATTCAATACATGCACCAGAACCTCACACGCTGTAATATCTGGGTCCATATACTTTATACTGTATGATGTCCTGGAGCCAGGCTGAGGATCAGACCGTGCAGGATGTTATGTGCTCCTGCCTGCAAGTCTCTATACTCTCACTGTGAGTTATTGCTGGAGCCATTATTGTGAGGCTGGAGCCGAGGGCTCACACTGACAGCCGACGAGATCTGTGTCAAAGTTCACCTGAATAGAACGACTGCACTGCAGACAGCTGCTGTAAACATGCCGGGAGAGCCGGGTCCTGTCACCTCGTCACTGTGGAACATCAGAGACCTCCTGCCTGCCCGACCCTGTGCTGACCTCCTCCTGCACACAGTCTTCTCTCCTGCCGCAGGCACGCTGGGTGAGGTGAGAACAGCAAACTCTGCCGACCACCAAGTACAGTGTGGGCGTGTCTGCTGTACTCGGATGCAGCCGGCCAGCACAGTCAAAATCAAGAGTCGGTTGGGCAGCCCGAAACACCTGCTGAGTCTCCAGCCTAGGGGGTTTTAGGCCAGCCCGCCCGCAGGACAACTTATGACACGATGTCGGTCTCTGTAATAGCAGCCTATCTGACAAAGGTATTTCTGGACGGTATCTGCGTCTGCTCTCAGCAGTGTAGATCAGGCCACGCCCCCCAACTCTGAGCTAAGACGGGCGGGCCGGTCACAGACAATAGGCGGGCCGGATGCGGCCCGCGGGCCGCACCTTGCCCAGGTCTGCTCTAAAGGGTGCTTTACACGCTGCGACATCGCTAACGATATATCGTCGGGGTCACAGTGTTTGTGACGCACATCTGGTGTCGTTAGCGACATCGCAGCGTGTGACAGCTAGGAGCGACGATCAACGATCCCAAAAACGTCAAAAATCCTTGATCGTTGACACGTCGCTCCTTTTAATAATATCGTTGGTGGTGCATGCCGCTGGTTGTTTGTCGTTCTTGCGACATCACATATCGCTATGTGGGACACCACAAGAACGACGAACATCTCCTTACCTGCGTCCACCGGCAATGAGGAAGGAAGGAGGTGGGCGGGATATTCCGCCCGCTCATCTCCGCCCCTCCGCTTCTATTGGACTGCTGCCGTGTGACGTCGCTGTGACGCCGCACGAACCGCCCCCTTAGAAAGGAGGCGACCCGCCGGCCACAGCGACGTCGCAGGGAAGATAAGTCCGTGTGACGGGTGTAAGCAATGTAGTGCGCCACGGGCAGCGTTTTGCCCGTGACGCACAACCGATGTCGGCGGGTACGCTCGCTAGCGATATTGATAGTGATAACGCAGCGTGTAAAGTGCCCTTAAAACTGTACTGTTTTGTACAAAACCATAATTCGTGTGCTGTAGAAATGCATGGAGGTGGTTTGGGATTCTATATAAGTCATAAAAACTCGGGGCATGCGCCAATAATTATTGTATGTGAGCATTTAAATGTACACAGTGTTAGCATGGATGTAAAAAGACTTTTACACTATTAAATCATATTAACATATTCATTGCTTTACAAATTCAAATGCTCAAATTCGAAGTAAAAACTAACTTCAGTGTTCCAGTATTCTAAGATGTTTTCTCAAAGATTCAAAGAAAAATATTACAAATATTCCAAATATTTACTAAACGTCATCAGCTGATAGCAATAAAAAAGAAAATCACAAAAGAGAAAGAATGTCGTGCAAAGAATCACAAACTAATGTTCAAATTCCCTACAGCCAAATGCAGAAATGCAATTAAAAATAGTGAATTTTAGTTTAACTAACTTCTACTGTACATTGTGAGGTGTTGGTAAGAACTGTTGACTAATTACTGAGCAATTAGTAGAATCTTAAAAAAAAAAAACTTTCCCATATTCAGGACTTACTGCAAGGCGAGGCGTTATTATCATTGGAGGATAGCAAATCTATTTGAAATGTTTTTGAGCAATCTTACAGTTAGGTCCATATATATTTGGACATCGACACATATTTAGGTTTTTTTACCTGTTTACTGAAACATATTCAAGTTATAGTTATATAATGGACATGGACATAAAGTTCTGAGTTTTAGCTTTCATTTGAGGGTATCCACATTAAAATTTGACAAAGTGTTTAGGAGTTTTAGCTCCTTTACATGTGCCACCCTGGTTTTAAAAGGTCCAAAAGTAATTGAACAATTGACTTTCAGGCTGTTTCATGGCCCGGTGTGTGCAATTCCTTTGTTATTTCATTCTCAATTAAGTACATAAAAGGCCTGGAGGTGATCTGAGGTTTGGTGTTTGCATTTTGAAGTTTTTGCTGTGAAGTAAACATGCAATAAAAGGAGCTCTCCATGCGTGTGAAACAAGCCATCTTTTATTTGCAAAAACAGAATGAAAAAAAATCTGATAAATTGCTACAATATTAGGAGTGGCTAAATATACAGTTTGGTACATCCTGAGAAAGAAAGAAAGCACTGAAGATATCAATATTTTTTTATCACTATTTCATCAGTATTTTTATGCGAAAACCAGGAGTGTCTCCAAAACACAGAACAGGTGTCAGTCTAACAATTATAAGCCAAATGCAGGAGAAACACCGGGCACTGCTGGGAATCCTCAGTCGTCGCTATTTATGAACCTTTTTGGAATAGACTAAAGGCGGCGTTACACGCTACGATTTATCTGACGATATGTCAGCGAGGTCACAGTTTCCGTGACGCACATCCGGCATCGTTAGCGACGTCGTTTCGTGTGACACCTACGTGTGACTCCGAACGATCGCAAATAGGTTGAAAATCGTTGATCGTTGACACGTCGTTCATTTTCAAAATATTGTGCGTCGTTTAGATCGCATCAGACATATTGGTACGTTTTACACCCTGCCAACGACGAACAACATCAAAACGACCGCCTTGGTCAAACAATATATCGCTGATCGCTGTTGCGTCGTTTTTGAGATCGTTACGTGTGACCGATAATAAACGATCTATGTGCCATCTCGGCAAATCATAACTAAGATCTGGGCATGTCACTCATGAGATTGTCAGATAAATCGTAGCGTGTAAAGCGGCCTTATATCTGTACGGGTGCACAATCCTTATAAGATAAGTCCATGTGTAGAATCCATCCGGAAGAAAGAAAGGCAGCAACCACCGTACTTCAGTGTTCAGAGTTTAATCGTGAACGCAGTTCAGATACATCAGTAGTGGGGGGAGATGGGGAGAGGCAGTGGGGTGAGGACGACGACACGCCGTTTCACACAAATGTGCTTCGGCAGGTCCTGTATTCAAAAACAGGACCTGCCGAAGCACATTTGTGCGAAACGGCGTGCCGTCGTCCTCACCCCACTGCCTCTCCCCATCTCCCCCCACTCCTGATGTATCTGAAATGCGTTCAAGATTAAACTCTGAACACTGAAGTACGATGATTGCTGCCATTCTTTCTATCAATTATAAGTTTTCTATGTAAGTTCCGCTCCTGGTTTTATCATACAAACACTGATGCAAAATACTGATCAAATCCTGATGAGTGAAGTTATCTTTAGGTTGCATCCACCCTTTAAGAGTGACGATGGTGTTCCAAGTGAATTGGTGCACATTTCTATGCTTTAATAATTGTTCTTTAATGATTGCTCGTGCAGTGGTTCATTTCTCCCCAATACAGGTTTTTTAACAAGTGACAGTCTGATGCATGTTTATACTAAGGAATGTGCTGACATCAAACAATATTTTTTCTTGTTTGATGGCTGGATATGTTTAGACTAGGCAATGATTGTGAATCATTGCTCATACATATAATCATTTAGCTTGATTATTTCCCTATGTAAATCGGCCCTTAAGGAGAAACTTTCATCAGTCTAAAGGCCCCGTTACACGCAACGACATCGCTAACGAGATGTCGTTGGGGTCACGGAATTCGTGACGCACATCCGGCCTCGTTAGCAACGTCGTTGCATGTGACACTTATGAGCGACCGCTAACGATGCAAAATACTCACCAAATCGTTGATTGTTGACACGTCGTCCATTTCCCAAATATCGTTGCTGATTTTGGACGCAGGTTGTTCGTCGTTCCTGAGGCAGCACACATCGCTACGTGTGACACCCCGGGAACGACGAACAACACCGTACCTGCATCCTCCAGCAACGAGGTGGGCGTGACTTTCATGCGGCTGCTCTCCACCCCTCCGCTTCGATTGGACGTCTGCCGTGTGACGTCGCTGTGAACCCGCACGAATCGCCCCCTTAGAAAAGAGGCTGTTCGCCAGCCACAGCGACGTCGCTTGGAAGGTAAGTATGTGTGACGTGTATTAGCGATTTTGTACGCCACGGGCAGCGATTTGCCCGTGACGCATAAACGATGGGGAAGGGTGTTTTCACGAGCCACATCGCTAGCGATGTCGCTGTGTGTAAAGCCCCCTCAAGCTTTTTAAATTGGCCACATCCTTGAAATAGTGGTTGCAGAGCAGAATAAAACGTAGTTTTTAAATTTTTAATGTCTCATCTTCATTGCGGATATTCTAGCTTGTAGAGTTTAGAATTTAATTTCTATTCAGAACCAAGGAGGCGTTAGAGATTAATCTCTGGGGGACTGTTCGTTTTTCCTCTGCATAATATTGTCCAATAATAGGCAGGAGGTGTCATGCAGAGGAAAAAATAACATGCCCCTAGAGAATGATCCAACTTTCTCTGTGGGAGACATTATACAAAGCCCTGATCTCCACACTGATCTCACTGCTAGCATCTACTGTAATTACAAGTGGAAGAGGGTTGTAGAGCAGAGCTGTGTTTCATTACAAACACCTCTGACATTCTGCCCTACACCCCCGATGAAGAGCCGCTCTGATTAAGATTTTCAGGAGTTGGATTGAAAAACACCTCTTTTTTCCAACTATTATGGGTTTTCTACATTGCAGTGCTATTAACTTTTTAAATTATACCTGTCAGGTCCTCTATGCCCTCCAATGTAGAAGAAGAATTGATGCCTGTATGCCCAAATTCCCTGAATAACTGGCCCTGTATAAAGCTATTCAATAATGTGAATGTATAAAAAAACTGTTTATAAACCTCGCTTTCCGTATGCTAATTAGAACCTTGACTTGTGGCAGGGGAGCTAATTCTCCAGACTAGTCAGCCCTTTTTTCATGTTATCACACCCCTGTTGGCGTGATAGCATGATTTCCACTAGCCAACTCATTGGCGGGGGTGCGGTTTCAGATCCCAGGCAATCAGACATTTATGACCTATCTTAAGGATAGGCCATCAATGTCAAAGCAGAGGACAACCTCTTTAAACCTGGTCTGCAACCACCTGACCTGATTGACAGCTTCTCATTGTGTCTACTGGTGAAATCTCACACTGCTCAGTATAAACTGCTACTGTCAGACAGTCTGGGATGTCACGCTGGGACCGAGAACAACTGATCGGTGGGGGTGCGGGGTGTCGGAACCCGGACAATCAGACATTGATGACCTATCTTAAGGCTAAGCCTTCAATGTCGAAGTAGTGGACAACCCCATTAAACTTGGTTTGCAACCACCTGACCTGATTGACAGCTTATCATTGTGTCTACTGGTGAAATCTCACACTGCTCAGTATAAACTGCTACTGTCAGACAGTCTTGGATGTCAGAGAATAAATACATGGGGATTAAAGAGCTCTAAAATAGTTTGGTTCATAAAAAGTTAATTTTAGGATTATATGACTATTCTGATATGGGTTTTCAAAGTAAATACATCACATCAGGTCTAATAATTCTCTTAAGATAGATGTAACGATACCACATTTTTATGAAGGTATGGGGGTTGAATCGAATTATGGGTTTTGTTTTCTTCGTTGTTTTTCCATATTTTTAAAAACTTTTTATTTCTTTTAGGCTCCTTTCACACGTCAGTGATTCTGGTACGTTTGTGCTTTTTTTAAAACGTACCAGAATCACTGACATATGCAGACCCATTATAATGAATGGGTCTGCTCACACATCAGTGATTTTTCACTGCACGTGTCTCCGTGCGGCGTACCCACATGTGCGGGATTGCCGCACGGAGACCTGTCCATTTTTTTCTGGCATCACTGATGTTCCACGGACCACGCAGTGGTGTGGTCTGTGAAACACGTGCCAGAAAAAAACGTGCTTTTAAAATAAAAATCATTTTTACTCACCCGGCGTCCAGCGATGTCCTCTGCAGCCCGTTCTCCCTGCTGCTTCTGAGCCGGCTCATTATTGTCGCGCATATTCATTATGCGCGACACAGCCGACCCGGAAGCAGCTGCTGCGGGGGTCAGCGCCGGCCGGATGCTGCACCGCGGGAGCGATCAGCACCATGGAGAGCGGGAGCGCGCACAGGTGAGTTGTTTTCTAAGCGCAATCACGGGCCATGGAGAACGGAGCCCGGATTGCACATAGACAACCCACGTGTGCCGTGAATCACGGCACATGCAGGGACATGTGCGTGTTTTACACGCCAGTGAAAAAGGTTACTGTTTTTCACTGACGTGTGAAACGGGCCTTAAGTGTATTTGCTTGTCTTGTCAAAGGACTTGAGTCTGTGATAATGTATGCAGCTTATATTGTGAAATCTGGTGACAGATGCACTTTTTAGGATCCACAGTCAAGTTTTACACCTCGCAATGCAATTGTATTTTAGTGGCTTGGCTTGTACACAACTGTTCACTCCTATCCTCTATGCAGCACGGCAGAGCTTGAACAGTTTTACAAATAATAATAGGTTATAATAACATAATTGTAGTTTATGAGAATGTATTGTCAGGAATGTATCACACCGCAATACAAAATATGTTGTTTTATTGTTGAACGTAGTTTCTGTGTGTGATACTGCAGATTGTAAAAACAAATGACTATCGCAAAAGGATTTTTGTTTGTGCCAAAACTTAATTTGATAAAGCATTTGGACAAAGCATCAAATGTGTTAAAGCACCACTGCATTGTTTTCTTTGATTTCACTTATGGAGTGGTGTCACTAATGTAGGTTTCCTGCAAAATGCTAAAATACTTACCAGCTCCCGTATTTTTCTGTTCTCGGCTCCGCTCATTGTCTTCTGGCGTTTGTTACCTGCTGGATCTCTCCAGTGTTGGCTGAGCGAGCTGAAGGTCAATTCTCAATGAAAGTCTATAAGAGCCAGAACGAGGCTCTCATAGAGGCCTAAAACACACTTACGCATAAAAAACGTTCCGTTTTTCGGGTTTGTGTTCCGTTTTTTATGGGCGTTTCTCCGGTACGTATGACATCTGTGTGATGGCGTATGCTAGCCGTGTGTGCGTGTGGAATGGCTGTGTATGCATATGTGTAATATCCGTGTGAAATGTTCCGTGTGTGATGCACAATGTCGTTGATACATGTCAGCTGACAGCAGACAGAGTTGCGCAATGAGAATGAACTCGGGTGAACTTCACTCGACTTCATTGTCATACCGCGGCTCTGTCTGGGTGTCACGTACTGATTAGCGGTCACCCGTGAAGGACTCACCGATGACCGCTAATCCCCTGAGTGACTGAAGTGAGCAGCGAGATTAGCGCTGCTGTCACTCAGGCTACCCGCAGGCAGCTGGAGTCCTCCCCCCGAGACCGCAACTCACCTGTGACTTCATCGCTGTCACTCGGGCGACTTGCTGTCACAGGTGGAGGATCCAGCGGTGGCCACAAGTAACCTCAGTGACAGCACAGCTGATCGCGCGGCTCACCTCAGTTGCTGCGTGGAGCTGTCAGGAGCGGTGGTGTTCTTCTGCAGCTCCTGTCACCTTCATGTAGCAGAGCTGGAAGCGATGCGGGACCTTCGTGGATTACGCTGGACATGGATCGGTTTTTGGGGCTTAATAAATTGGTGAACGAGGGTATTTGTTATTGCTTTTTATTGCAAATAAAGGATTTTTCGTTGTGTGTGTTTATTAAATTTAAATTACAGCTTAATCATTGGGGGTGTCTCATAGACGCCTGCAATGATTAATCTAGGACTTAGTGGCAGCTATGGGTTGCTGCCATTAACTCCTTATTACCCCGATTGCCAATGCACCAGGGCAAATCGGGAAGAGCCGGGTAGAGTTCCAGAACTATCGCATCTAATGGATGCGGCAATTCTGGGCGGCTGCTGGCTGATATTTTTAGGCTGCGGGGCTCCCCATAACGTGGGGCTCCCCATCCAGAGAATACCAGCCTTCAGCCGTATGGCTTTACCCTGGCTGGTATAAAAATTGGGGGGGGGCCGCACGTCATTTTTTTTAACTAATTAATTATTTATTTTACTGCACAGTATACACCCGCCCACCGGCGGCTGTGATTGGTTGCAGTGAGACAGCTGTCACTCAGCGTGTGGGCGTGTCTAACTCCAACCAATCATAGGCGCCTGTGGGCGGGGGAAGCAGGGAATACAAGATTGATTAATGAGCGGCTGGCTTTTTCAATTTAATTGAAGCCGCGTATCTTTGGAACAGCTGTTCTTCGCCGCGCTGATAATCGGGGATCGGTGAGTATGCAACAGGGGAAGATACAGACCGAGCGCAAAAGGGATGATGACTGAGAACAGCAGAAAAAAAGGTAAGTAGACTGACATTTAACAAAAAACCCCCCAAAAAACGACATAGTTCGTTTAAAAACGCACACGGACGGTACGTGCTGAACACGGACATGCTACGTGTGCCGTCCGTGCAGGCACGGACCCATTAACTTTAGCGGGTCCGTGCCTGAGTGCTGACCGCCAAAAATGGACATGTCGGCCGTGTGGAAAAACGCACACACGTACTAACCACAAGGACACACGTTCCGTGTGATTTTACGTGTGTGTGCCATCTACCATAGGGCAACATTGGTCAACATGTCTCCTTGTATCATGTACGTGCAAAAACGTACCAAACACGTACCGGTGGCACGGATGTGTGTTGCAGGCCAGACTAACATTGAGAACTTGTGACTTGTAGCTCTTCCGATTAGTTACAAGCTGAAGGAGTTTGGCCAACAGCTTTTCCTCCCAACCCCCTTTACACACATTCTTGCCACCTGACAGTCACCTCTGCTACCATACTACCTTTGAGAACAAAAAATGTTGATATCCAACAGTTTCATCCTTCATTCCTCTAAGATCTGTTGTCAGCTAAAACTCAGAACAACCTCATACACATTATATGGTCAACAAGTCAGACGTTCTCTGCTGATATTACTGTGTAGATACAGTGATAAAATAATAGAACAAGAAATCTACCGGGAATCAAATACCCTGACATCATCAAGCTAGTTACCTTTTCGGAATTCCTGTATATATAGCATGCATGGCCATACATATACAGTGCCTACAAGTAGTATTCAACCCCCTGCAGATTTAGCAGGTTTACACATTCGGAATTAACTTGGCATTGTGACATTTGGACTGTAGATCAGCCTGGAAGTGTGAAATGCACTGCAGCAAAAAAGAATGTTATTTCTTTTTTTATTTTTTTTTTTAAATTGTGAAAAGTTTATTCAGAGGGTCATTTATTATTCAACCCCTCAAACCACAAGAATTCTGTTTTGGTTCCCCTAAAGTATTAAGAAGTATTTCAGGCACAAAGAACAATAAGCTTCACATGTTTGGATTAATTATCTCTTTTTCCAGCCTTTTCTGACTAATTAAGACCCTCCCCAAACTTATGAACAGCACTCATACTTGGTCAACATGGGAAAGACAAAGGAGCATTCCAAGGCCATCAGAGACAAGATCATGGAGGGTCACAAGGCTGGCAAGGGGTACAAAACCCTTTCTAAGGAGTTGGGCCTACCTGTCTCCACTGTTGGGAGCATCATCCGGAAGTGGAAGGCTTATGGAACTACTGTTAGCCTTCCACGGCCTGGACAGCCTTTGAAAGTTTCCATCCATGCTGAGGCCAGGCTTGTCGGAAGAGTCAAGGCTAACCCAAGGACAACAAGGAAGGAGCTCTGGGAAGATCTCATGGCAGTGGGGACATTGGTTTCAGTCAATACCATAAGTAACGTACTCCACCGCAATGGTCTCCGTTCCAGACGAGCCCGTAAGGTACCTTTACTTTCAAAGCGTCATGTCAAGGCTCGTCTACAGTTTGCTCATGATCACTTCGAGGACTCTGAGACAGACTGGTTCAAGGTTCTCTGGTCTGATGAGACCAAGATCGAGATCTTTGGTGCCAACCACACACGTGACGTTTGGAGACTGGATGGCACTGCATACGACCCCAAGAATACCATCCCTACAGTCAAGCATGGTGGTGGCAGCATCATGCTGTGGGGCTGTTTCTCAGCCAAGGGGCCTGGCCAACTGGTCCGCATCCATGGGAAGATGGATAGCACGGCCTACCTGGAGATTTTGGCCGCTCCTCCATCAAGGATCTTAAGATGGGTCGTCATTTCATCTTCCAACAAGACAATGACCCAAAGCACAAAGCCAAGAAAACCAAGGCCTGGTTCAAGAGGGAAAAAATCAAGGTGTTGCAGTGGCCTAGTCGGTCTCCTGACCTTAACCCAATTGAAAACTTGTGGAAGGAGCTAAAGATTAAAGTCCACATGAGACACCCAAAGAACCTAGATAACTTTGAGAAGATCTGCATGGAGGAGTGAGCCAAGATAACTCCAGAGACCTGTGCCGGCCTGATCAGGTCTTATAAAAGACGATTATTAGCTGTAATTGCAAACAAGGGTTATTCAACAAAATATTAAACCTAGGGGTTGAATAATAATTGACCCACACTTTTATGTTGAAAATTTATTAAAATTTAACTGAGCAACAAAACTTGTTGGTTTGTAAGATTTATGCCTCTGTTAATAAATCCTGCTCTTGTTTGAAGTTTGCAGGCTCTAACTTATTTGCATCTTATCAAACCTGCTAAATCTGCAGGGGGTTGAATACTACTTGTAGGCACTGTACAAGGAATGCACTGCTATGCACATGTACTTTATAGAGATGTCGGCTGAATATTATTCCACATGATTCCCCAGTGAGGAAAAAGGAATAAGCCGCTGCTTGACATTTCTGGCGGTGAATGATATCCTATGGGAACAAAGAAACAGGCACATTGAAATCCTTTATCTGCCATCAGTGGAGAATTAAGCTCCATATACTGTATACAGCTAATATATATGTAATTTAATTGTTAACCTTTTGGTTTACAAACAAATAAAGTCATCACATATTTCATTAATTCTTATAATAACTCAGGACCAATGACACGAGCATGCTGACCGGGAGCATGAAGTCGTCTGTAAAACACAGCCGTAACCCTGCTCTAATGTCAAACCTCAGTGGAATCTCCAATCTCAGCTTTCTGAGCCCTTTGAATTTGAAGAGACAGCTTGAGTGCAGGACCTCCCCTTCACTGTCACAGAGAATCCCACTAGCGCAATTTAGCCCTTTACCGGCTAGGGTGGCCCTAGAGCTGTTTGATCTTAGCACCTGTTAGGACATGCATAGAAAAAAGACTAACAATTGTAGATACATATGACGGACATTTTCAGGTATCATTCCTAAAATCAGTAGTTCTATGTAGCCTCTTGTTACTGTACTGATCTCTTATCCAGATGAATACGACATGCAAAACACAAACCATCAGCCAATATATGCTTTTTTTCATGCAGAAGTGGCCTTTGAAGAACTGATTTGGATGACGAGGTTTGGTTTACAACCAAAAATTAAGGGAACACTGTAGCGCAAAAAATCTGATCATGGATGAAGGGTTGTCAGACAATATCAGTGCTGTAAGAAAGAGGAGTGTGCTACAGAGAGAAGCAGAAATAGAAGTAATACTTACACATAATGCCCTGATGGCATCCAGGCTAATTTATTAATTTATTTAGAAATCTCAGTTATTTATCATCTTAGTAATATACAGAGCTGGTCCCTTCTGTTGTTCCCCTTTGAATCTGCAGGATTGAATTAATCGGGAGAGAGAACTCAGTTTTGTTAGGCCCCTTTCACACTGCGTGTTTACTTACGTTCAGTGGTCCCATCGGGGCATCCGTTCGAACCGCTCCTCCCCCACCCCGCAAAACGTGTTTCGGACACATGTGCCGACAGGGCAATTGACTATAATGGAGCAGGCTCTGTAATCGACTAAGTTTGGGTGTCCATCTGCAAAAAAAGTATATGTGCAAAAATGGTGCAAGACAGAGCACACGCTAACGGAGCCTGCTCCATTTTAGTCAATGGCACTGTTGGCGCATGCGTCTGAAACACGTTTTGTAGGGTGGGAGAGGGGCGGTTCGGATGGATGCCCCGACGGGACCACTGAACGTAAGTAAAAACACAGTGTGAAAGTAGCCTTACACTGGTCATTGATCCTTTTCTTTGTATTAGAGCATTTTTTGGCAAAATATTTTATTCACTGAAAAGTCCTTTAAAAATCAAAAATCTCCCAATGGCATAAAAATTTAATATTGCTGTTAAAGTAATATTAAAAAAAAACTGTTAAAAATAAACCTGCACAAACAGGCATTTAAATTGAATTTATTACGTTTAAAGGGTTATTTCCATGTTCTTGTAAGGTTAAAATTATAAAATGCTTGTAAAACTAAACAACTTTTCAATTTGCTTGTTCTTAAACTTCGTTTACATTCTCAAAAAGTGTCACTTTTTATTTCATTGTTTATGGATCCATGCCTAGGAGACAGACCACTGCTGCAGTGACTGTTAGCAGCGGTGGCCGAACACGTACACTGCTCTGAAGCCGGTTAGGATCACTGGAATGCACTGTTTTTAGCTCCCGTTTCAGGCCAACTTCAGTCCCACTTCACATCTGACGTTACAGAGGCACAATATAGGAACATTAAAAGAACAAAGTTGGGGTTATCAGGGTAACAATACCACTGGTCCGAACTGTCCATCAACAATGACTGTTTACCCCTCCCAGCAAAGCAGGTCGGCGGTAGCAGTATGCTTCTGATTTGACAAGACTGGACAAACAAACTCTATTTTCTGAAGCATAAAATAACTTGTAAAATAAATGTACAGATTTTTCTATTATGGTGATAACCGCATATCTGAAAACAAAAGCAGAATTTTATTTTTATCTTTTCTTTTCACAATTTGCACGACAATAAAGTTGAATATAATCTAAATGAAATGCTAGAAAAATAGCACCGACATAAAGAACAGCTAGCCTGCAAAAAAAACAAAAAAAAAACAACAAAGCCTCATACAGCTATTAGGAATAGTAAAAAAAAAAAGTAATGACTGCCAGAAGCCAAATCAGAACAATAAAAGAAAAAATGTTCTGGCTCTCAGTGGGTTAAAACAATGAGTATTCGATAGACATTTCTTATTTTTATCTGATGAGAAGCACAGTGGAGGATGTGCGGGTCTGTACCCTACGGCGGTAGATATACAACAATATACTGTTGATGAATCTGTCTTTCAGAGGTAACATCACTAAGTAACAGCCTGGTGTTTTTTTGTAAACTTTTCTTCTAGTTGGAGACGTGATGAAAAGATCAGTAAAAGATCAAATCCAATGTCCTCGAAAGCGGAGGTAACAATGCTTCATAAATATGT
This sequence comes from Anomaloglossus baeobatrachus, assembly GCF_048569485.1. NCBI lineage: Eukaryota > Metazoa > Chordata > Amphibia > Anura > Aromobatidae > Anomaloglossus > Anomaloglossus baeobatrachus. Next base: position 480,953,144 of record NC_134356.1, read on the forward strand.
CGCTGTAAGTTTTATATTTTAGTGAATTAATTATTACTAACAGTTGGTGACAATAATTCATAAATCTGTTGTATTTTTCAACGTATTTATGGGGAAGAATTGCTAGTTTGAAAAATATTGGCCTTCGGATCTGATGGACATTTACATCAATATGATGTTTGCCGCTGGCAGTGAAGATTGCTTTCCCCGGTGGCCTCTGTTGTCTAGTGACAGCTTCCACAAGAGCTGCGGCAGTAACTACAAGCGCCATCTACATTTATAAATCGGCCAACAATAATGAGCATTTTTTGCCAAAATCAGCTATTTAGTTTATTGATCATATTCATTGTGATCATTTAGAAATGACTAAATCATGGTCAGTACAATCGGGTCACTATACTGATGAACTAAATTCACTTTCCATACTTTTTGGAAATGGGATTTCCTTTCAGCCATGGGAGTCTCAGGTTGTTTTCCCTCCCACGGTTCCGCTGAGCTTTCCAATATTTATTATTCTCTGTGTAGTGTTTACACGTTATCTGATCTCTTATTTTCACTGTAAGCAATGGGGATTCATCTCAAAGGCCTTTTCAACACAGTTTAGAACTGGTTGGCAAAATATACAAAAAACAGAAGGCAGTATATTCTACAGAACTTTTTTTTTTCACACCCAAAATCCTGCAGTTGTCGTCCTCGGACATTCCTATTTGCAATCATAGCAGGAAACACCTTTGAATCTATTCCTTAAAAGGTTCTTGGATAATGTTTCGTAGTTTTGTTTGCTTGGTTTGCAGAAAAATCTATCCTAACCATTTTTTCCTCCTGGAGCCGCTTTATCTGCAGAGAGATGCAGTGAGCTTGTTCCTGACTTCACTTCTACAACAGTTATTAGACTTTAGACAATAAAGAGTGTTGCAGAGATATTTATTTTCCTTTTTATATACAGGACATAATGCAAAATAGTGAACTTTTTCTTCCACATTTGCCCCATAAAGGGGTTATCCACTACTCAGCCAACCCCATCTCAATCACCATGTTTGCCCTCATTAAAATAACAACATCTATACTCACGCCGGTGACATTCCAGCAATGTCAGCACTCTCTCTCCTGGGGCTCACGTGACGTGTTGTGTCACAAAAGCCCTGTGCCCAATTAGTGCTGGCTTAATACCCAGCCTTCAGACAAATCGAACATCAAGTGGAAGTCTAAGCTTGGGTTCACTTCCTCTTGATCTTTGGTACATCCGAAGGTGGGGAGCATTGAATCCAGCACTGATGGGCACAGGGCTTTTGTGATATAACATGTCATGTGAGCCCCAGGAGAGCGTTTGCTGACAGCAATGGCACCCAAGGTGAGTATAAGCTATTTAATTTTAATGGGGGCAATCATGGTGATCGATAAAGAGTTGTTCAAATACTGGACAACCCCTTTGATGAAGAAGCTAAAGATTTATGAGAAATTAAGTATTAGAATGTCTTAAGGTATTAGGTACCTAACCTTACCTATTTAAGGAACCAACAAAGACAGTCTCCGACTTTCCTATCATTCACCTTGCAGAACCATGGACCCAAAAATGGAGCTCTCATATTATTAAAAGTGACACACTGGCACTGCCACTAGGAATTCAATTTCATTCCATTCCTCTAGAGCACGTGACTTAAAAAATAGGAGCATCGCCCCTGAGCAGACTACATCATGACAAACACTGCATCCCAGTAGTGTACAACATTACAAGCCCAGGAGATGAACAAAAGCGATACTGGAATACGGAGCAGGAACAACTGGGCCCTTCTGCATGAGCTTGGCCCAACTCATCCTACTGATTTGGTAGCAGCAGAACTTGCTTAACCCCTCTTTATTCTGCAGTCTAGTGTCAGGCATCAGGAAGATGTAACTGTAGAACATAAGTTGGAGCCTCATGCTGTCGTCCTTGTTTGTGCTGGCTCTCCCACACACTTCTCATCATACTCCTCACTTTTTTTTCCTGTCGCCATGACAGCGCCACCAGAGAGATAGGTCCACCCCTCATTTGGACAGGAAACCCACTAAAATAAAAGGGCGACACATCTTTACAGCATCGATTCGGTTTCCTGTCCCAGGATGGGAGACCCAGAAGTACTGTGGCACTGCCGCAGTGAAAGACGGCTTAGGTTGGGGTCCTTGGCGCTTATCAGGGGCCTCAACTTTCTTCATTTCAGTTGACCGGGTCTGTGTCCTGTAGGTTTAAAACCCCTGCGGTTGTATACGCCGGTCGACTGGGCCTGTATACTGCCATGGTTAATCCCCGGCAGTTGTATATGCCGGTCTCATGTCCGGGTCTGTGTCCTGCGAGGGGTGAATCCCTGCTGTAGATATGCCAGTCATACATACCAGGGCTGTGTCCTGCTTGGCATTCCAGGCACTTGTTTATGCCGGTATACCATGTCGGGCCTGTGTCCTGTGGGGGTCAGTACCCCTGCGGTTGATACGCCGGTTTTAAAAAATCAGGCCAGGTCTGTGTCCTGCTGGAGTATCCCTGCAGTTGATATGCTGGCCTCCAGGTCTGTGTCCTGTCAAGCGTCAGTGGACAAGCCGGATTACGGGAGTAACATGTCACGCCGGTCACTTACCCTTCGTAGACCAGAGGCGGCGGTCAGGATCTGTTGGGGTGGAAGAGAACGCGCTGTGCTGGTGGTGTGAGCTGAGGTCCGGGTCTGGCTGGATGACATCATACCAGAAGTGTGCTATGCACATCTGCGGGCTCTGGCAAGATGGCGATGCCGACCGCTGCTCCCATAAAACACTCCTGGAAACATAGAGTCTCTGCTTCTGCCGTGATGTACCATAGACGATCAGGAGCTTCCCAGCAGCAGCAAAAGCAGCAGTAGCCATCGCCATCCAGACGGAGAGAGTGTTGGAAGCCACTCCAGTAGTGCCAGTCAGTCGAAAGGTTCCCGCAACAGTCCTCCGCCTGCCTCCCACAAGAACCAAACCTTTCACCATTCACAGGAGATCATCTTTCCCTCTTTCTGTCCTTTTAAATAAAATAAATAAATAAATCTTTATTTTTATATAGCGCTATCATATTCCGCAGCACTAAACATACATCAGGAACACTGTCCCCATTGGGACTCACAATCTAAATTCCCTATCTGTATGTTTTTGGAGTGTGGGAGGAACCCGGAGGAAACCCACGCAAACACGGGGAGAACATACAAACTCCTTGCAAATGTTGTCCTTGGTGGGATTCGAACCCAGGACCCCAGCGCTGCAAGGCTACAGTGCGAACCACTGAGCCACCGTGCTGCCCTGTAGGCACAATCCGCGTCATGTGCTGGGAAGTGTGTACGTGACACATTCGTTTCAGGGATTGGTTTAGTCCCAGCGTGACGTCCTTTTCCTCAGAACCCGGGGGAGGAGAAGTTTAATTCTTTAGATGTTAGAAGGGCTCTTCTTCATTATCTGGAAGTCACGGCACCATGGAGACTGAGTCAGGCACTCTTTGTTTTCAAAGGCCAAGGAAGGGCTGTTCGGCCTCTAAGGGGTCTATTGCCCGATGGGTCAAAGAAGCTATTAAGGAGGCATATGTTGCTCAGGGTAGTCTAGTACCTTGAGGAGTTACAGCACACTCTACAAGGTCTTTGTCGACCTCCTGGGCAGAACGTGCAGATGTGCCACTGGATCTCATTTGCAGAGCAGCCATCTGGTCTTCTCCAACCTCCTTTTTAGGCACTACAGGCTAGACCTTTCAGCCACATCGGATATGACTTTCAGTAGAAGGGTTCTACAGGCTGTGGTCCCTCCCTAATGGTGTTATCTTGCAAATCTCTCTGGTGGTGCTGTCGTGGCCACGGGAAAAATCATAAATACTTACTGGTAATGTTTTTTTCCAAAGCCAAGACAGCGCCACTGCTTCCCACCTCATTTCTTTTCATTCACGTTTTTGCCTTCCACATGTAATGGGTGTGTTCATTGGTGTTGGATTAACCTTGTGATGATTTTTTGGTACTCCTCTCTGTGCTCTGTAACCTATCTGATGCGGTAGAGAGGTGCCACCCTTTTATTTTAGTGGGATTTCCTGTCCAAATCAGGGGCAGACCTATCTCTCTGGTGGCACTGTCGTGGCTCTGGAAAAAACATTACCGGTAAGTAATTATGATTTTTTTTTGTGCTATCATTGCCTAGTTTGAACAGTAGGTAGGTGGCTGATACTGCAGTTTGTAGTGGTAATAATTCATATTCCTGTTACTCGCAATAACAATTTCTATGAGTTCATTTAAAATGAACTTTGAAGATGGCAGCATTTCTGGGTTGTGTTAATATACATTATGGCTTCTTCTTTATATGATGAAGCTTTAGGTTTCCTCTGTGTATTGCACAATGACTATGTTCACACAGAACATTTCTGGAAGAATTCCCGAGCCCATGCAGTGGCTTGCATTACCGAATCATGCCTGCAAGCCGGCATTCATAGGAGATCGTGATTTCTGCTGTACAGAGCAGCACTGCTCTGTATAGCAGAAGCAGAGATAATCACAGCTTCACGTTCCCTAAGGAGACTAGTAAAAACAGTAAAAAGTAAAAAAAAGTTTTAAAAAATTTGAAAACACAAAAGTTCAAATCTCCCCCTTTTGCCCCATTGAAAATAAAAGTAAAAAAAAACCAAACACATATTTGGTATTGCTGCTTTCAGAAATATCCGCTCTATTAAAGTAGAAAATAAATTAATCCAATTGGTAAACAGTGTAACAAAAAAAATAATGGCCAGGGGGAGCGCCATACGTGACGGCATTAGGGCGTGCCATTTTATGCGCCCTAGAGCTCACCCATGACATGATCATGGGTCGCCAATGGGTTTCTTTGACAACAAGGAGATTCAGCAGACTGCTGAACACCTCCGTACTGGATACATTAGCGCACATTTGAAACCTTGCCTCTTGCCGAGTTTCAAAGGAGACCGTGAGTATCAATATTCTGTATAAAGCAATGCTGTGGCATTGCTGTATATAGCACAAGCGATCAGAAGATCTCAGATTTAAGTTTCCTTAAGCAGACTTATAAGAACAGTAAAAAGTAAAAAAAACCCTGAAAAATATGAATACATTTTTTTTTTAAACATAAAAGTTCATATTACCCCGTTTTGCTTCATTAAAAATAAAGATAATTTAAAAATGTACAGTTTTCCCGCAATCAGAAAAGTTTAATGCATGAAAATATAAATATAATTACCACGATCAGTAAACTGTAATTTAAAAAAAAATAGAATAAATTCAAGAATGCCAAAACTATGTTTTTTTGGTATCTGTAATACCACAGAAAATGCTATAACAATATCTATTCCAAAATGGTATCAATAAAAACCTTGCATCACAAATATTAAACCAACACACAGCTCCATGGACCTAAAAAATTAAAACTTTACAGGTCTTGGAAAACGGTGACACTACCCCCAATTTGGGGGGCAAACTGGACATGTTTGGTATCGCCGTAATCACACTGATGAAGAAAATCGTACTACAAGGTTATTTTTAACACAAAATGTACACCTTAAAAACTATTACTAAACAAAATATGTCATAATTGTGTTTTTTCACAATTTCTCCCCATTTGGAACCTTTTCCTTGTTTAACACTACACTATGTGGTAGAATGAATGGTGTCATTGAAATGTACATCACGTCCTGCAAACAATAAGCCCTCATGTATCTATGTGGACAGTAAAATAGGAAGAAGTTGAAGACAAAACGAAAACGCAAAAACGAAAATTGGCTGTGTCTTGAGGGGTTAATGAAGTGCCACCTTTGGGCCTGTAGATCATGAGCATCCAATATTGACTTTCAGCCTTGTTCATTGTGCACATGGATATCTTCACAATCTTTGAGTCTTTTGATGATATTATGTACAGTAAATGGTAGGACACTTAAGGTCTATACAATTTTGCGTTGAGAAACATTTTTATGACTTTGTTCCACAATTTTTAGATACAATATAACTTACTTGGGAAGTGGACCCTCCTGCTGTTTTTCATTAATATTTACTTATTCCACCCTTTTGTTAACCCTGTCCCTACCCTTTTGTAATGTGTTACTGCCATTAATTTCCAAATGAGTTAATTTTTTCAAATTAAATGGAAACATATATAACGTTCATCTTCTGATCTGTGTTCTATGTACTGTTGGGAAGAAAATATAGCTGAGATTTCTAAATCAATACATTCCTGTTTCCATTACATTTTATAGTGTTCCTACTTTTTTGGAGTAGGGGTTGTAGAATTATTTTACATTTAGTGTCTATATAAAATTTGGCGCTATTGTTATGGGCATTGTGGTGACTAGGGAATGATTAAGGAATAAATATAGCGTCTTAGATATACAGTACCTAACAACCAAGACTATCACATATAGGCTTACGTATAGTATGACAGACAATGTGACATAAAATTAAATAGAAGAAAAACTGTGGAAAAAGGAAGCGCAATAGGGTCTTACCCCAATATATATAGGGTGAAGCAAAGAGCAATCCTACTCACCAAAAGGGGTTGTGAAATTCACAACTCCTATAACAGTATGTAACTCCATGTCCCGGCAGCGGTCCCCATAGGGCAGATAACAGAGAGTAGTAGAGATGGGCTTCAAAGCCGCGCCAAGGACCACAGGTTCATATGAGTTTCAGATTAATGTTTCTTTATTTCATGCACAGGTCAGGTCAACGCGTTTCAGAAGACACAGCTCCCTTCCTCAGGACAAACCAGCAAAGAATCATCAAATTTGATGATTCTTTGCTGGTTTGTCCTGAGGAAGGGAGCTGTGTCTCCTGAAACGCGTTGACCTGACCTGTGCATGAAATAAAGAAACATTAATCTGAAGCTCATATGAACCTGTGGTCCTTGGCGCGGCTTTGAAGCCCATCTCTACTACTCTGTTATAAAATTAAATAGAAAGCTTAGTAGACATTATCACAAATAATAATATTATATACACAGCTCAACATCAATATCACACATGTTAGGATTACATACAGCATTGGAAGGCCATCTAATGTGTACCTCCACTTAATGTGATACGAGCAGAACCTAACCATCACTAAATATACTCCATGGAATTTGTTCGGTTCTGCTAGTATGGTATTTTGTGGCACTGGTGTATTCATATGGCACTTCTGGGAATGTATGTAATTCTGTATGTGGTATTTGTTGGCCTTGATGGTGAGGTATATTATGATTAGTGCTCAGCACTGTTTCTTTCTCAATCGAGCATCGGGGTGCTCAGTTAGTCACAGTGCTCGGCCGAGTATCAAGGGATCTCAGATGTTTCATCCATGAAACAATGACCACAACGGACAGACTTGCTTGCATGATGTGAGCCGGCACCGCAGGGAGAGCCAGTCGCAGTCTCTGAATGGCTTTCACTGGAATTAAGACAACTTTTTAGATGTAGTATGTCAAAAGAAAAAAAACACCCCCCATGTCCCGGGAATGCTCTGTATATGGCTGGCTGTGGGTGGAGAGATAAAATGCCCAATCATTGACTTCCATTACACTGGTTACTCAAGTTGACCACTTTCAGAGTGTCATGTCCCCACCGGAGTCGACTCCTGCGAATTCTGCTCCGATCGTCAGGCGACGCCGTGTTCCCACCATGGATAGTGCTGGCGATGGGAGAGGAGTCGGTGCCCATGGCTCTGCTAAGCACAGGCTCCACTCATCCACTAGGCTGGGTTTCCCTGGAACCTTCAGTACCACTGGCTGACTGTAGGTGGCGTGTGTCTTCCAGCTGAAGTTGCTATCATTCACCTGCAGCCAATGGGAAGACACCACACCCTTCTTATTCCCCCTCCTTTCATGTGACCACTGCCAGAGATAGTTTGTATTCCTGGTTCCTGTGCTGTTTATATTTTGATTCCTGTGCGCTGACCTTGCTTGTGTTCTGACTAACCTTCTGCCTGTCACTTATGTACGTCACTGCCTGATCCAGATTTGACCTCTGCTTCGTTTGCTGATTACGTCCTTGCCTGCTGATTCTGTCACTGTTCTGCAATTCCTGGTTTGACCCTGCCTGACGACTACTCTCCGGGCTGCAGCCCTCCACAGGTAGTGATCACCTTGGGCCCTGTGTAATACCAAATCCCTGTATAGGGGTTAAAGGGTTTCAGGGTTCTAGGGGTCCTGGTTGGTGATTGGCTTCACTCTAGCCTGTCCATTACAGCCTGTCTGAGTCTGTTGATCCAGGCAGGCGTTACACAGAGCGTCTGACCTGCTCGACTTGACGCCTGAGCACCCGAGCATTTTACTGCTCGCCCATCACTAATTATGATGCTCTAGTTATGAAAGCAATCTTACTTGGCAGCACTTTTTTTTCGCATAACTAAAACGTTTGTGCAGTATAGTATATATAATTGTAGTGTTCCCCCAGATTATATGTTACTTGTAGGCTCAAAGCAATACATTTCAACAATGGAAGGCAAATAAAACTGTTTGACTAACTTCTTTTTCATTACTCCTTATTAAAAATCATATAAACTAAATTAGTCAATATTTACCAATATTTATCGAACATTGTTTTTGAGCCCCACATTATAAAATTCTTACAGAAAAGCTGGAGAGATTTTAAAAGTGGCAAAAAGATTATTAAATGGAACTGAAAATCAATATTTTGATCTAGAAAAATGTTACTTTTTCATCTCGGGAAAAAAATTATATTTTACAAAGTAAAATTTGACATGTATAAATACATATGTGGTAAATTCAAAAAACTTTAACATTAATTATTCTTTCCAAATATTTTACAAAGGATGATGTGAATTTGCTCTAACAATAACAGCAGGATTTTATCAAAGCTCTGATTGCAATAAATTTACAGTGGGACACTTATGTTCTAGATGAAAAAAATATAGTTAAAAAAACAAGCTTCCAGTAATATTTTGCATAACAAAAATATATACTTAGTTTATGAATCAGAGATACCTAATACACACCCACGTCAGACAGTAATGTGTCAGCTAGCATTTCAGTAATATTCTTACTATGACAATAAGTGGAAATGAAAATCCTTAAGGGACTTTGCAGTTAATTAGTATAGAGTATTATTAGAGAGTGTCATTTTCACAAGAAAATGCTCATTATAAACCCCGAGGCTTAATTTATATACAGTAGGGACCTGTACCGATCTATATCCACATCTGCAAATGTGACCATACTCAAAATGTGCCAAAGTAAACACATACATGTGTATACATCCAATTGGTTACCTAATGTACCTGTTATGTAACTTTCCTAATTAATTTATATATTTATTCTTCTAGTCATTACTGTCTTTTTAACTTTCACAATTATAATATAGATTGTCAGAATCTTTCTGATTTGCTATGCAAATAATGGGGTTGTTTTACAATAATTATAAAATAGCCTAAAGGCCGCTTTACACGCTACGATTTATCTGACGATCTCAGTAGCGATGTGACACTCCCAGATCGTAGTTACGATTTGCCGAGGTCGCACATAGGTCGTTTATTAGCGGTCACACATACACATCTCACAAATGATGCAACATCGTTCAGCGATATATTGTTTAACCAAGACGGTTGTGTAGATGTTGTTCGTCGTTGGCAGGGTGTCAAACGTAGCAATATGTCTGCTGCGTTCCAAACGATAAACAATATTTTGAAACTGAACAATGTGTCACGATCAACGATTTTCAACCTATCTGCGATCAGGTGTCACACGCAACGACGTTGCTAACAATGCCGGATGTGCGTCACGGAATCCGTGACCCCGACGATATATCGTCAGATAAATCGTAGCGTGTAACGCCTCCTTTAGGCCCTGATTCATCAAGATGGGTATTGTTTTGCAGCGTTCTTTATTTTTCACATTTTTTTTTTTAAAGATCTGCCATAATCTTGTGTAATTCATATTAGATTCAAATGAGATTTGTAATTCATAATAACAATTATGTTATCTCAGGTTAGGTGTTTAGTTTAGCTAAAACTGATGATGGTGGAAATCTAACACGTTTTATAACTCTCATCTTATATTGAATCCAGTTCTGAATTAAACCTCTCAAAGAATAGACAAAAACATTAAGCTTGGGTGGTGGGTTGAAAAAACACAAACAAGCCTTCCATTAAGGATTGTTATTATTATTATTATTATTATTATTATTTAGTATTATACTTGCATTTATTCCATGTGAAAAGGGGTATACATACTAATCATGAACAATTCAAGGCACAGACTTGTACAGGAGGAGAGAGGACCTAAGGCTGCGTGCCCACGATCAGTGTTTGCAGCGTTTTGGATGAAGCGTGTTTTCGCTGCATCCAAAATGCTGTGTTTTACAGTACAAGTATAGTGGATGGGATTTCATGGGTACGAGCAGCTGCGGTCTCCTACATTCTCCTGCGGAGGAGACTCGCGGACCCGCAGATCAGGACCCGCTGCGTCCATGACGCAGTGAGTCCTGATCGTGGAAACATACCCCAAGTCTACAGGGGATATGGGAGGATACAGTAGGGGAGGGTAGAGCTGGTAATACAGGTTAACCAAATAGAACAAATGTATAAAAAGGGTCCTTGTGCTAAAGTTTTTATGTAATTAAAAATGCTATACTTTAAGGTCAAAGTATTCTGTGAAACTCAATAAGGCATATAAGCATGGTACACAAAGTGTATTTGAAATATACATCCATTTAAAAAGTGTGCTGTATTGTATATACATTGTTTTTGTCTGGCAGCATCTTCTGTGGTTTCTTTTGTAGCCGGAATGTAGGTCCACCTTCTCCTGTGCTTGGCGGTAGACTGACATGCAGCTTCCCAGCTCTGTCTTACTCCTTCATGCTGAGTTATCTAAGGCCCCTTTCACACATTTGTTTTTTTGCCATCAGCCACAATCCGTCGAATTTTGAAAAAAACAGGATCCGTTTTTTTCTCATTGACTTGTATTAGCGACAGATTGCGACGGATGGCCTCACATTTCATCCGTCGAAAAATGTTTATCCGTCGAACGGAGATGACATCCACAGTTAAGTATTTTGTATACGTTGAAAAAATGGACAGTGACGCATCCGTCGCCGTCCGTCGTTTCGTAGAATGGAAGCCTATGGGCGCAGGATCTGTCATCATCTGTCAAATGACAGAATCCATTTTTTTTAACTGAGCATGATCCAAGTATTATTTAACCCCCAGCTAGTTGGATCCGTCTCATCAGTTTTGCCACAATCTGCAACGGATCCGTTGAGAAAACGGATTGTGACTGATGGCAAAAAACTTATGTGTAAAAGGGGCCTAACAGTGAAGAAGCTGATAATATAGGTATAAAGGTACCGTCAGACTAAGCAACATCGCTAGCAACATCGCTGCTGAGGCACGACTTGCTAGCGATGTTGCTGTGTGTGACATCCAGCAACAACCTGGCCCCTGCTGTGAGGTGGCTGGTTGTTGCTGAATGTCCTGGACCATTTTTTAGTTGTTGCTCTCCCACTGTGAAGCATACATCACTGTCTGTGACAGCGATAGAGCAACAACTGAATGTGCAGGAAGCAGGAGCCGGCTTCTGTGGACGCTGGTAAACCAATGTAAATATCGAGTAACCAAGAAGCCCTTTCCTTGGTTACCCGATATTTACCTTTGTTACCAGCGTCCGCCGCTCTCACGCTGTCAGTGCCGTCTCCCTGCTCCCTGCACACATAGCCAGACTACACATTGGGTAATAAACCCGATGTGTACTCTGGCTAGGAGTGCAGGGAGCCAGCGCTAAGCGGTGTGCGCTAGTAACCAAGGTAAATATCGGGTTGGTTACCCGATATTTACCTTAGTTACCAAGCGCAGCATCGCTTCCACACGTTGCTGCTGGCTGGGGGCTGGTGAGATCTGCCTGCGTGACAGCTCACCAGCAACCCATGTAGCGACGCTCCAGCGATCCCTGCCAGGTCAGGTTGCTGGAGGGATCGCTGGAGCGTCGCTTAAGGTACCGTCACACTAAGCGACGCTCCAGCGATCCCACAAGCAACCTGACCTGGCAGGGATCGCTGGAGCGTCGCTACACGGGTTGCTGATGAGCTGTCACACAGGCAGATCTCACCAGCAACCAGTGACCAGCCCCTAGCCAGCAACGACGCGTGGAAGCACGCTGCGCTTGGTAACTAAGGTAAATATCCGGTAACCAACCCGATATTTACCTTGGTTACCAGCGCGCACCGCTTAGCGCTGGCTCCCTGCACACCTAGCCACAGTACACATCTGTTAGGGCCAGGTGGACGGGCAGACCCAGGAGGTGGATCCACTGGGCCGGACACCTCACTGAAGGCAAGGGGTCCGGTAGCCGGAGCACTACAGGTAGCAGGACAGTCCGTTCAAAGGAGTGAGAAGTCCCTGGGACCACGGAGTCACCGAAGGTAGTCCGGGTGACGAAGCTCAGGTTCGGAGGCCGAGATGTTGTCAGGCAGAGTCCGGAACCGATGGAGCGAGAAGACGGGTCACCACAGGGATCAGAGATGGTATGGACTGACGAGATGGCTGACAGTCACCATTCAGGGTTCGGGAATCGTCAGGACCGGATGGCGAGGCAGGAGTGGCTCTAGGAGAGAGAGAGGTAAGTATACTGCAAGACACAAGGAGACCTGACTCCTAGCTTAGCAAGACACGAAGCACAGGCCCCGCCCACTTAGAAAGGATTCCCCTATATACCCTGTACCTGATTGTTCAATATCCTGTTAGAGGACACTGGCCCTTTAAGAGAGAGTCAATGACCGCGCGCGCGCCCTAATGCGCATGCGCGAGGCCCGGGTGCCAGAAGCCATAGCAGGGAGCGGTGAGCAGGAGGCAGGAGAGCCGGGCTGGGGCCGGGTTGCCGACGGGCGCCGGGAGCGGGGACCGGGCTGCCTGGGGACCGCAGGTGATGGAGCAGGAAGGCTGAGTAGCGGGAGACCGGGAAGCCTGGCACGGGAGCGGCGGAGCGCTACCTGAGAGCGGGGAAGCGTGGCAGGGGAGCCGGTAAGCATGGCAGGGGAGCCGGGGAGCCTAGAAGGGGAGCCGGGGAGCGTGACAACATCGGGTTAATTACCCGATGTGTACTCTGCTATGTGTGCAGGCAGCAGGGAGCCGGCTTCTGCGGACGCTGGTAACCACGGTAAACATCGGGTAACCAAGAAGCCCTTACCTTGGTTACCCGATATTTACTTTGGTTACCAGCGCACACCGCTTAGCGCTGGCTCCCTGTACTCCTAGCCAGAGTACACATCGGGTTAATTACCCGATGTGTACTCCGGCTACGTGTGCAGAGAGCAGGGAGCCGGCACTGGCAGCGTGAGAGCGGCGGACGCTGGTAATGAAGGTAAATATCGAGTAACCAAGGTAAGGGCTTCTTGGTTACCCTCTGTTTACCGTGGTTACCAGCGTCCGCAGAAGCCGGCTCCTGCTGCCTGCACATTCAGTTGTTGCTCTCTCGCTGTCACACACAGCGATCTGTGCTTCACAGCGGGAGAGCAACAACTAAAAATGGTCCAGGACATTCAGCAACAACCAGCGACCTCACAGCAGGGGCCAGGTTGTTGCTGGATGTCACACACAGCGACATCACTAGCAACATCGCTGTTACGTCACAAAAGTCGTGCCTCAGCAGCGATGTTGCTAGCGATGTTGCTTAGTGTGACGGTACCTTTAGCCTCTTCACTGTTAAGGTGGCTTTACACACTGCAACATCGCAAACGACATCGCTGTAACGTCACCGGTTTTGTGACGTTATAGCGACCTCCCCAGCGACATTGCAGTGTGTGAAACACATCAGCGACCTGGCCCCTGCTGTGAAGTTGTGATCGCTACAAATTGTTCAGGACCATTCTTTGGTCCTTTGTTTCCCGCTGTGCAGCAAAGTTTTAGTGTGTAAAGGGGACTTTACAGCGACTTCGTTAGCGACTTCCCTTTCAAAAAGCTGCTTTACAACGTCCCCAATGACTAGCTAGGTCGTTCTGCAGGTCCGGATCGCTGTTGCGTCATTGGCCAGGTTTGCCTGTTTGACAGCTCACCAGAGACTTTGTAGCGATCCTGGCCAGGTTGGGATCGCTGGTGGGATCGCTAGAAAGTTTCAGTGTGTAAAGGGGCCTTTAGATAACTCCTATTGATAATATACAGTAGGTAGTAAGAAAATTAGATAAGCTATTAGATGAAACAAGCAAGAATGAAAGGAATAGGAAGTAAGTAGATGACTTAGATATATATGAGGTAGATATTAGGTAGATGGATAGATAAAAGGTGTATGCACAGAGATAGATAGAAAGATAGAGAGACAGACATAGCATTCTGCTGCATCTTGGTAACGAGATAATGTGGTGCCTGTCCACATAAGGCTATGTGTGCACATTGCATAGTATTCATACTGAAAAATCTGCAGCAATTTGGCAGTGCATGTGCGCTTCAGATCGCTGCAGAAACACTGCGTAATGGATGCTGTATGTCTGCAGAATAGATGCCGATTTCATGCGCTCAGGATGCTACCTCTCCCATAGACAGAGTGGGAGCAGCATCCAAAGAGCACGAAATAAGTGGCATGTTACTTTTTTGAGCGCAGGGATTTGGATCAAAATTTCAGCATGCAAATCGCTGTGCTCTCAAATGCAACGTGAGGATGGATTATGCACAATCTTTATTTCAATTGTTTTTGCCATTTGGGTTTTGCACTGCAAAGCTGAGTTTTTGACCAAAGTTCTGCAACAAAAAGGCACCTTTTTTGAACTGCATAGTGTGTGTTAGAAAACCAAATTCCCATAGACTTTGCTTGAAAAGCAGAACACATCCATTTTGGCATTAAACGCTGCAGTTGAAAAAGCAGCAAAAAAGCAGGTAAAAAGCAAAGTGCGTGCCTAGCCTTAGGCTATGTGCGCACTTTGCGTGGTCCTACATGCAGTTGTAAACGCACGTTTTAGCCTTAATTGATTTAGCCAAAGTTGCCTTTTTCAGAAATTTAGCGCAGAAAACGCATGCGTATTTACCGCGTTTTAGATGCGTTTTCAGCGCTTTTTACATGCTTTTTCCCTTGCGTTTTGACAGATGCGTTTTGAACATCAAGACACTGCTAAGTAAAGATTAAACAGTCAAACGGAATGAAAATGTAGAAAAAAAAGGGACAAATCTATATTAATGGGAAAAATAATGGAAAAAGATATATTTAATAAAATTATAGTGTTAATATACATTTTGTCGCTAAAATAGCAATAAATGCATATTTTTCTTATATTAAATTGTTGGATTATGTGTCTGTGTAAAGGGACATATCAAATCATTATTTTGATGTCCAAAAAGCATGCGTTTTGGTAGTCCAAAACGCATGTTTTCTGCAATGAAAAAGCAGGTAAAACGCAGGAATTTTGATATTTCTTGCTTTTTGCTACTTCTCATTGACTTCAATGTTAACAAAACGAACCACAAATGGCAAAAACAATTGACAGGATCCTTTTCTGAACGCATGGTTTTTGACCAAACTTATGCAAATTTCGAGATGCGTTTTGAAACGCAAAGTGCGGACAAGAAATCATGATTTCTCATTGTCTTTAATGGAAAACCAAAACACATACATTTGGGCACAAAAATGCTGCAGTTCAAAACTGACCCTAAACGCACCTGAAACGCAGGTGAAAACGGAAAGCGCATGCCTAGCCTTAGGCCTCCTGCACACAGATCTTGTTGGCAAGTTGATTTATACACTGGATGCCTAGTTAACCCCTTCACCACCCAACAATTTTATGTTTTTCGTTTTATCCTCCCTTTCGTCAAAGAGCCATAACTTTTTTTTTTATTTTTCTGTCAATATATAGCCATCTGAGGGCTTGTTTATTGCCGGACGAGTTGTACTTTTGAATTACACCATTCATTCTGCCCCATATTGTACTGGAAAACGGGAAAATAACTCCAAGTGAGGTGAAATTGAGAAAAAAAAAGTGCAATTTTTTTAAATGTATTTCCCCCTTTCACTATATGGTAAAACTGATGAAGCAGTATGATTCCCCAGGCCAGTACGTGTTCATAGATGCCAAACATGTATAGTGGTTTATTACTTAAGTGGTGAAAAGAAATTCAGAAATTTGTCCAAACAATATTTGCACTTTTGGTGCCATTTTCTGAGACCTGTAAAGTTGTAATTTTTTGGGATTTGGGGCTCAGTGATGGCTTATTTTTTGCATCATGAAAGCCTCCCATATGATGACAGGTCGAAAAAGTTAGATATGTTTAGCTTAGAAAAAAGACATCTCAGAGGAGATCTCATTTATATGTATAAATACATGTGTGGTCAATATAAAGGACTGGCACATGACTTATTTCTTCCAAAGACAGTACTAAGGACCAGGGGGCACTCACTGCGAGTGGAAGAAACGCGATTCCGGCAGCTAAATAGGAAAGGGTTCTTTACAGTTAGAGCAGTCAGACTGTGGAATGCCCTATCACAAGAGGTAGTAATGGCAGACACTATAACAGCTTTTATAAAAGGGCTGGATGATTTCCTCACTACACACAACATTGTTGTTTATAAATGACTTAGTGACCAAATGTAGAACTGGCGGAGGAAGGGTGAACTAGATGGATGTAACTATGAGCTGACATTTTTAATTATACCATTTTACTGTAGATGAGATGTTTTGATTGATGATTTGATGTTCGCATCTTATTGCATTTTATTTCAATGTTGTGGCAACTCAAAAAATGTAATTCTGGCGTTTTGATTTTTTTCTTGTTACACCCTTTACCGATCAGATTAATTTATTTTATATTTTGGTGTATCAGGCATTTATGAATGTGGCGATACCAAATATGTCTGTGGAAACGTGTGTTACATGCCTAGTTCGTTTCACCAGAAACTTTGCACAATGTAAAAACAAAATGTTTAAAAAGTAATACTCAAATGAAAAAGCTAAAAAAACATAATGCATAATACATTTGAAAAGGAAAAAAAGTATTAACTGAATTTTACAGTTGATGTGACTCTTCAGTAAGGCTATGTGCACACAGTGCGTTTTTCGCGGCGTTTTTGGCCTCAAAACTGCATGACTTTGCTTCCCCAGCAAAGTCTATGAGTTTTCATTTTTGCTGTCCGCACACAACTTTTTTTTTAAGCTGCGTTTTTGAGCTTGAAAAAAAAAAATGAACATGTCAATTCTTTCCTGCGTTTTTCTGCGTTTTCCGCCCATGCAATGCATTGGAAAAACGCAGCAAAACGCAGAGATCAAAAACGCAGCAAAACGCAGCCACAACGCACCAAATCGCGGTAAAAACGCATGCGTTTTTTCAACGCGGGTGCGTTTTATCGTCCAAAAACGCACAAAAATGCAGCGTCAAAAAAACGATGCGTGCGCACATAGCCTTAAGGCCCAGTCACACTAAACAACTTACCAGCGATCCCAACAACGATCCAACCTGATAGGGATCTCTGGTAAGTTGCTAGGAGGTTGCTGGTGAGATGTCACACTGCGACACTGCAGCGATCCCACCAGCAACCTGACCTGGCAGGGATCGCTGAAGCATCGCTACACGGGTTGCTGGTGAGCTCACCAGCAACCAGTGACCAGCCCCCAGCCAGCAGCGCCGCGTGGAAGATGCTGCGCTTGGTAACTAAGGTAAATATCGGGTAACCAACCCGATATTTACCTTGGTTACCAGCGCACGCAGCTACACGTGCAGAGAGCAGGGAGCAGCGCACACCACTTAGCGCTGTCTCCCTGCTCTCCTAGTTACAGCACACATCGGGTTAATTACCCGATGTGTACTCTGCTACACGTGCAAGGAGCAGGAGCCGGCACTGACAGTGAGAGCGGAGGAGGCTGGTAACGAAGGTAAATATCGGGTAACCAAGGACAGGGCTTCTTGGTTACCCGATGTTTACCTGGTTACCAGTGTCAGCAGAAGCTGGCTCCTGCTCCCTGCACATTTAGTTGTTGCTCTGTCGCTGTCACACACAGCGATCTGTGCTTCACAGCGGGACAGCAACAACTAAAAAATGGCCCAGGACATTCAGCAACAACCAACGACCTCACAGCAGGGGCCAGGTTGTTGCTGGATGTCACACTAAGCAACATCACTAGCAACATCGCTGTTGCGTCACAAAAGTTGTTCGTTAGCAGCGATGTTGCTTAGTGTGACGGGGCCTTTAGTATGTAGGTATTGTGAGCTTCGTGTAGTGTTCAAAGGTCATGACTTATATGTGTGAGATAAACCTCTTAATGTACATATTTACTACATTAAACACTGCCAAATTAGAGGAATAACAGAAAACAGTATAGCAGGAATTAGTTCTGTGTGGTTTACATAAGATCTATAGCCTGAAGCTTAATGATAACCACACATTTGAAATTAGGTGTTAAATAGAAGTAATTGTCCTGTATGGACCCCTGATGTGTGGAGGTCAATCAGTTACAAGGCCAATTTCCTGCTCTTTGTCTGATAGATCTTGAGAAATCCTGTAAAGGCATTTGTGTGCCTTAGCTGTTAGCAGGAAATAGTGTTTGTAGCTTACTTGTCATCTAGTCCTTTTAGAGTTTCATTACTTTATGGAATAATAGGAACTTTGTACCTGATAAATAGTAAAATGTGATGTTTGTGGCATAGGGAGTCAAGATGTTACTTGCAGATACTTATTGTATTATGGCAAAGATCAGAAATATCTATTATCACCCCATTATATCCAATGCGATGGGGGTAGCTCTGCTACTGGGTAGCTGCATGATTATAATCTGATTAGTAAAGCTTGCCCCAACATTAGTTCAACAACTTATCATAACAGGGCAATATATACCATTTTACACTATTGTAAACACCACAAATCACTGCAGCGGATTTCAGA
This sequence comes from Anomaloglossus baeobatrachus, assembly GCF_048569485.1. Classification (NCBI taxonomy): domain Eukaryota; kingdom Metazoa; phylum Chordata; class Amphibia; order Anura; family Aromobatidae; genus Anomaloglossus; species Anomaloglossus baeobatrachus. The sequence continues at coordinate 480,971,921 of NC_134356.1, forward strand.
TGAGAGTTCAATGTTGTTTGTCAAAAAATCTCTCTATGCTACATAATAGAATAAAACACATTTTTATTTCAAAAGACAAATATATATTCTTCAATATGCCATCAAATCCTGAGCATAAGTACAAGGAGCCTTTAAAGGGAACCTGTCAGGTGCAATATGCATCCAGAACCACAAGGAGTTCTGAGTACATATTACTAATCCCTGAATAACTGTCCCTGTATCTGGTAGCATAGATAAAGGGATCTTTAGAAAATGTATTTCTAAAGATCCCATATGGTATGCTAATGGGCCAAGCAACTAGTCGCAAGGGCGTTACTGCTCTTGGCTAGTCGTCCCCTATGGGTATGTTAACAAGCTAATTAATGCGCAGTGTCAGAGGATGGTCGCGCTCACCTCTCTGCTGCCATCACTGGACTTCAGCTCAGTGCGCATGATCCCAGACTTTTGTTCATGTGCACTACACGAGTCTGAAGCCAGGACGAGTACACTCAGCTTCAAAGTGCGCATGACCGAAAGTCTGGGATTATGCACACTGACCCAAAATCCAGCATCAGGCGGGATTGCAGCAGAGGTAAGTGCGACCATCCTCTGCTCATTCATTAGCATCTTAACATGCCCACAGGGGTGTGCTTACATGCTAAGGTGGCCAACTAGCCAAGGGAACTAACGCCCTTGCGACTAGTCACTGGCCTCATTAGCATATCATATGAGAACTTTAGAAATAATTTTTCTAAAGATCTCTTTATGTACTATTGGCTGGGACAGTTAGGCAGGGATTAGCAATATGCACCCAGAATTGCGTTCCATTTAAGAAAGCCAACTCCATATGCATACCATGAGTTGATCCATCTTACTTCCAAAAAGACTGTTGTGAAATTACTTTATGATGCAACTGTGGAATTATTTTGGTACCATAACTTCATTTATGTCAAAATTATCTAGCCACATGAATGAATAATGCTTCATTAATTGACTTCAATTATCCTTAACAAACGTTCCAACCCTATTGAAGAGAATATTGTACTTTCAACACATTTACTGTATTGCTATCTAGCTCTAGCCTTCTACTATGTTGGATGAATATACTGGAATCTTGTACACATCTGTTAGCCCAAAAATAGTATTGAGAGTACACGTTTTGTTTTTCAGTTTCTTTATTCATTTCCTTAGTTACAGAATAATATTTTTATAGGATCAAATAACTTATAACTTTCTTTTTAGATGGCATGGCGTATTGTATAAATTATAGAGAAGAGCGAATCGATTTGCTGTACTCTGTCCAGTGGATATGTCAGTTGTCAGTTCGTGACCATGTATGCCAGGCATCTCTCTTGATAAGTATCCCCATCGTGACATCATACAGAGCAATCATGACCCTGCGCCAGGCCTATAAATCAGAAGAGCCAGAGATTCTGGCAAGAAGGAGGCAGTGCACATTGGCTTCTGTCCACTGGTCACTGAACCAGGGTCCTGCGAATCAATTCTTTCACCTTTCATACATTTAAAATTCTCAATTCAAACATTTCATACTATGATTCATCTGCCAACAACAGAGGCCAGGGTGTCTACAGAGATGGAGCGTGACAAAGTACTGAAGCGATAGGTAATCCCACAACTTGAATTGGGCTCTGTATCAGTGACCGACACTGTAATTGGCCAGGAGTTCTGCAGTGTAGGTGAAAAAGTTTCTTTATTCTCAGGATTGACCCCCCCCCCCTTAAATCATATTAATGTTATGGGGGTGGCAGGGGGTTGTAGTCGTGGGCAGAGGCGAGTCCCTACTTCAAGGCAGCGTCTCTCTTCTATGCTGCACTCCTGACACCTCTACAATGCAACCAGGGACACCGCAACATCTACTCAGGACAAAGTCGGACACGAAGTCCAGGATAATATTTAACATAACTTTACTGCAGAACTCACACAGCTTCTGTGGAACACATCCACTGCGGGCACAAAGCTTGAACGTTACAGGCATGTTGCTTTTTGGCTTCTTTACACAATTTTCTGCACACTGAACCATCCTGTAGTTTCATCCAGTGAATTCATGGAGTCCCACTTGGATTTATCCACATCCCCTCCGACAGGGATTCGTTTCACCACCGGATGGAGTTCCTCAACCACTGTCTCTGTGCTGACCCATTCGTCCAGGTCTATGTTACATCACGCCTGACCGGTCTTATTGGAGTCAGTTGCAACCCGGAAAGTCCACTATATCAAGGCCCACAAATTCAGGTCCGGTCCGTGGTTATCACTGCAACTGGCTGCTGGAGAGTATTCCTTGTCCACTTGATAGGGTTTCAGGGTTCAGTGCGCTGCGGTCTCCTCCTGTGTTCTCCCTACGGAGGACGCATGCAACTGCAGGAAACAATTGACATGCTGCAGTCTGGAAAGACGCTCCGCAGGTCAGTGTTTGCTGCAGAAAAAACAAGCACAGTAGGCACGAGATCTCTAGAAATCCCTCCACTGTGCTTGTTACTGTGCAATGCAGTGTTTTAGACATAGCAAAAACATGCTATATCCAAAATGCTGCAAATACTGATCGTGGGCATGCAGCCTTAAACAATGTGATCAGCAGTGCTGAAAAGGATTGGATGTGGGCGTGACAGATTGCAAAATGGGTGTGGTTAGGGGCGTGGCTTAAAATTGCCGTGGCGCGCGTAGCGCGCCGCATACTTTGTCCCTCTTTCTCATCCTTAAATGTTGGGAGGTATGCCCTGTACTGTGACATCACTGTGTGTTAACCCTGTACTGTGACATCACTGTGTGTTAACCCTGTACTGTGACATCTGTGTGTGTTAACCCTGTATTGTGACATCACTGTGTGTGTTAACCCTGTATTGTGACATCTCTGTGTGTTAACCCTGTATTGTGACATCTGTGTGTGTTAACCCTGTACTGTGACATCTCTGTGTATGTTAATCCTGTATTGTGACATCTCTGTGTGTGTGTTAACCCTGTATTGTGACATCACTGTGTGTGTGTTAACCCTGTACTGTGACATCACTGTGTGTGTTAACCCTGTACTGCGACATCACTGTGTGTTAACCCTGTACTTTGACATCTGTGTGTGTTAACCCTGTATTGTGACCTCACTGTGTGTGTTAACCCTGTACTTTGACATCTGTGTGTGTTAACCCTGTATTGTGACCTCACTGTGTGTGTTAACCCTGTACATTGACATCTGTGTGTGTTAACCCTGTATTGTGACCTCACTGTGTGTGTTAACCCTGTACTGTGACATCTGTGTGTGTTAACCCTGTATTGTGACATCACTGTGTGTGTTAACCTGTGGGCACAGGCAGCCTCATGGGCACAGGCAGCTGCGTTCCCCTGCGGAGGAGACGTGCAGCCCCGCAGGTCAGGACCCGCTGCCTCCAGGACACAGTGAGTCCTGATCGTGGGTACAGGCATACGCACATATACAGTACATATTTGAAGACAAATTCCCTAAAATACATATAAACAGACAAATCTATACACAGTCATCTGCACTGACATACATAGATATATACATCATACATATACACACATTGGAGGTAATAACATGGGGAAGCCGGCAGCAGCCGCACTCACCTACCCCGCTTGTCTCTATCCAGCCCCTCCTCGGCATGTGATCACTTGGCAATGCTTTAACAGACCTAGCCACGCACAGTGCACACTGACACCGCTGTGTATGTATCACAAGGGAGGATGGGGGTGTTATATACTATATATATATATATATATATATATATATATACAGTATATACAGCACAGGAGGGGCTGGGGGCTACAGTATATACAGCACAGGAGGGGCTGGGGGCTACAGTATACACAGCACAGGAGGGGCTGGGGGCTACAGTATACACAGCACAGGAGGGGCTGGGGGCTACATCACAGGAGGGGCTGGGGGCTACAGTATATACATCACAGGAGGGGCTGGGGGCTACAGTATATTCAGCACAGGAGGGGCTGGGGGCTACAGTATATTCAGCACAGGAGGGGCTGGGGGCATAGACAGTACTTGAGGGTCATACATATTAGGCCTGTTTCAGATGTCAGTGATTCTGGTATGTATGTGCTAGTTTTTATATGTACCAGAATCACTGACCTATGCAGATCCATCATAATCAATGGGTCTGCACACACATCAGTGATTTTTCACTGACCATGTCTCCGTGCGGCGTACATGCGTATCTGTGATTGCCGTACAGAAACATGTCCATTTTTTTCTGGCATCACTGATGTTCCGCGGACCACACTATGGTGTGATCCGTGAAACACGTACGAGAAAAACACGGACATTTAAAATAAAAAGCTTTTTCAACTCACCTTCTCCAGCGATGCTGAGTTCGGCAGCTGCTCTCTGCTTCTTCCTGCCCGGCTCATTATGGCATGCATATTCATTTATGCAGCCAGAGCCGACCCGGAAGAAGCTACAGAGGTGAGAGAGCGGTGGCTGGATGCTGAATCGCAGGACTCTTCAGCACCACGGAGAGCAGGAGCGGGGGCAGATGAGTATATGTCCATGTGCAATCACAGAGTACGGATCACGTATCATGGATTGCACATCGACAACCACTGTGTGCCGTGAATCACAGAGTATGAAGGGACATATGCGTGTTTAACACGTCAGTGAAGAATGTCTGTGTTTTTCACTGAGGGGCATACATGTTACTAAGGGGTACACACATTACTGGGGGAAATACACTTTACTGGGGGGCATAGAAATTACTGGTAGCATAGATATTACTAAGGGGCATATAGCTCTGGTGTTGGGACTTATACAGCTCTGGGGGCACATACAGCTCTGATGGGGGGGGCTGGGGGCACACAGATCTGGTGAGGGGGCTGGGGGGCACACAGATCTGGTGAGGGGGGGTGGCTGGAGGCATATAGCTTTGGTGAGTGAGGGGGGCTGGGATACATCTGGTGGGAGGGGGCTGGAGGCAAACAGAGCTGGGGGGTGCTGGGGGGCATATAGATCTGGTGGGGGGGCTGGGGGGCATATAGATCTGGTGGGGGGGCATACAAATCTGGTGTGGGGGCTGGGGGTATACAAATCTGGTGTGGGGGTTGGGGGGCATACAGATCTGGTGAGGGGAGGTGGCTGGAGGCATATAGCTCTGGCGAGGAGAGGGCTGGGGCATACAGATCTGGTGAGAGGGGGCTGGGGCATACAGATCTGGTGAGAGGGGGCTGGGGGATACAGATCTGGTGGGAGGAGGCTGGAGACATACAGAGCTGGGGGGCATATAGATCTGGTGGGGTGGCTGGGGGATATACAAATCTGGTGTGGGGGGCTGGGGGGCATACAAATCTGGTGAGGGGGGTGGCTGGAGGCATAAAGCTCTGGTGAGGAGAGGGCTGCTGGGGCATACAGATCTGGTGAGGGGGGCTGAGGGATACATATCTGATGGGATGGGGCTGGAGGCATACAGAGCTGGGGGGTGCTGGGGGTATATAGATCTGGTGGGGGGCATACAAATTTGGTGAGGGGGCCATACAGATGTGGTGAGGGGGGTGACTGGAGGCATATAGCTCTGGTAAGGGGGGGTTGGGGCGTACAGCTCTGGGTAGGTGGGGGGGTCACATACAGCGTTCCTTGGTGTTCAGCTCCTCCTCCTGCAGTCTCTTTATTTGTGGACAGAGCTCAGCATGTTGCTCAGTAGCTCCGCCCACAGATGCACTTCTGTACACAAACAGCCCAGCAGTGAGCAGTGAGTGCACGCTGAGCTGCAGATGCCAATTTAAAGTGCCGGCAGCCAGAGTGCTGCTGCCGCCCACCCATAACAGCGGCAGCACAGAGCCAGAGCACTGAAGCAGCGCTTGGCTCTGCTCTGCTCATGTGCGTTAGGAGGGGGAGAAAGTCAGACGGGGAGAGAGTGGGTGGGTGGAGCCACGGGACAAAAGCCTCACAATCGTGACACCGGGACACCCGCTGAAATCCGGTACAGTCCCGCTTTATCCGGGACGGTTGGGAGGTATGGTACAGGGTTAACACACACAGTGATGTCACAATACAGGGTTAACACACACAGTGATGTCACAATACAGGGTTAACACACACAGATATGTCACAATACAGGGTTAAAACACACAGAGATGTCACACTACAGAGTTAACACACACACACACACAGATGTCACAGTACAGGGTTTACACGCACAGAGATGTCACAATACAGGACAGTAACATTTGCACATTATTATACTCACCTGCTCCTGTGAGAGATCATGTTAGTGGCAGCCTCTGGCTTCATGCTGCACTTCCTGTCAGTCCTCCTGGCTGTGCTCAGATCCTGTACATTGCTTTTCTTTCTAGTCCTTCTATTCTCGCTTCTCCTCGTTTTCTCTGCTCCTGCTCCCTGTTTCCTCTGCGTGCAATGCTCAGGTCTGTGCTCCTTCTGCCCTGCTTAGCTCCATATTTTCTTTTCTCCCGCGCTTACTGAACAAGCTCCGCCCCCTCTCCTGATTGGCTGTTCTTCTCCTGGCATCTCCTACACCTCTCTGATTGGAAGAAGATGTTGCCTGTCCACTCCGTCCTCTTCAGCAGAGGGCGCGCGGTGTGCAGTGTGGGCGTGTCTGCTCCTCTGTATTGCGGTGGACTGCAGCTGTACAAACAGTGCGGGTCCCCTGTGGCCTTAATCAGCTGCTTGGTGACCAGGCAGCCCGTGCTGTGAATAAGGGGTGCTTCACACATAGCGAGATCGCTACCGAAATCGCTGCTACGGCACGGTTTTGGTGACGCAACAGTGACCTCATTAGCGATCTCGCTGTGTGTGACACTGAGCAGCGATCTGGCCCCTGCTGCGAGATCGCTGCTCGTTACACACAGCCCTGGTTCGTTTTCTTCAAAGCCGCTCTCCCGCTGTGACACACAGATCGCTGTGTGTGACAGCGAGAGAGCGACGAAATGAAGCGAGCAGGGAGCAGGAGCCGGCATCTGGCAGCTGTGGTAAGCTGTAACCAGGGTAAACATCGGGTAATCAAGGTGGTTACCCGATATTTACCTTAGTTACCAGCCTCCGCAGCTCTCACGCTGCCTGTGCTGCCGGCTCCGGCTCTCTGCACATGTAGCTGCAGTACACATCGGGTTAATTAACCCGATGTGTACTGTAGCTAGGAGAGCAAGGAGCCAGTGCTAAGCAGTGTGCGCGGCTCCCTGCTCTCTGCACATGTAGCTGCAGTACACATCGGGTTAATTAACCCGATGTGTACTGTAGCTAGGAGAGCAAGGAGCCAGTGCTAAGCAGTGTGCGCGGCTCCCTGCTCTCGCGGTTATGATCGCTGCTTCGGCTGCTGTGTTTGACAGCTAAGCAGCGATCATAACAGCGACTTACAAGGTCGCTGTTACGTCACCGAAAATGGTGACGTAACAGCGACCTCGTTGTCGCTGTCGCTTAGTGTGAACCAGCCCTAAGTAAAAAGTGAAATCGCAGACACAGCAGGCAGCCATCACAGGGCCCCTATCAAGTCATGGGCCCCATTGCAGTGGCGTGGCCTGCCTCTATTGACGGTACGCCACTGGAGCAGACTGATTCACCGCACTCTGGTCCATTAGCCAGGACTGTAGCCAGGCCAGAAGACTCATAATTTTTTTACCTATCAGGAAAGCTGGGCTGATACAATATCATCAATGCGGCGTGACACACAGATGACTTCACAAAAGCCCGGCTAATCAAAAGGCATACCAAAGTCCACAGAAGGTAATAGATTTAAGAGCTTCCCGTCCAGCAGTGACAGAGCACTGACCTGGCCGATGGACCAGAGTCTCCTGAATCGATCCACCCAACTCTATATAAGTAATATTTCAACTTAATTTTTTAACCAGTTAACCCCATCATCCCCGCGCGATTTTCCGTTTTTCGTGGGTTTTTTTTTTTGCTCTCCTTCTTCCGAGAGATGTATTTTTTTTATTTTTCTGTCAGTCTTGCCATATGTGGGCTTGTTTTTTGAGGGACAAGTTGTACTTTTAAATGAAACCATAAGTTTTACCATATAGTGTACTGGAAAATGACAAAAAATCCAAGTGTGGGAATATTGCACAAACAGTGTGATTGCATGATTGTTTTTGGGATATTTTATTCACCATGTTCACTATATGGTAAAACTATGTGTCGATGTGATGCCTCAGGTTGGTACGAGTTCGTAGACAACAAACATGTATATGTTTACTTTTATCTAAGGGGTTAATAAAATTCAGAAGTTTGTCCAAAAAAGTGGTGCACTTTTTGCGCTATTTTCCGAGACCCGTAGTGTTTTCATTATTTGTGATCAATGGCTCAGTGATGGCTTATTTTTTTGCATCTCGAGCTGACATTCCTATCTGTTCTGGTGCAACAAAAACCAGCAGTGGAGGTGGCTCATATGCTTCGTAATAGTGAGATATTAGACGTCCATGCAAGCACTATGTGATGCACATTACAGAATTCTGGAATGGTGGCCCGAAAAGAGGTGAAGAAGCTTTGACTTCAATATTGTCATAAGATGCATTGTCTCGAGTTTACAAAAAAAAATATGAAAAGTGTACAGTAGAAGATTAGAAATGGTGATTTGGAGTGATGAGACAAAAGTCAATAGTTTAGATTCTGATAAATGCAAATGGGTCTGGTAGAAACAAAGGAAAAAGGGGCTAACAGATGAAGAAATTGAAGGAACTGTCAAGTTCTGGTGGGGAAGTGTGATGCCCTGGACTAGTCAGGTCGTCCCAGGTAGTCCCATGCACACACACCCCTCCCCTTAGTAAGGTGACAGCAGCCAAACTACAAACCTTTGTCACCACCCTCCGGGTTTGATGTTCACACCAGGGGGGGGCGGAGCCAGGCGGTTGGCTCCGGGCACCGAGGAGTTCACAGGCCCGGAGGCGGGAAAACAGTCTAGTTTAGTCTTGCCAGTGGAGTGAAGTGGAGTCAAGTTCAAGGGCAGACCTGTGCTTAGGCATGCCAAAGTCTACACCAGGTGTCTGGGTTGGAGCCCAGTCACCTCTGGCAAAGAGGCAGGAGCTGGGACTACAGCCGGTGGAACTGTAGGGACCGGGGACGGGTGGTGGCCCGCCTGTACCGAACCGGGGAACCGATTGGAAACCGGAGCACCAGGAGGGGTACTCAGACCCAGTACGAGGCCCAGAAACAACTAGGCTAAGTCAAATCAACTGATTGAGGACTGTACTTTAGGACCTTTCCCACACAAGACCCGACTGAAGACAACAGCCCAACGATTAGGGTAAAGCCACTGCTAAGGCATAGAGACCCAAGGGGCCAACGTCTGCGGGCAAACAGGGCTCTTCTGACACATAGCAAGCCGGGGAGCGGACTACCGTTGCTTAGGCATAAGAGTTGCAACTTTTACAACAGAGAGGTGTAGGAGAAAGGCGGAGACCACCAACCTGTTAAGGGGCAACTGCAGCCGGCTGCGAGCACCGTTCACCACATTGTTTGGTTTACCAGAGACTCCAGCGTGTTTATCATAGTGAGTACACCAGTAGCTACGGGCCGCGCACCGCGCCGCACCGCACCGACACCCCAGCACGCATCCATCCCCTCGCCTCAGCACCTCCCTCGGGCCCCCAGGACCATCATCCCCCTACCCACGGAGGGGGTCAACACCAAGCTGCGCAACACCGTCCCTGGGAGCCTAGTCAACGGCAGCAGTTGTGGTGTCCATCCATTCACCACAACTCGTGGGTGGCGTCACAAACTTAAATCCCCTGCAAACCACCGTGGCTCTGGCCGTGGACCTCCCCACCGAAGTCCCTACGTGTAGCGCCAACCCCCTTTCAGAGTGACGTGACCCCCGGGTCCGTGGAGAGCTCGAGCCACCCACCAACGAGCACGGATCCGAGCGGCTCGGCAGCCGGCCGAGCCCCGGGGCGGTACAGAAGCCTGATGATATCAAGTTGTTTTGAGCACTCTACCCATCTATTTAACTCTGTTAGTTCCAAGTTGTTTCACAGCCAAAAGTATACACTCGAGTACTATAGGTATGATAAAGATAAGATAGTGTTTCAGCAGGACAACAACTCGAAGCATATGTCGAGATTGGTGAAGACATTTTTCAATGACAATGAAGTATAGGTGATGGATTGGCCTCCACAGTTCCCAAACCTCAACCCATACTTGTGGGTAGAGTTGAAGAAAAGCTATATTCATACCCAAGTGAGTCATCCAGAACGCACCAACATTGGGAACATGTAGAAGAAACCTGGGATCAAATTTTGGACGAGACATGCTTGAATTTGATTGAGAGATTGAAAGAATGCTCAGAAGAATTTAGGCAGTGTTGAAAGCCATAGGTGGATTAACAAAATACTATCAAAAAGTAAAATTTAGATTTTTAGGAGCAAAACAGTAATAATGCACTGACAAAACAAGAATCTGCATAACTAATCATATGCTAAATAATAGTTGGAAGTAAAATATATGTATGATATAGCGAAGATGATTGTATATAAAATGAAGGCAGTCTCATGTTTAAAGCTGCAGTGGATGACGAGATATGGAGCCTGAAAGTCAAAAGTTGAAAACATTGTTTCCCTTTTGCTCATCAGTGTATATCTGAGCATTGCAGGTGATTAGCCAATGTCCACAAGAACACTTGGAGTGGCTAAATGGAGCAGGAAAATCTCAGGTTATATGTGACAGAACTACCTGACCTTATTATTTAAACAGTATAGGACAGGAATCATTGGTGAAATATAGAGATTATCACACATTTTTAAGTTGATCCTATTAGTGTATATACAGCAGTCAGAAGATAATTGCAGTTGGGAGGAAGCAGAGAGGGAGCTCTCTTCATGAATTGAGTGGACTCTTTACTATGAGCCAACCAAATTCTTTGGCTGCTTCTATCATATTTTTCCAAATTTAAGACCTCCCCAAAAATAAGCCTTAGCAGGGATTTTCAGCATTTTCAGAGCAAGGCTTAAATACAAGCCCTACAACGAAAATAAGCCCTAGTCTCGGTTCATTAATGAAGTGAAATGTCCATGCAGATAAAAAAGTTAAAGATACTGCATACACTTCATTATAGATAGTGGACACCCAGCAATCATTCTCACCACACGCCGAACGGGAGGCCCTGCAGTGGATCGCACCCTCGCACACATCAGATCTCACATCCACACACATCAGATCACACACACAATCACTCATCAGATCACACACACACTCAACACATCCAGCGATACCGATTTCTTCTGACCCGCAGAATCTTAAGACGCAGTGCGGTGGATCACAAGGACCTGCAGCTGCGGATGGAATGCTTACAGGATCTGCAGTGTGTAACTTCCTCCCATCTTTCCCTGCGTCCAGAGGCATTCTGTACCTCTGGATGTGGCCAGTGACTAGTGAGTGTGTGTATGCGATCCGATCGGTGATTGTGTGTGTATGTGTATGAGTGTGTGCTCAATCTAGTGTATGTGAGTGTATTGGCCAAAAGCAGGGGAGGACGGTGTACAGCATAACTGCTGAGAGAGCCCGCTGGAAATCAAAGGGAGGACCTGAAAGCCATGCAGACGTCCAGGGTCTGGTAAGTATAAGTCTCCTGAGAAGGGAGGGTCTGCTTTTTTGGGGGTAGTAAACTTACCTCCATGCTTCTCCAAGAATAAGACCTACTCTAAAAATAAATCCTAGCGTGTTTTGGGGGCAAAAAAAAAGTATAAGACAGTGTCTTATTTTTGGAAAAACACGGTATCAGTTAAACAGATAATTGAAGTACAAACGTATTCCAAAATTATTATCCTGTAACGTTAGGCAGCATATTTTGGTGACAAATCCACTTTAAGCGTCTTAGATATTTTCAGATATTGTGAATGATATTATCTACCAGTTAGTACATTTACATTATGAGGTCATCGTTTATAAACCACTTTTTTTTATATCAGTGCAATATCACTGAGATTTTCAACATTCTGTTTTCATTTTTTTTGTGAAATGTACTTTTATTTTTACCATATTGACACCTTATTAGGTTGTGTGCTGTTGTTTCAATACAATGAGTGTTTTATCACCAGTAAATGGTCATTGCCTCGACTAGGTCTCGTGTGCCTGCTGTTACAATTGTGTAATAAACTGAATGGCTGTTAACTGGTGCCTCCTAAGGAACCAGAGGGCAGAGGCAAGTGCAATTTACCTTCAGAAAGTAAGGCGTGCTGCGATAGGAAGAGATCCCAGAGTGAGTAACAACAAACTACGAAATACAAAGTGAAAAGGTAATGTACATATTGCTAAAGAGTATGTTGCCTCCTTCCCAACTGCAAACAGAAGATAGATGCAGGGTGAAGAGCAAAAACCGCAGAGAAATAAACCTTCAGATGGTCTTTCACTGAATGGCATAGCCATAAACAACAGCACTATGGCAGGATATCCAAATGAGGATATCACCAGCAGGAAACACTAGCAGGGGGAAGGTATATAAAGCCGCACACAAAATGTGATTGGACTAACAAATGGATTAGTAAAAACTCCTGTTATGTTAACCTAAAAGACTAAAGCAAGGATAACAGATAATAAACACCCAGAGAAAAAGTGTATCTGCTGTGGCTCAGCAGACAGATAAATACGAAGGACTGTGGAAAAAGAAGCGCAAATAGGGTCTTATCCGAGTAATATAAGGGGTAAAGTACAGAAAGTCACTCACCCCGTGAGTTGTGAGAGTCACAACTACTATGCAGGCAAATAATCACGGCCAACGGCAGCAGCACCCAAAATGGCTGATAACAGAGAATAGTGAAGTAGGGCTTGCAAGGCTGCGCCAGTGACCACTCTGAACATAGAGAGTTAATGTTCCTTTATTTCATCTTTAGGTCGACGCGTTTCTGGAGTCTCTGCTCCCTTCCTCAGGACACACAGGAAAAATTTGATGTACTTTTTTCCTGTGTGTCCTGAGGAAGGGAGCAGAGACTCCAGAAACGCGTCGACCTAAAGATGAAATAAAGGAACATTAACTCTCTATGTTCAGAGTGGTCACTGGCGCAGCCTTGCAAGCCCTACTTCACTATTCTCTGTTATCAGCAGACAGATAAGCAGAGCACAGAGTCACAGGTTTGAACCCTGATAAACCAACCATGCCTGCAGCAGTGATTAACAGCTCACTATTACTATAAAATGTACACAGAAAGCTGTGGTGTGGGCGGGGTTAGCTTTCTGAGCTCTGTTACACATTACATTTAAAACCCCCGTCACATTTAACGACTAACCAGCGATCCCGAAAATGATGTGACCTGATAAGGATCGCTGGTAAGTCGCTGGGAGGTCGCTGTGAGATGTCACACAGTCAGATCTTACCAACGACGCAGTAACGATCAGCGACCTGTATAACGATCTCGGCGGATGTTGGGACTGTGTTAAGAGGTCGTTGGTAGGCGTCAAACACAGCGATGCGTCCTGCCCAGCAGGACATCACCTTTGAAGAAAATGGTTCCAACCATTCAGCAACAACTAGCGATCTCACAGCAGGGGCCTGGTCGCTGGTAGGTGTCACACATAACGAGATCGCTGCTGCGTCATGGAAACGGTTACGCAGCAGCGATCTCATTAGCGATCTCGTTGTGTGTGACGGGGCCTTAACTGTGATTGTGTCATAACTGTTGCACCCAGTAAATTAAGTGATACATCATTGGAATCAGGGATTATGCTGTTATCAGATGAGATAGCAAAAACCTTGTGACAAATTCCCTTTAGGCCTCTTTCACATGTCCGTGTCTCCGGTACGTGTTTAGTCCGTTTCCTCACGTATCGGAGACACGGGCACAGGTAGACCCATTAAAATCAATGGGTCTGCGTTTACGTGCGTGTTCTGCCATGGACCGTGTGTATGTGTGAAGCATACGTGTGTCCGTGTGCTCCACACGTAAACATGTCCATTTTTCTCCGACATCATGGGTGTCACACGGAACGCAAACGGGCCACACGGAGGTGTACCGTGTGACACGCGCTGGATAAAACACACGTGTCTGAGAAAACAATAAAAAAACTTTACTCACCTTCTCAAGCCCTCCTGTCTCTGCCATTCTCTGCCATTAGTGTCACTTGCTTCCGACACTCATGCATATTCACTTCACTGCGGCCAGAAGCAGCAGCAGCGGGGAGTTGGCAGGACCGGAGACCGAAGATCAGCACCACGGACAGCGATGCCAGGGACAGGTGAGCAGAAAGTTCTCATTCTCCGTGTGGTATCACGGATAACACATGGAGAACACACGTATGCCATAAACACGGCTCACGGAGGCCATTACGCCATTACGCACCTTTGACACGTCCATGAAAAACGTGCGTGATTTTCACGAGCGTGTGAAAGGGGCCTTAAAGAGTGCTTACCTCCAATCTGAAGCTGCCATTTTTATATAATAAAAGAGTGGGAATCCACAATCTAGTGATTTAAAAAAATGTATGTTAATGTCCAAAGTGTTCAAAAGTGTCCCCCCCCCTCCTAAAATGGCTGGACTTTCAAATTATAATATCAAGTATTCTGATTGGAAAAGGGCGCAGCGAGAAAAAAAATCACAACGCCAGAATTATGGATTTCTAGTCGCTGTAACATTGCGTTAAAATGCAATAAAAGGTGAGCAAAACAATGTATCTACACAAAAATGGTATAATTAAAAAAGCCAACTCAAGACGTAAAAAATAAGTCATCACACAGCCCCAGATCCTGGAAAATGAGAAATAGCGACAAAAGCGCTATTCTTTTTTTTTTACTTCTGAATTTCTTTTCATTAATTAGATAAAAGTAAAACTATACATGTTTGGTATCCAAGTACTCGTACTGATCAGGGCTCAGGTCAGGTTAACCATATAGTGAACATGGTAAATAAAATATCCAAAAAACAATTATGCAATTGCATTTTTTTTGGGCAATTTCACCACACTTGGATATTTTTTTCTGGTTTTCCAGTACAGTATGAGGCAGAATGAATGGTGTCATTCCAAAGTACACCTTGTCCAGCAAAAAACAAATTTTCATATGGCCATATTGATGGAAACAATTTATGACTCCTGGAAGAAGGGGAGGAAAATTTGAAAATGAAAAATGGAAACTCACCGGCTGGTGAAGAGGTTAAACACTGGATATGAGTGCTAAGAGTAAAAGGAGTTATTGCTCGAAAATCGTTGGCTAATGCCTTAATGTTTTTAACATATGAGAAATAATGTAATCATTATTATTATAGAAGACTCAGTTGTCGTTGACATATTGTCATGATTCCTCTGTGCAGAGCATCTTGCACACTAGAAGATGCTCTGCTGTGTTTTCCTGAACTACTGAGCTAGCAGTGCTATGATTCCTCTATCCAGAGAAATCTTGCACGTTAGGAGATGCTCTGCTGGGTTGTCCTGAGCTACTGAGCAGGCAGGTTAATTGACAGTGCAGGCTTCCATACTGGTTCTGGGAGGTGCTGATTACTGAGGTGTTCCATTTTCCTGGTAATTGCTCTGCTTCTTTACTGAGCATGCTCTCCCAGAACCTTGCCACTCGTATATTCTAGTTCAGTTGCTGTGCTGATGGCCTGTGTTCCTATTAGTGTTCTGATCTATTGTTTCTTCACCCTGGAATGTTGTTCTTTCTGCCCGCTCCCTGTTCCTGTCGTGACCTCTTGGCTTTTGATCTCGGACTTTTACCTGACCACGTCTCAGTTTACTCCCTGAATCTATTACGTGCCTTCCTGGAATTCTGACCCCTGGATTGTGACCTGACTTCACCTCATTGTACTCCCTGAATCCATACGAGTCCTCTGTTACCAGACCCTGGCATTCCTGGCTACTTTTCTGTTTGTGCAACCCGTAAGTAGTGACTGCATTACATATATCATATGCGGTTGCTGGATACCACTTTCACTATGTCTTCGTTAAATACTGAATACTTGCAACCCGGTAATTAACCTGCGGAGGACAGGGCCTCTATGGACTGTTCCCATCAGCTCAGAGATCGGGGGCACTAGGGCAACGAGGGGGATAGGGCTTTCCAAGAAAAGCAGCCCACTGAAATCCCAAGCATGAGCCCCTGAGAGCAGGCTCCTCTGCTAGCCACAGCAGGGAACGTGGCCCGGAAAGCTCTAGGCTGATGGGCCACAACGTACAATCTAAATTCAGGTGCCAGGAGAGAGGCCACAGACAACTGGGCAGTGCTGCATAGGACGGGACCCGGACGAGTTCCCCTCAGGAGACAGAGGCAGTCAGAGACTTGGTTTACTACGTTGTCAGTGTCTGCATTCTTCTGAGTGAGTACCTGATTAACCCCTGCAACTGGCGAGCCTGCGAGCCCCTGCATTCCCAAGGCACCATCCAAAGTCCCGGGGTAATCCCCTACCCGTGGAGGGTCACGTCACCTAGCTGCCCCACTCCATCACCCTGGGTACTCCCAACGGCAGTGGCGGTACTCCCCATTATCGCACACCACGGGTGGCGTCACGAACTATATCTCCCCTCTAAATAGCCCCTTCTTCATTTGAGTGTGGCCCCTAGCCCCCGGGTCCGGAGACCCTCGAGCCACGAGCAATCATCCCCGGATCTGAGCGGTTTGACTGCTGCGGGGCGGCACAGTTATGCCATTGAGTAAGTATCTAAACCAATTTTTTAATCACAAATCTTAAAGTTGAAGATTCAATGTAAACTATATACCATTTCTAAACTGACAAATCTATATTTTTTCCATTATTAAGATGTCTTGTCCTTTTTATCCCATGTGACTGTAGTGTGTGTGTGTGTGTGTGTTTGTTCTTTGGCATGAAATTCACATTTAAAGACTATGTTTAGAGTGATGTCGGTGACTGTGCAAATAGAATTTCCTCAAAGTATCTCTCTGTGATGGAATACAGGAATTGAGTCTATCAGTGTGAAATTGTTTGCTTTCCACTTCAGCATCTGTTGCTCTTACCAGGTCGTTCAGAAAAGAAAGCTATTACTTTATGTGATAAGCAGAAAGCAATGTAGGATTTGCCTGCCAGAGTCTAAAAGAATGATTGATATTGTTTATATGGTCAGTTTTGTTATTAATACAAATTATTCAAATCAATGAAAGGTTCTCAAATTTACCAATTAATCTATAGCGCCAGCCTCCATGAAAAGATTGCACAGAGAAATTATTGAACTGAGCTATTTAAAGGGAATCTGATAGCAGGTTTTTGCTATGTAATCTGACAGCAGCGTGATAAAAGTACTGAAAGCCTGATTCCATTGATGTGTTACTTACTAGGCTGTGTGTTGCTTTTTCAATAAAAGGATTGTTTTTTCAGCAAGTGATTATCACTACAGGACTAGGTGTCTGGTGCCTCCTATTTCTGCTGTTCTGTTTGGCTATAATGACATTGTTACTTTCGGAAGAAAAAGGGAGAAGATTTGAAGCCTAAGAACACTATCCCAACTGAGAAACACGGGACTGACAGAATCATGTTGTGGGGGGTTTTATGCAGGAGGGACTGGTGCACTTCACAAAATAGATGGCATCATGAGGAAAGAAGATTATGTGACAATACTGAAGCAACATCTCAAGCCAGCAACTTAAAGCCTGCGTGAAAATGGGTCTTCCAAATGGACAATGACCCGAAACATACTGTCAAACTTGTTACAAAGTCTAATAAGGATAGCAAAGTCAATGTTTTGGAATGGCCATCGTAAAACCCATATCTCAAACAAATTGAAAATTTATGGGAAAAGCAGAAAAAGACAGTGCCAGCAAGACTACCTACAAACATGGCTCAGTTACACTAGTTCTAGTACACTAGGAGGAATGGGCCCAAATTCCTACCAACTATTATGAGAAACTTGTGGAAGGACATTCAAAATGTTTGACCCAAGTCATAAAGTTTAAGGGCAATGGTACCAAATAATGAAATGTATGTTTAATTTTTACTTTGCAGAAAGTAATAAAACTGTCATAAATTATTCTCTTTCATTATACTGGCATTTGATAAATATACAGTAAATAATTTTGGCAATCATAATTGAGCTAAAACAGGAAAGGTTTATTCTGATTTCATGTCTGATAGCAAGAAAAACATGCATATGTGTCTTTTTAGATACTGTATGTAAACTTCTGGTTTCAATTGTATATCTTTAAGCAGTTGCATAACATGAAGCTAATAAGCCCCAATGATACATTTCCAACAGGGTCCAGAACTGTTGAAGATCTTTAACATTAATAGTATTTTCATATAAGTCAATGGAACCTTTTATGCTCCCTAGGCTATGGGGCCCCAATATGATTGCATCCAATGTACCTATTATAGTTACTCCCAGCTTTTAAGATGCAAGCCAAGTTACAGGCCCATGAGTGTGCTGAGCAGGACGTTAATGGCATTAACAGTTGGCGTGATTAAAAGTACAGCCGTGAATGATCAATGCTGCAAAAATGACTGGAATAGAACAGGGAGGGACAACAGAAAAATCACTCATTTTATGCTTTCAACTCTGGATACTATCATAACATGGACTTAATTGCAAATGTATATATGTAAGGGGATGTAAGCCTTGACCACCTTAGACCTTTAAATCCACTGTGAACATGTCATGTTTGAAGCTCATGATATGGTGTAATCTGTTAATGTAATGTTTGAAGTTTGTGTTATGGTGTAATGTGTTTAAATGGCCATTAGGTAGCCACAATATGTAAGTTGCTTCCCTGGTACTTCCGGGCTAGAGGGAATTAGTGAAGGGGAGGATCTTAGTTTGATAAAGAATGGTTAAGGAGTCAATAACAATAATTTTAATTTGGCGTGACCTATTGGGTTGAATCCGGGTGTCAGACATGCAGTGCGACCCGACAGTTATCTAATGTGTACATCCAGCTTCATTAAGGGAATTCTATACATATGGATTTACTTTAACACAGAAATATTGTCAAACTTTAATTGGTAATAAGTAGAGCTGGTCGAACTCACAGAAAACCGGGACTGGCAGGTCCCTGCTAAATTAATAAAAAAAACTAGGATCCTTTCCGAAATCTGATACTCATATAAGTCTATGGGGACCAGAATCCAAAGATTAAAAATGTTGTTAGAAGGAATATGGGGGTAAGAGCGTGTGCGGTATACTTACTGAACCTCCGTCATGGCGGCAAGCTACTTCCAGGTCATGCTTTCCCTTCCGGAGCTGACAATTTACCCTTATTGAATATTCCCTGCTTTCCCTGCCTACCGGCGCGTGTAATTGGTTGCAGCTAGACGCACCCCACCCTGAGTGTCAGCGTGTCAGCTGACTGCAACCAATCACAGTCGCCAGGATGTCTGGTGGGCGGGGAAAGCAATGCAACTGTCTGCAGGTGAGTATCATGGTATAAAAATAAATGAATAAGTGAAACAAGCGGCGTACGGTCTCCCCGTATTCTGATACCAGCACAGATAAAGCCCACGGCTGCAGTCCCCAGCTGGCGAACTTTATCATGGCTGTGTATCAGAATAAGGCCGAAGTCACACACTTGCGCGAGTCTCTCATCGCGTCACCCGGCACAGCCGCACACTCTCCTGACAAGAGCGTGCATCTGCACGTATTTCTATGCAGCTGCACACTCGTATCTGGATAGTGTGCCAAGTGTGCTGCCAAGGGATGCGATGCTAGACTCATGCAAGCGCACTGTAAGGCTGGAGTCACCCATTTGTGCGAGTCTCGCATTGCATCACCTGGCAGCCGCACACGCTTGTGTCCGGAGAGTGTGCAGCAGTGCCGGGTGATGCGATCCGATAATCCTGCAAGTCATGCGGTTCTTGTTTGTGCACCGTAAGGCATTGCATCACCCAGCACAGCCTAACGCTCTCCAGATACGAGCGTGCAGCTGTATAGAACTACATGCAGCCTACCCGCTCATGTCATGACAGTTTGCGGCCGTGCTGGGTGATGCGATGTGAGACGCGTGCAAGTCCCTCGCAAGTGTGACTTGACTCCGGCCCAAAAGGGACCGCATGCGGCTTTTTAAAAAAAAATATTTAAATAAATAATTTTAAAAAAATTACGTGCGGTCTCTCCAATTTTCAGACCCAGGCAAAATAAAGCTAACAGCTGGGGCTGTAGTCTCAGGCTGGGGAGGTTCAGTCTAAAAATATCAGCCTGGAATTGTCGAATCCATTAGATGTGACAAGACCGGCACTTTACCGGCTCTTCCCAATTGGCCTCATGCGGTGGCAATCGGGGTAATGAGGGGTTAATAACAGCGCACAGCTGCTATTAAACCCTAGATTAATGATGGCAAAGGCGTCTATGAGACCCGAATCATTAATCTGTAAGTGAAAGTAAATAAACACAAACATCGAAAAAATCCTTTATTTGGAATAAAATACAAAAATACCTACTTTCACCACTATATCAACCCCCAACACACTGCATTTCCGAAGTAATCCACACGAGATCCCACAGTGATTCAGCCCTGCTACATCTGAACCTCATAGCGAGCGGCCAGAAAGCACGACCGCTCACTGTGCACTCCAGAGAATGAATGAGCCGCGATGAGCGGTGACTGGATGAAGGGAGATGCATAACACTTGCTTGGGGAACATCTGACTGCAACCAATCAAAAAGGCCAGGCCAGCCGGTGAGCAGAGAAAGCCGTGCATATGAAATGAGCGGCACAGGGAAGCAGCAGGAGCAGCATAGAGCAGCGTGGGAGCAACGTACAGCCGGCCGGAGCCTGGGTAAGTATGAAGCTCTTGCATCATTCTTATTTTCTTTATTTTTACTTTATTTTTTTATTTTCTAAAGTGCCAGATCCGGATCGTACACCCGGAATCACAGGCACTCAGGCAACGTCAAAACCGCGCAGATGCAGACTTTTTCAGTCTGGGTCGGCTCAGCCCTAGTAGTAAATTTGTTCCATTGTCTTATCAAATTTTTGGGGGGAATTTAATGTTCGTGTAACAAGACTGCCTGTGTCCTGACCTTGATCAATCTTGCCCAGTGTTAGAAATGTCATGAGTGTCTCTTGCAGGTGAGAGATGTGTGACAGTTCTGTGTTCTGAGCTTCATTCATTCTTGTGTGGATCAGCATATTAAATATAGTTGCTTTCTTTTGGCACTTTAGGAGTTAATATCATTTTTTTTTCCTGCTAGCAGCTCCCAGCTAATGACCTCATGTGCAGCTGGTTTGTGATCCCTCCCATCTTCTTTAAGTAGTCTCCCCATCCTTCAGCTTCCACCGAAAATAGAACCTTCTGTTCCTGACCATTAAGGGGACATCTGCTGAATATCTGCTGCTATTATCCATTTGTTGGAACTGTGTTTTTTAAGCTTTCTAGTTTGTGTTGTTACTTTATTCCCCTGTCTGTCTATCTACCCCTGTATTGTATTATTTGTAGTGGTGAGACCAGCGCTCTTGCCAGCCTGCTCACTAGCCATGGTGAGTGCAGGGCTAGATAGGGTATGAGGTATCCTGTTCGGTGACAGGTGGAAAGAACCTGTATAGGGACGTTAGGGAGTACAGGGTACAGCCTCAGTTGAGATCAGGAGGTGTCCCCCACTCCCCTCTCTCTAGATCCAGGGCTCACTGTTGTTTTTGTGTCTCTGGTGTCCCCCTTGTTTATTGTGTGTTGTGTAGTGTGTCAGAAATCCGTAGGTCTGAGCACAACTGTCACACATTGTAGTCGGACAGTAGCAACTCCGAGCATGACAAGAAAATGCTCATTTGAACCTCATTGATTTTGTCATGCTATGTTCTTATAACAATCATTTAAACATGTTCTGCACTCTACCTTCTTGGTCCTTATCACAGTACATTATTTGATTCCAAATGAACATTCACATCATCATGCTCAAATTATCACTCATACCTGTCACTATTCATGCCAATTAGGATGTAATCTCCTAATGGCCATACTGTAAGGGGTACTTTGCACGCTGCGACATCGCAGGCCGATGCTGCGATGCCGAGCGCGATAGTACCCGCCCCCGTCGCAGCAGCGATATCCTTGTGATAGCTGCCGTAGTGAACATTATCGCTACGGCAGCTTCACATGGACTCACCTGTCCTGCGACCGTCGCTCTGGCCGGCGACCCGCCTCCTTGTTAAGGGGGCGGGTCGTGCGGCGTCATAGCGACGTCACACGCCAGGCGGCCAATCAGAGCGGAGGGGCGGAGATGAGTGGGATGTAAGCATCCCGCCCATCTCCTTCCTTCCGCATATTCTACGGAAGCCGCGGTGACGCCGGTAGGAGATGTTCCTCGCTCCTGCAGCGCACACACAGCGATGTGTGCTGCCACAGGAGCGAGGAACAACATCGGACTGTCGCGTCAGCGTAATTATGGATTACGCCGACGCTGCAGCGATGATACGATTACGACGCTTTTGCGCTCGTTAATCGTATCATCGAGCCTTTACACACTACGATGTCGCATGCGATGCCGGAAGTGCGTCATTTTCAATTTGACCCCACCGACATCGCACCTGCGATGTCGTAGTGTGCAAAGCCCGCCTTAGACCTTCACAATGGGGCAGATTTATAAAGATCACTGCTTCAAACTGAGGTAGTTGGACTTAATTTATTATGACTAAAATAAATTTGATGCATATAGACAAGCAGGCATTTATTTGCATTGCTTTTTGCAACATTTAACTAGGATAAAAAATAAAAAAAATGTGTTCGACCATTGTTGGTCACTTGCTTCTCACTAAATTCTACCCACTGTTTTAGTGTCAAGTAGTGAGAAAACTTGCATATTTTTAGTGAAAATATCAGTAGCATCATAATTTATGACAAAATAGCAAAATACTTTCTAAAAGGGTCTTTTAGAAATCTAGTATTTTTTTGTGTGTAGTTGCTTTATGTTTGATCAGCTAAACACATACACATACATATACCACACGAAAGAATGTGACTATTTGAATATATTTCACTTTTATTTTCCAGAATGAATGTTGATGATGATGACCTCACTTTATTTTACATATGTGAAATAGAGAATATTGGAAAAAACAATTCTGTCATTTCAGTTTACTGTGGCTATGGTCAAAACTGTCATAAAAAAATTGGGAATCTGTGAGTAGTTTTTTGCTACATTATCTGAGAGCAGAATACTGTATTATGAGTGATGTATCACTTAGTTTACTGGGTAAAGCAGTTGTGACACTGTGGAGGTGGCCTGAGCTATAGCTTCTTTGTTCAAACGTAATAAGAATATCTGTGTATGTACCGTATTTTTTGGATTATAAGACGCACTTTTCCTCCCAAAAATTTGGGAGGAAAATGAGGGATGCGTCTTAAAATCCGAATACAGCTTACCGGGGTGCTGCGATCAGGTGCGTTCTGGCGGCCGGGTGCCTGTGGCTGCGTGCAGGCAGCCGGGTGCCTGTCGGTGCTGGCTGCCTCTCTGTGCGTGCGTGCGGGCGTGCAGGCAGCCGGGTGCCTGTTGGTGCCACCTGCCTCTCTGTGCATACGGGCGGACGACCTGCTCGCTGTCACTCTGTGCGTGTGTGCTTCGGGTGGGCGGCTGTGCGGCAGGGGCCCCAGTGTGTCCGCGGTCTCAGTTTCAAATGATGGCGATGGGAGTCAGCGCGTGCGCAGATGGAGCTTTTGGATGAGAGCTCCATCTGCGCACGCGCCGCTCCGGGAGTCAGAGCGTGCGCAAATGAAGCCCTTGGATGAGCGCTCCATCTGCGCATGCGCCGCTCCAGGTGCCATCATTTGAAGCGGGATCGCGGACACACTGAGACACTTACTTCACCGGCCTGCTCCAGCTGTAACCTGCAGCCACGGACCCGCCGCGGCTCCCACCAGGGACCCGCCGCGGCTCCCACCACGGACCCGCCGTGGCTAACACCATGGACCCGCCGCAGCTCCTGCTGCCACTGACCGCCGCTGCCACCATGGACCCACTTCGGCTGACGCTACTAACCTGCCGCGGCTGCCAGCACAACCTCTGGCTCCTGTGAGCCCGCTTCACTACCACTGCTGCCCCCCTCCAGTAAGACAACACTGGATTATAAGACAGACCCCATTTTTTTTTTCATTTTTTTTAGCTCTAAATTTGGGGTGTGTCTTACAATCCAGTGCGCCTTATAAAACGAAAAATACTGTAAATAATCAAAATGTAGATGTAGTTGCATAATTATCTATGTGTCTATATAGCAATTGCACAGACCTATAATATGATTCTAAGCTGTATAGTCATGAAGGGGTTACCAAGGATGAGTGAACAGATTTACAAACAATGAAAGTTTTTATAATGATGAGCAAAAGTCTTATCAGTAGCTTCACACAGAAAGAATGTATAACTGAACAGAGATGTATTTCATAACATGCTGGGAGAAATTGGGGAGTGGAATACTCCCTAGACTCTATGTTTTAGTCCCAAGGTTAATGATGCATACTGTATAATTGAATCTATCCAATACACGAGTTTCAGTGGGTGACGCTGACTCAAAGAGAGAACATGTCTTGTGTGATCATGGTCTGATACATTAACATCAGCTCTGATATACAGCTAATTCGGCACCAGACTCTGAAGACTCCAGCCTGAACAAAGACTCCATTAGCAGTCTTACCTAAATTTCTCCATTGACAGATGGCGCACCAGCGTGGGGCCCCGCCAAGGACGCATTGCCGACCTGGAAATACCGATGGTTTGGATGTAACAAACTGAGACCTCCCTCCGCTCCAATTAGACTGATCATCTCCAACCTGGTAAGTTACATACTGTGTATTCACTACCGTTGTGGTTGGTTTGGAGAGGAGGGGGTGACGGGCTGTGTGTCCTTATCGGTGTTAAAAGGTACCTGATTGTGACTCAGGGGTGATGCCCACTTGGGCTCAGTAGCACGATCCCAGCCCTGAGGTGTGGATCGAGAGTGTCACACAGGATCCAGAGGACGGTTGTTAGGGCAGGAAAGACGGTGGTGGCTGGATATACCTAGTTAGACTGACCCGGTCTGTAATTAAAGACGCGTGGGGGTTCCTGTGACCGAAGATAGCGAGTTAGGACGTTTAAAAATTGGTACAGCTGACCAAGTCCGGAAGCCGGGACTTGTTTGTATGTGCATATGCATTCTTGTACGACCTCCTCCGTGACACGGAAGATTTTCACGTGACCGAAGATAGTGAGTTAGGACAATAAAAAATATTGGTGCGGCTGACCAAGTCCGGAGGGAATACATTTTGTACCGCTCCTCCGTGACACGGGACCCTTATTAATATATAGCTGAGGAGTTGCCAGCTAGTATAGAGGTGTGGCCTTAAGTTCCGGCCGGGCTGTAACACACACCGCATAGTCATAAATTAGTGTAATCCGGACACCACCAAGATAGCAAAAACGTTCAGACAGAAAGCTGAGAGGTCTGAAGGTAACAAGAGATTGTTAATTTATGCTGAATTGCTTGACAGAATAATGCAGATATTTCTACCAAACGATATATTGAGGTCAAAGCTGAAGATGGGCAAGGGGATGTTGTGTTTTCCTATAGGTTACCCAAGTCTGAGGATGGTTTTAGGGGCACTTGAGAAGGTTGTTTTGTTGCTACTTCGCAGCCTGATCCTAGACAAGCTCCTGAGCTACTCACAGATGCTTCAGCCCCACCCACTGGCCAGAATTCTTTAACTCTGTCTGTACTGCCCACACCAGCCTTAGTTCCCTCTGTACCAGTATCCACCTCACAGTTTGTAAAGGCACCCCCCACAGCCCCCAGATTGACCCCGCCCACTCCTGCCTCTATCCATCCAGAAGTACTAATTGAGAAACTGTCCCCATATGATCCAGCCAGCTGCACATGTTACCAGTGTGGCTACCAAAACACAGACTGGAGAGATGGTTGTAATAATTGTACAGCTCACCGCCCACATCTGAGTCAAGGCCATAAGCCTGTCCCAATCCTCCCTGTTCTAACTCCGGGAGGAGGTTACTACGTGCCTCCTCTACATCAGAGAACAACCGAGCAGACTCAGGAGCTGTTATCCACACCCATACCCCTGATCCATCCCATACCTGCAATGCCGTGTCTCCCCCCACCGGGCAGTCTGACACCACGCTCCTCAGTCACCAATCCCCTCCCTTTGGATCCCCCTCCTTCCTCTAGGACATACAGTGAGCCTTATCCCAAACCTGACGAGGAACAGCCCTCATTTAAATATGTCCCTCTCAACCCCACCCAGTCACCGGCATTAATCCACTGCCTGCCAGATCCCGAAATTAACCCTATGCGATTTTATAGAGAAATGCTACAGGCCCACAAGTTGTATTTAGCTGCTCTGAAGGACCTTGTTAATCTCACAAAGGTAAAAGCGGGAGACAGTTTTTGGCCCTTAAAGCCACAGCGTATCCAACAGCAACCAAACCCTGTTGTGAATCCGCACCGGTCCAACAATAGATCCAATCAGCGTTTTGACAATAATCAACGTGGCCAACAAAGCCAATATCTAAGCTGTTGGCGTTGTGGCCAACCCGGTCACTATTGGAGAGAGTATTGTACCCCACAATCCCAATTTGTGGTTATGTACCCTCAAAACCATGACCAAAACTTGCAGCACATAAATCCACAATGAAGGTCTGGCCAATCAGATTCTACCATGATGGTCAGTTCAAACCAAGGGTTTTCTACATCTGTAACTTTAGATGTTGCAGGGGCCCTTATTACATTCATGGTGGACACTAAGGCAGCCAATTCTATTGTTAAAATATTTGATATAGCACCTGATTACACACTGCCTTTTTCTAATGACGTCCTTACCCTAGTGGGCGTGGATGGATTACCCACTACACATACTCTGACCATTCTTCTACCGGTAGGATCTTTCTCAGAAATTTACAACCAGTTTGTGTTGTCAAAAAAATCTGTCCAGTCAATTTACCAAAATTTGATTTGTTGAATAGATTAAGGCCGTCATAAATTATGATGGAGAAGGAGGTATTACTCTCACCCTAACTAAATTATATTTCCCAGAAGGGTGTGAGGAGACTTGCCCCCTACGGGCACTCCCTACTGTGATGCTCTCTATGCCATGTGCTGATGAATCTGATGTGGACTATTATGGTCAAAAGGGCCTAATGTTGTGAACTCCCTGTAGATCCACTAATGATCTACCTGAAGCCAGGTGTGCCTTTCCCAGAGTATCACAGTATCCCTTTAAATTAGCCCAAAAAGCGGGTCTCCAAGGCCAAATTGACAGTTTGTTACACAGCGGAGTACTAATACAGTGTGTTTTCCTTTGTAATTCACCTTTTTTGAAAAAAAACAAACAAACAAAAGGGGGAAAGAAATCAGCCCCAAAAGATCCCCCAAGATTCCGAGTCTGCCCCAATTTTCCCTAATGACACAGAGGGGAGCCCCGGACTGCTTGCCCCCTTGCTGCAGTGATTTCCAGTCCCAAGCCACCCATTCTAATGATGCCTTCCATTCCACCCCATCAATCTTACAGTTTCTGTCATATATGTTTCTGTAGTGAAGGTTATTTATTGTGACTGTAATAAAAGTTCTGTCCATGGGTTTTCCTGTATCTGTAATGTTGTTTTTTTCTCTACCAGCCAATCTGACACCGCGCACTCTGAAGGAGAAGTGGGGGGTCTATTAAAGCTCGCAGGGATGTGTGGGAGGGTGTACTTATTGTCAGCTGCAACAGACTATAACTTATCACAAGTTGTAGAAAGAGAAAAAAAACTGACGAAGTAGAGAAAGGGAAAAAAATGGTTTCAGCAGATTTATAAAGCTGTTTATGTCTTGTGTACTGACGAGTGCTTTTTCTGGCTGGTGGGGTAGATTTTTTTTTTCTTTCAAGATTTTATTAAGATTTTACATAATACAGGTTATACACTGCAACAAACATGCGGACAGTTGAAAAATTTGTCCTATAACAGCAGGACAATAAAATTCAAAGAAAAAACAGATACCAGCTGAAAATTCTGCATAGTAGGGTTAGGGCATACAATTTGCAACATAGGAAGCGAGGGTAGGGATGATAGGTAATAAGATAACAGGTCCACCAATCAGGACTGGAAGGACAAGAATTTGGACACCACCCAGTGGGACCAATGATTCCTTATTTTATTTTTGGTAAACAGATCTGAGGTCAGAAGGAGCTCATATTGGTAATGTTTATTGATTTTTTGGATAATTTCCAATTTAGAGTGGATAGTTATTTCTCTCCAGTGGTCTGCCAGACACATACGTGCTGCTATTGGAATGTGTGATACAATTGGTCTCAAATCGCCAGGGAATATATGTAAACCGTACCCCAAAACTGTAACTGAGGTAATAATGTTAGACACTTGTTCCCAAAAAGGCCGGATGAGCGGGCAATCCCACCACACGTGCCCTAGGGAACCAACACCCGAGCAGCCCTTCCAGCAGGATTGGGGATAGGAACCACGGAATTTAGAAATCTTCAGCGGGGTGTAGTATCAGTCAAAGTGAACTTTCTTAAGCTGCTCAAGATGATTAATACAGGAGGAATATTTCTGCAGGTCGCCAGAAGCGGACCACCATTAGTCTGGGGTTGAGGAGAAAGCAAGAGCTCCTTCCCAGCGCTTCATATATGCTTGTTTAGGACCATTACCGGGGGAATTAAACACTTTATATACTACCGAGAGGCCGTGTTTTTGAGAGGAGGAGGAACTAAAAAACCACTGTATTGGCGAGCAAACAGCATTATGACAGAATAAGGGAAATACACTTCAATTTAAAAAATGGCGAATTTGCAGATACTGGTAGAAGTTATTTCTGTGAAGGCCAAATGTATCCATTAGGACAGAGAAAGATTTCAACTCCTGAATTAAGAGGATATCTTTCATGACCACAATACCATTCCTCACCCAATTGCCTAACGTGAGGCCATCCACATGAAGCTGCAAGGCTCTAATAGAGATAGACTCAAGTTGAATCACCTGACGAGTAGAGACCAGATCACACCAGTAAGAAAATGCCACTTTCATTGTCTGCATGGGAAGAGAGGGGGCAAAAGAACTAAGTACTCGTGCCTCCAGTAGAAATCTCAAAGTCCCACGTGGGGCCAAGTATTTCTCCACAAGCACCCATTTGTGAGTACTAGAATCATCATACCATTCCCTTAACGCCTCTAGAACCGCTGCTTTATGGTACAAATAAAAATTCGGGACCCCCAGACCACCATGTGAACAACTATAAAATAAGGTATGCAAATAAGAAAGCCGCGGAGACACCATCACGTGTTTCTCAACGCTGGCAGGAAACTAGCCAGGTCTTTCACCGGGAAGGAATAACCACGGGAAGGGCAGTCTCCAGTCAAGGAGACCACCTATACCAAACATGGTATCCATCCACAGACAGCCGTTTCGGGGTATTTGCCCCTCATCAGTGTGGAGTAGGAATCTGGCTAGTGGGGGCAATGCCTAGTCTTGCTTAAGTATAAAATAAGGTAGACATACCAACCCTAGATTTCTTTCCTGCCCAAATAAATCTGCTCACAACTGCCTGCAGGAGAGAGAGAAACCTCTTGGGGAACCTCAAGGGAAGACAGCGGAATAAATAAACAATTTTTGGTAGGAACATCATCTTAACTATCTGAATGCGCGCCATCCAGGAAAGGGGTAAATGTATTTGATTGTCTATGTCCTTTCGAATGGAATCAAGCAAAGTATTAAAATTCTGTTTGACAATATTGGAAAGTTTACAAATCCTTAGCCCTAGGTACGAAAAGCCGTCCTGGGCCCAAGTATATGGCACAAGTGAGGAGATTCTATCTCTAACAGATGGTGGAACATTAACTGAGAAGAGAACCGATTTTCCTTCATTTAGTTTGCAATATGAAATCTTAGAAAATTCAAGGAGAGCGTTTTTGATCCCTATCAATGATCTTTCACTATCAGTGCAAGAGAGTATGACATCGTCTGCATATAGACCGATCTTATGTTCTACAGGGCCTATTTTAACTCCAGAGATTTCCGGGTTGAGCCTAATGGACTCTGCCAGGGGCTCCATGACTAAAGCAAAAATTATAGAAGAAAGGGGGCAACCCTGGCGGGTCCCATTAGTCAGGTCAACTCTATCAGAATAGAAGCCTGCTGCACTTACCGAAGAATTTGTTTTTTTGTATAAGGCCATAATAGCATCCTTTATATTACCAGAGAAGCCAAATGTGTCCAAAACGGCGTCCACATAGCCCCAGTGTACCCTGTCAAATGCTTTTTCCGCATCTAGAGACAGGAATACACCAGGGGTACCACTGGACTCAAGAAAATCCATCAAATCAATCACTCTTGTCCCTGGGACAAATCCCACTTGGTAAGGGGAGACCAGGGCCAGCAAAACTGAGAGGAGTCTATTAACCCAGACTTTTGCATATAACTTCACATCACAATTCAAAAGAGAGATAGGTCTGAAGTTACCAGGAGAGGTTGGAGGTAGAAGTGATTGTCGCAGCCAAGCTTTCAGATTGGATATCAGTTGAGTCCCTCCATAGTGAGAACGTTCTAACCAAAAATGGAGCCAAGATGTGCGCAAACTGGCGGTAGTAAGAATTAGAAAAACCATCTGGCCCGGGGGCAGAAAGTCTCTTAGAGGAATTAATAACTCAAACTACTTCCTCCTCAGTAAGGGGGGCATTAAGAGCAGCCAGAGCCGTGGGGGAAAGTTTGGGCAAATTTAGTTTAGCAAGGAAAGAAGAAATTTCACCCTTCGTGGACTGGTGTGTTTTAGGATCTGACTTGAGATTATATAGTTGGGAATAGTTTTCTTTAAACTCACTAGCTATGTGAGTAGGGTTTAAAACTTTGGACCCGTCGTGCTTAATCAAAAAGGGAATGGCCATCTGAGCCTCCCTTTTCTTCACACGACTTGCTAGGACCTTACTGGCTCTATCACCCAAGCTATAGAATTTGGATTTAAGTTTTTTTAGATTTTTTTCATAGGAATACAGCATAAATGATCTCAGCTGATCTCTCAGACCTCTAATAGAGTCAAGGAAAATGTCAGAGGGGTGGGCCTTGTTTGCCCTTTCCAGGAGCTGGAGTTTAGACAAAATATCATTAAATGCTTTTAACCTTTTCTTTTCTCCATTGCTGCAATTTTGATGAGGACACCTCTAGCAAAGGCCTTATGGGCTGCCCAAAGAGTTTCATCCGAGACCATTTGATTATCATTATTGGCAAAAAATTATTTTAGTTGCCGAGCGATTTCATCGCTGGTATCTTGCTTAGTGAGGATATAATCATTCAGTTTCCATTTGGAAGGAGACCGGGTAGGACCCTCGTCTAAAATTGTTAACATAACGGGTGCGTGGTCTGACCACGTAATGGGGCCAATTTTAATCTGGTCACAACCCAACAGTAACGAATCATCTACTAAGATATAATCTATTCTAGAGTAGGTATTAAACCTTAGGGAGTGAAAAGAGTAGTCTCTCTCTCCTGCATGAGCATATCGCCATATATCATGAAAACGAAACTCGCAGATCAGGTGGCCCATCTCTTTTCTGGCCGGAGCTTGGTGGGAACAATCTAGGGATTTACACATAGGGACATTAAAGTCTACGCATATCACCGAGGAACCCTTTGCCACTCCCCTAAAAGTCTCCAAAAGTTTACGTATGAATTTTAATTGGCCCACATTGGGAGCGTACACTGAAGCAATACTGAATTACACATTGTTTAGTAGACCAATTAAAATTATATATCTCCCCTCAATATCCCCCACCACCCTTTCAAGCTGGAAGGCTACAGAGCTTGAGGATTCCCACAAACGCCCTTTTGTGGACATTATTGGCAAAAAACTGATGAGGATAATTAACATTTTTCATTCTTCCATTATCCTGGGCTAATAAATGTGATTCTTGAATGCACAAAACATCACAACTCGCCTTCCTTGCCTCCTTCCAGACCCATGACCTTTTATGCGGAGAATTTAATCCCTTTACATTTAGAGACAATACCTTTAAACCCATGGTATGTAAGGCCAGAAGTGGCTGTGATAGCTGAGAATCTGCTTCCTTTGGAGTATTAACCATGCAGAAAGAAACAGTATAAACAGGCAAGACCTATCAACAAATAACATGACATAACAATTAAAGAAAAACTGAGAAACAAGTTGCTCCTCACATAACATGACGGAGCTACACAAGGACTGACAAGCAGTCAAAACAGTAAGAGCGAAAAAAAGACGCTCGTGGGGCAGGAACTGAAGGTGGGCAGGATGCGGCCACAAAATTTAGTAGCCAGCACCCTCTGCAGAAACAAAAATAATCCAGAAAAATGGAGACCATGACCTCAAAAGGCGAAAGTTATGGGAACTTCAAGCTTTAAACCATTCTGGGTTAATTCTCCTGTTTTGGGGTGAATCTTTATCCAAGGTAGATGGCGGAGGGGGTGGAATATTCCAGTCCTCAAACACTTTCCCAAGTTGCGCAGTAGAGAAGCAAACCAGAGTATTACCATCTTTACTGACAATGAGCTTGATAGGAAACCCCAACAATATATAATGCCTTTATCTTGTAGAATCTTTGTAAAAGGGGTGAATTCTCTCCTCCTCGCAAGCGTGCCAGCTGAGAGGTCTGGGAACACCGAAAGGCGAGCAAATCTGTCTGGCAGGGAAGGTTTCTTCTTTAAACCAAGCACGAAAGCCTCCTTTGTTTTATAGAAGTGAATGCGGGCAATAGTATCTCTGGGAATCGAAGGGTTAAGTCCTTGAGGCTTAGGGATTCTGTGGATCCAGTCCACTAAGATATCTCTCCCTTCTGCTTGAGGCACAACAGCTTGAATAAAGTCCTGTAACAGGGGGAGCAAATCTTTATCATGTACTTCTTCTGGTATTCCTCATATTCTAACATTGTTTCTCCTGGATCTGTCCTCCAGGTCCAGCATTTTAGATGTTAACTTGCGGACTTCAGCTTTAAGCTCCTCATGCTCATCTATCAGGGCATTGTGGGACCCTGTTAACTCCTCCATTTTGTTCTCCAAATGATCTGTGCGGTTCCCTATGGCTCCAACTTCCCCCTTCAGCTCTGCCAACATGCTCTTTATATCATTTGCATAGATTTCCTGAAAGCTGCAAAGAGGGATTTCATCTCCTCCTTTGTGACAGGCTGGTTATCAGGGCTTACCATTTCCACAGTGCCTGAAGTCTCCATGGAGCTTTCTCTGCTTGAGGCAGAGGAAGTAGCAGAGCGTGCAGGCCTTGCAGACTTTGCCGCATGAAAGGAGGCAGCAGCCATCTTAGAAATCCTCTCCAGCCCGGAGCCACTGGCAAAGAAGTCAGATACCTTTCTGGGGGAGCTCCAGAGCCCAGTTTTGGACCTCCTCATCTGATACCAGGGTGATACTGAGTGCCTGGAGAAAGATTCACCATTGAAGGAACTGCCGGTAAGATGTGTGAGCCGCTTCACAGCCTGAAGTCGTCAGAGCTCCTGGATTATGTGACTAGCATCATGCTCTGCTAGGCCACGCCCCATGGGGTGGATTTTGTTTAACCCTTAGAGTTCAAAATTTTACAGGAGATTATTAATAGTATTCTGCTAATACCTAAATAATTAAATTAATTTTGCAAAAAAAAAAAAAAAATTACATTTTTACATTTTTTTAAAATATATAAATTAGATTTTTTGTTTTTATGGTTATGTTTTTGTTTTGTATTTTTGCATACAGATTGCCAATATTTTATTAATTGGTTTCCTTTCTTTTGTAGATACAGAATATATATACGAACCGTGTTGTTTATTGTAAGGTTTCAAAATTCCCCAGAAGTGTATAAGTTTTATTCATCGGTTGGCTAATCATATTGTTTGCTGTTATAAAACTATAAATTTTGCCAAAGTAGTACATAAAAACAAAAAATAAAGGGGGGAAGATGATATCTATTATATTTTTTCCAGTTGTAGAAGGTGCAAGCAGACATACTGGATAGGCTTTAAAGCTGGCCTTTCTTTTGTAACAGTTATGTCATGTTTATTGGACTACTATGAAATATGTCTGTTATAAGAATGATCTAATGCATATTTATTTTAGTTTTTGTTTTTATAGATGGAACAAGATGCTGGTCGATTCTGCACTGGATATGCTACGGTTTACACAACATGAGGTAGTCTAAATTTGAACCACTCCCTCCCCTCCTATCGGTACAGGAGGAAGTGATGTATTAAAACATCTCTAGATGGGTGGAGCAGTAGTAGGTAAGACAGTCAAAATGTGTATGTAGGATGTAGATCTTTCCCATTGTCAAATGAGCTAGGTATGCTGAAGATAAAGCCTAGATCTCAGCTGATGGAATCGGATGGAGATCCCCGCACAGGTGCAGCTGACCAAGAAGCAGTGAACGGGCCTAGAGTTGAGGAGTCCTTTACCAATGCATATGGACCATACCTCGGTGACACCTGTCACGTCAGTGACTTCTGTCACTCCTTGTGTTCTTAAATCCCTACAGGAACAAGCGAATCAACAAGGAGTGGAGTGCGAGACGCAGGGAGCCAGCTGACTGAGGAGGTCTGTGGATAAAGGCCGTAAGCTTTCTCTGCCATGAGAGCTCTTCTTAATGATGGCCCAAGTAACTTATGGACTAAAATCTGTGAAAAATAAATATCAGTGTGCTCTTTGGTGATGCCAGGGTTCAGTACCCAGGTGGGCAGACTCACCCAGTCTTGTAAAACACGTTCTGAAACCAATGTGAGGAAAAAAATTGTAAAGAGTTCTCAGAAACACACCCTGTACCTGCTCTATCCATTTTTAGAGATTGCAAACTGATTATAGATGTATAGCATGAGCACGTTGTATGCAAGTCTGTGCATGTTGTGTAGATTTCTTTCCAGGTTTGGTCAGAGGCATTCCAGTGCAGAAAGCGATATCATTGCTGAAAATCCACATAATGCAAGTGGTATGTAAAAAACAAACTAACAAGTTGTGAACCAATGCGTGTTTTGTTTCTCTTTAGTAACAAACAGGTCTGTATGTAAAATGTTTTTTGGTTTAGCACAAAGCACGTACAATTTTCATATGATTGATTAAATAGTGAAATAAACAAGTGTATTTTCTAATTCCAGATCCTAAATCAGAGCTGCACTGAGCGTCCTGCTCATATTTATCCTTTTCAAAAAGACCTGTACAGTCTCAGACCATCATTGCCAAAACAGTTCGAAAAGAGGACTTAGAGAGTCTTGAGACATGGGAAAGGCCAACAAAGGGTAACAACTTGCTTAGGGGTCCTTGGTCTCAAACCGGTGAAGAAACCCCATTCCCCTCTCCACCCATGTCTCAACGTTCAGTCAGGCAGGTTTTCCCAACAGATCTTTCTTCCTCTTTTCCTAAGGGAACATAGTACCCTTAATATTTGGAATTGGCAGAAGTGAGTCAAGGGGGGACTGTTGAGGGTACGAATTGAGTAATCTAAAATACTTAATTCAGCCATTTCATAGACCCAAAAATGTGGTTTAGTTAATGTAACCTAACAATTTATAAATGTTTTGTCTCCTACTAACTCATATGAATATATTCAGTGATTTTCCTTAATACAAAATGCTAGCTATGGACTCTCTAATTTCGGGAAAAGTTTTGGAAGAGCCTATCCCATCAGGTTGATGTCTCCCCAGCCTAGTCTGCTGAGCACTGGTAGTGACACGCGAGTTAACGTCACATCTCAGAAACCAACAGACCTGAAACAACCGAAGCAGAAAGCGGCTGCTATTTTACCCATTATTCCAGAAGGTTTCTCCAAGTCAGCGCCACAAACTGTTTACATGAAGCCTCATCATGTTTTTTCTTTTTTTTATCAAGAACAGATCATCTAGGTTCACGAAGTGGCCCTAAGTAGACTAGCACTGACCAAGCATCCTCCTTTTTGTTTCATATCCGGAAAAAAGAACCATAGACAATCTGCAGCAAATGTTTTTTTGGTTATGTGCTAATTTTAAGATAAGGTCTAAATTCAATTTTCCTTGGTCAGGAAAATATTCCCTAATGAAAGTAATAATGCCAATCGTAATAGTCCCTATAAATTATAAAGTTATTTTTAATAAATAAAATAAGTACTTAGGGGGAGCTAAAGTCTGTGGTGTTAAATTAAACAATAATCTAATGTCTAATCTAATAATCTAAATCTAATATGGAAGGCATATATATATATATTTATATGTATTGTGAGGTAGCGACCACCAATGTGGTAAATGGTCGCTATATGTCACAGTGGAGAAGGTACCTGCGATATTAAACTGAAGGGGTTGCTATGGGACTTGTAGTTCCACAAAGGCTTCTTTCTGCATATAAGGGTCAGGTTCCCTTTAATAATCCCAGTGTGCTGTGCAGGTCTGGAGAATCACAGACCTCCACCTGTGGGTGTGTCCAGTCTGATTTAGCAGACTGTCAGTGAGTGTGAAACAGTGTGTGGAGCAGCCCCGCATGAGGAGCAGCCTCAGGCAGGTAAAGAGGCTGCTATTCTCAGAGAGGTTGGAGCCTCTGGAAGGAACCTGCCTAAGGAAGCGTGGGTTGCCTTCAACCATCTGGAACTGAGTGTGTGGAGGCTGAGGGAGCTCCACTCTGACACTTGTAGTGTCCAAACCTGAGCGGGCGGTCCGCTACAAAGACTGACCAGAAATCCGTGTCTCCTGGGGAGACAGCCATACCTTCACTATGGACATTTAAATGGACTTGAAGCCCACGGTATGTGAAGGTGTTTAGTTTACCTTTTCCTTTAAGCCAGGAGAGGCTTCATTGTGTTTTGGAAGTGCAGTTTATGTCGGTTACTAATAAACTGCTGCATTTTTGAGAAAAACTGTGTTGCCTGTGTATGCCTAAGCTACCCTGCACCACTGCAAGTGAGTGGGACCACCCAGGTTGCGGGGTGCAACCTTACTATATATATATATATATATATATATATATATATAATTAGAGTCCCAAGGGGAGTAGGTCACAAACAAGTTCCAAATAAAATATATCTAAATGGGGAAAATTTTAAAATTCAAGGTTAACAATAGTGATGAGCGAGTACTAAAAAGCTTGGGTGCTCAAAGCTCGGGCCGAGCCTCCCAAGATACTCGTGTACTCGGCCCGAGCAACGAGCCCAATGTTATCCTATGGGAGACCCGAGTATTTTTGTGAAATGACCACCGGCAGCATGTAGAAACCCTAAAAATGGCACAAAAGTCTCCGAAGAGTGCTCAAATGACATGGCAACAGCATGGGGAAGACCCCTTGAAGCATTTATCACTCAAAAGTCACAGCTGTGAACAATTTAGTCCGCGTTTTACGCCATTTTTACGGACTCACCAGAAAACCTTCCAAAATGACACCAAAATGAATTTTCATGGCGGAAATGTTAAGGGCACATAACCAATAGTGAGATAGAGCTAATGTATGTTACTTTTTGAGATTACTACATGAAAGATTTTACGTAAAACATTGTGTGGCACTCCGATGTCCCTGAGAAGAGACGTACATAAAGGCCTCTGAGTCTAATGTGCCCATTTTGAGGAAGTGAGTCTTTGTAGTATTTTCCTTTGCCAGGGCAGTCCAAAATTGTGAGGTTCACCAATGCCCCTGCATACAGACGTGCATGATGGCCTGTAAACCTGAAGTGCCCATTGGAAGGAAGTGGGTCTATTGTAGTATAGCCCTTAGGCAGGGCAGCCAAAAATTGGGAGGCTCCACGTTGTCCCTGGATAGAGACGTGCATGAGGGCCTGTAAACCTGAAGTGCCCATTGGAAGGAAGTGGGTCTATTGTAGTATAGCCCTTAGGCAGGGCAGCCAAAAATTGGGAGGCTCCAGGTTGTCCCTGGATAGAGATGTGCATGAGGGCCTGTAAACCTGAAGTGCCCATTGGAAGGAAGTGGGTCTATTGTAGTATAGCCCTTAGGCAGGGCAGCCAAAAATTGGGAGGCTCCACGTTGTCCCTGGATAGAGACGTGCATGAGGGCCTGTAAACCTGAAGTGCCCATTGGAAGGAAGTGGGTCTATTGTAGTATAGCCCTTAGGCAGGGCAGCCAAAAATTGGGAGGCTCCATGTTGTCCCTGGATAGAGACGTGCATGAGGGCCTCAAAACATTGTTCCCATTGCAAAGGAGCGGGTCTCCTGTCGTTGTAATGTCCATTCTGCAAAGAATGGGCGAAAAAATTTACCACTGGGGGTATACCTGAAACAAAGGCCTAACTCTTGTAACGGTCATCATGGTGGCGCATGAGGAGAAGGAGGAGCAGTCCAGCGATTATCCAAAGTCCAGAAGTGTGTACCCATGGGTGACTGGAGGTACATGGCAAATTCCCGTTACAAACTTTAAATTCCGCTCTCATTTGCTGGTGGTGTGGTGACTGGTGAAGTCTGGCCCAATCCAACCCTTGTTCATCTTGATCAGAGTCAGCCTGTCAGCATTTTCAGTTGACAGGCGGGTGCGTTTATCTGTAATGATTCCACCTGCGGCACTAAAAACACGCTCTGACAAAACGCTAGCGGCAGGGCAGGCCAGGACTTCCAAGGCGTAGAGAGCCAATTCATGCCACGTGTCCACCTTGGATACCCAATAATTGTAAGGCACAGAGGAATGTCGGAGTACAGTTGTTCGATCTGCAAGGTACTCCTTGAGCATCTGGGCAAACTTAGGATTTCTTGTGGCACTACCCCGCACCTCAGGGGCTGTGGTACGTGAGGGGCTGAGAAAACTGTCCCACATCTTAAAGACTGTTCCCCTACCTCTGGCGGATTGGACTTGTGCCTCTCTCGGCTGTACGCCTTGGTTGTCCACTGATTCCTGACCTATGCCGCTAGCGTTTTGTGAGGGGAATGCTTTGCCTACTTCCGTGACTATGGCCTTCCGGAACTGCTGCATTTTGGTTGACCTCTCCGCCTCGGGAATAAGAGACATAAAGTTCTCCTTGTAGCGTGGGTCTAACAGTGTTACCAACCAGTAATGATTGTCGGCCAAGATGTTCTTAACGCGAGGGTCACGAGACAGGCAGCTTACCATAAAGTCAGCCATGTGCGCCAGACTCTTAACAGCCAGGACTTCAGTAGCCTGACCAACACGTTGACTGAACATGCTGTCCTCCTCCTCCTCCTCCTCCTCCTCCTCCTCATCTACCCTGTCCTCTGGCCAGCCACGCTGAACCGAGTATATGACTGGTGTGCATGTCATATCCTCAATTTGGCCGGAGATTTTCTCCATGTCTTCATCCTCCTCCTCGTCATAGTCCTCCACTGCACGTTGTGATGAGACGAGGCTGGGCTGTGTGTTATCACCCACACCCACTACTGTTTCTTGCTGCAACTCATCGCGCTCCGCCTGCAATGCATCATGTTTGGTTTTGAGCAGAGACTGTTTTAGAAGGCAGAGTAGCGGTATGGTGACGCTAATAATGGCGTCATCACCACTCACCATCTTGGTGGAGTCCTCAAAGTTTTGGAGGATGGTACATAGGTCGGACATCCATCTCCACTCCTCAGGTGTTATGTGTGGAGTTTGACCCATTTCCCGACGGTTTAGGTGATGCAGGTACTCAACAACTGCCCTCTTCTGCTCACATATCCTGACCAACATGTGCAGAGTTGAATTCCAACGCGTGGGGACATCACACACCAGTCTGTGAGCCGGAAGATGCAAACTGCGCTGAAAGCCGGCAAGGCCGGCTGAAGCAGTAGGTGACTTTCGAAAATGTGCAGACAGGCGGCGAACTTTTACCAGCAGATCAGACAGCTCTGGGTATGACTTTAGAAACCGCTGAACCACGAGGTTGAGCACATGGGCCACGCATGGAACATGTGTCAGCTGGCCTCGCCTCAAAGCCGCCACCAGGTTCCGGCCATTGTCACACACGACCTTTCCTGGCTTTAGGTTCAGAGGTGTGAGCCAGTGATCTGCCTGCTGTTTCAGAGCTGTCCACAGCTCT
The DNA here is from genome assembly GCF_048569485.1 of Anomaloglossus baeobatrachus. NCBI lineage: Eukaryota > Metazoa > Chordata > Amphibia > Anura > Aromobatidae > Anomaloglossus > Anomaloglossus baeobatrachus. The sequence goes on from NC_134356.1 coordinate 481,011,631, forward strand.
TCTGCATTGTGGGGTTTGTCACCTATGCAGATTAGCTTCAGCACAGCCTGTTGCCGCTTCGCCGAGGCAGTGCTGCAGTGCTTCCAGCTTGGGACTGGTGTGGAGGGTACAGTGGATGAGGATGCGCAGGAGGAGGAGGAGGCTGAAGAGCATGGCATTCCGGAGCTGTAGAGTGTGGGTGAAACACTGACTGAGGTAGGGCCTGCAAACCTTGGTGTGGGAAGGACGTGTTCCGTCCCTCGCTCAGACTGGGTCCCAGCTTCCACAATATTAACCCAGTGTGCCGTCAACGAGATGTAGCGGCCTTGCCCACAAGCACTTGTCCACGTGTCTGTGGTTAGGTGGACTTTGGGTGAAACAGCGTTGTTCAGGGCACGTGTGATGTTTTGTGACACGTGGTTATGCAACGCGGGGACGGCACACTGGGAGAAATAGTGGCGGCTGGGGACCGAGTAACGTGGGACAGCTGCCGTCATCAGGTCGCGGAATGCTTCTGTCTCCACCAGCCTAAAAGGCAACATTTCCAGCGCAAGCAGTCGCGAAATGTTAGCATTTAGAACTGTGGCATGTGGGGTGTTGGCAGTGTATTTGCGCCTGCGTTCAAAGGTTTGCTGAATGGATAACTGAACGCTGCGCTGGGACAAGGACGTGCTTGATGATGGTGTTATTTCTGCGTAGGCAACTGCAGGTGCAGGACCGAAGGAGGCTTGTTCGCAGGCAGCATGGACAGGGGATTGGCTCGCATGCACAACCAGCGAAGACGTAGCAGTGACATTAGCAAGCACTGCTCCTCGACTCTGTTGTACTTCCCACAAAGTCGGGTGCTTGGCTGACATGTGCCTGATCATGCTGGTGGTGGTCAGGCTGCTAGTTTTGGTACCCCTGCTGATGCTGGCACGGCAGGTGTTGCAAATGGCCTTTTTAGAATCATCTGGATCCAACTTAAAAAACTGCCAGACTCGGGAAGACCTAACATTTGTACAGGCACCTTGTGTCGTGTTGTTGTTCCGGGGAACGGTTGCCTGACTTCTGCCTGGAGCCACCACCCTGCTTCTTACTGCCTGTTGGGATGCTACGCCTCCCTCCCCCTGTGCACTGCTGTCCTCGCTCTGCATATCCTCCTGCCAGGTTGGGTCAGTTACTGGATCATCCACCACGTCGTCTTCCTCTTCCACACCCTGCTCCTCCTCCTGACTTCCTGACAATTGTGTCTCATCATCGTCCACCCCTTGTTGAGACACGTTGCCAACTTCGTGAGAACGTGGCTGCTCAAATATTTGGCCATCTGTACATACGATCTCCTCATGACCCACTTCAACATGAGCTGGCGAGAGGCCAGAATGTGCGAATGGAAACGTGAACAGCTCTTCCGAGTGTCCAAGTGTGGGATCATTAATGTCCGAGGACGTGTACTCAGCCTTGTGGTAGGAAGGAGGATCAGGTTCTGAAATGTGCGGTGCAGTATCACGGCTACTGACACTTGACCATGTGGAAGACAGAGTGTTTGTGGTGGTGCCAATCTGACTGGAAGCATTATCCGCTATCCAACTAACAACCTGTTGACACTGGTCTTGGTTCAAGAGCGGTGTACTGCTGCGGTCCCCAAGAATTTGGGACAGGACGTGCGAGCGACTAGATGTGGCCCTTTGTTGTGGCAAAATTAGAGCTTGCCCAGGACCTCGGCCTCTGCCTGCACCACCATCACGTCCACTTCCTTGTTCCTTGCCAACGCCCTTGCGCATTTTGCAATGCTGTGCTGACGTGTATTCACTAGACTTGGGCGTTATATCAAAGTTTGTGCAAATCGTGCACCTGTACGCTGCCACCGACAGGCACACACGTGCGGTTTTTAAATGCAAGCACGGACGCACTAAGAACCTAACACAGGTTTTAGGAGAAAAAATTAATGACGAGAACTCTGACACTATCAGCCACTGCTGACTGACGTGTATTATACACTACACTTGTGCGTTATATAATAGTTTGGTAAAAACGCACACAAGTGCACCTGTACGCTGCCACCGACAGGCACACACGTGCGGTTTTTAAATGCAAGCACGGACGCACTAGGAACCTAACACAGGTTTTAGGAGAAAAAATTTATGACGAGAACTCTGACACTATCAGCCACTGCTGACTGACGTGTATTATACACTGCACTTGTGCGTTATATAATAGTTTGGTAAAAACGCACACAAGTGCACCTGTACGCTGCCACCGACAGGCACACACGTGCGGTTTTTAAATGCAAGCACGGACGCACTAAGAACCTAACACAGGTTTTAGGAGAAAAAATTAATGACGAGAACTCTGACACTATCAGCCACTGCTGACTGACGTGTATTATACACTACACTTGTGCGTTATATAATAGTTTGGTAAAAACGCACACAAGTGCACCTGTACGCTGCCACCGACAGGCACACACGTGCGGTTTTTAAATGCAAGCACGGACGCACTAAGAACCTAACAGGTTTTTAGGAGCGACAATTGCTGAGAAGTCTGACACTATCAGGACTGTTTTAGACTGTGTACACCAGCCCCAGATATGATGAAGGCTGGTATACGGTCACCACTAGGAATGGCTATATACCCTGCCTGCCTGCCTGCCTGCCTGTATACTGCTACAATAGTCCTGACAAGGACTCTTTTGGTCACTAGCCTGTATTCCAACCTGGCTATACCCTGCCTGTATACAGCAACAATAGTCCTGAGAAGGACTCTGCTACTGTACTCCGACCTGGCTATACCCTGCCTGCCTGTATACAACTAGAATAGTCCTGAGAAGGACTTTTGGTCACACTGTTTGCAGCCCTGCTACGGAAATAGCTATAAAGGGCCGCAAACCTTTCCCTGAAGCAGCGACACTCTCCCTGCACTGACTGTCTGGATAGCTGTGAGCAGAGCACAGCGCGCCCGCCGGTATAAAGGCTCGGTCACACTGTCCAGGCCGGCCAATCACTGCAATTCCACAACTAACAGGGCTGTGGCATTGCAGTGGTCTGCCAGCCAATCCCTGCATGAGGGCTGGCTCTCAAAAGAGCACCAACATGCAGAAATGAAGACCACGAGTACAGCACGAGTATCGCGAGATTACTCGGTCCCCGCCGAGTAGACCGAGTACAGTGATACTCGTGCGAGTACCGAGTAGTAACAAGCATGCTCGCTCATCACTAGTTAACAACATTTACAGATATCTTATTAAGGGGGGACTGTGGAAGTGGCCTGAGCTATAGCTTGTTTGTTCAAACGTAATAAGAATATCTGTGTATGTAAATAATCAAAATGTAGATGTAGTTGCATAATTATCTATGTGTCTATATAGCAATTGCACAGACCTATAATATGATTCTAAGCTGTATAGTCATGAAGGGGTTACCAAGGATGAGTGAACAGATGTACAAACAATGGAAGTTTTTATAATGATGAGCAAAAGTCTTATCAGTAGCTTCACACAGAAAGAATGTATAACGCACAGAGATGTATTTCATAACATGCTGGGAGAAATTGGGGAGTGGAATACTCCCTAGACTCTGTATTTTAGTCCCAAGGTTAATGATACATACTGTATAATTGAATCTATCCAATATACGAGTTTCAGTGGGTGACGCTGGCTCAAAGAGAGAACATGTCTTGTGTGATCATGGTCTGATACATTAACATCAGCTCTGATACACAGCTAATTCGGCACCAGACTCTGGCTAGCCTGAACAAAGACTCCATTAGCAGTCTTACCCAAATTTCTCTCTTGACAACACAATCAGAGTTCTTAGATTTAACATGTAGCAGAGCGCAGAAGGCTAACCCCACCCATACCAGGCAGTCTGTGTACATTGTTTATAGATAGTGATCTGCTTATCACAGTGGGATGCATGGTTGGGTCTCATGTGCTGCTGTTGTCCAAGCAGTAATAAGGTTGTGGTGATAAAACCTTCATTATAAGTAAACCACGGCACAGAGCTTGATAAGTGATACATCCCTGAATTCAGTATTTTAACCAATACCTCCTACTCTCTTCAAATTACAAAAACTTGCTGACAGATTTCCTTTAATTCATTAAAAAGTATGTATAACTATGCAACTGTCCTCCTTTAGAGTTGCATATTTTTGCCACTGGCATCCTTTATAAGAAAACATACACATTAATGTAAACTTGTGATTTTTCCCCCCCCCTGAATAACCAATTAAGGTTCTAAAATCTATGCCAAAATAACACTTTTTAATTACTTCTGTGCAATACCAAAAATATACCCCTTAAAAAATCAACTTTCTTCAATTTACTTTAAAAATATCCAGTAAACACAGTGCAAAGAAAAAAGGGAGGAGGGTAAAGATCACACCCTAATGAATACACCTCCCTCATGTCCACTACCTCTGTTACCCCTGTCCCTGTCGCCTATGTAATGAGGCGATTCGTGCTGGAGATGTTAATTTGGTACCGTGCTGATTATTGTTACTGATACAACGATGCACTCCAGTGTGGAGCGCAAGCACTTCCGCATTCAGTGTTATGAAGGGGTGTACTCTAGGGGAGCGCTTTTGGCTCCTACATGCCGCCGTACTTCCGTTATCAGCAGCATGACGCTGCGTTCCAGCCTGACATACAAACAGGCTTCCATTTGCTGACGACACCTCCGCTTGCATCAATGATATGGTGGTGCTTTCCAACTTGGAATGCAAGCGATGAACGTGCTCACTTTGACCGCGTGGAGAGCGCGCTATCACCTAACCGGAGGGACGTCAGATCGTGACTGGCACAATTAACTTTCTTGCTTTGACTTTATGGTGAGAAGTACCTGATATTTATATATTTATGCATTATCCTATGAGCTGGTGTATGCTGGGGGCGGGGACGGTTGGGGGTGGATGGGAGTGGTGAGAGGGTGAGTCATGTCCTGCTCAGTGTGCTATTTAAGGAGACCTAATTCCATTGGGTCCCTTCCTATCTACACATCATGCTATGTTGCTGACACCTTTTTCATCTGGCCTCCTGATGACCCCTTTGGGAGAAACGCGTATCGTTAGGTAGTGGACAGGAGGGAGGTGTATTCATTAGGGTGTGAGCTTTACCCTCCTCCCTTTTTTCTTTGCACTGTGTTTACTGGATATTTTTAAAGTAAATTGAATAAAGTTGATTTTTTAAGAGGTATATTTTTGGTTATGCAACACTTTCCCTTTGTTATAATTTTTTTTCTTTTCTGTGCAATACACACATGCAACTTGGTTTCAATAAACTTAATAAATGTCTGCAGTGATGTCACAGAGAAAAAGAATTAAACCCAGTAATTTCACAGCATATAGTTAAATAACTGTGATCCACCCAAGTGGTGTGCCTATAGGGCCATAGATAACCGTATCAGTGTTAAAAACCTGTTCCTTTGGCTCTCTCTGTTAGTTACAAATTATTCACTGATTCTAAAATGGATAAAACCAGTTTATTTTGATAAGAATGTACAAGAAATACTTAAAATGTGTCCATAAAAAACATGTTTTTGATCCCAGACTAGGATCTTCATCAGTAATGATAAGCAAACTGTTCGGTGCTTGGAACGCGTAACTAACATTTTGATGCTTGGGTGCTCAGTAGTTATTTACTGAGTATAATGGAAGTAAATGAGGAACATTCTGGAAAAATGCTCAAGTTCCACATTGACTTCCATTATACTCGGTTAACGAGTACCGAGCACCTAAGCATCAAAAGGCTAGTTACGAGCACAGAACAGTTTGCTCATCACTATTTATCAGGTTAGAACACATGGAGGAAGAAGTCACTGTTATACAGGTGACACCTGCCTCTAACAGCAGTGACTGTAACTAGCTTTCATGCCTGTTTTTTTTTTATCAATCTCTGACAGTGGCATTTAAATGGTTTGTCTAGCGAACAGAAGTTATCACCTAACCAAAGGTCAGGTGATAACTAGTGATGGGCGCACTAACAGATGAGGATCGACGGGTCTAACCAGGTTAAAAAAAAGCGGTTCCAGCCCGGAATTGATCCCGGATATCTGGGATATCCAGAATCCAGCACTTATAAATGGTGGTAGAAGGATAAGGGGATTGAAGCAAGCGCTACTTCCAGTGCCGCTCGTTATCGCTCATCCGTATGTACTGCTTTTCCCACCCACCGGCAGTCCTGGCTGTGCTTGGTTGCAGTCAGCCGTGCCCCCAGCCTGTGTGACAGCGTGTTTTACTGCTTGCAATAACAGACCATGTGTATGGGTCTATATTGTGGCATGGTGTAAAAATAAATAAATTAAAAAAATTGTTGTAGGGTCCCCCCATATTATGATACTCAGCACAGATAAAGCATACTGCTACAGGCTGCAGCCTCCAGCCATGTGATTATCTTGGCTGTGTATAAGAGAATCCGCATGTGGATTTTTTTTTATTATTATTATTATTATTATTATTATTATTATTATTTCAATAGATAATTTAAAAAAATTGCATGCAGTCCCCCGCAAATTTTGATACCCAGTGTCAGTGTTCCGGGATTTCCAGTTTGTTTCTGAAGGATCTTGCCCTTTGTTAACATGGAGTTTTCTGTTCTGTTGCCCTACTTCCTGTTCATCTGTTTAAAAGCCTGCCCCTAAACTTAGTCTAGTTGCTTGAGTATACTGCTTCCTGTCTACTCCTGCTCCACTGCTCCCGTTTCCTGGTTGTTATTTTGGATCCTGGTGAAATACCTGACACCAGCCCTGGACTCCACCTGGTCTCATCTAGCTGTGCTCTCACTGGTCCCAGACTCCGTCTGCCATCTCTGATTGTCGCTTGTGCCCGATCCCTTCCGGTACATATTCACCCTAGGACCCGCGTTCCACATCCCGTACGGACATTTTTGGATGATAACCTGTTGCCCTTTCGTGTCCCGGCTGCTGCGCATTTAGGCCTTCTGGGGTGATCGCCAGACAGCCCCTGTATAGGGGTTCGCTCCTGGTGGCATCCCTGGGGGAGTCCAGTGCGCGATCCCGGGAATTCCCCTTTGCTCCGAACCTGGCAGATATATACTGTGTTTATGTTTTATGTACATATTGTTGGTTGCATATTATAAAACTTCTTTGCACCAAGAACCCGTCTCTGGTTGTCATTGCCCTAACGCGATCGAAATCCTCAGTTCATACAATAGTATTACACCCAGCCATGATAAAGCCGTCAGCTGTGGGCTGGTATTCTCAGGCTGGGCATATCTATGGTTACTGTACACCCCAGATTAAAATAGCAGCCTGCAGCCACTCAGAATTGTCGCATCCTTTAGATGTGACAATCCCAGCACTTTACCCAGCTCATCTCAATTACCCTGATGCAGTGGCAATTGGGATAATAAGGAGTTAATGACAGCTCACAGCTGCCATTATACCCTAGATTAGTAATGAGAGGCGTCCATTTGACCCCACATTACTAATCTGTAAGTGAAAATAAATAAACACAAACACCGAAAAAAATCCTTTATTTGAAATAAAATCCCGAAAAAACCCACCCTCTTTTACCCCTTTATTAATCCCTAAAATACCCAGGTCCAACTTAATCCGCACAAGGTCAGACGACGATGCTAGCTCTGCTACATCTGAAGTGACAACACGCGGGCATCGAACATGACCACCCGCTTTGAGTTTCTGGTAGAGACTACGCTGCAATAATGAGCAGTGACATCACTCAGGTTATTTGCGGTGACAGCTGGAGGTTTCCACAGTGCTCCATCTGTGATCGCAGGTAAACTGACCTCAGGTGACCTCAGTAAACTCAGTGACCTCACTTCGGATGAGGTCACTGAGTTTACAGATCATATTCCTGCACCCAATCTACACCTCCTGGCAAAAAAATACATCACTGCCAGATTATACCGCATGTGGTTTTAATGCGGTTTTTTTTTGCCAGTAAGTGTAGATTTGGTGCATAAATATGGTATAAAAATATCATCATTAAATTTGCATCTCTTGTCCCAAAAATGTAAAAAAATGGTTTTCAGTACAGTTTTCTGCCAGGAAGTGAAGATGTGGTGTTGAAATTTTTACACCATATTCCTGCACCCAATCTACGCTTCCTGGCTAAAATTTGCATCACTACCGCATCATACTGCCAAAAAACCCAGAACAACTTCTAAAGAAATTTGAGGCGAAGGTCAAGATACAGTACATCTGTTGTTGTTTTGGCCAAAATGAACTTCAAAGAGTACGACCAAGGAGAAAACCACTGTTGACAGCAAATCATAAAAAAGCAAGACTGGAATTTGCCAAAATGCATATTGACAAGCCAAAAATATTCTAGGGGAATGTCCTTTGGACAAATGAGACAAAACTGAAGGTTTTTGGTAAGTCACATCAGTTCTATGTTCACAGATGCAAAAATGAAGCATAACAAAAAAAGAACATTTTACTTCATGTGAAGTATGTAAGAGCCTCAGTAATGTTTTGGGGCTGCTTTGGTGCATCTGCATAGAGTACAATGAAATCTGAAATGTTAGAAATCTTGCTTTGAGTTGCAGGTCATGGGTCCTCCAACAGGAAAATTACCCAAAACACACATCCGAGAATAGCTAAGAACAAAGCATTGCACTATACTGAAGTTGCCTACTTTTAAAGGGAACCAATCACCAGGATTTTCGTATATATAACCTAAAGCCAGTGCTGTACTGGCACTATCTGGCTGATTCTCTACATACCTGTAGTGGTTAGCTCGGATGTTTAGGTTTTAAAATCCAAGAAAATGGATGGAATGGTTTAGGTCTAAGCATATTCATGTGTTTGAATGGCGCAGTCAAAGTTCAGACCTAAATCATGTTTAGAATCTGTGGCAAGACCTGAAAATTGCTATTCACGGACACTTTCTATCCAATCTCACTGAGCTAAAGCTGGTTTGCAGAGAATAATAAGGCTGGAAACACACTTATGCGTGTAAAATCGGTCCGAGTTGCATGAAAAAAACTCGGCCGATTTTAGTTCATGTTAGGTCAGTGTGCAATGCAAGTGCGATGCTTTTTTCTAATTATTTAATGACTAGCAAAGTGTGTGTAATGCGTGTGTGATCTGTGTGTGATCCTTTTTTTTTCTCAGTAGCTGTCATCTGCCATTCAGCTCTGCTACATGGCCGCTGACAGCAGCCACAGACAGAGCCATGTAGCAGAGCTGAATAGCCACTGACAGCAGACACAGACAGAGCCGCGCGATCAGAATGAAGTCGGATGAACGTCACCCGACTTCATTGTCATCCTGCGGCTCTGTCTGTGTGGCATGGCCTGATTTTCGGTCACCGGTGAAGGTCTCACCGGTGACCGCAAATCCCCTGAGTGACCGCAGTGAGCCGCGCTATCAGCGGTGCCGTCACTGAGGTTGGCCACAGATCTCAGCGGGAGGACTTCTGCTGTGGCCGCGGGTAACCCGAGTGACGTTATCGCTGATACCGCGACTCACTTCAGTCGCTGCAGAGAGCTCACAGAGAGCGGTCGTGGTCTGTGACCACTCTCTGTCAGCTTCCGATGTAGCAGAGCTGACAGCGTCGAGGGACCTCTGTGGATTACGTCGGACATGGAAGGGTATTTGGGGTCTTGAATAAAGTGGTGAAAGAGGTTGGTTTTTTTTGTTATTTATTTCAAATAAAGGATTTTTGGGTTTATGTCTTAATTTTCTTAATCTTACAGGTTAATCATGGAAGGTATCTCGGGGAGACGCCTGCCATAATTAATCTAGGACTTAGTGGCAACTATGGGCTGCTGCCATTAATTCCTTATTACCTCGATTGCCACCGCACCAGGGCAATTCGGGATGGCCGGGTACAGTCCCGGGACAGTCGCATCTAATGGATGCGGCTATTCCGGGCGGCTGCTGGCTGATATTGTTAGGGTGGGGGGCTCCCCATAAGGTGGGGTTCCCCATCCTGAGAATACCAGCCTGCAGCCGTGTGGCTTTACCCTGGCTGGTATTAAAATTGGGGGGAACCATTTTTTTTTAATTATTTTTTTTTTTTACTGAATTATATAGACCCACCCACCGGCAGCTGTGATTGGTTGCAGTAAGACAGCTGTCACTCATCGTGAGGGCGTGTCTGACTGCAAACAATTATAGGCACCAGTGGGCGGGGAAAACAGGGAATAAGAGATTGAATAATGACCGACCGGCTTTTTCAAAAGAGGAGAAGCCGCCGGAGCAATATGAACGCCGTGCTGCGCCGTGCCGGTGACCGGGGATCAGTGAGTATGAGAGAGGAGGGGAGAGGGATAGACCGACATGGACAGAGAGAGAGAGAGACCGACAGAAAGAGAGACAGACCGACAGAGAGAGAATAGAGACCGAGAAGGAGAGACCGACTGACAATAATCGCATGTTTCTCAAAACACTGGAAATGAGTGAGGTCGCACAATGTCAGTCAATCTCTAGGATTGACCGACATTGTGAGACCTCACTCATTTCCAGTGTTTTGAGAAACATGCGATTAATGTATTTAGAAAAACAAATGTCACTAGGATGGTGTGAGTGCCGGTCCGTGTGACATGCTTTTTTTTCACGCTCCCATAGAGTTGCATTGGAGAGACTCGTGCATGAAACTCTACACATAGCAGCCTGCTGCGATTTTTTTCTCAGTCCGATTTGGACTGAGAAAAAAATAGCAGATGGGAGCTGCCTCATTGTTTAACATGTGTCCGAGTGCAATGCGAGAATTTCTCGCATTTCACTACTGCGAGAAAATCGCAAGTGAGAAGCCGGCCTAAGCAAAGAACTCAGCCTCTAGATGTGCAAAGCTGGTAGAGACATACCCCAAAAGAGATGAAGCAGCAACGGGAGACCCTACACAGTATTGACTCAAGGGGAGGCTTGTGGAGGGTAAACTGAATACAAATTCATGTCACAATTTTCAGATTTATATTTTTTAAATATTTGGAAAACCATGTCTTGTTTTTTCAGACTTCATAAATACTTGCTGGTTTGTGTTGATATAGCACATAAATTCCCAATAAAATACCATGGTTGAGTGTGGAGATGGTGTTTTCAGAGTGATGTGCAGTGCTAATTTTTAGTCATAAATAGTGTTCTGACCAGAGTGTCCACGTGCTAGCTGTATCCCCTACGTTGCTATTTGCAAACTGTAAAAAGGACGTCTTATGACATGTATTCAAAAATGGCTTTTTTTTTTGTCACTCTTTCATAAAGGCCAGATATATGGGGTGTACGACTAAGGCGGGCTTTGCACACTACGACATCGCAGGTGCGATGTCGGTGGGGTCATGTCGAAAGTGACGCACTTCCTGCGTCGCTCTCGACATCGTAGTGTGTAAATCCTAGATGATACGATTAATGAGCGCAAAAGCGTCGTAATCGTATCATCGGTGTAGCGTCGGCAAATTCCATAATTACGCTGACGCGATGGTCCGATGTTGTTCCTTGCTCCTGCGGCAGCACACATCGCTGTGTGTGAAGTCGCAGGACCGAGGAACATCTCCTACCTGCGTCACCGCGGCTCCCATCAGCTATGCGGAAGGACAGAGGTGGGCGGGATGTTTACATCCCGCTCATCTCCGCCCCCCCGCTTCTATTGGCCGCCTGCCGTGTGACGTCGCAGTGACGCCGCACGACCCGCCCCCTTAATAAGGAGGCGGGTCGCCGGCCAGAGCGACGTCGCAGGTCAGGTGAGTGCATGTGAAGCTGCTGTAGCGATAATGTTCGCTACGGCAGCTATCACAATGATATCGCAGCTGCGACGGGGGCGGGGACTATTGCCTAACTACCCCTAATAGTTGTGGTGTGGATTCTCCCAACTGAGCTGTAGATATCTGTAGCTACTCCAGAGTGACCATGGGTCTCTTTTCTGCTTCTCTAATTAGTGTTCTTCCTGCTTGGGATGTCAGTTTAGGTGGATAGCAATGTCTTGGAAGTTGTAGGTGTGTCACACCCCTTCCATCTTTGGATGATAGATTGAACAATGATCCGTGAGATACATAGCGATGTGTGCTGCCGCAGGAACGACAAACAACATCGCTACTAAGCAGACAACGATTTTTTGCATGGCAAACGATTTTGACCACTTTTGCGATCGTTTAAGGTCGCTCGTACGTGTGACACGCTGCGATGTCACTAATGGCGCTGAATGTGCGTCACAAACACCGTGACCCCGACGATAATACGTTAGCGATATTGTAGCGTGTAAAGCCCCCTTAAGAATTAGATAAGTAGTGCCAATCGTCACAGGTCAATATGACAAATATATATACAAAGTGGTTTTCATAATTGAAAAACACATAACCCGGTTAGCCAGAGTAGCGTTCCACGAGCACTTCCTATACTGCCTAATGCAATTGTGACGCATGCGCACTAGATCTGTTGCATTAGTGACGGATCTTTTACGGCCCTGCGGCGCTGGTGACAGCACATGTCATCTGAGCGGGAAATATCTGCGCATTTAAAAGATGGCTTGTGGAGCGGGTGGCTGCGCTCTACTCTTTTGGTGACCGGCACAGTCGGGGATCATACACCGGTAACGTGAGGCAACCAGTCATTGTACGGAGAATGACCTGCCGATTATTTATCAGGCCACTGATGTTGCCCTATGGGTTGCAGGAGTAAATAACAATATATTAAGGTATGTGCCTGGGGCTTTGCTGTTTTTACCTTGATGGCTGCTCTTTTAAACAATATGCTGTTTGTGATTGTCACTCCTTGTCTACATGGCCTGTTTTGGATTCACAAAACCATTGAAATTTCCCCTGATGAACCCCTAAAAATATACGGGGGAAACGTGTTGGATACTTCCCTGGATGATCCCGGCAGATAAGTTAACCCTTGATGGGAGCTTTATTTAAATTTACTATTTAGGCCTAGCCTGGTTATTGATATTTGTGATTTAACCTTGCCCCTTTCCTGGTTGTGCTAGTCTGGCTAGCCGGGTTATGTGTTTTTCAATTATGGAAACCATTTTGTATATATATTTGTCATATTGACCTGTGACGATTGCCAATACTTATTTAATTCTTGGTGGCGGGTGACTCCTTTGACAATTGCCGATTTTTGATGGTTAGACGACGAGGAACGGGGGGTACCCTAAACATTATGGTGCAGCTTCGCTGGTAGGTAGGCAATAGGGCGGGACACTTAACGCCCTATGTAACAACACATTTTACTACTATCTAGAAAGCTGGTTACTATACCTGGTAATTAATCTCGTTAAGAACATACCATCACCTATTTTCACCAATCGTCTTTGCCCTGCTGCACTCACCCCACTTGACTTTGTGTGTACCATAGGGGATGTTTAAGAAGCTATATAGCTTTTTATAATTATTATCATTTAAATATTAAAATTGTTTTTAGGAGTTTTCTTTTGGTCGGTTTATGGAGACACAAACTGCCCAATTATTAACTTCCATTGAGGTTTGGATCAAGTCAGGGTCATAAACTGAACCTTTTCTAAAGTTATACTGTACCCTCCAAACCGAACTTCCAAAGGTTCGCTTATCTCTACCCCCAAGTCAAGGTGATAGATAGTAAGGTGAGTCATGTGTATAGTGCCAGGGAGGGGCAGTTGTGGGCGAGGGTTGTGGTTCTCAGCCCACACCAGTGCAGTACAGACATGGGGGGCAGAGTGGTGTATGGAGTGGATGTGGAGGTGGTACCTGCCTGAAGCTGCTCATTTGGGTCTTCATCCGGCTTCTCTGAATCCCATTCACTACATCCAGCATCGCACGCCACACTTTCAGTAACGAGTCCACCACTGGTTAAAACCGTAACAACTTTACTGTAACATCTTTCAACACACAGTTTACACTTCTTTAAGGCAATTTTTACACCATATTCTTTTACAGGCATTTCTTTCTTTACAGAACCCGGTTCTTCAACTACGTCCACCAAGGCGCGATTCATCCTTTCCTTCCTGTCCAAATCATTAAACATGATGGCTGGTCTGACAGCTCGGCTCTTTAGCCTGCCGGCCTAAGAAAAGGGATGCTCTCCTCTTTTCCTCCTTACTGGAATTACTCTCTGTAGCTGAGGGGACTCCCACTTCACTTCAGTCTCCTTCTATCTTCTCTCTCTATACCAGACACCTCCACACCACCCGACTCCACCCTGCAGGTCCTTTCTTTCTTTGTCACTACTCCCTATCTCTCACTAACTGCCCTAACCAGGAAACTATCTTTCCCTATATCTCCTCTGTCCTGGGGACTATCCTCCCCTTTTAACCTACGCCATCCGAACACTCCATCTACACTCCCTTACGTTGAGGGACCAGGGACCCAGTGACACCTGGTGGTGGCCGGTTACATTACACAGGGGAACCACATAACATACAGTATATCACTATCACATTTCACTAAAACACACCAATTAACCATCACATTCTATAATATTCTTCAGAGATAACAGGGAACTGGGCACCATCTTACACATGCTAAAGATGACACTGTGTGATGATGTTGAGGTGTTCCTGACGGTTTTCAAAATGACGGCGTAACCAGAGAAATAAATACAAATAAGTACATTATATTGTGAAATGAATGCTATCATTTAAATCTACATCCAGTCCTGTATAAAACAAGCTGTCATAAGGCTATGTCAACAGAAAAAATAAAAACTATGGCTCTTGGAAGCAGGCTGGTAAAAAACAAAAATGAAAAAATAAAAAATATAAAATGTGCATGTGGTGTTCTTACTTATTCACATAAATATATTTTTGCACAATTGCACTGGAAAATATAAAATATTGAAATGTCACTTGTTAACTGATGTGACTAAATATTTTACCATCATGTTATGTTTATTTCCAGTTATTGACCTGACCAGCAGTCACGTGACAAGTCAGCAAATTCAGAAGAAGAAGGCTTCGCTGTATTGTGGTTTCTTGTTTTAATCCCCAAGGCATTTTTATTGCAAATTAGACATAAGAATGATAATGGCAGGTTGCTCTTCTCAATACTCTGAGCCCATCTGCTTTATGTTTTCACTACTTGTTTCGATTTTGTTTCTTGCTATACGCTGTTTTTGGGAATGCTGTGAAACTTTAATGATCTGAGCAGTCAAGCAGTGGAAAGGAAATATTTTACATTGCCTTGAGGAATCATTTACTCATGTTTGAATCATAATCTGAATTAATACAACTCGCACCTTTGTAACTCAGCAAGCAACATTGTAAAAAGGTGCAATTTCAAGTAATATAGAACAAACACAACATCTCTGGGCCACTTTCCTGCCACTGCTCTATAACAGCCAGAAAGATGCTGATTATTTGTAATTCTATTAGACTGGATTCACATTCACCATCCAAGAAAAACAGTCCAACTATGTGAATCAGACTCTGATTAGAGTTTGATCAGAGTGGAATCAGTTCTTGGAGATGTAGAGAAAAAAAAAACAAATTTCTCCACTTTCTCTTTTCTGTCAGTCCATGAAAATTGGTCCTCACACGTGGATGTCATCTGAGTGGTTTCCTATTTTTTTCACTGACCCATTGACTAGAATGTCCAAGTGCCATCTGATTCTTAAGGCTACTTTACACACTGCGATATCGGTCCCGATATCGCTAGTGTGGGTACCCGCCCCCATCTGTTGCGCGACACGGGCAAATCGCTGCCCGTGTCGCACAACAGCCGTCACACATACATACCTGTCCGGCGACGTCGCTGTGACGGGCGAACCGCCTCCTTTCTAAGGGGGCGGTCCGTGCGGCGTCACAGCGACGTCACTGAACCGCCACCCAATAGCAGCGGAGGGGCGGAGCTGAGCGGGACGTAACATCCCGCCCACCTCCTTCCTTCCTCATAGCGGCCCGGAGGCAGGTAAGGGGAGCTTCCTCGTTCCTGCGGCGTCACACGCAGCGATGTGTGCTGCCGCAGGAACGAGGAACAACCTCGTTACTGCTGCAGTAACGAGATTTGAGAATGGACCCCCATGTCGCCGATTAGCGATTTTGCACGTTTTTGCAACGATGCAAAATCGCTTTTCGGTGTCACACGCAACGGCATCGCTAATGCGGTCGGATGTGCGTCACGAATTCCGTGACCCCAACGACTCCGCATTAGCGATGTTGCAGCGTGTAAAGCCCGCTTTAGAGGCAAATTGCTCATGCTGCAATTTTTTCCTCAACCACTCGTTTGAGGAAAAAATTGGACTATATCATTGAATAACATTGGTCCGAGTGTAACTCAATTTTTTGACGGATAGCACTCATCCCGAAAATACGGTCATCTGCACGAGCCCTTACAGCATTTATGGCTCATGCAAAACACCACACAACAAATACCTACTGTACCTTGCATTAGGTTACACTGAGTCTTTAGAGAACCAATATACCGGTCTGTAGTTACTTCTTAAGGGTGCTTTACACGCTGCAACATTGCTAACGATATATCGTCGGGGTCACGTCGTTAGTGACGCACAACCGGCGCCGTTAGCGACATTGCAGCGAGTGACACCAAGGAGCGACGATCAACGATCGCAAAAGCATAAAAAATTGTTGCTCGTTGACACGTTGCTCCTTTTCATAATATTGTTGGTGGTGCATGCCGCTGGTTGTTCATCGTTCCTACGGCATCACACATCGTTATGTGTGACACCGCAGGAACGACGAACATCTCCTTACCTGTGTCCACCGGCAATGAGGAAGGAAGGAGGTGGGCGGCATGTTCCGGCCGCTCATCTTCGCCCCTCCTCTGCTATTGGGTGGCCGCTTAGTGACGCCGCAGTGACATCGCTATGACGCCGAACGCACCTGAAGGAGGGATTGTTCGGCGGTCACAGCGACGTCGCTGAAAAAGTATGTGCGTGTGACGCTGCCGTAGCAATAATGTTCGCTACGGCAGCGATCACCAAATGTCGCACGAACGACGGGGGTGGGTGCTATCGCGCATGACATTGCTAGCTATCGCTAGCGATGTCGCAGCGGGTAAAGCACCCTTTAGCCTTCACCTACTCCCTCCCTATTTCTCCACACAGAAGCAAAAAACAAATTGAGAGAGACAAAAAGCGCAGATAAGGTCTTACCTGAGTAGAGTAGTGAATATGAAGGGATCAGGTAGGCTCACCTGTAGTATTTGTGACAGTCACAATCACTGTTAGGGCGGCTTTGCACGTTGCGACATCGCAAGCCGATGCTGCGATGTCGCACGCGATAGTCCCCGCCCCAGTCGCAGGTACGATATCGTGTGATAGCTGGCGTAGCGAACATTATCGCTACGCCAGCTTCACATGCACTCACCTGCCCTGCGACCGTCGCTCTGGCCGGCGTCCCGCCTCCTTCCTAAGGGGGCGGGTCATGCGGCGTCATAGCGACGTCACACGGCAGGCGGCCAATAGCGGCGGAGGGGCGGAGATGAGCAGGATGTAAACATCCCGCCCACCTCCTTCCTTCTGCATATCCTACGGAAGCCGCGGTGACGCCGGTAGGAGATGTTCCTCGCTCCTGTGACTTTACACACAGCGATGTGTGCTGCTGCAGGAGTGAGGAACAACATCGGACCGTAGCATCAGCGTAATTATGGATTACGCCGACGCTGCACCGATGATACGATTACGATGATTTTGCGCTCGTTAATCGTATCATCTAGGCTTTACACACTACGATGTCGCATGCGATGCCGGATGTGCGGCACTTTCAATTTGACCCCACCGACATCGCACCTGCGATGTTGTAGTGTGCAAAGCCCGCCTTAAAGAGTGTACCAATAGCTGCTGCAGCTACCCAGTGGAAGATGATAGGTGCAGATCAAGGAAAGGGTTAAACGCTGTGCTTCCATTGAAGAAAATCCAAGACCAAATGGATAGGAATCGTGAGCCTTATTCGTCTACATGTTTAAAGCTGGGTTCACACATAGCGACAGCGACAACGACATCGCTGTTATGTCACCTTTTTCTGTGACGTAACAGTGACCTTGTAAGTCGCTGTTATGATCGCTGCTTAGCTGTCAAACACAGCGACGCAGCAGAGATCATAACCCGATGTGTACTGCAGCTACATGTCACAGTGCAGAGAGCAGGGAGCCGCGCACACTGCTTAGCGCTGGCTCCTTGCTCTCCTAGCTACAGTACACATAGGGTTAATTACCCGATGCGTACTGCAGCTACATGTGCACAGAGCAGGAGCCGGCACTAGCAGCAAGAGCGGCGGAGGCTGGTAACGAAGGTAAATATCGGGTAACCAGGGAAAGGTCTTCCCTTGGCTACCCGATGTTTACCTTGGTTACAGCTTTCCGCAGCTGCCAGACGCCGGCTCCTGCTCCCTGCTCGCTTCATTTCGTCGCTCTCTCGCTGTCACACACAGCGATGTGTGCTTCACAGCGGGAGAGCGACGACGAAAAAATGAAGCAGGACATTCAGCAACGAGCAACAACCTCACAGCAGGGGCCAGCTCGTTGCTGGATGTCACACACAGCGACAGTGACGGGACGTCGCTGCAACGTCACAGAAAATGGTGACGTAGCAGCGTCGTCGTTGTCGTCGTCGCTGTGTGTGACACCACCTTAAGAGATTATTCTCTTTCTTCAGGTCCATAAATCACAATATGTGATTTTTGGTCCTAAAGAAGGAGAATAATCTCTGAAACGCATTGACAAATAACGATCACGATTCCTATCCCTTTGGTCTTGGATTTTCATCAATGGAAGCACAGCGTTTAACCCTTTCCTTGATTTGAATCTATGATCCATATCGAAGCAGCGATGCATGTGTGATCACCACTGTTATATACAGTGAGTGAAGTGGTTGCACATGCTCACTACTACTTCATTCACTCAGTTGATTTTGGGTCAGAACTCCGTCATCTTGCAATCTTTACACTGTCCCCTCTGGCTATTTTAAACTCTTCCTGTCTTTTCAGGAAAACAGTTTTCAGCAGTTTCATTATAATGAGCTATGATTCCAATGACAGGTAACACATTCATATACAGCTGATAACACAGGATCCATTATTCACAATAAATAAGGGATGACAAAGTTCCTCCTGCTCCCCTTCCATTCACATTGACATTTGCAAAGACTCATTAAATGCTTCCTTGCAAAACATATGGTCATAGTCTATTCATTGTCTCTAATATACTTGTAACTATCTTGAAACAACAGGAAGTTAGAGTCTTACCAAGTATTACCAGTGGCCAACGTGAGAATTGCAGGATTCATAAAATGTATTAAAAATTGTAATACATGGAAAAAAATATTGGCAAAAAAACCCTGAAAAACCTGACTTAAACAGTAGGACATTTTTCTGATGACATATTCCCTTTAATAACTACCCTATTAACTCCTTCACCCCCTAGCCTGTTTTCACCTTTCTGACCAGGTCAAATCATATCTAAGTGCCTTTGAGAATGTTTTTTGTGACACATTTTACTTCATCTTAGGCCTCTGCCACACTCACGTGAAATTCACGCATGTGCCGAGAGACACGTATTTCCCCTGCATGTTGCGTGCAGGTAAGTACGTGTCTCTGGTACGTGCGGGCCACGTGTGTTCTACGTGTGCTATCCATGATAGCACATGTAGAACCGGTAATTTACATACTCACCTGGACCTTCCTGCTGTCTGCGTTGCTGTCCGTGGTGCTGATCCTCGGTCTCCAGCCCTCCCGTCTCCCCGCTGCTGCTGCTGCCAGGCAGTGAAGTGAATGTTAAATGAGAATAATGAGCGGCTGTCGGCAGCAAGAGGCAGCAGTGGCAGAGACAGGAGGGCTGGAGAAGGTGAGTTAATGTTTTGTTTTTTTTTTCACTGACACGTGTGTTTTCTCCGGCGCGTGTCACACGGGACCGCATCCACACTACACCCGTGTGGTACGGGTGCGGGCTGTGTGACACCCGTGCTGCGGGAGAAAACACTGACATGTCAGCACTTTGAAAAACACACACGTACAAACGCACACGGACACACGTTCCGTGTGGTTTTACGTGTGTGTGCCTACTACAATAGGGTAGCATTGCTTAACGTGTCTCCGTGCCACCGGTACGTGTAAAAAATGACAAACACGCTGCCGGCGGCACGGATGTGTGTCGCAGGCCTTAGTGGTACTTTTTTTTCTCAATATTATTTGCGTTTATTTATAAAAACATCACACATTTGAAAAAAAAAAACGTGAAAACTTTGCAATTTTTGAACTTTGAAATTTTCTGCCTTTAAACCAGTTAGTTATATCACACAAAATTGCTAATATTTGCCACATATCTACTTCACCATTATTTTTTTAAATATATATATTTTTTATTAGCAAGTTAGAAGGGTTAAAAGTTTATGAGCAATATCTAACTTTTCCAACAAAATTTACAAAAACAATTTTTAGGGGGGGCCATATCATATTTAAAGTGACTTTGAAGGGCTTATGTGACAGAGAATACCCAAAAGTGATCATTTTAAAAACTGCATCCCTTAAAGTGCTCAAAACCAAATTCAATAAGTTTGTTTACCCTTTAGATACTTCACAGGAACTAAAGCAAAGTGGAAGGAAAAAAATTAAAATTTTACTTTTTACCACAAAAATATTGCTTTAACCCCAAATTTTGCATTTTCACAATAATTACAGGAGAAAATGCACCATACAATTTGTTGTGTAATTTTTTTGAGTACATAGATATCCCATATGTGGTTGAAATCTACTGTTTGGGTGCAATGAACTTTTGTCGCATTTTCAGAGCCCCTGATGTGCCTAAAAATTGGAAACTCCCCACAATTGACCTCATTTTGGAAAACCACTCTCCTCAAGAAATGTATTTAGAGGTGTGAATTTTGGAGCACCTTTTGGTTGGAATAGATTGCAGAAGCCATGTTACATTTTAAGAGACCCTGACATGCAAAAACAGCAGAAACCCCCTACAAGTGACCCCATTTTGGAAACTACACTTCTCCTTGATTGATTTGTGGTTTAGTGATCATTTTTTAACCCACAAGTAATTCACAGACATGTATAATGTTGGGATGAGTAAATTAAAAATTTCTATTTTTTTCTAATAAAATGTTTCTTTGGCTCTAAGTTTTTAGTTTTCAAAAGAGGTTATAGAAGAAAATGTTTGGTACAATTTTTAACACAATATTTCCTGAGTATGCCAATAGCCCATATGTGGTTGAAAATTACTTTTTAGGTACAGTACAAAGTTCAGAAGGGAACAAGCGCCATATTAGAGTGCAAATTTTGCTGAAATGGTTTCAGGGTGCCATGTCAGGGTGACAGTTGGGGTGCCAGAAAAGCAGACCACCCATTAGTGACCCCACTTTACAAACTATACCTTTCAATGAATTCATCTAGGGGTGGAGTGATCATATTGACACTACAGGTATGTAACAGAATTTTATACCATTGTGAAATGAAGAAGAAATAATGATATTTTTACCACACAAATTTTGTTTTAGTCCCAGATTTTAGATTTTTACATGACGAAATGGCTAAAAATGACACCCTGTATGTTAAGTTGGCGCTCCTCACTGCAGAAATGCCAAACATGTAGATGCTAAATGTGATTTAGGAATTCTGTGGCGCACAGAATTTGCTGAATTTATGTTGGGGGGAGCCATAGGGTTTTTGCAGAGTCTTTGTGTTACCAGCAATGTGAAAATCCCCAATAGTTCCATTGATAGATGACAGACCTGAGTGGAGACTTGTTTTTTTTTGTTTTTTTTGTGGTTTATGCCTTTATTGGGAACAATTTACATAAAATTTGGGACTGCATTTATCCTGTGCTCTACGCTGTGCATTTACATCACAGTTCCCATCTAAATCTCTGAATGACATGATTTAGATTACACCCCCAAGAGATCCATTCATTATAATGAGCCAGCAGAGTTATTCTGGACTGTCTGACCTCTGTTCAGCATTGACCTTTTTGGTAGTGCACAAAACTTGTTGACTGTGCTTTTATGCACTGCTAAAAAGACGGACGCTGTTGGATCATGGGCCAGAGACAGTCCAAAATGACAACCTCTGCCTCATTATAGGGAATCTTCCATTGGAGGTTCTGTCTCAATCAATCAATTTCAGAGATTTACATGGAAACCTGGTGTAAGTGCTCATGCCACGGGGACGGGATGACTGGACAGGGACACCTAGGCTGGCCCTCAGACTGGGGACCCTACGCTGTCCCTTATGTCAGAAGTATGCTTCATGGTAGCGAGGGCTGAGCCACCAGCATGACCCTAACTAATGTCCAAGCCCTAGTGTAACTCTCCTCGTTCTGCCCTAAACTATACATGGACAGGAGAAAAAACAAAACTCATACACACTGGAAACAAACACAAAGGAGGGACAATACGTGCACAGGTGAAAATAACGTAAAAGGCAGGAAGTAAACTAACAGCCAAGAAAATTCTGCACCACACAGTATAGCACACCACAGATCACCAACAGATTGGATCACCACAATAAGACCGAAATCGGTGCACAACCTGGAGCTATTATCAGCACTGTGCACCAGGATCCAGTACCTTATATAGGAATGAGATGGCTGTGATTGGTAATTAGCAACATGACCAGAGTTCCCAAAGTCAGCAGTAATTAACTCCTCCAGGACTGAGGAATAGTGGACATGAAACAGCCGACGCCCTGCTCTTCAGTGTAAACAGAGCCTGACGCTGCCATGGCACCTAATGAGTTTGGAACCGAACATCACATGACACCTCAGCCCTGAGTGCAGTGTAAATGTGCCGTCCCGTGCCAGCAGCCGGGCTGCTCGGATCCGGGTCCGCAGTGTGACTCGAGGGATTCTTCCGGACCCGGGGGTCGCGCAGACACTTCAAATAAAAGGGGATGTATTTATATGGGATGTGTTGTAATCAGTCTGTGATGCCACCCACAGTGTGTGGTGAAATGTGGCACCACCACTGCTGTTGTGGGGCACCCGGGGGACGATGGGATGGCAGCTGGATGTTGACCCCTCCGTGGGTAGGGATGGATGCCCCGGGGCCCAGTGTCTCTTATGCTGAGGATGGTGGCGGCAGGGGCCGGCGCACCCAGTCAGACCGGGGAATGTCAGTTTACTCACGATTAAATGAATCACACAAGTCCAATGGTAAACCAAGGTGCTGGTGGCCGGCCGCCATGGTCAGGTATGTCTGGTCCCACACCCGGGCTGGTGGTCTGTGTCACTTTCCTCTGCACTCTGTGTTTGGTGTGGTGGACTTCCTGGTGTGAAACACAGGAGTCTGCTCCCGGTCCTTTTGTTGAAAACCGTGCCCGCTGATGCTGACCCTTGGGATCTAATGGGTTCTGGCGGATGCCCTATCCCCCACGGTGGGTGGTTGTCTGCTTTTGGGACTTTGGTTGGGATAGGACCTAAAATCCTGCCCTCAATTGGTTAATTAGCTAGGCCGTTGGTTCCGGTCCTGGCTTCAGGGTCCAAGTACCTCCTCAGTGCACGGTTTCTGGGTTGGTTCTCTGGTGTCGATACCGGCGGGCTCCAACCCTGTCCCGGTCCACATCGGATCTCCGGCAGCTGTCTTCCCGTCTCCTGCAGACACGGACCACCATCTGCCACCTAGCCAGCACGCTGGGGCTCCAACCCCGATGCCTTTTTCTTCTGTCTCAGCCTTTACTTTCTCCTCCTCAACTACTCCACTCCTCTCCACTTGAACTTCAACTTCCACTACTGCTTTTCCCACCCTGGGTTCTCCAGACCCCTAGGTGGGCATTCTCCATCTGCCTGGTCCCGCCTACTGGTGTGCCTTTCCTACCCTGGGGGGGTGACTAGGGTTTCAGGTCGGCTGTGTGTAACCCTCTGTGGGATGGTGTGATGCGGGGGCCTACACTGTGTGACTACCTGGTTTTGCCATGGCGTCACATAAACAAGAGGGAGCCTTCCTGTAATCTTTGGGAGGCAGAATATACAAATCAACGGAAGGTCAAGAATTGGTTTTATGTATTTTTTACACCATTCACCTTGCAGAATAAGTGATAAGATGGCTTTATTCCGCAGGTCAGTACAATAACAGCGATACTAGCTTAATATCGTTTTTTTATGTTTGTCTACTATCACACACTAAAAAAGGCTTTTTTTACAAACAAGTTTTTGCATCTCCTCCATATTTTGAGAGCTATAATTTTCTCAATTTTTGCCAAAACAGGCATATGAGGGCTTGTTTTTGCTAGATAATGTGACTTTTTATTTGTACCATTTTCAGCACATAACATTTGTTAGTCAATTTTTTATTCTGATTTTGGGAGGCAGAAAGAACATGAAAACAGCAATTCATTAATTATTTTTTGGAGGTTTCTTTTTAAATCATTCACTGTGTGGTAAAAGTGATAAGACAGCTTTATTCTTTGGCTCAGTAAGATTACAGCAATACCACATTTACTTTTTTATGTTTTGCTGCTTTTACAAAACAAAAACCATTTTATATTAAAAAAAAAATGTTTTTACATCACTCTATTCTGAGAGCTGTAGCTTTTTATTTTTACACTTAAGGAGCTACATTGCAGTTTGCAGGACAAAATGATGTTTTCAGCTTATTTACATACGGCTTTTTGATCTCGTTTTATTCCTCTCTTTTTCAGCCATATGATGATAAAGCATAGTTTTTTGCATGTTTTATTTATTTTTGTACGGGGCTCACTGAAAGGCTTAAATTGTATGACAGTTTTATAGATTGGGTTGTTCTGGACAAGGCGATACAATATGTGTACTTTTTTGTTCATTTTTGTTTCTATATAAATATATATATTTATTGGTATAATTTTTTTCAAAGTTTTTGCTATTTATTTTGGAATTTTTAAAAAATATTTTTACACCTATTTTTTTTACCTTTTTTTTTAATACCGCTATGGGACTTTAACTTTTATTAGTCTGATTGCTGGTGTAAGGCGTTGCATTATACCTGGAAGTGTTACACTGGCAGAACGCTTTTTAACAGGCCTCCATAGGTGGCAAATCTGGAGGTTATTATTTGACCTCGGGTTGCCATAGCAACGATTGGAAGCCCACTATAACACCATGGCGGTGTCAATAGGGTGGGAGAGGGAGCCCCCTTCCTTCTAGCTTTCTAAAAGCTGCGATCGCTATTGATCAAAATATTTAGGGGGTTCAGCAGCTAGGGGCAGCGTGAGCACTGTTATTGCTCTATCTGAATCATTTACCTCACCTATACCTTTCTTTTGTTTACTTTTAGGTCTAAAGAAGACTACCCTAGCTTGTATTTGTTATTTCACCTTTTCCACTTTTGCACATATTTTATGTTTCCTCACCTTGGGTCTCCGCCTTTCTCTGCACACTTTTCCTATCTTGATTAAAGGGACTCTGTCACTAGGTTTTTGGTACTTCTTCTGACAGCAGCATAATGTAGGCAAAGAAGTCCTGAAACTAACCATGTTTAACTTAGGTCACTGTGTGCAGCCATTCTGACTTTATCTCAGAATTGAGTGTAGCAGAGCTGGGAGCTGTCTCCACCCACACCAGGCTCTCAATAGAGATTGTGCATTCACTGTGACGTGTCAATCACAGCAGATGGCATGCCAGTCTGCTCTGCTCCTGCAGAGGAGTCACACCAATGTGAATCACAGAGTAATAAACCCTTTAGTATAGCTAAGCAATAGCTTGCACACAGATAAGAGGAACACATGTTTTGTTATTTTTAACCCTGCGGCATCTGTCCTTAGCTTTCATTGTAAAATCCTGGTGACAGATTCCCTTTAATAGTGCATTGCAACCTCCTATCTGGTTCCTCAGGAGGTATTAGGAACAACTCGATGGCCTTTTAGGCAGACAGATCCTAGTTGTGGGTTTCTAGTGTTTCGGCTAGGGATATTCCAGTCTGTGCAGGAACCATTAGTAGCTGCACAGCTAAAGTTAAGGAACCAGTAGGGTTCAGATTTGGTTGCATTGAAATAGGCTTTATTTTCCCTTTTACCTGTGTCGCAATACTTACGTGCATAACATGATTACTCACACATCTGACTATAACTCAAATTAACCCTGCCTTTGCGCACGTTACCAAGAAGAATTAATGCTATGTTGAAGTCAAAAATTGGTCACACCAATTATTGATTTGATTTAGATTTCCCTTTTGTTATTTAACTTTGCATTTTGATAATTTATAAAAATATGCTATTAACACTTGTATTTCTGAAAGCATTCTCACTTTGCAGATTTTTTTCACATTTGCCTAAAACGTTTGTATAGTACTGTACATCCAATAACCAACACTCTAGAGTGCTCCTGGGACTAACAGGGGTCAAGTGACAACTTTTTCAGCGGTATACCAACCTTAATAAATTGTGACCTGGGTGATGTGTGGAAAATAGGCCTAGGCTAAACTATGCCTATTGCAACCTTATATTCTATTCTTTCCTTGCCACAATAGTTGGCAATCTAATATAACCTTAGCACTCCTTATTGTCTGTCCATATCTAAATTTCCTTTTGGGCTTTAACCTACACTTAGCAAAAGCAAAAGAATATATGTACAAATAAATTAAGTGATAAGTATGGCGTATTAAGTATTCTACAAAAAAACAAAAAACAAACAAAAACTTTGTGTTAAGGGAAAGTCTGCTGAAAATTTCACAGCGAGCGAAAGATAATAATCATTCATGTTCTGTGCAAGTCAAACAGAACGTCCCACATTCCCCACTCCGAGCAATTCATTAAAAAACATACCATATAGTTATATACAAAGCACTGGTCTCACCGACCATGAATACTTCTGTTTGAGCAGGGTCCATTCTCAACATCTTTCCTTTTATTTTTAGCTAGCTATCAGTCACGTATTTCTCCTTATCCCCTGCCAAGCTTACCTGTATATACAATGAGAAAATGGGGAATGAGCCACTGCCAAGACACTTTTGATAGCCACTAATCTTTTGTGAGAAAAAAAAATCTAACATTTTAAAATCCAGTATGCCTTCCCAAATCTGCATTGGGGGAAAGTTTGGAAACACCCATACACATTAGATTGTTGTCGAGATCTGAAAAAATGATAGAAATCAAACTCAATGCGACGTGGCTCAGTGGTTAAAATCCCATCAAGGACAACAGAGTTTGTATGTTCTTCCCATCTTTTAGTGGGTTTCCTCTGGGTTCTCCGGTTTTCTCCTACACTCCAAAGACATACTGATAAGGACCGTGAGATTGTGAGCCCCAATGGGGACAGTGTTGATAATTGTAGAGCGCTGTGGGATATGATAGAACTATATGAGTAACACATAAGAAGTAAGGCCGGTTTCACACATCCGGCTTTTGCCGGTTTGCCGGATTTGGCGCACGCCAGTACAGTGTATACAGTACAGTGGCAGCGCGACAAGCTCCGGTAAAGCATAACAATAAATATATAAATAATCAAGAATTTTTATTGAAAAACACACTCATTAAAAACATTTGAAAAAGTAAGAAACCGGACAATGGGACAATATCAATAGGCATGGCAGTATACTATAGCTAGAAAGACAACCAGCAAAGTCCGTGGCCATAAGGGCATATCAAAAGAAATCCATCAATATGTTATTAGTAGCTAAACAAATGGCACAGCTGGGAAGGAATATAAACAAAATAAGCCTACCAACAACCAACCAAGGTATACATGTATACAGCCCGTGTCCGGTAAACCCCCAAGCCTGACGCGTGTCGCTCATCAAGCCGGCAAACTGGCGAAAAGCCAGATGTATGAAACTAGCCTAAATAATTCTTCTCTAATGTGTATGGGCACCTTTAAGGGGGCTTTACACGCAACGACATCGCTAACGAGATGTCGTTGGGGGTCATGGAATTCGTGACGCACATCCTGCCTTGTTAGCGTCGTCGTTGCGTGTGAAACGTACGAACGACCGCTAACAATCAAAATTACTCACCTAATTGCTGATCGTTGACACGTCGTTCTAATCCCAAATATCGTTACTGTTGCAGGACACAGGTTATTCGTCGTTCCTGAAGCAGCACACATCGCTACGTATGACACCCCAGGAACGACGAACAACACCGTACTTGCGTCCTTCGGCAACGAGGTGGGTGTCACTTTCTTTCGGCTGCTCTCCGCTCCTCCGCTTCTATTGGACGGCTGCCGTGTGACGTTGTTGTGACGCCGCATGAACCGCCCCCTTAGAAAGGAGGCGGTTTGCTGGCCACAGCGACGTCGCTAGGCAGGTAAGTACGTGTTATGGGTCCTAGCGATGTTGTGCGCCACGGGCAGCGATTTGCCCATGACGCACAACCGACGGGGGCAGGTGCTTTCACCAGCAACATTGCTAGCGATGTCACTGCGTGTAAAGCAGCCTTTAGGCTATGTGCACATGCTGAGTATTTGGTGCCGACATTTTCTGCACAAAAAGTGCATCTAATGGCAGAAAAATGCCCCAAAATTGTTGTGCGTTTTTGCTATGCATTTTTCATAATGAAGTCAATGGGTGGAAAGGATGAAAAACGAAGGCAAAAGTGCACCAAGGATTGGCATGCTGCAGATTATTTTCTGCACCAAATCGGCAAGGTAAAAATAAGCAACATGTGCACAAAGGGCACTGCAGAATTCTCATTGACTTTGCTGGCATAAGGATAGCCATGCAGACTTGTGACATATCTTCACCCAAAAATGCATAAAAAAACGCACTGCACTTAAAGTTTTAGTTTCATCACCGCAAATAGTGGGATCTTCAAGAAGACGTCTTATAGGTTATAGTTAGGGTTTAGAAAAATGATGCCTACAAGTCTTCCAGGAGCCTTTTGTAGATTATAGGGTCAATATTTTGCAGTTGCAATAGCAAAATCACTAAACCAGGTCCAGGCCTTCATTTTTATTGAGTAAAGCAAAACAACATGCTTTTGATTAATGCCTATCTCAGACATCGAATGTCAACAGAAAACAGTGAGTGTTTAGGTAAATTATGTAATAGTAGTATCCAGTCATGAGGTCTGTTTTATATTAGAAAACTAATTTGAGTGCCGTTGTTGCTATTATTAGATGAATCCATTAATGTATGGCAGGGCCTGCTAGGCAAATGGTCTCTGTCAGCTGCTGATTACTTGGGAAACTCCAGGCTAGAATGTAAATAGCTTGTCACTGAGTTACAAGGAAGATAATACAATGTCTTCAATTAAAAAGATTAAAAGATGAATGAACGCTATACAAATATCCAGAGCAGCAAAAAAAAGTAGGGATACATCATTGCAGATAGATGGGCCATCAGTCATGAGTACCGGTAATGCATACATCGCTAAATGTTTTATTTCCTAGAGTCCCATAGATTGTTATCGCCAACTTGTAGTCATTTGAGAACGAAATGACAGCTTTATTATTAAATCCTTAAACTATGCCTAATAAAATGTTGTATTAAGATACTTTTTAGAAAGGGACGAAGAATAAATTATAGTAAATCTTACAGAACAAACCTCCTAGCATCAGATTCGCCACCAGGAATTTCAGGGCCCCATATTGGCAAAATTTTCCGACCCCCTTGAGACTCCACCCAAGCTCCACCAAAGCCCCGCCTCCACCCAGCTCCACCTCCACCCCTCAAACCTTCCACAGTCCCACTGTCCACTCTGGAAAAACTCAGTCATGTGATGAGTCATGTGATGACAAGCTGCTCTTCCTAATTCTCTCACTGTTCAGTGAAAAACAGAGTGACAAGAAGAGAAGCTAATTTCCACGTGACAGTAAATATGAAAATTGCCTATGAGTGGCCACGTGTTGACTGCCGGAACCAGCAAGCAGAGCTGAATCCTGAGAGTGGGTATATTACATGCTGTTAAGATTGTGCATGCTACAGGGCTTAATTTTATAATTAAAGGGCTTGTCCAGGTTTGACATGAACGTCTGCAAGTCACTTTAGATGACTGTAGGCTTCTGAATTCTCAGCGCTTGCACTACACACTTTTAGGATTCTCTAGTGCCAACAGTGAGAGTGGACAGTCACATGAGCACAAGTATGCGATTTGTATATTTGTGGCCATATTCTGACTAGGCATGTCTGGCTTCACTCAATTTATTTTCATTGATCAAGGCCACGCATGTCTAGTCGGCACATGACTGCATGTATGTAAATAGCAAAACTTGTGGTTTTGTGACCTCCCACTCTCACCACTGGCATCAGAGAATACTGACAGCGGGCAGTGTGCGTATTGTGAGAACTCAGAACTCTGCAGTCACACAGAGTGACACAGAGTGACTGCAGACTCATCACAAACTTGGGATATCCCCTTTAATGTTCCTAACATTAAAAAAACATAGTAACCCTTAAAGGGAACCTATCAGATCCAATATGCACCCAGAACCACAAACAGTACTGGGTGCATATTGCTAATCCCTGACTAACCGTCCCTGTATCTGGTAGCATAGATAAAGAGATCGTTAGAAACAGTATTTCTAAAGATCTTTTATCGTATGCTAATGAGCTCGGGGACTAGTCACATGGGCGTTAGTTCTTCTGGCTTGTCGGCCCCATTAGCATGTTAGTACACCTCTGTGAATGTGCTAACATTTTAATGAATGCGCAGCGTCAGAGGATGATCTCACTCACCTCTCCGCCACCATCGCTGCCCGACGTTGGATTTCGGCTCAGTGCGCATGACCTCGGACTCTAGGTCATGCGCACTACTTCAGTTTGATGCCAGGACGCATACACCCAGCTTCATAGTGCGCATGCCGCAAGTCCTAGGTCATGCGCACAGAGACAAAATCCAGTGTTGGGCGGCAATGGCGGCGGAGAGGTGAGCATGTTAGCACGCCCACAGGGGCGTAATAAAATGCTAATGTAGCCAACTAGCTAGAGGATCTAATGCGGGCGTCACACGAGACGATATATTGTGTGATATGTCGGCGGGGTCACATCGTAAGTGACGCACATCCGGCATCGTTTGATATATCGTAGTGTGTGACAGCTACGAGCGACGGTGAACGAGCATAAATACTCACCTTATCATTGCTCGTTGACACATCGCTCATTTTAAAAAAGTCGTTCTGTACCGTCCCGTACTCGGCGGCCGAGCCGCTCGGATCCGGACCTTCAGTGGGTGGCTCGAGGGTCTCCGGACCCGAAGGTCCTGCATTCACGTCAATCAAAAAGGGGTTTGCGGTTTGGCGACGTAGGTGTACGGCCGTAGCCGTGTTAAGTTCATGACGCCACCCTCGGGATCTGGTGAAGGTGGACACCACCGCTGCAGTTACACCCGGGGCACCCGGGGGAGATGTTGGGCAGCAAGTTGTTAACCCCTCCATGGGCAGGGATGGTGGCCCCAGGACCCGTTGGGGGGGTGTTTGGCGGTGCAGGGAGATGGGCGGCCGGAGGGCACTGATGTACTCACTATTAGTAAACACATGAGTCTCTGGTAAACCAAGGTGATGGTGGTCGGTGCCCGCAGCCGGCTGCAGTCTGGTCCCCCACCCGGTTGGTGGTCTCTGTCTTTCTCCTGCACCTGTTTGTGATGGTGGACTTCCTGCGCTCCCGGCTTCTGGTTGCCTGAGGAGCCCTTTTGCCCCAGACGCTGGCCCGTGGGATCTCTGTGCCGTGGCGGTGGCTTTCTATCCCCCTCGTTGGGCTGTTGCCTTCAGTCGGGACTTTGGGTGGGACAGGACCTCTAGTCCTGGCCGCAATCAGTTAATTAGCTAGCCCCCAGTAGCTTCTGGACCTAGCTTCAGGGTCTGAGTACCCCCCTTTGTACTCCGGTTTCCGAGTCGTTTCCCCGGGTCGGTACCGGCGGGCCACTACCCTGACTAGGTCCACCACGGTTCCACCGAGCCGTCTTCCCGGCTCCTGCAGACAGAGACCGCCGTCTGCCTCCTAGCCTGAGGTACCAGGGCTCCTACCCTGGCACCGGTTCAGTTAGGGTCCTTCCTCTCCTGGAGCTGCACACAGCTCCAGCCCACACACCTCTCCACTTGACCTCTAGAACAGAACTCTGAAAAACTAAACTTTCCCGCCCCAGGCTGTCTGAGACTCCTTGGTGGGCGTCTTCCAACTGCCTGGTTCTGCCCCCTGGTGTGTCCATCAAGCACTGAGGGAGGTGACTAGGGTTTTATGTGTTTGACTGCTGTCACCTGTTAGGGAACGGTGTAATGCGGGGCCCTATCTGTGACTACCTGGCCTGGCCAGGGCATTACATCACAGTTCCTCCTTCTGTGCTCCGGTGGTTCATCATTCCCGAGGCAGCACACATCGCTCCGTGTGACACCCCGGGAACGACGAACTGCAGCTTACCTGTGTCCCGCTGGCAATGCAGAAGGAAGGAGGTGGGCGGGATATTTACATCCTGCTCATCTCCGCCCCTCTGCTTCTATTGGCCGGCCGCTTTGTGACGTTACTGTGACGCTGAACGTCCCTCCCCCTTCAGGAAGTGGATGTTCGCCGCCCACAGCGACGTCACTCAGCAGGTAAGTGTGTGTGACGGGGGTTACCGACTTTGTGCGCCACGGGCAACTAATTGCCCGTGACGCACAAACGACGGGGGCGGGTGCGATCGCTCGTGCGATCGCACGATAGATCGTCTCGTGTGACACCCGCATAACACCCTTGGGACTAGTCCCCGAGCTCATTAGCATAGTTTTGACACACCTCATTCATTTCAATGGGTGGAAAATGCAACCAAAACGCAATGAAGAAGTGACATGCTGCTTTTTTTTTAGGCAACGATTTTGACACATATTTGTCAAACAAAACGCTGCCGAAATAAAAGCAAAAGCAACTTGCGCATGGAATTTTGTGACTTCGCATAGACTTTACTTGGGAAGCACAACGCATGCATTTTGTCACTGACACGGTGCAGTTTAAAATGCAACCAAAAAGCAAGAAAAAACGCAACGTGCGCACATGGCCTTATACTTACTGACCTTCCCTGCAGCTGAAACACTACTTCCGTGTCGGTGTGGCGCCCCTGAGGCTTCAGTCGACACAGAGGTACTGCACCTCAACCAGAGGTGTGGTATTCCATCCTGGGTAAGGAGAAGGTCAATGCCAGTTCATATAAAAGCACAGCATACTCACTTAGCAACACATCACCAAACCTGGTGAGAATGTGATTATACCCACACTAGACTGGGGGGTGGAGTCAGCTGAGTGGGGACAGAGGTGTCGTGTGGAGTGAGTAACAGTCGAAAGTTGGAGAGGAGCAGTGGAGGAGCAAAGACCCGGGGTCTGGAGCTGGTACCGCTCGGCCCAGGCATAGACAGAAGGGTCCCAGAGCCTTCAGGAATTCCTACACTAACCCGTGGACTTGTTCCACACATAATCAACGAGTGCAGGGGCACGGTCGCAATTCGGGGACTGGTCCCCAGGCTAGAGGAGATTAAACCGATGGGCTCCCTTGTGAAACCAGCAGCCGAGGAGTCTCCAAGCACCAAGGCTACCATCACACATGAATTCACTGGAAAGTGACGCAAAATGGACCAGTGGGATAGAGCTTCACGCCGCCCAACAGGGTTCACGGGCACTGATACAGGGTTCAGTGAGCGAGGGCGCAAGGCAGGAGGGCGAAGCCAGCGCAGAAATCGACCAGGGAAAGAGCACACTAAAGAATGGTGCACCGGACTCGACCGACGAACTATCTGGGATTGGCTGGAGCCCATCACGGTGAATCCCGGCACTCCAAGGGTGGTCCACGACTTGTGTGTAACTGGCTACAGTAAGTAAACATCTATTGACTCCATCCCTAAGTCGCTCCCTTATTCGCCTGCACCCGCCATAATAGACTACTACTACCACCCCCATCCGTCCTGGGGCTCAGCTCTACCTGTGGGGAGCTACACTATCTAAGCTGCGTCACCATTAGCCCCAGCGGTCCCTATCTCGCAGCGGCAGCACCAAACATGCCGCATACCACAGGTGCCATCACGACTAACTCCCATCATCCCCTACATCTTTATTAAACGACACTGCCGGGGTCACGGAACCAGGCCTGGCCACCGCGGCGTCCCAGAAGCAGCAGAAACGCGGCCCGGTAATGAGTCTCCCCAGGCCCCGGTGGACACGTCATCTGCTCATTAGCTTTCATACATATTCACTACTAACCCCGCCCACCATCAGTCCTGGCATCTATGATTGGTTGCAGTCAGACCGGGCCCCTATTCTGTGTGACAGCATCTGTGATTGGTTGAAAACATACATGCTGTCTGCATCCCTATAGTGGTGTAAAATTAAATAAATTAAAAAAAATGGCATAGGGTCTCCACATATAGTGATACCAAGCACAGATATTAGCCTCAAGCTGTCGCCTTTATCTTGACTGGGTATAAAAATTGGGGTGGACCATATGCCTTTTTTTTATTTTAATTATTTATTTAAATAATGAAAAAAATGAAAAAAAAGCCACATGGGGACCCTCATATTTTGATACACAGCCAAAATATCGCACACAGCTGGGAGCTGCAGCCTGTAGCTGTCTGTTTATGTGTGCTGGGTATTAATATATGGGGGACTCTACGCCATTTCTTAAATTTATTTATTTTTATACCATCATAGGGACCAGTGGCGTAACTAGAGTTTGATGGGCCCCGGTGCAAAGTTTGGACCTGGGCCCCCCCCCAACCATACACGACACTCTGGGTATGGGATAGTGTCGCTGACACTTGGCTCTTTCCTTCAAACCCAGGTTTCCCATGATCTGAAATCTCTTTCTATCAGCACCCAGCTTTACTATGTTCTGATATCCATATTGTTCTCATGTTCCCCATGCTCTGTTAATGTTCCCCATGCTCTGTTCATGTTCCCCATGCTCTGCTATACATCTTTCCCTCAGCAGCAAGCTTTCCCATGATATCAGAGCATGAGAAAGCTGAGTGCTGAGGGAAAGAGCCTCTTTTCCTCAGCACAAAACTTTCCCATGCCATGCTTTATCTTTGTGCCCCCTCGTATATAGTTATCCAAATACTATAATGACCCCCACATAGCCTTCAATATAATATAATGGGTCCCACATAACCCTTCATATATTTTAATTCCCCTCCCATAGTCCTCCATGTATTATAATACACTTCACATAGTCCTCCATATAATATAATGTAGAGCATTGTCCTCCATATAATATAATACACATCCCACGGTCCTCGATTTAAGATAATTCACATCCCATAATCCTCCATATAAGGCACACCCCATAATCCTCAATATAGTATAATGCACACTCCATAATTCTCCATATAGTATAATGCACACA
The DNA here is from genome assembly GCF_048569485.1 of Anomaloglossus baeobatrachus. Taxonomy (NCBI): domain Eukaryota; kingdom Metazoa; phylum Chordata; class Amphibia; order Anura; family Aromobatidae; genus Anomaloglossus; species Anomaloglossus baeobatrachus. The sequence goes on from NC_134356.1 coordinate 481,046,641, forward strand.
CCATAATCCTCCATATAGTATAATGCACACACCATAATCCGCCATATAAAGGCACACACCGTAATCCTCCATATAGTATAATGCACACCCCATAATCCTCCATATAGTATAATGCACACTCCATAATCCTCCATCTCTAATACAGTATATAAAGCTGAGTTTATGTATGTGTGTATGTGTGTGTGTGTGTGTGTGTGTGTGCGTGTGTCCGCTAAAGGAATCCGCACCGTCGCATTTACAATCACGAAATTTTGCATAGACACCTCATGTGACCCAGGGAGCGTCGTAGACTATGTTTTGACAGAAAAATGTAACCCCGTGCTTTACAGTTAGTCTCTAAAATCCTGCCGCCATTAAACTGAATGGAGGTGGGAGCTATAGGTTATTAATAGCAACTGTCAGTGGTTGCTATAGGAACAAAATAAACTGTTAGCTGAAGCTTATGCATGAGGTTATATGATGTCGGTGGAGAGATGGATAGAGAGACAGAAAAAGACAGACAGACGGGGAAAGAGACAGGCCGGGGAAAGAGACAGGCCGGGGAAAGAGACAGGCCGGGGAAAGAGACAGGCCGGGGAAAGAGACAGACCTGGAAAGAGACAGACTGGGAAAGAGACAGACACACACACATAGAGACAGACACAGAGATAGAGACAGACAAACACAGAGATGGAAACCGATAGACTGATACAAATACAGACAGAGATAGAAATAGTCAGACAGAGACAGAGACAGAGACATAGACAGACAAGGAAAGAGACAGACAGAGAGACAGACAGACAGCGACACACAGACAGAGACTGGGAGAGAGACAGAGAGACAGTTACTATCCTGGGCAACGCCCGGGTACTACAGCTAGTATATTATAATGCACACTCCATAATCCTCCATATATTATAATGCACACCCCATAATCCTCCATATAGTATAATGCACACTCCATAATCCTCCATATAAATGCACACTCCATAATCCTCAAAATAGTAGAATGCACACCCCATAATCGTCCATATAGTATAATGCACACACCATAATCTGCCATATAAATGCACACACCATAATCCTCAATATAGTATAATGCACACTCCATAGTCCTCCATATATTATAATGCACACACCATAATCCCCAATATAGTATAATGCACACATCGTAATCCTCCATATAAATGCACACCCCATAATCCTCAATATAGTATAATGCACACTCCATAATCCTCAATATAGTATAATGCACACATCATGATCCTCGATATAGTGCAATGCACACTCCATAATCCTCCATATAGTATAATGCACACTCCATAATCCTCCATATAGTATAATGCACACTCCATAATCCTCCATATAGTATAATGCACACTCCATAATCCTCCATATAGCATACCTCCCAACCGTCCCGGATTCTGCGGGACTTGCACGATTTATCAGGGCTGTCCCGCACTCCCGTGGCTCACAGCTGATGTCCCGGCTCCTCCCCTCAGTGAAGTGAATAAATTAAATTATCATCGGCTCTGGATTTTCGGGGCGGCCGGGACTCGAACTCGTGGAACTGTGAGTTCATTGTTTCAAAGGCAGCAGCTCTAACCACTGAGCTACTGCCTGTATTGAAACCAATAGGAAGATTTTGTTATCTTGACCTCTATACTGCAGACACCAGAAGCAGATTATTCAGCTGCAAAGATGGATAAAGGGATGGATGGATGGATGATAGAGGGATGAATGGAGGGATGAATGGAGGGATAGAGGGATGAAAGGAGGGATAGAGGGAGGGAGTGATGGATGATAGAGGGATGAATGGAGGGATAGAGGGATGAAAGGAGGGATAGAGGGAGGGATGGATGGATGATAGAGGGATGAATGGAGGGATAGAAGGAGGGATGAATGGAGGGATAGAGGGATGAAAGGAGGGATAGAGGGAGGGATGGATGGATGATAGAGGGATGAATGGAGGGATAGAAGGAGGGATGAATGGAGGGATAGAGGGATGAAAGGAGGGATAGAGGGAGGGATGGATGGATGATAGAGGGATGAATGGAGGGATGAATGGAGGGATAGAGGGAGGGATGGATGCATGGATGATAGAGGGATGAATGGAGGGATAGAGGGATGGATGGATGGATGATAGAGGGATGAATGGAGGGATAGAGGGATGAAAGGAGGGATAGAGGGAGGGATGGATGGATGATAGAGGGATGAATGGAGGGATAGAGGGATGAAAGGAGGGATAGAGGGAGGGATGGATGGATGATAGAGGGATGAATGGAGGGATAGAGGGATGAAAGGAGGGATAGAGGGAGGGATGGATGGATGATAGAGGGATGAATGGAGGGATAGAAGGAGGGATGAATGGAGGGATAGAGGGATGAAAGGAGGGATAGAGGGAGGGATGGATGGATGATAGAGGGATGAATGGAGGGATAGAAGGAGGGATGAATGGAGGGATAGAGGGATGAAAGGAGGGATAGAGGGAGGGATGGATGGATGATAGAGGGATGAATGCAGGGATGAATGGAGGGATAGAAGGAGGGATGAATGGAGGGATAGAGGGATGAAAGGTGGGATAGAGGGCGGGATGGATGGATGATAGAGGGATGAATGGAGGGATGAATGGAGGGATAGAGGGAGGGATGGATGCATGGATGATAGAGGGATGAATGGAGGGATAGAGGGATGGATGGATGATAGAGGGATGAATGGAGGGATAGAGGGATGAAAGGAGGGATAGAGGGAGGGATGGATGGATGACAGAGGGATGAATGGAGGGATAGAGGGATGAAAGGAGGGATAGAGGGAGGGATGGATGGATGATAGAGGGATGAATGGAGGGATAGAGGGATGAAAGGAGGGATGGATGGATGATAGAGGGATGAATGGAGGGATAGAAGGAGGGATGAATGGAGGGATAGAGGGATGAAAGGAGGGATAGAGGGAGGGATGGGTGGATGATAGAGGGATGAATGGAGGGATAGAAGGAGGGATGAATGGAGGGATAGAGGAATGAAAGGAGGGATAGAGGGAGGGATGGATGGATGATAGAGGGATGAATAGAGGGATGAATGGAGGGATAGAAGGAGGGATGAATGGAGGGATAGAGGGATGAAAGGAGGGATAGAGGGAGGGATGGATGGATGATAGAGGGATGAATGGAGGGATGAATGGAGGGATAGAGGGAGGGATGGATGCATGGATGATAGAGGGATGAATGGAGGGATAGAGGGATGGATGGATGATAGAGGGATGAATAGAGGGAGGGATGGATGATAGAGGGATGAATGGAGGGATAGAGGGAGGGATGGGTGGATGAATGGAGGGATAGAGGGAGGGATAGAGGGATGAATGGAGGGATGAATGGAGGGATGAATGGAGAGATAGAGGGAGGGATAGAGGGAGGGATGGATGATAGTGGGATGGATGGATGATAGAGGGATGGATGATAGAGGGATATATAGATACACGACAGATAATAGATAGATAGAGATAGAATCATAGATAGATAGAATCATAGATAGATAGAATGATAGATAGATAGAGAGATAGAATCATAGATAGATAGATAGATAGATAAATACTGTATCTCAATGTTGGTGAAAGAGTCAGATTCATTTGTACCCATAAAACTACTATAAAGAAATGAGGAAAAAATACAAATACAATTTTTTTTTTTTTTTCTCTTCACCACCTTGGATTCAAAGCAGCAACGTTCAAAACTTGTGTCCAGCAACCTCCTGGCTTTTCTAGCTGCTCTAGCTGTTGAGCCACTAGGATTAATGATGTCAGAGGGAGGATTTCACATAAATTAACCTACAATGCAGCCTCTTACACAGCAGATTACACAGGACACAGCTACATTGTACAGAGCAGCATCTCTATGTCCTGTATTCTAGAGGGAGAGGAAAAGAGGATTTTTTTTCTTCTAATAAAGTTACTAAAAATAATTAAAAAAAAATAGAATAATGTAATTTTATTGCACTTTTTTATAAAATAATAAACATCACAAATCAGCAAATAACATGGACATATTTGGTGTCCCTGTAATCGTAATGACCTGAACAACACAGCGATCAGATTATTTATGGGGATCGGTAAATGGCGGGAAAAAAAGGCGCAATTTATTATTTTTCTTTATTAAAACCCATAAAAAATGTAATAAAAATGGATCACTGAGGCCGTGTTCACACATAGCGTAAATGCTGCATTTTTTCTGCACTTAAAAACGCAGATTCACATCTGAACCAAAAACGCATTAAATAATGGAGAAAAGGCAGAAAAAATGCAGCAAAAATGGAAAAAACAGAGAAGATTGTTATTGTGTAGTTTGGTGCAGACAAAAACAAAAAGAAACAGAATTTATGCAACGTGTGAACACAGATTGATAGGCACAAATAAGCAACATGTCATATAGTGACACAGAAATATAAAAAAATTCTGATTGCTATGAATATGAATGAACAGTCCACGGCATCTGCTGAATGACCCTTACTGCCAAATGGGTGTGGCTAGGGGTGTGGCTAGGGGCGTGGTCATAATTTGCCGCCGCGCTGCGCGCGCCGCATACTTTGTCCCTCTTTCCTTTCTTGAAAAGTTGGGAGGTATGCATATAGTATAATGCACACTCCATAATCCTCAATATAGTATAATGCAGCCCCATAGACCTCTGGCCAACGTTTACTCACTGATTAAAAAAAATAAAAACCTGTCCTCACCGGAGGCATAGCTAGGGTTTCAGCTCAGAGAGGGCAAAACTTCTGAGTGGCCCCTAACTAGGTAAACATGTTTACAACTATGGTGTCACACCATAAGAGCTTGTGTAGATACCCGTTTTTTTGGTCCGAGTGCGATCTGACAAAACATTGGATCGCACTCGGACCAATGTTATCCAATCAGGCAGTGGTTATGTTCAATTTTGTCCTTGGACCAAGTGGTCTGAGAAAAAAAACTTGCAGCGTGCATGTGCACAATGATACAGTTTAGCGTAACGGCAGGGCCGTAGTTGGTGTTCATGCTGCCGCTACCAGTCAGTCTAAAGCCTCATGCAGGTGTGACCACAAGTATGTAAATCGCACACTTGTGGTCACATGACGGCACGCTCTCACCGCCGGCACTGGTAAACCCTGACCGCTCGCTGTGCGCATGCAATGAAAATTCACAAGTCTGCAGTTACAGGCCATTAAACAATTGCTGATCGGCTTCATATAACCAAATGGTCAACAATCATTCAAAGGGAATCTGTCAGCAGGTTTTTGCCCTCTAATCTGAGAGCAGCATAACATAGGGGCAGAGATCCTGATTCCAGCGATGTGTCACTTACTGACCTGCTTTAGTGTAGTTTTGATAAAATCACTGATTCATCAGCAGCAGATTATCATTACAGGACTACTTGGCCCGTTGCCAGGTAGTCCAGCATATTCAAGTGCTTTTATCTCCAGCAGAGAAAACATTGATTTACCAAAATGACAGCAAACAGTTCAGTGACACATCACTGGAAGCAGGGTCTCTGTCTCTACATTATGCTGTTTTCACATGGGGGAGCAAATCCTGGTGACAGATTCCCTTTAAAGGAGGAGATTGTCCAGTACAAATACTCCCTTAGATCCGGGTACCTTATTGGTGACTTCTCAGATTGTAATGGTATCATCCCATTCTTCTTCATCTGGTCCAGATGCCATGATGACCTTGGATATCCACAACTCATCTCCGCAGACTTCCATCTTCTCTGATTTTCCACAACATATCCTAACACGATGCCCTAAAAATAAGTGTCATTATTACACCTAAATAAAAAATATCCATACATGCTGTGCACTAAATAACCCATATACTGTGTACTAAATAACCCGTATACTGTGCACCTGAGAAAAATAATTCCCCCACTATGCCCCTGACAAAAAAGTGACCCCGCATTGTCCCCCTTATGATACATGGCCCCCACACTGTACCACTCATATACTATGACCACTGCACCATCCCTCCACCATGAATTATGGCCGCCACACTGTCTTTCCTTATGAAAAATATCTGTAAAACCATCCCATCTCATTAACCCCTTCACCCCCGGGCGATTTTCCGTTTTTGTTTTTTGCTCCCATCTTTGAAGAGCCGTAACTTTTTTTATTTTTCCGTCAATCTTGCCATATGAAGGTTTATTTTTTGTAGGACAAGTTGTACTTTTAAATGAATCCATAAGTTTTACTATATAGTGTACTGGAAAACAGCAAAAAAATTCCAAGTGCGGAAAAATTGCAAAAGAAAGTGTGATTGCACGATTGTCTTTAGGATATTTTATTCACCGTGTTCACTATATGGTAAAACTGATGTGTCAGTGTGATGCCTGAGGTCGGTGCGAGTTTGTTGACACCAAACATGTATAGGTTTACTGTTATCTAATGAGTTAAAAAAATCAGATGTTTGTCCAAAAAAGTTGCGCAGTTTTTGCGCCATTTTCCAAAAACCGTAGCACTCATTTTTCGGGATCTGTGGCTCAGTGACGGCTTAATTTTTGAATCTCGAGCTGATGTTTTTAATGGTAACATTTTTGCGCAGATGCTACGTTTTGATCATCTGTTATTCCAGTTTGCGCAAAATTTGTGGTGACCTAAAAATGTAATTTTGCATTTGGATTTTTTTTTGCCGCTACGCCATTTACCAATCACATTAATTGATTTTACATTTTGATAGATCGGGCATTTCTGAACACGGCAATTCCAAATCTGTGTATATAGTTTTTAACCCTTTAATTTTTAATGGGGCGAATGGGGAGGTGATTTGAAGCTTTAGATTTTTTATTTTTTTAAAACTTTTGTTTCTATTTTTTTTATATATATATATATATATATATATATATATATATATATATATATATATATATATATATATATATATATATATATATATATATATATATATATATATATATATTTTACTAGCCCCCCTGCTGCATTGCTCTGATCTGCAGAAAAGCTGCTCTCCTCTTACAGCGGTCTGCCAGGTGTAAGAGGAACTGACTCATGATAGCTACAGGAGTCATTACATGACTCTGTGCTACCATGGCAACCATCGGCTCTACGTGATCATGTCACATGACTTCCGATTCTGCCGGGTAAGTGAGAGCTTACTGCGGCTGGGATGTACAGCGCACTGTGACATTGACAGCATGGTGTAAGGGGTTAACAGGCACGGGTGGAGAGCGGATCCACTCATGCCTGATAGCCGCACATGTCAGCTGTTTAAATCAGCTGACACGTGGGGAACTCACCGCTGGCTGCCTGTGAGTATACCGACATTCGGCAGGAACTGCGATATAAGCAATGGCCTCCACACTGATCACATCTTCCGTGCCCCTCACCACACTACCCCATCTCCATATTGTGCCCCCTTTTCACACCGTACAGCCTCCACAATGTGTCCTCACATGGTCCTTCATATACTGCTCCCCTCATACTATGGCGTCACACTGTCCTTACTGCCTCCCATAATGTGCCATCACTTTGTATACGGTCTGAACACCGCTATTCCCCCCCACACTCTACAGTAAAAGTCCCTTATATCTCCAGCTCCACGGTGGAGCACTTCCCTTATCCCTCATCTTCACCTCCTTTGTGGTGCTCTATCCCACACACCCTGCTCCCCATACAGCCTGCACCCCCCATATCACACACACTACACCCCCACATCCCACACACCCTGCTCCCCATACAGCCTGCACCCCCCATATCACACACCCTACACCCCCACATCTCACACACCCTGCTCCCCATACAGCCTGCACCCCTCATATCACACACACTACACCCCCATATCTCACACAATCTGCTCCCTATACACCCTGCACCCCTATAGCACACACACTACACCCCCATATGTCACACACCCTGCTCCCCATACACCCTGCACCCCCCATATCACACACACTACGCCCCCATGTCACACCCCCTGCTCCCCATACAGCCTGCACCCCCCATATCACACACACTACACCCCCAAATGTCTCACACCCTGCTCTCCATACAGCCAGCACCCCCCATATCACACACACACTACACCGCAATATGTCACACACCCTGCTCCCCATACACCCTGCACCCCCCATATCACACACACTACACCCCCATATGTCACACACCCTGCTCCCCATATAGCCTGCACCCCCCATATCACACACACTACACCCCCATATGTCACACACCCTGATCCCCATACAGCCTGCACCCCCTATATCACACACACTACACCCCTATATGTCACACACCCTGCTCCCCATACATCCTGCACCCCCATAACACACACTAAACCCCCATATGTCACACACCCTGCTCCCCATACATCCTGCACCCCCATAACACACACTAAACCCCCATATGTCACACACCCTGCTCCCCATACAGCCAGCACCACCCCATATCTTACACACTATACCCCCATATGTCACACACCCTGCTCCCCATACAGCCAGCACCACCCACATCACACACACTACACCCCCATATGTCACACACCCTTCCCCACATATCTCACACAGCCTGTACCTCAACTTACCCCTCTCAAACACTCTGCACCCCTTCACATGCTTCTGTCACAGTCTGCAGCCCTCACATGCCACTCACCCTGCAGCCCCCTCCCACTCATGTCCTCTCTTTTCTCATTACCAGTCATGTGTCCCAATCTCTTTCAGGAATCGATATCTTCTGATGCTTTCTGCCCGGCAAACCTGTGTCTCCTCCCACACAGTCACATGGGCATGACATCATCGCAGGTCCTGGCAGGATGGATTCCGTCACTTCTGCTCTGCCGCAGCTTAGAAACGCCTGTTGGGCCTCTCCAGGTCAGGGGCCCCTCTGCACCTCTGCTGACACCGGCCCCCCCTGACTCACAGGTCGGCCCCCCCGGTCGCCAACTGAAGAACGCATCTCCTCTCTTACAGAGAAGAGCCGGCTCTGCAGAGCGGCTGCCGGGCCCCTATAACCCTGCCGGCCCTGTCGCAGTGGCGACCTCTGCTACCGCGGTCGTTACGCCCCTGATAGGGACTGTAATACTACTGTATGTTCTGAGGATTTCGATTGCGTTAGGGCAATGACAACAGAGACGAGTTCTTGGTACAAGATGTTATATAATATGTCACCACGGTAGATACACAACAGGAATAAACACAGTAAAACAACACACAAAACGGAGCGAAGGGGATTCCCGGGGCCACGCACCGGACTCCCCCAGGGAGACCACCAGAGCGAACCCCTGTACAGGGACTGTCCGGCAATCAACCCCGGAAGGCCTAAATGTGCGGCAGCCGGTACACAAGGGGCAAGTGGTATAGTCCAGGAGTGTCCGTACGGGATGATTGTCCAGAGTGGTTACGAACCGGGCAGAGTGCTGATCAAAGACGGCAGACGGAGTCCGGGCACAGCTTGAAGAAAACCGGGTATGGTCCAGAGTCGGTCGGTAGAGTTTCAGGAGAATCCAAGGCAATCAGGAAGTAGAAACAGCAAAGCAGGAGCACACAGCAAGCAGTATACTCAGGCACTGGACTGGGCTGAGAGGCGGCCTTTTAAGCAGCTGGACAGGAAGTAGGGCAACAGAACCTTAAACTCCATGTTAACTGAGGGCAAGCTCATTCAAAAGAGAACTGGAAAACCTGGAAACCTGACATTACTCCCCCCCCCAGAGACGGCCTCAGGATGGATCAGGGCCCGGCTTGTCCGGGAACCGTCGATGAAACTGAGCGATCTTCCGGGGTGCCCGAATGTTACCCACCGGTTCCCAGGAATCGTCCTCGGGGGCGTACCCCTGCCAACGTACCAGATATTGAAGCCGACGACGATGGAGCCGGGAGTCAATAATGTCCTCAACCACGAACTGCTCCTCGCCGTCGACCATCACAGGCGGAGGAGGAGGCACAACACGACCACGAAACGTATTAGGGGAGACAGGTTTGAGGAGAGACACATGAAAGACCGGGTGTACCTTTAGATGGTGCGGCAACCGTAGCCGACAGGCCACAGGGCTCACGATCCCGGTGATCTTAAACGGACCGATGAATTTTTGTCCCAGCTTCTGCGAAGGAACACCCAATCTCAGGTTTTTGGTGGATAAACATACAGAGTCCCCTACCTTGTACATGGGTGCCGGTTTCCGGTGAGTGTCTGCCGACCTCTTGTAACGCTCCTGGGCCGTAGCCACAGTGTCCTTTAGAACCTCCAGATTCTGTCGAAGCTCTGTCAATCTGTCCTCCACCGCCGGCACCGAAACCGCAACCGGTGACCTAGGCAAAACATTCGGATGATAACCCAAGTTAGCAAAAAAGGGCGTTACCTTAGTGGAGCTGCTCTGAGTGTTGTTATAGGAGAACTCCGCCAACGGAAGCATCTTCAACCAATCGTCTTGGAGATGGCTGACATAACATCGAAGGTATTGTTCCAGGGTTTGATTCGTCCGTTCGGTTTGCCCATTTGTCTGAGGATGGTATGCAGAAGACAAACAGACATCAATCTGGAGTGCCGTACAAAAGCCCTTCCAGAACCTAGACGTGAACTGCACGCCCCGGTCAGAGATGATCTCGTCTGGTACCCCATGCAATCGGAATACGTTCTGGATAACCAAATCCACTGTCTCTGCGGCTGAGGGAAGACCGGTACACGGAATGAAGTGAGCAGCTTTAGTCAATCGATCCACCACCACTAAGATGGTATTGTGCCCGCCTGAGACTGGCAACTCCACAATAAAATCCATGGAGATAGACCCCCAAGGGCGAGATGGCACGGGTAACGGTTGGAGGAGTCCCGTAGGAGCCACACGAGGGACCTTGCACCGGGCACAAACCACACATGAGTGGACATAGTCCTTTACATCCTTTAAACAGGTAGGCCACCAGAAAAAACGGCTCAGAAATTCCTGCGTCTTCTGTACCCCCCTATGACCAGCCAACACGGAGTCATGGACCAACTTGAGAACCCGAAGTCTTACGGCCTCCGGGACATAAATGCGTCGCTCTCTCAACCACACACCATTCCGAAGAACAAGAGTTACATCATTCGGGGGGGCAGCAAGAAATACGTCACCATCATAGGCCAGCTTGATGTCCTTCCACAAGTCTTGGTCCTGGATTACTCCAACGAAATTGGCATCCGATAACACGGTCTGAGACGGGGTTCCAGGCACGGAGTCCACGGCGTGGATTCGGGACAAGGCATCAGCTTTCCCATTACGTGAACCTGGACGGTATGTAACGACAAAATTGAATTGGTTAAGAAATAGGCTCCAACGGGCTTGCCGTGGAGACAGGCACCTGGCAGACTTAAGAAATTCCAGATTACGATGATCTGTGAGTACTATCACTTGCTGCGCGGCTCCCTGTAAGTGGTGTCTCCATTCCTTGAAAGCGGAAATAATCGCTAACAATTCCTTGTCCGCAATGTCATAGTTCCTTTCTGCAGGGGACAACCGGCGGGAAAAGAAAGCACACGGATGTAAGAGACTCTTGTCCCCAGTCCTTTGAGAAAGGATGGCCCCTAATGCGTAGTCGGAAGCGTCGACTTCCACGATAAAGGGAAGTGCGGGATTCGGATGTACCAATATAGGCGCTGAGGTAAAACAAACCTTGAGACGATGGAAGGCTTCCTGGGCCTGGGCGGACCACACAAACTTCTGTCCTTTCTTGGTTAACAGAGTGATGGGACGAACGATTTCTGAAAAATTACGGATAAAACGTCGGTAAAAGTTGGCAAAACCGACAAAGCGTTGTACCTCTTTGACGTTACCCGGTTCCGGCCAGTCCAGAATTGCTTGTATCTTGCCAGACTCCATGTTCAGTCCCTGAGGAGAGATGACATACCCTAAGAATTGTATCTGTGAGCAATGGAATTCGCATTTCTCCAGTTTAATGTACAGGTGATTTTCCCTCAGCCGGGTAAGTACGGTCTTGACGTGCTCCTGGTGTTCCTGTAAGGAATCAGAAAAGATTAGGATATCGTCCAGATAAATCACCATGAATTGGTCCATGATATCCCTAAAAATATCGTTAACTAGATGTTGGAAAGCCGCGGGAGCGTTACAAAGTCCAAAAGGCATCACTAGGTACTCAAAATGTCCATACCGACATCGGAACGCGGTCTTCCACTCGTCTCCGGGACGTATGCGAAGTAGATTATATGCCCCACGGAGATCCAATTTGGTGAATATTTTTGCCTGTTGGACCCTCTCCAATAGCTCAGGAATCAACGGTAACGGATACCGGTTCCGGATGGTTATTTTATTCAGTTCCCGGTAGTCAATACAGGGTCTCAGAGTCCCCTCTTTCTTTTTCACGAAAAAGATGGGTGCCCCTGCTGGTGAGGTAGACGGGCGAATAAATCCCTTGGCTAGGCTCTCATCAATGTATTCTTTTAGTGCTTCTAGCTCAGGTGCCGCCAACGGGTAGACATGGCCAAACGGAATCTCCGCCCCTGGAAGTAAGTCTATGGGGCAATCATACGGTCTATGCGGGGGAAGCCGATCGGCTTTTCTTTTGTCGCATATGTCAGCAAAGTCATCATAAACCGGGGGTAGAACAGGTACCTGTACAGTGCCCTCCGCATTCGGTGTTACTGGAACCGGAACAGTTGGACTAATGGTCGGACCACTCTGCGGTGGGAAGGTTATTTCCTTAGTTTCCCAATCGATGACCGGATTCGTAGACCGTAGCCACGGAATACCTAAAATAATCGGAAAATGAGGAGAAGAAATTATCATGAAAACAAGGGTCTCCTGCTGACCTGGCTTCATCACGCATTCTAGCGGTACTGTTTCCCGATCCACTGGTCCAGAGCTTAACGGAGATCCGTCTACCGTCTCCATGGTAACCGGTGAGGATCTTTGCTGAGTCCGGATACCGTGTTTCCTGGCAAAAGAGGAGTCCATGAAATTTCCCCCTGCCCCAGAATCTATCATTGCAGAGGTAGGTATTAGATGCCCCTCCCACCGGATCTGAATGGGGAGCGAGCAATGGGTATATTTCCCTTCTGAGTCCTTCGGTGAGGTTGACATTACAGTCAAGGGAAATACCGCATCCAAGTGCCCACTTGCCTCAGAGATATCGGACTCTGCGTCCGTGTTGTCACACTCTGCCATGGCTGCCAATACCTTATTTGGGCGATTCGGACGTTTCGGGCAGTCGATCAAGAAATGATCCGATTGACCGCAATAGAAACACAAACGCTCACGGAGCCGGTGTTCGCGACGTTCGTTGGTCTCTCGCTTTTGCAGAGAGTCCACTTGCATAGGAACGTCCTCGGCCTCCCGTGGTGTCCTGAGAGCGGGTTCTCTAGAAGGAAACGCAAAGTTGTTTACACGGTTTACAGCTGCCCATTTTTCCTGTCTACGCTCCGTCAAGCGGGTATCAATACGCACACAGTGCTGGAGAAACAGTTCAAAATCCCCTGGAGATTCGGAGCGAGCTAACTCGTCCTTGATGGTACCGGACAAACCTTTTCTGAATACAGACAATAATGCATTGTTTCCCCAGTCGGTGTCTACCACTAACCTCTTGAACTCAGTGGCGTATTCAACGACAGAACGCTTTCCCTGACGTAAGGAAAGGAGAGCCGATTCAGCGGTAGCACGGCGATTCGGATCATCAAACATTTGCGCCATTGCGTTCAGAAAGTCATCCAGGTGATTTAAACGGATGTCCCGATTCTCTATCATAGGATTAGCCCAAGCCAGTGCTCGTGAGGTTAATAACATGATTATACATAACACTTTGGACCGGTCAGAACGGTAATAATCAGCATATACATCAAAAAACAGTATACATTGGTTCACAAATCCACGAAACTGACTACGATCACCATTGAAACGGAATGGGGGTAACCTAGGCATACCGGCAGCTGATACGGACGTAGTGGGGACGGCTTCCTGAGCCTCCACTCTGACTTGCAAATCCTGAATAGCCGGACCCAGTACCTGGTGATCATGGCCCAGCTGTGCCTCCACATCTCTGAGTTTAGTTTGCACCGCCTCCATCTCCTGCTGCAAGGAGTTGATCATGGAAAAGAGCTGATCTACTCGTGTCTCAGTCATTGCCCCAGCGAAATCCTCTTAGGGCCTGAGTATAATGTAATACTACTGTATGTTCTGAGGATTTCGATTGCGTTAGGGCAATGACAACAGAGACGAGTTCTTGGTACAAGATGTTATATAATATGTCACCACGGTAGATACACAACAGGAATAAACACAGTAAAACAACACACAAAACGGAGCGAAGGGGATTCCCGGGGCCACGCACCGGACTCCCCCAGGGAGACCACCAGAGCGAACCCCTGTACAGGGACTGTCCGGCAATCAACCCCGGAAGGCCTAAATGTGCGGCAGCCGGTACACAAGGGGCAAGTGGTATAGTCCAGGAGTGTCCGTACGGGATGATTGTCCAGAGTGGTTACGAACCGGGCAGAGTGCTGATCAAAGACGGCAGACGGAGTCCGGGCACAGCTTGAAGAAAACCGGGTATGGTCCAGAGTCGGTCGGTAGAGTTTCAGGAGAATCCAAGGCAATCAGGAAGTAGAAACAGCACAGCAGGAGCACACAGCAAGCAGTATACTCAGGCACTGGACTGGGCTGAGAGGCGGCCTTTTAAGCAGCTGGACAGGAAGTAGGGCAACAGAACCTTAAACTCCATGTTAACTGAGGGCAAGCTCATTCAAAAGAGAACTGGAAAACCTGGAAACCTGACAGGGACGCAGACAGCATGTGTGATTCCAACCAATCACAGACGGTGTCACACAGGGTGGAGACGCAGTCTGACTGCAACCAAGCACAGACGCTGGGACTGACAGTGGGCGGGGGAAGTAGTGAATATGTATCAGAGCTAATGATTGGACCCAGAAGTAGTGTTACAGTCGCGGGAAAGGTCAGTAAGTATAAATGTCCAGCTTTATTCCTTTATTCCTATTTGAGTATAGAGCATTCTTGAGCGACTATTGATCAGTACCGAACATGCTCAATTATCACTAGTAGCATAGGCTAAATAAAGTCTATTACACTTGATTTCTAGATTTAGTGTGCGGCTTTTCTTTTGGAGAAGTATACATGACGATGTTCTTAGTGGAATCCTTTAAGGCTTTACATCTATTGCATGTTTGCACTGATTATAGTGTTAATACAATTTTCCTGTTTTTGTAGATACATACAGAGATAGATATTTGATTTATAGGCATTAGAAATGTAAATGTAATGATATACCCGGTAACATTATGTTTCCTGGCTCTGAGCTATGGACAACACATCTACTTATATATTGTGACAGGCTGAAGGCCTGCAGGCTCTGTCTTGCTGCTTTTACGTATATTGCAGAGGACTGTTTCATTATGACAACAAAGACTGGGAAATTTGATACTGACTGTGGCTTCAAGCAAAACTCCCCCTCCCTTTTCCTTTTGGGTAATATGTTCCTACAAAGTCTGCTGATTTCCATATGTGACTCGTTCACAGGCACAAAACTGAAATGCAGGTATTTATTATCCTTTTCAAGTTATAGCGCTACATAGAATTGGTGAAAGTTATGGCATGGTACATTGTACTGAACACATAACATTCAGATAATAATATTTTTTCCATAAAATTTGGAAATATTTTCTTGAATATATTGACTAATGTCTGATATATGTAAACTTACACTTCTCAACATTAAAAGTGTAAACGAAAAAATGGAAACAAAATTTTCAAAACATTTCTCTTTATTATCAATTATTAGTGCTACACATACATGGCCCATTACAAAATCTGAGGAGTCTATTCCAGAGACTCACCAGACCTCTGATCCTACATGGATATTGGGACAATAAAACTCTCACACCACTAATCAAAGCTAATACTTACCTAACGGTCGCGCGGTGGGCCTAATGGGCGTCTCCGTTCTCCGGTGCCGGTGCCGCCTCTTTCAGCCATCTTTGTGCTCCTTCCTCTCTAGCAGCGGTGCATGACGGGTCTGACGTCATCCACACTCGCCGGCATTCTGGTCCTGAGCAAGTGAACTTTGAGCAGGGCAGATCAAAGTATTGTAGTGCGCCTGCGCAGGATCGGCGAGTGTGTATGACGTAGACCCGTCATGCACACAGGCTTCAGAAAGAGGACGAAGATGGCCGAAAGAGTCGGCGATGGCACCGGAGAACGGAAATGCCCATTAGACCCACCGAGTGACCGTTAGGTAAGTATTATAAAGTGTTTTTTATGTTCTCACAGTGGCCTGGGCTCTTATATACAGCATGTTAGAATGCTGTATATAAAAGCCCGGTGGTGGTGACCGCAGTTTATAGGGCAAAAAAGTGGTGACAAGTGCCCGTTAACTGTTATCAATAAGGTTATTAATGGTATTCTGAGGAATGTTCTGCCGCTGAATGCACTTGGGAAAATCAACTGATGGCTGATCCGCTGATGGCTCATCCCTTTGCAGTTTCCAACCAATATCAGCCCAGATGTGCTCTATGGGTGACAAATTCGGAGACGTTGTAGGCAATGATAGCACATTTCGGCCATACAGGTTGCTCACAGTAGCAGGCGCGACATGCAACCTGGTGTTGTGTTAAAAAGTAGCTCCCTGAACATTTTGGCTGTACTTCTAGTGCTACAACCAAATTAATGTAACGCAAAGCTCTTAAGGCCACGTCTCACTAAGCAAGATTGTTAGCAACATCGCTGCTGAGGCACGACTTTTGTGACGCAACAGCGATGTTGCTAGCGATGTTGCTGTGTGTGACATCCAGCAACAACCTGGCCCCTGCTGTGAGGTCGTTGGTTGTTGCTGAATGTCCTGGACCATTTTTTAGTTGTTGCTCTCCCGCTGTGACAGCGAGAGAGCAACAACTGAATGTGCAGTGAGCAGGGAGCCGGCTTCTGCGGACGCTGGTAACCAATGTAAATATCGGGTAACCAAGAAGCCCTTTCCTTGGTTACCCGATATTTACCTTTGTTACCAGCGTCCGCCGCTCTCACGCTGTCTGGTGCTGGCTCCCTGCTCCCTGCGCACATAGCCAGACTACAGATCGGGTAATTAACCCGATGTGTACTCTGGCTAGGAGTGCAGGGAGCCAGCGCTAAGCGGTGTGCGCTGGTAACCAAGGTAAATATCAGGTTGGTTACCCGATATTTACCTTAGTTACCAGGCGCAGCATCGCTTCCACGCATTGCAGCTGGCTGGGGGCTGGTCACTGGTTGCTGGTGAGATCTGCCTGTTTGACAGCTCACCAGCAACCCGTGTAGCGACGCTCCAGCTATCCCTGCCAGGTCAGGTTGCTGGTGGGATCGCTGGAGCGTCGCTTAGTGTGACGGTACCGTTAGTGTGCATGGAGCGAAGACTAAAGGGGTCCGGCTACTGAACTTGATGTCATCCTACGCCATAATCAAGGGAGCATTACCAATGTGACATTCCCTTATGAAGGCCTCTTCATGGCTTTGTCCACATGGTCTCTAGACGAGAACAATCTCGAGCTATCATTGCGTCAAAGAGAAAAGCAAAACTCATTGTTGAAAAGGACATTCCTCCATTTCACCCTCCATTACTGTCTTGCTTTGCAACATAATGCATCATCATTACTTTTTGAGAGCAGTGTCTTAAGGTCAGTGGAACACCTGTAGCTTGATATCTGGCTCAATGTCATGCAAACACTTTCTGGTTTGTGTATGCACAGTTTGACACCTTAGGCTCCGTAAATGACATCCTTTTTCACTTATGGCACAGAATGGATTACAATAGCCATTCTCTTAATTTGGTGATCTGTCCATGCACAGGTACGCCTCTGAGCACCTATTGCTGTCATTCTAGTTTGTCATTACATTCCCAACCACTAGAACACGCAACATTGAACACTGATGACATCTCAGCCTAAAGTGGGTGAAGTAATGAGAAACAAAAAGTCCAACAGGTACATATTTAATTTGTAAATAGAAAACTGGCACAAAAAGCACACTGTTGGTCTAATAAAGACCCATATTAGCCATTCTAATTATATATACTGCGTATATATATATATATATATATATATATATATATAAAACAAAAGACCAGAGACTATGAATTACTTCAAGTCAAAGTTTTGTTTATTGAAAGCAACAATAAATAAATGTAAAAAACATGATAGACAACACATGAAAAGACATGCTAAGTAAGTATGAGACAAGGTACACTGAAGCTAGTTGTCATAAATAATCAAAAAAGATCAGATGTAAACAGGCACCTATGAAAAACACTGCGAACAACAGTTAAGCCTGCTTTACATGGTACGATCGATTGTGCGATTTCACAATCGATCGTACCCGCCCCCGTCCTTTCTGCGTCACGGGCAAATCGCTGCCCGTGTCGCACAAAGTCAGTAACCCCCGTCACACATATTTACCTCTCGTGCGACCTCGCTGTGGGCGGCGAACGTCCACTTCCTGAAGTGGGAGGGACGTTCGGCGTCACAGCGACGTCACACGGCCGCCGGCCAATAGAAGCGGAGGGGCGGAGATGAGCAGGATGTAAACATCCCGCCCACCTCCTTCCTTCCACATAGAGCCGGCGGCGGCCGCGGGAGGCAGGTGAGCTGGTCATCGTTCCCGTGGTGTCACACGGAGCGGCGTGTGCTACCACGGAAACGATGATCAACCAAATTAAACGATATTATGGAACCTAACGAGCAGTACCCGACTCACGATTTGTGAGCGATACTGCGTCGCTAGGAGGTGTCACACAGGCCGGCATCGCCAGCGATGCCGGATGTGCGTCACAAAAACCGTGACCCCGACGATCTATCGCACGATAGATTGTCTGGTGTAAAGCAGCCTTTAGTATCAATGCATATATCATTACAGCATATAAATAACACATTTACTGAGAAATAAATCCTGGGTACACAAAATTTGTTTATCATAATTGATCAAAAAAGCTCAAGTGTAAACAGATACTACAAACATCAGCTAATGTAGTTAATCATAACACTATTTAGATACCAGGTGTGAATGGAAGTTTGGTAACACTAATGAGTTACACGACACCGAAGAGGGATTTTGGCTAATTTGGCCATTTTCACTTATGGGTGCACTCACTTTTGTTGTCAGTGGGTTAGACATTAATGGCTTTGTGTTAAGTTATTTAATGGGCATAACTAATTTACAGTAATACAAGCTGTACACTGACTACTTTACATTGTATCAAAGTGGTATATCTCCAGTGTTGTGCCATGAATAAATATAATAAAGGGTGTACTCATTTTTGTGATATATATATATATATATATATATATATATATACAGAGAGAGAGAGAGAGAGAGTGTTTCCTTTATTAATATGTATGTATATACAGTACATATGTCAGCTCTCAAAGCAGGATTCTGTAATATATACACATTATTAATTTTTATATATATATATATATATATATATATATATAAAATTAATAATGTGTATATATTACAGAATCCTGCTTTGAGAGCTGAAATATGTACTGTATATACATACATATTAATAAAGGAAACACTCTCTATGCTCTTCTCCCTTTTTACCTATTTTCTTTAGTTCAGTTGTGATGTACAGTTTCTACAGTATAGGAGAAAGCTGTATGGGCTAGGAAAGCTACTTGTTATTTATTTATATGGGTATGTATACTTCTTGTAAAAGGTCAGAATAGACCCTGTGGAGATACAGAAAGAGTATACTTTTTATTTAACAATACGTCTCGTCTGTAACTGGAGATGACATACCACTACTTCCAGTTGCAGGGCAAAATGATACTAATATTGTAACATTTGATCTGGTCTTGATAGTCCAGCTAACTGTCACATATTACCAGCTACCTATAGCACTACGGTATTAACTTGCTATTCATTAGGCTTAAAGTTTAAGATTTGCAAAGTAAAGGTAGAAGAGTTGTGTGTACTAAACAATAAAAAACGATTGCTGGATTGCATATACTGTGTCCCTGACATACGAAGATGTGTGCAATAGCACAATTGATTCCGGTCACATCCCAGACCCTTAAAGTGAATGCCATATTTGAACACCATTTTTGTTCTTTGTTTTTAAAGTACAGTATACTTTAAAATTTTGTGATCATAAATTTATTACTAAATGTTGGAGCTTTGCTTTTTGTTTCCAAATCACCTGCATGAACAGTGTTATGGGCTCGCCTTATAAAGCAGATTATATAAGTCATAGGTCTCGGTGAGCAGCACCTACCGGAGTTCATGGTGCAGCTAAGTGGGTTTTGACTGTCACGTGGATCAGTGAGCATCAGGAAAGCAGGGTATACAGTACTGCAGTCAAACAAGCAGAGCTGGTAGTACAGACGAAGTACAGACAAGTATGCAGATACACATGGGATCAGTAACTATATAGGAGACAGGTATTGTTTGACAAAAAAGGCAGTTTAATACAGGAATGCAGTCTGGTATTTTCCAGCAAGGTAATGGTTAAACATAGCTGTGTAACATAGAAACAAATGCAGTCTGGTATCTTTCAGAAGCACAATAGTTAACAGCAGAGCTATAACAGAGAAGCATTTTAGTATTTTCCAGCAGGGTAATGATTAATAGCAGCGAGGTAACAAATAAGTGGATTGGAGATAAACTTGACTAGATGTATTCTCTTGATTGTTGAGGCCACGTGTTAACAGCACTGAAAACAGTTGCGAGGTGGTGGTAACTTGCATGCTGAGGAGTTGGTATGGACAACAGCTTGTAAGTTAAACTGAGTTTGGAAAAAAAGATGGTTGTGACATAGAAGTCAGATGTAACAGAGAAGATATAGACTATGGGGTGCATAATAATATATGGGAACTATGGATTGAATTATAATATATGGAGGACTATGGGAGTTGCATTATAATATTTGGAGGGGTATGAAAGCGAATTTATACATGCAGGACTATGGAAATGCATTATAATACATGGAGGACTATGGGGGTGCATTCTAATATATGAAGGGTTATGTGAGACCCTTTATACTATATGGAAGGTTGGGGCCATTATTGTATTTGGAGAACTATATAAGAGGGGGGACAAAGATACAAGCATGGAAAGGTTTTGTGCTGAGGGAAAGAGACTCCTTCCCTCAGCACCCAGGTTTCCCATGATCTGATATGGGAAAGCTGGGTGCTGAGGGAAAGATGTATAGCAGAGCATGGGTAAGTTAGTTGCTGAGGATAAGATGGATATCAGAATATAGGAAAGCTTGGTGCTGATAGAAAGAGGGATTTCAGATCATGGGAAACATGGGTGCTGAGGGAAAGAGCCAAGTGTCATCATCATTTTCCTGTACCCTGAGCATTGGCGTCATTATCCTGTACCCCGCGTGTCGGTGTATATGAGGGGCTCAGGTCCAAACCTTGCACTAGGGCCCATCAAACTCTAGTTAGGCCACTGCCCCCCATGCGCATAATCCCGCCCACCTCTCAGCGACGGCGTCAGTGATAGCAAACGACTTACAGACGCGATGAGTCTCCTCCGTTCATTGCCAGAGCCTGAGGAGTTCTGATTCACGTTCAGACGATTTGCTCTTCTGCGCATGCGCGCACTTCCGGGATCCACTGCACACGCACGGCGTGCGTCTCACTTGTTTCCTATGTGCGTTTCACCTAATAGGAAATGATTAGCTCATGCCCGCCCCCTCCAGCATATAAACCCTGTCGCAATCACCTTCTCACACACTTCACCGCTGACCACTGGCTGCACAGGTAACACTGCTATTCTCTGTCAGGCATTTTGCCTTCTTGGTTTTTCTCTAATGTTATATTCTGCTCTGTTTTTTTGTGTTGCCACATGATTTTCACATTGGATAGTGGGCAATAATGTTCCTTTATTATTTCTTCTTCCAGCTATCACCATAGCGATGTTATAATTCCACTCTTGGATATACCCTTCTTTTCTCCTATTACCATATAAGGTAAATTGAGTTGTGATACGCACATGGCTTTATTATTGCCCCATTGGTATCTATATATACGCTGTTATTGGTTTACCTGTGCCTCCTAGCATAATGGAGTTTTGGCTATATTAAACTCCAATCAAGTATGCTTTCCATTCCTGTTTTTGCTTTAGTTGTCTATCTGACATGGCTATTTTCTTCATTGTTTATTAATATGCGGTATTTTTATTATAGATACTCTGTGTATCAGCACTATTGATGTTTCTTCCTAGAAAATAATTCTTTTTTCAACATTTAGGTAATAATGACTTTTTTTACATATATGTATTATTGGATGTTGATATGATATTGTAATATGAACCCATGGTACTGATGTCTTCTTTTTGTTCTGTTTTTTACGCATTTCAGTTTCGAAAAAGGCATTAGCCGAAACGTTAATAATACTGAATATTGAATATGAAATAAAAATCTAAAGAATAATTTAAACCACAATTGTGTGCCGGAGTTTTCTCTTATTATTTAATAGTAAACGACTGGGAAGATTTTTACAACCACTGCCAAGAAGTGGGCAGGATTCCGGGCATTTGGAGCAGGGATTATTCAGTTTGGATATGCCTTGACTAGCCAGCACATGACACTGAATTCTCCGGGGCTCACAGTAAGACAACCAGAGAAGCTACAGGAATAACAGTTACATATCCTGAAAGGGCTGCTCAAGCTCTATTTCAGGATACCATTAGTACTGTACTAAAAAATTGCCTGACAGATTCTCTTTAAAGTTATTATTGTAACTTAAACCTTGAAAATAAATGCAAATGTAAAGCCCTGTTCCTATAGATTTAAGTGTTTTGCTTCTTCTGTGTGCCACATGTCAAAATATAGATAGTAATTGCAGTGAATTACAATGGTATATATCTATTTACTCTAAATCAGAAATTTCAGCTGAATATGTCATCTAGTAAGTATGTATATTTTCCATTATCATTATTCAGTAAGATTGAATTTTCTAATGTCTTATTGTCCCATGCAGGAAATTCTAATCATTTTTTATCAAAACAAGGAGATTGTCACTTTTCATGTACTTAACACATCAACCCTCGTTATGTGCTGTTTATATACATTGTTTTTACATTCATTCATAATTGCCATATTTATGTTTCAAAACCCACTGATTGCAAAGGTATTACCTATATATTGAGCAAATGTCCATTGATATGTATTGATGTAATTTCAGGTTTTATCATTCCAGACATGCCTGCGTAATGATAAAGAATAGTACATGGTCTGCTATTATGGGGGGAAATCTGGAGACGGGGCACAATTCACCTGAAGAATTAATATGTGACTGAGGGTTATTGCAGATCCAAAAAAGCTCCTGGAAAGTTACATATTCAAAGTACATAGAGGCAGCACTGACCACTGTGTAGCTTCAGAAAAAATGTACAAGTGTCTCTAATTTGTCTCTGGGGATTGTAATAATATAAATTCTACTTTTTGAATGGGTGCCAAGTGCAATAACATAGACATAGTTTTATATCAGAAAAATGCTGAAGGCAAGGGGAATTTTCCTCTTAATATTAATTTCCTCAACCAAACAAAAGTGTTTCATTGTGTTCATGCGCTCAGTCTTTGTACTTCACAGGAGCCTCATACACCTGCTCCCCAGCAGTTGTCTTACTGCGCTACATTATATTTACGAGCTTAAGTACAACACTACACATGGCCTTTGTGTCTACACCTGGCTGGCCAACTTAACATTTCCCATTTTAATTATATTGAGTGAATTTGAACGGAGTATAGTAAATTTATATTAAAGAGGAACTTCACCTATGGAAACCAGTCAGGTCCTGCTCCCTATTTTACAGAATAATTGCACCATCTTTGGATTGGACAAGGCACGGTTTATTATTATACTTATGTGCTGCTGGTAAGTCAAATTTCCACAGAGAAATAATTGTATCCGCTCACCTGTAGCTGGAGGAGACCACTGCATCCAGGCCTTGTGCAAGGAAAGAAAAGCTGGCAATCTTGTACATAGAAAGATCCGAGGTTCCAGTAACAAAGTCCAGGAGGATAAATTTTAAAATTGTAGACATTTATTTATAACATATTAAAAAGTCCAAGCATGGTTCAGAGCATGACCAAGAGGACGCGTTTCGAACAAGGTAGTTCCGAGACAGACTAAAGCGAGGTTTACACTCTGCGACATCGCTAGCATCGGCTAGCGATGTCGAGCACGATAGCACCCGCCCCCCTCATACGTGCGATATTGTGTGATCGCTGCCGTAGCGAACATTATCGCTACGGCAGCGTTACACGCACATACCTGTGCAGCGACGTTGCTATGACCGCCGAACAATCCCTCCCTCAAGGGGAAGGTGCGTTCGGCATCATAGTGACGTCACTGCGGCGTCACTAAGCGGCCGGCCAATAGAAGCGGAGGGGCGGAGATGAGTGGGACGTAACATCCCGCCCACCTCCTTCCTTCCGCATTGCCGGTGGAGGCAGGTAAGGAGATGTTCGTCGCTCCTGCGGTGTCACACATAGCGATGTGTGCTGCCGCAGGAACGACGAACAACATTGCTAATATGCAATTAACGATTTTTTGATTCAGGACGACCTCTCCGTGGCGAACGATTTTGGCCACTTTTGCGATCGACTAAGGTCGCTCGTACGTGTCACATGCTGCAATGTCGTTAACGTCGCCGGATGTGCGTCACAAACACCGTGACCCCGACGATAATACGTTAACGATATCGTAGCGTGTAAACCCCGCCTAAGAATTACCTTGTTCGAGACGCGTCCTCTCGGTCACGCTCTGAACCATGCTTGGACTTTTTAATATGTTAAAAATAAATTTCTACAATTTTAAAATTTATTCTCCTGGACTTTATGCTGGAACCTCGGATCTTTTTATCTGCTGCTGGGTATTATCATTGGAACACTCAAGGTCTTTAACTCTTTCCCACTAAAACCTGTTTTCACCTTTCTGATCAGGTCAGATATTTGTCACTTTATATGGCAACAACTCTGGAATGTTTCAACATCAAAATGATTTTGAGAGGTTTTTCTTCATGACACATTGTACTCTATGTTGATATAAAATTTTGTTAAATTTGCCATTATTTATGAAAGTATCGAAAATGTTATACCCTTAAAAGAAATAATCATACCACGCAAAATGGTTAATAAATAACATTCAGAGCCTCTAAGTCCCAGAACAGGAAAAACTCACCTCAAGTGACCCCATATTAGAAATTACATCCCTCGATAAATTTACAATTTTGACCCCAAGATTGTTTTCCAGAAATAAGCCCATAGTTAATATTGCGGAATAAAAATTGCTTGTGCTTCTGGAAACACCAAGCCCATAAATTGACTCTTCTTGCTACTGTAATGCCAAACATGTGGATGGTAACTGCAATTGAGGCACACTGTGGGACTCCAAAATGGGGCTCCTCTAAAATATTGTTACAATCACATCTTACTGCAATGTTCTGTGAACAATATGCATACTGTATGGGGAATATAATGGTCATGTAAGTGATTGTATTGGCCCAAGTGAATCAGCCTTTAAATAATTGCTGATAGAATTGTACATAGGGAATTGTTGCTCATCATGAGCAGGAATTGGCTTAAGGAAACTGTCCTTAAAATTAGTAGCAGGTAATACTTAACATTTTGATGCAAGGAATCTAAATTTTGTGAAAGAACAAATTCTGAGATATCTTACTGTTGATTTTGGAAAAAGCAAACCCTAGCTCTGATCTAATACAACACACTGAAGTAGGTACATGATCCATTAAAAATCTTTCTTCGTCATTGGAAAACTGCCCACTAAATGAATTAGCCAGAAAGCTCCTTTTTGATTATCAGAGCACAATTTCATTGATTTTGACTGTCAAGATCTTGACACTTTAGATCTCTGGGATTGTTTGATTCTTATGTAAAAGGGGAGGTCATATATCCCCACCTTTTATCAAAGTCCAAGAATTCTCATTCACATATCATAAAATATTGTTATATGATCACCATTTTACGTCAATTACATCATCATGTCACAGGCTAGTGCTTGCCTTGTAAAAAAATAAATACATCACAAATTACAAGTAACAAACCAACAGGACTAGTTACAAATTAGTGGACCTTAGTGTATTATAGTAAGATTTCCATCAAATTCCATCACAGGTTACTAAAAACAGACCTCTGTGATACTGAAAATCAATTAATTTACTAAATATCCTTACCCCTTATAAGTATGTTAATTTTTTGGGTGCTGCTTAAAAATCTGTGCTTAAGACTGAGTTTATGTCACATAGAGTTTTGCGCAAACTTCACCAGCTGTCATGGCGGTGTTGGGCACTGTTCAGATTGCAGATTCTAACACTCTACCCGACGGTTTCTCTGGTGTCTGGGATCAACACAAGTAGACTCGGGAGAAGACCTGCTGTGTGCGGATTCATAGGAAGGCTAGAAAGAGTTAATCTCTGCTGGTCTGCTTTCTTCTTTAGTCACATGTTGTGGGGAAGCCTATCACATCTGCTATCCTCCTATTTATGCTGGGTGAAACCTTTCACCCATGCCAGCTTTAGTTTATTCTATGTTGGCCTTTGAGGTGTGATGTCCCAGACTTACTGGTGAAAGTTGTACTTATTGCTTGGAGCAGTTGGGGAGTTTAACTCTTTTGTTTTGTAGCTTCCTTCCTGCTCTTGTTTTTCCTCCTAAACCACTTATTGACTTTACCTTTGTATGTGCGTGCTGTCTGACAGTGTTTTGGTTTTCTCCTGTCTGTCCTCATCTGTGGGTTTCATCCCACTCCTGTCCCATCCCTCCATGGGAGGAGGAGGAAGGACATTCAGCTCATGACTGGTCAGAAGCAGGGCCCAGAAGGAGACTTAGGCCTCTCCATCACCAGCAGGGCTGTATTTTGCCTTCATGCTGCCCTAGGCACTTTAAGTGGTCGCGCCCCTTTGTGACAATGTAAAACTGAGTTTTCGCACACGACATCTGTTTAAGGCAGATCTACTCTGTAAAACACTTTAAAAAGTATCAATGAGAAACGAAGAGCACTAACCCCCCCCAATGGGGATCACCACGGGCACATCAAAACATAGCATGGGTATAAAATATTCCCACCACACCGTCCCCACTTATATACTGCGACTGTCACACTGCCCCTAATAAACTACACACTGCCCTCCCTTATAAATTATACCCACCACACCTTCCTCAATTATGAAATATGATCTGCACATTGTCCTCACATCATGCTGCCCCCTCCTCACAATCTCCCATGCATGCTGCCCCCTCCTCACAGTGTCCCATGCATGCTGCCCCCTCCTCACAATGTCCCATGCATGCTGCCCCCTCCTCACAGTGTCCCATGCATGCTGCCCCCTCCTCACAGTTTCCCATGCATGCTGCCCCCTCCTCACAGTGTCCCATGCATGCTGCCCCTCCTCACAGTGTCCCATGCATGCTGCCGCCTCCTCACAGTGTCCCATGCATGCTGCCCCCTCCTCACAGTGTCCCATGCATGCTGCCCCCTCCTCACAGTGTCCCATGCATGCTGCCCCCTCCTCACAGTGTCCCATGCATGCTGCCCCCTCCTCACAGTGTCCCATGCATGCTGCCCCCTCCTAACAGTGTCCCATGCATGCTTCCCCCTCCTCACAGTGTCCCATGCATGCTGCCCCCTCATCACAGTGTCCCATGCATGCTTCCCCCTCCTCACAGTGTCCCATGCATGCTGCCCCCTCCTCACAGTGTCCCATGCATGCTTCCCCCTCCTCACAATGTCTTATGCATGCTGCCCCCTCCTCACAATGTCCCATGCATGCTGCCCACTCCTCACAATGTCCCATGCATGCTGCCCCCTCCTCACAGTGTCCCATGCATGCTGCCCCCTCCTCACAGTGTCCCATGCATGCTGCCCCCTCCTCACAGTGTCCCATGCATGCTGCCCCCTCCTCACAGTGTCCCATGCATGCTGCCCCCTCCTCACAGTGTCCCATGCATGCTGCCCCCTCCTCACAGTGTCCCATGCATGCTGCCCCCTCCTCACAGTGTCCCATGCATGCTGCCCCCTCCTCACAGTGTCCCATGCATGCTGCCCCCTCCTCACAGTGTCCCATGCATGCTTCCCCCTCCTCACAGTGTCCCATGCATGCTGCCCCCTCCTCACAGTGTCCCATGCATGCTGCCCCCTCCTCACAGTGTCCCATGCATGCTGCCCCCTCCTCACAGTGTCCCATGCATGCTGCCACCTCCTCAAAATGTCCCATGCATGCTGCTCCCCTCCTCACAGTGTCCCATGCATGCTGTTCCCTCCTCACAGTGTCCCATGCATGCTGCCCCCTCCTCACAGTGTCCCATGCATGCTGCCCCCTCCTCACAGTGTCCCATGCATGCTGCCCCCTCCTCACAGTGTCCCATGCATGCTGCCCCCTCCTCACAGTGTCCCATGCATTCTGCCCCCTCCTCACAGTGTCCCATGCATGCTTCCCCCTCCTCACAATGTCTTATGCATGCTGCCCCCTCCTCACAATGTCCCATGCATGCTGCCCACTCCTCACAATGTCCCATGCATGCTGCCCCCTCCTCACAGTGTCCCATGCATGCTGCCCCCTCCTCACAGTGTCCCATGCATGCTGCCCCCTCCTCACAGTGTCCCATGCATGCTGCCCCCTCCTCACAGTGTCCCATGCATGCTGCCCCCTCCTCACAGTGTCCCATGCATGCTGCCCCCTCCTCACAGTGTCCCATGCATGCTGCCCCCTCCTCACAGTGTCCCATGCATGCTGCCCCCTCCTCACAGTGTCCCATGCATGCTGCCCCCTCCTCAAAATGTCCCATGCATGCTGCTCCCCTCCTCACAGTGTCCCATGCATGCTTCCCCCTCCTCACAGTGTCCCATGCATGCTGCCCCCTCCTCACAGTGTCCCATGCATGCTGCCCCCTCCTCACAGTGTCCCATGCATGCTTCCCCCTCCTCACAGTGTCCCATGCATCCTGCCCCCTCCTCACAGTGTCCCATGCATGCTGCCCCCTCCTCACAGTGTCCCATGCATGCTGTTCCCTCCTCACAG
Source organism: Anomaloglossus baeobatrachus (assembly GCF_048569485.1). NCBI lineage: Eukaryota > Metazoa > Chordata > Amphibia > Anura > Aromobatidae > Anomaloglossus > Anomaloglossus baeobatrachus. Next base: position 481,075,591 of record NC_134356.1, read on the forward strand.
TGTCCCATGCATGCTGCCCCCTCCTCACAGTGTCCCATGCATGCTGCCCCCTCCTCACAGTGTCCCATGCATGCTGCCCTCTCCTCACAGTGTCCCATGCATGCTGCCCCCTCCTCAGTGTCCCATGCATGCTGCCCCCTCCTCACAGTGTCCCATGCATGCTGCCCCCTCCTCACAGTGTCCCATGCATGCTGCCCCCTCCTCACAGTGTCCCATGCATGCTGCCCCCTCCTCACAGTGTCCCATGCATGCTGCCCCCTCCTCACAGTGTCCCATGCATGCTGCCCCCTCCTCACAGTGTCCCATGCATGCTGCCCCCTCCTCACAGTGTCCCATGCATGCTGCCCCCCTCCTCAGTGTCCCATGCATGCTGCCCCCTCCTCACAGTGTCCCATGCATGCTGCCCCCTCCTGACAGTGTCCCATGCATGCTGCCCCCTCCTCACAATGTCCCATGCATGCTGCCCCCTCCTCACAGTGTCCCATGCATGCTACCCCCCTCCTCACAGTGTCCCATGCATGCTGCCCCCTCCTCACAATGTCCCATGCATGCTTCCCCCTCCTCACAGTGTCCCGTGCATGCTGCCCCCTCCTCACAGTGTCCCATGCATGCTGCCCCTCTCCATGAGCTCCTAAAGCTGCCTTCCTCTTTTCCATAATGACACCTCCATGCTGCCCCCACTCATCATACTAAGACCACCACACTAGCGCTTATGCTGAGACACACACACACACACACACACACACTACCCCACTCTTGATATTGACTCCCCCTACATTGTTCCACTCCATACTGAGCCCACACATGCTGCTTCTTCTCCATAATGAGCTCCCAATGCTGCCCCCCTCTTATTCTGAGTCCTTACACTCCCCCCATCGATATTGTCATTGCTCTATCCCTCAACCCTTGTCCTCTGTCTCTAGCATTGGCCCCTCTCTCCCATTCCCCCAGCAGCAGCCTCTCTCCCCCCGCCTCCAGCAGCAGCCTCTCCCCCTGCATCAGCCTCTCTCCCCCCAGCCTCCCCCAGCATCAGCCTCTCTCCCCCCAGCCTCCCTCAGCATCAGCCTCCCTGCTCCCAGCTTACCCCAGCATCAGCCTCTCTCCTCCCAGCCTCCCCCAGCATAAGCCTCCTCCAGCATCAGCCTCTCTCCTCCCAGCCTCCCCCAGCATGAGCCTCCTCCAGCATCAGCCTCTCTCCTCCCAGCCTCCCCCAGCATCAGCCTCCCTCCTCCCAGCCTCCCCCAGCATCAGCCTCCCTCCTCCCAGCCTCCCCCAGCATCAGCCTCCCAGCCTCCCTGAGCATCAGCCTCCCTCCTCCAAGCCTCCCCCTCCCAGCCTCCCCCAGCATCAGCCTCTCTCCTCCGAGCATCAGCCTCCCTGCTCCCAGCTTCCACCAGTATCAGCCTCCCTCCTCCCAGCCTCCCCTAGCATCAGCCTCCCTCTTCCCAGCCTCCCCCAGCATCAGCAACCCTCTTCCCAGCCTCCCCCAGCATCAGCCACCCTCTTCCCAGCCTCCCCCAGCATCAGCCACCCTCTTCCCAGCCTCCCCCAGCATCAGCCACCCTCTTCCCAGCCTCCCCCAGCATCAGCCTCCCTCAGCATCAGCCTACATCAGCATCAGCCTCCCTCCTCCAAGCCTCCCCCTCCCAGCCTCCCCCAGCATCAGCCTCCCTCCTCCCAGCCTCCCTCAGCATCAGCCTCCCTCCTCCAAGCCTCACCTTCCCCCTCCCAGCCTCCCCCAGCATCAGCCTCTCTCCTCCCAGCCTCCCCCAGCCTCAGCCTCCCTCCTCCTAGCCTCCCCCAGCATCAGCCTTCCTCCTCCCAGCCTCCCCCAGCATCAGCCTCCCTCCTCCCTCAGCATCAGCCTCCCTCAGCATCAGCCTCCCCCTCCCAGCCTCCCCCAGAATCAGCCTCTCTTCTCCCAGCCTCCCCCCCAGCTTCCGCCTCTCTCTCCCCCCAGCCTCTCTCTCCCCCCAGCCTCCCCCCCAGCCTTAGCCTCTCTCTCTCTCCCCAGCCTCCGCCTCTCTCCCACCAGCCTCAGCCTCTCTTCCCAGCCTCAGCCTCTCTCTCTTCCCAGCCTCCCCCAGCCTCAGCCTCCCTCCTCCCAGCCTCCCCCAGCCTCAGCCTCCCTCCTCCCAACCTCCCCAAGCATCAGCCTCCCTCCTCCCAACCTCCCCCAGCATCAGCCTCCCTCCTCCTAGCCTCCCCCAGCATCAGCCTCCCTCCTCCCAGCCTCCCCCAGCATCAGCCTCCCTCCTCCCAGCCTCCCTCAGCATCAGCCTCCCTCCTCCAAGCCTCACCTTCCCCCTCCCAGCCTCCCCCAGCATCAGCCTCTCTCCTCCCAGCCTCCCCCAGCCTCAGCCTCCCTCCTCCCTGCCTCAGCCTCCCTCCTCCCAGCCTCCCCCAGCCTCAGCCTCCCTCCTCCCAACCTCCCCAAGCATCAGCCTCCCTCCTCCCAACCTCCCCAAGCATCAGCCTCCCTCCTCCCAACCTCCCCAAGCATCAGCCTCCCTCCTCCCAGCCTCCCCCAGCATCAGCCTCCCTCCTCCTAGCCTCCCCCAGCATCAGCCTTCCTCCTCCCAGCCTCCCCCAGCATCAGCCTCCCTCCTCCCTCAGCATCAGCCTCCCTCAGCATCAGCCTCCCCCTCCCAGCCTCCCCCAGAATCAGCCTCTCTTCTCCCAGCCTCCCCCCCAGCTTCCGCCTCTCTCTCCCCCCAGCCTCTCTCTCCCCCCAGCCTCCCCCCCAGCCTTAGCCTCTCTCTCTCTCCCCAGCCTCCGCCTCTCTCCCACCAGCCTCAGCCTCTCTTCCCAGCCTCAGCCTCTCTCTCTTCCCAGCCTCCCCCAGCCTCAGCCTCCCTCCTCCCAGCCTCCCCCAGCCTCAGCCTCCCTCCTCCCAACCTCCCCAAGCATCAGCCTCCCTCCTCCCAACCTCCCCCAGCATCAGCCTCCCTCCTCCTAGCCTCCCCCAGCATCAGCCTCCCTCCTCCCAGCCTCCCCCAGCATCAGCCTCCCTCCTCCCAGCCTCCCTCAGCATCAGCCTCCCTCCTCCAAGCCTCACCTTCCCCCTCCCAGCCTCCCCCAGCATCAGCCTCTCTCCTCCCAGCCTCCCCCAGCCTCAGCCTCCCTCCTCCCTGCCTCAGCCTCCCTCCTCCCAGCCTCCCCCAGCCTCAGCCTCCCTCCTCCCAACCTCCCCAAGCATCAGCCTCCCTCCTCCCAACCTCCCCAAGCATCAGCCTCCCTCCTCCCAACCTCCCCAAGCATCAGCCTCCCTCCTCCCAGCCTCCCCCAGCATCAGCCTCCCTCCTCCTAGCCTCCCCCAGCATCAGCCTTCCTCCTCCCAGCCTCCCCCAGCATCAGCCTCCCTCCTCCCTCAGCATCAGCCTCCCTCAGCATCAGCCTCCCCCTCCCAGCCTCCCCCAGAATCAGCCTCTCTTCTCCCAGCCTCCCCCCCAGCTTCAGCCTCTCTCTCCCCCCAGCCTCTCTCTCCCCCCCAGCTTCTCCCCCAGCCTTAGCCTCTCTCTCTCCCCCCAGCCTCCGCCTCTCTCCCCCCAGCCTCAGCCTCTCTTCCCAGCCTCAGCCTCTCTCTCTTCCCAGCCTCCCCCAGCCTCAGCCTCCCTCCTCCCAGCCTCCCCCAGCCTCAGCCTCCCTCCTCCCAACCTCCCCAAGCATCAGCCTCCCTCCTCCCAACCTCCCCCAGCATCAGCCTCCCTCCTCCCAGCCTCCCCCAGCATCAGCCTCCCTCCTCCCAGCCTCCCCCAGCATCAGCCTCCCTCCTCCCAGCCTCCCCCAGCATCAGCCTCCCTCCTCCCTCAGCATCAGCCTCCCTCAGCATCAGCCTCCCCCTCCCAGCCTCCCCCAGAATCAGCCTCTCTTCTCCCAGCCTCCCCCCCCAGCTTCAGCCTCTCTCTCCCCCCAGCCTCAGCCTCTCTCTCCCCCCAGCCTCTCTCTCCCCCCAGCCTTTGCCTCTCTCTCTCCCCCCAGCCTCCCCCCCAGCCTCAGCCTCTCTCCCCCCAGCCTCTCTTCCCAGACTCAGCCTCTCTCTCTTCCCAGCCTCCCCCCAGCCTAAGCCTCTCTCTCTTCCCAGACTCCCCCCAGCCTCAGCCTCTTTCTCTTCCCAGCCTCTCTCTCTTCCCAGCCTCCCCCCAGCCTCAGCCTCTCTCTCTTCCCAGCCTCCCCCCAGCCTCTCTCTCTTCCCAGCCTCCCCCCAGTCTCAGTCTCTCTCTCTTTTCCCAGCCTCAGCCTCTCTCTCTCTTTCCAGCCTCCCCTCAGCCTCTCTCTTCCCAGCCTCTCTCTCTTCCCAGCCTCAGCCTCTCTCTCTCTTCCCAGCCTCCCCTTAGCCTCTCTCTTCCCAGCCTCTCTCTCTTCCCAGCCTCCCCCCAGCCTCTCTCTCTTCCCAGCCTCCCCCCAGCCTCTCTCTCTTCCCAGCCTCCCCCCAGCCTCTCTCTCTTCCCAGCCTCCCCCCAGCCTCTCTTTCTTCCCAGCCTCCCTCTCTTCCCAGCCTCCCCCAGCCTCAGCCTCTCTCCCCCCAGCCTCCCCTTGCATGATTACAGTGGACAAAAAGAGGCATCGCAATTCGCAACGATCATCAACTAACCTGTAAGGTGCCCATACATTCTAGGCTCTGCCTTACCTGCTCCGGTGCCCGCCGCCCTGCTCTGGTTTGCTCCTCTTCTGGCTGACTCCAGCTCCAGTCGCGTCCTGCTCCGCGGCGTGTGTCATCTGCAGCATTGGACGCTGCAGCACGGGGCAGTGAGCTGATTGTCGCGCCCGCGCGCCTCTGACCCCGGAAGTGCAGGCCATGGAACTTCCGGGGTTAGTCAGCTCACTATGCCTGGCGCCTGCCATGTATTTAAATAGACAGCAGAAGTGCGCCTCTCCGCCCTCCCAACTTCCCCCCCCCCCGGAACACAGCCGAGTGTAACGGAGGGAGGGACGGGGGGCGGAGATGTAAAAAAAAAAAAAAATTTATATATATTTTTTTTTTTGCTGCCAGAAAGTGCCGCCCCCCGCAACGTGCCGCCCTAGGCACGAGACCATGGGTGCCTAGTGGCAAATACGGCCCTGATCACCAGGAGTATCCCTGAGGTAAGGGATAGCATTTAGCCCCTAGCTTGAGGAACAGCCTAGGAGCCCCGGTTCCCCGCTGTCCCACGGTCATCATGACAGTTTGCATGTCGGACAGTCATGGTCCAAGTATTGCAATGAGGACCACGATATCCGGTCCAGCCATAAGTCTCCTGTTATGAACTGAAAAATTGTATAGGCATGTGAAACTGTTAAAGAAGTTGTCCAGTTACCAAAACTGATTTTTTTTTTCTGATAAATCTTGCTAATATGTGCCCCTCAACACATCTATTGTGTTTTTTTCAGCAAAATTAGGTTTTATTGTGCACTAGCAGCACATGCTCATTGCTGGCTCCAGCTCTGATGGGGTTAATCTCTCCTCTGACTTCCTGTGTTCAGTTCCTACAAGTTCCAGAATTCTTTGTGGCTCTAGGGCGGTGTCTAGCTTATCTAACACACCTCCCTCAGATCTCCACCCAAAGCCTCCTCCCTGCCTCTTCCCTGTGTGGATGAGACAAATCACACAGAGACATCTGAAGCTGCCAGCTCTGCACACAACCAGGGGAAGAAAGTGTGTGTGAGTGTGTGTGTTTGTGAGTGTTTGTGAGTGTTTGTGCGTGTTTGTGCGTGAGTGTGTGTGAGTTTGTGAGTGTTTGTGTGTGTTTGTGTGTGTCTGTGAGTGTTTGTGTGTGTGTGAGTGTGTGTGTGTGTGTGTGTTTTTGTGAGTGTTTGTGCGTGAGTGTGTGTGTGTGTGTGTGTGAGCAAGTGAGTGTGTGTGTGTGTACACAGAAATTATGATTATTAGCCGGCGCAACATGTGAAAAAAATAATTGGAGAAAAAAAAGTGACGGGGTGATGAGATTGCTTTTTTCCCTCTTGCCTAGTCTGTGTGTCGTCCGTATCATCCGCAAACCGCATATGACCGGATCCTGTGGATTAAATGTGCAGCGCATGCAACCGTTATTTTACCGGATCCTTCTGCAGCGGGACACAGAATTTATCGGCCGGCGCTGGAGTCAGCTGACTCCTGATCTCACAGCCCGCACACGCTGCAATGGCTGCAGGTGGGCTCATTCACATGACCGTTCCGTTTGTCCTGGTCAGTTCCTGTTTTTTTGCGGCCCCACAGACAGGACCATCTTTTCAATGTCTTTTGTGTAGGATCGGATGGCACGCGGTAGCACTTCCATGTGCATCCAATCCATTCATCCATCCCTCTATCCCTCTGTCTCTATATCTATCTATCCATCTCTATATCTACTCATCTATTTATCTTTCTTGCTGCTTCCGTTTTTTGCGGTCCGCAAAAAAACCCGGAAGGCATGCAGATGTCACACGGATGCCACTAGGATGCATCCATGAAACAAAAGGACCGTTTTTTGCGGCCCGCAAAAACGGAACGGTCATGTGAATGCAGCCTTAACAGCAGTCGCTGCCTGCTGCCGATCACATGTGACCGTGTGCGGGCTGTGTGTGCGGGCTGTGTGTACAGGAGTTCAGCTGCGTTCAGATCAGCTGACTCAAGTGTCGGCCGATCAGGCTGGAGCCACACGGGGATTACTGCGATCCCCTCGCATTACACTCGGCTCACGCTCAGTACAGCAGAACTGAGTGTCATGCGTGTGTCCCTGCGACTGAGGTCCGACTGTGCGAGCAGACCTCAGCTGCGGGGGGCGGTCCGCCACTCGAGGGGTGGGCCAGCACTGAGGAGTGGTGGGAGGGATTTCTCTTCCTCTCTCCTCCGTAGTCCACCAATGTACCGCAAGTGCAGTGCGATTTTTCTCTCACCACATACACTTGAATGGGTAAAAGAGAGAGTCTTGCATTACAGTTGTAGCATGCTGCGATTGTTTTCTCGGTCCAATTAGGGCGGAGAAAATAATCACTCATGTGCGCTAACACACAGGCTAATATTGGTCCGAGTGGAATGCGATGTTTTATCGCACTCCACTCGCACTGTGTTTCTCGCCGTGTGGCTTAGACCTTACTTGTTCTATGTCCCCCTGCATCCATCGCAGCGTGTGTAGGCTGGAGTTCAGCTGCGTTCAGATCAGCTGACTCCAGTGCTGGACTGAACTCCGCTGACCTCACAGCCCGTACACGCTGCAATGGATGCAGGGGGACACAGAACAAGTAATCGGCCGACACTGGAGTCATCTGATTACTTGGGATGAATTGAGCAGTAAAATGCTCTGGTGCTCGATGGGCGAAGCCCATGTCAATTTTTTTTTAAAAAAATTCACTTAAAAAAAAAAAAATCACATTGTTTGTGGGCTCCCGCTGCATTTTCCATTGTTAAGGGTAACCCAAGCAGCTACTGGCTGCTAACCCCCGCTGCTTGGTGTTACTTTCACTGGCAATAGAAATCCAGGGAAGCATTTTTTTTATAAAGGTTTTTGCCTGAAAACTTTTTTAAAAAAATGACATGGGCTTCGCCATATTTTTGTATGCTAGCCAGGTACAGCAGGCAGCTACAGGCTGCCCCAACCCCCAGCTGCCTATTTGTACCCGGCTGGAAACAAAAAATATAGAGAAGCCCTTTTTTTTTATTTCATGAATTTCATGAAATAATTAAAAAAAAAATGACATGGGCTTCGCCGAATTTTTGAGTCCAGCCAGGTACAACTAGGCAGCTGGGGATTGGAATCCGCAGTGAAGGGTGCCCAAACTTTCTGGGCCCCCCGCTGTGAATTGCAGTCCACAGCCGCCCCAGAAAATGGCGCTTTCATAGAAGCGCCATCTTCTGGCGCTGTATCCAACTCTTCCAGTGGCCCTGGTGGCAGGTGGCACGCTGGGTAATAAGGGGTTAATACCAGCTATGTTTTACCAGCTGGTATAAAGCCCGAGATTCTTAATGTCAGGCCAAGTTTGACCTGGCCATTAAGAATCTCCAATAAAGGGTTTAAAAGAAAAAAAAAAGACCACACAGAGAAAAATACTTTATTAGAAATAAATACACAGACACAGTAGGGACTCCATGTTTATTACTCCCTCTCACCCCTCCACGATGGAGAGATTTCTGTACGGACCATGCCAGGAGAGAGCGAGGGAAAAGAGAGAGAGCGAGGGGGGAGGAAAAGAAAGCGAGGGGGGAGGAAAAGAAAGCGAGGGGAGGGGGGGGGGAGAGCGAGGGGGGGAGGAAAAGAGAGCGGGGGGGGGGAGAGCGAGGGGGGGAGGAAAAGAGAGCGCGGGGGGGAGGAAAAGAGAGCGCAGGGGGAGGAAAAGAGAGCGCAGGGGGGAGGAAAAGAGAGCACAGGGGGGAGGAAAAGAGAGCACGGTGGGGGAGGAAAAGAGAGCGCGGGGGGGAGGAAAAGAGAGCGCAGGTGGGAGGAAAAGAGAGCGCGGGGGGGAGGAAAAGAGAGCACAGGGGGAGGAAAAGAGAGCACAGGGGGAGGAAAAGAGAGCGCAGGGGGGAGGAAAAGAGAGCGCAGGGGGGAGGAAAAGAGAGCGCGGTGGGGAGGAAAAGAGAGCACGGGGGGAGGAAAAGAGAGCGCGGAGGGGAGGAAAGGAGAGCGCGGGGGGAGGAAAAGAGAGCACGGGGGGGAGGAAAAGAGAGCGAGGGGGGGAGGAAAAGAGAGCGAGGGGGGAGGAAAAGAGAGCGCGGGGGGAAGGAAAAGAGAGCGCGGGGGGAGGAAAAGAGAGCGCGGGGGGGAGGAAAAGAGAGCGAGTGGGGGAGGAAAAGAGAGCGAGGGGGGGAAGAAAAGAGAGCGAGGGGGGGAGGAAAAGAGAGCGAGGGGGGAGGAAAAGAGAGCGAGGGGGGAGGGAAAGAGAGTGCGGGGGGGAGGAAAAGAGAGCGCGGGGGAGGAAAAGAGAGCGAGGGGGGGAAGAGAGCGAGGGAGGGAAGAGAGCGAGGGAAAAGAGAGGGGGGAGGAGAGAGGGATAAGAGGGGGGCAGAGAAGAGGGGGAAGAGGGGAGGGGGAGAAGAGTGGTGGGAGAGAAGAGAGTGGGGACAGAACGGGGGGGGCAGAGGTGCTCTGTCACCAACTGTCTCCACTCTGTGACTTGTGGTGCAGGGGGGGGATTCAGCTGAAGAACCCCCCCCCTGTACTGCACACTGGCACCCCGTGCCTCACCATCTGCAGGACGCCGGCTCCACAGTGACGTCCTCCGGCTCCTCCCCTCGATGCTGGGCTGTGATGTGCGGTAGTTACCGCCCACAGCCCTGTCACTCAATCTGAGTGGTGCCAGCCTCCTCTGACGTACCCGTCCAGTTTGAGAGCCCGGAAATGCCGGGACGTCAGAGGATGCCGGAGGCCACAGCTCCAGGGGGTCATGTGACCGGCACTGAGCGTGCAGGATAGCGCCGCTCAGTGCCAGAACTGGAAACAGAAGCCAAAGGAGAAAACGCCTAGAAAGGTAAGTAGAACTCATACAGAAAATAAAAAAATGGGTGAATCACCCCTTTAAGTTTGGTACAGAAGACCCCCAACTGGTCTGGAGTAGAGATGAGCAATCTTGATCTGCAAAGATAGTAAAATGTTAAAATCGTATGATCTTTGGTCGGATTGGGATCGGACTTTCGAGCATTTACCACAAAAGTCGGTGATCTTGCCAAGGATCGGTAAATGATCTCCTTGCCCATCACAGCCATGCATGTATTGGCATCATTGTAATTTCCCACTATAAAAAAGGAAACAAAAATGTTAAAGCAGTACATACTTACCGCGTCCCTGCGGCTGCAGCGCTACTTCCGGGTCCAACAATTATCACTAACGCATATTCATTGCTTTCCCCTTCCACTGGCGTCTCTGAATGGCAGCCATTAGACTGCGCCTCCACTCTCTGAGACAGCGTCTGTGATTGGTTGGAATCACACACACTGTCTGTGTCCATATACTGGTGATAAATAAATAAAACAATTGGCGTAGGGTCTCCCCCGCTACTGATACCAGCACAGATAAAGCCATGGCTACATGCTGCAGCTCCAAGGCATGCACTTATCTTGGATGTTTATCAAAATAGAAGAAATTGCATGCGGCTTTTTTTTAAAGTTATTTAAATAAATAATTAAAAAACGACATGCGATTCCCCCCAATTTTGATACCCAGCTATGATAAAGCCTGACCGATGGGGGCTGGTATTCTCAAGCGGGGGAGACCCATGCTTATTGGGAGCCCCCAACCTAAAAATAGCAGCCTGCAGCCATCCAGGATTGTCGCATCCATTACATGCAATGATCCTGGCACTTTACCTGTCTCTTCTCGATTGCCCCGGTGCTGTGGCAATCGGGCTAATAAGGGGTTAATAGCAGCCTACAGCTACCATAAAGCCCTGGATTAGTGATGGAGAGGGTCTAAGAGACAACCCACTACTAATCCTATAAATAAAAAGAAATAAACAGAAACACACAGAAAAATCCTTTATTTAAAAAAAATATTAAAAAACACCCTCTTTCACCAATTTATTAACTTCCAAAACACGCAGGTCCGACATAATCTACACTTCTAGTTCCCATGACGCTTCCTGCTCTGCTACATCTGAACTCACAGCAAGCACCATAGAGCATGCTTGCCCTCTGTGAGCTTCAGGCAGAAAATGAATGAGCCACGCGATCAGCGGGTATGTCACCATGGCAAATTATAGGCATGGCTGGAGGTTCACACAGCCCTCCACCTGTGACCACAGGAACCTGACCTCAGGAGACCTCAATGAACTCTCAATGAAGTTTTACACCATATTCCTCCACCCAACCTACACCCCTGGCAAAAAAACGCATCACTACCGCATTTGGTATGATGTGGTAGTGATGCGATTATTTTCCAGGAGGTGTACATTGGATGCAGGCATATGGTTTAAAAATTTTAGCACCAAATTTACATCTCTTGGCAAAAAAACACAGTTTTCTGCCAGGAGATACAGGTCTGTGAACTCAGTGAGAGTTCATTGAGGTCACCTGAGGTCAGTTTACCTGCAATCACAGGTGGAGGTCCGTAGGAACCTCCAGCTGTAACCGTAAATAACCAGAGGGACGTCACCACTCATCGCTGTGGCTCAGTCTCTACTTGAACCTCACAGCATTTGGTTATGTTCCATGATCGCGCGCTGTGCTTTCAGTAATGTAGCAAAGCTGGAGTAGTCATGGGACCTCGTGTGAATTACATCAGACCTGTGTGTTTTGGGGGTTAATAAAGTGGTGAAAGAGGGTGCTTTTTTGTCTTTTATTTCAAATACAGGATTTTTTCTGGGTTTGTATTTATTTCTTTTCACTTACAGATTAGAAATGGGGGGGTCCCATAGACGCCTCCCATTACTAATCCAGGGCTTAGTGGCAGCTGTGGGCAGACATTAACCTCTTATTACCCCGATTGCCACAGCACTAGGGCAATCTGGAAGAGCCGGGTAAAGCGCCGGGACTGTCACATCTAATAGATGCAGCAATTGCGGTCGGCTGCAGGCTGATATTTTTAGGCTGGGGGCACCCAATAAGCATGAGTCTCCCCAGCATGAGAACACCAGCCACCAGCTGTCGGGCTTTATCATGGCTGGGTATCACAATTTTGGGACCACACGCTGATTTTTGAAAAAAGATCTCTATTTAAATAATAATAATAAAAAAAGCTGCACACAGTTCCTGTTGTTTTGATACCCAGCCAAGATAATCACATGGCTGGGGGCTGCAGCCTGTAGTCGTGGCTTTATCTGTGCTGGTATCAATACAGGGGGGACCCTATGCCAATTGTTTTATTTATTATTTATTTATTTATTTTTTTATTTATTTATTTATCACCAGTATACAGACACAGACAGCATGCGTGATCCCAATACTCATCACTAGTCTGGAGCTCATGACATGTATTGTGAATTTCGGACATATAAAACTGACCTCAATGTTGTTCTTCTACATAGAAAAATATGTTATTTAAAAAAAGATTATAATTTTTTCTAATAATATTCTGCATATGCTAAATTCTCTTAGCCCAGAAACCTCACTTTGTTATTTATTAGTTATTTTATAACAGTCTGGCTAAATGTTCTGCTACATCCTTGATATAAGCAATTCATTTTGCATTTAAATGGAAAGTGATTCTAGAAAACATAAAATGCTCTTATCTGTTTCCTCAGATCTTACATGACTTCAGGGAATAAAAATTTAGACATCATGAGCATAGGGGTTACCCTATCACACACACACACAGGACATTAGTCACTTAAACTGACTGGTAGTACCCATGGAGATTAGTGGGTAAGAATGCCAGATTGACTCAGGACCCAGCAAGCCGCAGCAAGTGACTCAGCAGCAGCAACAGCAGCTCAGGAGATCTAACTTATTTGGAAAGGATCGTTTTCCTTATATGCACTTGTATATATTTTTATCTCAGTACAGCAGCTGTACTTTGACTCATGTTAAAACTAAACACGAGTAGGAAATTGTATTTTAATAATGACAAGTGTAATGACTTACCTGCCATATGTTAATAATGAATCATTCTTGAGAATACTATTTTTTTCCTTTCCTTTCCCTAGATTTGTCAAAATGCACTTCATGGTGACATTCCCATTTATCGAAAAATATCCACTGGATGCGTCGTGTTGGTCATAAACCTAAGATCCCACTTATCAGTAAGATTGTTATCCTCAATCCACTTTTGTCAATTCAAAATATCCCACGAAGGACAACATCTACAAGGAGTTTATATGTTCTTGTGTTTGCTTGGGTTTCTCCTGGTTCTTCAGTTTCCTCCCACACTCCATACTGATTGGGAATTTAGATTGTGAGCCCAAATATAGGCAGTGCTGATCATGCCTGTAAAGCGCTGTGGCATATGATGGCGCTATAAAAGCAATGCATAATAATAAATTGAAGTCATATTATTGAGAAATGCAAGCATTTAGGAACCACAGCAACTCACACATGAGGTGATAGATCACGTGAACATACAGAGTGGAGTTGCTGAGTCCTGAGGTGCTTGGTATATAAAAGTTACGAAAGCTTGGCCATAACTACACAACTCCAAACCTCCTCTGCCATTAACATCAGCACAAAAATCAATGCACTGGGAGTTTCGAGGCATGGGTTTCCATACTTGAGCAGCTGTATGCAAGCCCAATATCACAAGATATCATCCCATTAGTAGGATGGAGTGGTAATAAGCAAATGGATTCTGGAGCAGAAAAAACGTGTTTTGTGAAGTGACGTACTGTGCTTCTCCATTTAGTAGACTGACGGATATGTATAAGGCCCCTTTCGCATTGCATTCTGAGCTCCATTCAGCAGTCTCATTGGGACTTCTGTTTGAACTCCATGCAAAACGGGTTTCTAATGCATGCCCTGATAGGGCCATTGACTATAATGGTGCCGAAGGAATCACTGTGTGGTTTGTTGTGCACCATTTTCAGTAGTATACGCTTCCTGCAGGTGGACACCCAGACGCAGTATACTACATCTGTGTGTCCTCCTCCAGAAAGGGTATGCTCCCAAAAATGGTGCAAGAGCACACCGTAACTCCATCTGCACCATTATAGTCAATGACCCCGTCAGCGCATGCGTCTGACTCCGAAATACGTTTTGCAGGGAGAATAAGTGGGTTCGGACGTAAGCTCCAACAGGATCACTGAACGGAGGTCACAATGCAGTGTCAAAGCAGACTTAGGTGTGGCGAATGGCAAGAAAATAATACTCATATCACTACATCGTGCCAACTGTATGCTAATGTTAAGCAGTTGTTTTTCTGGGGTTGACCTAAACCCCATAGTTCTCAAATAAAAAAGGCCATACTTACCAATACCTGGTCACAATACCAATATATTGCACAATACAGCAGTGCTTCATAATAAAAGGGAGAGGTAGCACAGGTGCAAAATAATGGTGAACAACCACTCACACATCTAGCAATTGTGAGGGGAGTGATATTATAAATGCAGTAGCATCTCGCTGGCCTACACAATTCTGAGTTCAGGGCCAGCGAGGGCCCTTTCACATGACGAGGAAGGACTCAACAAGGGATGTTAGGGAGTGCAGGCATCAGACTCAGAGTGTTAGGACGTGACCCCGCTTACCTCTCCCTATCACCAGGACCTTCAGTTGTACCTCTTCCATGGCTTTCCTTTTGTGTTGCGCTGCTTGCCATGACTTTTAGTAGTATAGTTATGGCCCAATGCTTTGTATAACTTGAGTGTAGCAATATAAGAAAATTGCTGTTTTGTTGTAACGATATTACCAAATAAATGCTAAAATTAGGTTTGTCCCTTCAACTATAAATGCAGAATTTACTGTATTACTAATTCTTATTCTAAATATATTTTTTTAGTACTTATTCATGGAGCTTCTATGGCAGATCCTATGCAAGGACATACAAGCTATGTCACTTGAAATATGCACAGAGAGATTCTTCCCTAGAAGTAATTTAGAGTCCAAATGAATATGACACAATTACTTTTAGATTATGAACTGGGGGCAAATTGAAATACAGCAAAAGACCTGAATCAAGACTTGTACATCTCCTGCTTTATCCCTAGCCTTAACATTTCTTTGGATATCTCAATTTAAGATGGAAAAAATATCAATAACATATTTACTGTAGTGTACAGAACATTCTTCTTCTGATCCTTATGTAGGATGCATCCACATAACCATATTTAACTGCAGCTTTTTGATCAGTTAAGTCCAGGGGGTTGAATTTTATATGTCTATAGAGCTACCACACTACATATGGATCACATTTATTACTTCAGTGGGGTTCTAGAGTAACTACGCAGAAGGAATCTAATAAAATGAAACACCTTCCCATAAAGACTAGTTTTGGAATAATAATGCCTTTAATACTGCAGAAATCCAGAGTGATTAAATGTTATACAGTTATTTTTAGCTATAAACCTAAATAATAATTATAAAACAAGATTACACAATTTCAATTGTATAGTAAAAAAAAAGCCTTTACTGGTAAGGCATCGATATCAGTATAACTAGGCAGTCTAGTATGCTGAACAAACATATATTTATTTTAGAATAAGCAGCCAGTCCAGTGAATATAAACGTTTCGGTCCTAGGTTTAGCCCTTCTTCAGTAAGACGTGCTGCTAGTGGGAAACTGCTTACAGGCAGTGTGGAAGGTGGGGATTTACTGGTAGGACAGACACACAGAGCCAAAAGTGAAGAAAAATCCAAAGACACAAATGGATTTGTTTATATAGTCACAAAAAACATGTTATAGGCACTGTTTGGTATTTTGTATTAGTGGTGCAGAGAACAATATTTATTACTATTTCTGTTCAGAGCTGCAATGTAAAATGTTCACCCTCTCGGGACTGTTGTTTTTACTTTATATTTTATTTTGTAATCTCTAACTTATAATAATTAGTAAAGTAAAAACAGATTTCTAGAAAGTGACCTGCAATCAATGCAAAGGAATTAAATACCTGATTGTACATCTCTAGTAGCCCTCTTGATCATGCATGAAAACTGTGATATTCACACCTACATGTATATAATAAACCACAATACCAAAGTGCAGTGAGGGGGCTAATGAAAAAACAATATGTAAAAAACCCACATATGAGATATATTGTCTCCAGTAGAGATGAGCTGACCCGAACAGTAAAGTTTGGTGTTCAAACCAAACACTGATTTTTTACAATAATCAGTGTTCTAGTTCTGGTGCTTGATGTATGTTAACCACTCGAGTGAGCATCGCTGCGCTCAGGTACACTCGGTGCTCGGCCCAGTGCGTGGCACATGCAGTGTTTGAATGCTTCACACTGGGGTAAAAACAGAGTTATCGGATGTAACGTGAACAAAAAATGAAAAAAAATGAATACATAAAAAAAAGACTGCCCTCACTTGAAAGTGCTGTTTATGGCTGGCTGCATGTAAGTGGAGAGCCAAACTGCCCAATCAGTGACTTCCAATGAACTTAGGATCCGATCCAATTCCAGTACTGAATTTTATCTACTAAAGTCCGGCTGAACCTGCCAAACCCGCTCTTCTTCGGGTCCGCTCATCTCCAGACTTCAGCAGCGTTTTGTTTTGTTTTTTTTTAAACTGTATGTATCAATAGTAAGTGGATTCCAAGCAGAAGCCACAAGAAGAATGGTTATGTCTCTTCTTTTAACTGCTTTGTAATTTTAAAAGCCTGGAGCGATTAAAAGACTTAACATATGCACAGTATGTAGTTCTTACATTGTTGTGCATATGTGTATTCTGTTTGGCAGTTTTGTAGAGCAGAAGGGTATACTTTTACTAACATTTTCTGCAAAATTGGAGGAATTGGTTTTCAATTGTTTATGAATAGGGATGGGCGAATTCCCCAATGTTCAGTGTTCGGGAGACTCGCCCGAACGTTTTGTAAAGTTCACGTTCGGGTTCTGATATAATACGAACTTGCGTCCGAACATCGAACATGAACTTTACAGTTATGTGATGGGGCGGGGGGCTGTAAAATAAAGAATATAGTTAATAATAAACATTGTCATTATACTTACAGGTCCCGCGACGCATCATGTAGACTCTGTCTCTCGGCGCTTCTCCGTCCGATCATCGCTGTGCCCTCCCGGCAACCAGCACTGATGATAGGACCTTCCGTGACGTCATAGCATGTGACCAATCACGTGTGTATTATCTCATTGGCTACAGACTGGTCACAGGGCTATGACATCATGCTAGGTCCTGTCAGGGCATCTCGCCATTATCCGGTGCTCGCCCGAGCATCTCCGTACTCAGTATACTCGGCGAGTGCCGTGTACCGGCGAGATGCTCGGGCACATGGTTGGCTCCCCATCCCTGCATGTCAGCACTCTTTACAGAGTCAGCCCACATGCAGGGACTGGCTGCCACAGCCGGTGAATAGCAGCGCCGGGAATCAGATGATCGGAGATCACCGTTACTATAGTAACCCACCTGTCAGGTTACTATTGCAACAGTAGCAGCGGCGACGTCACCGCTTACCAACCAGCAGCCTCTGCTCACTCATTGAGTAATTAGACTGCACGGGGAGCAGAAGTGTTCTTCCTCCCATGCAGTGCTGTCTGATGTAGCAGAGCTGTATGGGTTGAAGGAGAAAGAAGACAGAAGACCAGGATCGTGGAGGGGTGAGAGGGAGTAATAAACATGGAGTCTCTAAGTGTGTCTGTGTATTTATTTCTAATAAAGTATTTTTTCTCTGTGTGGTGTCTTTTTTTAACTCTTTATTGGAGATTCTTAATGGCCGGGTCAAACTTGCCTGACATTAAGAATCTCTGGCTTAATACTAGCTAGTAAAACAAAGCTAGTATTAACCCCTTATTACCCAGCGTGCCATCCATCACCAGGGCCACTGGAAGAGTTGGATACAGCGCCAGACGATGGCGCTTCTATGAAAGCGCCAGTTTCTGGGGCGGCTGCAGACTGCAATTCACAGCCGGGGGGCCCAGAAAGCTTGGGCCAACCTGCTCTGCAGATTCCAATCCCCAGCTGCCTAGTTGTACCTGGCTGGACACAAAAATGGGGCGAAGCCCATGTCGGTTTTTTTTTTAATTATTTCATGAAATTCATGAAATATTTAAAAAAAGGGCTTCCCTATATTTTTAGTTCCCAGCCGGGTACAAATAGGAAGCTGGAGGTTGGGGGCAGCCCGTACCTGCCTGCTGTACCTGGCTAGCATACAAAAATATGGCGAAATATGGCAAAAAATGCTTCCCTGGATTTTCCATTGCCAGTGAAGGTAACACCAAGCAGTTGGTGTTAGCAGCCAGTAGCTGCTTGGATTACCCTTAGCTAGCAATACAAAAATTGCAGCGGGAGCCCACGCATTTTTTTTAATTAGTTATTTAAATAACTAAAAAAAAAAGGGCTTCCCTGTATTTTGATTGCCTGACATCATAGTACTGTAAAAATAAATCATTAAAAATATGACGTAGCGCTCCACGGTGTTTTTGATTCTCAGCGCAGATAAAGCAGATGACTACGGGCTGCTACCCCCATCTGCCTGGTGTTACCTTAGCTGGCAATCAAAATACAGGGAAGCCCATTATTTTTTTTATTTTAAAAAATAATTAAAAAAAAATGCGTGGGCTCCCACTGTATTTTGATTGCCAGTCATGTAAAGCCAGGCAGCCGGGGGCTGGGATACTCCGCAGCCCACAGTTGCCCCTGGAAATGGCGCATTGTTTATTATCGTCATTTCTAGGTGCTTTACCCAGCTCGGCCAGCGGCCGTGATGGCTGTGGCTCGTTGGGTAATAAAGGGGTTAATACCAGCTTTGTATTCTCAGATGGCACTTAGCCCGAAATTCATGGTGTCACACTAAATTATACATGGCCACCATGAATTTAAAGGAAACAGTAAAAAAAACACAACACAGTGAATTTTTTTTATTAGAAATAAAACAAAAAACATTTATAGACTCCACCTTTATTATAAAAAAAATCCTTAGTCTGACGTAATTCACAGGGACAGCCATGTCAGCTTCATCACTGTGCACAGACACAGTCTATACACAGTGAGGAGCACAGAGCAAAGTTAACTCTGCTTCATCTTGTGCACAGACAGTGTCTATACACAGTGAGAAGCACAGAGAGCCATGTCAGCTTGCTGCATTGCTCTGGACAGAGCGATGCAGCAGGCTGACAGTGACGGGATGATTGCACTTTCATCTCGCATTGCATCACCCCACTCTCCCGACAGGTGCGCCTCAGCTGTGGAAATACATGCAGCTGACCCGCTGCCGTCGGGAGATTGTGCGCCGTGATGTGATGACACTCGCATCACGGCGCGCCAGGACCTGTGATGACGTCATACTCACATGACCAGTCTGTAGCCAATGAGGTAATACAACATTGACACCTGACTGGTCACATGGGTATGACGTCAAGGTCATGGCAGGTCTTTTTAGACAGAGGTGCTTACCGGGGGGAACAGCAATAATCGGACGGACGCAGAAGCAGAAGCGCTGGGAGGCAGAGTCTGCAGGATGCGTCGCGGGACCTGTAAGTATAATCATAATTTGTTTTTAATAGCGTGCTTTTTTTAACAGCTCCTGGACCCGAACAGTTACACAAACTGTAAAACGAATGTCCTAGAAAGCTTGTGTTTTGGGTCATGTGCATGAACACCATGTGTTCGGTACGGACACCGAACTGTACAGTTCGGGTTCGCCCATCCCCATTTATGAATTGACATCTTGTAACATAACAATAGGGAAGCATGGCGAGAATTTGCCTACGGAGTTTTGGACAGAATAGAATCACAATTGGAACCTAGCAACAAATATTATGCTTTCATACTTGAACATCAACCTGTACACAAACTTTGATACAAATCATAAAAATGTAAAATATATATTTTATTAGAACATGATAAAAATAAACAAGGGGAGTTTAGATACAAAACAATTTGCAATTGTACGGAGGGGAAATAGCAAAGTGAGTATTTAGTTTGAGCAATGTTAATAGTATATAGAAGAAAGCAAACAGAGCGCCATAAAGAATAATTAGTAAAATATGAAACCATTCCATTGTAGCTCTGGCAGTATATTTAGGGTCGTTATCATGCTGGAAGGTGAACCTACAGTCAGGGCCAGAAATATTTGGACAGTGACACAAATTTTGTTATTTTAGCTGTTTACAAAAACATGTTCAGAAATACAATTATATATATAATATGGGCTGAAAGTGCACACTCCCAGCTGCAATATGAGAGTTTTCCCATCCAAATCGGAGAAAGGGTTTAGGAATCATAGCTCTGTAATGCATAGCCTCCTCTTTTTCAAGGGACCAAAAGTAATTGGACAAGGGACTCTAAGGGCTGCAATTAACTCTGAAGGCGTCTCCCTCGTTAACCTGTAATCAATGAAGTAGTTAAAAGGTCTGGGGTTGATTACAGGTGTGTGGTTTTGCATTTGGAAGCTGTTGCTGTGACCAGACAACATGCGGTCTAAGGAACTCTCAATTGAGGTGAAGCAGAACATCCTGAGGCTGAAAAAAAAGAAAAAATCCATCAGAGAGATAGCAGACATGCTTGGAGTAGCAAAATCAACAGTCGGGTACATTCTGAGAAAAAAGGAATTGACTGGTGAGCTTGGGAACTCAAAAAGGCCTGGGCGTCCACGGATGACAACAGTGGTGGATGATCGCCGCATACTTTCTTTGGTGAAGAAGAACCCGTTCACAACATCAACTGAAGTCCAGAACACTCGCAGTGAAGTAGGTGTATCTGTCTCTAAGTCAACAGTAAAGAGAAGACTCCATGAAAGTAAATACAAAGGGTTCACATCTAGATGCAAACCATTCATCAATTCCAAAAATAGACAGGCCAGAGTTACATTTGCTGAAAAACACCTCATGAAGCCAGCTCAGTTCTGGAAAAGTATTCTATGGACAGATGAGACAAAGATCAACCTGTACCAGAATGATGGGAAAAAAAAAGTTTGGAGAAGAAAGGGAACGGCACATGATCCAAGGCACACCACATCCTCTGTAAAACATGGTGGAGGCAACGTGATGGCATGGGCATGCATGGCTTTCAATGGCACTGGGTCACTTGTGTTTATTGATGACATAACAGCAGACAAGAGTAGCCGGATGAATTCTGAAGTGTACAGGGATATACTTTCAGCCCAGATTCAGCCAAATGCCGCAAAGTTGATCGGACGGCGCTTCATAGTACATATGGACAATGACCCCAAGCATACAGCCAAAGCTACCCAGGAGTTCATGAGTGCAAAAAAGTGGAACATTCTGCAATGGCCAAGTCAATCACCAGATCTTAACCCAATTGAGCATGCATTTCACTTGCTCAAATCCAGACTTAAGACGGAAAGACCCACAAACAAGCAAGACCTGAAGGCTGCGGCTGTAAAGGCCTGGCAAAGCATTAAGAAGGATGAAACCCAGCGTTTGGTGATGTCCATGGGTTCCAGACTTAAGGCAGTGATTGCCTCCAAAGGATTCGCAACAAAATATTGAAAATAAAAATATTTTGTTTGGGTTTGGTTTATTTGTCCAATTACTTTTGACCTCCTAAAATGTGGAGTGTTTGTAAAGAAATGTGTACAATTCCTACAATTTCTATCAGATATTTTTGTTCAAACCTTCAAATTAAATGTTACAATCTGCACTTGAATTCTGTTGTAGAGGTTTCATTTCAAATCCAATGTGGTGGCATGCAGAGCCCAACTCGCGAAAATTGTGTCACTGTCCAAATATTTCTGGACCTAACTGTATGTCCCAGTCTCAAGTCTTTTGCATCATCTAACAGGTTTTCCTCCAGAATTGTCCTGTATTAGCTCCATCCATCTTCCCATTAACTCTGACCAGCTTCCCTGTCTCTGCTGAAGAAAAGCATCCCCAAAGCATAATTCTTCCACCACCATGTTTAACGGTGGGGATGGTGTTTTCAGGGTGATGTGCAATGTTAGTTTTCAGCCACATATAGCGTTTTGTATTCAGCCCAAAAAGTTCTACTTTGGCCTCACCTGACCAGAGCACCTTCTTCCACGTGCTAGCTGTGTCCCACACATGGCTTTTTGCAAACTGCAAATAGGACTTTGTATGGCTTGGTTTCATAAACAGCTTTCTTCTTGCTACTCTTCCAAAATGGCCAGATTTTTAGATTGTAACACTAGTGGTACTCTCACACTAGCGTCTAATTTGGACTGACTGACTGATATATTTTGCAGCTGTATTCAGGCCTGAGGAAAAAATGGCAACATGCTGCGAGGGGACATATACATCAGATAAGACTTATATATTCATGTCTATGGCTCTGTGCGCACTTACCGGATTTTGCCGCGGATTTTCCTCGGATTTGCTGCATGTTTCGCTGCAGAAAATGTTCATAACATCTCTGCAGTGAATCACCAGCAAATCCTATGGAGAAAAAAAATCCTGTGCGCACTAGGCAGAATTTGACAGCTGCATGTTTTGCTGCGGAAATCCCGCCGCAAAAACAAGTGCATGTCACTTCTTTTCCGCAGGTAGCTGCGGGTTTTGCCTAATCTAATGTAAAAATCACGCAGGGAACAGCTTGCGGAAAAACCGCACCAAATCCGAACCAATTCCGCCCCAAATCCGCAACAAAACGCGACAATCCGCATGCGGATTTTGGTGCGGAATTTGGTGCGGATTTTTTCCGCAGGTGATAACATCTTTGAGAGCCTGCGGAATTTACGCAAGGAAATTTCATTTCCCAGTGCGCACATAGCCTTAGGGTGCAAGAAAAAGATCGGATGCCACTTGGATAGGGATGAGCAGATTCAAGGATGTTTGGGTTCCCCAGGTTCGGCCAAGCTTTAGTCCAAAGTATGGTCCGGGTACCTGGACTTGACTCGGACTCGAACCCGGATGTGATCCCCATATAAGTCAATGGGACCCAAATGTAAATGCTGTAAAAGGGTCCTAGTACCAGCTAAGGGGTTGCAAAAGGAAGCAAATGAGCAGGATAGTGATTTATACCATGTTTGCCCGAAGATAAGATTGCAGTCAGACTGCAGTAGTGGCCAGCTGTTTAAACAAAATGTATATTCACTGCTTCCTCCACCCACCCTCTGTGCCAGCATCTGTGATTGGTTGCAGTCATTCTGCTGTACTCCTCCTCACATGTACTGTCTGTGCCTAACCCAAGCATGACAACTGCAAGTGTAGTGTTAAAGTAAATAAGTAATTTTAAGAAATGACATGAGGCCCCCCTATTTTGATACTCAGCAAAAGGTAAAGCAGCAGCTGCAGGCTGATAGGCTGGGAGGGGGCCAGTAACCATGGCCCTTCCCTGCCTGATAATATCAGCCCCTAGCTGTCAGCTTTACTTTGGCTGGTTAGCAAAATTAGAGGGAACCCCACATGTTAAATGAATAATTGAAAAAAATGGCATGGGAACCCCCCTATTTTTTATAACCAACCAGGGTAAAGCAGACAGCTGGAGGCTGCTAATATCAAGGTGGGAAAGGCCATGTATATTGTCCTTTCCCAGCCTAAATATACCAGCCTATATCTGCCCGAGAGTTGGTGGATTCATTAAATGTGCCAATTCTGGCTCTTTGCTTTGCTCTTCTCGATTGCCTTGGCGTAATAGCAGCTCCCAGCTGTCTGCTTTACATTGGCTGGTTATATAAGAAAGGTGTGACCCCACAATGTTTTTTTTTTGTTTTTTTTTAAAGTTTAAATAATTTAAAAAAACAGCATGGGATCCCATCTATTTTTGATAACAAGCCAAGGTAAAGCAGACAGCTTGTTGATGATATTATCAGTCAGGTAAGGGCCATAGATATTGGCCCCTTCACAGCCTATCAGCCTACAGCCTACAGCTACTGCTATACCTTTGGCTGGTTATCAAAATTATTATTATTATTATTATTATTATTATTATTATTAAGGGCTGGGGAGGACAGGGAGATCAGTGAAATGTTAAAAAAACAGCGGTCAAATGAATTGAAATAATATAGAACAGCCCTTAACATTTAACATTTACCAGGTACTACAGCATTGAGCCGCTGCTCTGATGAGACTTATCGTAAGTATCCAGGAAATATGAATAGCTATTTTTTACTGTTCCCTTTAATTGAGCACTATTTCATGCCATTTCACTGATTTCTCAGCCCTCCTTAGGCCTTAGTAATAATAAAAATAAACTAACTGTTCGGCCTCCAGACTTGAACACGGACTTCCCTAGACATGGATCATCCTAGTTGTATCCAATTTTTAGGGTTACATTACCATTCTGTAGCTTACAACATTGTAAATGGTCTTGCAAATGATTGCTGCTGAGAAAAAAAATGGATTGCTTATGTACAGCACACAGATGACAAGTGAGAAAAAAATTGTCATACTTTTCTGGATGAAAAATGCAACAATTTTTTTTAAACACTCATGTAAGCATACCCTAATAGTTGTCCTTTCTCACCTGAGATGTGGATATTTGCAGCTCCTCCAGAGTGACCATGGGCCTCCTGGCTGCTTCCCTATTATTGTTGCCCTTGCTAGGGATGTCAGTTTAGGTGAACACTGAACAGCCATGTCTTGGTAGGTTTGCACTTGTCCCATACTTCTATGTTTAGATGGTGGATTGAACAGTGGTCCTTAGATGTTCAAAGCTTGGGCTATTGTTTTATAACACAACTTTCTCCCTGACCTGTCTGGTGTGTTCCTTGGTTTTGATGATGCTATTTGGTTCTTAATGTTCTCTAACAACCTCTGAGGCCTTCCCAGAACAGTGGTAGTAATACAGAATAAATTACACACAACACTCAAATTTCCTAATTAGGTGACTTCTGGAGTTAATTAGTCACTCGAGATTTTATTTAGGAGTATTAGACTACAGAAAGCTGAATACAAATGCACGTCACAATTTTCTGATTTAGATTTTTAAAATATTTAGAAAACTATATATCATTTCCTTAAGGCTGCGTACACCAGTTGCGTATTTTTAAAAATATTACTTTGATCTGTATTAGTAATGAGTGAACGTGCTCGGCACTGCTCGTTGCTCAATCGAACTTCGGGGTGCTCGGGTACTCGTGGAGCTTGGCTGAGTATTGCGGGTGTACAGGTATTTGGTTGGTGAAACAACGACTACAACGCACAGGCTTGCTTCACTGCATGATGTATGCAGACACCACAGGGAGAGCCATTCGCAGTCTCTGAATGACTCTCTCGGGGAATAAAACAATGTTCTTGGATGTAGTGTGATAAAAAAACACACAACCCTGCCCTCCTTCCCTCTTTCCGCAAATGCTCTGTTTATGGCGGGCTGTATGTAGGCAGTGTCCCGAACAGGCCAGCCATACATGTTGGTTGATACTTGCTTTAAGCTCGTCCGGGCGTCTCACCAGCTCAAATCGAGTAATGAGCATTCAAGCATTTTAGTGTTCTCCCATCATTAGTCAGTGCAGTTTTTGTGCATTACTTTATACAGGTATTAGTCATGATTGAGCACTACCATGCTTGAGTGCTCGGTAAGTGTAATGAGCAGTTGGCTGCTTGGATGATGGGAGCGACTCCAGTACCTGAGAATAATAGAAGTCAATAGTGAACTCTAGCATTCTTCCGTCTTCCGGAAATATGCTAGATTCCCCCATTGACTTCCATTATACTCGGATACTTGAGTTCTGCCCATCCAAGCAACCAACTGCTCTTACGAGTACTGAGCACCTGAGCATGGTAGTGCTCAATCATCACTAATAGGTACATAAACACAATTATACCTATTTCTTGCATACTTTTATACTTGTGCCATGAGTCTGAGCACGCAACATGTTTTTTGTGGATTTTTTTGAAGTGCACACCTGAAAAACATCACTTAGGTATTTGTGCCCCGATGAAGAAAACATTGTCAGTAACTTGTAAAACTAAAACATCTTAAGAAATTTTGATGTCCATGTGGGAATTTGAATAAAATAATATACAATACAATATTTTTGCCTAAGAATATTTTACCAGGAAATTGCTTATGAAACTAGGCCCTATAACTACATCATCTAACAAGTGACTAGCCATATAATTATACAGCTTAATTAAAATGTAGTGTCTGAGTGTTATGACAACTGAAACGAGAAGCTCAAGAGTATTTCAAACTGTATTTTTTTTAGACTTACAAGTGATACTACAAACATATAATTGTATTTTCAGTTCAGAGCCAAAAACAATTGCTGATGATGTAGTTTCATGATATTATTCATGTCAGTCATTTATAACAGTAAGTCTATCTGGCAATGAAAGCAAAGTCTGTTTGTCACAATACTGAATTTTGTCCTGAAGATATCCAGAAGTCTAGCGACTATGTACAAAATTTATCAAAGCTTTTACACCAGAAAACTGGCTTAAAAAAATCTTTGAAAAAGTGCATATTTTTTCACAATGAGTTTCTTTTAGTTTTTTTACGACATTGTCACTCAACTCTTACAAAGCTGGGATGGGGCATGGAGACCCCCTTTACTCAAATTCATGATGGACTGCTTCGGAACTTGCACTAAAAATCTGACTTCAGTCCCTGGCCATTTAACCCTCATATATGGTGTCAATGTGACATCTCGATGGTTATCATAAAAAATAATAGCTTATTCATTATTCTGTAACTAATGATCAAAACGTTTTATATAGATATATATCAGCACACACACACACATATATATAAATATATATTATATATATATATATATATATATATATATATACATACATTGTATAGTGTCCTTGAAAATGTCATCTTATCCTGCAGAAAGCACGCTCTTGTTTGGTTCATTTAGCAAAACTTTGAAATGTGATAAACTAAAATAAAATAATCAACATGTCAATGAGCAAATCATTTCATAAGATACAGGGTAAGAGCCAGAGATGAATGATGTGTAGACCTTCTCGAGTACAGTTTCCCGGATGAGCTGTGAATCCTGTCTTGCATGATGGGGGAAGGTAAAATGAGAGCACTTGATCTAGTAACCTCTATCTAGAGCATAATGAGGTTGATCCTCTTCGTCACAGCTGCAACTGACATAAAGGTACAACACAACTTAGTTTCTATATGGATTTTGGCTGACATAATGATTTATTGAATGAGTATGTGAGTTTTATAATTGAGTCCAGATAATTTGTCTCCTAGGAGCATTACAGAGGGAGGAATGTAAAGCCCTTTCCCAACGTGGTAGATATTGGATATGCTTCAACAGAGAACTTTGAGCAGATCTGTCAGATATATACAATGCCATCTATTAGTGGCACCCATGAAACTACACAATAAACAGTAGTCTTGGTCATATTCTTTTTGGAATTTGTTTTCCTGGAAAAGGTCTGAGCTCCTCTTTAAGTCCTTCCCAAAGAGCACATTTATGCCTCTGAAGTATTAGGGTAACTATTACAGGAGTGCAAGGGGGATGAGGGGAGGCTGCCCCAGGCTAGCAGCACTCTCAACTGTAGTGGTATTCACTGAATGCTAAGACAATTACAGCCTTTAGTTGAGTAGGATCCTTGCTCTACTACTGCTCTTGTAGAGAGCAGATTGAATTAGGTCTTCAGCGTACAGGACAGCAGTGGCACAGACAGGACATTAGCATCCAGGCCAGAGGTGGCGCAATTATGTCATTGCATTGCTCCACCTGTGCTTGGATGCTAATCAAAGGCTCATTGTGGACTTAAGTCGAGAATGATTTTTTTTCTTCATCTTTATCTACTTGAAACACGCACCTAGGGGATATTGCATTGGTCACACCACTGGTGCATTTGCATTTAAATTTAAAAGTAATTTTATCAGGCTCTGCACTACTAAAATGAACAGTGCTAGTATGATTTTTATAGGGGCTAAAGGCCGCTTTACACGCTACGACATCGCTAATGCGATGTCGTTGGGGTCACGGAATTTGTGAGCGATGTCGTTGTGTGTGACACTTATGAGCAATTTTGAATCGTTACAAAAATGTTCAAAATCGCTCATCGGTGACATGGGGGTCCCTTCTCAAATATCGCTGCTGCAGCGTGTACCATGTAGTTCGTCGCTCCTGCGGCAGCACACATCGCTCCATGTGACGCCGCAGGAACGAGGAACATCTCCTTACCTGCCGCCGCCCGCAAAGCGGAAGGAAGGAGGTGGGCGGGATGTTACGTCCCGCTCATCTCCGCCCCTCCGCTTTGATTGGGCGGCCTCTTAGTGATGTCGCTGTGACGCCGCATGGACCGCCCCCTTAGAAAGGAGGCGGTTTGCCGGTCACAGCTACGTTGCAGAGCAGGTAAGTAGTGTGACGGGTCTGGGCGATGTTGTGCGCCACGGGCAGCGATTTGCCCGTGTCGCACAACTGATGGGGGCGGGTACCCACGCTAGCGATATCGGTACCGATATCGCAGCGTGTAAAGTGGCCTTAAGTCTCCTATAATCACTGCACAGCTAGTTTTTGGTGACAATATACTCAATTTAAATGGACACACAAAGGGCATTACAACATTTTGAGAGCATTCAGAGGGTATTATATGTTAAGGGGCTATCTGAGGGCATTATTATATTTCAAGGAGTAGTGTATATTATTTCATGAGGGCATATTTAAAAGGGGAGGTTCATTATTGCTTTTAGAGGGGCACTCACCATATTACTACATTATAATGGTACATTCAGGGAAATATTACTTTAGAAGGGGGCACATGGTGAAGTATTGCTTTCATAGATGCACATGGAGCATTATTGCTGTCTAAGGAAAATAAAGGCAGTTTTACAACTACACCAATATTCTGACATTCAGTATTTAGGGTAACACAAAACAATAATGGTGCGAAGCATCCAGAACAGGAATTTACATAGGTTGGTAATGTGAGAGAATACAAACCATTTTGTTCTTATACTGTAGATATCATCTTGTCTTATAACTGAATGATGTCATAGGGCTCAGCTAACACTGATGGATGGGGAAGTTTCACATTTCTGTACACACCCATGCAGCTCTTATTGGTGCATAGGTCTGAGGAATTATTTCTTTGTTTGGGATACTATATAAACAGGTCACATGATGTAATAAAGCAGAAACTTTCAGTACACCTCAAAGTGTGTGCTGCAATGATTTCCCAAGCGCTTGTAAAACAAATCTTACTAATTTGGTGTTCCAATGGCATAAAAGGAGTATATTTCATTCACATTAATAGTTGTGGATGGAAGTTAATGTGTCTGTGTTGTAAACTAGTCTTGCAGATACAATTGATGGCTGGAAGAAGTCTTTATGTCGGTCTGGGTCAGATAGAATAGTGAAATTAAGTAAGCTGAAAAGTGAAAGGATGTCACCTGTGAAACTCTACATGGTCACTGTAGGTTGATAATATTAGTTTGTGAAAAAATGTTTATTCACAACAGCATTGTTGTCTTCAGAGGTGTCCGCTACAATTAGGTTTCATCTCCGTCATTATAAACATGTGTACAGGGGTTACCTGATTTGAGGTTTGGGGGGCTATTAGGCTATGTCCGCACGTTGCTTTTTACTTGCTTTTTACCTGCTTTTTTGCTGCTTTTTCAACTGCAGCGTTTAATGTCAAAATGGTTGTGTTCTGCTTTTCAAGCAAAGTCTATGGGAATTTGAGTTTCTTGTCCGCACTATGCAGTTCAAACTGCAGCCTTTTTGTGGCAGAAATTTGGTCAAAAACTCAGCTTTGCAGTGCAAAACCCAAATGGCAAAAACAACTGACATGTCAATTGTTTTTGCCATTTGGGTTTTGCACTGCAAAGCTGAGTTTTTGACCAAAGTTCTGCCACAAAAAGGCTGCAGTTTGAACTGCATAGTGCGGACAAGAAATCCAAATTCCCATAGACTAAGCTTGAAAAGCAGAACACAACCATTTTGGCATTAAACGCTGCAGTTGAAAAAGCAGCAAAAAAGCAGGAAAAAAGCAACGTGCGGACATAGCCTAAGAGTTAGGCTATGTTCACACGTTGCGTTTTTTTCCGCGTTTCTGCAGCGTTTTTGGCAGCAGCGTTTTTGCGCAAAAACGCATGCGTTTTTGATTTCCAGCAAAGTCTATGGGAAAAGCAGAAATCCTGTCTGCACTTTGCTTTTTTTTCAGCAGCGTTTAATTTGCATATTTGTGGTCAAAAACCATGCTGAAAAAGAAGCAGCATGTCAGTCGTTTTTGCCATTTCTGCAGCGTTTCCTTAACATTGGAGTCAATGAGAAATGGCAAAACGCATGTTGAAGTGAATATTCTGCGTTTAATGTGCGTTTTACATGCTTTTTACCAGCGTTTTCCAAATCAAAAACGCAGGTGCAGTAGGAAAAGAACCCAGGCACAAACGTCATTACCTACATCACTTCCTTTTTACTATAAATACAGAGTTGAGTATGTTTCAGTGCCTGCTACTATTGTGATTTATCATAATATAAATACTTTGAGCTACTGAAATATAAAATGGCTTGGTTCCAGCGAATGAAGATAGATGTTGCAAAATTAATTGCTATGGTAAGTACATGATTTTTTATCATTTTTATACATATTTATGTTTAATTCTAGTTTTTAACTTATTGCTAAATGCCTTTAAAAATAAACTTCATATTCCTTGACAACTACACAAATTGTTGCAATCCTACAACTAAAGTAATTTGTGTGTTTAACATGTTAGAAATACATACCTTCTTTAATTGTTGGATATGTGCTATGATGTTTGTTTTTTGATTTTGCTACACAAATGTTATAATGATAATGTAAACCTTTATAATCTTATAAATTTAGTAATCACTTCATTACAATATTTTGGACTTATCTAACAGGTTGAATCCATGCCATGCCTATGGGATCCTACATGCCCTGAATATATGCAGAAAAACAAGAGGATGGACTGTTGGGGAACAATTTGTGCAGAACTGTTCCCACAATGGCATGAGGCTGATGCAGCCTTACAACATAACATTGGTATTTTTGTTGTTTAAATTAATTAATTTTTAATTGTACTCTAATTTTTAAAATTAATTTATCCTTTGTGTTTTTTATTTTCTTGAAAAATTAAAATAGAGCTTGACATGCGAAAAAGGTGGCGTTCTGTAAAGGACAGATTTCACAAGCTAAGGAATGAGGGCATGAAAAGTGGCAGTTCACCGAAAAAAAACAATTTCATCTATTATGATGAACTGTCATTTTTATGCACAAGTCGGAAAACTAGAGAGTAAGTATTCATGTAACAGTATGTAAACATTGTTTTATAAAAATAATGTTATCATCACAATAAATTACATTGTATTTAATTGATTTTTATGTTTTCTTTGCCTTCAACAGAACTTCTGGAAATGTAGCTGCAGAAACACCTGTTGATGATGAAGAAGGGCAAGAGAGCCTTCATCAACAACACCAGGAAGGGCCATCAGGCAATATCGAACAAATTTCCTCTGAAAATGAAGGGGAGATAGAAATTGGTAGTGTCCCTGAAAAATCACCACCTAGACCTACACCAATTACCTCAGGTCCCACAAAATATATCAAGCCAAAAAACAAAAGAAAAAACACCAAAAATATACAATTAGAGGAAGAAGTTATTTGTAACGAAACATTAAAATTATTAAATACTACTGCCCAAGAAGATGACATTGATCATTTTGGCATTAGTATTGTAGGTAGAATTCGAAAAATTAAAGATGTTAAGAAAAAAAATA
Organism: Anomaloglossus baeobatrachus; assembly: GCF_048569485.1. Taxonomy (NCBI): domain Eukaryota; kingdom Metazoa; phylum Chordata; class Amphibia; order Anura; family Aromobatidae; genus Anomaloglossus; species Anomaloglossus baeobatrachus. The sequence goes on from NC_134356.1 coordinate 481,106,660, forward strand.
CATGCATGACAGCCATATGTGGGATGCTGACTTGCTATGAGGAAGAGGGTATTTTCCCTTCATCAGGCTCCATAATTTCCAAAATCGAACAGATTTTTGACGAAGTCAAAAACCCACCAACCCAAAAGAATACTGCAACTATGGCCCCCAACCCAATCTACATACCAAAACCTTATTCTGTAAATCAAAATACCTATAATCAAAATGTGCACCAACAATATTTGCAACAAGCCATACAAACTCAAAAACCCCAATCTAGCCAAATGAATATACAACCCCCGTTAAATGTAAATTTGCAGTCACAACAACAACCTCATGGATATTTCAGTAGCCAATTATTTTCGGATCATTAATTTCATAATGTTATAATCTTATTTTTCTGTGTGATGTTTATAAAAAATTATGTATTCTTCATACATATAAATTATATGTTGCACATATGTTGTAATGTGCTTTAAAAAGGCTTTATGACGTTAATAAAGCTTTGTAAAGAAATAAATTAATTTTTTGATCCAAATTCTGTGTTTGTATATTTAAATTTTGCAACATATGAAGTGTTTTCATGTTCAAACTTGATGATTTTAGAGTTATCATTGCTTCAGGAAATGACATCATAACAAATTAACATTAACTAGACAGGAAAGGCAGACATTTTTGTATTTGAATCATTTAACTTTATTTTTGAGTCCAATAACATGACAAACGCATATGCGTTTTTTGGAAGAAAAACGCATGTAAAAAGCGCTAAAAACGCACTAAAAACGCGGTAAAAACGCATGCGTTTTCAGCGCTAAAAAATTGTCAAAAGCCATTTGGTCAAAAACCAAGGGAAGGAAAACGTGCAGAATAAACTGCAGGTACTCCGACGCAATGTCCGCACATAGCCTTAAGATGCATAATTTTCTGCAATTCAAAAGCTCTGCACTGCAATTATGGAAACAATGAAGGGATGTCAGGGTCAGATCCCAAAGTACCACTAAAGTAAACAATTTTAAACAGAAAAATGAAAACAATTATGTAACAAAAAACAGAAGACACAAAAACATTTTTACTTACAAAATATTTTATGTAATTAAAATAATAATAATAAAAAACAACACAATAACCATTTCTTTATTAATGTATGATGGTAATTACTGTAACAAAAGAGAATTAAAAAAATATAAAAATTGCTCTTTTTTTGTTTAATGTTCATCGTCAAAAATTGTATGTACCCCGAAAAGATGGTAATGAAAACTACAAATCATCCTAAAAACCAAGCCTTCATAAAGTTATATCAACAGAAAAAATAGAAGACTCATGACTGTTAGAATTGGGGGAGTCTAAAACGCATTATTTAAAAATAAGTGTTTTTATTGTGCCAAAGCAGTGGACACTAAAAAATATATATAAAGTTGCCATGATTAAATTCATAACAACTCACATAATAAAAACAATTTGTCACTTATACCAATTTGTAATGATATACCAAAATTACCGTTCTTTTCTAAGTAAATAGGTTGTTTCAACATCAATAATATAGAGTATGTGCATATGAGGTCTTTAAGGCGCCAGCGAATTTGCCAAAATATTCCTAGGTGAAAGCACTTCAATAAAAAGATCGGGGTTTTTTTCCTGATGCTGCTTTGCTGGCAGTTTTACCGTCATGTTTGCCGCAGCTTTGCCTCTGACATCTCTCTACAATTTTAACTATAACTGGTTTCTTATCACAAGCAGTCCGAAGAATGAGCACTCTACTTCCTTTAACTGCTTCATGGTTTACAAATAAAAGAGAACAAAAAAGTGGACATGTGCTCAACAAAGTCATTTTACATTGCTGTGCATTATGTTTATTTTTTGCGGTATTTTTGAAACACTATTTTAGGTGGAATCCATCTGAAAAAGACGACTTGTATACGTAACCTTAAAATTGCAAAGTACTTTTAAAAATAAGCAACTTTGCAATTTTAATTTTAAAAATCCTCTCCATTCTCAATAATGGAGGGATTTTTAATTGTGTGGTTTAGTGCTTATTGTCTAGGTTACCGATCACTACTGCAGTCTAGCAGTGTGACTGAGCAAATGCCATATACTTTGCAATAGGGCACCAAAAGCAATGATCTAAAGCTTGCCAAAATGCCGGGAAAAAAAACTAGCCAGCTTTTACGTTCTTGTGCTCATCTGATGTTGTTAAGGCCAGTGGTGCCACTAGTCTAAACTACAAACTTTTAGGAGCAATCCGAAAGGTAGTAGGCAGGGGAGTAGTGCGCTACCAAAGATTACACCCGAGACTAGAACTTTAAGTTATTCAGTACTTTATATGTATCCCAAAATGGTTCTATTTAAAAATACAGATAATTCCACAAAAATCAAGAACTCATAATTGCTATGTCTGTGGAAAAATAAAAAGTTCATAAGGGCCCAAAGATGTAAGGAGGAATACAAGTATTCCAAGACTGGGAATAGTGTAAGTTCACATCATGTAAATATTTGGGGTTATAGATTTGGGGGGGAAGCATAAGGTTATGAAGAATATTTAAGAGAAGTAAGGTTAAATACCGTAGCAAATTATGCTAAAACTGTGAGAAAGTGTGAAGGAGAATTGGAAATGCTCATTCACTAACATTTACACATCTGACTACTGAACTGAAATACAATAGAGGCAAAAATTCCATGTGTTAATGCAGTGTGAAAGTGTCTACATGATGCATATAGCTTTTGCTGGTTTGTAACTGGCTTAAGAAAGAAGCATACTAAATCAATTTTTCCATTCATCAGAGGAACACTCAAGAAGAATAGTGTCTATGTGGCTCCCCTGACTCGGCCTGCCCTATCTGGTGGGCTGATCCTGCCAGCGCTACTGTCAGAAGCCGGTGGGATGCCCGGTGCGATGCCCGCGGCCAGACTAGACCAGGCTGCAACGCCTCCTGTTCCGGTGGCCAGACCAGAGACGGTCACAGCGCCCCAGTCGCTGACTGGGGATCCAGTTCCTGCTCCCAGACCAGAGGCGGTCAGAGCGCCCCAGTCGCTGACTGGGGATCCAGTTCCTGCCCCCAGACCAGAGACGGTCACAACGCCCCAGTCGCTGACTGGGGATCCAGTTCCTGCCCCCAGACCAGAGACGGTCACAACGCCCCAGTCGCTGACTGGGGATCCAGTTCCTGCTCCCAGACCAGAGGCGGTCAGAGCGCCCCAGTCACTGACTGGGGATCCAGTTCCTGCCCCCAGACCAGAGACGGTCACAACGCCCCAGTCGCTGACTGGGGATCCAGTTCCTGCTCACAGACCAGAGATGGTCACAGCGCCCCAGTCGCTGACTGAGGAATCAATTCCTGCATGCCGACCTGAAGCGGTCGCAACACCCTCTCCGCTGGAGAGAGAACTGGATGCTATGCCCTCGGCTCACCTGGTTGCTAAATACCTTGTCAGCAAGCTGCCACTCACCCGACCGGAGGAGGTCGCAGCACCCTCTGTTAGAGAGGGAGGCCATGAGAAAGTCAAGGCCGCGCTGCTGTTCCCACACCGACCGGAAGAGGTTGCAGCACCCTCCAGCAAGGAGGGAGAACAGGTTCTGTCGCCAGTAGCAACCGACACCACATCGCTGACCCGACTTGGCCAGGTCGCAGCAAGTCCCAGCGCTTACATTACCTGGTGTCCCGCTGATGACCAGGTGATGTCGCTGCGGAAGCCAGCCCGAAGAGAGCGACGATGGGTGAGAGCCAGGCACCCACGCCCTCTTGTGAAGCCCAGAGAGTGAAGAGTTAGAGGCCCGGGACCTGCAAGAGAAGCAGTCCCTGTGGCGGACCAGACACCAGACTAGAGGTCCCCTCCACTTAGGAGTAGTGGAGGAGTTCAATTGCAAAAAGGGGTGGGGCTTCATAGTAGAAGCAGGAGTGAAGGATGGGATCTTTGTATCCCGGCGGGACAAGCAGTCCCATTTACAGCGGGGTCACCCTGGCCGTGATCTGCACAAGGGGAACGTGGTGGAGTTCACTGTGGAGGAGAGAGGCTGGTTCGCTTGGATGTGGTGCCACGTCCAGGGGGAACCTCAATGTGCCTAGGCTCCACCCCCACTGCCTCGACCAGGTCCCCGTTGTCACCACCGCCAGGGGACACCAATGACACGACCTCCAGGTATCAGTGCACTGAAGTGCCAAGCACTGGTCTTGGAAGGTGAAAGTCTATATAGTCGAGTTAGTTGAAAAGTTTTCCTTTTTAGTACCAGGTATTGTGCATTTTATATGGACCATAGGTTATGAACTGGGTTTAGCCACAAACTCTCGCAGGGTATATAGTTACCCTAGTGGTACCAACCCCAGAGTCTGCCTGTCGAGGGGCATGGCTCTGCATCACCAAGGGGGCACGCCTGTTTATGGGGCCTGCTCTCCAACAAACACAAAGTTGGTATGCCTGTTTATGGGGCCTACCCTATGCTACCAGGAAAAGGAGGACGGTCGCCAGAATGGTCTGCGGTGGACCAGGCAGAGACCAGGTCACCGAAAGGACTGGTGGTCACTCCGTATACGGGTTTTGGGTTAAAGACTCGTGGATGGTGGGTGGTGGTGGTATGGTACCTGGTTTGTTGATATGTAAATATCTCCCCTGTGTGGGAAAACTTGTATTTTGTTTTTCTTGTCTTTGCAGCCCGAGGACGTGCTGTTGATAACCAAGGGGGAATGTGGCGCCCCTGACCCGGTCAGGCACCACTGAGTACTGCACCCATGCTGGGACAGTACTTCCAGGTAATCCTAAAGGCCAGAATGAGGTGTCTACGCACAGACACATAGCAACCAGGTCTCCCACACCTTTAGAGGAAACCCTTGGGTAGTCTCCAGAGGGAGGCTAGCCTTCAATTCTTTTCAAGAGGTGGAGTGGAAGGGCTGGGGGCTAAAGTGCAGTGGCTGTCAGGAAAGGAGTGGAGCGAGCCAGTCTGGTAGTGGTGAGCGGCGGTTGCTAGGAAACGCAGACGCGCGCTCACACTAGTCAGACTCTGCGCGGTGTAGTGACAGTTAGTGGGGGAGAACGGTCATCGAGTGAGGATGCTGAAAAGGTGCTCTGATGACTAGGCATGTACAGGGAATAGGTCCCTAGAGCAGACTTCAGTTTTAACATTCTGCTAAACCTGCTGGTGAGGGGAACTACAAGTACCTCACCAACCACACAGAGTCCGAGCCTCAGCAGCAACGCAGGGACCCATAAGGAGACAGAGCTAGAAGCCATCTCACCTGGTCCATGCTGCCGGCAAACGGTCCAAAAAGGGAGAAAAGGCAGTGGTGACTCCCTGGATAGACCCCCACGGTACTTCAAGTCAGGGGGTTATCCGAAAACACGGTGGCTCAGTGGTTAGCACTGCAGTCTTGCAGCGCTGGAGTCCTGGGTTCAAATCCCACCAAGGACACTATCTGCAAGGAGTTTGTATGTTCTCCCTGTGTTTGCGTGGGTTTCCTCCGGGTACTCTGGTTTCCTCCCACACTCCAAAGACATACAGATAGGGACTCTAGATTGTAATCCCCAATGGGGACAGTATTGCCAATGTATGTAAAGCGCTGTGGAATTAATAGCGCTATATAAATGAATAAGATTATTATTATTATTTTTAAACAGAAGTGCTAGGAAGGCGAGACTAAGTGTCACCCTCAGACTGGCTTGAAGGATACCTGGTTTCACCTGGTTTATTGAAGCATCGCCCGGGTCAGCTCACAGAAACATCTTTAAGTGAGTAAAAAGCAGTTGAAAGACTTTTGGACTGAGCCTGACTTATTCCTGACCCGCTATCCTACCCACTCGAGCCCCTGGGGCCAGCCTCACTCACGGGAGGCTACACCATCTAACTGCAGACCCCATCAGCCCCAGACGCTCGTTAAATTTGCAGTGGTGGTCACCCATATGCCTGACCGCAAGCCGTGAGTGGCGTCATGACAAATATATACAAAACCGACATATGGTGCCTGTTTCCATATACAGAAGAAGACCCTGTGGCATCCCTGAAGCTAGATCGATGTCCCTGGGGCAACACATCTACTGATGAGCGAGCACTAAAATGCTCATGTACTTGTTACTCGTATCAAGCATGTCAGACTGCTTGGGTGCTCGATTCGAATAATGAGTATAATGGAAGTCAAGGGGAAACTCAAGCATTTTTCCGGCAGACCATCCCAGGAGGTCTGGGCAGGGGTGGGATTCAGCCGGTTCTGTCCGGTTCGAGCGAACCGGTTGTTAAAGAATCGGCATCGTGACCCGGTTCCCTGTATTCATTTGTATCAGCGTCTTTAAGACGTCGATACAAATGAATCCCGTACCTTCGTGCACGCCGCACTTCCGGGTTCTGTGGAGCCAGTTTGCTCTCTGACCCGGCGTCCGGTGGCGTGATCACGCTGCAGGAGTCACGGCAGTGTGGTGAGATTACCTCACCATGCTGCCACCTGTCAGCGTCAGTGTGTAGAGTTCGTGTAGGAGGATGGAGTAGAGGCCGCTAGTACTTGGAGCAGGTAAGCGCTCTGTGAGCCGAAAATGCGACTCTGCAGGGGAGGAGGCCACATGGACTCTGCAGGGGAGAGGAGGCCACATGGACTCTGCAGGGGAGAGGAGGCTACATTGACTCTGCAGGGGAGAGGAGGCCACATGGACTCTGCAGGGGAGAGGAGGCCACATGGGGTGGGAGCCTTCATGGGAGTGGAGGCCGCATGGGGTGGGAGTCTGCATGGCAGTGGAGGCCACATGGGGTGGGAGCCTGCATGGAAGTGGAGGCCGCATGGGGTGGGAGCCTGCATGGGAGTGGAGTCCGCATGGGGTGGGAGCCTGCATGGGAGTGGAGTCCGCATGGGGTGGGAGCCTGCATGGAAGTGGAGGGAGCATGGAGTGGGAGCCTGCATGGGAGTGGAGGGCGCATGGGGTGGGATCTGTATGGGGAAGGTCGTCCGTTCAAATTTGAGCAAGGTTCCTTTAGTAATAATTTTCAAACATTGAGAAAAACTTTTAAACAATATGACAAGTAAATAAGTGACTGACACTGACTGAAACAACTGGTACTTGATAGGAAAGTGACGGTATAGGAAGAGTAAGAAGGGGAACGTTTTTATTATTAATTACTTGTATTTTGTAGTTGAGGAAAGTGCTCAAAAATGGGTGTGGCTAAGAAAATGGGCGTGACTTTCAAATAGGCGGAGTTTACAGAGAACCTGATATTAAAAATTTGAATCCCACCCCTGTGTCTTGGGGCAGTAAAATCGCTGAGATGGGTTGAAAAAGTGCTCAAATGGAATGAGAACAGTATGGGAAAGATATCTGGACATATTTCTGACTACCAGGTTGCTTCTGCTAACAATACTGTCAGAGTATTATGCCACTTTTACGGATTAACAGTAAAACATACCCAATTGAAAGATAACATGGATTTTACAGGAAAAAATATTAGGAAACAATCTTTCCTATATAATGACTAGATAAATGTAAAAAGAGACAAAAAACGCCTTCTCCACCCTTCAGGCTATGTTCACACATAGTGATATGGCACTTTCTCATTGCTTTCAACGGTGAAAAATTGCTGTAAGAACTCTGAAAGAATTGACATGCTTCTTCTTTCAAAAATACAAAAGTTTTCCATTTCAGTTGAGAAAAAAAAAATAATGTGCATGAGATTTCTGAAATATTTTCCCATTGTAAGGAGTGGGGATCCTAGACTGGGGAAACCTATGCACTAAGTTCAAGACCTGTCAAACGTTCAAAGGATGAATTTCAATACACCCTTGAATACACATAGAGGATGGTCTCATAATTTTTTTTCCCCCACTTGGAAGGAGTAGGGGTCCTAGACTGGTAATGCACAATGTGCAAGGGCTGCCAAAAATTAGAAGTAGGTAGTAGAACGGGGCTTTCAAACACCGCGCCAATGATCACTGATGATATCTTGGATTAATGTAAACTTTTATTTTTCCACAGGGTTACGCGTTTCGGGAGGCTCAGCTCCCTTCCTCAGGACCGATAGGAATAAGATACATCAAATCGTGATTTGATGTATTTTATGCCTATCGGTCCTGAGGAAGGGAGCTGAGCCTCCCGAAACGCCTAGACCTGTGGAAAAATAAAAGTTCTACTACCTCTCTCTGTTATCAACCGCCTGGGGTACTGCTGCCGTGATCCAACTTTATGCTGTTACAGGTGTTGTGACTGTCACAACCCTACTTGGTGAGTAGGATTGCCCTGATATCACCCTTAGTCTACCGGGGTAAGACCCTATTGCACTTTTTCTCCACAGGCCCCTATTTTTCTGTGCAAAAATTAGAAGGAGGCAGTCCAAGAACACCCTGGAATACATAGCGTAGGGCCTCAGAAAACATTTACATTTAGAAGGAGTGGGACTTCTGAGTCACAGATTTAAGGCCACTACTCATGGTACAACTGGCACAACAAGGACCTTCAGGCATCCGACTCCAATTTGGCTCCAGTTAAAGTGGGCGGCAGTTCCTCTTGTGTCAGCTCAGTGCATCAGGCACCCCCAAAGCTTCAAATATATTGAAGCAGGGATTTCAAAACAGAGACTTTTGCCAATGAAAATTCATGAACGATGTGGGGGAAATTTTTCCAACTCATCCTGGGAAAAGAACTCCCCAAGTCCTTTGTCCATTTATTCACTCAAGAGGTACATTTGTGCCTTTTCCCCATTGTATGAATGCATCTTTATTTTTTTATACTTTACACAGAGTTCAGGCAAATCTGAGGCTTGCAGGCTGCAGTCACTGCTTAAGTTAATTACGTATGTTTTTGGTACCACCGGAGCATAATAATTAATAGGTGTATCCGCCTGACAACTGAAAATTCTGACAGGCTGACTGTGCGCAAAATGAACAAGGCCTCGATTGTCCCCAATCTCTCAATCCTAACAGCAGCAGAACATAAAGCCAATTCAAATGTTTCTTTTTTCCCCAATGTATTCCCATGCACCTCTTCCCACACCAAAAGGGTATACAGTTGATGGTTTATTATTATTTTTCTTGTCTTCCTCCTTCTCCTACACCATATCAACATGGTTATGATGAGGCCCTCTTCCAAATTATTATAAGGCCTTCAGGCAGCGCTCACTCAGAAATGTACTTGCTTCAGACTTAAGCCAAAACAGAGTCTCGCAGGCCGCATTCACAGCTCACTCCACGTGTTTTTTGTGCCTCCGGGGGCATAATAACTGATAGGCGCATTCGCCTGTCAACTGAAAAGGCTGACTGACTGTTCTCAACATGATAAAGGTTTGGATTGGCCCAGACTTCTCAACCCCACCGGATGACAGCAGCGGAACAAAAAGCCAATTCAAATAACTTTTCTAGTGTATTCCCATGCATCTCTTCCCACCCATATTGTTCATGGTTTCTTCTTTTTCTCATCTTCGTCCATCATAGACACAGAATCATTATGGGAACAAGCTCATAATGTTTAGAGGGCCAACAGATGGCTTTCACTCATAATTTTTAGAGGGCCAGCAGGCAGACTTCACTCAGTTTTTAGAGGGCCATCATGTTGTCCTCACTCTTAATTTTTAGGGGCAAAGACACTGTGGAGAAAATAGCGGAAATAGGGTCTTATCTGATGATTTACACTAGGTAGGTGCACTGAATACACTCACCTGGCAGGGTTGTGAGCATCACAACACCCGTATCAGCATAGGAGAGGTACAAGCAGCAGCCCAAGAATGTTCAGATTGGAGATATGGAAGAAATCGGGTTTTGTGCCACACTATCACTAGGATGTGATGTTCATTAAATATTCTCTTTACTCATATACAGGTCAAGTCAACGCGTTTCTGAGGTCACAGCCTCCTTCATCAGGACAACAGAGATTTTCTCTGTTGTCCTGATGAAGGAGGCTGTGACCTCAGAAACGCGTTGACTTGACCTGTATATGAATAAAGAGAATATTTAATCAACATCGCATCCTGGTGATAGGATGGCACAAAACCCGATTCCTTCCTTATCTCCATAATTTTTAGGGGGGCAGCAGGCTGCCCTCCCTCAATGTTTAGGTGGCCATCAGACAGCCCTCATTCATAATTTTTAGAGGGCCATCTGCTTTGAAAAGGACTTTTGGGTTACTGTAGCAGCAACAAGGTTTGTAATGCTAAAATCCCTGCATATATGCCTCTAATACATTATCCCTTCCCCAGCAGCTTGCCCTACACTAATTGCAGCTAAGAGTAGAAGTATTAGAGAATAGAAAAGATTTAAATTAGCTCTGAAAAGGACTTTTGGGTTAACGTAAGAACAGAGAGGATTGTAAGGCAATATTCACTGCCTAGATGCCTCTATTACACTATCCCTTCTACAACAGCTTGCCCTACACTAAAATGCAGATATAAGTGGTATTATTATAAAATAAAATACATGTTTTAACAAGCAGCAGCAAGGTCTGTAGGGCTAAAACCCCTGCCCAGATGCCTCTAAGACACTATCCCTTTTCCATCAGCTCTCCCTACACTAACTACAGCTAAGAGCAGTATTATTGGAGGCATTTGAATTAGCCCTGAAACGGACTTTTAGATTAATGTAGTAGCAGCAAGGTCTGTAAGGCTAGAATCACTACCTTCCTTACATACATGCCTCTAATGCACTCTCCCTTCTCCAGCAACTTTTGCTACACTAATTATAGATATGAGTGGTATTATTATAAAATAGAATAGATTTTTTTACTTTCTTTAAAAAAAAACACCAGACTGAAGAACACCTAACCTTTGGCCTAGTAACTTGCCATGTGTGGGTGCTCTGAGGACAGTTGACCGTCTTTTCCCTCTGGCCACTCCACTGCCTCTGATGGTCCTGTCACAATTCAATGAGGGCCACTGATGCCCGTCTTAAAATTAATTGAGGGCCACCTTATTGTGCTCTACAAATTGATTGAGGGTTTACCTGATGGCCCTCTAAAAATTGATTGACGGCCGCCTGATGGTCCTCTAAAAATTGATTGACGGCCGCCTGATGGTCCTCTAAAAAATGAGTGATGGCCGCTTACTGGCCCTCTAAAAATAATGAATGAGGGCTGCCTGATGAAGTTCTAAAAATTGAATAAAGGCCGCCTGATGGATCTCTATAAATTATGAGGTGCACCTGATGGACCTTCAAAATTTATGACTGCGGATGTGGACTGCCTAATAGCTCTCCAAAATTCTGATTGGGTGCTGCATAACTTTGTGATTATGATGGAGGAGGAGGCCAATAAAAATAATAAACCATAAACCATGAACCGTATACCCTTTTGGGGTGGGAAGGGGGGCATGGGAATACTCTAGAAAAAAAAGAATAATTGAATTGGCTTTTTCTGATGAGCGAGCGTGCTCACCACTGCTTGATACTTGATCAATCATTGGAGTGCTCAGGCACTCACAGAACTCAGCCAAGTATCGTGGGTGCCCAATTAGTTCGTCAGTTGATCAACAACCACAATGCACAGGTTTGCTTTACTGCACGATGTGTGCAGGCACCCCAGGGAGAGCATTTTACTTGCTAATCAAGTTGAGCACTTTCAAAGCGTCTGACCTTCTCAACTCGAGGACTGAGCAGCCAAGCATTTTAGTGCTCTCCCATCTTTATTGGCTTTATGTTCCACTGCTGTCATCCAATAGGGTTGAGAAGTCGGGGTCAAGCCAGGCCTTGTACATTTTGAGAAGTCAGCCTGTCAGCATTTTCAGTTGTCAGGCAGATGTACCTGTTAGTTATTATGCCCCTGGTGGCACTACAAACCCACAGAATCAATTTAAGCAAGGAGGGAGCAATAACTGTGGCCTGTGTACTGTGCACAAAAATGCATTCATAAAATGGGAGAAAGGTCCAAAACCACCTCTTGTTTGAATAAATGGAGAAAGGACTTGTGGTGTTCTTTCCCTTTGATGGGTTGGAGACGTTTCCCCCACATGGTTCATGCAGTTTAATTGGCAAAGGTCTCCAAGGATATAAAATAAATGTATGGAAACCCTGTTTGAATCTATTTGAAGACTAGGGGTCACCTGATGCCCTAAGCCAACATAATAGGAACTGCTGCTCACCTCAGAGGGAGCAAAATCGGAGTTAGATGCGTGAAGGTTATTGTTGTGCCAGTTTTACCCTGAGTAGGGCCTCAAATCTGGGACTCATTTTTGTTGGCGACAGACGTCCCACTACTTCTAAATGTAAATCTTTTCTGATGTCCTGCTCTACGTGTAATCGAGGGTGTATTGGATTGCCTTCTTCTAATTTTTGGAAGCCTTTACACATAGTGCATACGCTTTACTAGTCTATTAGTCCCACTCCTTTCAAATGGGGAAAAATGTTTTCTGAGGCCATCCTATACATGTATTCCAGAGTGTGTTGCAATTCTGCCTTTCAATTTTTGAATAGGCCTTGCCCTTAGTGCATAGGTTTCACCAGTCTAGGAAACCCACTCCTTACAAATGGCAAAAAAGTAGAGAAATTTCATGCACTTGATTAATTTTTTCATGACTGAAATGGAAAACTGCATTTTTTAAAGGAGCATGACAATTCTTTCATCATTTTGCAGCTTTTTTTAAGCATTTTTTTTTTTTACCATTGAAAGCAAAAACGTTATGTGTTAACAGAGCTTAAGGGGTGGAAGAGCTGGTTTCTCTTTCTTTATAATTTGCCTTATATACAAGTCATTATGCAGAAAAAAATGTTTCCTAACATGGAAATTTACAAATCCATGTTATCTTTGATTTAGTATGTTTTATTGTCAGTCAGTGAAAGGGGTGTAATACAGTGACAAACATTGTACCCAGCAATTACCTGGGAGCCAGAGATGAGTGCAGGCATCTTTCCCTTTGCAGTTCCCACTCAATTTAAGCATTTTCTCCATCCATTTCAGCGATTTTACTGCCCCTTAGACCTCCTGGGAGGGTCTGCCGGAAAATTGCTGAAATATCACATTGATTTCCATTATACTTGTTACTCGAGACGAGCACCCGAGCATTCCGATTTGCTCTATTCGAATACCAAGCACCCGAATGTTTTAGTGCTCGCCTATCACTCAGACCTTGGCTCAGTGCTGAGAAAATTGCCATTGTTGATGAATTGGGGCCTATGTATTTGTCTTGATAAATACAGAATGTTTCTTATCATACTATATACTGACACATGTGTCACTGTATGGCGTGAAAGAAATCAGACGTATTGCACTGCTGAAATGATTTTTAAATATATTTGTCCTTTACTATAAAATGTTGCTAATTACTCCTAAAACATTAGAGAACCTGCAGTCTTGTGTCAACATTTTGACATTGACGAGTATTTCTAAACCTATTACCATCTAGCAGCTGTATACAGAGTCAATACTATATTAGCATGCTTGACTTTCTTCTTATGCATTGCCATAGTCTAGCTTAAAAAAGATTGGCATAAATCAATCCAGTCACTTTCTGCACCTGTGGGGATTCAAGTGCAGATATATCATTCATTAATGAGCGCTCACATGATGCAACCACACACACAGGAAAATGGATGGAAAGAATGATCCGGTTATCTAAAACCGCGCTGTCAGCATCTTACTCCTGTGGGATGGTTAGTTCAGTTAATTAAGATCTTCTCAATGGAGTGCAGTAATTCTTACAAGCTTCTAGGAGAGAAATCTGGGTCTTCTTAGGTGGAAAGCGCAATATGAGAGCATATTTGTAGCCACAAGAGATCACAGTCATAGTCAATCATTAGTAGTTTGCAAAGTACAATAGTATAGTTATATTGAATAAGATAGATGTGGTGGATTCAATCTTGACAGGTTGAGTTTACAGTTGAGTAATAAAATAATCATATTGTTCCTATACACTGGATAAAGTATTTTATAAGAAGCTAGAACTTAGTCCTTTCTTGCCACGAAATTCCGCTTCTAATTTATATTCATATGATGATCACAAAGGATTACGGGTAGAGTTGAGCGCGGTTCGCGGTTCTCCAGTTCACGGTTCGAGTGATTTTGGGGGCTGTTCTAGATCGAACTAGAACTCGAGCTTTTTGCTAAAGCTCGATAGTTCTAGTTACGTTCGAGAACGGTTCTAGCAGCAAAAAGCAGGGCTTTTTACAGCTACAGTGTGCAGGGAGCCATCGCTGGCAGCCTGCCAGAAGCTGGTAACCAAAATAAACATCGGGTATCCAAGCAAAGCGCTTTGGTTAGTAACCCGATATTTATCCTAGTTACGTGTACAGGGAGCCGACACTTCCCCGCTCAGCTCGCTCCGCCCCCTCCTGCACGCAGCATGTACACACACACACACACACTCACACTCACACTCACCTGTCCCCAGCCATGCAGTCCACGAAACTGACGTCCTCAGCGCCACATGACCCCGCTAGGCTCCACCTACTTCGCACTCCGCCGCCCGCACACATGGTCCCGCTAGGCTCCGCCCACCTGGTACTCTGCACACATTACCCCGCTAGGCTCCACCCACCTGGCCCTCTGCACACATGGTCTTGCTAGGCTCCGCCCACCTGGCACTCTGCACACATTACCCCGCTAGGCTCCGCCCACCTGGCACTCTGCACACATGGTCCTGCTAGGCTCCGCCCACCTGACACTCTGCACACATTACTCCGCTAGGCTCCGCCCACCTGGAACTCTGCACACATGGTCCTGCTAGGCTCCGCCCACCTGGCACTCTGCACACATGGTCCTGCTAGGCTCCGCCCACCTGGCACTCTGCACACATGGTCCCGCTAGGCTCCGCCTACCTGGCACTCTGCACACATTACCCGCTAGGCTCCGCCCACCTGGCACTCTGCACACATGGTCCCGCTCGGCTTACCTGCGGTGATGAAGTCCCGCCCTCCCGACCTCAGCGCTGTCACCGTCCTCCATGGCCGCCGCTTGTCACATCACCTTCTCTCGCTTCCGACCCGAGACTGACTAGCGGTGACGTCACGGGCCGCTCGCGATACTTGGCTGTAAAGGCGGCGGTCATTGAAGTCAGTGACAGGTGCTGTCAGCAGTGCAGGAGATCAGCGCAGGTAATGTACCTTGCTCCTGATAGCAGCACTTGTCATGCCCTGCAGTGACCTGGGCTGACCCATTGATGTTAGCTCAGGTCACTGCATTGCTCTCCCAGCCAATGGGGAACATCCTGCTCTTCATTGACTGGGACAGTGTGGATCGTCATGGGAACCGCTTGGATTACAGCAGACCTGGATTTGTTTTTCTTTCTAATAAATTGGTTAAAGAGGGAATGTATTGGGGAGTGTTTTTTCAAATAAAAATGTGTTTGTCGTCTATTTTTTTTTATTACTGACTGGGTTGGGGATGTCAGGTATCTGATAGACGCCTGACCTCACCAACCCCAGGGCTTGATGCCAGGTGACTTTACACATCTGGTATTAGCCCCATATATTACCCCGTTTGCCACCGCACCAGGGCATGGGATGAGCTGGGGCGAAGCACCAGGATTTGTGCATCTAATGGATGCGCCACTTCTGGGGCGGCTGCGGCCTGCTATTTTTAGGCTGGGGAGAGTCCAATAACCATGGACCTCCCTAGTCTGAGAATATCAGACCCCAGCTGTCTGCTTTACCTTGGCTGGTGATCCAATTTTGGGGGGACCCCCACGTGTTTTTTTTTTAAAATTACTTATTTAATTTAAAATAACAGCGTGGGGTGCCCTCAGTTTTGGATTACCAGCCAAGGTGAAGCTGCCAGCTGTGGTCTGCAGGCTGCAGCCGTCTGCTTTACCCTAGCTGGCTACAAAAATAGGGGAAACCCCACGTCATTTTTTTTTTCATTTTTTTGCCTAAATACAAAGCTAAGCACCCCTTAGTGCCACATGAAAGGCACCAAAGGGTGCAAAATTACAAAATGCAGGAGAGTGGGACATTATGTGTCTTTCTGCCATTATAATGACAGAAAAGACTGATATGAAGTGTACAAGGATAGGAAAATCACCAGAGCGCTCTACTATGTGAAAAGCAGTAGAGAATGGCACTGGAGTGAACATGTGACCGCCTCATGTAGGTTGAAGCTATGGATCCTGGGTAAATTTATGTATTTTCCCTCCTTCAGTTTTTTTGCAGTACACAAGAAAAACGGAAGGCACAAGGAAGACAAACAGATGACATACAGACCGTCTACGGAACGGAAACGGATGCCACACGGATGCACCCGTGAAAAAAAAGGACTGTTTTTTGCAGACAGCAAAAATGGATCAGTCGTGTTAATGTAGCCTTATTCTGATCTGCTGTTTATAAACAGCAGGCAGAAATAAGTGAATAGCGCCCCCCAGCGTCAGAAAATCTCCGGGGTTTCAAAGGGTAGCTGAGACCCTGGAGATCATGGTTCAGGACGGCTTTTCCGGTCCCCGCTCACGTGATCACAGGTATACACCGTATACCGATGATCACGTTATAGTAAATGACAGCGTCAGTAAAAAATTATTTATCTCCTATCTGGCATGAACAAACACGATAAATCTCCTCCCCGGTCCCCTCCAGTCCCCCGGTGTCGCCAAAGTGCCCCCCCTGACCTCCTCCCAGAAATCCAAGATAGCTGTGCGCACAACAGCGCGCCGGCCGCATTTACCCTACTCCTCTGATTTCTGTCACATGTGCCATGACACATGCGACAGAAAACTCCTCCCCAGGCCCTGCCAGGTCACCCCCTATAACCCCATCGGCCCTCTCCCTCACAATAGACGCTGCCGCATGCACACAGCGGCTGTCAGCTCAGCTTCCTGTGTTCAGACAGAGTGAGTGGTGGTTATGCATCTGTAAGCTAAATGGGCGGCACGGTGGCTCAGTGGTTAGCACTGCAGCCTTGCAGCGCTGAGGTCCTGGGTTCAATTCCCACCAAGGACACCATCTGCAAGGAGTTTGTATGTTCTCCCCGTGTTTGCGTGGGTTTCCTCCGGGTACTCCGGTTTCCTCCCACACTCCAAAGACATACAGATAGGGAATTTAGATTGTGAGCCCCAATGGGGACAGTGTTCCCAATGTATTCAAAGCGCTATGGAATTAATAAATGCTATATAAATGAATACATTATTATTATTATTACTGCAATGCCCTGCTCATGAGGTAAGGAACATAATTGATCAGGAGAGCTATATACTACATTTCCAAATGGAGGGATTTGCTTTTATAGTTGCCCTGCTGAACGACTACCAAACATGAGAGTCCGTTATATGCCACAAGAAAACACATCTAAATAGTGAGCTCTGTTGTTAAGTATTCATTCAGCTGTATAACTGGACTTAAAGGGGTATTCCATCTCCAAGATCCTATCCCCAATATATAGTAGGTGGAATAGCAATAATATCAGCAAATACCAATATTTGGAAATGTAGAATAGTTCTCCTGATTAGGCATGCCCTTACCTCATGAGCAGGGCATTGCAGCTTTGGTAGCAACCGTTACGAAATGGACTCTGCTGCTATGGACCCGGGGAGAGTGAGTGCAGATTCATTGCACCCACACTCCTCACATGAAGGGTCTGCACTCCTAAAAAATGGGGGATATGTTCCTTGAGTGTCTCCCCCCATATTTTAGACGGTCCAGAGTCGTCGTGGGACCCCTTTATTTTTTTTCTTACAATAAATTGGTGAAAGAGGGAATGTTTTGGGGACTGTTTTTTCAAATAAATTTTTTTTGACGATTTTTCTTGTTAGTACTGACAGTTTATGATGTTGGGTATCTAATAGACGCCATGACATCACAGACTGCTGGGCTTGATGTCAGGTGACTTTACAGCTAGAATCAACCCGATTTATTACCCCGTTTGCCACTGCACCAGGGCACGGGATGAGCTGCGGTGAAGCGCCAGGATTGGCACATCTAGTGGATGCGCCACGTCTGGGGTGCCTGCGGCCTGCTATTTTTAGGCTGTGAAGGCCCAATAACTATGGACCTTCCCACCCTGAGAATACCAGACCACAGCTGTTTGCTTTACCTTGGCTGGTGATCCAATTTTGGGGGGGGCCCTACTTTTTTTTGTAATTATTAATATTTATAAAATAATTATAAAAAAAGAGCCTGGGGTGACCTCTACATTGGATCCCCAACCACGGTAAAGCTGCCAGCTGTGGTTTTCAGGCTACAGCCGTCTGCTTTACCTTAGCTGGCTATCAAAAATGGGGGGACCCAGCGTCATTTTTTTTTTACTATTTTTTAAATAGAAAAAATTAATGGGCTTCCCTGTATTTTGATTGCCAGCTAAGGTAACGGCAGGAAGATGGGGGTGGCAACCCATAGCTGTCTGCTTTATCTGCGCTGAGAATCAAAAATACCGCGGAGCGCTACGTCATTTTTTTAAAGATTTATTTTTACAGCACTGTGATGTCCTGCAATCAAAATACAGGGAAGCCCATTTTGTTTTTAGTTATTTAAATAAATAATTAAAAAAAATATATATGGGCTCCCACTGCATTTTTTGTATTGCTAGCTAAGGGTAATCCAAGCAGCTACTGGCTGCTAACCCCCACTGCTGCCACTGGCAATGGAAAATCCAGGGAAGCATTTTTTATTTTTTTTGCCAAAAAACTACAAAAAAAAGGACGGGAGCTTCGCCATATTTTTGTATGCTAGCCAGGTACAGCAGGCAGGTACGGGCTGCCCCCAACCCCCAGCTGCCTATTTGTACCCACCTGGGAACTAAAAATATAGGGAAGCCCTTTTTTTAATTATTTATTGAATTTCATGAAATAATTAAAAATAAAAACGATGTAGGCTTCGCCCCATTTTTGTGTGATCCGCAGCACAGGTTAGCCCGAGCTTTCTGGGCCCCTCTGCTGCGAATTGCAGTCCGCAGCCGCCCCAGAAAATGGCGCTCTCCTAGAAGCGCCATCATCTGGCGCTGTATCCAACTCTTCCAGCAGCCCTGATGCCGGTGGCTCGCTGGGTATTAATGATTTCAGTTGATAATATACATCTAGCCCTAACCCCATTATTACCCAGCGAACCACCCTTCACCAGGTCAGCTGTTAGAGTTGGATACAGCGCCAGAAGATGGCGCTTCTATGAAAGTGCCATTTTCTGAGGCGGCTGCAGACTACAGTTCGCAGCAGAGGGGCCCAGAAAGCTCAGGGCAACCTGTGCTGCGGATTCCAATCCCCAGCTGCCTAGTTGTACCTGGCTGGACACAAAAATGGGGCGAATCCTACGTCATTTGTTTTCTAATTATTTCATGAAATTCATGAAATAATAAAAAAAGGGCTTTCTTTTATTTTTGGTTCCCAGCCGGGTACAAATAGGCAGCTGGGGGTTGGGGGCAGCCCGTAGCTGCCTGCTGTACCTGGCTAGCATACAAAAATATGGCGAAGCCCACATAATTTTTTCAGGGGGCAAAAAACTCCTGCATACAGTCCTGGATGGAGTATGCTGAGCCTTGTAGTTCTGCAGCTGTTGTCTGTCTGTATGGAGGAGAGCAGACAGCAGCTGCAGAACGACAAGGCTCAGCATGCTCCATTCACTAGTGTATGCAGGAGAGCAGACAGCAGCTGCAGAACTACAAGGCTCAGCATACTCTATCCAGGACTGTATGCAGACGTTTTTTGCCCACCAAAAAAATGACGTGGGCTTCGCCATATTTTTGTATGCTAGCCAGGTACAGCAGGCAGGTACGGCTGCCCCCAACCCCCAGTTGCCTATTTGTACCCGGCTGGGAACCAAAAATATAGGGAAGCCCGTTTTTTTTAATTATTTCACTTATTTCATGAAATAATTAAAAAACAAATAACGTGGGCTTTGCCCCATTTTTGTGTCCAGCCAGGTACAACTAGGCAGCTGGGGATTGGAATCCGCAGCACAGGTTAGCCCGAGGTTTCTGGGCGCCTCTGCTGCGAATTGCAGTCCACAGCCGCCCCAGAAAATGGCGCTGTCATAGAAGCATCCAACTCTTCCAACAGCCCTGGTGACGGTGGCTTTGCTGGGTAATAATGAGTTAATACTGGCTTTGTTTTACTAGCTAGTATTAAGCCAGAGATTCTTAACGTCAGGCACGTTTGACCCGGCCATTAAGAATCTCCAATAAAGGGTTAAAAAAAAGACACCACACAGAGAAAAAATACTTTAATAGAAATTAATACACAGACACATTAGAGACTCCATGTTTATTACTCACTGTCAGCCCTCCACGATCTATGGTCTTCTGTCTTTCTCGTTCAACAAATGCAGCTCTGCTTCATCATTGCTGCATGGGGGAAGATGTTGCTTCCCGTGCAGCCTTCACTCCATGAGTGATCAGTGCTGCTGGCTGTTAGCGGTAACAGCGGTAACACTGATAGATGCGTTACCATAGCAACGGTGCTCCGATCATGTGATTCCCGGAGACGCGGTTAGCTATGGCAACGGTGATCTCCGTTAATGACCGGCTGTGTCAGCCGGTCCCTAACGGAACAGGGAATCAGAATGGGGAGTCGACCGTGTGCTAGAGCATGTCGCCGGTACACGGCGATACACAAACGTGCACCGTGTACCGGAGAGTGCAATGACAGGACCTAGGACAGGACATGACGTCAAAGCCATGTGACCAGTCTGTAGCCAATGAGATAATAGCCATGTGACTGGTCACATGGCTATTTTGACGACGTCACGGAAGGTCCTGTCAGTGCTGGTTATTGGGAGGACGCAGCGATCATCGGAAGGAATAGTGACAGGAGACAGAGTGCAGGACGCATTGCGGGCACCGGTAAGTGTTATGGCAATGTTTATTAACTGTATGTATACATTTATAATGCGTTTTTACGTGTTTGTGATTGCCTCCCATTGTTTCCTATTGGTTCGAGTGGTTCGCCGAATCGGTTCGCCGAACCGAACTCGAACGGGATCTCGGTTCGGCGAAACGAGCTCGAGCCGAACCGCGGCTGGTTCGCTCATCTCTAATTACGGGCATACATCTTCATTAATTTATATACACACCGGTAGTAAAACATCAGTTATTTCATGTATAATCTAGGGACCAGAATAATATTAATGAAATTATCATTACTAAAAAGTATAATCTCTGGCTATGTTCAGATTTACTCTCCATAGTGCTGATAAAACTGCAGAGTATTATTGCATCACTTCCCCCAAAGGACAGTCATTGTAAACAGTTACATTTAACCATTATTATGATCATCTCCTCATTTGTATATATGTCCTATGAACTTTGTTATTAGATCCATAATTGTAAAGAAACACACAGGACAAGAACATTAGAATTTCCAGAGATTAAACATGCTCACTTAGTTTTCCAAAATAGAGATGCTTTAAGATACAGTGCCTACAAGTAGTATTCAACCCCCTGCACATTTAGCAGGTTTGATAAGATGCAAATAAGTTAGAGCCTGCAAACTTCAAACAAGAGCAGGATTTATTAACAGATGCATAAATCTTACAAACCAACAAGTTATGTTGCTCAGTTAAATTTTAATAAATTTTCAACATAAAAGTGTGGGTCAATTATTATTCAACCCCTAGGTTTAATATTTTGTGGAATAACCCTTGTTTGCAATTACAGCTAATAATCGTCTTTTATAAGACCTGATCAGGCCGGCACAGGTCTCTGGAGTTATCTTGGCCCACTCCTCCATGCAGATCTTCTCCAAGTTATCTAGGTTCTTTGGGTGTCTCATGTGGACTTTAATCTTGAGCTCCTTCCACAAGTTTTCAATTGGGTTAAGGTCAGGAGACTGACTAGGCCACTGCAACACCTTGATTTTTTCCCTCTTGAACCAGGCCTTGGTTTTCTTGGCTGTGTGCTTTGGGTCGTTGTCTTGTTGGAAGATGAAATGATGACCCATCTTAAGATCCTTGATGGAGGAGCGGAGGTTCTTGGCCAAAATCTCCAGGTAGGCCGTGCTATCCATCTTCCCATGGATGCGGACCAGATGGGAAGGCCCCTTGGCTGAGAAACAGCCCCACAGCATGATGCTGCCACCACCATGCTTGACTGTAGGGATGGTATTCTTGGGGTCGTATGCAGTGCCATCCAGTCTCCAAACATCACGTGTGTGGTTGGCACCAAAGATCTCGATCTTGGTCTCATCAGACCAGAAAACCTTGAACCAGTCTGTCTCAGAGTCCTCCAAGTGATCATGAGCAAGCTGTAGACGAGCCTTGACATGGCGCTTTGAAAGTAAAGGTACCTTACGGGCTCATCTGGAACAGAGACCATTGCGGTGGAGTACGTTACTTATGGTATTGACTGAAACCAATGTCCCCACTGCCATGAGATCTTCCCGGAGCTCCTTCCTTGTTGTCCTTGGGTTAGCCTTGACTCTTCGGACAAGCCTGGCCTCGGCACGGGTGGAAACTTTCAAAGGCTGTCCAGGCCATGGAAGGCTAACAGTAGTTCCACAAGCCTTCCACTTCCGGATGATGCTCCCAACAGTGGAGACAGGTAGGCCCAACTCCTTGGAAAGGGTTTTGTACCCCTTGCCAGCCTTGTGACCCTCCATGATCTTGTCTCTGATGGCCTTGGAATGCTCCTTTGTCTTTCCCATGTTGACCAAGTATGAGTGCTGTTCACAAGTTTGGGGAGGGTCTTAATTAGTCAGAAAAGGCTGGAAAAAGAGATAATTAATCCAAACATGTGAAGCTCATTGTTCTTTGTGCCTGAAATACTTCTTAATACTTTAGGGGAACCAAACAGAATTCTGGTGGTTTGAGGGGTTGAATAATAAATGACCCTCTGAATAAACTTTTCACAATTTAAAAAAAAAAAAAAAAAAAAAAAAAAGAAATAACATTCTTTTTTGCTGCAGTGCATTTCACACTTCCAGGCTGATCTACAGTCCAAATGTCACAATGCCAAGTTAATTCCGAATGTGTAAACCTGCTAACTCTGCAAGGGGTTGAATACTACTTGTAGGCACTGTATGTCTGCAGGGGTATTTTTTGCATCCTCTTAGGGGGGCTTTACGCGTTACGACATCACTACTGATATATCGTCGGGGTCACGTTGTTAGTGACGCACATCCGGCGCCGGTAGCGACATCGCAATGTTTAAAGCCTAGGAGTGACGATGAATGAGTGCAAAAGTGACAAAAATCGTTGATTTGTGTCACGTCGTTCATTTCCATAATGTCGCTCCTGCTGCTGATACGATGTTGTTTGTCGTTCCTGCAGCACCCCACATCACTGTGTGTGAAGCCGCAGGAACGACAAACATCTCCTTACCTGCGTCCACCAGCAATGAGGAAGGAAGGAGGTAGGCGGGATGTTATGTCCCGCTCATCTCCGACCCTTCACTGCTATTGGGCGGCCGTTTGGTGACGTCGCGGTGACGTCGCTGTGACGCCGAACACACCTTCCCCTTGAGAGAGGGATTGTTTGCCGGTTACAGCGATGTCGCCGACCAGGTATGTGCGTGTGAAGCTGCCGTAGCGATAATGTTTGCTACGGCAGCAAACACCATATATCGCATGTACGATGGGGGCGTGTGCTATCGCGCTCGACATCGCTAGCCGATGCTAGCGATGTCGCAGCGTGTAAAGCCCGCCTTAGTCATCCCCTGTGCACTTCCTTCATAGTTTTTGTCCGTTGACTTTTATTTTTTAGTACTTTTCCTTAATTTTGGGTCATCTTTTTTACTGGCATTTATGCTTATTTTTTACTCTCCACTCACAATGCAGAAACTGCCAGGGGTTTTTGAATAAAAAAATGCTGCACAAATTCTCAAAAACACAAACGGAACCTTCCTAGTGTCTTTTGTGGCTTCCTAATTACTTGTATAGTACAGAATATATTCTGAAAATATGATGTCTGAAGAATGGTCAGGTCACTTATTTTAGCCGCTTGGAATCTTTTCAAACTTGCAGCAATTAGAAGATGCTCAAAGCTCTAAACATATGAAAAGCAAGTGGTTTTTATATAGAAATGAGTATTTTATTATTTTGAGCATTATTTGAAGAATTTTAAGCTGAATTTCGTGGCGGACCTGCCTGAAAAGGACATTGTGCACTTTACCAATTAAGACCCTGCGCATTTTAAAAATAATTGTTATTGTGAACAAGAATTCTGCCCCAATTGACCACAAAAAATTGAGCACATCACATGCTCTAAAATAATCTGTTTTAGACAATTCTTATATTACATTCTCCACTAACGTTCCTGTATGCATCAATGCGTTCTACCGCCAGGTCCTCCATGCGTTCCACTGCACTGCGTCCCAGGACTCTCTGCCAGCCGGAAGCAAACTGTATTGCCGGATGTGGTGAGTGTGTGTACGCGATCTGATGTGGGAGTGTGTGCGACCTGATATGTGTGGGTGTGTGACTTAATGTGCGTGGGTGTGAGATTTGATGTGTGTGGCTGTGCAATCTGATGTGTGCAGGTGGGCATTCCACCACAGGTCATTGATGCGTTCCACTGCAGGTCCTCCCGTTCGGAGTCCGGTGAGTATGATTGGGGGATCTTCTGTCTTTTTTCTTCTCTCTTTTGGGGGTGTCTGCTTTCTATAATGAAGTGTCCTGCAATATTCTTTAACTTTTTAGCTGCAAGGACACTTCATTATTGAATCCTTATGCCGAAAATGCTGAAAATTCCTGCTAGGTCTTATTTTTGGGGTAGGTCTTATTTTTGGGGAAACATGGTATAAAAATCCCAGCAAGCATCGCAGTAAGTGACACATCATTGGAATCGGAGTCTCTGACTCTACATTATGCTACTTTCAGAATAGGTTGTAATATCCTAGTGACAGATTCCCTGGATATTCCAGTTACCTCCCATATTCTCAAAACCTACTAATACTTATATGCTCAGTCCCTTTAGGGAAAACAGTTTGAAGAGCCGGCCGAGGATCTAGGAAGAGACTAGATGAGGCTATACCGGTCCCCAGTTAGCTTTTCCCTGCACTGCTCCAGGTGAGTGACAGTTTTTTCACTATGTACATACATGGTAGAGATCTGTCAGGGAAGTGAAGCGGGATGTGGAGAATCTCATCTCTTCTTATGGTTCCTGGACAGCTCTTAAACCTATGTTTTCTCTGGAATGATGGAGCAGTTAGAGAAAAACATCCCTCAGCTACAATTATGCAATCATGGTCTGATTCATGCTACTCATGGTTTGGACAGCATGAATGAAGTGACAGCTTCTCTTTAATTGTCTAGTAATTGAAATGAATCCTAGTTTGTTTCTGTAGTAGGGAAATTAGATTGTGAGCTCCAAAGGGGAGAATGGGGAAAGTGTATGGGCAGTAAGTGCTCATGCTATTTAAGCTATGTTCACACTATGTTACATTGTGTGAGACTTCATTAAAAAAGCACATAAACTGCAGAATATCAAGAAAACATTAGAGACAATTAAATACATGTATTAATTTTGCAGTCTTGCTATGATTAGTGAATTCTAATTTTCAGGAAATGTTAAGAACAGCAATTATTTCTCAGGATGTCTACCTTTCTTTTCCTAATAAATTATGGCACAAGGCAACTGTATATGAGGCGTACCTGATTAAAAAAAAAATAGTTACAAAATTTGACAAACAGCGTTTCCTAAACCAATGTGAACTCTGGGGTTAACAAAAAATCTAGAGCTTCCACACAACTACTTGAGAGATTTGAGGTATCTACCACAGAGGACAGTAATTACTAGTAATTGGCTATTTCGATAGAATAAAGTTTAAATGGAAGAAATTACTTATTTCCCTGAAAATAAAAATAGTTGCCCAATTGTATTCAAGCTGCCTGACTTTTAACTCCCCAACATCATCTGCCAAGAGAGACTTAGAACGCCATCATACACATTAGAACTGATGACTTATGAATACGTATGAAGATTAGAGTTGAGCGCGGTTCGTGGTTCGTGGTTCTCCAGTTCGCGGCTCGAGTGATTTTGGGGCATGTTCTAGATCGAACTAGAACTCGAGCTTTTTGCAAAAGCTCGGTAGTTCTAGAAACGTTCGAGAACGGTTCTAGCAGCCAAAAAACAGCTAAATCATAGCTTGGTTTCTGCTGTAATAGTGTAAGTCACTCTGTGAATCAAACTATTATCACATTTCAGTGTATAGTGTGCGTGAACAGCGCCTTCAGATCACTGCTGTTTCTATAATGGCGATCGCCATTTTTTTTTTTTTTTTTTCTTGTCTTCCTTCCCTAAGCGCGCGCGTCTTGTGGGGCGGGCCAGCATGTCAGCCAATCCCAGACACACACACAGCTAAGTGGACTTTGAGCCAGAGAAGCAACGGCATGTGTGATAGGATCTGCATGTCACATGTCCCTGCATGATAAAACCGGACATTTTCTTCACGGACGCCATTATCTGCCTTCTGCGTCTTTGGTGTCAGACATCACTGTCGCAGCTCCGTCTTCCTGAGTCCTATAGCCGATACAGCTGTATGCGCTGCATACACAGCGTTAGACAGCTTAGGGAGAGCACTTTATAGCAGTCCTTTTAAGGGCTCCAACCGGCAGGGTCAGAGAGCCATAGGTGACAGGTCCTGCAAACAGCAACAGCGTCTGTGTAGCCCAGGTCAGGGATTTCCTACCTGCATTTCACCATTAGGAGGGAATAGAAAGGCAGGCTTCCATTCCTCTACCCAGAGCACCACAATCCTGCCACTGTACCCTCTTGTCCTCTGCACACTCCAACTGATAACTAAGCCATTATACTAGCAAACACTCAGTGTACCTAGTGGCATCCTATACGTGGCTATTGGACTTTGCTATAGTCCCACTAGTGCAAAGACATTTGCAGAGCGCGTCTGCCTGCATTGCACACTACAACTCATTCTAACCAAGCCATTATACTAGCAAACACTCAGTGTACCTAGTGGCATCCTATACGTGGCTATTGGACTTTGCTATAGTCCCACTAGTGCAAAGACATTTGCAGAGCGCGTCTGCCTGCATTGCACACTACAACTCATTCTAACCAAGCCATTATACTAGCAAACACTCAGTGTACCTAGTGGCATCCTATACGTGGCTATTGGACTTTGCTATAGTCCCACTAGTGCAAAGACATTTGCAGAGCGCGTCTGCCTGCATTGCACACTCCAACTCATTAAAACCAAGCCATTATACTAGCAAACACTCAGTGTACCTAGTGGCATCCTATACGTGGCTATTGGACTTTGCTATAGTCCCACTAGTGCAAAGACATTTGCATAGCGCGTCTGCCGGCATTGCACACTCAAACTCATTTTAACTAAGCCATTATACTAGCAAACACTCAGTGTACCTAGTGGCATCCTATACGTGGCTATTGGACTTTGCTATAGTCCCACTAGTGCAAAGACATTAGCAGAGCACATCTGCCTGCATTGCACACTACAACTCATTCTAACCAAGCCATTATACTAGCAAACACTCAGTGTACCTAGTGGCATCCTATACGTGGCTATTGGACTTTGCTATAGTCCCACTAGTGCAAAGACATTTGCATAGCGCGTCTGCCTGCATTGCACACTCAAACTCATTTTAACTAAGCCATTATACTAGCAAACACTCAGTGTACCTAGTGGCATCCTATACGTGGCTATTGGACTTTGCTATAGTCCCACTAGTGCAAAGACATTAGCAGAGCACATCTGCCTGCATTGCACACTACAACTCATTCTAACCAAGCCATTATACTAGCAAACACTCAGTGTACCTAGTGGCATCCTATACGTGGCTATTGGACTTTGCTATAGTCCCACTAGTGCAAAGACATTTGCAGAGCGCGTCTGCCTGCATTGCACACTCCAACTCATTAAAACCAAGCCATTATACTAGCAAACACTCAGTGTACCTAGTGGCATCCTATACGTGGCTATTGGACTTTGCTATAGTCCCACTAGTGCAAAGACATTTGCATAGCGCGTCTGCCTGCATTGCACACTCAAACTCATTTTAACTAAGCCATTATACTAGCAAACACTCAGTGTACCTAGTGGCATCCTATACGTGGCTATTGGACTTTGCTATAGTCCCACTAGTGCAAAGATATTAGCAGAGCACATCTGCCTGCATTGCACACTCCAACTTTTTTAAACTAAGCAATTTTACTAGCAAACACTCAGTGTACCTAGTGGCATCCTAAACGTGGCTATTGGACTTTGCTATAGTCCCACTAGTGCAAAGACATTTGCAGAGCACGTCTGCCTGCATTGCACACTACAACTCATTGTTACTAAGCCATTATACTAGCAAACACTCAGTGTACCTAGTTGTATCCTAAACGTGGCTATTGTACTTTTGTCTATTCACAGTATTGGAACGATATTTGCAGCACGTCTGCCTGCATTGCACACTCTAACTTTTTTAAACTCAGCCATTTATAGTAGCAAACACTCAGTGTACCTAGTTGTATCCTAAACGTGGCTATTGTACTTTTGTCAATTCACAGTATTGGAACGTTATTTGCAGCACGTCTGCCTGCATTGCACACTCAAACTTTTTTAAACTCAGCCATTTATAGTAGCAAACACTCAGTGTACCTAGTTGTATCCTAAACGTGGCTATTGTACTTTTGTCTATTCACAGTATTGGAACGATATTTGCAGCACGTCTGCCTGCATTGCACACTCTAACTTTTTTAAACTCAGCCATTATACTAGCAAACACTCAGTGTACCTAGTGGCATCCTATACGTGGCTATTGGACTTTGCTATAGTCCCACTAGTGCAAAGACATTAGCAGAGCACATCTGCCTGCATTGCACACTACAACTCATTCTAACCAAGCCATTATACTAGCAAACACTCAGTGTACCTAGTGGCATCCTATACGTGGCTATTGGACTTTGCTATAGTCCCACTAGTGCAAAGACATTTGCAGAGCGCGTCTGCCTGCATTGCACACTCCAACTCATTAAAACCAAGCCATTATACTAGCAAACACTCAGTGTACCTAGTGGCATCCTATACGTGGCTATTGGACTTTGCTATAGTCCCACTAGTGCAAAGACATTTGCATAGCGCGTCTGCCTGCATTGCACACTCAAACTCATTTTAACTAAGCCATTATACTAGCAAACACTCAGTGTACCTAGTGGCATCCTATACGTGGCTATTGGACTTTGCTATAGTCCCACTAGTGCAAAGATATTAGCAGAGCACATCTGCCTGCATTGCACACTCCAACTTTTTTAAACTAAGCAATTTTACTAGCAAACACTCAGTGTACCTAGTGGCATCCTAAACGTGGCTATTGGACTTTGCTATAGTCCCACTAGTGCAAAGACATTTGCAGAGCACGTCTGCCTGCATTGCACACTACAACTCATTGTTACTAAGCCATTATACTAGCAAACACTCAGTGTACCTAGTTGTATCCTAAACGTGGCTATTGTACTTTTGTCTATTCACAGTATTGGAACGATATTTGCAGCACGTCTGCCTGCATTGCACACTCTAACTTTTTTAAACTCAGCCATTTATAGTAGCAAACACTCAGTGTACCTAGTTGTATCCTAAACGTGGCTATTGTACTTTTGTCTATTCACAGTATTGGAACGATATTTGCAGCACGTCTGCCTGCATTGCACACTCTAACTTTTTTAAACTCAGCCATTATACTAGCAAACACTCAGTGTACCTAGTTGTATCCTAAACGTGGCTAT
Organism: Anomaloglossus baeobatrachus; assembly: GCF_048569485.1. Lineage (NCBI taxonomy): Eukaryota > Metazoa > Chordata > Amphibia > Anura > Aromobatidae > Anomaloglossus > Anomaloglossus baeobatrachus. Next base: position 481,136,107 of record NC_134356.1, read on the forward strand.
TGTACTTTTGTCAATTCACAGTATTGGAACGTTATTTGCAGCACGTCTGCCTGCATTGCACACTCAAACTTTTTTAAACTCAGCCATTTATAGTAGCAAACACTCAGTGTACCTAGTTGTATCCTAAACGTGGCTATTGTACTTTTGTCAATTCACAGTATTGGAACGTTATTTGCAGCACGTCTGCCTGCATTGCACACTCAAACTTTTTTAAACTCAGCCATTTATAGTAGCAAACACTCAGTGTACCTAGTTGTATCCTAAACGTGGCTATTGTACTTTTGTCTATTCACAGTATTGGAACGTTATTTGCAGCACGTCTGCCTGCATTGCACACTCTAACTTTTTTAAACTCAGCCATTATACTAGCAAACACTCAGTGTACCTAGTTGTATCCTAAACGTGGCTATTTTACTTTTGTCTATTCACAGTATTGGAACGATATTTGCAGCACGTCTGCCTGCATTGCACACTCTAACTTTTTTAAACTCAGCCATTATACTAGCAAACACTCACTGTACCTAGTTGTATCCTAAACGTGGCTATTGTACTTTTGTCAATTCACAGTATTGGAACGTTATTTGCAGCACGTCTGCCTGCATTGCACACTCAAACTTTTTTAAACTCAGCCATTATACTAGCAAACACTCACTGTACCTAGTTGTATCCTAAACGTGGCTATTGTACTTTTGTCAATTCACAGTATTGGAACGTTATTTGCAGCACGTCTGCCTGCATTGCACACTCAAACTTTTTTAAACTCAGCCATTATACTAGCAAACACTCACTGTACCTAGTTGTATCCTAAACGTGGCTATTGTACTTTTGTCAATTCACAGTATTGGAACGTTATTTGCAGCACGTCTGCCTGCATTGCACACTCAAACTTTTTTAAACTCAGCCATTTATAGTAGCAAACACTCAGTGTACCTAGTTGTATCCTAAACGTGGCTATTGTACTTTTGTCTATTCACAGTATTGGAACGTTATTTGCAGCACGTCTGCCTGCATTGCACACTTTAACTTTTTTAAACTCAGCCATTATACTAGCAAACACTCAGTGTACCTAGTTGTATCCTAAACGTGGCTATTTTACTTTTGTCTATTCACAGTATTGGAACGATATTTGCAGCACGTCTGCCTGCATTGCACACTCTAACTTTTTTAAACTCAGCCATTATACTAGCAAACACTCACTGTACCTAGTTGTATCCTAAACGTGGCTATTGTACTTTTGTCAATTCACAGTATTGGAACGTTATTTGCAGCACGTCTGCCTGCATTGCACACTCAAACTTTTTTAAACTCAGCCATTTATAGTAGCAAACACTCAGTGTACCTAGTTGTATCCTAAACGTGGCTATTGTACTTTTGTCAATTCACAGTATTGGAACGTTATTTGCAGCACGTCTGCCTGCATTGCACACTCAAACTTTTTTAAACTCAGCCATTTATAGTAGCAAACACTCAGTGTACCTAGTTGTATCCTAAACGTGGCTATTGTACTTTTGTCTATTCACAGTATTGGAACGTTATTTGCAGCACGTCTGCCTGCATTGCACACTCAAACTTTTTTAAACTCAGCCATTATACTAGCAAACACTCACTGTACCTAGTTGTATCCTAAACGTGGCTATTGTACTTTTGTCAATTCACAGTATTGGAACGATATTTGCAGGACATCTGCCTGCATTGCACACTCAAACTTTTTTAAACTCAGCCATTATACTAGCAAACACTCACTGTACCTAGTTGTATCCTAAACGTGGCTATTGTACTTTTGTCTATTCACACTACTGCAAATCTATGTGCAGCACCTCTGCATGACAACCTCGTGCTCTGTTTTTAATAAGCTATAATGATAGCACAAAATACTGCCATTTTGTGGCATCATAGAACTGGCTGTTGTATTCCATTAGTGCCCCACTGGTGACAAGCTATTTCTAGCACCTCTACATCACACCCTCATGCACATTTAGCTACGCTAATGTTATAGCAAACTCATGGAATTCATTGCTGCATTTCATAATTCGGAGGGATAGAAAGTCAGGCTTCCTTTAGCTTTTCCTTCTGTTCATAGACAGCATCTCCAAGACAAATTTCCCCTCCACGTCTAAGTGTGGAGAGGCAGCTAGTGCGCATGCGTGTGCCGATGTACCCCAGCTGCAGCATAATTACAGTGTTTCGCCTAGTGAGTATGCTCAGCCTGACTGTGCCATTCCTGACGCTAAGTCTTCATTTCGGGATACAGCGCATGCTCCCACACTAACTGTGAAAAGCCTCTTTGCACAGGTGCTTGCATTCTGTGCCGGGTCTAAGTCCTGTTTTGTGCCTAGACACCATGCTAAAGCTGATAGTCTTTTTTCAGAGACTGTATTTCATGCTACTGAGCATGCTCAGGCACTTCCTGCATCAGAGACTAGGTCCGGTAATGAACTCTTTGGCCCTGGCCCTGATGTGGGGGTCCCATATAGACCACAGGGCATCAGGTGTCCTCCCAAATGGCTTGCAGAGGCCCACACCTATGACTTGTCACCGCATTATTGATGGTCAGACGATGACTGGTGAGGTGTTTGGGTCATGGCAGCCATGAGGTCATCATTGAAGTTGCGTTTCCAAATAGGACGCTAGTTATGCCACTCATGACGTGTCACTCTGCTTTTGTCTCCAGGAGGTGCATTGTGGTTCACCCTGGTTTGGGGCGGACCCAGGTTATAAAAGGGGCTGGAGCCAACAAGGAGGTGCGCAGTCTTCTATTATGCTCCGAAAGAGCACACCTCCATGTGTTGAACCCATTGCGGCTTTAGGCCAGAGGTAGGCAGGGATAGGGTGGTGGATGCAGGCCACCACCACAGTTGGTAACGCAGAACGGTTAAGACCAGCTCCTGTCCTAACAGTCCTGCTTGTGCAGCCCAGTGGCATTAACAGGCCTGCTGCTGCTGATGCGCCTGCTGTCCACAGGTGTGGCCCCTACGCACACGGTCAGCGTACTCAATGGCCCCTGTGTTGTTAACAGGGAGTTCCTGGGCTGGGTGGGCATGTGGACCCTGTGACGCTAACAGGGCTCACAGTCTCCAGATCCGAATGGCGTCTAACTCGGTTCAGGCTACTATTAGTTTCATAGCCACACAGCTCTGTATCCTCCACCAAACCTTCAAGTTGCCAACCTCTCCTTTTCCAACTGGGAGCACGGTGGACACTGACTGCTGAAGGTGATATATACCTTTCTCTTTCTTTTCTTATTAATTTTTGTTATATAGCGGTCACAGATTATATACCACTTTATCCAAATCTGCCAGTCCCACTGTAACAGATGTTGTTTCTTCAGCAAATGTTACAGTTGTTTAACCACCAAATCCACGGACCAAAATTTTTTTCCCCTTTCCAACACACCTGTTCCCCTTTCCAACAGCATCTGTCCTTTTTCAACTCATTTTGGGATATGACCAAAAGTGCAACTGTGCAGGGACACCGTACTCAACGCCATCTCAGCACAGCAGCCATCCCTCGGTCCCTCCGATGTGGACAAGTAAAAGACCATTTCCTCCTATCCATGACAAAGTGTTGAGATTCACTCTGTGCAGCACTGGTGTTTAGTGGAAAAGTAGATCTAAGATTGCGTACCACATTCTGCAGATACTCCTGTATACGTGCGTCTATTTCTATGGCAGGAATTAGTTCGCCAAATTTTGTCTTGTACCGGGGATCTAACAGTGTGGCAACCCAGTATTCAGGATTACTTCAAATTCATACAATCCGAGGGTCATGTAGGTAGTGCAGCAAGAAGGCGCTCATGTGTCTTGTGCATCCAGGAGGACCAAGTCCTTGGTGTGTTGGTGGCAGAGAGGTGAGAATCGTGCATCCTTCCTCTGCCCTCTACCCACAACCTCGCACAACCGAAATGTGAGCAAGCTCTCACTCATCTGCTGAGTCTTCCATGCCCATCGCCAGTTCGTCCTCCATTTCTTCATGGGCTCCTGCACTTTCATCAACACTTTTTGCTGATACTATGCGCCCTTGTTAATCCCTCTCCCTCACCATGACTGCCGCATAGGTGCCGCTGACCATCTGGACCTCGTAGATCTTGTTATCCCTTCCGCATATGACTCCTCCTGTACTTCCTCCCCTTCCTCTTGTCCCAACACCTGACTCCGAATAATAATTACAGTGTGCTCCATCATGTAGATGACCAGAATTGTCACGCTGAGAATGACATTGCCAGTGCTAAACATCTTCGTCGACATTTCAAAACTGTGTAGCAGGGTGCATAGGTCCTTGATCTGACACCACTCCAGCAGCGTGATCTGCACCACCTCTGGATCAACTTATCCCAGGCTATATGTCTTACCGTATTTCAGCAGGGCTCTGCGGTGCTGCCACACACGCTGCAACATGTGCAGATTCCAATTCCTGCGTGTCGGAACATCGCATTTCCGGCGTTTAACTGCCAGACCCTAAGACTTCCGGAGTGATGAAAGTTGTTGAGCTGCTGTGTGCGCACGATGGAAGTGAGCACATAGCGAGCGTGCCCGCTGCACAAGGCCATGTAGGCCGTGATGGTGTTTTAAAAATTGCTGGAGAATTCGGATCAACACGTGAGCCATAAAAGGCACGTGTGTCACATTGCCCTGAGGATGGCCCGCAGCCAGGTTTGCATCATTGCCGCACACGGCTGTTAAGTCACCAACGGAGTCCGCTCCGTCAATTTGTACTCCGGTCGCCAGGTGACAACGTGTTCCTTTCATGAATAGTGCTGATGATGGGAGAGTAGTCGATGCCAGCGGCGCAGGTGGACGCAGGTTATGCTCACCCACTGGGCTGCATTACCTTGACAGATGCAGAATCTCTGGCTGAATGTAGCTGGTGGGTATCTCACAGATGAAATACCATCATTCAGCTACAACCAATGGGAAGACACCACACCCTTTTTTATGCCCATCCTGTCTGCAGACCACTGCCAGACATAGCTATGAACCTCTGGTTAATTTTACCCCCAGTTCAGTTTTATGATTTTGTGTGCTTGTTACCTGACTACTTTTCCTGCTTGCTGTTTATGTACCTTGTTGGCCGATACGCATTTCACCTCTGCTTGTTTTCTGATTAAGTCCTGGCCGTCCCATTCTGTTCCTGTTCCTCAATTAATGTTTTGACCCTGCCTGACTACTATTCTCTGTAATAGCGGTGTGACTCACATTTCCCATACATTTCAAAGTAAAACTTTGACCGCCTGATGGCATTGAGCTCTGCTGCCAGCATAGTAAGGAGGTGTGTGGTAGTCCTTGTGCGCAGTTGCAAGGAAGGGTGGCCTGACCACACAGGGTTTGCGCAAAGGTAGAGGACCCACACGAGGTTGAAGAGGCAGAAGCAGTGTATTAACTTCTACATACAGAACAAGGATTGAAACAACTCGTGGGGACGGCAAGACTTGTACAGCAGACCCTTCTCCATCTCTCACCATAGTTTGCCAGTGCCCAGTCAGTGACATGTAATGACCCTGTCTATGCTTACTGGTCCAAGTATCTGTGTTGAAATGCACCCTGTCGCACACAGATTTTCTCAAGGAAGTGGTGATGTTGTGTGCGACATGCCGGTGTAGCGCGGGCATGCTTTTCTTGGAGAAGCAGTGGTGATTGGGCATCTGGTACTGGGGCACAGCGACAGACATAAGGTCTGTAAAATCCTGTGTGTCCACTACGCGTAAAGGCAGCATTTCGGTAGCCAACAGCTTACAGAGGGATAGAGTCAACCACTTAGCTTTGTCATGGGTCGCAGTAAGTGGCCTTTTATTTGACCACATCTGAGGGACAGAGATCTGGCTGCTGTCTGTAGACGGTGTTGAGTAGGGTGTCCCTGGAAAAATGCAGGTTTGTGAGAAAAGTGCAGGCGGAGACATGATGTTGGCTTCATCTTGCCTTCAGATCTGTTCATCTTGTATCATTTTTAAAAAACACAGCAAGCAAGGGTTACTCCAAGCGGAGTCTCCCTTTTTTTCCAAAAATTGGGCCCCACACAGACACCTTATCAGTGGCAGCACTTGTGCCCTAGTTGCAAACAGGATGTTTTGATTTGCATCAAGCACATTCCAAATCCACAAGCATTTACTCTCCCCAGGATGACACAGGGGTAGTAAATTCCTTCTGGATCCATGACTTGTTCATTTTGATGAACGTCAGTCTGTCCACATTGTCACTGGACAGACGCGTGCGCTTATCTGTCAGCACACACCCAGCAGCACTGAAGACACGTTCAGAGACAACGCTGGCAGCTGGACACGACAAAATCTTCGAGGCGTAACTGGAGAGCTCTTGACATTTTTCTAGATTTGAAGCACAAAAGGAGCAAGGCTCCATTTGCAAAGTCATTGCATCGATGTTCATTTGGAGATACTCCTGTATCATCCTCTCCATCCGTTGACTATGTGTCAGACTTGTTGTCTCTGGTGGCCTTGCAAAGGAGGGTCTAAAAAAATTATGAAAAGATTCCATAAAATTGCTGTTACCAGCACCAGATACGGTCCTACTGGTACGGGTAGACTGTTGAAGATGACGAGGCCGTCCCATGTTTGTCAAGTTACAACTGGGAGAATCACTCCCTTCACCTGCACGGTTGTTTGGTGGAAAAGCCGAGCTAAGATCGAGTAACAGCTTCTGCTGATACTCCTGCATACGTGCGTCCCTTTCTATGGGTGGAATTATGTCACAAAATTTGGACTTGTCCCGGGGATCTAATAGTGTGGCAAGCCAGTAGTCATCATCACTTCTAATTTTGACAATACGAGGGTCATGTTGGAGGTAGTGCAACAAGAAGGCACTCATGTGTCTTGCGCAGCCATGCGCACCAAGTCCACGCTGTGTTTGTGGCATAGAGGTGCTAACCGTTCTTTCTTCCTCTGTCATCTCCCCCCAACCTCTTTCAACTGAAATTTGACCAAGGTCCCCCTCATCTGCTGAGTCTTCCATGTCCATGGACAGTTCGTCCTCCATATCTTCATGTCCTCCTGCACCTTCCTCAACATCTCACCTGCTACCATGCGCCCTTGTTGATCCCTGTCCCCCATGGTCCCATGCCTGCCGCGTTGGTGATGATGAACGTCTGGACCTTGGTGATGTTGTTGTGTCTTGCGCATATGAATCCTCCTGTAGTTCCTCCCCTTCCTGTTGTCCCACCCCCTGACTACGAATAGTGTTTAGCGTGTGCTCCAGCATGTAAATGACTGTAATCGTCATGCTGATAATGGCATTGTCAGCGCTAAACATATTCGTCGCCATGTCGAAACTGTGCAGAAGGGTGCATAGGTCCTTGATCTGAGATCACTCCATCAGGGTGATCTGCCCCACTTCTGCATCTCGTTGGCCCAGGCTATACATCATGACGTATTGCACCAGGGCTCGCCGGTGCTGCCACAGTCGCTGTAACATGTGGAGAGTTGAATTCCAGCGTGTCGCCACATCGCATTTCAGGCGATGAACCGGCAGGCCGAAAGACTTCTGGAGCGATGCAAGTCGCTCAGGTGCGGCGGTTGAACGGCGGAAGTGAGCACTGCAGACAGTTTCCGTGCCCTGGTCAGAAGGCCATCTAGGCCGGGATAGTGTGTTAAAAATTGCTGGACAACAAGGTTAAACACGTGAGCCATACAAGGCACGTGTGTCACCTTGCCCAGGCGAAGGGCCGCACCCAGGTTTGCAGCATTGTCGCACACGGCCTTACCAGGCTGCAGGTTGAGTGGAGACAACCATTTATCAAAATCAGTCTCCAGAGCTGCCCACAACTCAGTCGCTGTGTGACTCCTATTTCAAAGACATGTCAAGCTAAAGACCGCCTGATGCCGTTGCGCTCTGCTACCAGCATAGTAATGAGGGGTGCGTGATTCCTTCTGCGCAGTGAGAACGCTGGTGGCCTGACCAGGCAGGCTTGGGGCGGAGGTGGAGGACCCAGATGAGGTGGAGGATGCAGAAGCAGTGGCGGAACTTGGACAGACAGAGGATTGACACACAAGTCGTGGGGACGGCAAGACTTGTGCAGCAGACCCTTCACCATCTATCACCATAGTTACCCAGTGGCCAGTCAGCGACATGTAACGTCCCTGTCCATGCTTACTGGTCCAAGTATCGGTGGTGAAATGCACCCGTTCACACACAGAGTTTCTCAAGGAAGCGGTGATGTTGTGTGCGACATGCTGGTGTAGCGCGGGCACACCTTTCTTAGAGAAGTAGTGGCGACTAGGCATCTGGTACTGGGGCACAGCGACAGACATAAGGTCTCTAAAATCCTGTGTGTCCACTAGGCGGAAAGGCAGCATTTCTGTAGTCAACAGCTTACAGAGGGATAGAGTCAACCTCTTCGCTTTGTCATGGGTCGCAGGAAGTGGCCTTTTATTTGACCACATCTGAGGGACAGAGATCTGGCTGCTGTGTGTAGACGGTGTTGAGTCGGGTGTCCCTGGAAAAATGCAGCTTTGTGAGGAAAGTGCAGGCGGAGACATGATGTTGCCTTCATCCAAAGTTGGTGCTATCGATGTCTGAGAGAGCTGTACACACTCACTTGTTTCCCCTTCCAAACCAACTGACGACCTACCAAGCAAACTGCCTGTTGCGGTTACAGTGGTGGAAGTTGTGGGTGGAAAAACAGGTGTGACAGCTGTCCCCACAGTCCTAGAAGATGACGAGCGCGCGGATGCACTGGAAGGGGCAGGCGGTGGATGGTTCGCTCCGCTAGGCCGCATTGCAGCACGGTGAGCTTCCCATCGGGCCATATGATATTTATTCATGTGACGATTCATGGAAGAAGTTGTCAAACTGCTGAGGTTTTGACCTCTACTAAGAGAACCATGACAAATTTTACAGATCACATAATTTGGGCGATCTTTTTCTATGTCAAAAAAGGACCTGGCTAGGCAAGGCTTAGAGGCCATGCGACCTGTTGATCCACCCCGAATAATGCTCAGAGGCAGAGTGGTGGCTGAGGATGCAGTTGTAGACGTGCTACCAGTGCTCCGACTGTGTCCAGGAAGGCGCCAGGTTACTTCGACGTCGGTTGCATCCTCCTCCACCGCCTCTGTTGACCTCCTCGAGTGTCTGACTGTGGGTTGACAGTAGGTGTGATCTAGAACTTAATCATCAATTGTTGTGTTTGCACTCCCCTACCCCTCAGACCGAGTTTCTTCTTGCCCTGACCGAATATTTAAGTTGTCATCCCAATCGGGTATCTGCGTCTCATCTTCATCAGTATGTTCCTCATTGCCTATAACCACAGTTGTTGGAAAGGCAGCATTTTGGTAGCCAACAGTTTGCATATGATGAAAGTCAACCTCCAAGCCATTTCATGCCCTTCTAAAAGCATGTAAAACACAGCGAGGGGACTCCAACCACAGTCTCCCTCGTTGCCACTAACTGGGCCACACACACCCCACTTGACTGGCATCGGTTGAGCCCCCTTTTGAAAAAGAAAAAGATGCTTTGCATGAAGCACTCTCAAAAATACGCGTGCCTTTCCCGTCCCCTGGCTGACCCAGGGGAAGAAAAGTCCTCTGAGAGCCATGACTTGTTCATCTTGGTTCTTTTAGAGACACAGCGAGGGGACTCCAACCACAGTCTCCCTCGTTGCCACTAACTGGGCCACACACACCCCACTTGACTGGCATCGGTTGAGCCCCCTTTTGAAAAAGAAAAAGATGCTTTGCATGAAGCACTCTCAAAAATACGCGTGCCTTTCCCGTCCCCTGGCTGACCCAGGGGAAGAAAAGTCCTCTGAGAGCCATGACTTGTTCATCTTGGTTCTTTTAGAGACACAGCGAGGGGACTCCAACCACAGTCTCCCTCGTTGCCACTAACTGGGCCACACACACCCCACTTGACTGGCATCGGTTGACCCCCCCTTTTGACAAAGAAAAAGATGCTTTTCATGAAGCACTCTCAAAAATATGCGTGCCTTTCCCGTCCCCTGGCTGACCCAGGGGAAGAAAAGTCCTCTGAGAGTCATGACTTGTTCATCTTGGTTCTTTTAGAGACACAGCGAGGGGACTCCAACCACAGTCTCCCTCGTTGCCACTAACTGGGCCACACACACCCCACTTGACTGGCATCGGTTGACCCCCCCTTTTGACAAAGAAAAAGATGCTTTGCATGAAGCACTCTCAAAAATACGCGTGCCTTTCCCGTCCCCTGGCTGACCCAGGGGAAGAAAAGTCCTCTGAGAGCCATGACTTGTTCATCTTGGTTCTTTTAGAGACACAGCGAGGGGACTCCAACCACAGTCTCCCTCGTTGCCACTAACTGGGCCACACACACCCCACTTGACTGGCATCGGTTGAGCCCCCTTTTGAAAAAGAAAAAGATGCTTTGCATGAAGCACTCTCAAAAATACGCGTGCCTTTCCCGTCCCCTGGCTGACCCAGGGGAAGAAAAGTCCTCTGAGAGCCATGACTTGTTCATCTTGGTTCTTTTAGAGACACAGCGAGGGGACTCCAACCACAGTCTCCCTCGTTGCCACTAACTGGGCCACACACACCCCACTTGACTGGCATCGGTTGACCCCCCCTTTTGACAAAGAAAAAGATGCTTTGCATGAAGCACTCTCAAAAATACGCGTGCCTTTCCCGTCCCCTGGCTGACCCAGGGGAAGAAAAGTCCTCTGAGAGCCATGACTTGTTCATCTTGGTTCTTTTAGAGACACAGCGAGGGGACTCCAACCACAGTCTCCCTCGTTGCCACTAACTGGGCCACACACACCCCACTTGACTGGCATCGGTTGAGCCCCCTTTTGAAAAAGAAAAAGATGCTTTGCATGAAGCACTCTCAAAAATACGCGTGCCTTTCCCGTCCCCTGGCTGACCCAGGGGAAGAAAAGTCCTCTGAGAGCCATGACTTGTTCATCTTGGTTCTTTTAGAGACACAGCGAGGGGACTCCAACCACAGTCTCCCTCGTTGCCACTAACTGGGCCACACACACCCCACTTGACTGGCATCGGTTGAGCCCCCCTTTTGACAAAGAAAAAGATGCTTTGCATGAAGCACTCTCAAAAATACGCGTGCCTTTCCCGTCCCCTGGCTGACCCAGGGGAAGAAAAGTCCTCTGAGAGCCATGACTTGTTCATCTTGGTTCTTTTAGAGACACAGCGAGGGGACTCCAACCACAGTCTCCCTCGTTGCCACTAACTGGGCCACACACACCCCACTTGACTGGCATCGGTTGACCCCCCCTTTTGACAAAGAAAAAGATGCTTTTCATGAAGCACTCTCAAAAATACGCGTGCCTTTCCCGTCCCCTGGCTGACCCAGGGGAAGAAAAGTCCTCTGAGAGCCATGACTTGTTCATCTTGGTTCTTTTAGAGACACAGCGAGGGGACTCCAACCACAGTCTCCCTCGTTGCCACTAACTGGGCCACACACACCCCACTTGACTGGCATCGGTTGAGCCCCCTTTTGAAAAAGAAAAAGATGCTTTGCATGAAGCACTCTCAAAAATACGCGTGCCTTTCCCGTCCCCTGGCTGACCCAGGGGAAGAAAAGTCCTCTGAGAGCCATGACTTGTTCATCTTGGTTCTTTTAGAGACACAGCGAGGGGACTCCAACCACAGTCTCCCTCGTTGCCACTAACTGGGCCACACACACCCCACTTGACTGGCATCGGTTGACCCCCCCTTTTGACAAAGAAAAAGATGCTTTGCATGAAGCACTCTCAAAAATACGCGTGCCTTTCCCGTCCCCTGGCTGACCCAGGGGAAGAAAAGTCCTCTGAGAGCCATGACTTGTTCATCTTGGTTCTTTTAGAGACACAGCGAGGGGACTCCAACCACAGTCTCCCTCGTTGCCACTAACTGGGCCACACACACCCCACTTGACTGGCATCGGTTGACCCCCCCTTTTGACAAAGAAAAAGATGCTTTGCATGAAGCACTCTCAAAAATACGCGTGCCTTTCCCGTCCCCTGGCTGACCCAGGGGAAGAAAAGTCCTCTGAGAGCCATGACTTGTTCATCTTGGTTCTTTTAGAGACACAGCGAGGGGACTCCAACCACAGTCTCCCTCGTTGCCACTAACTGGGCCACACACACCCCACTTGACTGGCATCGGTTGAGCCCCCTTTTGAAAAAGAAAAAGATGCTTTGCATGAAGCACTCTCAAAAATACGCGTGCCTTTCCCGTCCCCTGGCTGACCCAGGGGAAGAAAAGTCCTCTGAGAGCCATGACTTGTTCATCTTGGTTCTTTTAGAGACACAGCGAGGGGACTCCAACCACAGTCTCCCTCGTTGCCACTAACTGGGCCACACACACCCCACTTGACTGGCATCGGTTGAGCCCCCCTTTTGACAAAGAAAAAGATGCTTTGCATGAAGCACTCTCAAAAATACGCGTGCCTTTCCCGTCCCCTGGCTGACCCAGGGGAAGAAAAGTCCTCTGAGAGCCATGACTTGTTCATCTTGGTTCTTTTAGAGACACAGCGAGGGGACTCCAACCACAGTCTCCCTCGTTGCCACTAACTGGGCCACACACACCCCACTTGACTGGCATCGGTTGACCCCCCCTTTTGACAAAGAAAAAGATGCTTTTCATGAAGCACTCTCAAAAATACGCGTGCCTTTCCCGTCCCCTGGCTGACCCAGGGGAAGAAAAGTCCTCTGAGAGCCATGACTTGTTCATCTTGGTTCTTTTAGAGACACAGCGAGGGGACTCCAACCACAGTCTCCCTCGTTGCCACTAACTGGGCCACACACACCCCACTTGACTGGCATCGGTTGAGCCCCCTTTTGAAAAAGAAAAAGATGCTTTGCATGAAGCACTCTCAAAAATACGCGTGCCTTTCCCGTCCCCTGGCTGACCCAGGGGAAGAAAAGTCCTCTGAGAGCCATGACTTGTTCATCTTGGTTCTTTTAGAGACACAGCGAGGGGACTCCAACCACAGTCTCCCTCGTTGCCACTAACTGGGCCACACACACCCCACTTGACTGGCATCGGTTGACCCCCCCTTTTGACAAAGAAAAAGATGCTTTGCATGAAGCACTCTCAAAAATACGCGTGCCTTTCCCGTCCCCTGGCTGACCCAGGGGAAGAAAAGTCCTCTGAGAGCCATGACTTGTTCATCTTGGTTCTTTTAGAGACACAGCGAGGGGACTCCAACCACAGTCTCCCTCGTTGCCACTAACTGGGCCACACACACCCCACTTGACTGGCATCGGTTGACCCCCCCTTTTGACAAAGAAAAAGATGCTTTGCATGAAGCACTCTCAAAAATACGCGTGCCTTTCCCGTCCCCTGGCTGACCCAGGGGAAGAAAAGTCCTCTGAGAGCCATGACTTGTTCATCTTGGTTCTTTTAGAGACACAGCGAGGGGACTCCAACCACAGTCTCCCTCGTTGCCACTAACTGGGCCACACACACCCCACTTGACTGGCATCGGTTGAGCCCCCTTTTGAAAAAGAAAAAGATGCTTTGCATGAAGCACTCTCAAAAATACGCGTGCCTTTCCCGTCCCCTGGCTGACCCAGGGGAAGAAAAGTCCTCTGAGAGCCATGACTTGTTCATCTTGGTTCTTTTAGAGACACAGCGAGGGGACTCCAACCACAGTCTCCCTCGTTGCCACTAACTGGGCCACACACACCCCACTTGACTGGCATCGGTTGAGCCCCCCTTTTGACAAAGAAAAAGATGCTTTGCATGAAGCACTCTCAAAAATACGCGTGCCTTTCGCCTCCCCTGGCTGACCCAGGGGAAGAAAAGTCCTCTGAGAGCCAGGTCCACATTGTCAGTGGACAGACACGTGTGCTTATCTGCCAGCAGACCCCCAGCAGCACTGAAGACAGGTTCCGAGAGAACGCTGGCTGCAGGACACGACAAGATCCTCAAGGCGTACGTGGCGAGCTCAGGCAATTTATCCAGATTGGAAGCCTAAAATGAGCAGGGCTCAAGTTGCACAATAATGGAATCGATGTTTCTTTGCATATACTCATATATCTGTGTGTCTCCCTCTTTTTCCTTGTCCAGCTGTTTTGTTTTCACATGAGTATATGTCCTTGTCACTTTCCCATGTGTTTGTGTTATGTTGTGAGTTGTTTGTCACCTTTTGGACACCTTTCAGGGTGTTTTCTAGGTGTTTTACTGTGTTTGTGATTGCCTGCCATTGTTTCCTATGGGCTCGAGTTCGGTTCGTCGAACGTTCGACGAGCCGAACTCGAGCCAGACCCCCCGTTCGGCGAACCGCCTCGAGCCGAACCGGGACCGGTTCGCTCATCTCTAATGAAGATCCTAAACTCAGTGTGTACAGTAATCAAGTGAATAGATCTTAGAAGGAATCAGTCACCTACAGTGTGCTCAAAAGTTTACATTCCCCAGCAGATTTTTTGCTTTCTTGGCCTTTTTTTCAGAGAATATGAATGATAACACAAAACCTTTTTTTTCCACTCCTGATTAGTGGTTGGGTGGAGCCATTTATTGTCCAACTACTGTGTTTTCTCTTTTTAAATCATATTGACAACCAAAAACATCCAAATGACCCTGATCAAAAGTTCACATATCCTGGTGATTTTGGCTTGACAACATGCACAGAAGTTGACACAAATTGGCTTGAATAGCTTTTATTAGCTTTGTGACCTGTTTGCTTGTAATCAGTGTCTGTGAATAAAAGCTGAGTGAGTTTCTAGGATCCAGACAGACTCGTGCACCTTTCATCCAGTCACTGACGTTTCTGGGTTGGGAGTCATGGGGAAAGCAAAAGAATTGTAAACGGACCTACGGGAAAAGATAGTTGAACTGTATAAAACAGGAAAGGGATACAAAAAGATGTCCAAAAAAATTGATAATGCTAGTCAGCAGTGTTCAAACTGTAAATAACAAATGGAAAATCAGGGGCTCTCTATAAATCAAACCATGATCAGGTAGACCAACAAAATTTTGTCCACAACTGCCAGGAAAATTGTTTGGGATGCAAAGAAAAACCCACAAATAACATCAGCTGAAATACAGGACTCATTGAAAACTAGCGGCATGGCTGTTTCAAGATGCACAATAAGGAAGCACTTGAAGAAAAATGGGCTGCATGGTTGAGTCTCCAGAAGAAAGCCATTACTGTGCAAATGCCACAAAGTATCTAGCCTACAATATGCCAAACAGCACAGAGAAAAGCCTCCAAGCTTCTGGAACAAGGTAATTTCTGAGAGATGAGATGAGACCAAAATCGAACATTTTGGCCACAACCATAAACGGTACATTTGGAGAGGTGTCAACAAGGCCTATGATGAAAAGAACACCATTCCTACTTTAAAGTACGAAGGTGGATTGCTGATGATGTGGGGATGTGTGAGCTACAAAGGCACAGGAAACTTGGTTATAAGTTGAAGGAAAGATGAATGCAGCACTTTATCAGCAAATACTAGTGGCAAATTTGCAATCATCAGCCTGGAAGCTGCGCATGGGATGTACTTGGACGTTCCAACATGACAACAATCCAAAACACAAGGCCAAGTCGACTTGTCATTGGCTACAGCAGAACAAAGTGAAGGTTCTGGAGTGGCTACGCCAGTCTCCTGACTTCAATATCATTGAGCCACTCTGGAACTCAATTGCGCAGTTCATGCAAGAAAGCCCAGGAATTTACAGGAACTGGAGGCTTTTTGCCAAGAAGAATGGGTAGCTTTACCATCTGAGAAAATAAAGAGCCTCATCCACAACCACCACAAATACATGGTATTAAGAACTGGGGGATGTCAACTTTTGATCAGAGTCATTTGTAATGTTTTTGGTTGTCATTATGATTTAAAAAGAGAAAACACAGTAGTTTGACAATAAATGGCTTCACCCAACCACTAACCATGAGTGGAAAAAGTATTTGTGTTATCATTCATATTCTCTGAAAAAAGTCCAAGAAAGCAAAAAATCTGCCGGGTTATGTAAACTTTTGAGCACAACTGTACATTTCACCAACAGGACTGCCAATGCAGTGTACTAGTATAATGAACTCCTATGTTCTTGGCTAATTTATTAATTTCAAATTGTCTTACTACCTATGTAATCCATCTTCTCTGGTCATGTGTTCATTATATAAATAAGCCAAATCATGGTGGGCTCATCATTATTTTAACAACATGATGTCATCGCGTTAAAGTGGTGCATGGGCACAAGACTGATGAAGCCAGAATTGAGAAATTGAGCTGGTGCACAGCTGAAAGGGATGCAGTATTTTAGAGAGAAGATTTGGGCTTTTATGGTTGTCAGTCAAAGTCCATGGTTGTGGTTACCACTGACGGGAAGTTGAATGCCAGACTCATCTATAGTCTGGAAGGCCAAAAGACATCTCTGTTCATTTACATACAGAGTAGTAGAAGTTTGGAAACAGATTTTGGTGGTACAAGCTTGCTATAACATGGCTTTTGGGACCACAATTATATGTTTTTAGTGACTGCAGTTACATTTAAGACTTGGTTCGGGGGGGGGCAGGCCAAAAGTGGGTGACAGACTCCTTGTAAAGGGTACTTTACACACTGCGATATCGGTACCGATATCGCTAGCGAGCATACCCGCCCCCGTCGGTTGTGCGTCACGGGCAAATCGCTGCCCGTGGCACACAACATCGCTTACACCATCACATGGACTTACCTTCCCTGCGACGTCGCTGTGATCAGCGAACCACCTCCTTTCTAAGGGGGCAGTTTGTTTGGCGTCATAGCGACGTCACTAAGCGGCCACCCAATAGCAGAGGAGGGGCGGAGATGAGCGGGCCAAACACCTCGCCCACCTACTTCCTTCCTCATTGGCGGCGGGACGCAGGTGAGGTGAGGTTCCTCGTTCCTGCGGTGTCACACACAGCGATGTGTGCTGCCGCAGGAAGGACAAACAACCTCGCTACTCACTAGACAACGATATTTGGTGTTTGAACAACCTCTCCAAAACCAACAATATTTACCACTTTTGCGATCGTTGAAGGTCGCTTGTACGTGTCACATGCTGCGATGTCGCTAACGGCGCTGGATGTGCGTCACAAACACCATGACCCTGACGATAAATCGTTAGCGATGTCACAGCGTGTAAAGTACCCTTAAGGAATCAATCCATAGGGTACTACCAGTTACAAATTATTGTTTCACATACACAACTTTGTTGGTTATTTTCTATATCTGGGCTCACAATTTTTGAAAATGCATTTTTTATCATCACCATTATTTTATTCACAGGTAATTGATAGATGACTATGAAGGTGAACTGATAACTTAATTTTCACTTAAAGGAGTTATCCGACATACACTCCAAAAAAAATTGTAAGCTAATCTGTGCTGTATTGTCATATAAATCACCCCTACATTGTTATTTTTAGTTTTCTAACTTTTGTTCCTCTTGAATTCACCCTTTATTCTCTGCAGCACCTTGTTTACATTCAGCTCCAACAAACATGACAATTTCCTGTATTCTTGGTTGCCAAACCTCAGTCAGAGCTGGCACCACCCAGCCTCAGTGTCCAGAAACGCCCCCTGCCCGGCCTCAGTGTCCAGAAACGCCCCCTGCCCTCCCTCTGCACATTCAATGGGTGTCAGTATTCTGCCCAGCACCTGACCTCTCAGCATGTGACAGAGCAGAGATCCAGCTTCTCTCATCTGTGACACAGCAATCAGCTCACATCCCATCAACAATGGTAACAGAAAGAGTTGTTACATGTTCCTCACCCCTTAGGCTACTTTCACACATCCGGTTTTTGCTCTGCGGCACAATACGGCGTTCTGCAGAAAAACCGCAACCGTTTTTTTTACGCCGGTTGCGGGTTTTTTTGCATAGACTTACATTAGTGCCGTATTGTGCCCCATGGGCTTGCGTTCGGTCCGGTTTTTGCCGCATGCGGCAGATTTAGCCGATGCCGCGGCCGGCTAGAACGTTCCCTGCAACGTTTTTTGCTCCGGCAATAAAAACCGCATCGCACCGCATCCGGCCGCTTTGGCGCATTTTTCAATGCATGCCTATGGACGCCGGATGCGGCGCGATGCGGAAAAAAATGCATCCGGTCGCCGCATGCGTTTTTTCCACTGCGCATGCTCAGTAGCGTGCTGCAACCGGAAAAAAACGGACCGGCTGCATGTAAAAACTTATGCAAAGGATGCGGTGTTTTCGCCGCATCCGTTGCATAGGTTTCACAGCCGGATTGAGCCGCACTGCTCAAACCGGATGTGTGAAAGTAGCCTTATAGATAAATTAATACTGTGTAAGGCAGAATATATATAGCACCCAATGTGAGTCTATAGCAGATATATACACCATGTATGTATGGTACATGTGTGTGTGTGCGTGGTTTGTGTCATATAGTTATGTGTATACATATATATATATATATATATATATATATATGCACATAGATTCTCCAGGCATATCCCTCTATGTGTCACTAGATGAATTGACACATTGGGCTCCGAATGTGGAGTGTGCAGATTGCATACGAGTGGTCACATGACCATTCATTCTGACTGTCGACAACTGTGTCTGCTGCATGTGATGTAAGGATTCACATATCTACACTGTGTAGCAGCAAGCAAGAAATAGTGCGATAATAATAATCATCATCTACAATAAATTATAGTTACTGCAGATTTTTGTGAAAAATCTTGACCACTATTTTTTCCTTGGGCTACATGATATTTTGGTCATGCTGTCATACATCACAGCATG
Organism: Anomaloglossus baeobatrachus; assembly: GCF_048569485.1. Taxonomy (NCBI): domain Eukaryota; kingdom Metazoa; phylum Chordata; class Amphibia; order Anura; family Aromobatidae; genus Anomaloglossus; species Anomaloglossus baeobatrachus. Next base: position 481,154,744 of record NC_134356.1, read on the forward strand.
CCTATGTCACTACTAGCATGATGCAGGTCTGTAAGGTGGCTTTCATTTCCGCACTGTCTCTTTCACCGTCTGTCTCGTTCAACGTCTGTCTCTGTCTGTCTCTAGCTTTCCGTCGCTTTTCTTTCCCTGTCTGTCTCTCTCTATCCGTCTCCCCACTGACATCTTATTACCTCTTATACTAACACTGTCCTTTGTTACTATAGTAACCAATCACAGCTGAGATTAATAAACTGTAGTTCCAGGCTCCATTCACTTTAATGGAGTCATGTTTTTTGGAGAGTAACTGTAAAGCGCAGGGTTAAATTTTCCTGTGAAACCGTAGTCTACAACGTTCCCTGGGTCACATGGGTCATCTGTGCAAAAGTACGTTATTGTAAATGAGATAGTGCGGATTCCTTTAGCGAAAACATACACACTCACACACACACACACACACACACACTCAGCTTTATATATTAGATACATATATATATATATTTATATACATATTTATTTAAAATTGAAAGATATATACAGTTGTGTACCGCTCATGGCGGCAGACCACGTTGCTACTAAGGGACCTGTGAGTCAGGGGGACCAGTTCCAGGGCCTGCACTGGACCCTCCTCCGTCCTGTATTGCATGTTCAACTGAACGATAAATGCCAATATAATTGAAAGCAATGATCTGACGGCTCCCTCCTCTATTATTCTCCCTGTGCTTATGAGCTTTGATGTCTCAGTGCAGAGGGCACAATGATGTCACTTCAACGCAGTGCCGAACATTCAGGACACCTGCTGCGAAGATTGGAGCAGCGGGAGAATGGGGAGAGATGAGTAATTTTTTTAATCATTAGGTGGGGCAGCCATTATACTGTTTTGATCTGTGTAGGGGCCAAAATATAGTTTGCTGGGCTGTATGAGGGGGACATTATAGTATTTGGATGTCTATGTGAAGCGCATTATACTGTGTGTGAGCAACTATAAAATGTGGTGGGTTGTGTCGGGGCTATCATACTGTGTTGATGAAACTGTACTTTGTGGGTTGGTGAAAATGGAGGTTCACGAAACTTTGCGTCATCTTTTCAGAGTAGCTACTGAAAAAACTCGTTCTATCAGTCAGTGTAGGGGTAAACAGCCCTCTTTTCAGAGTATCAGAGGCTATTGTTGGGCAGAACCAGGACCTGGATTCCGGATGTGTGATCCAGATCAGGCACTTGTGAAATTAAAAATTAATAGTAAAGTAAAAAGAGAAAAAGAAGAAAGCGCTTCATACTGACCGAGGCTCCGTTGCAGCTGTACACTGCTCCCGTGGCTTCTCCTTCACTTGCTGGGCCGCTAATTACTGCTCATTCATATGCACTGCTTTCCCCGTCCTCCGGCTGTCCTGTCTCCTGTGATTGGTTGCAGTCAGATGCACCCTTAGCGTATGCGACAGCATCTGCCTACAACCAATCACGGGCGCCAAGACGGTTGATGAGCGGGAAAGCAATTCAACTCTGCGGATCATTAGTGGGATGTTACATGCATAAAATTTTTCACTGTGTTTTTCTTCCATATTATGACACCAAGAACAGAAAAAGCATATGGCTACAGTATGCAGCCCCCAGCCGTGTGCTTATCTTGGCTGTGTATCCAAATAAGAGGAACTGCATGCGGCTTTTTTCTTGATTTACAAAAATAATTTAAAAATAAACGAAATTCAGTCCCCCCGAATTTTGGTACCCAGGCATGATAAACCACAAAAGCTGGGGGCTGGTATTGTCAGGCTGGGGAGACCCCTATTTATTGAGCCGCCCCGTGCCTAAAAATAGCAGCCTGCAGCCACTCAGGATTGTCACATCCATTAGATGTGACAATCCCAGCACTTTACCTGGCTCTTCCTGGTTGCTCTGGGGCGGTGGCAATCAGGCTAATATGAAGTTAATCACAGCCCACAGCTGCCTCTAAGCCAGATATTAATCGTCAGGGTCTATGAGACACCCCCCCCCTTAGTAATCTGTAAGTGACAGTAAATAAACACATACACCAAGAAAAAACAGTTTTTTTGTAATTAAATACATCACCCTCATAAGCCTCTTGATTAGGCTTCATTCACAGGACTGCCCCGTTTTTGCGGTCCGCAAAAAAATGGTCATGTTTTTTCACGGATGCAACTGTGTGGCATCCGTTCCGTTCCATATATGGTCCGTGTGTCATCTGCGTACCTTCCTATTTTTTTCATACTGCAAAAAAACGGAAGCAGCTAGATAGATAGAGGGATAGATAGAGACAGATAGCTAGAGGGATAAATAGAGGGATGGATGAATGAATCAAGGGATAGATAGCGGGATAGATAATAGATGAAAAAGACCAATATAATGTCCTACACCCCCCCGCATATTCTAAGCTGGCACCCTTTAGTGCCTTTCATGTGGCACTAAAGGGTGCTTAGCCTTGTATTTAGCCAATAAATAAATAAATAATTAAAAAAAGACGACGTGAGGTCCCCCCTATCTTTGTAGCCAGCTAGGGTAAAGCAGACGGCTGCAGCCTGCAGACCATAGCTGGCAGCTTCACCTTGGCTGGTAATCCAAAACAGAGGGCACCCCACGCTGTTATTTAAAATTAAATAAATAATTTAAAACAAAAAACGTGGGGTCCCCCCAAATTGCATCACCAGCCATCACCAGCCAAGGTAAAGCGGACAGCTGTGGTCTGGTATTCTCAGACTAGGGAGGTCCACCGTTATTGGACACTCCCCAGCCTAAAAATAGCAGGCTACAGCTGCCCCAGAAGTGGCGCATCTATTGGACGTGCCAATCCTGGCACTTTGCCCCAACTCATCCCGTTGCCCTGGTGCGTTGGCAAACGGGGTAATGTATGGGGTTGATGCCAGATGTGTAATGTCACCTGACATCAAGCCCTGGGGTTGGTGAGGTCAGGCGTCTATCAGATACCCGACATCACCAACCCAGTCAGTAAGAAATAAAAAAAAGACAACAAAAAAAGTTTTATTTGAAAAAACACTCCCCACATTCCCTCTTTCAACAATTTATTGACAAGAACAATCAAATCCGGGTCCGGCGTAATCCAATAAGGGGGTCGCACGGCGATCCATACCATAGTCAATGAGACTCCCAGTCAATGAAGAACAAAATGTTCCCCATTGGCTGGGAGAGCCGTGCAGTGACCTGAGCTAACATCAATAGGTCAGCCCAGGTCACTGTAGGGGATGCCGAGCGCTGCCGTCAGGAGGTTAGATGAGATCATTACCTGCAGTAACGATCTCCTGGTCTGCTGACGTCAGCGCTGTCACTGACTTCTATGCCCGCCGCGTTGTCAGCAGTATCGCGAGAGCCCGTGACGTCACTGCTAGTGACCGTCTCGGGCCGCCCGCGAGACGGGCAGAGAAGGCAGTGACCGCGGTGACGTCAGGAGGCTGGAGATCGTCACAGCAGGTAATTATCTCATCTAACCTTAGCAGTCAGTGTCCCGCTCCCTGCCAGCCCCGCGGCGTGAGAAGCTGCTGATTCTGCGGACAGACACTGACATTGCAGTGCGGGCAGCAGCGAGGCTGGCAGGGAGCGGGACACAGACTGTACGGGCAGTGATGACAAGCAGCGCTCGTCATCCCCGCGGCTGCACGCACTGCAGGGTGAGAAGCAGCTTATACTGCAGAGGGGGGCAAACACTGACACGCTGCAGTGCGGGCATCCACGGGGCTGGCGCGGGACACAGACTGATGCACATACACAGATGACCCATGATGACACAGACAGCGCACACGGGGGAGGGGGGGGGGGACAGTTCCCAGGGCGTCAGGCAGTAAACATGATAAAGCGCTGGGGACACAGCGCTGACAGTGTATCTGACAGCAAGTGTTCCTTGCCTTATTGAACTGGACACTGAATCGGCTGGAATTCAGGGCGCATGTAGCTGGGCACAGGAGGCGGGGGAGGGAGACTACAGAGTGTGTGGGAGGTTGTGGGCAGAGTACGGGGTGCTGGGCAATGTGTGGGAGGGTGCAGGGAAGGGGGCGGGGACTCCACGCACTGTACAGCCCAGCAGGGAGGCGACAAGCTGTTCCAGATTTGCATGTCAACATGGCCCTGCCCATGTAGACATGAAATGACCGGAAGCAGCAAAATCGCGGCAGGAGCGGTCACATGACCACTCTGAGCCGGGGGAGAGGGGCTGACAGCAGGGCAGGTAAGTGGTCTCTATCTACTTACCTGCCCCAATGTAGCCCAATAGTGTAATAATGAAAAAAAGTCAAAAGAAGCCGGATAACCCCTTTAACAATAATTTCACAATATTTTGACATGATGGGTTTACAGAAAATAAGTGAAATGCCTTCATAACTATAGTACTAATATTTTTTCTGGATCTTGGGTTAATGCAAATTAGGTGAGAATAACCTTCAAGGTCCAAGGCATGATGTGTGACACATAGCAAATCAGAAGGGCAGGAAGCAGAATGCAATACTCAGGAGATTAGTTCTTTTTCTGGTACAAATCTCACGGGACCTTTACTAACTGTTCATGTAAACTATAAAGATTATTCTATTTGTGCACGAAAGTAGTTTATGAAATATACAAAGACAATTAAAGGGAACCTGTTAGTCGATTCATGCTGCCCATAAACACTGGCATTTCAGAGAAAACATAGTTCAAAGATTCAGCCAGGGACTTTAGGGAGATGCCTAACTAGTCTGGACTGGCACTCTGTCAGCTTCTTCCTGCAACGCTCTACATGATAGCTGATTAATTAATTCAACTGTTAAGGCTGCTTTACACGCTGCGACATTGCTAGCGATGTCGCTAGCGATCGCACCCGCCCCCGTCGTGCGTGCATTACGGGCAAATCGCTGCCCATGGCGAACAATATGGCTAGTACACGTCACACACACATACCTTCCTAACAACGTCACTGTGGCCGGTGAACAAACTCTTTTTTAAGGGGGCAGTTCGTGTGGCGTCACAGCGACGGTACACAGCGGGCCACCAATAGAATCGGAGGGGCAGAGAGCAGCCACATTAACATCACTCCCACCTCATTGCCGGAGGACGCAGGAACGCTGTTGTTCATCGTTCCCGGGGTGTCACACATAGCGATGTGTGCTGCCTCAGGAATGACGAACAACCTGCATCCCAAAAAAGCAACAATATTTGGGAAAGGAACGACGTGTCAACAATCAACGATTTGTGCCGCTTTTTGGATCATTAGCGGTCGCTCGTAGGTGTCACAGGCAACAACGTCGCTAACGATGTCGGATGTGCGTCACGAATTCTGTGACCCTAGCGATATCTCGTTAGTGATGTCGTTGCGTGTAACGGGGCCTTTAGTGTAGTTTATTGCCACACAACTCTTCCACGTTTGGTGAACTGTTAACATAGATAGATTATAAAAGTCTAACTTTTTCTGTTTAATTGCATATTGTGACTATAGGGCGACACTGATGCTCCCCTGACGAAAAGACTGGGGTTGGGTTATTGTTTCGAAAATTTGTTTGAAATAGCCTTCAGTGATTGCATGTAGCTGTTCAGTTGAGTGAAACGTACCCACTCAGTCTAACAGGAGTTAGTTTGTGTGTGTGTGGTGGAAATATCCTTGTTTGTTTATTTCCTCCCTGTACTTTATTTCTCACTGAGCACATATTGTCTTTCCCCCTCTTTGGGCTTGCAGTCAGTTTGAGTCTTGGTTATTCCCTGTCTGTTGGTATTTGTGGGACTCTTTACTCCTATCCCAGCCCTCCCCAGGGGTGGGGGAGAGGGTTGTTAGACCACGGCAAGTCAGAAGTCAGGGCTACGCTGGCGGTCCAGACTTCGCCACCATCTGACGTACCTCTGTAATAAGTGAGGGCCAGTCAGAGGGCCAGTATAGGTGTCCCTACTCCAAAATACTGTATCATACCCTGTGATATCATAATCGGAAACATTTAAATTCCCTCACGGACTCAGTTACTTCCCTTGCAAATCAGATGCAGGCATTGTCACTCCAGATAGTGGAGCTCAGGGGGCGGTTCAGCTACAGGCTCAGTCTGTACCCTTGGCGCAGTCTGGATATTTTGCCGGCCTACTCGAACCTAAACTGCCTCTTCCAAAGTGGTTTGCTGGGGATCACAACCAGTTTGACTCCTTTCAAGAGGCATGCAAGTGGTGTTTTCGCCTGCATCCTCTCTCTTCTTGGAGCAAGTTGCAGTGCGTGGGTATTGTAGTCTCACTGCTTTGTGGTGACCCACAATCTTTTGCTTGCCTACTGATTTCCCTGTGTTTGGGTCTGTGGACTTTTTTTTTTTATTCACTTGGTCTCATCTATGATGATCCTGATAATGTGTCATTGGCCCAGTGTCAGATCTGTTCACTTCAACAGGGAAATCGACCGACTGAGGATTACTGCGCTGAATTCTGGTGTTGGTCGGTAGACATGTAATGGGATCAACAATTTAGACTGCATCATCAATGTAGAAATGGATTTGAACATTGCTTCAGCACTTGCCCACAAGGGGGCAGTGTCAGACTGTGCAATCACAGACATAGAGGCGGGAAATCCCCTACAGCTGGTGTGTCTGAACCAGGAAGAGAAAGAGCGGCAAAGCAGTACAGACCCAGAGCTCAGCCAGGACAGGGCTACGTGTGGTCTCCCTGAACAGAGGGCTCTTTTGCAACCGGATTCTTGGAAGAATCACCCTGTGGAAGTGGTTTCTGCCATCCCCGGTCTGCAGGACTTTGTTTTCACCGAGGATCTAACCGGACTGCAGAGCATCGCGCCCGGAGTGCATATCCAGGGGCTGTGACAACTTGACTGCAGAGCATCGCACCCTGAGTGCAAGTGCAGGGGCCGTTAGTCAGGCTGGAGACGGTTAGGGGCCATCGTACGTTGGATGACTTGGTGCGGGTGCTGGAGAACACCTATGGACCGACCACATATGCGGGAACATTGCGCTATATGTTCTTCCGGCGTACTCAGCTCGAGTCGGAGGACATTCCTCAATATGCCAATGCCCTTCAAGTGCTGCTAGAACAAGCCTGTAGAAAAGAAGAACAGATAGCTAGTATGGGTGCCCGTGACCTGGTGTTGAGAGATCAGTTCGTGACCGGATTGAGAGACCTGTACCTTAACCGCTCATTGCAAGATCTACTCCGGATAAATCCGGCCTTTACGTTCGCTGAGGACAAACAAGAAGCTATAGAACGTTCAAGGGGACCTGTCGTGGAGACACAGACATATACCGCGGCTTGCAGGTCCATATCTGGTATCGGGACTCCGAACAGCGACACGGAAGAACTGAAGCAGATGGTGGCGGAGTTGCAGAAACAGGTGTTACAGCTCACCCTAGACCAACAGGCGGGCCGGCAAGTGAGACAACAACCCAGCCGGCCGATGGGAAGATGCTGGACATGCGGCGATCCCCGCCATAGAGCCAACCGTTGCCCCCAGAACTTTCAAGTTCATCCACGGTCCGATCTACCAGAACCAGCAAGTCATGTCCCACAACAGCGGCCGCCTTTAAACTAGACGCCCCTGCCAAAGAGGCTCACTCGGCAGGCGAGGACAAAGAGAGGGGTGTAGGAAAACAGAGCCAGCCACGGAACAAACTTGCATCAAATAGCCCCACCCTGGAGGTATTACTGGAAGGGATCGCCGTACAAGGGTTAATGGATACTGGGTCTCAGGTATCCACCATCTCCGAGCAGTTCTACGAAGAATGTCTAAAGCCGCGGGTTGCCTATGACCCTGATACCGCCATCAAGATCAAAGCAGCCAATAATCTACCCATTTTGGTGACGGGAGTTGCCTGGATGAACACCGAAATCTGTGGCCAAGATCTCGGGAAGAGAGGGATAATCGTGGTCAGGGAAGGCTTTGGATCAGAAACGCCCATGATTATTGGGATGAACATCTTGAAAGACCTGAATCTGGTGTTGTTTACCAAGAGGGGGCCCAAGTACTGGCAAGAAGTGACCGCACACAGGGCCACCCGCCGTGCCTTTCAGCAAGTGATCCGGACCTGTAACCTCCAGCGAATGACAGAAGAACAACTGCCACTGGCTACGATCACCGTACCCCGCCATACTAGGATCACCTTACCGGCTGCGAAAGAGACAGTTATCTCACTACCCCTTAGCACCACGAGACAGCTTGAAGGCGGGGAGGTGCTGATTGAGCCGCGCACCCCGAAGGAAGGGAAGCTGAATCCACTAGTCGCTCGAACTCTAGCAGTAGTGAGAAAGGGAAGAATTCCTGTCAGGCTGGGCAACACGGCTAACGTGAGCGTTGACCTAGAAGCCGGGACACAGCTTGCCCGAGTCTACGCTCTAACCGAAGAGGTGAACCCTATGAGCCCCCTCCAGTTTGTACCATCTACAGAGGGAGATTGGACAGTGACGGTCTCTGCCATGGCCCTGTCGCGGGTGACACCAACGCGGGGCGAGAACTACGAGAGAAGTGTCAGTTGGACGTATCCCAATACTCCAAACGGGAGGTGTCCCAGGTGGAAGAGCTACTTCAAGAGCATCAGGCGTCCTTTGCCCGGCATGACACCGACTTTGGGTGCACCACCAGTATCAAGCACGAAATCCCCACAGGTGACACTGCTCCTATCCGTGAAAGGTACCGCCAAATACCTCCCCAGCAATACCAAGAAGTGAAAAATCTCCTGAATTCCATGCTACACGCTGGAGTGGTACGAGAAAGCCAGAGCCCCTGGGCTGCACCGGTGGTGATAGTCAAGAAGAAGGACGGGTCCCTGAGGTTCTGTGTGGACTACCGCCGTTTGAATGCTTGCACCACCCGGGACTCATACCCTTTGCCAAGGATCAAAGAATCCCTGACAGCCCTGAAGAAAGCCAAATACTTCTCTTCGTTGGATCTGGCCAGCGGATATTGGCAGGTACCCATACACGAGAAAGATAGAGAGAAGACTGCTTTCATCCTACCCATGGGCCTGTACGAGTTCGACCGGATGCCCTTTGATCTGAACAACGCGCCGGGGACTTTCCAGCGGCTGATGGAGCGCTGGTTGGGAGACTTCAACTTCGACTTCACCCTCATCTACCTGGACGACATTGTAGTCTATTCGGCCACATTTGAAGAACACCTGCAGCAGCTGGGCTGTGTGTTCAGTAGGTTGAGAGAACATGGCCTGAAGTTGAAACTCAGCAAGTGCCGTCTTCTGCAGCCCGAGATCAATTACCTGGGCCACCGGATCTCAGCCAAAGGTGTTCAGCCGTCTTCAGAGAAGATAGCCGCCATACAGGATTGGCCGCAGCCCACAAACGTCAAGGAGGTCAGGGCTTTCCTGGGGTTGGCCGGCTACTACCGCCGGTTCGTCAAAAACTTCGCCCGGCTTGCTGCACCCTTGCATGACCTGCTTCGAGAGACCACCAACAGCCCCAGAGGACGACCCATCAGCTGGGGACCCAGCCAGGAAGAGTCCTTCCAAGCCCTAAAGGGTACCTTAACGTCTCCCCCCATCCTGGCATATGCGGACTACAACCTGCCCTTCCAACTACACACTGATGCCAGTCTACAGGGTCTAGGGGCAGTACTTTCACAGGTACAAGAAGGCAAGGAACGGGTCATAGCCTATGCCAGTCGGTCCCTACATGAGGGCGAGAAGAACCCCACCAATTATAGCTCGTTCCGGCTGGACCTGTTGGCCCTAACGTGGGCTATGGCGGAGAAATTTGCAGGGTACCTCACGGGGACCGAAGTACTAGTCCTGACCGATAATAACCCGTTGGCCCACTTAGAAAATGCGAAGCTCGGAGTCATGGAGCAGCGTTGGATGGCTTGGCTCTCCAAGTTCAATTACAAGATCAAATATAGGGCTGGAGCTGAGAATCAAAATGCAGACAGCCTGTCTAGAGTGTCATACCCCTTACTCAACCGAGACCGGGATGAAGAATTAGAAGGGGACGAGATGCCTGACTTTGCAAAGCTCGCCCAACAGATGATGGATTACCGCCAGTTCGTTGTGGGCGAAGCTGGAACTCCAGTGGGGGTCGCCTTGCCACCCCAGGAGTGGTGCAGGCTCCAGGACCAGAACCCTGAATGGGCTCTACTCAAACAATGGGTGAAGCGGCAGCAGAAGCCTCCCGCCGATATACGGGCACGACTGTCTACCGGGACCTTGACCCTGCTCAGTCAGTGGGACCGGCTGATTCTGAGAGAAGGAGTGCTATACCGGAAGGTTCTCTTGTCGCACATGCTGGAGGAATGCACACAAGTTGTGGTGCCTGATCAATTGGCCCGTGAGATGGTGGCCAAAGCCCACAAAAGGAATGGACACTTCGGAATAGACAAGACCTTTCGGTGGATTCAACAGTCCATCTATTGTCCGGGGCTCCGCAAGCTGGTTGAAGATGTCTGACAAACCTGTCGCACCTGTGAACTACACAAGTCCCCTGAACAGCGTGCACCTGTCCAGACAATTAAAACATCCATATGGGGAGATAAGGTATGCACACCAGTGACTATGTAAGGGGAATATATGAAATAGCAGAAACTGCTGTGTGAATACTGACTTGAAAAATCCAATAGCTATATGCAAGAGAGAAAATGTGAAAAATGGAATCTGCATTACTGCCATGAACATATGAATCAAGAGAAATTTAGCTACTGAATTGATCAATGCAATAGAGCCCCAACACTACGCCAAAGTATTTCTCTACGTTGGATTTTTCAAGTCAGTATTCACACAGCAGTTTCTGCTATTTCATGTATTCCCCTTACATAGTCACTGATGTGCATACCTTATCTCCCCATAGTGATGTTTTTTTAGGTTTTTGCACCCAGTTCGGACTTAGAATGGTGTTCCAAACGTTATTCCTATTAATTAAAACATCCAGGCCCCTTGAGCTGTTGATGGTGGACTATCTGCTGATTGGGACGGCGAGCAGTGGCTATCAGTACTGCCTAGTCATGGTGGATCACTTCACAAAATTCGCTGTCGCTGTTGCTACCAAAGACCAGACGGCTGAATCGGCTGCACGGGCCATCTGTCGACAGTTCATCCACGTCTATGGGTGTCCGGAGAGGCTGCACTCTGACCAGGGGGCTTGTTTCGAAGGCCGAGTCATCGAAGAGCTGCATCGGATGTATGGGATCCAGAAGTCGAGGACCACTCCTTACCACCCACAAGGGAACGGTGCATGTGAACGCTTCAACCGGACTCTACTCCAGCTGATCCGCACCTTGGCCGATGATAAGAAAGACCAATGGCCCCAATTCCTTCCCGATCTAGTATGGGCCTACAACAACTAGGTCCACTCCGTGACTGGTTACACCCCACACACCCTTCTCTTTGGCCGCCCCGGAAAAGGGGTCCATGACCTGAACCTATTCCGCCCTGGAGATGATGTATGACATAACTACCCCTCCTGGCTAAATGCTCACCGACAGAAGATGGAGACTGTACACCGGCTGGTGAGCCAACAAATCCGGGGCCAGATACATGCTGACCCACTCCCCGTGCAAGAGCAACCCTTGAAGTTGGGACAGCTAGTCCTGCTCCGTATCAAGAAGCCACAAGGGAAACTTCGAGCCAAGTGGGAGACTGAGGTCTACCGGGTAATCGAACGCCCCTACCCCAACGGGCATGTATACCGAGTGCGGGGTGAAGACAGTCGCAGCATCCGCACTGTGCACCGAAATATGTTGCGTCCCTGCCGATCCCAGCCTGACTCCCCTACCACAGTACTGTCACGCTCCCCGGGTCCCCTGCGCTGCCCTCCGGCTCACCTGTCACGCTCCCCGGCTCCCCTGCCTCGCTTCCCGGTTCCTCGGTCCGGTCACCGCCGCTCCCCGCTCTCCAGCACCCTTTGCCGGCGCGTCCCCAGCGTCCTGGTCTCCGCTCCCGGCGCCCGTCGGCTTCTCAGCCCCAGCCCGGCCCTGCTGCTTCCTCCTCGCAGCTTCCTGCTCTGGCTTCTGGCACTCGGGCCGCGCGCATGCGCATTAGGGCGCGCGCGCGGTCATTGACCCTTTCTTAAAGGGCCAGCGTCCTTTAACAGGAAATGATGCAAACAGGTACAGGGTATAAAGGGGTTTAATGTCCAAGGGGGCGGGGCCTGATCTTCGTGTTTCTTAAGCTAGGAGTCAGGTCTCCTGGTGTCTCTGTGATATACTCACCTATCTCTCTTGTAGAGCCGTGCCTGCCTCGCCATCCGGTCCTGCCGAATCCCGAACCCCGAACGCTGTCCATCTGCCATCCTGACAGTCCGTACCATCTCGGATCCCTGCGGTGACCCGTCATCTCGCTCCAAAGGTTTCGGACCCCGCCTGACATCTTCTCGGCTTCCGAACCTGAGCTGCGTCACCCGGACTACCACCAGTGACTCCGTGGTCCCAGGGACTTCTCCGTTATACTCGTGTGCACGGACTGTTCTGCTGCCTATAGTGCTCCAGCTACCGGACCCCTTACCACCATCTAGGAGTTCGGCCCAGTGGATCCACCTCCTGGGTCTGCCCGTCCACCTGGCCCTGACAGTAAGATCAGGCCATGGATCCCGCTGCAGCACTAGCAGCCGTACAGGAGGAACTCCAACGCCAGCGTGAGACTCAGACCCGTATGCTGCAATTCATGTCTTCTGTGGACGCCCGCCTGAACACGCTACAAGCGGCAGTTACGTCTTCAACATCCCGGGCTTCCACTAGTCAATCCACGGCTCCAGCTCCCGTGGCGACATCTTCAGATACTTCCAGACTTCGTTTGGCCTCACCACCCCGGTACGCCGGAGACCCCAAGACCTGCAGGGGATTCTTAAACCAATGCTCCCTCCATTTCACGCAGCTGCCGCATTTGTTTGCCTCCGACCAAGCCAAGGTCGCCTTCATCATGTCCCATCTAGAGGGTGAGGCACTGGCGTGGATGAACCCCTTGTGGGAGAAGGGGGATCCTGTGACCACGAACATCCAGGAGTTCCTGCAGGCATTCCGTGGCACCTTTGATGAGCCCGGACGCGCCTCCGCGTCTGCTTCGTCTCTTCTCCGGTTACGTCAGGGGACTCTGACGGTGGGTCAATACGCAATCCGGTTTCGCACCTTGGCTTCGGAACTCGGGTGGAACAACGAGGCCCTAACCGCCGCCTTCTGGGAAGGACTCTCGGGGCGAATTAAAGATGAGCTGGCGGGTCGTGACGTACCGACCACCCTGGATGCCCTGATCGCCCTAGCGACTCGAGTGGACATTCGCTTTCAGGAGCGATCCAAGGAAGTGTCCTGTGAGAGACGTCCGGTATGGCATTCCTCTCCTCCGCAGAAGCCCGCCGTACTTCAGTCATCGACAGCTGGGGTCCCCGTCCACGAGCCCATGCAGATCGACAGAGTGCGGCAGTCTGAACAACGTCGAGCTGAGCGGCTCGCCAAGGGCCTCTGCTTTTACTGCGGAGAAGGCACACACCTGCTACGCTCCTGTCCAGAGAGGCCGGGAAACTCCAAAGCCTAGGGTTGGTAGGAGAGGCCACCCTAGGTGCTGGGACTCTCTCAGACCCGGTTACGTGGACTGTGCAAGTGACAACGGGAGAGACGCGGTTCACGGCTGAGGCGTACCTCGATTCTGGGGCAGCAGGGAATTTCATCCAGCAGGCCACGGTGGACAAGTACCAGGTGCCTGTTACTCCACTCGACAAACCCCTCGTGATTGCCTCTGTGGATGGGAGACCCCTCTCTGACACCATCTCCTGGATCACCAAGCCGGTGGAACTGCGTATCGGTGCCCTGCACACCGAGAACATCGCTTTCTACGTCCTCCCACACATGTCCCATCAAATCCTGCTGGGACTTCCCTGGTTGCGGACACACGAACCATCAGTCAGCTGGGGCACTGGCGAAATCACCCGATGGGGCTCTTCGTGCCATGAGAAGTGCCTGAAGACCATACAACCCATCCAACGACCTCCGATTCCAGAGAACCTACCGGGGCTGCCCTCGGCCTATTGGTCCTTCGCAGACGTCTTTGATAAAAAGGAATCCGAGGTACTTCCGCCACATCGTCCTTACGATTGTGCCATTGACCTGCTCCCGGGAACTACACCACCTCGAGGACGGATATATCCGCTGTCTCCAGCCGAAACAAGGGCCATGTCTACGTACATCACAGAGAGCCTGGCTAGGGGATTCATTCGGAGATCCTCCTCTCCTGCTGGAGCAGGCTTCTTCTTCGTAAAGAAGAAAGAGGACGACTTACGCCCATGCATAGACTACCGGGGATTGAATCAAATCACCGTAAAAAACAAGTACCCTCTGCCGCTCATCCCCGAATTGTTTGACCGGCTTAGAGGAGCTTGTGTGTTCACCAAGCTGGATCTTCGGAGTGCTTACAATCTGGTACGCATCCGCTCTGGGGACGAATGGAAGACCGCGTTCAATACTCGCGATGGGCACTATGAATACTGCGTGATGCCCTTCGGCCTGTGTAACGCCCCAGCCGTCTTTCAAGAACTGGTGAACGACGTTTTCCGGGACCTTCTCTACGTCTGTGTGGTAGTGTATCTGGATGACATCCTTGTCTTCTCTCCGGACCTCCAGACCCACAGAGAGAACGTACAGCTGGTTCTACAAAGACTGAGAGAGAATCGTCTGTACGCCAAGTATGAGAAGTGTGTCTTTGAGCAGTCTTCTCTCCCCTTCCTGGGGTACATCATCTCTGATACCGGACTGCAGATGGATCCAAAGAAGGTCTCCTCCATTCTCAACTGGCCTCCTCCTTCTGGACTAAAGGCAATCCAACGCTTCCTGGGATTCGCCAACTACTACCGCCAGTTCATCCCTCACTTCTCTGCTCTGACTGCTCCTCTCTCCGCTTTGACCAAGAAGGAGGCTAATCCAAAGGACTGGTCACCTGCGGCCGACGCCGCGTTTGGCTCTCTGAAGCGGGCATTTGCCTCCTCTCCTGTACTCCACCGTCCGGAGTTAAACCGCCAGTTCACCTTGGAGGTGGATGCCTCCTCCTCGGGAGCCGGAGCAGTGCTCATGCAGAAGTCCTCCTCCGGGAAGATGGTGACTTGCGGATTCTTCTCCAAGAGCTTCTCAGCGCCTGAACGCAACTACACCATCGGTGACCGAGAGCTCTTGGCAGTCAAACTGGCTCTGGAGGAATGGCGCTACCTTCTGGAAGGAGCAGTGTACCCCGTGATTATTTACACGGACCACAAGAACCTGGAATACCTGCGGTCCGCTCAGCGACTGAACCCACGGCAAGCCAGGTGGTCCTTATTCTTTGCCAGGTTTGAATTCCAGCTCCATTTCCGACCCGCGGACAAGAATGTACGCGCTGATGCCTTGTCCAGGTCTTTCATGCCCATGGAGCAGGAGGAGGAGGAGACTACCCAACCCATCATCTGTCCTAGCAAAATCATTCCGGTGGCCCCTGTCACCCTGGCCCAGATACCGCCCGGGAAGACCTATGTCTCTGAGACAGACAGGCAAAAAGTGTTACACTGGGGTCATGGCTCGAAAACAGCCGGTCATGCTGGTCAGAAGAGAACATGGGGTGCGATTGTACGTCATTACTGGTGGCCATCCCTTCGCACGGACGTCGCTGCTTTTGTCTCTGCCTGCTCCTCTTGTGCCAGGAACAAGACGCCCAAACACCTGCCATATGGCCGTCTTCTGCCTCTGCCGATACCCTCAGTTCCGTGGCAACACATAGCGATGGACTTTATTACGGACTTGCCATTGTCCTCCGGACACACAGTCATATGGGTCGTGGTGGATCGGTTCTCTAAAATGGCTCATTTCGTCCCTATGGCTGGACTGCCCTCTGCTCAGGAACTCGTGGACGCCTATATACATCACATCTTCCGCTTGCATGGCTTTCCATCACACATCGTATCCGACAGAGGAACTCAGTTCACCTCCCGCTTCTGGAGGGCTCTCTGCAAACATCTGGGAGTGACTCTGGACTTTTCATCTGCATACCATCCTCAGTCTAATGGCCAAGTGGAGAGGGTCAATCAAATCTTGACCTCTTTCTTACGTCACTATGTCAACGCCCATCACGACGACTGGTCCACGCTTCTTCCTTGGGCTGAATTCTCCCATAACCACCACATCAGTGAGTCGTCCTCCAGCTCTCCCTTCCATGTCGTTTACGGACTTCAGCCCTCCGTCCCATTGCCTGTATCCCCTTCTTCGGATGTCCCTGCTGCTGATACTGTAGCCCGTGACTTTGCAACCATTTGGGACTCTGTCAAGGCCTCCCTTGGGCGTGCTTCCCTGTGGATGAAAAGACACGCAGACAAGAGACGTCTGGATCCTCCGTGTTTTTCTCCTGGAGATCTAGTCTGGCTTGCATCCAAGTACGTCCGATTGAAGATACCATCCTACAAGCTGGGTCCTCGCTACATCGGGCCGTTTAAAGTCCTCAACAAGATCAATGAGGTCTCCTACAAGCTACAGCTCCCGGCCACGATGAGGATACCCAACTCATTCCACGTCTCCCTGCTCAAGCCGGTTGTCCTTGGTCCCTTCTCCGCTGATGCCAGTTCGTCTCCTCCTCCTATTGCCGATGACGACATCTATGCGGTAAGGGATATCGTGGCCATGAATACCGTACGGGGTCGACAGTTCTTCCTGGTGGACTGGGCAGGGTATGGTCCTGAGGATAGGTTCTGGGAGCCCCGGGAGAATGTGGGTACTCCACTGATCCGTGCCTTCCTGTCCCGGTTGCGGGGAGAGGGGCGTGGGGGGGGGGTACTGTCACGCTCCCCGGGTCCCCTGCGCTGCCCTCCGGCTCACCTGTCACGCTCCCCGGCTCCCCTGCCTCGCTTCCCGGTTCCTCGGTCCGGTCACCGCCGCTACCCGCTCTCCAGCACCCTTTGCCGGCGCGTCCCCAGCGTCCTGGTCTCCGCTCCCGGCGCCCGTCGGCTTCTCAGCCCCAGCCCGGCCCTGCTGCTTCCTCCTCGCAGCTTCCTGCTCTGGCTTCTGGCACTCGGGCCGCGCGCATGCGCATTAGGGCGCGCGCGGTCATTGACCCTTTCTTAAAGGGCCAGCGTCCTTTAACAGGAAATGATGCAAACAGGTACAGGGTATAAAGGGGTTTAATGTCCAAGGGGGCGGGGCCTGATCTTCGTGTTTCTTAAGCTAGGAGTCAGGTCTCCTGGTGTCTCTGTGATATACTCACCTATCTCTCTTGTAGAGCCGTGCCTGCCTCGCCATCCGGTCCTGCCGAATCCCGAACCCCGAACGCTGTCCATCTGCCATCCTGACAGTCCGTACCATCTCGGATCCCTGCGGTGACCCGTCATCTCGCTCCAAAGGTTCCGGACCCCGCCTGACATCTTCTCGGCTTCCGAACCTGAGCTGCGTCACCCGGACTACCACCAGTGACTCCGTGGTCCCAGGGACTTCTCCGTTATACTCGTGTGCACGGACTGTTCTGCTGCCTATAGTGCTCCAGCTACCGGACCCCTTACCACCATCTAGGAGTTCGGCCCAGTGGATCCACCTCCTGGGTCTGCCCGTCCACCTGGCCCTGACAAGTACCCGGAGGGGGTGACGCTGCCGACACAACTGACGTCACGGACGTTTCCCAGCATAGTGATCACGTCGACTCTGAGACCGGTGACCCACCTACACCACCCAGTTCTTCCCCCGGAGTTCTGACTGAAGTGGGGCGTAAAGACAGTGACGGGAAGGGGAACAACCGACCCTTGAGACGCACTGACCGCACCACTGCTGGGATCCCGCCCGGGCGGTCTTACAGGGACCAGTATGTATGGCCCACTTCTCAACCAACCCCTGTGACATCTGCAGTCATCACTGCCTGGGAACCGACGGTAGTTGACAGGGACTGCCAACCTTTAAGTGGGGGGGTATGTAATGGGATCAACAATTCAGACTGCATCATCAATGTAGAAATGGATTTGAACATTGCTTCAGCACTTACCCACAAGGGGGCAGTGTCAGACTGTGCAATCACAGAGGCGGGAAATCCCCTACAGCTGGTGTGTCTGAACCAGGAAGAGAAAGAGCGGCAAAGCAGTACAGACCCAGAGCTCAGCCAGGACAGGGCTACGTGTGGTCTCCCTGAACAGAGGGCTCTTTTGCAACCGGATTCTTGGAAGAATCACCCTGTGGAAGTGGTTTCTGCCATCCCCGGTCTGCAGGACTTTGTTTTCACCGAGGATCTAACCGGACTGCAGAGCATCGCGCCCGGAGTGCATATCCAGGGGCTGTGACAACTTGACTGCAGAGCATCGCACCCTGAGTGCAAGTGCAGGGGCCGTTACCGAGACAAGGGAGCCATCCGTGCAACCGTGACCTCCCTTCTTCTGCTCGGTGTGCCCCGGGACTAAGAGACTGACTAGCATCCGTTACCAGTGGGAGAAGATCAAAGAAGAAGACCGAGGAGCTGCATCCCTTCAGCGCTGCACAGGGACCCATCATCGTGAGACTCCAGGCCTGCGACGTGGGAGCGGCATCTTCTTCTGGGATAGACTGGTAAGTGACTGTAGGGAAAGTTAGGGAAAGTTGCCGCCATCTCTTTGTTTTTTTCTCTTTTTTCTGTTTTTCCTTGCTGTGTACCCGGAAGGAGTGAAGATCCGGGGACTCCACCATACACATGTGCGCAGATAGTTCGGTTGACTGTGTTATAAATATGTTTCATAGTAAAGAAATGTTACTACCGGTAAAATCTGAGTATGGGGATTTTGTTGGAATAGAGCATACACACACACCCGCGGCCCTACCACCGGTTGCTTCAGACACATAGTGGAATGACCCACGTCGCTCATTTTCATAATATCGTTAGTGCTGCATGCCGCTGGTTGTTCGTCGTTCCTGCGGCAGCACACATCACTATGTGTGACACCGCAGGAACGACAAACATCTCCTTACCTGCGTCCAACTGCAATGAGGAAGGAAGGAGGTGGGCGGGATATTCCGCCCGCTCATCTCTGCCCCTCAGTTTCTATTGGACGGCTGCCGTGTGACGTCGCTGTGAAAGGAGGCGGTTCGCCGGCCACAGCGACGTCACAGGGAAGGTAAGTCCGTGTGACCAGTGTAAGCGATGTTGTACGCCATGGGCAGCGATTTGCCAGTGACGCACAACCGATGGGGGGGGTACGCTTGCTAGCGATATCCATAGCGATATTGCAGCATGTAACGTGCCCTTTAGACCCAGGGGGATTGGGGATTCCCAACTGAGTCTACGCATGTCCTCCACCATGGTTTCACAGTGTCTTTTACCTGCCAACGTAAAAATAGGGGACCAAGGTAACCATTAAAGTGTTTCTTGATAGTAGTTCTGGAGACAATATCATTGATGAACAGTTAAGGGCTCTTGGTTAAGGGCTGACGAGTTACCCAGTCCTATACGGATCATTACCATAGACTCGTCACCCCTCTCCCAAGGGGTCTTCAGGAAGTGTGTACAGGGTTTGGAACTCCTCATTCGGGTTCTCCATTCTGAGCGTATTACTTGCCAGGTGCTCAAGGATCTACCTGCACAAATTGTGTTAGAATTCCCATGGTTCACTTTACACAACCCAGTAGTTGACTGGAAGATTCAGGACATTGTTCAGTGGAGCTCTTAGGGGTACTCTACACATTGCGACATCGCTACCGATATATCTTCGAGGTCACGGTTGTTGTGACGCACATCCGGCGCCAGTAGCGACATCACAATGTGTAAATCCTAGGAGCGACGATGAACGAGCGCAAAACAGTCAAAAATCGCTGATCTGTGTCACGTCGTTCATTTTCATAATGTCGCTCCTGCTGCAGGTACGATGTTGTTTGTCATTCCTGCAGCACCACACATCGCTGTCTGTGAAGTCGCAGGAACGACAAACATCTCCTTACCTGCGTCCAGCGGCAATGCGGAAGGAAGTTGGTGGGCGGGATGTTATGTCCCGCTCATCTCCGCCCCTCCGCTTCTATTGGCCGGCCGCTTAGTGACGTTGCGGTGACCGCGACGTCGCCGACCAGGTATGTGCGTGTGAAGCTGCCGTAGCGATAATATTCGCTACAGCAGCGATCACCAGATATCGCATGTGCGACGGGGGTGGGGACTATCGCGCTCGACATCGCTAGCCGATGCTAGCGATGACGCAACGTGTAAAGTACCCCTAACTGTAAGGAACACTGTCTAGGGACCTGTGTTGCATCTGTAATCTCTAGCATACCTGAGCCTTTGTCAGAGTTTAGGAATGTGTTCTCTGAGAAGGTGTGCAAACAATAAAGATTTTCAGCTTAACCATAGCGGGTGCCTCAGGGCTTCCGAGTGGTGCACGGTTTCTTCCAGGCAGGCAAGGTCCGGTATGGCAAACAGGCAGGAGAGAGGAAAAGGAGTAGATCCAGCACCAAAAATGTATAAAAAAAATAAACAAATTTTTATTCCATTATTGTTAAAAGGAAATAAAAAAAGGCACTACATATTAAAAAATTGCAGGCATAGAAACACCTGACTTGTTTCGAACAAAATTTAAAAAATGTCCTTACTCATAGGTGAGCACATATTGGCAGTTTGTACACTTATGTATCTTGAGGGATAGTGCCCAAATAGAACCCTATGATGAACCTTCTATTTAAGTGCCTCATACGGCGCCATTTATCACCTGGCCGCCGCACAGCTAACACACCGGACCCTGTTCCCCATACACCAAGCTGCTCTCTACAGGTAACCCTCTATACGCCACCGCTCTCTGCTAGCTCTATTCCTGTTTCTTATCTTTATGATTCCTCCTTCAGGTGTCACGGCTTCACCCCTGCCTCATAGACTCTCCTTGCTTCCTCTCATCCCCTGGTGTCTCTATCTTATTTATCCACCGTATTTCTGTATCTTCCATGAGTGGTTTACACATTTTTCCTTATTCCAGGCACTGTTATTAACCCAGCCTAGCCTCTGCAAAATACTCTCACTTTAAATCTACACATTACGTTACACCATGTATCCTTATGATTGGAAGCCATAGCCCTCGTTCTCCTCCCTATTAACACAAATTCACACACATGTTTACCTGTATTTGTCTATGTGCTTTTTTGAATTTATCCACCAATGTTCCCATATGCTTATCTCTGCCTGAGTCATTCAGGACCTGTTTCAAAATGTAGCACATATGTCCTCTCTGTATGCATATTCTAGTATGTTGTACACATATGTCATTGCATCCAGATATTGTATATACTCTGTTTTCTTTTTTGTTTTCTCATTTTGTAAGACTAATATTATCTATTTTTTGTCAGATCACTTTGCCTTGATAAAGGCTCACCACAGCGCTGAAACATTGGCAAACTGATGGTTTGACTTTTTGCAGAATTAATTACATAAAAATAAAAAAAAATTCTCATATTCCTACGTGTGTGCCAGAAATATTTATTTTCATTATAGCTATTATTTTTCTGAGCACCGGCCTTACATGGTTGCAGCGGGCCCTATCTATTTCATTTAACTCATTCCCCAGGCATTTCCCTTAAGAGCGAAGTGCCTTAAATACCTTCAGCCTCTCAGCTAACCTGATAGGCACTTCAGAGTTAAGGTGCATTGGCCTTTTAAGAAAAGGGGTGTGGCCTTGTGAACACCCTTCGGGCAGAACCAGGCTGCCTGTGATGTGCAGACAGGCTCTGGAAGGCAGCAGCATGGAGCGGGGACAGGACAGCCACCGCAGTAGGTTCAGACAGGTGACAGGACCAACATCACCACTGGGGGAGTGGGGTAGGACAGTGCAGGGACATCAGCCTGGGTATTACACCCATGCAGTCATGTTGCGGCGTTGGACTACTTGTAGTCTGTGCCAATTGTTGCCATTTTTCCTGTTGCCTGACCTAAATTTTTGGAAATGGGGAGACTCCAAGTAGGGTCTCCATATTGTCTTTTGTCTGTAGTGCCAGTGATCTGGGAGCAAGAGGTCTACGCCTGTCTGTCATCTTGCTGCCTCTGTTGAAAGTAGAAATACAGGTTCAGGCCTTGTTACATGGCCAGTCCCACGCATCCATTTTGCATTGTTTGACTATTCGTAGTCTGTGCCAATTGTTTCCACTTTACCTATTGTCTGACCTAATTTTTTGGAAATGTGGAGACTCCAAGTAAGGTCTCCAAATTGTACTTTTACCTGAAGTGCCTGAGATGTGGGAGCAAGAGGCCTTATCCTATCACTTATGCACCTCTTGATTTTTAAAATTGAAATGCCAAGCCACATCCTCTCTGTTGCATGGACCATACCTCCCTGCTAGGCAAAGACATTATAGGGAAATGGGGTGGGGGGAGGGCAATTTTTGCCACTGTTCTGCTGTCTGCCTTAAAGGTTGGTAATTCTGAAGACTCCAAGATGGGTTTCCAAGTTGTGTCTTGTCTGTACTGGCAGGTGTATGGGAGCACCAGCCCTATACCTGGCTCTCATCCACCTCAATATTTCTTATGTTAATAGACTAGGAAGCTAATGGCTATGCCAAAACAGTGGGGCTGCACTATAAAATATATTTTGGCTGTTTTGGAAGCTTTTTGCCCCCCCCTCCCCTCCCAAAGGTATTTTCACTGCCTTAGGTATGGACTTCCATTGAATCCAATGAGGTTCGAAAAGGTTTGATGAACGGTTTCACAAACAGTTCAGCAAACATAGCGTTTGTTTGGCAAGGCTCGGCAAACCAAACTTTGAAAGGTTCACTCATCTCTACTCATGACGATGGTCATTAATAGCAAACTTGGCAAGAAGAAGGAACAAGAACCATTCCTCCTGGATGTCATAGACAAAACAGCGCAAATACTGCTGCATGTTCTGATTCATGCGCTCAGTTTGGCCATTAGACTGTGGATGGAAAGCCAATAAGTGAGACAATTTAATTCCCAAGGTAGAGCAGAATGCTCTCCAAAAATTAGCAAAAATTGAGTACCCGTATCAGAGACAATGTCAGATGGGACTCCATTGAGTCTGACAATCTCATGTATAAAAACCTGGGCTAACGTCTTAGCATTAGGCAGGGATGGAAAGGAAACAAAATGTGTCATTTTGCAAAAACTGTGAACCGCAACTAAAATAACCATATTACCAGCAGAAGGAGGCATATCTGTAATGAAATCCATGGAAACATCTGTGCACGGTGTGCTAGGTACACAAAACGGCAGCAGACACCCAGACAGACATGAGTGTGATGGCTTAAAGCACGCACAGGTGGTACAAGCGGACACATAGGAGACCACAACCCTCCGGATCTTGGGCCACCAAAAATGACATAAGAGGAGTTCCAGTATGCCCTTCACCCCAGGGTGACCATCTAGGATGGAATCATGATGCTCCCCCAAAACCTTAAGAGGAAAGTTTAGGGGAACAAATTACTTGTTTTCTGAAACTCCCAATGGTGCCTCATCCTGGGCCACTGTAATCTCAGACTCAACCTTAGTACTTAGTGCCGACACCACCACACCTTTCTGCAGGATTGGCACTGGTTCCTCTTATGGTTCTCCACCTGGAAAACTGCTGGACAACGTATCTTCCTTAGTGTTTTTAGACCCAGGATGGTGGGTAACAAAAAATTAAACCTGTTAAAGAATAATGACCACCGAGCTTGTCTTGGAGAAAGGCCTTGGCAGACTCGAAATACAAGAGATTTTTATGGTCTGTAATAACAGTAACAGAGTGAATGGTCCCCTCTAAGAAGTGTCGCAATTCCTCAAATGCCAACTTGATGGCGAGTAATTCCCTATTACTTATGTCATAAAAACGTTCAGCTGCCAAGAACTTCTTAGAAGAGAAGGCACATGGACAATGTTTACCAACTGACGGACCATGAGACAACACAGCCCCCAACCCTACCTCAGAAGCGTCCACCTACACCATAAAAGGAAGTGACACATTGGGCTGTATAAGTACCAATTCTAACACAAAGGATTTTTTCAAACAGTCAAATGCGTGTAAAACATTCTCAGACTACACAGAAAAGTCCCTATCCGACTTTCTCATATTGGTCAGAGGTCTTGCTATGGCAGAAAAATTCTTTATAAACTTTTTGTAATAATTGGCAAAACCAAAGAACCGTTGCAGCGCTTTAAGGTTTTCAGGATGATCCCAATAAAATAGCTTAAAATAGCTGCAACTTGGAGGGATCCATCGTAAACCCAGAGGCGAAAATAACGTAACCCATTAACAATAATTACTGCATGGCGAATGCATATTTCTCATGCTTGGTGTACAACTTGTTTGCCCTAAATACCTGCAATACCTGTTTTACATGATCCATGTGTGACCTGAGATCTAGAGAATAACTGAGGATGTCATCCAGATATATGATCATGAATGTACCCGACAGGTGAGCAAAAACATCATTGACAAAATGTTGAAACACTGCAGGTGCATTCGTTAAATCAAAGGAAATTACCAGATTTTGAAAGTGACTCTCAAGTGTATTAAATGCCGTTTTCCACTCATCCCCCTGATGGACCTTGATAAGATTAAAGGCCCCTCTGAGGTTGAATTTGAAGAACCACTTTGCACTGGAAATCTGGTTAAATTAGTTCGGAATCACAGGCGTAGGATATGGATCATGAACTGTAATCTGGTTAAGCTCCCGAAAATCTGTACCCTGCACAAATATGGCCTTTATGAAAAAGTGGCAAGGAGAAAGCCATTTCTCAAACATATCCATAAAAGGTGTCATTTAAAGTTTGCCACAAGCCACCTGGGAGACACACCAAACATGTGGAAGAAGGTGCTCTGGTCAGATTAAACCAAAATTGAACTATTTTGGCACAATGCCAAACGATATGTTTGCCGTAAAAGCAATACAACTCATAACCCTGAACACACCATCACACTGTCAAACATGGGGGTGGCAGCATCATGGTTTGGGCCTGCTTTTCTTCAGCAGGGACAGGGAAGATGGTTAAAATTGATGGGAAGATGGATGGAGCCAAATACAGGACCATTCTTGAAGAAAATCTGTTGGAGTCTGCAAAAGACCTGAGACTGGGACGGAGATTTGTCTTCCAACAAGACAATGATCCCAAACATAAAGCAAAATCTACAATGGAATGGTTCCCAAATCAACGTATCCAGGTGTTAGAATGGCCAAGTCAAAGTCCAGACCTGAATCCAATCGAGAACCTGTAGAAAGAGCTGAAAACTGCTGTTCACAAACGCTCTTCATCCAACCTCACTCAGCTCGAGCTATTTGCAAGGGAAGAATGGGCAAGAATTTCAGTCTCTCGATGTGAAAAACTGATAGAGACATACCCCAAGCGACTTGCAGCTGTAATCACAGCAAAAGGTGGCGCTACAAAGTATTAACTTAAAGGGGACAAATAATATTGCACGGCCCACTTTTCAGTTATTTAATTTTTAAAAAGTTTAAAATAAGCAATACATTTCGTTCAACTTCACAATTGTGTCCCACTTGTTGTTGATTCTTCACCATAACATTAACATTTTTATCTTTATGTTTGAAGCCTGAAATGTGGGAAAAGGTTGAAAAATTCAAGGGAGCCGAATACTTTCGCAAGGCACTGTAGAATACATGATAGAAAAAGCAATGATGTGATAAAATGCAATGTTTGCATACTATTTTTCATATTGAGCTGGACATAATGTAATAGTGGCTATAAAGTTGAATAAAAAATTTTCTTACCATTTCACTGCTCTGTTGCGAAGATATTAGCAATCAAATATTTGGCAAGTAATGAGTTCACTAGTTAAGTCCAAGTAGCAGTGGCATAACTAGAGTCCGATGGGCCCCGGTGCAGTTTGAGCCTGCCCCCCATGTGTTCATCGAATGTATGGACCATTGTAGCATTCTAAATCTTATAAAGACATACAAGTTGCCCCCCCCTTCATTGTGTAGTAATACCCCCCATCCTTTGCCACTTCCTGGGAAATGTCCACCATCCTGGTATATATCCACATCATGGCCCCATCCTGGAAAAAGTCCATATCATGGCCTCAACCTGGTAAATGTCCACATCATGGCCCCATCCTGGTGTATGACCCCATCATGCCTATATCCTGGTATATATGGCCTCATCCTGGCATATATGGCCCCATCATGGTACATCTGGCCCCATCATGGCCCCATCCTGGTATATATGGCCCCTTCATGGTATATATGTCCCTATCATGGCCCCTTCCTGGTATATATTCCTCATTATCACCCCATCCTGGTATATATGTTCCTATCATGGCCCCATCCTGGTATATATTCTCCATCATGGCCCCATTCTGGTATATATGCTCCCATCATGTCTCCATCCTGGTATATGTCCCAAACATCTCCCCATCCTGATATATAGCCCCCATCCTGATATATAGCCCTCATTTTTGTTTATAGCCCTCCATCCTGGTATATAGCCCCCCATACTGGTATATAGCCCTCCATCCTAGCATATAGCCCTCCATTGTTTTATATAGCCACCCATCCTGGTATATAGCCCCCCTCATCCTGGTATATAGCCCCCATCATACTATGTAGCCCCCACCGCGCTGTACACAGTAAAAAAAAATGAAAAACAAAAACGATTGTACTCACCTACCCTTCACTCCCCCGGTATGATGCTGCGATGCTGGCATGCCGGCAACTGACCAGTGTGTAAGCGGAGCAGCGCATGACGTCAGTGTCATGCGCGGCCTCTTACAGCATCGTCAGCTGTCAGCATATTCTTTGCTCCCCATGTGCAGGATCATGTCCATGGGGAGGAATTAATATTCATGGCCTTCATTGGTGGCTGGACCATCGCAGTGCAGGGACCTGATGGGTCTCTGTGCTCTGATGTATTTTAGCTGGATGCACATCTAGCTGAAGCAGGGACAGCGGCTAGTGTGGGCTCCCAGCACCGTTGGGCCCGGCCTGTGACCGGGATTGTTAAGCCCCTGCCAAGTAGATGTTATTAGATAGTTTTCACTGGATGTGTGTAATTCTGCCTCCTGTATGACGATGAACAATCATAAGAAGGCAGCAACACAGAAGCACAAAAGGATCTGTGGTAATGTCATCAGGGTCGCATGACTTGAGCCCATTGGTTCTGCCAGATTGAGTGTTCAGTCTAAATAAGCACTGAAGATATATTACACAGCACAAAAATGTGGAAATATTAACTGAAGTTGATAGCTCCACACCTCCTGATAATCATACTCATGTCCTATAGTGGTGTTTTTAAGTGTAAGCTACATAAACGAATAGACATAGCTTTAGGCCCATTTCACACGTCAGTGAAAAACACAGACATTCTTCACTAACGTGTAAAACACGCCTATGTCCATCCGTGTGCCGTGATTCACGGCACACGTGGGTTGTCTGAGTGCAATCCGGGCTCCGTTCTCTGTGGCCCGTGATTGCACTTAGAAATCAACTCACCTGTGCCCATTCCCGCTGTCCTTGGTGCTGATCGCTCCCGCGGTGCAGCATCCGGCCGGCGCTGACCCCTGCAGCAGCTGCTTCCAGGTCGGCTGTGTCGAGCATCATGAATATGCGCGACAGTAATGAGCCGGCTCAGAAGCAGCAGGCAGAACAGGCTGCAGAGAGCGCGGCTGACGCCGGGTGAGTTAAAATGTTTTTTATTTTAAAAGCACGTTTTTTTCTGGCACGTGTTTCACGGACCACACCACTGGGTGGTCCGTTGGACATCAGTGATGCCAGAAAAAAATGGACATGTCTCCGTGCGGCAATCACGGACACGCGGGTACGCCGCACGGAGACACGTGCAGTGAAAAATCACTGATGTGTGAGCAGACCCATTCATTATAATGGGTCTGCGTATGTCAGTGATTCTGGTACGTTTAAAAAAAAGCACAAACGTACCAGAATCACTGACGTGTGAAAAGGGCCTTAATGAGGAAAAAAATGGTTTATTTGTAAAGGACTTGAAAAACACCCACATAAAATACCCCATATTTCGTATTGTTGAGATTCTTACTACCCTACTATAAAACTGTTTATTTCCTTATGTTGGTTGGTGTCACTGTATCACTAAAATTTAAAAAAACAATGTCAGAATTTTTTTATCCTCGCTTGGGAAAAAAAGTGATTAAAATTACCCTAAATTGGTACCAATAAAATGTGCATCTTGTGCAAAAAACAAAACTTTACACTGCTCTATAAACAAAAATGAAAAAATTAATATCTCTCAGAATATGATGAGTAGAGTTCAGCGCGGTTCGCGGTTCGAGGTTCTCCAGTTCACGGCTCGAGTGATTTTGGGGGCTGTTCTAGATCGAACTAGAACTCGAGCTTTTTGCTAAAGCTCGATAGTTCTAGATGCGTTCGAAGACGGTTGTAGCAGCAAAAAGCAGGGCTTTTTACAGCTACAGTGTGCAGGAGCCATCGCTGGCAGCCTGCCAGAAGCTGGTAACCAAGATAAACATCGGGTATCCAAGCAAAGCGCTTTGGTTAGTAACCCGATGTTTATCCTAGTTACGTGCAGGAAGCCCACACTTCCCCGCTCAGCTCACTCCGCCCCCTCCTGCACGCGGCATGTATACACACACACACACACACTCACACTCACCTGTCCCCAGCCAAGCAGTCCACGACACTGACGTCCTCAGCGCCACCCACTTCGCACTCCGCCGCCAGCACACATGGCTCCGCCCACCTGCACTCTGCACACATGGTCCCGCTCGGCTTACCTGCGGTGATGAAGTCCCGACCTCAGCGCTGTCACTGTCCTCCATGGCCGCCGCTTCTCACATCACCTTCTCTCGCTTCAGACCCGAGACTGACTAGCGGTGACGTCACGGGCCGCTCGCGATACTTGGCTGTGAAGGCGGCAGTCATTGAACTCAGTGACAGGTGCTGTCAGCAGTGCAGGAGATCAGCGCAGGTAATGTACCTCGCTGACAGCAGCACTTGTCATCCCCTGCAGTGACCTGGGCTGACCCATTGATGTTAGCTCAGGTCACTGCACTGCTCTCCCAGCCAATGGGGAACATCCTGCTCTTCATTGACTGGGACAGTGTGGATCGTCATGGCAACCCCTTGGATTACACCAGTCCTGGATTTGTTTTTCTTTCTAATAAATTGGTTAAAGAGGGAATGTATTGGGGAGTGTTTTTTCAAATAAAAATGTGTTTGTCGTCTATTTTTTTTTATTACTGACTGGGTTGGTGATGTCGGGTATCTGATAGACGCCTGACCTCACCAACCCCAGGGCTTGGTGCCAGGTGACATTACACATCTGGTATTAACCCCATATATTACCCCGTTTGCCACCGCACCAGGGCACGGGATGAGCTGGGGCGAAGCACCAGGATTGGCACATCTAATGGATGCGCCACTTCTGGGGCGGCTGCGGCCTGCTATTTTTAGGCTGGGGAGAGTCCAATAACCATGGACCTCCCTAATCTGAGAATATCAGACCCCAGCTGTCTGCTTTACCTTGGCTGGTGATCCAATTTTGGGGGACCCCTACGTGTTTTTTTTTTTTAATTATTTATTTAATTTAAAATAACAGCGTGGGGTGCCCTCAGTTTTGGATTACCAGCCAAGGTGAGGCTGCCAGCTGTGGTCTGCAGGCTGCAGCCGTCTGCTTTACCCTAGCTGGCTACAAAAATAGGGGGAACCCTACGTCATTTTTTTTTCATTTTTTTGGCTAAATACAAAGCTAAGCACCCCTTAGTGCCACATGAAAGACACCAAAGGGTGCAAAATTACAAAATGCAGGAGAGTGGGACATTATGTGTCTTTCTGCCATTATAATGACAGAAAAGACTGATATGAGGTGCACAAGCACAAGAAAATCACCAGAGCGCTCTACGCTGTGAAAAACAGTAGAAAATGGCACTGGAGTGAACATGTGACCGCCTCATGTAGGATGAAGCTATGGATCCTGGGTAAATTTATGTATTTTCCCTCCTTCAGTTTTTTTGCAGTACACAAAAAAAAACGGAAGGCACACGGATGACAAACAGATGACATACGGACCGTCTACGGAACGGAAACGGATGCCACACGGATGCACCCGTGAAAAAAACGGACTGTTTTTTGCAGACCGCAAAAATGGATCGGTCGTGTTAATGTAGCCTTATTCTGATCTTCCGTTTATAAACAGCAGGCAGAAATAAGTGAATCATGATTCAGGAAGGTTTTTCCGGTCCCCGCTCACGTGATCACAGGTATACACCGTACACCGATGATCACGTTACAGTAAATGACAGCGCCGGTAAAAAATTATTTATCTCCCATCTGGCATGAACAAACATGATAAATCTCCTCCCCGGTCCCCTCCGGTCCCCCGGTGTCACCAAAGTGCCCCCCCTGATGCCCTCCCAGAAATCCAAGATGGCCGCGCGCACAGCAGCGCGCCGGCCGCATTCACCCTACTCCTCTGATTTCTGTCGCATGTGCCATGACACATACGACAGAAAACTCCTCCCCAGGCCCTGCCAGGTCACCCCCTATAACCCCACCGGTGTTCCCCGGTGTCCCACGGTACCTGTGCAGCGTTGATCCCCCCACGGCCCTCTCCTTCACAATAGACGCTGCCGCATGCACAGAGCGGCTGTCAGCTCAGCTTCCTGTGTTCAGACACAGTGAGTGGTGGTTATGCATCTGTACGCTAAATGGGCGGCACGGTGGCTCAGTGGTTAGCACTGCAGTCTTGCAGCGCTGAGGTCCTGGGTTCAATTCTCACCAAGGACACCATCTGCAAGGAGTTTGCGTGGGTTTCCTCCGGGTACTCCAGTTTCCTCCCACACTCCAAAGACATACAGCGCAATGGAATTAATAACGCTATATAAATGAATAAATTATTATTATTACTGCAATGCCCTGCTCATGAGGTAAGGAACATAATTGATCAGGAGAGCTATATATTACATTTCCAAATGGAGGGATTTGCTTTTATAGTTTCCCTGCTGAATGACTATCAAACATGAGAGTCCGTTATACGCCACAAGAAAACACATCTAAATAGCGAGCTCTGTTGTTAAGTATTCATTCAGCTGGATAACTGGACTTAAAGGGGTATTCCATCTCCAAGATCCTATCCCCAATATATAGTAGGTGGAATAGCAATAATATCAGCAAATACCAATATTTGGAAATGTAGAATAGTTCTCCTGATTAGGCATGCCCTTACCTCATGAGCAGGGCATTGCAGCTTTGGTAGCAACCATTACGACATGGACTCTGCTGCTGTGGACCCGGGAGAGTGAGTGCAGATTCATTGCACCCACACTCCTCACATGAAGGGTCTGCACTCCTACAAAATGGGGGATACGTTCCCTGAGTGTCTCCCCCCCATATTCTAGACGGTCCAGAGTCGTCGTGGGACCCCTTCATTTTTATTCTTACAATAAATTGGTGAAAGAGGAAATGTTTTGGGGACTGTTTTTTCAAATAAATTTCTTTTGTCGATTTTTTTTTTTGTTAGTACTGACAGTTTATGATGTTGGGTATCTAATAGACGCCATGACATCACAAACTGCTGGGCTTGATCTGAGGTGACTTTACAGCTAGTATCAACCCGATTTATTACCCCATTTGCCATTGCACCAGGGCACGGGATGAGCTGGGGTGCAGCACCAGGGTTGGCGCATCTAGTGGATGCGCCACGTCTGGGGTGCCTGCGGCCTGCTATTTTTAGGCTGTGAAGGCCCAATAACTATGGACCTTCCCACCCTGAGAATACCAGACCACAGCTGTCCGCTTTACCTTGGCTGGTGATCCAATTTGGGAGGGACCCTACTTTTTTTGTGTAATTTTTAATATTTATAAAATAATTATAAAAAAAGAGCCTGGGGGGACCTCCACATTGGATCCCCAACCACGGTAAAGCTGCCAGCTGTGGTTTTCAGGCTACAGCCGTCTGCTTTACCCTAGCAGGCTATCAAAAATGGGGGGACCCAACGTCATTTTTTTTTTTAACTATTTTTTAAATAGAAAAAATTAATGGGCTTCCCTGTATTTTGATTGCCAACCAAGGTAACGGCATGCAGATGGGGTGGCAACCCATAGCTGTCTGCTTTATCTGCGCTGAGAATCAAAAATACCGCGGAGCGCTACGTCATTTTTTTTAAAGATTTATTTTTACAGCACTGTGATGTCCAGCAATCAAAATACAGGGAAGCCCATTTTGTTTTTAGTTATTTAAATAAATAATTAAAAAAAATATATATGGGCTCCTGCTGCATTTTTTGTATTGCTAGCTAAGGGTAATCCAAGCAGCTACTGGCTGCTAACCCCCACTGCTTGGTGTTACCTTCACTGGCAATGGAAAATCCAGGCAAGCATTTTTTATTTTTTTTGCCAAAAAACTACAAAAAAAGGACGTGAGCTTCGCCATATTTTTGTATGCTAGCCAGGTATAGCAGGCAGGTGCTGGAAGTGTTGGATACAGTGCCAGAAGATGGCGCTTCTATGAAAGTGCCATTTTCTGAGGCGGCTGCAGACTGCAATTCGCAGCAGTGGGGCCCAGAAAGCTCAGGCCAACCTGTGCTGTGGATTCCAATCCCCAGCTGCCTAGTTGTACCTGGCTGGACACAAAAATGGGGCGAAGCCTACGTCATTTGTTTTCTAATTATTTCATGAAATTCATGAAATAATAAAAAAAGGGCTTCCCATTATTTTTGGTTCCCAGCCGGGTACAAATAGGCAACTGGGGGTTGGGGGCAGCCGTACCTGCCTGCTGTACCTGGCTAGCATACAAAAATATGGCGAAGCCCACATAATTTTTTCAGGGGGCAAAAAACTTCTGCATACAGTCCTGGATGGAGTATGCTGAGCCTTGTAGTTCTGCAGCTGCTGTCTGTCTGTATGGAGAAGAGCAGACAGCAGCTGCAGAACTACAAGGCTCAGCATACTCCATCCAGGACTGTATGCAGAGGTTTTTTGCCCACCAAAAAAATGACGTGGGCTTCGCCATATTTTTGTATGCTAGCCAGGTACAGCAGGCAGCCACGGGCTGCCTCCAACCCCCAGTTGCCTATTTGTACCCGGCTGGGAACCAAAAATATAGGGAAGCCCGTTTTTTTTAATTATTTCACTTATTTCATGAAATAATTAAAAAACAAATGACGTGGGCTTCGCCCCATTTTTGTGTCCAGCCAGGTACAACTAGGCAGCTGGGAATTGGAATCCGCAGCACAGGTTAGCCCGAGGTTTCTGGGCGCCTCTGCAGCCACCCCAGAAAATCGTGCTTTCATAGAAGCGCCATCATCTGGTGCTGTATCCAACTCTTCCAACAGCCCTGAAGCCGGGTGGCTTGTTGGGTAATAATGAGTTAATACTAGCTTTGTTTTACTAGCTAGTATTAAGCCAGAGATTCTTAATGTCAGGCACGTTTGACCCGGCCATTAAGAATCTCCAATAAAAGGTTAAAAAAAAGACACCACACAGAGAAAAAATACTTTAATAGAAATAAATACACAGACACATTAGAGACTCCATCTTTATTACCCCCTGTCAGCCCTCCACGACCCATGGTCTTCTGTCTTTCTCGTTCAACAAATGCAGCTCTGCACCATCACTGCTGCATGGGGGAAGACGCTGCTGCACTGGAAGCAGCGTGCAGCCTTCACTCCGTGAGTGATCAGTGCTGCTGGCTGTTAGCGGTAACAGCGGTAACGCTGACAGACGCGTTACCATAGCAACGGTGCTCCGATCATGTAATTCCCGGAGCCGCTAACTGCGTTGCTATGACAACGGTGATCTCCATTAATGACCGGCTATGTCAGCCGGTCCCTAACGGAATGGGGAGTCGACCGTGTGCTAGAGCATGTCGCCGGTACACGGCGATACATAAATGTGCACCGTGTACCGGAGAGTGCAATGACAGGACCTAGGACAGGACATGACGTCAAAGCCATGTGACCAGTCTGTAGCCAATGAGATAATAGCCACGTGACTGGTCACATGGCTATTTTGACGTCACGATAGGTCCTGCATCACTGCTGGCAGTGCTGGTCACCGGGAGGATTCAGCGATCATCGGATGGAATAGCGGCAGGAGACAGAGTGCAGGAGGGATCGCGGGGACCGGTAAGTGCTATGGCAATGTTTATTAAATGTATGTGTACATTTATAATGCGTTTTTATGTGTTTGTGATTGCCTCCCATTATTTCCTATTGGTTCGAGTTCGGTTCGTCAAACGTTCGCCGAACTGAACTTGAACGAGACCTCCGTTCGACAAACCGAACTCGAGCCGAACAACGGCCGGTTCGCTCATCTCTAATGATGAGTCTCCCACCAAAAAAAAATTGTTGTAAAAAGATTGATTTTCTTTTGTGAAAGTAGTAAAAATGAAAAAAGAATATATAAATTCAGTATTATCTTAATCATATTGAACTGCAGAATACAGGTAATATGTTAATTTCACTACATGCTGAATACTGTAAAAATGTAAATTAAAAGTAGGGATGAGCGACCCTGAACTATAAAGTCCGGGGTTTGTACTGAAAACTAGGTGTCCGGATCCTGAATCCGAACACAGACTTTTACCTGTATGTCCGGTTCCTGTTTGGGTTTGTCATCCAAATAAAGCTTGTTGAAAGGTTGCAGAGCAGCCAATCAGCAAGCTTTTCCATTGTCGGCACTTCCAAGTATTGACAAGGCTGTGATTAGCCAGGGAAATCACTGCAAAAAAAAATGGCTGGATATCGTGGCTGGATATCAAAATAGAATGAATCCTACTGTGTTATTTTCAGTTATTTAAATAAATAAATAAATAATAAAAAAGGCTTAAGGCTGTCGCCCATTTTTGATAACCAGCACGGGTGTGACCTCCGTTGAACTGAATGATGTCACCTGCTCACAGCTCCCCCTCAGCTGTCAGTGATTTCCAAAACCTGTAGAGAGCAGACATGTTTTCCCTCTCTAAAGCCTGCTTTACACATTACAATTACACATGCGATCTCGTATACGATCGCACACGCCCCCATCGTATGTGTGGCATGTTCAATTTGTTGCCCGTGTCGCACAAACGATTAAATCCCGTCACATGTACTTACCTTCCATACGACCTAGCTGTGGGCGGCGAACATCTTCTTCCTGTAGTGGGAGGGATGTTCGGCGTCACAGTGACGACACACGGCAGCCGGCCAATAGAAGCGGAGGGGTGGAGATGAGCGTGACGTAAACATCCCGCCCACCTTCTTCCTTCCGCATTGCAGGCGGGATGCAGGTAAGATGTGTTCATCGTTCCCGGGGTGTCACACACAGGGATGTGTGCTGCCTCGGGAACATTGAACAACCGGACGTTCAATTTTTAGAATTTGAACGACATGTATGCGATCAACGTGTTTTCGTACAATCGCAATTGCACATAGGTTTCACACGCTAAAACATCACTAACGATGCCGGATGTGCGTCACTTACAACGTGACCCCGCCAACACATCGTTAGATTTATTGTAGCGTGTAAAGCCTGCTTTAGACCTTTGGATGGAGCAGAGCTGAGGATCATTGTGGGACTTTGTATGGATTACGTTGGATCTGTAAGTGTCCGCAGGCGCTGGGAAATACGCAGGCACTTGGAAAACTCAAAGAATTCCCATGAATGTGCACTACCATACTCTGCTCTGACCTCAGCAGGGCAGAGAGAAGGACATGTGTTCAGGGGAGCGATGGAGGATTGCAAGGATAGAGAAGGCAGCGTTGAGTCAAGACTAGCGACATCCATCGGACCACCCGCAGGTGAGTAAGTGATAGGTTCTCTTTAAAAGGTGTGGTCCAATACGTTAGTCTGTACAGTATATAATGCAAGATTATTCAATAGTAACAGTTTTAGTATTCCAATTCCTATTTTCCTGCGTTATTCTATATTAAACTTTCTACGGTTATATTTTGTGGTAGGTTCAGTCTCGCACACAGGACACAAGAAACAGGAAGTGACTGCATTTAAAATAAACTCCATCATTTGCATTAGGACTTCAATAACAACTCATTGTCTGGTAAACAATTGACTGTATTGAGCAATATGTCATGTTTGCTGAATATCTAGTGCCAAAAAATTATGATAATGAAAGAGATATAAAGGTATTGTACATGAAGCAGTGATATATTCTAAAGAAATTAAAGCAGCTCTGTAACCAGATTTCAAAATACACAAACTACATACATTAATTATTCAATTAATCTTTTAGAAATGAGTGGCCTGGTGCACTTGGTATGATATTCTAAACCAAAATATTCTGTATAATACTTTATGACATTTTAAACTCAATCTTCAATCCCCTAGGCTTAGTAATGGCTTCTCAGGTTTATGCCTCCCTACTGCTGAGGTACTGACCATCTACTGTACCTTAACTGACACCTCCTCAGTGTCTCTCCTCCACTCCTCCATGTAGCTGCTGAAATTTTCCATTGCTCAGTATGGGTCAGTGGGCAAAAACGCTATATAGCTATAGTCTTAAAAAGCTCAAATCATATAAAGATTACAAAGCCATTCTGATATGGTGGGGTTTTAACAAATTCACTTCAATTTGTTATTATCTTATGACAGATTGAGATGTAGAACTGCACTCACCTATTATAACAGTAACATATGTGCCTGCTTTTGTCCTCTCTGTTTCCACTTCGGCTGCTACGTGGTGCCGTAAGTTGTTGCAGGCGATATGTAACAGCGACAGTCCTATTTTGTTCCTGGGAATTTTAATATCACTAAATCAGGGAGGTATGGGGTTAATTTTCTCCTGTTACCCTTGTGAAAATAAAACATTTGGTGTTAAAGCAACATCTTTTTGGTAAAAATGTATTCTTTTATTTTTACAGCTCAACGTTATAAAGTTCTGTGAAGCATCAGGGGGTTCAAGGTGCTCGCCAAACATCTAGATAAGTTCTTTGAGGGGGTCTAGTTTCCAAAATTAGGTCACATGTGTGGGATCTCCCCTGCTTAGGCACATCACGGTCGGTCCAAACTCGACATGGTGTCTGCTATCTAATACAGGCATTTTTGCGCTCTAAAATTTAAATGGCGCTCCTTCCCTGCGCCTAAACACTAGATTTCCACCACATATGAGGTATCGTTGTACTCAGGAGAAACTGCACAATAAATTGTATTGTGCAATTTCTCTTGGCACTCTTGAGAAAATGCATAATTTGGGGCTAAAGTAACAATTTTGTAGGAAAAAGTAAAATTTTCGTTTTTCCTTCCACATTGCTTTAGTTCCTGTCAAGCACCTAACTGGTTAATAAACTTCTTTTGAGGACTTTGAGGGGTGCAGTTTTTAGAATAGTGTCAAATTTGGGCATTTTCTGTCACCTAGTTCTCTCAAAGTCACTTCAAATTTGATGTGGTTCCTAAAAATGGTTTTGTAAATTTTGTTGGACAAATGAGAAATTGCTGATAAGCTTTGAACCCTTCTACTAGAGATAAACGAACCTGTTCGGTTCACGTTCGGCAATTTCAGATTCGGTGCGAGGCTTGGCAAGTTCGTTCAGCCTCATATAACTGAACACTTTGCTCAAAAGTCGGCAATGTTCGGTAAGTGTTCTTTTGCAGAAAACCCACAGCCAAGTCAAGTATTAGCATGGCTGTGATTGGCCACGAAAATCACTGTAAACAATAAAGCAGCAAAAAGGTTAAAGCACGGCATACTTACCGAGTCTCCCCGCGGCTGTATTTCCAAGTCTTAGAGTTACTGTATTTGACTTTGTTACTCCTAACATCAGAGGTGGGGACATTAGTAAATCCCTCCTCTATAAGGAGTCCAGATGGATCTATCAGTTGCAAACCGTGGCTCCTCAGGGTAGTAATGAGAAACTCCTTTTTGCAGGTTTTTACAGGGACTTGTGAGTTTATCAGTGACATATATATATTGTTTTCTCACAGATCTCTTACATTCTGGTTTCCAATATCGGCGATGTGTGATCCTTACAGCCTGTCATCTTTTGGAGAAGTCTTTGGCACTTAAACAGTCAAATTTTCCAATACATTAATTTTTGTTATATTCATTAATGGACTGTTTTACACTTCTATCATTTATCTATATTTGTGTATTATTCATTTTTTCTTTTATTAATGTTCTTTAACTGATTGTTCATTAACATTCTGCCATTTATGTATCATTTTTGTTTCAATTTCTTGTCTGTATATAGTGTTGCTCCATTCTCTTTCTTTTATTTGGGTCATATTACTATTTCATACTATGTCTTAATATGGCACAAATATTTTGGATTACTTCTCTTGATGTCCATCGCCGTCTTTAAACTACAAAACATGGGTCCCCCCTTGTACAATAGTACCACTGTCTCAATGCAACTGTATGCTTTCATCATTAGCGTATAAGGTGTTAACTAACCACTGACATTAGCGCTTTCTCATGCCTCTTTAAACAATCATCTGTCTGCTTGTATTATTGTCTCTTTTGGCTTACAGGCCTGTAGATTGCATTTATTGTGTACGTGCGCTGATCTTTTTTGTATTGCGCATGTGCTAGTTTTGTTGCTATTCTGCATGCATGGATGTCCTTTACCCGCTAGGCTATAGTGCTTAACTCTGCTCATGGCTGTTCTGTCCAGCTCTGTACACAGGTGGTGAGTGTTTTTTTATTGTTTGCCATTTATATTTATCACGTCACTATTCAGTATGGGCCTCATTTCTGTTTTGCCCTTGAGTAAAGCGTGCTTTACACCCTGCGACATCGCTAATGCGGAGTCGTTGGGGTCACGGATTTTGTGACGCACATCCGGCCGCATTAGCGATGCCGTTGCGTGTGACACCGATAAGCGTTGCAAAACCGTGCAAAATCGCTAATCGGCGACACGGGGGTCCATTCTCAATTATCGTTACTGCAGTAGTAACGAAGTTGTTCCTCGTTCCTGCGGCAGCACACATCGCTGCGTCTGACGCCGCAAGAGCGACGAAGCTCTCCCTACCTGCCTCCCGGCCGCTATGAGGAAGGAAGGAGGTGGGCGGGATGTTACGTCCCGCTCATCTCCGCCCCTCCGCTGCTATTGGGCGGCGGTTCAGTGACGCTTCAGTGACGTCGCTGTGACGCCGCACGGACCGCCCCCTTAGAAAGGAGGCGGTTCGCCCGTCACAGCGACGTCGCCGGACAGGTAAGTATGTGTCACGGCTGTTGTGCGGCACGGGCAGTGATTTGCCCGTGTCGCGCAACAGATGGGGGCGGGTACCCACACTAGCGATATCGGGACCGATATCGCAGTGTGTAAAGTAGCCTTTAGTCACCTTCTAGGTGATGATACGCGTGGAGCTGGTTTATACCCTTGTCCTTTACAGCCCTGTTCCATCAGGCTCTCTCAGGCTTGTATATCCTCGGCCGTTACCCTTTCTCAAAAAATATAACTTTTTTTCCATCTTAGGCCCCTTTTACACGTCAGTGATTCTGGTACGTTTGTGCTTTTTTTTAAACGTACCAGAATCACTGACATACGCAGACCCATTATAATGAATGGGTCTGCTCACACGTCAGTGATTTTTCACTGCACGTGTCTCCGTGCGGCGTACCCGCGTGTGCGTGATTGCTGCATGGAGACATGTCTATTTTTTTCTGGCATCACTGATGTTCCACGGACCACACAGTGGTGTGGTCCGTGAAACACGTGCCAGAAAAAAACGTGCTTTTAAAATAAAAAACATTTTAACTCACCCGGCGTCCAGCGATGTCCTCTGCAACCTGTCCTCCCTGCTGCTTCTAAGCCGGCTGATTACTGTCACGCATATTCATTATGCGCGACACAGCCGACCCGGAAGCAGCTCCTGCAGGGGTCACCGCCGGCCGGATGCTGCGTTGTGGGAGCGATCAGCACCATGGACAGCGGGAGCGGGCGCAGGTGAGTGAATCTCTAAGTGCAATCACGGGCCACGGAGAACGTAGCCCGGATTGCACTTAGACAACCCACGTGTGCTGTGATTTTCGGCACACGCAGGGACATGTGCGTGTTTTACACGCCAGTGAAAAACGTCACTGTTTTTCACTGACGTGTGAAACGGGCCTTAGGGTTTTTTCATTACCTTCCTTGATATACTTGTATGGACACTATTTTGGAGCAACACCTCTATGTGTTGCACAGTACTGTCTCTTGGGACTGCATACTGTATGTACTACAATTTATTTGTTATAATTTCCAGTCCTTTTCTCTGCCTGTTTAAGCTGCAATATACAATTGTATATATTCTTTATATAATCGCTATTTCAGGGGCTACTGCATTTTCTGATATTTATTGAGGGGTGTGCACCATGTATTCCACCAGCTTTTTGTGCTTTTCAATTGTTTTTAAATATGGTCTGGTCCATTTCTTGTTTGTGCGTATTTGTTAATAAAAATTCTAACTTTTTATGGTGATCTCCCTTCTGTGGCACATTCTTTTTCCTTTCTTCCTTTACATGTTTTTTACTTGTGTCAGGGGAGATCCAAGGGAGAGAATCGGTGCCCTCCACATATTGTTTGTTTCTGATCCTGAAGGACGATGTTCATAATAATGGTGACGATAACAGATCAGCTTTTGTCTTATGTAAGAGTAGTGTCACGCTAGGTATTAGGGAGTACCAAGAGAATGGCGAAAGGGTAGGGAAGGGAAACCCTGCGTCTAGGGGAGGGAGAGATGGTGACCCCTGACCAAACCTACCGCTGTTCCCTGACATCCCTCCCCCCTAGATAGGTTCCGTACCTATGCACCGAGCCTGATACCTGACCCTAGGATGATCCTAGAGAAGGGCCCTAGATAGGGAACGGGTGGGATGAGCTCTTTGTCAACCTCACTAAACACCAAAGAAGACACAGGGAGCACACACATGGGGAAAGCGCATGACCAACTTATCTTCAAATGCCTCAGGAAGAAGTAATGAGACAGATCTATTCAATGGAAGAATCTAAGAAAAAGACTGACGGCACATCCTACCTTTCTAATGTTAACAGATGCAAACTGAACATGAAACAGAGTAACAAAAAGGAGACAGTTGCACACTGCAGTGCTCAGATATGTGGAACAATGAATATGAGAATATAGACATGCTGTCATGATCCAGGCCGGCTTTTCCCTGCAGCTGGTTAGACCCAGCTCTGGCCTGGTCATGTCAGGGGTTAACTTCTTTTGCCTAGTTCTGGATCCCAGGATGCTATATATTACCTCTCTACCTATGGTTCAGTGCCAGTGATATTTCTGCCTTGCAGCTTGTATACTGGCTCTGGTGAGTGTTCCTGATCTGTCCTGCCTCCCTGGTACTGTATCCTGACTTGTACCCTCCCCCATTCGTCTGCCTGTCCTGGTCCCTGACTTCCCGCTCCTGTCTGTTGTTTGTGTTTCCCTCTGCATACCTGATCTCCTGGCTTCCGACTCGGTTCTCTTTTCTGACTTGATATTGATCCTCCCTTTGCAGTGACTCGACTTTCGTGGCTAGATCCTGACTGTTTGACTACTCTACTGCCCCCTGGTGGCTTGCTTGTTAACTGCCTGCTGAAGTTACTCTGCTGTACTTCAGCTGCCTTTCCGTTACAGTGTTTCTTTGTCTCTCCTTCACTACTCTGCTGCCACTTAGTGAGGAATACGCTGTATTACGTCTTACTAGCCTTTGTACAGCGTGACACATGCATTATTGCTATGAAAAACATGTACATGTTTATATTTCCATATTCATTGTTACATATATGTTAGCACTACAGAGTGCAACTGTCTCTTTTTTGTTACTAGATTTATTCATTGGGTAAGTACGATTACAGCGATACAACATTTGTGTAGTATTTGTATGTTTTTTTGTATTTTATTTCAAATATAGGATTTTTTCGGTGATTGTGTTTATTTCTTTTTACTTACAGATTAGAAATGGGGGGCTCATAGATGCCTCCCATTATTAATCTAGGACCTAGTAGCAGCTGTGAGTTGTTATTAACGCTTATTTTACTCCGATTGACACCTCATCAGGGCAATCAGGATAAGCTGGGTAAAGTTCCGAGATAGATTGTTGCATCTAATGGATGCGACAATCTTGGGCAGCTGCAAGCTGCTATTTTTGGCTGGGGGCCCAATAACCATGGGCCTCCCCAGCCTAAAAATAGCAGCTCCCAGCTGTCGTCTTGATCATGGCTTGGTATCAAAATTGGGGGGAGGGGGGTGCCCCACAGTGTTTTTTTTAATTATTTATTTCAATAATTAAACAAAAAGCCACATGCTGGGGGCTGCAGCTAGTAGTTGTATGCTTTATCATGGTTCGGCATCATAATATGGGCCAACCCTATGACAATTTCTCTATTAATTTTTTTACACCAATCTAGATGCAGACAGAGCACCTCTGATTGGTTGCAGTCAAACACGCTGGGTGCGCTGTCTGACTGCAACCAATCAGAGAAGCCGGAACTGCCCGTGGGAGGGGAAAGCAGTGCATATGCCTAAAGATAAAGAGTGGCCCCAAAAGCAGAGTGACCGGCCTGAAAGCAGAGTTACAGCCGCATGGAGACCAGTAAGAATAAAGCACTTGCTTTATTCTTATTTTCTGATGCTTGTTCATACTCACCTGTGGCAAGTAGCAGGTGTGGGCAATATGAAAATCACATATGAAACCAGATAAAAAGGGGAGAAGAGAAGTTGACTTAATCTTTGAATTGTTTTTCTGGGTGTGCCACACTAAGCATGGAGAACAGAAAGAGGATAAGTGAACTGTCTGGGGACTTGAGATCCAAAATTGTTTAAAAAAATATCAACAATGTCAAGTTTACAAGTTCATCTGCAGAGATCTTAATGTTCCTTTGTCCACGGTGCGCAACATAATCATGAAGTTTATAACCCATAGCGCGGTAGCTAATTTCCCTGAATGTGGACGACAGAGAAAAATTCATGAAGGGGTGCAATGCAGGATAGTCCGGATGGTGGATAAGCAGCCCCAATCAAGTTCCAAAAAAATTCAAGCTGTCCTACAGGCTTAAGATGGATCACTGTCAGCACAAACTATCCAACAACATTTTAATTAAATGAAACACTATGACAGGAGACCCAGGAGGACTCCACTCCTGACACAGAAAAATAAAAATGCTAGACTGCAGTTTGACAAAATATACGTAAGTACACCAAAATCCTACTGGGGAAGTGACTTGTTTACACATGAGACCAAGTATACAAAAAATGGAATGAGGCCTGCAAAGAAAAGAACACAGTACCTACAGTCAAATATGGTGAAGTTTCAAAGATGTTTTGGGGTTGTTTTGCTGTCTCTGGCACTGGACTCCTTGACTGTGTGCAAGGCATCATAAAAGCTGAAGAATACCAAAGAATTTTGGGTCGCAATGTAAGGCCCAGTGTCAGAAAGCTTGGTTTGCGTCCTAGGTTATGTGTCTTCCAGCAGCACACTGACCCCAAACATACTTCAAGAAACCCCCAGAAATGGACGGAAACAAAGTGCTGGAGAGTTCTGAAGTGGCCAACAATGAGTTGGGATCTAAAGCCCATTGAACACCTGTGGTAAGATCTTGAAATAGCAGTAGGGAGAAGGCACCCTTCAAATATGAGACACCTGGAGCAGTTTGCCAAAGAAGAGTGGTCCAAAATTCCAGTTGAGAGATAAAAGAAGCTTGTTCATGTCATAGGAAGCAACTGATTGCAGTTATTTATTTCAAAGGATTTGCAACCAAATATTAAGTTGAGGGTGCCAACAATTTTGTCCAATCCATTTTTGAAGTTTTGTGTTCAATTATGTCCAACTTAAATTTCTTTCTCAGGTTTTTATTTGTGTTGTTCCAATACACACAAAAGAAAAATGCATGTGTATACCAAACGTGTAATTGCGATCATTTTCTGAAGGAAATACTTCATTTTCTGGAACAACTTCATGGGTGCCAAAATTTTCAGCCACGATTGTATTAGGATAGGTTCCCTACAAATTTGATATATATATACAGTGCCTACAAGTAGTATTCAACCCCCTGCAGATTTAGCAGGTTTACACATTCGGAATTAACTTGGCATTGTGACATTTGGACTGTAGATCAGCCTGGAAGTGTGAAATGCACTGCAGCAAAAAATAATGTTATTTCTTTCTTTTTTTTTTTTTTTAATTTGTGAAAAGTTTATTCAGAGGGTCATTTATTATTCAACCCCTCAATCCACCAGAATTCTGTTTGGTTCCCCTAAAGTATTAAGAAGTATTTCAGGCACAAAGAACAATGAGCTTCACATGTTTGGATTAATTATCTATTTTTCCAGCCTTTTCTGACTAATTAAGACCCTCCCCAAACTTGTGAACAGCACTCATACTTGGTCAACATGGGAAAGACAAAGGAGCATTCCAAGGCCATCAGAGACAAGATCGTGGAGGGTCACAAGGCTGGCAAGGGGTACAAAACCCTTTCCAAGGAGTTGGGCCTACCTGTCTTCACTGTTGGGAGCATCATCCGAAAGTGGAATGCTTATGGAACTACTGTTAGCCTTCCACAGCCTGGACAGGCTTTGAAAGTTTCCACCCGTGCCGAGGCCAGGCTTGTCCGAAAAGTCAAGGCTAACCCAAGGACAACAAGGAAGGAGCTCCGGGAAGATCTCATGGCAGTGGGGACATTGGTTTCAGTCAATACCATAAGTAACGTACTCCACCGCAATGGTCTCCGTTCCAGATGAGCCCGTAAGGTACCTTTACTTTCAAAGCGTCATGTCAAGGCTTGTCTATAGTTTGCTCATGATCACTTGGAGGACTGTGATACAGACTGGTTCAAGGTTCTCTGGTCTGATGAGACCAAGATCGAGATCTTTGGTGCCAACCACACACGTGACGTTTGGAGACTGGATGGCACTGCATACGACCCTAAGAATACCA
This sequence comes from Anomaloglossus baeobatrachus, assembly GCF_048569485.1. Taxonomy (NCBI): domain Eukaryota; kingdom Metazoa; phylum Chordata; class Amphibia; order Anura; family Aromobatidae; genus Anomaloglossus; species Anomaloglossus baeobatrachus. The sequence goes on from NC_134356.1 coordinate 481,199,320, forward strand.
TCCCTACAGTCAAGCATGGTGGTGCAGCATCATGCTGTGGGGCTGTTTCTCAGCCAAGGGGCCTGGCCATCTGGTCCGCATCCATGGGAAGATGGATAGCACGGCCTACCTGGAGATTTTGGCCAAGAACCTCCGCTCCTCCATCAAGGATCTTAAGATGGGTCGTCATTTCATCTTCCAACAAGACAACGACCCAAAGCACACAGCCAAGAAAACCAAGGCCTGGTTCAAGAGGGAAAAAATCAAGGTGTTGCAGTGGCCTAGTCAGTCTCCTGACCTTAACCCAATGGAAAACTTGTGGAAGGATCTCAAGATTAAAGTCCACATGAGACACCCAAATAACCTAGATAACTTGGAGAAGATCTGCATGGAGGAGTGGGCCAAGATAACTCCAGAGACCTGTGCCGGCCTGATCAGGTCTTATAAAAGACGATTATTAGCTGTAATTGCAAACAAGGGTTATTCTACAAAATATTAAACCTAGGGGTTCAATAATAATTGACCCACACTTTTATGTTGAAAATTTATTAAAATTTAACTGAGCAACATAACTTGTTGGTTTGTAAGATTTATGCATCTGTTAATAAATCCTGCTCTTGTTTGAAGTTTGCAGGCTCTAACTTATTAGCATCTTATCAAACCTGCTAAATCTGCAGGGGGTTGAATACTACTTGTAGGCACTGTAGATGCGCAATGTCAGCCATTCTAAATACAGTGTTTTCAGGCATAGCATTCAGGGCACCATCATGCGAATGATAAAGGTATTGTGTTGTACCCCATACTTATTTGTATTGTCAAGTTCATTAGAAAACATTTTGTAAAAATATATAAAGATTTTTAATATTATCCAGAAGATAAAAAGACTTGCGAAAATCTCATGGAACAGTCCTGGTATTATATATATATATATATATATATATATATATATATATATATATAGATGTGTGTGTATATATATACACTGTATGTAAACCTTGAAGACAATATTCTAAAATGTAGATGATGAGAATTACGGTTTCTGACATTTGTTAACCCTATTTGCCCTTTAACTGTTACATTTACAACCAAAAAGTAGAAGGAAACATAAAAATCTAGTTGGCATCATGAAAAAAATCTCTCCTAGTCCTTTTTTTATCTTACAAGATTCAGAATGTAAAATAAACTTGTATGTAATATGTATAATCTAGAAGTAATTATGTGCTAATTCTAATTTGAGCATTATGAACAAAACAAGTTTTTGCATCTTCTCGTATGAAAACAAAGAGGAAAAGGAAAAGTTTTATAGCATTTTTTATTCAATTAGTTTGATTTGCCTTTGAAGGGGTTGTCTGTCCTTAGGCTACAAGTCTGCAGTCATTCTATGTGACTGCAGACTTATGAATCCTTGTGTTGTGTGCACTGCACGCCTGGAGGATTCTCTTCTGCCAGAAGCAGGTGGTCATATAACTGCAAGTAAGCGCTATACATACTTTCGGAAACGTTCTGAAAAGACTGTATCCGGCCTCGCTCAATACATTTGCATTGAGTGAGACCATGAATATCTAGTCAGCAAGTAATCGCATGTATGCAAATATCATACTTGCGTAGTCATGAGCCCACCGCCGGCACTGTGCGCAGTGTGTGTGATGTAATGATTCACTAGTCTGCACTCACATAGAATAACTGTAGACTTGTAGCATATGACCGGACAACCCCTGTAACATGTATCTGTGTGACTGGCACCTTATATGAGCTTTACCCTTGTGAATATATAATAATAAGCATGGATGATATGTGTATGGGTGGTTCTTCAATCTTATTTTGCACTTGTGCTACCTCCACCTTTTATCATTGATGGCTGTTTGCATTCTGCAGTACATTGTGATTATTAGTATGGCCTTAATTTTCTGTGATCCCTTTTGGATTTGATGTCCTTTTCAGTGACAAGGAGGACCTTAGACATGTATTACATGCTTGCATATTTTAGCCAAAATATCAGCAAACACCTTATGTATTTTTTTTTTTTTTTTTGCAGGGTCAACCAGGCCTTGTAGAGTTGGTAGAGGCGGGAAATAGAGTGTTTTCGCTTTGTGGGTTGCACATCCATAGGGCTGGACAGCCCGATGGATTTACCAGTAGGGGACATATAGATACACGATATGTCAGCACACTTCAATTAATGAATACATGAACTCCAATATTTCTACAAGCGCTAAAAATGTAAGGTGCTTAGTGATTTTTTGATCAAAGAGCACAAAAGCCATCCAATCACATCAAGGTGTACCTTTTAATATTGATAGTCTCTAAACACTATTGTCGTACCTCTCCATGTGCCAAACCATCCTCATATAAATGGGAAGTGAAAAGTGAACCAGGAATAGCTGGCAATTAAAATCTTGTGTGGGCTAGATGGGTATATAAAAGCACTGAGCCGTGTAAGGCGTCACAGTTCCAATATATACTATCACTAATATTTTTTTCTCTCTATCAGTAGGGGAGTCCACAATAGGCTTTAAGCTGGCATGTTGTACTACTAGTATATGTGGCTGGCAATTTATATTTAGCCATATCTGGGTGTTTCTCCAAAGATAAAGTATACTCTGAAAATAACCACTAGCATGATTTTACAGGATTTTGAAATATGCTTGAAATATAAGCCTTACTCCAAAAATAAGGCCTAGTTACACGCAGGATCAGCATTTGGGGGGAACTGGTGAATTGCTTAGGGCACCCATTATCATCCCCAGAATTTCCATTCCAAGGTTAAAACTGGTTAAAGGCCTTTGGTGACATCATGGTCATGTGACCATGATGTCACCAAAGGCCCTTTAACTGCAAGAGTCTAAGTGAACTGAAAAGGAGAAAATCTGATAATGTAGAGACTGTGTTAAGGCCCAGTCACACACAACGACTTACCAGCGATCCCGACAACGATTCCACCTGATCAGGATCACTGGTAAGTCGCTGGTGAGATGTCAAACAGTCATACCTTACCAACGACGCAGTAACAATACAGGTCGCAGTAGCGACCTGTATAACGATCTCGGCAGTCACTGGGACCCTATCACACAGTGTCAAACACAGCGATGCGTCCTGCCCAGCAGGACATTGCCTTTGAAGAATATGGTCTGGACTATTCGGCAACGACTAGCGATCTCACAGCAGGGGTCTAATCGTTGGTAGGTGTCACACATAACGAGATCGCTAACGGGATCCTTACTGCATCACCGAAACTGTAACTCAGCAATGATCTCGTTAGCGATCTCGTTGTGTGTGATGGGGCCTTTAAGTGGAAGGTGGAGTATCTGGGCAATTTCTCGGGGCCCCCACTCTCTTATGATTCTAGGTATTTCTATTCTGAAGTTATGACTGCTTAAAGACCATTGGTGACATGAAAGAGTAATGTGACCATGATGTCACCAAAGGTGCTTTAACTGCAGGAGTCTAGAGAAACTGAAGAGTAGACAGACTGGTATATATTATATGTGCAGTGTGTGTATATCTACATATGTATGTGCACTGTGTGTGTGATGATTAATTAGACACAATGTCACTGACCTCACATAGTCTTTGCTTTATTTTAAAGGCACATATGACATGGTATTACACTGACCTTTGTGTGTCAGGTTTTAAAATATTTTACTCTTTCCTATAAGTATATAAATTGTATATATTGTTTGCTAGTAAATATTTTTTTATATATATATATATATACTGTGTATATATATATATACATATATTTATTATATATATATATATATATATATATATATATATATATATATATATATATTTGAATATATCTTGACTTTTTTTTGTACAAGAATAAATGTGAATCTTTGTTTATGGAAAAAAAAAATAAGACATCACCTGACATTAACAGAAAAGAGACACTTGCACTGTGTAGTGCTAAGATATGTAAACAATAAATATAGGCATATAAATATGCATTACTGCTATGAAAAACATAAAAATTGAGATACTTACCAAATCCTAAATGAAGCAGAATGGAAGAATGCTGGAAAGGGGAACGCACAAACAAACCACAGGGAACAGCAAAAGTAATTATTCAGCAAGATTATCCTAAACTAAGGAGCTGGGATTCCAAACATCCATTAAACTTGAACTATAGCCATCACTGAAAGCTTGTGCATTGGGAGTATAAATAGCCCCTCCCAAGATGTGATAGGACAAACAAAACAGGCAAGTGAACACACCTGAATAAAAATAAAACAGAAAGCTAAGGAAAAGGAAAGACAAGAGAACTAACAGCAGTTGGACAGAAAGAAAACATTCTGTGGTCCATCGGAGAGGGAAACTGACCACACAACCAGAGGTCACCAGATCGACCCCCAGAGTCGAACAATGACAATTGATGTGTGTCACAATGTGTTTATCCATGTACGACCCTAGATTCAAAATGAGTGAAGCGGAAGTATTGAGTAGGCTCTGCAGTGAGAAAAAAGTAAAGAACTTGGTGTTCAGTGCTTTGTAGACAAGGAGGTGGAGCGTAACAAACTATATATGGGGAAGAGTGGGGAAGAGTGGTGAAAATCATGTTATAACACACATGATACTATAATAAGTCAAATCTAAAAACAAGTGTATTAACAGGTATATCTGTATGTTTCTTGTTCCTGGGGACTGCATTCTTGCTCTTTAACCTAAAAAGCATGAGTAATTTATGCAATTTAATTGTAGTACTAGTTTTGAAGCGATCACTTGACTGATTAAATGTGCATCAATTAAGATGGCAAAGTAGCATACTTCCTGATGGGGTACAATGGAGTAGCGCTGGAATCTAAAGATGTATGATCAAGAAGCCTATATAAATTAACCACATAAACAATATAAGATCATAATTTAAACATTAATAAGGAGTTAATGCATTTTTAGCACTGTTTGTGTTTTAGTTGTTTTTTTTTGTGCTAAAATACATACGGACCTGTTAACCATATTACTCATCCCCTGTATAGTCAAACTCCTCATTTCACACATTCTTTTTTAAGATATTATCATGTTGAGTAAAAAGGATGACAATATAATGCTCCCTAGCAAATGCTTCTAAATTCTTAAATGAAAGAAAGAAGTAGAGAACAGAGAGGACTCCCAACCTCAAAATGAGTTAAACTGACATGCTGTCCATTACGTTCTTACTGGGACAAATAGAAAGATTATGCCAATTCAGTTGAATCCTGCGGTCTGAATCGCACAATCTCAGCTAGAAAAACAGCAAGTTAAAGCTAATTTAATTCCAGCACTAGGAGAGGAAAGTCAGAAATTGCTACCACACTGTTAAATTTAAGCTAGAAGCATGGATCCTGAATGGCGTTCTAAACATGAATTATTGTCATTGATGTTAACTGTCCAGTGAGATGTAATTAGGAGTAACATAAATGTAGCCAATCTACAGAACTGACAACATTTTTAATCATATTTTCTCACCTGGAACATCATTTGTTGTTTTTTGTTGCACAGATATCATCACATACTGATGTATTATAAGCCTCTTAACGGCTTTTATGAAATCCTTAAATCTATATAGGCCATGTTCATGTGCAGCATTTTCATGATTCTTCAGCTGTGTTTCTATAGTTCAAGGATTTGAATTGTTGCAGTGATGGGGCACATGAATTCATGTATTGTCATCATTTTATAGATACATTTTCGTCTCTGAGCAGTTTTTGCCTCTTTTAAGCCAAATCCAGGACTGTATCATGAGGAGAGCAGTAGTAACAAAGTTTATAAATATGCAGTACTAGGCTTGACTGCAAATGTACACAAAAAAATGTGTGGCGCCCCTGAGGCTTCAGTCGCCACAGGGTACTGCATCTCACTTAAGGTGCTGTACTCATCCTGGGTAAGGGAGAGGTTAATCACTGGTGTTTCTCACATTCACCAACCACACACAGTTAGATGCTTTCCCACCAGGGTTAGCCTAGGGTAGACATGGGGTAGCTATCACGAGGCATGGGACTTTCCCAGTCACTAGGACAACCACCTGGGGGGCGGACACCACTTGGGGAAAAGGAAGAAGCATCTAACACTTAGTTAGTTTTACCCCGGGAACAGCTTGCAGTGAGGAGCATAGTCAGGACCTCAGTCCAGGCATTTCTTCTTCACACTTCTGGGACACTGCAAGACCCGCGGCTTGGAGCAGGTAGCTCAGCCCGGGCTCTCTACAGCTACCAGGGTTTTCAGGGTCTGCGGAGGGTACAGGAAGCACCCGCAGCCTGTTCCACATTCCATCCCCGGGATTGGAGGGACCCCGACCAGAAAGGACACATAGTGGGAACACCGACGGTGACCTCCGAATTATTCAGGATCGGCTGGGGCCCATCACAGCAGAGACCGGCAGTCTAAGGGTGACAACTGGACAGTGAGTAAAAACCTTAAAACTGCAAATACTGAGTCAGCCCTTCAGTGCCAGCACTGTCGCCCCGCGCTCCGTTGCCAACGGCCACCACTGTTCCCATAATTCCTCCCTGGGGCCTAGCTCTATCGGTGAGGAGCTGAACCATCCTGGCTTCGACACCATCCGCCCCAGAAGACAGCACTGCAGCGGTGGGCGATTCCTGGCCGCTTACCACAGGTGGCGTCACGAGACAACTACTACTCCTAATATCCTCAACCCTTTCACCCCCTCATCTCCCCAACATCATCCCATCCTCCATTCCTTCGTGGGCACCTCGGGGTCACGAAACCGGGCAGGGCCACCCGTGACAACCCATTCACCCTCCACCAGCCCGGCGACGAGTATTTCCCCAGGCCTTGTGGGGTGCTCCAAATGCATTTTATGAATTTGGTCATATTTGTGCATTTTAACATTCATATTATGGCCACTTTCATATCCTAATATAGTCACCTATGATGGAAACCCCATTCCTGAGATTAATTTGGGGTGAGATACAAGGGATCTTTAATGTTGGTCCAATTAATAGCAATGCAATGGAGACAAGAACACATAGCCGGGATCTGTCAGTGTAGGCTAGTCTGAATCGCCGATGCCCAAACTCCAGTTATTATAACTAGAGTTGAGCGCGGTTCGCGGTTCAAGGTTCTCCAGTTCGCGGCTCGAGTGATTTTGGGGGCTGTTCTAGATCGAACTAGAACTTGAGCTTTTTGCTAAAGCTCGATAGTTCTAGATACGTTCGAGAACGGTTCTAGCAGCAAAAAGCAGGGCTTTTTACAGCTACAGTGTGCAGGAGCCATCGCTGGCAGCCTGCCAGAAGTTGGTAACCAAGATAAACATCGGGTATCCAAGCAAAGCGCTTTGGTTATTAACCCGATGTTTATCCTAGTTACGTGCAGGAAGCCCACACTTCCCCGTTCAGCTTGCTCCGCCCCCTCCTGCACGCGGCATGTACACATACATACACACACACACACACGTCCCCAGCCATGCAGTCCACGACACTGACGTCCTCCTGGCACTCTGCACACATGGTCCCGCTCGGCTTACCTGCGGTGATGAAGTCCCGACCTCAGCGCTGTCACTGTCCTCCATGGCCGCCGCTTGTCACATCACCTTCTCTCGCTTCCGACCCGAGACTGACTAGCGGTGATGTCACGGGCCTCTCGCGATACTTGGCTGTGAAGGTCATTGAACTCAGTGACAGGTGCTGTCAGCAGTGCAGGAGATCAGCGCAGGTAATGTACCTCGCTGACAGCAGCACTTGTCATGCCCTGCAGTGACCTGGGCTGACCCATTGATGTTAGCTCAGGTCACTGCACTGCTCTCCCAGCCAATTGGGAACATCCTGCTCTTCATTGACTGGGACAGTGTGGATCGTCATGGCAACCCCTTGGATTACACCAGACCTGGATTTGTTTTTCTTTCTAATAAATTGGTTAAAGAGGGAATGTATTGGGGAGTATTTTTTCAAATAAAAATGTGTTTGTCGTCTATTTTTTTTTTTTACTGACTGGGTTGGTGATGTCGGGTATCTGATAGACGCCTGACCTCACCAACCCCAGGGCTTGATGCCAGGTGACATTACACATACGGACCGTCTACGGAACGGAAACGGATGCCACACGGATGCACCCGTGAAAAAAAACGGACTGTTTTTTGCAGACCGCAAAAATGGATCGGTCGTGTTAATGTAGCCTTATTCTGATCTTCCATTTATAAACAGCAGGCAGAAATAAGTGAATAACGCCCCCCAGCGTCAGAAAATCTCCAGGGTTTCAGGGCTAGCTGAGACCCTGGAGATTATGATTCAGGACGGTTTTTCCGGTCCCCGCTCACGTGATCACAGGTATACACCGTACACCGATGATCACGTTACAGTAAATGACAGGGCCGGTAAAAAATTATTTATCTCCCATCTGGCATGAACAAACATGATAAAACTCCTCCCCGGTCCCCTCCAGTCCCCCGGTGTCGCCACAGTGCCCCCCCTGATGCCCTCCCAGAAATCCAAGATGGCCGTGCGCACAGCAGCGCGCCGGCCGCATTCACCCTACTCCTCTGATTTCTGTCGCATGTGCCATGACACATGCGACAGAAAACTCCTCCCCAGGCCCTGCCAGGTCACCCCCTATAACCCCACCGGTGTTCCCCGGTGTCCCACGGTACCTGTGCAGCGTTGATCCCCCCACGGTCCTGGGTTCAATTCTCACCAAGGACACCATCTGCAAAGAGTTTGTATGTTCTCCCTGTGTTTGCGTGGGTTTCCTCTGGGTACTCCGGTTTCCTCCCACACTCCAAAGACATACAGCGCTATGGAATTAATAATGCTATATAAATGAATAAATTATTATTATTACTGCAATGCCCTGCTCATGAGGTAAGGAACATAATTGATCAGGAGAGCTATATACTACATTTCCAAATGGAGGGATTTGGTTTTATAGTTTCCCTGCTGAACGACTACCAAACATGAGAGTCCGTTATACGCCACAAGAAAACACATCTAAATAGCGAGCTCTGTTGTTAAGTATTCATTCAGCTGGATAACTGGACTTAAAGGGGTATTCCATCTCCAAGATCCTATCCCCAATATATAGTAGGTGGAATAGCAATAATATCAGCAAATACCAATATTTGGAAATGTAGAATAGTTCTCCTGATTAGGCATGCCCTTACCTCATGAGCAGGGCATTGCAGCTTTGGTAGCAACCATTACGACATGGACTCTGCTGCTGTGGACCCGGGGAGAGTGAGTGCAGATTCATTGCACCCACACTCCTCACATGAAGGGTCTGCACTCCTAGAAAATGGGGGATACGTTCCCTGAGTGTCTCCCCCCCATATTCTAGACGGTCCAGAGTCGTCGTGGGACCCCTTTATTTTTTTTCTTACAAGAAATTGGTGAAAGAGGAAATGTTTTGGGGACTGTTTTTTCAAATAAATTTCTTTAGTCGATTTTTTTTTTGTTAGTACTGACAGTTTATGATGTTGGGTATCTAATAGATGCCATGACATCACAAACTGCTGGGCTTGATGTCAGGTGACCTTACAGCTAGTATCAACTCGATTTATTACCCCGTTTGCCACTGCACCAGGGCACGGGATGAGCTGGGGTGAAGCGCCAGGGTTGGCGCATCTAGTGGATGCGCCACGTCTGGGGTGCCTGCGGCCTGCTATTTTTAGGCTGTGAAGGCCCAATAACTATGGACCTTCCCACCCTGAGAATACCAGACCACAGCTGTCCGCTTTACCTTGGCTGGTGATCCAATTTGGGTGGGACCCTACTTTTTTTGTGTAATTATTAATATTTATAAAATAATTATAAAAAAAGAGCCTGGGGGGACCTCCACATTGGATCCCCAACCACGGTAAAGCTGCCAGCTGTGGTTTTCAGGCTACAGCCGTCTGCTTTACCCTAGCTGGCTATCAAAAATGGGGGGACCCAACGTCATTTTTTTTTAACTATTTTTTAAATAGAAAAAATTAATGGGCTTCCCTGTATTTTGATTGCCAACCAAGGTAACGGCAGGCAGATGGGAGTGGCAGCCCATAGCTCTCTGCTTTATCTGCGCTGAGAATCAAAAATACCGCGGATCGGAGCCTTTAAATGAATTTGAAGAAACTGCACTTCAGGATTGTAGTGAGGATGAGGTAAACTCCTATTGGAACACTTGATGAGCTGGGGCACCTCATCCTCACTACAATCCTGAAGTGCAGTTTCTTCAAATTCATTTAAAGGCACTTGGAAAGCTGAAATTGCTGCTTATAATTTAAGCCTCTATTAAAAACCTTTTTGCTTATGGATTGAAAAAAACTCTCCAGGTATCTGAAAAATCATATTGCAGTGATAGTTTCAATTGGCATTAAATATCATATGCCTTGAAGCATCACTTAAAGGGAACCTGTCATCAGAAATTTCGCCCAAAAGCTAAAAGATTCCCCCTCTGCAGCTCCTGGGCTGCATTCTAGGAAGGTCCCTGTTATTATTGTGCCCCATGTGAGACCAAAATAAAGCCTTTATAAAGTTCTACCTTTTTGTATGCAGCTTCTGTAAATCTGACACGGGGGCGGGCTCTCTGCCGTCCGTTATTCTGCCTCCTGGTCCTGTATGCCGCCCCCATCGCTCCTTTCCATATCTGATGCACCGCCCACTGCTCCAGCCATCCCCGCGCATGCCCAGTGCCAGTCTCACAGGACTGAGCAGTGTGACCGCTGGTGACGTGTGCGCAGGCAAGTGATTATGGACGGGACTGTGACTGTTATCAGCAAGTACCCGGCCATAATCTCGTGAGCGCGCAAACCTCTCCAGCATTCACACTGAGCTCAGTGTAGATGCTAGACTGTATGGGCTGCTTCCAGGGATGACGTCCCTTTGTCATGTGATAGGGGCGTGTTCGAAATACTATCACATGACAAAGGGACGTCATCCCTGGAAGCAGCCCATACAGTCTAGCATCTACACTGAGCTCAGTGTGAATGCTGGAGAGGTTTGCGCGCGATTATGGCCGGGTACTTGCTGATAACAGTCACAGTCCCGTCCATAATCACTTGCCTGTGCACACGTCACCAGCGGTCACACTTCTCAGTCCTGTGAGACTGGCACTGGGCATGCGCGGGGATGGCTGGAGCAGTGGGCGGTGCATCAGATATGGAAAGGAGCGATGGGGGCGGCATACAGGACCAGGAGGCAGAATAACGGACGGCAGAGAGCCCGCCCCCGTGTCAGATTTACAGAAGCTGCATACAAAAAGGTAGAACTTTATAAAGGCTTTATTTTGGTCTCACATGGGGCACAATAATAACAGGGACCTTCCTAGAATGCAGCCCAGGAGCTGCAGAGGGGGAATCTTTTAGCTTTTGGGCGAAATTTCTGATGACAGGTTCCCTTTAATATACTATACTAGATTTAATAATTGCTCTACTACCGGCCGGGGTACTGCAACCAGACACCTGGTATCTGTTTGCTGCACTATCAATTACTTATTCTTTATTTTTACTTTTATTTTTATTTCTACCATATGTGGTTTATTCTTCTTTCTTTTTCCTTGTTCTATTGTGTGAATTGTTTTGAATAAATTTGTGTCTAAAACAAGGATAGCAATAAAAAGTATAAAATATTAATAAAAAAAACCTCTTATCAGCGCTGGTTTATTGGGGATTTTTTATTTTAAAAAATCTCAATTAAAATTCATTTCTGATTCCAGGAAAATTAAAGGGGATTTTTTGCCTACAAACCTAGCTGCAGATTTAATGGTTATTGGGGTCAAGCGCTAACAATTGTCTGTAGACTACTTGGTATATCCATCCAGGACTGTATGCAGAAGTTTTTTAGCCACCAAAAAAATGACGTGGGCTTCGCCATATTTTTGTATGCTAACCAGATACAGCAGGCAGCCACGGGCTGCCTCCAACCCCCAGTTGGCTATTTGTACCCGGCTGGGAACCAAAAATATAGGGAAGCCCGTTTTTTTTAATTATTTCACTTATTTCATGAAATAATTAAAAAACAAATGACGTGGGCTTCGCCCCATTTTTGTGTCCAGCCAGGTACAACTAGGCAGCTGGGGATTGGAATCCGCAGCACAGGTTAGCCTGAGGTTTCTGGGCGCCTCTGCTGCGAATTGCAGTCCGCAGCCGCCCCAGAAAATGGCGCTCTCATAGAAGCGCCATCATCTGGCGCTGTATCCAACTCTTCCAACAGCCCTGGAGCCGGGTGGCTTGTTGGGTAATCATGAGTTAATACTGGTTTTGTTTTACTAGCCAGTATTAAGCCAGAGATTCTTAATGTCAGGCACGTTTGACCCGGCCATTAAGAATCTCCAATAAAGGGTTAAAAAAAAACACCACACAGAGAAAAAATACTTTAATAGAAATAAATACACAGACACATTAGAGACTCCATCTTTATTACCCCCTGTCAGCCCTCCACGATCCATGGTCTTCTGTCTTTCTCGTTCAACAAATGCAGCTCTGCTCCATCACTGCTGCATGGGGGAAGACGCTGCTGCTCCCCGTGAAGCCTTCACTCCGTGAAGGCTGCACGGGAAGCAGCGTGCAGCCTTCACTCCGTGAGTGATCAGTGCTGCTGGCTGTCAGCGGTAACGCTGACAGACGCGTTACCATAGCAACGGTGCTCCCGGAGCCGCGGTTAGCGGTGACGTCACCGCTAACTGCGTTGCTATGGCAACGGTGATCCCCGTTAATGACCGGCTGTGTCAGCCAGTCCCTAACGGAACGGGGAGTCGACCGTGTGCTAGAGCATGTCGCCGGTACATGGCGATACACAAATGTGCACCGTGTACCGGAGAGATGCACTCACAGGTCCTACATGACGCGTCATAGTCATGTGACCAGTCTGTAGCCAATGAGACAATAGCCACGTGACTGGTCACATGGCTATTTTGACGTCACGATAGGTCCTGCATCACTGCTGGCAGTGCTGGTCACCGGGAGGATTCAGCGATCATCAGATGGAATAGCGTCAGGAGACAGAGTGCAGGAGGGATCGCGGGGACCGGTAAGTGTTATGGCAATGTTTATTAACTGTTTGTGTACATTTATCATGCATTTTTATGTGTTTGTGATTGCCTCCCATTATATCCTATAGGTTCGAGTTTGGTTCGTCGAACGTTCGACGAACCGAACTCGAACGGGACCTCCATTCGACAAACCGAACTCGAGCCGAACCACGACCGGTTCGCTCATCTCTAATTATAACCCCAAGAAAAAAGGGGATGACTTTATATATTACCTAAAAAGGATATGTAAGTTGGGGATAACAAAATGGTAAATTATGGATCCTGCTGAATTCCTTCAAACTAGTTCTGTCCAGTTTTCTATACCTTCAGTAACAATTACAAATGCTGGACAAAGACAACAATCAGTGTTATTGCTTTTCTAAATAACACTAACAAACGTAATACAAAAGCAAAGTTGTTAACCCCTTCACCCCGGACAATTTTCCGTTTTTCATTTTCGCTTTTTGCTCCCCTTCTTCCGAGAGCCATAATTTTTTTTATTTTTTGTCAATCTTGCCATATAAGGGCTTATTTTTTGTGGGACAAGTTGTACTTTTGAATGAAACCATTAGTTTTACCATATAGTGTACTGAAAAACGGGGAAAAAAATTCCAAGCATGGTGAAATTGCAAAAAAAGGGCAATTGCACAATTGTTTTTGGGATATTTAATTCACCATGTTCACTATTAGGTAAAACTGATGTGTCAGTGTGATGCCTCAGGTTGGTATGAGTTCGTACTCACCAAATATGTATACTTTTACTTTTATCTACGGGGTTAAAAACAATAAGAAGTTTGTTCAAATAAGAATTGCGCTTTTGGTGCCATTTCCTAAAACCCGCAGCGTTTTTGTTTTTTGGGATCTGGGGCTCAGTGATAACTTAATTTTTGCATCGTGAGCTGACGTTTTTAATTATACCATTTTTGCGTAGATTATGCGTTTTGATCGCCTGATTTCTTGCCGCGCCGTGTACCCATGGGATTAATTCACTTTATATTTTGATAGATCTGGCATTTTTGAATGATTGAGTGATACTAAACATGTGTATATTTTTTATTTTTTTAACTGTTTTATTTTCAATGGGGCGAATAAGGGGGTTATGTGACCTAGATTTTTTTTATTTTTTCATATTTTTCGAAAAACTTTTTTTTACATTCTTTATTCTACTAGTGGATCAGCAGTCTGATCGCTTCTGAATTTATGATGATCAGAGCTGCACAGCTCTGATCAGCAAAAATGCACTATTCCTTTAAGAGCTGTCACTCTGTTGGCTCTTACAGGAACTACTTCATGATAGCGACAGAAGTTATCACATGACTCATCGCTACCATGACAACCTTCGACTCCCTATGATCGCGTCATGGGGCCTCCTATGGCGGCGGGGAACCGCGCGATCCCCACCGCAAACATTTAAATCCCGCTGTCACATTCTGACAGCACGATCCTAGTGTCAAGCAGGCGCGGATGGATCGCAAATTCACCAGCGCCTGTTAGCCCCAAATGTCTGCTGTTCAACTGAGCAGACATGTGCAGGGACCACAGCCGGCTCACAACAGCAGCCAGCGGTGATTACCGCGAAACGACAAAGAGGGTACAGTCATCAAATTTAACATATTCTCACAAAAAAAAAAACACGTAGTGACTTAAATTTACCGCTACCATAAAATACAATGTGTCACAAAAAAACATTCTCAGAATCTCTAGGATATACAGTGCCTTGTGACAGTATTCTCCCCCTTGGCGTTTTACCTATTTTGTTACATTACTGTCACACAGGGTTTTGCAGAAACTTTACCAACTGTCATGGCGGCATTGGACTCTGTTCAGATTGCAGATTCTGACACTCTGCCCAATGGTTTCTCTGGTGTCTGGGATCAACCTGGCAGAATCAGGCATCAATAGGCATGCTAACAAGAGCTAATCTCTGCTAGTCTGTTTGTTTCTTGTTGTGGGGAGACCTATAACATGTGCTACCATCCTATTTATACTGTTGGAATTGTTCTACACATGCTAGATATAATTTATTCTGTGTTAGTCTGTGAGGTGTTGTGTCCCAGACTCTTTCCGTTGGCAGTTGTGTTTAGTGGTGCTTTTTGCTTGGTGCAGTTGTTGAATGTAACCCCGTTGTTTTTCACTTCTTCCCTGCACTTGTTTTCCTTCTCAATCTCTTATTGTCTTATCCTTTGTGTATGCATGCTGTGTGACAGAGTTCTGTTTTTTTCCCTTGTCTGTCTTTTTCTGTGGTTTCTACCAACTCCTGTCCCACCATAGGGGAGAGGGAGGGGGAACTAGATCAGGACTGGTCAGAGGAAGGACCAGGAAGGATACTCAGGCCTCTTCACCATTAAGTGTATCCCTAAGAATAGGGATAGCATAGGGACTTCTAGCTTGAGGGACAGTTTAGGAGCCCCGGTTCAAAAGTCATCATGACAATTACAACCTGTGTTTAAATATTTGTGTTATCTGATTTGTGTGCGATGCATCAGCACTAAATAGTCTAAGTTGGGGTAGTCAAGTGAGAGAAATATAGACAAAATCAAATTTAAGGGATAAAAAAACATTTCCATGTGCATATGTATTCAGCCCTTTTGCTATGAAGCTCCTAAAAATTTCTGGTGCAAGCAATTACCTTCATACAGTAAGTCACATGCTTAGTGAAAGGAAGTCCACCTGTGTGCAATCTAAGTGTTCCAGGGTTTGTCATTATATACTCACCTTTTCTGAAAGGGCACAGAGGCTACAAAACCATTATGCAAGAGCCACTACTAACCAAACAACACCATGAGGACCGGGAGATCTAGAAACAAGTCAGAAACAAAGTTGTTGAGATGTACACCTCAGGGTTGGGTTCTAAAAATATATCCCAATCTCTGATGATTCTCTGGAGCACCATCAAATCCATTATAAGCAAATGAAAAGAACATGTTATTACAACAAACCTTCCAAAAGAGGGCCATCCACCAAAACTCTCAGCCAGTGCAAGGAGGGCATTAATCAGAGAGGCATCTCAGAAACAAAGGTAACCTTGAAGGAGTTGCAGAGTTCTCATGCAGAGACTGGAGTATCTATGCATACAACCACAATAAGCCATACATTCCACAGAGCTCACCTTTATGCAAGTTTGGCCAGGAAAAAGCCTTTACTAAAGGCTGCTTTACATGCAGCGACATCGCTAGCGATGTCGCTCGTGAAAGCACCCGCCCCCGTCGTTTGTGCGTCACAGGCAAAATTGCTGGCCGTGGCGCACAATATCGCTAAGCCCCTCACACGGACTTACCTTCCCAGCGACGTCGCTGTGGCCGGCAAACCGCCTCTTTTCAAAGGGGGCGGTTTGTGCGGCGTCACAGCGACGTCACACGGCAGGCGTCCAATAGAAGTGGAGGGGCGGAGAGCAGCCGCATTATTGACACGCCCACCTCGTTGCCGGAGGACGCAGGTAAGGTGTTGTTCGTCGTTCCCGAGGTGTCACACGTAGTGATGTGTGCTGCCTCAGGAACGACGAACAACCTGAGTCTACAACGACCAACAAGATTTTGAAAATGAATGATGTGTCAACGATCAACGATAAGGTGAGTATTTTTGATTGTTAACAGTCACTCAGAGCTGTTACACGCAACGACGACGCTAACGATGCCGGATGTGCGTCACGAATTCCGTGACCCCGACGATATATCGTTAGATATGTTGTTGTGTGTAAAGCCCCCTTTATAGCCATAAATTGGATGGCTCATTTTGATTTTGCCAAGAGACATGGGAAACTCCCAAAATGTATAGGGGAAGGTGCTGTGGTCAGATCAGACCAAAATTGAAGTTTTTGGCCATGAAGATAAACATAATTTCTGGCACCAAACCAATATTACCCATAGAACAACATCCCCATAATGAAACATGGTGGTAGCGGCACCATGCAGTGACGATGTTTTTCGGTAGCAGGGCATGGAAACATTTTCCAAGTCGAAAGGAAGATGAATGGTGCAAAATACAGGGATATTCTTGAGCAAAACCTGTTTAAGCCTGCCAGTGATTAGAGACTGGGATGTAGGCTGATCTTCCAATAAGACAATAACCCACAGCACACTGCTAAAGCAACACTTGACTGGTAGAAAGGGAATATATCTAAATGTATTGGAGTGGTCTAGTCAAAGCCCAGACTTTAATTCAATTCAATTAAGAATCTGTGGTCAGACTTGAAGATTGCTGTTCACTAGAGGAAACCATCTGACTAAAGGGGGCTTTACACACTACGATATCGCTAATGCGAAGTCGTTGGAGTCACGGAATTTGTGACGCACATCCGGCCGCATTAGCGATGCCGTTGCGTGTGACACCTATGAGCGATTTTGCATCGTCGCAAAAACGTGCAAAATCGCTCATCGGTGACATGGGGGTCCATTCTCAATTATCGTTACTGCAGCAGTAACGAAGTTGTTCCTCGTTCCTGCGGCAGCACACATCGCTCCGTGTGACGCCGCAGGAACGAGGAAGCTCTTCTTACCTGCCTCCCGGCCGCAATGCGAAGGAAGCAGGTGAGCGGGATATTACGTCCCGCTCATCTCCGCCCCTCCGCTTCTATTGGCCGGCAGTTCAGTGACGTCGCTGTGACGCTAAACGAACCGCCCCCTTAGAAAGGAGGCGGTTCGCCGGTCACAGCGACGTCGCCGGGCAGGTAAGTACGTGTGACGGGTCTGGGCGATGTTGTGCGGCACGGGCAGCGATTTGCCCGTGTCGCACAACAGATGGGGGCGGGTACCCACGCTAGCGATATCGGTACCGATATCGCAGCGTGTAAAGCGGCCTTATGGCTACGTGTCCACGTTGCTTTTTACCTGCTTTTTACCTGCTTTTTTGCTGCTTTTTAAGCTGCAGCGTTTAATGCCAAAATAAATGTGTTCTGCTTTTCAAACAAAGTCTATGGGAATTTGGGTTTCTTGTTCGCACAATGCTGTTCAAAATGCTGCCTTTTTGTGGCAGAAATTTGGGCAAAAACTCTGCTTTTCAAAGAAGCAACATGTCAATTGTTTTTGCCATTTGCCTTTTGAACTGCAAAGCAGAGTTTTTGCCCAAATTTCTGCCACAAAAAGGCAGCATTTTGAACAGCATAATGCGGACAAGAAACCCAAATTCCCATAGACTTTGCTTGAAAAGCAGAACACAGCCATTTTGGCATTAAACGCTGCAGTTGAAAAAGCAGCAAAAAAGCAGGCAAAAAGCACCGTGGACACATAGCCTTAAAGTATCTGGAGTAGTTTTGCCTTGAGTAATAGGCACAAATCAAAGGGGCAAGATGAGAAAAGCTTATAGAGACTTATCCAAAGTGACTTGCACCTGTAATTGTTGCAAAAAGATGTTCTACAAAGTACTGACTTTAGGGGTGAATAGTTATGCACTTTGAAGTTTACAGTAATTATATCCTATTTGTTGTTTGTGTCATAATAAAATGAAAAGCAAATGTTCACAGTTGTAGACATGTTCTTAATATGAACAGGAGCAAACCCTCAAAAAAAGATAAATTAAATTTTAGGTTGTAAGTAGTGATGAGCGAACCCAGACTGTAAAAGTCTTGATCTGCATGGGATACCAAGTATCCGTGCACTGAACCCAGGCCTGTGGTTCTCAGAGAACTTTGGATAACTATCCGGCCCAACCGTCTGGAGAATTTAAAGAAAAAAAAAGGAAAAAGAAAGAAAATAGGAAGAAAGCAGGAACATACTTACCAGTCTCATTACCCTCATGCATATTCACTGCTTCCCCTGCCCACTGGCCGTGATTGGTTGCAGTGAGACTGCGCCCCCACTCTGTGTGAAAGCGTGTCTGACTGCTTGGAATCGCACACGCTGTGTGCCTCTCTATCATGGATTAAAAATAGATTAATTAACTAAAAAATTGGCGTAGGGTCCCCCCGTATTATGATACCCAGCACAGATAAAGCATATGACTACAGGTTGAAGCTCCCAGCCGTGTGCTTATCTTGGTTGTGTATCAAAATAAGACGGAGCCCAGTGCGGCTTTTTTAGATAATTTAAATAAAAAATTATAAAAACCGGCATGTAGTCCCCCCCAATTTTGATACCTAGCCATGATAAACCCAAAAGCTAGGGGCTTGTATTTTCTGACTAGGATGCCCATGGTTATTGCACCCCTCAGCCTAAAAATAGCAGCCTGCAGCCACCCGGAATTGACACATCCATTAGATGTGACAATTCCAGCACTATACCTAGCTCATCCTTATTGCACTGGTGCAATGGCAATCTGTGTAATATCAGGGGTTAATAACAGCTCACAGCTGCCACTAAGCCAAAGATCTCGTTTTGGGACCTCATGTGGATTACATCAGAACTGAGAGTTTGGGGTTAATAAAGGGGTGCAAGAGGGTGTTTTTTTTGTATTTTCTTTCAAATAAAGGATTTTTCCATTGTTTGTGTTTATTTCTTTTCACTTACAGATTATTAATGGGGTGTCTCATAGATGACTCACATTACTAATCTAGAGCTTAGACGCTTAGAGGCAGATGGGAGCTGTCAATAATTACTGATATTACTTTGATTGCCACCACAATCTGGGAAACCTGGGAAATCGGGATGAGACGGGTACAATTCTGGGATTGTCTCATCTAATGGATGCTAAAATTCTGGGTGGCTACAGGCAGCTATTTTTAAGCTGGGGGAGGCCAATAACCATGGTCTTCTCCTGCCTGAGAAAACCAGCTCCCAGCTGTCGGCTTTATCATGGCTGGGTATCGAAATTGGAGAGACCACATGCAGTTTTTTAAATTATTTATTTAAATAATTTTAAAACATAGCCACATGGGGTCCCCCTTATTTTGATACACAACCAAGATAAGCACATGGCTTGGGGCTGCAGCCTGTAGCCGTATGCTTCATCTATGCTGGGTATTATAATATAGCGAGACCCTACGCCATTTTTTTTATTTTTACACCACACTAGAAGCGCACACAGCATCTGTGATTCCAAGCAGTCAGACATGCTGTCACACAGGGTGGGGGTGCGGTCTGACTGCAACCAATCACAAACATAGGGACTGCCGGTTGTCAGGGGAAGCAGTGCATATGCATAAGGGAAAATGAGCGGCACTGGAATAGTATTACAGTTTTAGGAGACTGGTAAGTATACCGCGCCTGCCCTATGCCCCTAGTCCTTTTTATCACCATTTTAAAATGCATGATTCGGGTACCCATAGACTTATGTAAGGATTGGCGTCTGGGCAGATAACTGGGATTAATTCCAGGCCCAAACTGTGTTGGTATTTTTTTTAAAAAATCTGGTTGGACCCACTGATCTCGGATATCTGTAGGTTCACCCATCACTGGTTGTGAGGTAGAAAAACACAAAAAATGATGGGGGTGGGGTGGAGAATATGTTTTGCAAGGCACGGTATACAAGCATTCCAGAGTTATCACCACATAAAGTTATACTTGATTTACACAATGGGTCTCTAGTCATTAAAGGGGTATTCCCATCTCCAAAATCCTATCCCTATATGTAGTAGACCTAGTAATAATAATAATAATAATAATAATAAAAAAAAAAAAAAAAAAAAAAAATTTATCAGCATATACCTCCAATTGAAAATGTAGTACAGTTCTCCTGATATAGCCATGTCTCTTACCTCATGTGCAGGGCATTGCAGCTTAGGTATCCATAGAAACTGTCACTTTATGAGTGTAAACATGGATACTTAAACTGCAATGCCCTGCACATGAGGTAAGAGACATAGCTATATCAGGAGAACTATGCTACATTTTGTCACGCTCCCCGACTCCCCTGCTAGGCTCCCCGGCTCCCCTGCCTTGCTTACCGGCTCCCCTGCTAGGCTCCCCGGCTCCCCTGCCTTGCTTACCGGCTCCCCTGCCACGCTTCCCCTCAGGTCGCGCTCCGCCGCTCCCGTGCCAGGCTTCCCGGTCCCCCGCTCCACAGCCTTCCTGCTCCATCGCCTGCGGTCCCGAGGCAGCCCGGTCCCCGTTCCCGGCGCCCGTCGGCAACTCGGCCCCAGCCCGGCTCTCCTGCCTCCTGTTCACCGCTTCCTGCTCTGGCTTCTGGCACCCGGGCCTCGCGCATGCGCATTAGGGCGCGCGCGCGGTCATTGACCCTCTCTTAAAGGGCCAGTGTCCTCCAACAGGATATTGAACAATCAGGTACAGGGTATATAGGGGAATCCTTTCCAAGTGGGCGGGGCCTGTTCTTCGTGTTTTGCTAAGCTAGGAGTCAGGTCTCCTTGTGTCTTGCGGTATACTTACCTATCTCTCTCCTAGAGCCGCTCCTGCCTCGCCATCCGGTCCTGACGATTCCCGAACCCCGAACGGTGACTGTCCGCCATCCCGTCAGTCCATACCATCTCTGATCCCTGTGGTGACCCGTCTTCTCGCTCCGTCGGTTCCGGACTCTGCCTGACAACATCTCGGCCTCCGAACCTGAGCTCCGTCATCCGGACATCCGGACTACCTTCGGTGACTCCGTGGTCCCAGGGACTTCTACACTCCACTCCTTTGAACAGGACTGTCCTGCTACCTGTAGTGCTCCGGCTACCGGACCCTTGCCTTCAGTGAGGTGTTCGGCCCAGTGGATCCACCTCCTGGGTTTGCCCGTCCACCTGGCCCTAACAGTAAGAACAGGCCATGGATCCCGCCGAAGCACTAGCGGCCCAGCTGGGCAACTTGCAGCAGGAACTCGGACGTCAGCGCGAGACTCAGTCCCGCATGCTGGCCTTCATGACCTCAGTGGATACCCGCCTGCACACGCTGCAAGCATCTGCCACGTCCCTGGCATCTCAGGTTACCACTGCACAGTCCACGGTCACGGTTCCCGTGGCGGCTCCCTCGGAAGCATCTAAACTTCACTTGGCCTCTCCATATGCCGGAGATCCCAAGACCTGCAGAGGATTCCTAAACCAGTGCTCCCTCCACTTTAACCTGCTTCCGCATCTGTTTGCCTCCGACCAAGCCAAGGTGGCGTTTGTGATGTCCCATCTAGAGGGTGAGGCACTGGCCTGGATGAACCCCTTGTGGGAGAAGGAGGACCCTGTAACCACTAACATCCAGGACTTCCTGCAGGCGTTTAGAACCACTTTCGACGAACCCGGCCGTGCCGCCGCATCCGCCTCATCACTCCTCAGGCTACGTCAGGGGACCATGACGGTGGGGCAGTATGCCATCCGCTTCCGCACTTTGGCCTCAGAATTGGGCTGGAACAATGAAGCCCTCACCGCCGCCTTCTGGGAAGGACTCTCCAGTCGTATTAAGGACGAGCTGGTAGGCCGCGATGTTCCCTCTACTCTGGATGCCCTGATCGCACTAGCCACCCGCGTGGACCTCAGATTCCAGGAACGATCCAAAGAGGTGTCCCGTGAGAGACGTCCGATACGGCATTCCTCTCCTCCGCGGAAACCCGCCGTACTTCAGTCAACGTCGTCTGGTGTCTCTGTCCACGAGCCCATGCAGATCGACCGTTTGCGGCAGTCCGAACAACGCCGAGCAGAACGGCTCGCCAAGGGCCTCTGCTTCTACTGCGGAGAGGGCACACACCTTCTACGCTCCTGTCCAGAGAGGCCGGGAAACTCCAAAGCCTAGGGCTGGTAGGAGAGGCCACCCTAGGTGCTGGGACTCTCTCAGACCCGGTTACGTGGACTGTTCAAGTGACAACGGGAGAGACGCGGTTCACGGCCGAGGCGTACCTCGATTCCGGGGCAGCAGGCAATTTCATCCAGCAGGCCACGGTGGACAAGTACCAGGTGCCTGTTACTCCAATCGACAAACCCATCGTGATTGCCTCTGTAGATGGGAGACCCCTCTCTGACACCATCTCGTGGATCACTAAGCCGGTGGAACTACGCATCGGTGCCCTGCACACCGAGAACATCGCTCTTTACGTCCTCCCACACATGTCCCATCAAATCCTGCTGGGACTCCCCTGGTTACGGACACACGAACCATCAGTCAGCTGGGGTACTGGTGAAATCACCCGATGGGGCTCCTCTTGCCACGAGAACTGTCTGAAGACTATACAGCCCATCCGACGACCTCCGGTTCCGGAGTCCCTACCGGGACTGCCCTCGGCCTATTGGTCCTTCGCGGACGTCTTTGATAAAAAGGAGTCAGAGGTACTGCCGCCACATCGTCCTTACGACTGTGCCATCGACCTACTCCCGGGAACTACACCACCTCGAGGACGGATATATCCGCTGTCTCCTGCCGAAACAAGGGCCATGTCTACCTACATCACAGAGAACCTGGCAAGGGGATTCATTCGGAGATCCTCCTCTCCTGCTGGAGCAGGCTTCTTCTTCGTTAAGAAGAAAGAGGGCGACCTACGCCCATGCATTGACTACCGGGGATTGAACCAAATCACCGTGAAAAATAAATACCCCCTGCCGCTCATCCCCGAATTGTTTGATCAGCTTAGAGGAGCTCGTGTGTTTACCAAGTTGGATCTTCGGGGTGCCTACAACCTGGTCCGCATCCGCTCTGGGGACGAATGGAAGACCGCATTCAATACTCGCGATGGGCACTATGAATACTGTGTGATGCCCTTCGACCTGTGTAACGCACCAGCAGTCTTTCAGGAATTGGTGAACGACGTGTTCCGGGACCTTCTCTACGTCTGTGTGGTGGTGTATCTCGACGATATCCTGGTCTTTTCTCCGGACCTCCAGACCCACAGAGAGAACGTGCAGCTGGTACTACAAAGACTGAGGGAGAATCGTCTGTACGCCAAGTACGAGAAGTGTGTCTTCGAGCAGTCTTCTCTTTCCCTTCATGGGTTACATAATCTCCGATACCAGTCTGCAGATGGACCCGGAGAAGGTCTCTTCCATTCTCAACTGGCCCCCTCCTTCCGGACTAAAGGCAATCCAACGCTTTCTGGGATTCGCAAACTATTACCGTCAGTTCATCCCTCTCTGCTCTGACTGCACCTCTCTCCGCCTTGACCAAGAAGGGGGCTAATCCAAAGGACTGGTCACCTGCGGCCGACGCCGCGTTTGGCTCCCTGAAACACGCATTTGCTTCCTCCCCTGTGCTCCACCGTCCTGAGTTAAACCGACAGTTCACCTTGGAGGTGGATGCCTCCTCCTCGGGAGCCGGAGCAGTGCTCATGCAGAAGTCCTCCTCCGGGAAGATGGTTACTTGCGGTTTCTACTCCAAGTGCTTCTCAGCGCCTGAACGCAACTACACCATCGGTGACCGAGAGCTATTGGCAGTCAAACTGGCTCTGGAGGAATGGCGCTACCTTCTGGAGGGAGCAGTGTACCCCGTGATCATTTACACGGACCACAAGAACCTGGAATACCTGCGGTCCACTCAGCGACTGAACCCACGGCAAGCCAGGTGGTCCTTGTTCTTTGCCAGGTTCGATTTCCAACTCCATTTTCGTCCCGCGGACAAGAATGTACGAGCAGATGCCTTGTCCAGGTCATTCATGCCCATGGAGCAGGAGGAGGAGACATCCCAGCCCATCATCTGCCCTAGTAAAATCATTCCGGTGGCCCCTGTCACCCTGGCCCAGATACCGCCCGGGAAGACCTATGTCTCTGAGACTGACAGGCAAAAAGTGTTGCACTGGGGCCATGCCTCGAAAACAGCCGGCCATGCTGGTCAGAAGAAAACATGGAGTACAATTGTACATCACTACTGGTGGCCATCCCTTCGCACGGACATCGCTTCTTTTGTCTCAGCCTGCTCCTCTTGTGCCAGGAACAAGACGCCCAAGCACCTGCCATATGGTCGCCTTCTGCCGCTGCCAATTCCCTCCGTTCCGTGGTGACACATTGCAATGGACTTTATTACGGACTTGCCCCTGTCCTCCGGACACACAGTCATATGGGTCGTGGTGGATCGGTTCTCCAAAATGGCTCATTTCGTCCCTATGGCTGGACTGCCCTCTGCCCTGGAACTCGCTGACGCCTATGTACAACACATCTTCCGGTTGCATGGCTTTCCATCACACATGGTGTCCGACAGAGGAACTCAGTTTACCTCCCGCTTCTGGAGGGCTCTCTGCAAACATCTGGGAGTGACTCTGGACTTTTCTTCAGCCTACCATCCTTAGTCGAATGGCCAAGTGGAACGAGTCAATCAGATCTTGACCTCCTTCTTACATCACTACGTCAACGCCCATCACGACGACTGGTCCACGCTTCTTCCTTGGGCTGAATTCTCCCATAACCACCACGTCAGTGAGTCCTCCTCCAGCTCTCCCTTCCACGTCGTTTACGGACTTCAGCCTTCCGTCCCATTACCTGTATCCTCTTCCTCGGATGTCCCTGCTGCTGATGCTGTAGTCCGTGACTTTGCAACAATTTGGGACTCTGTCAAGGCGTCCCTTGGACGTGCTTCCCTGCGGATGAAGAGACACGCAGACAAGAGGCGTCTGGATCCTCCGTGTTTCTCTCCAGGAGATCTGGTCTGGCTTGCTTCCAAGTACGTCCGATTGAAGCTACCATCCTACAAGCTGGGCCCTCGCTACATCGGGCCGTTTAAAGTCCTCAGCAAAATAAATGAGGTCTCCTACAAGCTGCAGCTCCCGGCCACGATGAGAATACCCAACTCCTTCCACGTCTCCCTGCTCAAGCCGGTTGTCCTTGGTCCCTTCTCCGCTGCTGCCGGTTCTGCTCCTCCTCCTATTCCTGATGATGACATCTATGCGGTAAGGGATATCGTGGCCATGAAAACCGTACGGGGCCGACAGTTCTTCCTGGTGGACTGGGCAGGGTATGGTCCTGAGGATAGGTCCTGGGAACCCCGGGAGAATGTGGGTACTCCTCTGATACGTGCCTTCCTGTCCCGGTTGCGGGGAGGGGGGCGTGGGGGAGGGGGTACTGTCACGCTCCCCGGCTCCCCTGCTAGGCTCCCCGGCTCCCCTGCCTTGCTTACCGGCTCCCCTGCTAGGCTCCCCGGCTCCCCTGCCTTGCTTACCGGCTCCCCTGCCACGCTTCCCCGCTCTCAGGTCGCGCTCCGCCGCTCCTGTGCCAGGCTTCCCGGTCCCCCGCTCCATAGCCTTCCTGCTCCATCGCCTGCGGTCCCCAGGCAGCCCGGTCCCCGCTCCCGGCGCCCGTCGGCAACTCGGCCCCAGCCCGGCTCTCCTGCCTCCTGTTCACCGCTCCCTGCTCTGGCTTCTGGCACCCGGGCCTCGCGCATGCGCATTAGGGCGCGCGCGGTCATTGACCCTCTCTTAAAGGGCCAGTGTCCTCCAACAGGATATTGAACAATCAGGTACAGGGTATATAGGGGAATCCTTTCCAAGTGGGCGGGGCCTGTTCTTCGTGTTTTGCTAAGCTAGGAGTCAGGTCTCCTTGTGTCTTGCGGTATACTTACCTATCTCTCTCCTAAAGCCGCTCCTGCCTCGCCATCTGGTCCTGACGATTCCCGAACCCCGAACGGTGACTGTCCGCCATCCCGTCAGTCCATACCATCTCTGATCCCTGTGGTGACCCGTCTTCTCGCTCCGTCGGTTCCGGACTCGGCCTGACAACATCTCGGCCTCCGAACCTGAGCTCCGTCATCCGGACTACCTTCGGTGACTCCGTGGTCCCAGGGACTTCTACACTCCACTCCTTTGAACAGGACTGTCCTGCTACCTGTAGTGCTCCGGCTACCGGACCCCTTGCCTTCAGTGAGGTGTTCGGCGAAGTGGATCCACCTCCTGGGTTTGCCCGTCCACCTGGCCCTAACACATTTCTAATTGGAGGTATTTGCTAATATTATTATTATTACACCTACTACATATTGTGAAAGGATCTTGGAGATGGGAACAACCCTTTAAGCTTAGAATTGACTCACTTAAAATTGACTCACTAATTACCGTAACATTCTTGACAGCAGATGCAACATATGCAAACAGGACATGTACTGGCAAGAAAAATTCTGCAAACAAAAGGATCTAGTAATGATTGAGCTGTCCGCATCAGTCAGCATTTTTAAAAAAAACTATAAATGACTGTTAATCGGCAAATGTAGCTGATCGGCAGCCGCAGGTTATCCAAACGAGCTTTTACATTTAATTTACCACCGACACCACCTAAAAAATTACCTGATGAATAAATTTCAGCCCTCTCATTAAACGCAATAAGTACCTACATGTGAAATGTTTTTTATATATATATATATATATATATATATATATATATATGTCGTGGGCGGAGGACAGATCACAACCGGGGGGCCGCTCGAGGCACTCGGATCCGGGCAGTGTTGTGGCTCGAGTGGCAGGTGGATCCGGGGCTCGCGCAGCCATCTCCATCTCGCGCGCCCGGACAGCTGCAGCCAGGCCCTTCATTTCAGTGATCCACCGCGTCATAATGAAATGCGTCTAGGCCTGGATCCTCTGACACATCCTCTCCGTCTGCGCTTCAATCCAGTCGGCGGTCCTGGGAAGGGACCTCTCCACTTGCTGGTTGCCGGACCCCTGAGACATCCTGCCACTTGCTTGTCCAGGAACGGGATTTGGCAAAGTCCTGGCTTCCCTGCCCTCCATCTTCTTAGTTTACATGCCGCTCCCCCTTGGTTTTCAACAGCAGTCTCGCGGGACCCACTGTCCTTTGCGCTTCCTGTTTTGGGAGTCACTGACTTCCGCCCGCGTCCCCAGGGGGCAGGGCTTCAACTTCGCGCCTTTTTCGGGGAAAAAGACGCTGGGCTTGTTGTTTTTCACGCCCAAAATGGCGGCAAAATGGCGGCTGTCGGAAAATTTTAAAACGGAGCACAGTTTACACTCCAAAACAAGGCACACTTCCACCAGATAGGTGGAGGGGTTACAATCCTGTTTGTGACTCCAAATTGTCACGAGCGGGGGACAGATCACAACCGGGGGGCCGCTCGAGGCACTCGGATCAGGGCAGTGGCTGTGGCTCGAGTGGCAGCCGGATCCAGGGCTGGCGCAGCCGTCCGTCACCCACGAGTGAAAAAGGGGTTTATTTACAAGGTAAATTGTCTGTGACGCCACCCGTGGGTTGCGGTGATGAGACAGTGGCACCGCCGCTGCCTCTGGGGACAGTTCCCGGGACCGATCGTATGGGGCAGCAAGATGGTATCCCCTCCACGGGTAGGGGAGGTGTAGTCCCGGGGCCCAGTTGGGAGTTGTGGTGGTGGCAGGGATAGCACAGTGGAACGCCGTCCGCAGAATTGGACCGGAGGGGACTGGTGTACTCACTTTGAGGATGATGCAGTAACTTCACACAAGTCCATGAAGTAAACCAGAAATTGCCGGTGTCCGTGGGCCCTTGGGTGGGTGGTGTTCGGATAGCACACATGGTACAATGGAGCAGAGCCCTCTCTCCTGTACACAGTTGAAAGTCACTTTAACTCCTCTGCTTGGAACAGGGGAAATCCACTTCCCTGCACTAGTCCGGATTCTCGCTCACAATACCGGCAGGCCACTACCCTGCCCTGTTCCACTTCGGGTTCCTTCCTACAGCAACTTGTTCCAGCGGTCCCAGAGCTCACTTTCACTTCGGTTCCCTGAGCTTACTCCTCACTTCAGCTCCCAGAACTTGGCTCACACTGCACGCTTCCATAGCAGCCCAGGAGCTCCAACCCCTGTCTGCTCTGTTCTGCTCTCCACTTCCAACTACTTGTTTCCGCCCCAGACACTTCATATCCCCTGAGTGGGCGTCCTTACTGTTATAGGGGGGGGGGGTGTCTGTTGGATTGTACCAGTGTGGGATCAGGTGGCAACAAGGAGGATTAACTCTTTTGTGACTACCTGGTTTTGCCAGGGCATCACATATACAGTACAGACCAAAGATTTTGGACACACCAACTAATTCAAAGAGTTTTTTTTGTTTTTATGACTCTAAAAATTGTAGATTCACATTGAAGGCATCAAAACTATGAATGAAAACATGTGAAATGCAATGCTTAAAAAAGTGTGAAACAACTGAAAATACGTCTTATCTTCTAGGTTCTTCAAAGTAGCCACCTTTTGCTTTGATTACTGCTTTGCACACTCTTGGCATTCTCTTGATGAGCTTCAAGAGGTAGTCACCGGAAATGGTCTTCCGACAGTCTTGAAGGAGTTCCCAGAGCTGCTTAGCACTTGTTGGCCCTTTTGCCTTCACTCTGCGCTCCAGCTCACCCCAAACCACCTCGATTGGGTTCAGGTCATCTGGCGTAGCACCCCATCACTCTCCTTCTTAGTCAAATAGCCCTTACACAGCCTGGAGGTGTGTTTGGGGTCATTGTCCTGTTGAAAAATAAATTATGGTCCAACTAAACGCAAACCGGATGGAATAGCACACCGCTGCAAGATGCTGTGGTAGCCATGCTGGTTCAGTATGCCTTCAATGTTGAATAAATCCCAACAGTATCACCAGCAAAGCACCCCCACACCTCCTCCTCTATGCTTCATGGTGGGAACCAGCCATGTAGAGTCCATCCGTTCACCTTTTCTACAAAGACACGGTGATTGGATCCAAAGATCTCAAATTTGGACTCATCAGACCAAAGCACAGATTTCCACTGGTCTAATGTCCATTCCTTATGTTCTTTAGCCCAAACAAGTCTCTTCTGCTTGTTGCCTGTCCTTAGCAGTGGTTTCCTAGCAGCTATTTTACCATGAAGGCCTGCTGCACAAAGTCTCCTCTTAACATTTGTTCTAGAGGTGAGAAGGTGTGTCCAAACTTTTGGTCTGTACTGTATATATACTAATATGGTTACTTGATGGATTAAAAAATCTATACTTTAATTATCAAATATTAATAAAAGTAAATACAAATCACACAAATTGACATACAGGGAAGGGCTTTGATCTATCAACACTCTGACACACAGTACACATTTGTGTACATATCAGGTACCATATTAACCCCCTAATGACGTACTATGTGTGGCAGAAGTCGTCTCCTTGCCTTTAATGTAGGCTTGTAGTTTTTTGGCTGCCGCAACAACAGAAAAAAAGTAATAACAGGCAACCAATGCAGCATATTTATACCCCAAAATAATATCAATAAAAATATCAGCTTGAGTGCAAAAAACAACTCACACAGCCCCAGATCCCAGAAACTGAAAACGTTACTGCTCTTGGAATGTTATGACATAATCAAGAATTTTCTTTTTTTCAAAATTTCTGATTTTTTTTTTCACCACTTAAATAAAGTAAAAACTATACATGTTTGATGTCTATGTAATGACCTGGAGAATCATAATGCCAAGTCAGTTTTATGGTAAAATAAATGCTGTAAATACAAAAAAACAATTGCAGAATTTTACTTTTTCTTTTTGTTACTATTTTGACACCCTAAAAATTTTTTTTCCTGTTTACTATAACATCATCTGATAAAATTAATGGTGTCATTCAAAAGTACAATTCATCCAGCAAAAAATAAGCCTTCACACTGCTATATTGACGGAAAAATTAAAAAAAAAGTCTCTTGGAATAAGAAGAGGAAAAAAAGAAAAGGATAAAAAACGGAAAATTGTCCAGTCTTTAAGGGGTTAATAGTCAATGTCACAAATATATTTTTAATTTACCCCTTGCTTGATGAATCTTCAAAGTTCACAATGCTCAGAAGTATAGTCAGGTTGTGAAAGTAGTGATATAGAATTTTACTTAGGATTTATGCAGACGTCCAAGTAAGTTGGCTTAATTTCGAATTGCAATGCATGGACTGGTTATGGGTCTCCTGACTTAAAGGGGTGCTTCACCCATATTTTTTATTTTCTAGATCGATATTATATTGAGAATAGTGAGAGGCGCTATTGCAGACCGCTATTCCCCGCTCCGTGACCCCCGGGCTCTGTAACCTCAGGGATCCGGTGACGTCACGTCAAGTTCCTGTTACACCGCGGCCGGCCGCAGTGTCCGTGAGTGATGGGCTGTGAGCGGCGTTTCACTGCTCGTCACAGACCATCAGTTCCTTCCTCCCTCACAGCAGAGCGCTGCAAGCAGGACACACACTGGGCTCAGTGAGTCAGGAAGACTGGGGCCGGACGCAGTGATGTCACGTGATCAGGAACTTGACGTGACATCACCGGATCCCCGAGGTCACGGTGCCTGGAGATCACAGAGCGGGGAACAGCAGTCTACAATAGCGCCTCTCACAGTCACTATTGCCAACATAAGGTATTTGAGAGAAACATTGTTTCTCAATATAATATCAATCTAGAAAATAAAAAATATGGGTGAACCACCCCTTTAAGCATAATAGCTTCATATATTTCTATGGAGCTCTGAAGAGTTGGGGCCGGGGGATGCTCGGGACGAGATCGGACCGATTTGCACAGACATAAGCAAGAGCTAATACGATTGCATTCATTCATAAACCTTCAATCATAACACTCCATATCAGCATAAAGTTACTTATAGTTAGTGATAACTCTTGGCTAGTAAAATGGCTAGCATTAACACATTAGTTTATCAAACAGTCACATTTCTTGGAATGCTATCATGGTCTTGGCAAGACAGATGAACAGAATTGTTTTACTCCATGTGTGAAGCAATAGCTAAATGCTGTTGAAGTTGAGGTGTAAATTGCAGAAACACTGAAAAATTCAAATAAACCCTCCGTTTTTGGCCCCATTTATTTAAGTGTCTTTACAAACCAACAAATAATAAATGAAAATAATTCATAATTTAGAAAAAAAAATTAAATGCAATTACTTGGTCACATAAGTTAGTACACTTTTTTACATAAGTAAAGATTTCCTAAGCACAGGTCTGAATGTGTAATTTTTATGAGTTTTCCATGAAATTCTGGTCCTGGTTAAGCTTGGATCATTCCAAGACACTTAAGGCCCCGTCACACTAAGCAACATCGCTAGCAACATCGCTAGCAACATCGCTGCTAACGAACAACTTTTGTGACGTTGCTAGCGATGTTGCTGTGTGTGACATCCAGCAACAACCTGGCCCCTGCTGTGAGGTCGTTGGTTGTTGCTGAATGACCTGGGCCATTTTTTAGTTGTTGCTGTCCCACTGTGAATCACAGATCGGGTAATTAACCCGATGTGTGCTGTAACTAGGAGAGCAGGGAGCCAGCGCTCAGTGTGCGCTGCTCCCTGTTCTCTGTTCTCTGCACGTGTAGCTCCGTGCACTAGTAACCAAGGTAAATATCGGGTTGGTTACCCGATATTTACCTTAGTTACCAAGCGCAGCATCTTCCACGCGGCGCTGGGGGCTGGTCACTGGTTGCTGGTGAGCTCACCAGCAACTCGTGTAGCGACGCTCCAGCGATCCCTGCCAGGTCAGGTTGCTGGTGGGATCGCTGGAGCGTCGCAGTGTGACATCTCACCAGCAACCTCCTAGCAACTTACCAGCGATCCCTATCGTTGTTGGGATCGCTGGTAAGTTGCTTAGTGTGACTGGACCTTAACATTCCTATGCTGTATCTATTGGGTGGCTTATCTGTGCTTAGGGCTCTTATCAAGTTTGTAGGAGAAATTCCTCTTTAGATTTCCGGCAGAGGTCAGCAGATGTTATGTAAATGTCAACCATTATTCTGCAGTTTTGACTTGGAACCTTGCCTTAGTTACAGAAAAGCAGTACAAAGCATGATTTTACTACCATCTTGCTTCACATTGGTCTTGATGCTCCTCTTGTGGCATAATTTTTAATAATCATGTTTCTGAATAAATGCTGCTTAATAAATGAAAGTTTAGTAAATATAATTTATATTAAAAGGCATATTTCTCTCAAATTTTAAGTTGGTTGGTGTTTTTCTTTTATTTATATGAATTTATACAAGATTAGATGGGTTTGGGAATATTTTTTCAATTTATAAATTTTTATTGATTTTCTAAGAGAACCACATAACATTCAATATCACAACATATGAAGGACCACCATGAGTTCAAATAACCGAGTGCATGAACATAAACCATAAGAAAAAGATTAGCAAGAAATAGGATAATAGTAGGGAGAAGAGTAGAGAAAAGAGATGAGGGGGATGTGCTCTCGAGAGAAGGGAGATAAGAATACAGAAACTCTGAGCACTCGGTTTGGGAATATTTTCATAACATGACTTCATTATTGTCAACCTATACAAAAGCAAAGTTAGCAATCTTTTTAATGTATTTCCTGTGTTTAATGGAGGGCACCCCCAAATAGTAGGGATCTACTGGGGAAAAAACCCCCCAGATGAACATGAAAAAAAGAAGCAAAGGAAGTGTACAAAAATCCAGTTATCACCTAAAAATGTATAACTTTATTATAATAATGACTACGGGTGAGTCAAAAGCTAAAAACATTTAATCCCTTAAAAGGACGAAGCCAGTTTTGTACTTAATGCCCAGGCCATTTTTTGCGATTCTGACCAGTGTCATTTTATGAGGTTATAACTCTGGAATGCTTCAGTGGATCCTGGTGATTCTCAGATTGTTTTTTCATGACATATTGTACTTTATGACAGTGGTAAATTTAGGATATTTTTTTTTTTCATTTGTGAAAAAAATTGGAAATTTGATGAAAATTTTGAAAATTTCGTAATTTTCAAACTTTTCATTTTTATGCCCAGAACGCTTATGTCAGACAAAATAGTTAATAAATTACATTTCCCACATGTCTACTTTACATCAGCACAATTTTTGAAACAAAATTTTTGGGGGTTAGGAATAGAGATGAGCCACCCCCCTGGCGTTCGAGTTCGGTTTGTCGAATGGAGGCTCCGTTCGACGAACGTTCGACGAACCGTTCGATGAACCACTCAAACCCCATTGAAAACAATGGGAGGCAAACACAAACACATAAAAACACATTATACATGTACACATACAGTTAATAAACATTGCCATTACACTTACAGGTCCTTCCGATAATCACTGCGTCCTCCCGGTAACCAGAACTGATGATAGGACCTATCGTGACGTCAAAATAGCATGTGACCAGTCACGTGTCTATTATCTCATTGGCTACAGACTGGTCACATGGCTAGACGTCATGCTAGGTCCTGTCAGTGCATCTCTCCGATACGTAGTGATCATTCCAGCATCTCCGTGTACTCGCAAAATGCTCTGGCACATGGTTGGCATCCCCGTCAATGCATGTGGGCACTCTTTACAGAGTCAGCCCACGTTCAAGGACTAGATGCCACAGACGGTGAATTGCGGCACCGGGAATCACGGGATCAGAGCACCGTTGCTATGGTAACCAGCTTGTCAGCGGTGACATCACCGCTTACAGCACGCAGCTTCTGCTCACTCACTGAGTGAATAGACTGCACGGGAGCAGCAGCGTTCTTCCTCCCATGCAGTGCTGTCTGATGTAGCAGAGCTGCATGGGTTGAAGGAGAAAGAAGACAGAAGAGCAGGATCGTGGAGGGCTGACAGGGAGTAATAAACATGGAGTCTCTAATGTGTCTGTTTATTTATTTCTATTAAAATATTTTTTCTCTCTGTGGTGTTTTTTTTTTAACCCTTTATTGGAGATTCTGAATGGTCGGGTCAAACGTGCCTGACATTAAGAATCTCTGGATTAATACTAGCTAGTAAAACAAAGCTAGTATTAACTCATTATTACCCAGCAAGCCACCCGGCTTCAGGGCTGCTGGAAGAGTTGGATACAGCGCCAGATGATGGCGCTTCTATGAAAGCGCCATTTCCTGGGGCGGCTGCAGACTGCAATTCGCAGCAGAGGCGCCCAGAAAGCTCGGGCCAACCTGTGCTGCGGATTCCAATCTACAGCTGCCTAGTTTTGCCGAAACGCGCGTAGGGCGTGTTTGGACTTGGTTGACCTCCTTTACATGCAGGTAATTATATTATCATTATCCTTTTAACTTTATCTTTTGGAGACTTGTGAGGGTCGGCTACCACTGACACCTAGTGGTTGGTCTAACCATATGCTATCTCTTTATTAGTTATACAAACCTTTATCTATGGGTTACTGACACCTAGTGGTTGGATTGATTATATGTCATAATCCATCACCACATACGGCCTTTTGCCTTCCTTTATAATAATTGATCTATTACTCCTCTATGACATCATTGTGGTTTTGCACAAGATTTTTTACCATATGATATATGAACTACATAATTATAGGTATCGTGTGGTGTGAATTAAGGATATTATTGGTACCTGCTTCCTATGTGGTTTTTGCTTACATGGCGATTGTGTCTAAGGTCATCTATTGTTCTTTGATATTGTTGTTATATTGCACCTTGTGGTGTCTATCTCCCTGACCTTATCAATAAAAAAATGTGTTTGTAATGCACAGGACTTTAGTCGTTTTCTTTTTTCTACTTATTCATACGATTGTCCTTAGATTGTCCAGAGATATCCACTGATCTATTATTGTAGGTATAATCCTAATATAGCATGAATTGAAAATAATCATGTGGGTATATCAATTGCCAATTTTACATATAGCTGCCTAGTTTTACCTGGCTGGACACAAAAATGGGGCGAAGACTTTGTCGATTTTTTTTTTTAATTATGTCATGAAATTCATGAAATAATTAAAAAAAAGGGCTTCCCTATTTTTTTAGTTCCCAGCCGGGTACAAATAGGCAACTAGGGGTTGGCGGCAGCCGTACCTGCCTGCTGTACCTGCCTAGCATACAAAAATATGGCGATGCCCATGTCATTTTTTTGGGGGGGGGGCAAAGCGATGCCCATGTCATTTTTTGGGGGGGGGCAAAAAACTCCTGCATACAGTCCTGGATGGTCACAGATCGCTCCCTGTCATCTTCATGTAGCAGAGCTGACAGTGTCATGTGGATTACTTTGGACCTGGATTGTTGTTTGGGGATTTTAATAAAAAGGTAAATGAGGTGTTTTTTTGTCTTTTATTCCAAATAAAGGATTTTTCGTTGTTTGTGTTTCTTTACTTTCACTTACAGTTTAATCATTGAAGGTGTCTCGGGGACACGCCTGGCATGATTAACGCCTTATTACCCCGATTGCGATTTTTAGGCTGAGGGGCTCCCCATCCTGAGAATACCAGCCTTCAGCCGTGCGGCTTTACCTTGGCTATATCAAAATTGGGGGGGACCACACGTAGGTTTTTTTCAATTATTTATTTTATTTTACTGCACTATATAGACCCGCCAACCGGCGGCTGTGATTTGTTGCAGTTAGACAGCTATCACTCAGCATGGGGGCGTTGTGACGACATGAACACCCAATGCCTCTCATGGGTTAAAGTTTCTTAACATTCAGCCAGACGTATTGTTCTTATGTGTGCTAAGTCATGTTTGCTTAGCTATTGTTTCTCCAGACCCTTCCAGTAATCATTGTATTGTAGTTGTGTATTGCTAATGTAATTACCTTAGTAGTCATTGTCTAGTCTGTGCATTCCAGACTACATGTATACCCTCAGTGTTTCTGTAGACATCATTTGGATGAACATTGTCCATGCAGCTTGAGATTCATCCAATGGGAGAGGCGATCTTGTCCAACCAATCGATGAGGATGCAGTGTATCCAAGTGGAAGGCTGTGGCTATAAAAGGGATTTCTTTAAGCCACCAGGTTGTTGATGGATGCTGATGGATCCAGTCTAAGCTCTTAGGAGCTGACTAGAGGATCAGGATACCTTATGGCTTCAATCTAGGGACTCCGGTTCCAGTTGGCGACCATATCCACAGTCTAGGGATTTCGACTCCGGCTGCCAGGATTGTATAATCATACCAAGGACTACTTAAGGAAGAAACCCAGGTTGGGACAATTTGGTAACCTGGCTACAGACTTTGCAGACCTCAGCCAGCTTCCTAAATCCGGCGCTATTCCTTTCTCGGTGGGTGCCCGCCAAAAGCGGGGTGCTGCTGGATTGGAGTAAATAGCCCTAGAACCTCTGAGGCATGGACATTCTAAATCCCTGGTGAGCCAGCGGAAGGGTGAGTCTCTGTTGCCTGTTGCATTTGTGTTTTGCTGGTTATGTGTTATGTGCCGTTAATTGTTTGGGGATCCAATAAAGTCTAATTATTGTGATTCCCTTACCCTGTGTTGTCTGAGTAGTGTTATGCCCACGGTTAAGGAGGCCGGCATTTAGTTGGGATGAGCCCTGAGCCACGCTGTCTTTCTAAAGGCGGCGGGTTTTAGCGGACGAGAGCACCCACTGAGCCCCGTGTCTCCACAGGCGTGTCTGAGTGCAAACAATCATAGGCACCGGTGGGCAGGGGAGCAGGGAATACGAGATGGAATAATGAGCGGTCGGCATTTTCAAAAGAGGAAAAGCCGCCAGAGCAGTGTGACAGCTGTGCAGCGCCGTGCCCGTGATTGGTGAATATAAAGGAGGGGGAGACCAACCGACAGAGAGATAGACCGACCGACAGAGAGAGAGACCGACGGATCGACCGACACATCGACAGAGAGAATCTTTTTACACGTCTAGGCATGCCCAGAAACAAAAACTGGATCCATCGTTGGTTTCCGGCATATGACGGATGATGATGAATCCGGCGCCCATAGGCTTCCATTATAAAAAAAGCATTTTTTTTGCTGGAGACAAAAAACGTTCCCTTCAATGTTCTATCCGGTCGCCGGACAAGCAAATTTTGCCGAATCTGGATGGAACGCAAGGCTATCCGGCACAATCCGGCGCTAATAGAAGTCTATGGGGGAAAAAACATCTGTTGCCGCCGGATGCGTTTTTTCATGTTTTTGCCAGATTGTGCCTGATGGCAAAAACTGATGTGTGAAAGCAGCCTTAGTTAATACTTTGTAGCACCACCTTTTGCTTCGATTACAGCTGCAAGTCAAGTCACTTGAGGTATGTCTCTATCAGTTTTGCGCATTGAGAGACTGAAATTCTTGCCCAGTCTTCCTTTGCAAATAGCTCAAGCTGAGTGAGGTTGGATGGAGAGCGTTTGTGAACAGCAGTTTTCAGCTCTTTCCACAGATTCTCGATTGGATTCAGGTCTGGACTTTGACTTGGCCATTCTAACACCTGGATACATGTATTTGTGAACCCTTTTGCTTTATATTTGGGATCATTGTCTTGTTGGAAGGCAAATCTCCGTCCCTGTCTCAGGTCTTTTGCAGACTCCAACAGGTTTTCTTCAAGAACGGTCCTGTATGGCTCCATCTATCTTCCCATCAATTTTAACCATCTTCACTGTCCCTGCTGAAGAAAAGCAGTCCCAAACCATGATGCTGCCACCACCATGTTTGACAGTGGGGATGGTGTGTTCATGGTGATGAGCTGTGTTGCTTTTACGCCAAACATATCGTTTGGCAATGTGCCCAAATAGTTCGATTTTGGTTTCATCGGACCAGAGCGCGTTCTTCCACATGTTTGGTGTGTCGCCCAGGTGGCTTGTGGTAAACTTTAAACGACACTTTTTAAGTGGCTTATATTTATCATCATCAGTCATTTAGGACAACATTAGATCATTCAGAGATCCTCAATGAACTTCTGGAGTGAGTTTGTTGCACTGAAAGTAAAGGGGACAAATAATATTGCACGCCCCACTTTTCAGTTATCTATTTTTTAAAAAAGTTTAAAATAAGCAATAAATTTCGTTCACCTTCACAATTGTTGTTGATTCTTTACCATAACATTAAAACTTTTATCTTTATGTTTGAAGCCTGAAATGTGGGAAAAGGTTGAAAAATGCAAGGGGGCCGAATACTTTTGCAAGACACTGTATTTTCTTTGAAGGCAATTTCATAGTTTAATAAAGTTTTAAGATTGTGGATCTCAGAAATATATAAAAGAACCAAATTCATTGCTCTTGCAAACTAAATATCATCCAAAAATTGTAAGATAACCAAAGATAAGCTTAAAATACTCCAGTGATAAACAGGTTAACATAATGCTTTGTTTCAAAGATGTCAGTTTCTGGCAGCAATAGATAAAGACACCTGCAAAGACCTGACACATAATTGGGAAGTGGGAGGACTTTAAATGGAACATCCTGTGGTTCTTGCCCGCTGCGAGAAAGTATTTAAACAGATGTTAAGCTCCAAAATGCAATCTCTGATGATAGCTGTTTTTGAAATGTTATTATCCTTTATGGTCTATTTCATTTATACTGAATAAATACGATTTTTGTGTCTCTGTAATTTATTTACCTCCTGTTACCTCCATTGCTATATTTTAATTTGATTGACTTGTTTTAGCAGGTGGACAACTACCACTGTTGCCGATGTGTCATCTATGACTTCTCCTTGAAATCAACATTTAAACACTCTGTGTTATTTACCATAGATATAACATAGATGTGTTCTCTTTCTACATTATTGCTTCCCCTGCTGTTTGTTACACACCTACTCTTAGTCTTTTATTATAATTCTGATCGATATTGGTTTTCATGTACCAACAACTCCCACTAATCTGTTAGGAATAATACAAAACATATAGAACATAATAGCATAAAAAAACACAGAATCAACAATAAAGACTGCAAGTAAAGGCTTTTGAGCTATTATGGAGAAGCTGTCAGACGAGAAACTGATTTACATTAATTTCATAACTATTATTACAACAGTAATTTTGTAAATTCATTGATATTATTACTAGAATTACATATTACCAACTTCTTCCATTGTGGTAACAATGATTATAAAAAAAAGAATTTATGAATGAGGTTTCATAAGTAAAAAAGTCCTTGTGATTATGTTTGTTAGCCAACAATGTTGAAAAACATGATAATCATATTTGTTCACTGCCTAATTGTCACACGGTTTTCAGCTCTAAACTCACCAGGTGTCTTGGCGACTTCTGACCCTGTTCCCACTGCAGAGTCTGACACGCAACCTGGTGCTTTTGAATTGCTCAGTCAGACTCGGGCGAAGACCAGTTGTGTGCTTACTACTGATCAGTCTAACACAGGGGTCTCAAACTCGTCAGAGTAAGTGGGCCGCACATAAAAAAAATTTAGGGCAGAGGGCCGCATTCCTTTCAAATTTAATACAATACAATATAATTGTTAATCAATTATTTCAACTATTATAACAATGCTACATTAGTATGCGCTGAGAATCAAAAATACCGTGAAGCGAAACGTCATTTTTTTATATTATTTATTTGTCAAAGAGAATGGGCATCTGTGATTGCCATCAGCATCAAAATGTATAAGAAGATTCCAGGTTATTCCAACAGCCAAGCACAGACACTCATTCTCTGTCACAGCATCCATGATTGGCTGTTGGGTCTGTCACACATAGTAGTGTAAAAAGAAATACATAAAAAAAATGACATAGCGCTCCGCAGTATTTTTGATTCTCAGTGCAGATAAAGCGGACAGCTACGGACTGCCACCCCCAGCTGCCTGGCTTTACCTTAGCTGGCAATCAAAATACAGGGAAGCCCAATTGTTTTTTAATTAAATAATGAAAAAAAAAATGTGTGGGCTTACGACATATTTTGATCACCGGCCAGGTAAAACCAGACAGCTGAGGGCTGGGATTCTCAGCGTGGTAAGGCCCAAGCATTTTGGGCCCCCCACGCTGAAAATCCCAGCCCACAACCGCCCCTGGAAATGGCGCATTCATCACAGCGCCATTTCCAGGTGCTTTACCTGGCTCTTCAGCGTCCCTGGTGGCTGTGACACGCTGGGTAATAATGGGGTTAATACCAGCTTTGTATTCTCAGCTGGTAGTAAACCCGAAATTCATGGCATCATGTCAAATTAGATGTGACCACCATGAATTTCTAGTAAACAGTAAAAAAGCACAACACAGAGAAAAATATTTTTCTTAGAAATTAAACAAAAAACACTTTTAGGGACTCCATCTTTTTTAGAAAAAAAAAAAGCTTCCCTCTGACGTAGTCCAAAGTCAATGTCAGCTCAGCTTCATCGCTCTGAACAGATGAGCGTCTGTCCAGACCAACAAGAAGGCTGAGACCGAAAGTAACATTTTCCGGTCTTCCAGACACTATCATCATCAGAATCATTTTTATCATCATCATACACACACAGCCACCATCATCATCATACACAGCCATCATCATCATCATTATACACACACACACAGCCAACATCATCATCATACACAGCCATCGTCATCATCATCATCGTCACTCACAAACAGCCACCACCACGATCATCATCATACACACACAGCCACCATCATCATCATACACAGCCATCATCATCATCATCGTCACTCACAAACAGCCACCACCACGATCATCATCAGTCACACACAGCCACCACCACCATCATCAGTCACACACAGTCACCACCACCATCATCAGTCACATACAGCCACTACCGCCATCATCATCAGTCGCACACAGCCACCACCACCATCATCATCATCAGTTACACACAGCCACCACCATCATAATCATCAATAACACACAGCCACCACCGCCATCATCAGTCACACACAGTCACCACCACCATCATCAGTCACATACAGCCACTACCGCTATCATCATCAGTCGCACACAGCCACCATCGCCATCATCATCTTCAGTCACACACAGCCACCACCGCCATCATCATCCATCACACACAGCCACCACCACCATCATCATCATCAGTCGCACACAGCCACCACCACCATCATCAGTCACACACAGCCACCACCGCCATCATCATCATCAGTCATACACAGCCACCACCACCATCATCATCATCAGTGTCACACAGCCACCACCGCCATCATCATCATCAGTCACACACAGCCACCACCGCCATCATCATCATCAGTCATACACAGCCACCACCGCCATCATCATCATCAGTCACACACAGCCACCACCGCCAT
The DNA here is from genome assembly GCF_048569485.1 of Anomaloglossus baeobatrachus. NCBI lineage: Eukaryota > Metazoa > Chordata > Amphibia > Anura > Aromobatidae > Anomaloglossus > Anomaloglossus baeobatrachus. The sequence continues at coordinate 481,240,828 of NC_134356.1, forward strand.
CATCAGTCACACACAGTTACCACCACCATCATCAGTCACATACAGCCACTACCGCGATCATCATCAGTCGCACACAGCCATCACGTCATCATCATCAGTCACACACAGCCACCACCGCCATCATCATCATCAGTCATACACAGCCACCACCGCCATCATCATCAGTCGCACAGAGCCACCACCACCATCATCATCATCAGTCACACACAGCCACCACCGCCATCATCATCATCAGTCATATACAGCCACCACCGCCATCATCAGTCACACACAGTCACCACCACCATCATCAGTCATATACAGCCACTACCGCCATCATCATCAGTCGCACACAGCCACCACCGCCATCATCATCAGTCACACACAGCCACCACCACCATCATCAGTCGCACACAGCCACCACCACCAACATCATCATCAGTCACACACAGCCACCACCACCATCATCATCAGTCACACACAGCCACCACCGCCATCATCATCATCAGTCATACACAGCCACCACCACCATCAGTCACACACAGCCACCACCGACATCATGATCAGTTGCACACAGCCACCATCACCATCATCAGTCACGCACAGCCACCACCGCTATCATCATCATCATCAACACACAGCCATCATCATCATCATCCACACATACATACAGCCATCATCATCCCCATCAACACACACAGCCATCATCATCATCCACACACACATACAGCCATCATCATCACCGTCAACACACACAGCCATCATCATCACCATCAACACACAGCCATCATCATCATCATCCACACACTCACACAGCCATCATCATCCACACACACAGCCATCATCATCACCATCAACACACACAGCCATCATCATCATCCACACACACATACACAATCATCATCACCATCAACACACACAGCCATCATCACCATCAACACACAAAGCCATTATCATCCACACACACATACAGCCATCATCATCACAATCAACACACAGCCATCATCATCATCACCATCAACACACACAGCCATCATCATCATCAACACACACAGCCATTATTATACACACACACAGCCATCATTATACACACACACACACACACACACACACAGCCATCATCATCACCATCAACACACACAGCCATCATCATCATCATCAACACACAGCCATCATCATTATCCACACACACAGCCATCATCATCCACACACACACATACACAATTATCATCATCACCATCCACACACACAGCCATCATCATCATACACACACACACACATACACACAGCCATCATCATCATCATACACACACAGCCATCATCATCATCATCCACGCACACACAGCCATCATCATACACACACAGACACACACTCATCATCAGACACACAAACACACACACACACACACCACACAAACACAGACACCACAAACTTTCTAACGTGCCCTATGCTCTTGTTCCTTCCGCTGCACCCGCCGGCAAAGCAGCTGACGTCAGCTCGTGTCGCGCTGCTGAGCTCCAGTTGAACGCCGCAGTCGATTGGTTCGCCCTGACATCTGATTGAACGCCGCCTTTGATTGCTTCTCCCTGGCGGCGTCTTCAATGCGGAAGTGCGGCCGGCCGCGGCTGCAGTGTGAAAGTGCGGCTGGGGACCGCTAAATGACTGGAGGCAGTGGAGGGCAAATATCAAGTGTTCTGCACTGTGTGTCTGCGGGCCGCATAAATCAAACTGGCGGGCCGCATGCGGCCCGGGGGCCGCGTGTTTGAGACCCCTGGTCTAACAGGAGTTAATTTTGGCTGGCCTGTGGATTGCTGCTGGGGTCACAGATTGCTGGAGGCCTATCACAGCCGCTTCCACCCTTTAAATGATGGTGTAGCCTGTTTTTCCAGCTTATACATTATAGCTGCATTTGCGAATACCAGTTCTTGTGCTGTGGTGAACCTGTTCTGGTGATTTTCTGTGCATTATTTGGTGTGTTGTGGAAATATCCTTGTTGTTCATTTATTTCCTCACTAATCTTTTATTTCCTCCCGAGCACACATTGTTTTACCTCTGTGTGAGTGTGCAATGAGTTTGAGTTTTGGTTTTCTCTATATGTCTATTTATGTGAGATAAACCACTCCTGTCCTGGCCGCCTCTGGGGGGTGGGGGAGAGGGGGAATAGACCCGTGCTATTCAGGAGCTAGGGTTAGGCTGGTGGTCCAGATCTATTCACCATCAGAAGTACCTCTGGGATAAGTAACAGCTAGGGCTCTCCCTAGCCCTAGGGCTAGTGTAGGCGCCCCCATTCCAACTTACTTCGTAACACCTCTTGACACTAATACAATAGTCCTACATCCTTTTTTATTTTACATCAATGAGAAATGGACCATGTGAGGTAGACAGGAACAGAGAGGGAGAGCCGTCGTGGAATGGGGGCACCACACAATTGGGATGCTTAAAGCCCCATTGTCAGGTAGGACAGAGAGGAGGGATAGACAGCACCCCTTGAATTCAACTTGAAATATCTTTTTCATCATATTCACCTCAGGCGCCTCTATCATCATCCTTATACCTCTCTACTAAGTGTGTATTTTTCACACTACACACACACTGTTTGAATGTCATTCTGTGACTTTTTAATATTCTGATTAATAAAAATTGATTTTATGGGTATTATTGTAAATTTTGGTTTTTCTCTATAAAGTACCCTCACTATATGATCATGGTCTATCTTCCTGCATCAGAACTGTTGGTTTTGATCAGCCGGTCTGTCACTATGTCACATGTGTGTCACGCTGCAACAATGACATCACGCCAATCCAGCTAATAAAAAGAGGAGTCATCAGGTAAGACGTGGTTCTTCCACTCACGTTCATTGGTGATTGACCATTGTCATGACGGATGGAATGTGCAAAGAAATTTGCATCAACTCTAATGAAAATAAATGCAAATTTGCAAGTGTTTATATGAATAAGGTCCAGTCATAGGTCTTGCACAGGGGTCCTTCACTGCCAGCATCCGCCCTGGACATAATACTATCCTTGGCACTAAGTGTATGGCTCCCATATAGAACCACTTTATTCTAGTGAGCAACAGAATTAACAGTGATTGGATCTCCACAGATAAAACCAGGCATATCCATTCCTAGCAATGACGTTTTCACTTTGCTAATAATTCATTATTTTGTCATGTAAAACATACCAGTCTATGGATCAAGAAACCTTGTCAATGCCAAGTAGTTTAGTATTTCTGATAATTGGTAATCTTGTGGTTTTATTTGATCCTAATCAGTCCAATAGTTAAATAAATAATATCCCTAGTCAAATGGTTTTAATAAATAATATTAAGATTGTTTATTGAGTTTATAAATACAATCACTGGTAGACTAAAAATAATAAGTATTGAACATTTGATCTAAAACTCATTATTCTCGGTGGTCTGGTGGGTTTACAAAAACATCACTCCTAGCTGCTTAATCATAATGCAGCTTTTTTTGCAATTATAGAAGAATGATTGATGCTTGGAGGCTCCACTCAGCGCTGTATTCTGTGATCTTTATCTGCCCCCTGGACAATAGAGGGCCACCAATGATCATGCATTTATCAATTTCCAGTGAATGGTTAGTAAATATATTTATCTAATCAAAAAACAAACTTGTGACTCTCACTATATGTACTAGTGAGCACACACTAAAAGTAATACACCAGTGAATATTAGAGTAAGTGCCCACGATGAATATTACTTACGTTTCTAAGCTGGACTCACACTAGCGTATGCCATCCAATGCGAGAGCAATGGATGTGATATGCTAATGACCTCCGGCTCAGGCTATGCTGCGAGCATGAGCCGTGTGTCTGACCCGATCTTGCGATTAGGTCACAGCTGCGAAGCTGAGGGCGGGTGCTGTGGAGAAGAGGGTGGGGTTAATCCTCCCATTTCCTCAATTGTTAGCCTGTCCGTATATCGCACTGCACTGGGATAACATCTGAGTGCAGTCCGATGTTTCTCTCGCAGTCATTCACTTAAATGGGTGCGAGTGATACGGCTCTCGCAGAAAATCGCAGCATGTTGCGACTTTTCTCCCATCTAGAATCTGGATACGAGAAAAGCTGACCAACTGCTCATTCATTAACTATCATTGGTCAGAGGGCAGTGCGAGATTTTCTCGCATTGCACGCGTCCGTTTTACACGCTCGTGTGAGCGTGCCCTTATGCTGAATGTTTTTGCTGCATCAAAAACTGCAGTGTTTTACAGTTAAAGCAAAGTGAATGGGATTGATATGAATCTCATGTCCACTCTGCTTCTTTTTTTATGCTGCATAAACTCACCTGCAGTGTGTTTTTCCAGGCTGCAGTAAGCCAATTTATCTGGCAGGTACGCTGAGTGTTCAGTGCAGAATTTCCACAGAGATTTTCATTACATCCAGAAAATCCGCAGGTGGAAAAAAAAAAGCATATGCAATTTTAGTGCATTTATGCAGCATAAATGCACCAAAAAAAACGCATTTAAACAAAACATATCAGGTAAAATAAAGATGGCTGAAATACAGGCAGGAGAACAATCAGGAAGTTGCCCAAAAAAGACATCAATGTCCCAATACATAGAAACACACATATACAGAAACAAAAAATAAATAAATAGATATAGCTAGATAGTTGATAGAAATATATTACATACATTAGATAGAGAGATATCATGCAGCTATCACAACACCCCCACATATTATACACTTTCACCTTTTAGTGCATTTCATGTGGCATTAAAGGGTATTTTGTATGGTTTAACCAAATAAATAAATACATTATATAAAAAAAATGACATGGGGTCCCCCTTATATATTATAAGCAGCAACGGTAAAGCAGACAGCTGCGGGCTGACCTTATCAGGCTGGGAAGGTCCATGGTTATTGGGCCCTTTCCAGACTAAAAATACCAGTCTCTAAATGCTCCAAAAGTGGCGCATCACATTAGATGCGCCAATTCTGGCACTCAAATCCGTCTCTTACCAATTGCTGTGATGCATTGGCAATTAGGGTAATGGTAGATGGGGTTAAAGTAGTTAATAGTTGGGGTTGATATCAGCTGCGCAGTGTCAGCTGGCATCAAGCCCTTGTGTTAGTGATGGAGAGGTGTCTATCAGACACCTCCATTACTAACCCAGTAAGTAAAAAGAAAAAAACAAACACACAAAATAAAAGTTTATTTGAAGAAATACTCCACCATACGTTCCCTGGTTCATTAATTTATAAAAAGAAAAATTCTGTCCAGGTCCGCCATAGTCCGGGGATTCTGACGTAGTCCAGAGAATCCCATGTCATTCTCAAATGGAAAGCTGAAAGACATAAAAAGAGAGAAAGAAAAACAAAACACTGTCCCTCGTTCACCAATTTATTAGAAAGCAAATTTCCCAGGTCCGGTATAGTCCATCGATTCCCACAACATTCCTCGATTACTGAGATCAAAGACTATGGAGCCTCACATCGAGGTTCAAAAGGAGGGTTCATAGCCATTTAGCAGCAGCTAGACACAGCACATGCTGCGCTCCACGAGAACTAGGAAACTGATGAGCGATTATGTCAAAAATGATGGACCTGACTTTGACTTCTAATAAACTGGTGAATGAGGGACACAATGTTGTTTTTCTCTCTCTCTTTTTATGTCTTTAAGATTTCCATTTGCGGACTATGTTGGATTCCCTGGACTAAGTTGGAATCCCTGGACTACATCAGACCTGAATGGATTTTTTTTTATGAAGAGGTGAACCAGGGAGAGTGTGGAGGAGTGTTTTTTTTCAAATAAACTATTTTTTTGTGTTTTTTTTTTCTTTTTCTTACTGGATTAGTAATGGGCATGTCTTATAGACACCTCTCCATTAACAATAGCAAGACTTGATGCCAGCTGACATTACACAGCTGACATCAACCACAACTGCCATTATCCCAACTGCCACTGCACCAGGTCAACGGAAGGAGCTGAGGCAAAGCATTAGAACTGGCATATCTAATGTGTTGTTCCCCTTCTACGGCGGCTGTGGGCTGCTATTTTTAGATTGGGAAAGGCCCAACAACCATGGACCTTCTCATCTTTATAATATCAGCATGCAGCTGTCTGCTTTACCTTTGCTGGTTATCAAAAACAGAGGGGAACCCACGTCGTTTTTTGGAATAATTTATGTATTAGGTTAAACCAAGCTAAACACTCATAAATGCCACATGAAAGGCACTAAAGGTGGAAACTGTATAGTATGTGGGAGAAGGGTTGGAAATTTAGATATTTCCAGGATATCTACAGTATCTCTCTACTATTCTATCTAATATATTTCTATCAAGTATCTAGCGATATATTTTTTTTTTCTTTCTGTATTTGTGTGTATTAGGATGTGGGCGGGTATAGTGTTTCTTATAAGGTGGTGAAGGTTATAATTATGCTTCCTTTTTTTACACTATAATCTGTAAAAATAAACTTGTTTGTTTGCTTTGTGCAACTTCCTATTTGCCTTGCTGCCTGTGTTTTAACCAACTTTATTGAGTCAAAAACGCATGTAGCAAAAAAGGCACACAAAAACGCAAGGAAAAAATGCAAGCAAACTAAGGATAAGAATTGGTGCAGAAATTCTGCAGCATCAAAAACTCAACAAACACTGATCGTGGGAACATACCCTTAACCTCTTCACGACACATGATGTACTGGGTACGTCATGGATTGTGTCAGGTTAATCCCTGCTGGCTGTCGTGAGCAGCGATCCCTGCACATGTCAGCTGGTTTGAACAGCTGACGTGCGGCTATTAGGTACATGCCAAACATTAGGCATTTGCTTACCTGGCGCCATCGGAAGTCACGTGACGTGATCACATGACTTCTGATGGTTGCCATGGTAGCACAGTGTCATGTGATGATGTCGCACCCCAGGGCTATGGGGTACTCGGTCCCGCCCCTGGTTTCACTGGGAAGTGTCACGGGTCTAATGGCTGGTGCCCAACTCCGTGACCCTGGGGGGGTCGCTTTTAAAAGGGGTATTTACAGGGATTATAATAAAGTTTTTGTCGTGACACCACTTGGGGGTTGTGGCTATAGGGATGGAGCCGCCGCCGCACAATCTCTCACTGCTCACTGCTAGGGCTGATGTTAATGGCAGCCTGGATGTTGTGGCCCTCCGCAAGTAGGGCTAGGCCCCAGGGGATAAATGATGGTGTTTGATGTTAAGTCTGTTCACAATACCAGGGCGCGGAAAGAAGGTAGACCACACAAGGGACTGCAGTGTAATTGGTTCTTTACTTACAATGGTGATGCTTTCAACCTGATGGAGGCTGGTCCTCATCTCTGGACTCCGTAGTTCCAGTGCCAGTTTGGTGACCTGGTGGCTTACTTCCCCTGCACCTGTCTCTGGTTGGTGGGTCCCTGTGGTTTTGAGCGTCTGGGGATCCCCTCCTGGTTGTCTTTCAGTTCTGGTCCGTATAGCAGGCAGTTTGAACCCTGAAGGGGCGGTCCTCAGTTCTCGGTCCCCTGGTTCTTACGTCATTACTGTGCCCCAAATTCTACAGTCAGTGAGGTCCTAGATGGTCCCCTCACCTTGCAAATTTTATCAGGTCTGCCTGGACTGTTTTCCTGACTCCACTGTACTCCTTCGGCAACCAGACGCCTGAGCATGACAGGTCACTATTACACTCACCCGTCAGTACCGTTACGTCCGTCTCCTTTCACTTCCACTTACTGACTTTCTGGCCCCTCCTCCCTGGTTGTCGTCTAGTGGACTGAATCAGTTCCAACCCTAGGTGGCCATCCATTGGGTCCAACCCTAGCCTGTCACCAGTTCTTGGGGGGGGACAAGGATTATATGTGTTTTGCTGTTACCGGCACTGGTCTTCCGAGTCCCTGGGGGTAGGCCCTGCATCTTTGACAGGATGCAGTTCTCTGTAGCTCCTGATGGCTCAGGGGCGCTACAATGACTCCTGTAGCTATCATGAGTCAGGTCCTCTTACAGCCGGCAGAGCACCAGGTCTGAGAGAAGAGCAGCTTTTCTGAAAATCAGAGCAATGCTGCTTTGATATACAGAAAGGAACAAGTGATCAGACTGCTGATCCTTCTAGTCCCCTATGAGGACTGGTAAAATAAAAAATTAAACACCCCCCCAAAAAAAAACAACCTAAAAGTTCAAATCACCCCCCATTTGTCCCATTGAAAATGAAAGGGTTAAAATAATAAAAAATATACACACATTTGGTATTGCCGCATTGAGAAATGCCTGATCTATCAAAATATAAAATCAATTAATCTGATTGGTAAATGGTGTAGCGGCAAAAAAAAATCCAAATGCCAAAATTATGTTTTTAGGTCGCCGCATATTTTGCACAAGATGCGATAACAGGTGATCAAAATGTAGTATGTGCGCACAAATGGTACTGTTAAAAACGTCGAGATGTAAAAAATAAGCTGTCACTGAGCCATAGATCCCCAAAAATGAGAACGTTACAGATAGCGGAAAATGGCGGACAAAGTGCGCCTTTTTTAGGACAAACTTGTGAATTTTTTTAACCCCTTAGATAAATTTAGATAAAAAACCTTTACATGTTTGGTGTTCATGAACTCATACCGACATGAGGCATCACAGCGACACGTCGGTTTTACCATATAATGAACACGGTGAATAAAATATCCCAAAAGCAATCAGGCAGTCGCACTTTTTTTCAATTTTTTCCGCACTTGGAATTTTTTTGCCATTTTTCAGTACATGGCAAGACCTATGGTTTCATTTAAAAATGCAATTTGTCTCGCAAAAAAAAAGTCCTTATATGGCAAAATTGACGGAAAAATAAAAATGTTACAGCTCTCGGAAAAAGTGGAGGAAAAAAAAAAAAAAGAAAATCGCCCGGGGGTGAAGGTGTTAAGAAAAATACACAAACAACCGCTTCCCTCAACAAAATACAAAAACTATTTAATATATTGGTGCTCTTCAAATACAATATTTAACCCTAGAACGCATACCTGGGGCCTCGCAGGCCTGTTAGGTTACTTGTTTTCTATTTTCTGCAAGATTACTTTAGTTAGAATTTTGAAACTCTAGGTATTCTCTAGGTATATAATTGTTAGTAATTTCCAGTTGTTCATATATTTTTATGTTATAGGCATTTTGGTAAAACAACTATTTTATGGGACTACCCCATATTCACATACCTGTGGCCTTTTAGACCTGTACTTGGTTTACATGTGATCCTCAGTCTTTTTGTCTGTACTGTTGCTGGGGAAGACTTTGTCTTTGTCTTGTCTTACTTTGTCTTTGAACTTTTGATGCCTACCATGATAGAGCAAAGCAACACGAAATGCTTGCTAAGGCAAATTATGGAAGCTATGATCCGACGTGGTATACATTTTCAGGAACATCCAGAGCCAAGAGAGAAAAAAAGAAAGCTGTTATATTTGTCCAGCAAAGAAGGAAAAGAAATCTGAGCGTTTCTGTACTATTTGTGTATAAAATGTCTGCACGGAACATTCTTCCGAAACAATATGTGAAAATTGTTGGGGTAAACAGTAATGTTGAAAAGGAAATTTTTTGGAAAGAAATATTCCTGCACCATGTTTACTACAACTTTTATATAAAAAAACTTTTAGACAAAAAAATCGTATTATATATATATATATATATATATATATATATATGTGTATATATAAAGAATTATATCGAATGCATATATTGGGCGTTTTAAGCCGGTGTAATTATTTTTTTTTTGTTTTGTGCACATAATTATAATGTTTTGAAATATTCACATCTCAAATAAACTTTGAAAAGTATTTCTATTTGAGTTACTCCATGCTATTTGCACACAGGCCTAAAAGGCCCCAGGTATGTGAAAGTGTAGATTTTTATGGTTGCGCGTTCTAGGGTTAAAGAACAATACCGTAAGAGTAGACTCTGCATGACATCCAAAATATTATTAGTATTCATATAAAGCTGTCTACAATTAAAGGCTCATTTACAGATTTAAATCTTTCTTATACATTAAATCAGAATCTTGATTGACTACGAATTTTCTTCCACTACTACAGATGTAAATTGACTTATCCAATTTTCATTTCTGCCTTTTTGTTTTTATCTCCTTGTCTTCCAAGGGCCATACATTTATTTTTCTGATGAAAACCAGTACTAGTAGTTTTGAATGACACAATGGAAAGTACCATATAATTTTCTAAAATATGGGAAATAAATGCATAGGTTGTGAAATGATATTCAACCATTGTTTTCTGGTTGTCAATCTGTGGTAAAGATAATCTAACAACATGATTTTGCAGGTCGGGACAGTTATGTAAATATCAAACAAAAAAAAGCCTTTCTTATATTTTGCTAGTTAAAAAAAGAAACAAACAAACCTTTAGTGTTGCAGTAAATAGTGAAATTATTGATATCCTATGAATCTCAGCAATAAAAGTACAGAGGTGGCACAAAGGGGGTCTTCACTAGCTTCCCTTGTTTGCTAGATTGGACCATTGATTCAGGGATATTTTGATGGCAAGTAAATGAATTCTGTAAACCCTTTTCAGATGAATGGGAATATTTTAAATGCTCTGTTGTCCTAGAATCTAGAAAACTGACATTTTTACGGACTGAGAAAGCCTTCCATTATCCATCTTAATGATGGTTATTCATATTTTTTCTTATTATTGTAGTGTGGTATCCTGTATATCAGTGAACTGGTCATGCTATGTTCTTCTAGCTAATTATGTGGTTTCTTATATATATATATATATATAGAACTTAAAGGGTGTTTTCCCCGCAAACAAAGCTTATTAAAAGTTAATTTTAAATCAACAGATCTTGGAATAATAATAATTTCCGCAATTGGATGTGTTTAAAACATTATTTTCCTATGCTGAGATAATCTTATATATGTGCCCCTTCTGGGTACTGTGTAATGGCTGTTTCTGACCGTACAGGAACATGGTCTGACCATACAACAGACCCTGAGAAAGGGAGGACACAAAAGAGTATAAAGGTATTACAGCATGGGTTCCTAGCTGATTCTTTATGTGAGTTAAAACATTTCCTTGACTGTTATTAAAAAATGTTTTACCTCAAAGAAAGAATTATTTGCGATCCAGTGCAGTGATGTCTGTATACTCTATTTTACTTCCTCCGAAGCTCAGGAGCTGTGGTATGATTAGACCATGTCCCTGTACAGTCAGACACGGCCATTACACAGTATTTAGCAGGGACACATATATAAGATTATCTTAGCACAGGAACATTTTTTAAACACATAAAATTGTTTAATTTATTATTATCTCAAGATCTAAAGATTAAATTGAACTTTGTTCGTGGGAGAACCATTTTAATGCCTGGCACCGATTTTACACCTCTTTGTTCCTGGAACCAATTTCACACTACACCATACCCTTACAAGGACTCACCTTACTCTAGATTGACCTATGTGTAATAAATTATGTATATACAGTATTCCTTTGTGCCTTGTTCACTATTCCTCACCTATACTGGTTGTTATGCTCACCGTGCAAGCAGCGATATTAGTGAACTCACTGGGCTGCAATGCACATAAAACCCGGAGGGGCTTGACTACGGACCTGAGCCTGGTCTTCTCCAGAGCCTCTAATGGTGGAGGTGTTACGTTGCAAGTATAGGTCCGGGTGTCACTCGAGAAGACTTATGTTGTGTCAGCTGGCCCTAGCGGTATCGGAGCCACAGTCACTGGTGGTAGGTGACAGCAGCAGCAGGTGTAGAGGCTCCGTCTGGAATGGATGGAAGGATGGATTGACGAAAGGAGGTGGTAGCAGCAGTTGGTGAAGATATTTTGCGGCAGCGGGTGTAGAGGATCTGTCCTGGATGGAAGGATGGACAGATGAACTGATGGATCTGGCAACAGCAGCTGGAGAGGGTGCTTTGCGGCAGCAGGTGTAGTGGCTGACGTGGCAGCTTGTAGCAGAAGTGGCAGGTTTGATAGTACAGCAGCAGAACACTGGAATACAAAAAAGAGTCAGCAGCAGAACTAGCACAGAGTAGCAGCAGAGACAGCAGCACAGTGCCAGGGAACCTGACAACTAGCAATGAGTCTAACTCAACTCATTGCCCAGGAAACTTCTCAAGGGCAGAGTTGCCTTAAATACCTGACCTGGGAGGCACATCTGGGTTAGAAGGAACCTGGCCCTTTAAGAAAGGAGGCGTGGTCGTGCATATGCCCTAAGGGCTGAGGCCTGGAGCCTGTCAGGAGTACAGCCGCTCTGTGAAGCTGCAGCATGGAATGAGGACAGGACCACTGCCGCAGGACACCTGGACAGGTGAGGGAATATATATCCTCGCTGAGGGAGAGCAGAGTACTATGATGCTGGAATGGGCGTTAAACTGGTTTGTCTTTATTTCATTATGTCTTCTCACATTTTATCACCAATAAATATATCATCATATTTATTATTGTTCTTATTCACCTATCCCTCACCTGCACTCTTTTCATTATTTTATAAAGAAAAAAAAAGAAAAAGGGCACTACCAAATCTGCCAAATCAAATACTAATAAAGATTAAAACAACATAAAGAAAGAAGAAAATTCTTGGGGATCACAGTAGAGCCTTTATTATAGGGTAATGAGTAAAGTATGATATAAAAATCTAAAACAATAAAAAAACCTATTGGCTATTTATACAAACATGAGATGTGTTATGCGTCTGAGTTACCCCTGAGGAAGCCAAAGATTGTATGTGTCGATTTGCGGCCGGTCTTCTTTCAGCCTTCCATTTTTTGCCTCTTAGGACTAACAGGTTTCTTGGTATATTTATTTTTGTCCTCTTGGCTTATGCTCATATTCAGGGTTATTTGTGCTTGGTTCAACCCTCCATATGTCCACAGGCATAACACCTTGGTAAATATTTGTCAGAAGCAATTGCCATTATTGTATTGCATTATAGCATTATATACTTTGGCTTTAAATTTTATATCTTTTGGCTGTTATTGTGTGCCAGCATGCAATTATATTATAACTGTGCATATTAGGTTTCCTTGTTATATATCCTATTTATTGTTATGTATTAGGCAGATGAGAACAGGTTATAGTATTACCTCATTTTTGTATAAATAGTCAATAGGCTTTTTAATTGTTTGTTGAATTTTGTGTCATTCTTTGCCCATCTTTGTAATTTATAATAAAGGCTTTTAAAACGTGATGGCAAAGCATTTGTATATGTCTTTGTTATCTTTTCATTATTTTATTCTCCATAATGATTTTTTTACAGTACAGACCAAACGTTTGGACACACCTTCTCATCTCTAGAACAACTGTTAAGAGGAGACTTTGTGCAGCAGGCCTTCATGGTAAAATAGCTGCTAGGAAACCACTGCTAAGGACAGGCAATAAGCAGAAGAGACTTGTTTGGGCTAAAGAACACAAGGAATGGACATTAGACCAGTGGAAATCTGTGCTTTGATCTTATGAGTCCAAATTTGAGATCTTTGGATCCAACCACCATGTCTTTGTAGAAAAGGTGAACGGATGGACTCTACATGCCTGGTTCCCACCATGAAGCATAGAGGAGGAGGAGGTGTGATGGTGTGGGGGTGCTTTGCTGGTGACACTTGGGGATTTATTCAACATTGAAGGCATACAGAATCAGCATGCCTACCACAGCATCTTGCAGCGGCGTGCTATTCCATCCAGTTTGCGTTTAGTTGGACCATCATTTATTTTTCAACAGGACAATGACCCCAAACACACCTTCAGGCTGTGTAAGGGCTATTTGACTAAGAAGGAGAGTGATGGGGTGCTACGCCAGATGACCTGGTCTCCACAGTCAACAGACCTGAACCCAATCGAGATGGTTTGGGGTGAGCTGGACTGCAGAGTGAAGGGCCAACAAGTGCTAAGCAGCTCTGGGAACTCCTTCAAGACTGTTGGAAAACCATTTCCGGTGACTACCTCTTGAAGCTCATCAAGAGAATGCCAAGAGTGTGCAAAGCAGTAATCAAAGCAAAAGGTGGCTACTTTGAAGAACCTAGAATATAAAACATATTTTCAGTTGTTTCACACTTTTTTAACTATTTCATTCCACATGTTTTAATTCATAGTTTTGATGCCTTCAATGTAAATCTACAATTTTCAGAGTCCTGAAAATAAAGGAAACTCTTTGAATGAGACAGTGTGTCCAAACTTTTGGTCTGTACTGTATATTATATCCCTTTCATATCACATCATCATTTTCTGAAGAAATAAGAAATATATATTTTTCAATTTAATTAGCATATAATGATAGTTCCATAAACATTTGAACAGTGACCGAATCTTCATGATGTGGGCTCGGCATGCCACTATATTTTATTTAAAATAAAACAACTTAAGATACAATTGAAGTGTAAACTTTCAGGTTAATTTAAGGGGTTGAACAAAAATATCCTGTGAAAAGTTTAGGAATTGCAACCATTTTTCTATAAAGCCTCCTGCTTTCAGGGGCTCAAAAGTATTGAACTAATTTACTTTACCATAAATATAATGTTCATTTTTATGTTCAATCTATTTTTATTGAAGAAAAGAACAAGTTATTGAACAATAGTACAGAACAACACTGTTAAATTGTGCAGTTACATCAATATAAATATAATTTACAAATAAATGATCATCAAAAAGCATACAATTTTGTTCTAAATTTCTATGAGGAGGGCACTAATAAGGGTATTTAAAAGCCTGGAATCCTTCGTCATTTCCGGCAGCGAGACTGGAAGTGATGCCAATGACTGGCAGTGGTTGGCACAGTGGAACATTATGGGTACGGACTCATCATATTCCGTGGGAGGTGTGGATGTAACGCGATGGTTGGCAGATGGATGGTCTCATAACTGGAAGTGAAGGCTGGGGTTGGAGGGGTTGGCACCACAAAGTATGATGAATGGCATCGCATCAACTCTGCTTAACAAAGTGGATGTGACACGATGGTGGGCTAATAAATAATAGTTAACACTGTTAAAAGGCCAGTAAAGAAATAATAATGGAACAAATTGAATAAAACAAGGGGGAGAGAGAAGCAAGAGAGAAGATGCCATAGTTACAAAGCATCATGTAATGCACAGAAGGTGAGAAATATTATGAACATAGAAAATACCAGCTGAAACATTAAGAAAGTAATGTATAAATAAGGAAACAGTGATCAACATACGTCTGATTAATTAGATAAACATAAAAATAGTGAGGGAAAGAGCAATAAAATTGGAATAAAGTAAGATGTAAAAAGAAGTATATGGAAGTAGATAAGGGGTCAAACAAACAGAAAATAGAAAGAAAATAAAGAAGAAAAAAAAACAACTGGAAATCAGTGGCAAGGAAGAGGGAAAAATTATCAAGGTGTGAGGGAGAAGATACGTGAATTAATACTGGATGTTGATAGTGGTAATTTCATGCTCTTGAGTGACTAGAAGTGATGCTGAAACCGAATGAGAAACAGTGATTAAAAAATGGAAACAGAGGAACACTATAAAAAATTACAGAAAACTACCAACATCTCTGTTCATACCTTATGGTTCTAGGGTCTGTAATGTGAATATCCAAAATGGTTCTATCCTTTTAGTTGAATAGTCCGATTGAGGCCTCTTCTATGTGAGCTAACCTGCTCGAGCACCTGGAACGTTAGTTGGGACAACTTGTGGCCCATTTTATGGAAGCTGAAAGGAAGAAGAGAGTTGTTCATACTGAATAGTGGACTTATATTGGGAAACTCTATCCCCTACCTGCTGTGTTGTCTCCCTTACATTTAGAAGGCAGCAGGGACATTTGATTATGTAGATAACAAATGAGGACTCACAGGTGAAGAAACCCTTAATAGGAAAACTGTTACCTGTTTGCGGATGGTATACTTTGTCCCCTTTGAACACACAGTAGCCTTGCAGTCAGTTCAAATACGAAAATGTGCCCCTCTTGGGGGTAGACAGATGAGACTGAAACAATTTATTGGAAGTCGTCCCAGTATCTGCACTCACCAATTTATTACTCAGGTTGGAAGCCCAACAGAAACAGGGGAGAAATGGATTCTGAAATTCCCCAACCTTAGGATAACCCCGACTGAGAATTGCCCATGGATTACGTATGACTTATTGTACCCTATACGCATAATGATGAATGTGTGAACAGAGGCTATACGTTGATACGAATGGGTAGTTGATGGAGGTAGACACGAGGTTCTGCTTTGTTTAAGAATCTTCTCAGGATAGCCTCTGGCCTGGGATCTACAATGATTTCTCAGAGTCTTTGAGTTCTAGTATCATCTTGACTAACAATAATGTTCAGTTACAGAAATTGCAATCTCAGTATAGATCTTTTGGTGGCCCGGGGGTGACAGCTGGAGAAGTGCAATAAGTTATTTTTATTGGTGCTTTGGGTTACGAGTCAGTATATAATCTACCTTCTGTCCCCTTAATGACCATGGTGTCAAGAAAATTCCATTGTTTTAAATCAAATTGCATAGTGAATTGAAGTTCAGCCCAGATAGCATTCTATGGAAATCGAGCAGGGAATCCAATGGGTCCCCCATATGCAGAATATGTCATCTATACAACGACGCCAGCATATAGAATGATATTGAAATAATGTATGAGGGTATATGAATTGATCCTCAACAGATGACATGAGGGGAGTAATCAGTATTATGACGCATAGAAGAAAAGGCGGTACCATATATGGTTGAGGAATCGGGAGCCTAGTGGCACTACTAGTATAAATGGAAGTCAGAATAAGCTTTAACAAACTGTTTATGGGAAAATGTTACTTGTTATACTGTTTTTATTTGCTAGATGTTGTTGTAAGGTACAAACTCAGTAGAAGATCTTTTGAAATAGAGGAATGTCGCAAAACTCGCCCCACTGAAATACCAAGAAAGACTAGAAGAAACACAGCAAAGGTAATAAAAGCAAGACGATACTGTAACAATGGTTAAGATAATAACATGGAACGTTAAAGGGTTTAGGTCACCACATAAGAGGGCAATAGTACTAAGGCATCTAAAGCGTCTCAAGGTAGACATAGCATTGTTGAAAGAGACACATCTGCACCAACAGGATTTCTTTCTCATGAACTAGATATGGGTGGAAGAGGTGCATGGCTCACCAAAAATAGGAAGATAAGCAGGAGTCCCTATTATGATATATAAAAACTTTGTTCAAATGGTGAAACTGACCGAGAAGGATGATAGATAAATCTGAATATATCCTGCCCAATTGGCCCCATTAGTTTGCATAACATATATGTCACTAACTCGACACAGAGACCATTTTATGATGACATTCAGAATAAATCCTATTGGATGACTCCTTTCACAAAATATTGGGAGGTGACTTTAATGTGGTACCGTCAGTGATAGAAAATAGGAGCAATAGTGCGAAAGCAAAAAAAAAAGATAATGAGTCAGCTAGGAGTGACAGCAGAATTGATAGAAAATACAAAACTGATTGATATCTGGAGTGTGCATCACCCAAATGACTGCAAGTTCACGCACAACTCACACCCACACAATTAATGGTCAAGAATACACCACCTATTAGAAAGTGAATCCCTGACACATAAAGTAATGATGGCGAATATAGGAAATCTGGTTATATCGGACCATAGCCCAGTCATGATGGACATACTTGATGAAATCCTGAGAGGGACGTATTATATGTGGTGCTTTCCTACGTTTCTGTTAAAAGATATTCAATTTCAAATAATGCTAAGGCAATGGTGTCTAGACTACCAACTCACAAATGAGGGAGATTCACTGTTGTTTTAGGAAGCAGCAAAGGCGGTTTTAAGGGGGAATATAATAGGGTATACAGCAAAGCTTAAAAGAGCAATAAGAGAACAACATAGTGCGGCAAGCGAAAAACTTACAAAGTCAAATGCAGCAGAAAAAAAAGAGAATTGGCTATTAGCAATAAAAGACTTAGAATCATGGGTAGATAAAAGGAAAAACCACATAAGGTTGCATCTGCATAAATTTGGGACCAAAGATGGAAAGGTGTTAGCCAACTTGGCCAGGAAAAAGAGACAACCTACTGTAATAGTTCAGATGACAAGAGCAGATAGCAGCAAAACAGCAGATCCAAAAGAAATAAACAATATACTAGAAAAGTACTATGCACATATATATGGAGAGAAGTGAGTGGGTGCAGATTGGGGAAGGGAGTGGTGGAGACAAACAAACCTGCCAAGGATAGAGGTGGAAGACCTAGAATCTCTTAATGTTGAGGTGACTGTAGAAGAGATAAAAGAGGTTATCAAAGTACTAAACGCAGGTAATGCTCCGGGACTGGTTTCAGTGGGGAGTTTTAAAAGACAGTAATTGACCAGGTAGCACTCACGTTGACGTATGTATTGAAAAAAGGTTTGAAAGGCAGAAACAAATCACAACACCTTAATACAGCACACATCAAACATACCTAAAATAGGAAAGTATCTTGACAACCCCTCAAACTATAGGCCAATCTCATTGATTAACGAAGACTTCAAGATACTGGCTAAACTAATGGTGAATAGTTTGTCCCTAGTTTTACCCAAATTAAAAGGTAAACCACAAGCAGGATTTGTAAAGGGAAGATCAGCATGGGGAAACACTAGGAAAGCCATGATAGTGCTGGATACCATTAAAGTAAGGTAGATGAAAGCAAATGAACAATCAGCAATGGTCATGTTAGATACAGAAAAAGCATTTGAAAATGTCAACTAAAAATGGCTGGAACTAGTTCTAGATACAATTGGGCTGCAAGGGGCATTTAGAGATTTTATTACGGTGTTGTATGCAAACCCACAGCGAACGTATGTACACCGGATCTTTTCCTTTGATAAAGGGGACCAGATGGGTGTTCAACCTAGCTACTGAACTTTTCTCAAGATTCTCAAACAAAGCAAAAGATTTTGAGGGGATATGTGTAGGGAACAAGACACTATATTCAGCGCTGTTTGCAAATGACACCATTCTATTTATGAACAAACAGTATAAAGGACATGACAAAAAATGTTCAAAGCATAGAAATATTTGGTACCTTCTCGGGCTTCTGATTGAATAAGAAGAGATGCAAAATCTTGTTACTCATAGGAAAAAATAATAATGGTTTAGGACCCAGTGAGAATATATGTGGCATGCCCATAGCGAAAACAAGTATTAGATATCTGGAAATACAACTAGGGTACACAACGGAATCAGTATATGCTCTCAATTACAACGCCATGATAGAAAAAATGGAGAAAGAAGTAAAAACGTTCAACCTGCCTCTATCTTCACTGGGGAGGAGTCATATGATGAGCTTTCCAAAACTTTTATATCTTCTCCAAACTATTCTATTATTGCTAAAACATAGATATTAATAGGATAACCAAGCCCTACACAAATTTCTTATGGAGGGTCAAGAAGCATAGAATTGGCATCAAAAAGCTGATGATGCATCTAGACAAGGGTGGACTTAATATTCCCAACATTAGGGATATAACTTGGTATGTCTGATGAGACATGTAATAGATTGGATGATGAACCCTAGAGCCGGAATTCTGTAAGCCATGGAGCTTGAGTGCGCTTCTTCACACTTCTCTTCCAAATATACCATCTAGGATTAGAAGGGACACATCCATGAAATGGAAAGTGGTACGGAAAAGTATGGATTACCATGGCGAATATCTAAAGCTTTGGAGTTATGGGTACACCCAGAATTTAAACAAGCCTGAGAGAACAAACGTTTTTGTAGAACGGAGTGGATTAATACGATTAAAAATCTACTACATAACACAGAAAACAGGTGGATGACATGCAAAGAACTCATAGATAAATATGGGCTGACCCTAGCGATGGGCGGACCTGGACTGTAATGTCCGGATCCGCGCGGCTTCAAAGGATTCTGGGTGTTTGAACTCGAGAAATTAAAAAATTAAGATAATAAGAATGGAGCAAACACTTCATACTTACCGAGGCTCCAGCACAGCTGTAAACTGTTCCTGTGCAGCTGTACGCTGCTCCTGCCACCTCCCTGGGCTGCTCACGATTGCTCATACATATGCACTGCTTTCCCTGCTTACGCCCTCCCACCGGCCGTCCTGGCATCTGTGATTGATTTCAGTCAGATGTTCCCTAGCCTGTGTGACAGTGTCTGCCTGCAACTAATGACAGGCGCTGTCTGTGGGTCAGAATTGTGATTCATGAAGCAGGAGGGTAACAAATTCCACTAGTTTAGGGATGTACACCAGTAATCATAAACCCTATCTAAAACTTAACATTTAATTATAATAGATACTAAAAAATATTTACCACATTTACGTGAATATGTGCACAGAAGAGAGAGGGAATAATCCCTACAATATCCACTCCCTCCTGTGCTCTGCCTAGCCGCGGAGGTTGGCACCCTAAAATTGCGCAATGGCGCCCCCGCTCCTCGACGGCTATCCCTGCTATGACCCTATGAGTCCCTGGCCAAGAAGATAAAGTGCAGTGCATATAATTAAAGTGCAGTGCAAAACCATAAAGTGATATTGTGCCAGTATGGAACCCACAGTCAACCTCCAAAACAGAGGCTGCAAGTCTTTTCTCACTGAATTCACACATATAGCAGGGATATAAAACTTAGCTTGTGCTGCCTCTTATGCTGCCTCAACGCGTTTCCCCATTTTCTGGTTCATCAGGAGGCCGATATCAATCTATTGTGGTAAGATAAACCCGTGGCAGTCAGAATGCTGCCAGATTCACATGATGCTGAAGGGGCCACCAGGTGATTGATTTCCCTTATAACCCCTCAGGTGTCCCCCAGATCCGGGCGCTAACCAATAGGCACAAGGTTGCCAATTACCTTATTTGTTATCGCCATGTGTCCGGTTGATATTCCTCCACCATCTCCAACATAGTGCATGTATGTACTTCCGCGTTCCACAATGGAACGCACGCCAGCACCGCCCCTAAGCACGTGGGGCCGCACCGCTGTGCTTCAGGGGGGTAATCCCAGGAAGCACGTAGACGCGGCATCCCCACTCCCTCGTTCACTTCCGCGTTCCTCCCTGGAACGCACGGTCCCAGGACATACAGGCACAGCGTCACCATCTCTCCCGAGATCTGGGAGGAGCCAAGATGCAAGCCAAAGCAGCCGGGCACTATGATAACCCTATTACTTCCGCGTTCCACAGTGGAACGCATGCTTCTGGCAGTTCTGTGTATATCCATGCCCTGTATATCCATGCCCATTGCGCAATTTTAGGGTGCCAACCTCCGCGGCTAGGCAGAGCACAGGAGGGAGTGGATATTGTAGGGATTATTCCCTCTCTCTTCTGTGCACATATTCACGTAAATGTGGTAAATATTTTTTAGTATCTATTATAATTAAATGTTAAGTTTTAGATAGGGTTTATGATTACTCATGAAGCAGGAGGGTCAGATTGAGCAGTGGAGGACACATTGCACTCATCCTGAGCCTTCTGCTGCATGAAGGACGAGGTTCAGGATGACCAGAGGAGGACACATCATCGCGGGTGCAGGTAATGAGGATGAGCAGAGGAGGACACAGGGGCTCAGGATGAGCAGAGGAAGACACATCATCGCGGGCGCAGAGATCTGCTCATCCCTCTTCCCCCATCTGGAGGTCTTACCTCCAGACCCCAGCTTCTATTATAACCTCCATGCCCACATGGACTCAGCAAAAGAATGTTTATTCTAAACCAGGCTGCATTTTGAACACACCCCCCTCATCACGTGACAAATTACATCATACCTGGAAGGAGCATGTACATTTTAGCATATACCTTTATTATTAGTGTACGATCTAGGCGCACTTATATGGGTACTGGATTCTAGACCGACCGTAACTGGATTTAAAGACAAATTAGCAGGGACCCACCGGTCCCGGTTTTGTGTGAGTCCGCCCATCTTTAGCTGACACCCTTTCAGGTTATTCAATATAAACAAGTGGACAGGTACATTATGATGATTCTACTTGATGTGACGAAGGAAGTGAGTAATAATACATTAGATGGCATCATTATGATTGAGGCAAGCAATGTAAATATCTCATTAATATATGGGGAAATGAGAGAGGAGTTAACACCACAGCACCCGGAGTCGGTCTTCGAAGCTTGAAATAAGCAATTAGGAGATCTAGTGGTGGGAGATAAAATATTAAGAGGATAGAGAATAACTATAATGCATATAATAAATGAAAATTGGAGGGATTTATAATCTCATATAATGCACTGGGCAATATATGGCTTTAATGCACAGAACAAAGGAAGCCAGGAAGCTAGACTGCCCTGCACTGCCATAAGCAGAAAACAAGCAAAATGGATATATATTATGGCTTGTGAAAATGTGATAAAGTAAAACAATTCTGGATCCAGATACAGTCATACACAAGGAAGATGTGAAATAGACAAATTAAACTAGAACTACTGAGGTGGCTGTTCCCTTCTGTAAAATCAGGGAGCGATGGGTACTGTAGAGCCGTAACAATACAACTATCATTGTATATCTATGATAGCAAAAAAGTGTTTGTTATAAAACTGGCTCTTGATGCAAACACCAACAGTGAAAATGATACTGGAGCAAGTTAAGTCCTTACTAACGTTAAAAAAATTAGAATCAGAGGGTAACAAAGAAAAACTGACTGAAAGATTTTTTAAAAAATGAAGAGTTTATCATATGCTATTGTAATGAGTCAGGGTTAAAATTCTTGGTTTCACCCTTTAAGCGTACAGAATGGTACATTCTAGAAGATCTACAAGAAAACCTAGGTGGTCTGAAAATGTAGGAAAGGCAAGAGAAGAAATGGGAAATATGAGGGAGGGAGGAATAGAAGGAGGAACGATAGAGGGGATTGGTAGAGAAAAACAAGAAAACAAGAAACAAGAAAAGAAAGATAAAGGTCTTGCTGTTGTTGTATACTAAAATGTCAGTATTATTTTTTTGTTTCATTACTGTATTTTTACATCATATTTCAACAAAGTGTATAACTGTCTATAAAACAACTGTTGTAAAGGTTCAACTGTTAAAAAGTTAAAATTCAATAAAATTATGTAAATTATGTAAAAAAAAAAAGACTGAAACAACAGGATCCTTTTTCTGTAAAAATTTGAATACCTTGGTATCAATAACGACTGCCTGTAAATAAGGTTCTAAAGTAGATTTGATCTTGAGTCTAATGTGTGAAGTAGGGTTATTGGGAAGAACCTTGCAGACCTTCGATTGGTTGGGGAACCAATGAGAAAAAGATCTATCCTTCAGGATAGGAACATGTTCAAATATTAAATGCATTTCTTGTAACAAAACAATGTGTGAACTCTTTGTTTATGCATACAATTCAGAATTTGTGAACATTTCTGCAAAACATTAAACCCTCTTACATTAAGAAAAAAAAATTGATAGAAGCCATGGTGCAGAATTATGCAAAGGTATGAAAGGGAGAGGGGAGGAAAAGATAGGAAAAATAAAGCAAAAGATCATCTAGTTGAGTAGTAGTGCCCTCTCCTGTAAATTACAAAGTCACAGGGCACCACCAACCACCAGAGAACTCCTTATAGAAGAAGAAAAAGAAATAAAAAGGGGGAGAAAAATATTTCACACCTGTCCAGCCGAGTGTATATTTCCTATGTTGAAATGGGATTTCTACCGAGATACCCTTCCCCCAGGACATCCTTCAACCCCTAGACTAGAAGTAGAGAATTGAAAAAACATTGGGCAAACTTAAACTTGAATATCACTACTATGAAAAAACTTTGCCGGCAATAACATCATAAAAAGATCACTTGAACAAGGCTAATTTTCAGAGCCACCAGACTCCTTTAGGTAATAAATCTGCTCCCGAATTCAGGGATAGAAACTAAATAGTATATTTGAAGCACATGACTCAGTCTTGAGGTGGAGGGACAAATTCTCTGCTATTCCATCCTAAAGGGCCCTCCCATTGTTGTCTCAGTTTTCTATGTGGTTGTATGACCATATACAATATGGGACCTCTGGGGAGTTCCGTAAAGACCACAGATGGGACAGACACCAGGGAAATTCCTAGAACTGAAACAAATGCTGGAATGTGACTTGAAGTTGATAGGGAAAATCCCCAAGAGTATAAAGGGTTCATTTGTCTCAAAGCTTCTAACAGTGGTTTCATGGCTCTTCTTTTTGTAATGGATGATGTGACAGATCAGGCATAAGCTGAATGGGATATTCTTGATAATGGAGAGAGTCTACTCTCATAGTGGGTTGGTTAAGATATTTTCCTTCACTTTATATCTGTGGACTCGGCATATCACATCCTGTAGATTAGTTACATCAGTGGTTCTTGACCCTAAGGACCTATGTGCTGTATCCAATTCCAGCCATTAGAAACCTTTAAAATGGACTTGAAAAGATGATACAAAGTCTTTTTCAATTGATGCTGCTCCCCTGTTTCTTAAAATCCCTTGATCTTAATGTTATTACGATGTCCACTGTTCTCAATGTCATCTATTGGGTCAGTTAGGTACTTTAATTGATATGAGTGTGATGAAATTGCCTGTTCATGACTGCACAGCTGTTGAGCAATAGACATCGTGTGTGCTTCAGTGTCAGAAACCCTCTCTGATATTTGGTGCACGTCTTCTTTGATGGCTGCCAACTCGCCCTTTATGAAGACTTCAGCCTGGACATGTAATTCTTCATATCCTCTTTCATAGGGATGGCCCTAATATAGGCTCTAATGCCCTCCTAAACTGCCTTTACCTGGGATGAATCGCTGTGTAAATCCCCTTCAAGATGGCCAGGAGAAGAAGATAAGAGATATAGCAGAGAAAGGAGTCCCTTTCAGGAACATTAATACGGTACATCCCTCAGATTGTGAAAGATCTATAATGTGCTGAAGATTTATAAGGGCAACTGTTATATGGGCCAGAGAAATCCCGGCCTGCGAGCTAATGGGAGGGCATCCTTTGGTCGGTGAGCTGTTCTTCCTCCTTCTTTCCAGCATTGAGGAGATTTTGGCCAAAAATGGGCTCCAGGCCAGGGTAGAAGGGGATCCTGAATCAGGAGCAGAGTTGAGAGCTTCTCTACACCTCCATAGCCAGGCCATGCCCCCAATATGTTTATTTGTAATACTTTGTAGAGAATCCTTTGCAGCAATGAATGCCTGAAAGTTAGAAGCCATGGATTTCGCCAAACGCTGGGTTTCCTCCCTTGTGGTGCTTTGCCAAGCCTTTACTGCAGCTGACGTCAGTTGTGGGTCTTCCTGCCTTAAGTTTTGTCTTAAGCATGTGAAATGCATGCTTGATGGGGTTGAGATCTGGTGATTAACTCAACCAAAGCAGAATATTCCACTTATTTGCCTTAAAAACTCCTGGGTTCCTTTTGCAGTGTTTTGGTCATTGTCTATCTGTACTATGAAGCGCGATTCAATCAACCTTGCTGCATTTGGTTGAATCTAAACAGAAAGTATAGCCCTGTACACTTCAGAATTCATCAGGCCGCTTCTGTCTTCAGTGACATCATCAACAAACTAATGACCTACTGCCATTGGAAGCCATGCATGTCCGACCATTACACTGCCTACACTATGTTTTACAGTGAATGTGGTGTGCTGTGGATCATGAGCCGTTCCAAGCATTAGCCATACTTTCTTCTTCTCATCATTGTGGTACAGTTTGATCGTAGTTTCATCTGTCTAGACAGATTTTCCTGAACTGGGCTGGCTTCTTTAGATGTTTTTTTTTCAAAGTCTAATCTAACATTTCTATTTTTAAGGCTGAATAATGGTTTACACCTTGTGGTGAACCCTCTGTATTTGCTCTCATTAAGCCCTCTCTTTATGGTAGACTTATATACTGAAACATCTACTTCTTGGAGAGTGTTCTTCACATGGGTGGATTTGTGAAGGTTTTTCTTTACCATGGAAAGAATTCTGTGATCATTGACCACTGTTACCTTCCTTGGACATCCACGTCTTTTGGAGTTCTCAAGCTCACCAGTGCGGTCTTTTTTTTTTTGCAGAATGTACCAAACTGCTGACTTGGAAACTCCGAACATTTCTGCTGTGTTTCTTTTTTTTAACCTAAAGATGGGCTGTTTCTCTTCCATTGAAAGCTCCTTTGACCGCATATTGTAGGTTCACAGCAGCAACTTCCAAATGCAAAGGCCACACCTGAAATCATCTCTAGACCTTTTACCTGCTTAATTAATGATGGATTAACGAGGGAATAACCCATGCAGCGTATTAAAGAGCTTTTGATATAATTTCCAAAGATGCAGCTACATATTACAGCTGTAATACCTAAACTGTAATCTCCAATTCAGATGTGAAGACACTCAAATTAAAGCTGAAAGTCTGCACTTAAAGCTCATATGGTTTATATAACTGTATCTTGTATATGTTTTCGTAAACAGCTAAAATGCCAAAACTTGTGTCACTGTCCAAATATTTCTGGACCTAACTTTATGTACAGTGGTACCTCGGTTTTCGTTGGCATCGGTTATTTTTGGTTTCGGTTTTCATTGATTTTTTGCACTAAAAATTTGCTATGGTTTTCGTTGATTGCTTCGGTTTTCGTTTGTTTTTGTCTGCATGGCCACGTGACTATGCTAATTTTGCAACAACAAAGGGTGATCCATGCATTCTCTGGCTCTGTGTGGCATTATGTGAGTGTCATCCCGCTCATCAGTTTCAAAATGTATGTAAGAAATGTAAGATAAAATATATTTATTCTTTATATGTGTTTTATATTAATTTAATGTTCCTTTTATATTCATTTTTTGTTGATTTTAGCATTAAACACTATCTTTATTTTCTATAAAATGTGTTTTTTTTTGTATGTATTTTAGAGTGTCTAAAACAAATTAATTGGATTTACATTGATTTACATAATTTGTTCAGTTTTCATTGGTTTCGGTTTTCATTGATTGTATTCAGATGGATTATCAAGAAAACCGAGGTAACTGTACATATATTACTATGAACTGCACAATTCATTATACTTTTTTCTACATATTCAATGATTAGAATTTATATTATATTTTCTCATATATAAATAATAGTGAGTGTGACTAAGTGGTGGGGTTTAAATGATGGGGATTCACTTATATTCATGTGCAGAAGTTTTGATATATTAATTTTATCATGTATCATTACAATGTCTCTAGACACTAGGTATCTAGTCTGACAGAGTATTTATTTACCAATTGAATATATGGACAATTTTTCCATCTGCCCGTCACCATGTAGTACTTATCCTCCTCTCTGCATTCGATTCCCTGCCGACGCCTGTATTGTTATGCTGTGGGTTGATCCTGGATCATGTGAGCAAGTCATGCGATCTCGACGGTTTGACGCAGATGGCGGTGGGACTTCGGTGCTCCTGGAGATTGCGCATGGGTCGCCATTATGCACAGCCATTGACAGGCATGGAGAATGTGTTCTTATAGGGCATCACCAGTATAAAACTGGCCGGCTGCTGGGATGACATCACCCACAAATACAAGTTGACAACAAAAACGCTTGTAGGGGCTGGCGCCATTCCAGCAGGATAGGACAAATATAACAATGGGTATAATGGTTTCCATTTATTTTATTTTCTATCTGTGACATATATTGTACTATTACCAATACTATTGCTTGTTTTCCCTGTTATAGTATTATTTTTGTTTTTAGAGCACCATTGATTCCGTGGTGCTGTAAATGTGAAAATGGTTACATACAAAATACAAGTCTAAAATTACAATGAACAGACTAACATTTAACCCCTTCAGCCCCAGGGGCACTTT
Source organism: Anomaloglossus baeobatrachus (assembly GCF_048569485.1). NCBI lineage: Eukaryota > Metazoa > Chordata > Amphibia > Anura > Aromobatidae > Anomaloglossus > Anomaloglossus baeobatrachus. The sequence continues at coordinate 481,268,489 of NC_134356.1, forward strand.
CCGTTTTTGCGTTTTTGCTTTTTTATTTTTCTGTCAATCTTGCCATATGAGGGCTTGTTTTTTGCGGGACAAGTTGTACTTTTAAATGAAACCATAAGTTTTACCATATGGTGTACTGAAAAACAGCAAAAAAATTCCAAATGCAAAAAAATTGCAAAAAAAGTGTGATGGCACAATAGTTTTTGGGATGTTTTATTCATGGTGTTCACTGTATGGTAAAACTGATGTGTCGGTATGATGCCTGAGGTCGGTGCGAGTTTGTAGACACCAAACATGTATAGGTTTACTTGTATCTAAGGGGTTAAAAAAAATTCACAAGTTTGTCCAATAAAAGTGGCGCACGTTTTGCGCCATTTTCCGAAACACGTAGCGTTCTTATTTTTTGGGATCTATGGCTCAGTGATGGCTTATTTTTTGCGTCTCGAGCTGACGTTTCTAATGGTACCATTTTTGTGCAGATGCTACGTTTTGATCACCTGTTATTGCATTTTGTGTAAAACTTGCGGCGACCAAAAAACGTAATTTTGGCGTTTGGAATTTTTTTGCCACTACGCCGTTTACCAATCAGATTAATTGATTTTATATTTTGATAGATCGGGCATTTCTGAACGCGGCAATACCAAATATGTGTATATTTATTTATTTTTTAAACCTTTAAGTTTCAATTGGGGGAAAAAGGGGTGATTTGAACTTTTAGGTTTTTTGTTTTTTTTTATTTTTTAAAACTTTTTTTTTTACTTTTTTTTTATTTTACTAGTCCCCCTAAGGAGCTATAGTGATCAGCAATCCGATCGCTATTATCTTTCTGCTGATCACAGCTATACAGCTGTAAACAGCAGATACAGTCACTTTCTTTTTCCCTCTGCTCTCGGCCGAGGGAAAACGAAAGTGATACATCATAGCTGCAGGCGTCATCACATGACCCTGTGCTACGATGGCAACCACCGATAGTCACGTGATCACGCACGTGACTTCCGGTGGGGGCGGCGGTAAGTAAAAAACATGGCCGCGCGCATTTAGATCTTGCTGCCAGACTTTGGCAGCAAGATTTAAGGGGTTAATGGCCGCGGGTGGAAGCGATTCCACCCGCGGCTAGCAGGCGCACATGTCAGCTGTTGAAAACAGCTGATATGTGTGCCGACCGCCGGCGCCTGCCCGCGGGAGGGGGCGGGGCTTAACGGGACACGCTCCTTGACGGATATATCCGTCCATGGTCGTGAAGGGGTTAAAGTCTACTATAAAGGGGAGCGGGATCCTGCCCTCACGGTCTTACAGTCTACAGGTATATGCTATATGCACCAGGCATATTTACATTGTACTATTGGGCATAATACCATTGGCAGATTAGCATCTAATTATGGTATGTTTATATTGTATATGTTTTACATGTTTACTTTCTGAACACATCTCTCTGATAATATCACATACAGAAATTCTATTATTGTCAAGTTGATGGGTAATATATTTTTGTAATATCCTGCCATTTTTTTCTGGGGAAACACAGTATGTCTTTTACCTTTTTCTATTTTTAAATAAAATTTAATTAAGATTGTATATATTTTTAAAATCAATATCTGGAAATTATTATTGTGGGTATAGGACTGTACCCCTTTGATCCTGTGGATGTGGTGATGATGGGTGTAGAGGGCTTGTTAAGTAACCATTAATAATAAAAAAAAAGATTGTGTTATTTGTAAAAAATTGTCCAAGGTAGCAAATGTGAAAAAATAATAAAAGAATCTTGTTTGTTAAATCCCTCCCCACTACAATAACACAACTCTGGTGCTCCTTGTTAGGCTTGTTTACTTGAATGCAGAGGTCAGAAGTTACACTGTTAATTGGCTGCAGTGGTCATGAGTCACTCTAGTGATAAAGGGCAGTGGTTTTGAGGCACACCACTGTTTGTTTGCTGTGGTCATAGAACACACAACTGATTGGCTTCACTAATGATTGGTCACACGCAGGGCCGTATTTAGCATTAGGCACCCGTGGTCCCGTGCCTAGGGCGTCAGGATGCAGGGGGTGGCACCTTCTAGCAGTAAAAAAAAAAAAATTTTTTTTTTTACACATTCATTAAATCCGCTGTATTTTCGGAGGGGGGAGGGGCGCACCTTTATTTATTTGTATCCGCGTCAATTAAGACGCGAATGCAGACAAACTGCGGCGGCCGGGCACAGAGAGCTGATTGACCCCGGAACTGCCGGCGCCTGCACTTCCGGGGTCAGAGGCGCGCCAATCAGCTCCTTCCTCTGTGCTGCGTCCAATGCTGTGTGGATTTCACATGCAGAGCTCACAGCAGGACGCCGCGATGGAGGATACTCACGTGAGCCAGGAAGATGACGGCGGGCCCTGGAGCAGGTAAGTGCTCGCAGAGCTGAAGATTCATAAGGAGCGTGGGGGTGTCTCTAATGCAGACTGGAGATCTGCGTATGGGGTGGGAGGAGAGAGGCTGATACTGGGGGAGACTTGGGGGAAGAGAAGCTGATACTGGGGGAGGCTGGGAGGAGAGAGTCTGATGCTGGGGGAGGCTGGGAGGGGGGAGGCTGATGTTGCGGAAGGCTGGGATGGGGGGAGGCTGACGCTGGGGGAGGCTGGGAGGAGGGAGGCTGATGCTGAGGGAGGCTGATGCTGGGGGAGGCTGGGAGGAGAGAGGCTGATGCTGGGGGAGGCTGGGAGGAGAGAGGCTGATGCTGGGGGAGGCTGGGAGGAGGGAGGCTGATGCTGAGGGAGTCTGGGAGGGGGGAGGCTGGGAGGAGAGAGGCTGATGCTGGAGGAGGCTCGGAGGAAAGAGGCTGATGCTGAGGGAGGCTGATGCTGGGAGAGGCTGATGCTTCGGGAGGCTCGAAGGAGAGAGGCTGATGCTGAGGGAGGCTGATGCTGGGGGAGGCTGGGAGGAGAGAGGCTGATGCTGGGGGAGGCTGGGAGGAGGGAGGCTGATGCTGGGAGAGGCTGGGAGGAGAGAGGCTGATGCTGGGGGAGGCTGGGAGGAAAGAGGCTGATGCTGAGGGAGGCTGATGCTGGGAGAGGCTGATGCTTCGGGAGGCTCTGAGGAGAGAGGCTGATGCTGAGGGAGGCTGATGCTGGGGGAGACTGGGAGGAGAGAGGCTGATGCTGGGGGAGTCTAGGAGGGGGGAAGCTGATGCTGGGGGAGGCTGATGCTGGGGGAGGCTGGGAGGAGGGAGGCTGATGCTGAGGGAGGCTGATGCTGGGGGAGGCTGGGAGGAGAGAGGCTGATGCTGGGGGAGGCTGATGCTGGGGGAGGCTGGGAGGGGGGAGGCTGATGCTGGGGGAGGCTGGGAGGGGGGAGGCTGATGCTGAAGGAGGCTGATGCTGGGGGAGGCTGGGAGGAGAGAGGCTGATGCTGAGGGAGGCTGATGCTGGGGGAGGCTGGGAGGAGAGAGGAGGAGGCTGGGAGGAGAGAGGGGGAGGCTGGGGGAGGCTGATGCTGGGAGAGTTTGGGAGGAGAGAGGCTGATGCTGGGGGAGGCTGGGAGGAGAGAGGCTGGTGCTGGGGAGGCTGATGCTGGGGGAGGCTGGGAGGAGGGAGGCTGATGCTGGGGGAGGCTGATGCTGGGGGAGGCTGGGAGGAGGAAGGCTGATGCTGAGGGAGGCTGATGCTGGGGGAGGCTGGGAGGAGAGAGGCTGATGCTGGGGGAGGCTGATGCTGGGGGAGGCTGGGAAGGGGGAGGCTGATGCTGAGGGAGGCTGATGCTGGGGGAGGCTGGGAGGGGGGAGGCTGATGCTGAGGGAGGCTGATGCTGGGGGAGGCTGGGAGGAGAGAGGCTGATGCTGAGGGAGGCTGATGCTGGGGGAGGCTGGGAGGAGAGAGGGGGAGGCTGGGAGGAGAGAGGGGGAGGCTGGGGGAGGCTGATGCTGGGAGAGTTTGGGAGGAGAGAGGCTGATGCTGGGGGAGGCTGGGAGGAGAGAGGCTGGTGCTGGGGGAGGCTGATGCTGGGGGAGGCTGGGAGGAGGGAGGCTGATGCTGGGGGAGGCTGGGAGGAGGGAAGCTGATGCTGAGGGAGGCTGGGAGGGGGAAGGCTGGGAGGAGAGAGGCTGATGCTGGGGGAGGCTGGGAGGAAGGAGGCTGATGCTGAGGGAGGCTGATGCTGGGGGAGGCTGGGAGGAAAGAGGCTGATGCTGAGGGAGGCTGATGCTGGGAGAGGCTGATGCTGCGGGAGGCTTGGAGGAGAGAGGCTGATGCTGAGGGAGGCTGATGCTGGGGAGGCTGGGAGGAGAGAGGCTGATGCTGGGGGAGGCTAGGAGGGGGGAGGCTGATGCTGGGTGAGGCTGTGAGGAGGGAGGCTGATGCTGAGGGAGGCTGATGCTGGGGGAGGCTGGGAGGAGAGAGGCTGATGCTGGGGGAGGCTGGTGCTGGGGGATGATGATGCTGGGGGAGGCTGGGAGGAGGGAGGCTGATGCTGGGGGAGGCTGGGAGGAGAGAGGCTGGTGCTGGGGGAGGCTGATGCTGGGGGAGGCTGGGAGGAGGGAGGCTGATGCTGGGGGAGGCTGATGCTGGGGGAGGCTGGGAGGAGGAAGGCTGATGCTGAGGGAGGCTGATGCTGGGGGAGGCTGGGAGGAGAGAGGCTGATGCTGGGGGAGGCTGATGCTGGGGGAGGCTGGGAAGGGGGAGGCTGATGCTGAGGGAGGCTGATGCTGGGGGAGGCTGGGAGGGGGGAGGCTGATGCTGAGGGAGGCTGATGCTGGGGGAGGCTGGGAGGAGAGAGGCTGATGCTGAGGGAGGCTGATGCTGGGGAAGGCTGGGAGGAGAGAGGGGGAGGCTGGGAGGAGAGAGGGGGAGGCTGGGGGAGGCTGATGCTGGGAGAGTTTGGGAGGAGAGAGGCTGATGCTGGGGGAGGCTGGGAGGAGAGAGGCTGGTGCTGGGGGAGGCTGATGCTGGGGGAGGCTGGGAGGAGGGAGGCTGATGCTGGGGGAGGCTGGGAGGAGGGAAGCTGATGCTGAGGGAGGCTGGGAGGGGGAAGGCTGGGAGGAGAGAGGCTGATGCTGGGGGAGGCTGGGAGGAAGGAGGCTGATGCTGAGGGAGGCTGATGCTGGGGGAGGCTGGGAGGAAAGAGGCTGATGCTGAGGGAGGCTGATGCTGGGAGAGGCTGATGCTGCGGGAGGCTTGGAGGAGAGAGGCTGATGCTGAGGGAGGCTGATGCTGGGGAGGCTGGGAGGAGAGAGGCTGATGCTGGGGGAGGCTAGGAGGGGGGAGGCTGATGCTGGGTGAGGCTGTGAGGAGGGAGGCTGATGCTGAGGGAGGCTGATGCTGGGGGAGGCTGGGAGGAGAGAGGCTGATGCTGGGGGAGGCTGGTGCTGGGGGATGATGATGCTGGGGGAGGCTGGGAGGAGGGAGGCTGATGCTGGGGGAGGCTGGGAGGAGAGAGGCTGGTGCTGGGGGAGGCTGATGCTGGGGGAGGCTGATGCTGGGGGAGGCTGATGCTGGGGGAGGCTGGGAGGAGGAAGGCTGATGCTGAGGGAGGCTGATGCTGGGGGAGGCTGGGAGGAGAGAGGCTGATGCTGGGGGAGGCTGATGCTGGGGGAGGCTGGGAAGGGGGAGGCTGATGCTGAGGGAGGCTGATGCTGGGGGAGGCTGGGAGGGGGGAGGCTGATGCTGAGGGAGGCTGATGCTGGGGGAGGCTGGGAGGAGAGAGGCTGATGCTGAGGGAGGCTGATGCTGGGGAAGGCTGGGAGGAGAGAGGGGGAGGCTGGGAGGAGAGAGGGGGAGGCTGGGGGAGGCTGATGCTGGGAGAGTTTGGGAGGAGAGAGGCTGATGCTGGGGGAGGCTGGGAGGAGAGAGGCTGGTGCTGGGGGAGGCTGATGCTGGGGGAGGCTGGGAGGAGGGAGGCTGATGCTGGGGGAGGCTGGGAGGAGGGAAGCTGATGCTGAGGGAGGCTGGGAGGGGGAAGGCTGGGAGGAGAGAGGCTGATGCTGGGGGAGGCTGGGAGGAAGGAGGCTGATGCTGAGGGAGGCTGATGCTGGGGGAGGCTGGGAGGAAAGAGGCTGATGCTGAGGGAGGCTGATGCTGGGAGAGGCTGATGCTGCGGGAGGCTTGGAGGAGAGAGGCTGATGCTGAGGGAGGCTGATGCTGGGGAGGCTGGGAGGAGAGAGGCTGATGCTGGGGGAGGCTAGGAGGGGGGAGGCTGATGCTGGGTGAGGCTGTGAGGAGGGAGGCTGATGCTGAGGGAGGCTGATGCTGGGGGAGGCTGGGAGGAGAGAGGCTGATGCTGGGGGAGGCTGGTGCTGGGGGATGATGATGCTGGGGGAGGCTGGGAGGAGGGAGGCTGATGCTGGGGGAAGCTGGGAGGAGGGAGGCTGATGCTGAGGGAGGCTGATGCTGGGGGAAGCTGGGGGAGAAAGGCTGATGCTGTGATGCTGAGGGAAGCTGGGGGAGAGAGGCTGATGCTGGGGGAAGCTGGGGGAGAGAGGCTGATGCTGGGGGAAGCTGGGGGAGAGAGGCTGATGCTGGGGGAAGCTGGGGGAGAGGCTGAAGCTGGGGGAGGCTGGGGGGAGAGAGGTTGAAGCTGGGGGACACTGGGGGGAGAGAGGTTGATGCTGGGGGGGCTGGGGGAGAGAGGCTGATGCTGGGGGAGAGGCTGCTGGTGAAGGCGGGGGAGAGTGGCTGCTGCTGGGGGAATGGGAGAGAGGGGCCAATCCTAGAGACAGAGGACAAGGGTTGAGGGATAGTGCAATGACAAAATCGATGGGGGGGAGTGTAAGGACTCAGAATGAGAGGGGGGCAGCATTGGGAGCTCATTATGGAGAAGGGGCAGCATGTGTGGGCTCAGTATGGAGTGGAGCAATGTAGGGGAGTCAATATCAAGAGTGGGGTAGTGTGTGTGTGTGGGGGGTGTGTCTCAGCATAAGCGTTAGTGTGGTGGTCTTAGTATGATGAATGGGGCATTATGGAGGTGTCATTATGGAAAAGAGGAATGCAGCATTAGGAGCTCATGGAGAGGGGCAGCATGCATGGGACATTGTGAGGAGGGAACAGCATGCATGGGAAACTGTGAGGAGGGAGCAGCATGCATGGGACATTGTGAGGAGGGGGCAGCATGCATGGGACATTGTGAGGACGGGGAAGCATGCATGGGACATTGTGAGGAGGGGGAAGCATGCATGGGACATTGTGAGGAGGGGCAGCATGCATGGGACATTGTGAGGAGGGGGCAGCATGCATGGGACATTGTGAGGAGGGGGCAGCATGCATGGGAAACTGTGAGGAGAGAGCAGCATGCATGGGACATTGGGAGGAGGGGCAACATGCATGGGACATTGTGAGGGGGGACAGCATGCATGGGACATTGTGAGTAGGGAGCAGCATCCATGGGACACTGTGAGGAGGGGGCAGCATGCATGGGACATTGTGAGGAGGGAGCAGCATGCATGGGACACTGTGAGGAGGGGGCAGCATGCATGGAACATTGGGAGGAGGGGGCAGAATGCATGGGACATTGTGAGGAGGGGGCAGCATGCATGGGACATTGTGATGAGGGGGCAGCATGCATGGGACATTGTGAGGAGGAGGCAGCATGCATGGGACATTGTGAGGAGGGGGCAGCATGCATGGGACATTGTGAGAAGGGGGCAGCATGCATGGGACATTGTGAGGAGGGGGCAGCATGCATGGGACATTGTGAGGAGGGGGCAGCATGATGTGAGGTCAATGTGCAGATCATATTTCATAATTGAGGAAGGTGTGGTGGGTATAATTTATAAGGGAGGGCAGTGTGTAGTTTATTAGGGGCAGTGTGACAGTCACAGTATATAAGTGGGGACGGTGTGGTGGGAATATTTTATACTCATGCTATGTTTTGATGTGCCCGTGGTGATCCCCATTGGGGGGGGGGTTAGTGCCCTTCGTTTCTCATTGATACTTTTTCAAGTGTTTTACAGAGTAGATCTGCCTTAAACAGATGTCGTGTGCGAAAACTCAGTGTTACGTTGTCACTAAGGGGCGCGACTACTTAAAGTGCCTAGGGCAGCACGAAGGCAAAATACAGCCCTGGTCACACCACTAATTGGATGCAGTGGTCATGGGTCACACTACTGATTGAGAGCTGTGGTTATGGGTCACATTTATGATTGAGTGCAGTGGTTGTGGGTCACACAACTGATTGGCTGCAGTGGTCATTGGTCACACCACTCATGGGCTGCATTGGTCATTGGTCAGTACTGTTTGATATCTGTGGTCATGGATCACTCTAGTGATATAGGGCAGTAGTTAAGTGTCACACTACTGCTTATCTGCTCTGGTCATGGGTCACACAACACATTGGCTCCAGTGGCTATGGGATGCACCACCAACTGACTGCCATGGTCATGCGTCACTCTAGTGAGACGGAAGTGGTTATGAGGCACACCACTGATTGTGTGCTGTGGTCATGGAACACACAACTGAGTGGCTGCAGTAGTGATTGGTCACACCACTAATTGGCTGCAGTGGTCATGGGTCACACTACTGATTGAGAGCTGTGGTTATTGGTCACACTACGTAATGAGCACAATGGTCATGGATCACACAACTAATTGGCTGCAGTGGTCACACTACTGATTGAGAGCTGTCATCATGAGACACAACAATGATTGATTGGCTGCAGTGGTCATGGATCACACTACTGATCGACTTCCGTGATCATGAGTTACTCTAGTGATAGAGGACAGTGGTCACGGTTCAAATCACTGATTGGCCGCTGTGGTCAAGGGTCACACAACTGATAGGCTGCAGTGGTCATGGATCACACCACTCATTGGCTGAAATGATCGTGGGTTAAATTACTGATTAAGAGCTGTGTTCATGGGACACATAGCTGATTGGATGCAGTAATCATAGGTCACACCACTGATTGGCTGTTATGATCTTGGTTCACTACTGATTGAGGGCAGTGGTCATGGGTCACACCACTGACTGGTTGCACCATTTGAGAGTACCATTAGTGGATAATTTATCAGGTAAATAAAATCCTTTTACTCTTAGTAAATGTTTCACAATTTGTCAATGTTATAAATGTAAAGGTTGTGACAACTCAGCATCTGGCCACTTGTGTGGGGGTTGAACTGTTCTTAATTAGGCCAGAAGTATGTTTCCTTTGTGGATTGCCTCAGCCCTTCTGACTACATGATTCACCAGTGACCAATGAGTGAGCATCTATCTCTACCAATCCTGTAAGGGAACTGAGGCATATAAAAGGGCCTTGCTTCTTTCACCAGATAGTTGTTCTACATGACCTCAGCCAAGGAGCTTGGATTCCAGCAGGGGGATCACAGAACTGCTTCACTTTGGATATTCTACATGACCTCAGCTTAAGAGCCATGGTTCTAGCCGGAGGAGCACATAACTGTTTCAAGGTTCATTCTACAGGATTTCAGCCTAGGATCCACGGTTCCAGCTGAAGTGTCACAGAACTGCTTCACTGCTCAACGCTGAGCCCACAAATTTGTTTGGAGAACCCAGGTTCAGACAACTCAGTTGCCTGGCTACATATCTTTCTGTGCTTGGTCAGCTTTCTAAGCTTGCTGCTATCTCCTCTCAGTAGGTGCCCGCCAAAGGAAGGGCACTGCTGGCTGGGATAGTTGGTCCTGGAAGCCCTGAAGTCACAAATTGTCTAATCCCTGGCGGGCCAGCGGCTGAGACTTTGTCGCTTGTACCATCTCGTGTTCTTACTTGTACTGTACAATATGTTTTTGCCTGTTTGTGAACAAATACATTCTCAGCAATGTGTGGTTCACTCACCCTGTGTTGTCTGAGTAGTATTCTGTCCACAGGGAAGGAGTGCAAGCGTTTAGTGGAATGAGCCCTGGTCAGTGCGGTCTTTCTGAATACAGCCAGGCCAGTGGACGAGAGCATCCACTGACCCTCGTGTCTCCACAACTGGTGGCAGCAAACTTGGAAAGGAAACAAGAGCTAGCACTCTAAACTACATCTGATGTCTGTTCAGCTATTTAAAGGCCACGTCTCACTAAGCGACATCGCTAGCGACATCGCTGCTGAGTCACGTTTTTTGTGACGCAACAGCAATCTTGCTAGCAATATCGCTGTGTGTGACATCCTGCAACGACCTGGCCCCTGCTGTGAGGTCGCCGGTCATTGCTGAATGTCCTGGACCATTTTTTGGTCATTGCTCTCCCGCTGTGAAGCACACATTGCTGTGTTTGACAGCGGGAGCCAACGATCTGAATGTGCAGGGAGCAGGCTTCTAGCAGCCTGTGGTAAGCTGGTAACCAAGGTACATATCGGGTATCCAAGCAAGGCGCTTTGCTTAGTAACCCGATGTGTACTATGGTTACGTGTGCAGGGAGCTGGCTTCTGGCAGCTGCAGACGCTGGTAACCAAGGTACATATCGGGTATCCAAGCAAAGCGCTTTGCTTAGTAACCCGATGTGTACCATGGTTACGAAGCACAGCGTTGTTACACAGGTCGATGGCTGATCTCTGATCACTTTGAAGAAATGCCTGATTGACAGCTCACCAGCGACCATGTAGCGACGCACCAAAGATCCCTGCCAGGTCAGATCACTGGTGGGATCACTGGTTGTGTCGCTTAGTGTGACGGTACCCCAACTGGTTTATCTGAAGGAGCGCCAACACAAAGTCTGAACAAGAGGCTCAGAGGTGACAATTTGCTTCTGTGTGAATAACCCTTTCTCTGTTCAAAAGGCTGACCATAAACAGAATGGCACATGAATTAATTTATAAATATTGTTTTGTTTATTTATTTTTTTTTTAAACAGGCGTAAGTGCTACAGTTATGGGAGACACATTTCTGACATTGTGATCCCAAGGAGAAAGAAATGCATGTTCTGGCAAGGCTATGTGATAAACGCATCAGCCCTGAATTAATATTGGCCAAGTGGATGGGGTTTTATATGCCATGTTTCCAATCTATAGAAACCTAAAACCATGATAGGTAATATGTCACTAATATATTCCACCAGGGACCTCCAGGGGCCAGACATCCTGAAGATCAGGGATCCCATAATTTTTAGAACCTGAGTTACATCCCATTGACCAGCCCCCATCTGGGCTCACCAAGAGGCGGTATATCTATGTGATCTCCTCAGCCTCCTCCCCTTGACAAATTTGTGGCAGTGGAGAGATATCTACTTGATCTCCCCAGCTGCTCCCTGACAAATTGGTGGCACCATTGGGATATCTGCTCAATCTCCTTGGCAGCCCCCTGACAAATTTGTGGCACTAGTGAGATATCTGTGTGATCTCCCCAGCTGCTCATTGACAAATTGGTGGCAGTAGTGAGATATCTGTGTGATCTCTTCAACTGCCCTGGCAAATGTGTGGAATATCTGCTTGATCTCCCCAGCTGTTCCATGACAAGTTAGAGGCAGCGGTGGGATACCTGCATGATCTCCCTGGCTGCTCTGACAAATTTATGACAGTGGTGGGATATCTGCGTGATCTTTCCAGCTGCCCTCTGACAAATCTGTGGCAGTGGTGGGATATCTGAATGAACTCCACGGCTGCCACCTGACAAATTTTTGGCAGTGATGGGATATCTGCGTGATCTTCCCAGCTGCTCCCTGACAAATTGGTGGCAGTGGTGGGATAACTGAGTGATCTCCACAGCTGCCTCCTGACAAATTTGTGGCAGTGGTGGTATATCTGCATGATCTCTCCAGTTGCCCCCTGACAAATAGGTGGCAGCGGTGGGATATCTGCGTGATCTCTCCAGCTGTCCCCTGACAAATTTGTGGCAGTAGTGGGATATCTGCATGATCTCTCCAGCTGCCCCATGACAAATAGGTGCTAGAGGTTGGCTGACTGCGTGATCTCCATAGCTGCCCCCTGACAAATTTGTGGCAGTGGTGGGATATCTGCATAAGCTCTCCAGCTGCCTCCTGACAAATAGGTGGCAGTAGTGGGATATCTTTGTGATCTCAGCTGCCCCTCTAACCAATTTGTGGCAGTCGTGGAATATCTGTGCGATCAATGCAGCGGCCCCCTGACAAATTTGTAGCAGTGGTGAGATATCTGCGTGATCTCTCCAGCATCCCTTTGACAAATTTGTAGCAATGTTAAGATATCTGTGTGATCTCCCCAGCTGTTCATTCGCTAATTTCTGTCAGTGGTATGATATCTGCGTAATCTCCCGGGATGCCCCCGACAAATTCGTGGCAGTGGTGGTATATCTGTGTGATCTCCTTGGCTGCCGCCTAATAAATTTGTGGCAGCGGCAGGATACCTGTGTGATCTCCCCAGCTGCCCTCTGACAAATTAGAGGCAGTGGTGGAATATCCGCATGATCTCCCCAGCTGCCCCCTGACAAATTTGTGGTAGTGATAGGATAGCTGCATGATCTCCTTGGCTGCCCCCAACAAATTGGTAGCAGCAGTAGAATATCTAGGTGATCTTCCCATCTGCTCCCTAACATATTTGTGGCAGCAGTGGGATACCTACGTGATCTCCATGGCTGCTTCTGACAAATTTGTGGCAGTGGTGGGATATCTGCGTGATCTCATTTGCCCCCTGACAAATTTGTGCCATAGGTGGGATATCTGTGTGATCTTCTCAGCCTCCTCCCGACAAATTTGTGGCAGGGGTGGGATATCTGCGTGATCTCAGTTGCTCCCTGACAAATTTGTGACAGCGGTGGATATCTGTGTGATCTCCCCAGCTGACCCCAGGCATATTTGTGGCAGAGCTGGTTTATCTGCATGATCTCATAGGCTGAACCGTAAGAAATTTGTGCCAGTGGTGAGCTATCTACGTGATCTCCCCGGCTGCCCCCTGACAAATATGTGGCAGCGGTGGGATATCTACGTGATCTCCTCGGCTGCCCCTTCACAAATTGTGAAAGTGATGGAATATTTACGTGATCTATCCAGCTGCCACCTGACAAATTTGTGTCAGTGGTGTGATATCTACGTGATCTCTCCAGCTGCCCCAACAAATTTTTGGCAGTGGTGGGATGTCTACATCATCTCCTTGGTTGCCCCCTGACAAATTTGTGGCAGTAGTGGGATATCTACGAGATCTTCCTGGCTGCCCCCTGAAAAATTTGTGGCAGTGGTGATATATCTGTGATCTCAATTGCCTCATGACACATTTGGCAGTGGTGTGATATATCTACGTGATCTCCTTAGCTGCCCGCTGACAAATTTGTGGCAGTAGTGGGAGATCCACGTGATCTCTCCAACTGTCCCCTGACAAATTGGTGGCAGCGGTGGGATCTACGTGTTCTCAGATGCCCCCCGACAACCAACATTTAGTCAAATGTGGAAACCCCATTGAATTGTGCGTTGTTGGTATTGATTAATCTTTATATCTATAGCGCCAGCGTATTCCGCAGCAATGTACAGCTCGGGGCGCTCATATACAGACATTAGGGTAACAAAATTAGAGATTGGAATCAGGATGAGTCGGGGTCCGGCTCACAAGAGCTTACACTCTATTTGGAGGCAGGGGAGACGCAGTGGGGAAATGTCTGACATATTGGGCCAATGGTAACATTTTGTGTTACCAACAACTGTGAAAATTGTAAACATCTTCTAAAAACTAGAAAGGAAAAATAATTTTCCAAGTTTTCAAAAACTGAAAAGTGATGGCTGCCTGTGAGCTGGCTAGGCTCCTGTGGCAGAGGATGGCTTCTGGCAGCCTGTGGTCTCCTCATGGCGATGGTGTCCTCCCCTTTCCTTCGCACTGCGCCTCTTGCCTACAAATGGCGCTGTGCCGGGGCAGGACAGCACATGCTCCCCGGCCTGCGCGCCTCCAGCACACTAGCAGCCTTGTCCGACCTACCATTACCCAGCATTCACCGCAGCGAGTTCACGCGAACTCCCCGTTAGCAGCCCCGGCGCGGCGCGTTATCTGCCCGAGCCATTGTGCCCTGCTGGCCGCCATAGCTACCACGGTAAGCCTGCTTTCTTTCCGTCCCCCCCGCAGCCGCCCGTCTCCGGGGCCGCCTGTGTCGGCCTGCGCTGGAGTCCCCGAGCTGAGGCATCGCAGGGGGAGGTGGGGTAAACACCAGAGATGGTTTGCCGACCAGCGGCCATGTCGGACGCCATCTTTGGTGAGCCGTGCGTGTTGTTGCAGCTGCCCGTACACACAGGCGGTGGGTGAGGAGCTGAGAGGAGATTATTAAGCGTCACACGGACGAATTTCCTGTCATTAAGTTGACGTGCGCCTTGTGCGGTGCCCGCCGCTGCCCGTGGTGGTGCCGCTGCCACACAAAGGAGGCGGATGGTGGCCCCCGCCCAGGCTGTGGGCGCATTACCTGCGCCTCTTGTTGACTGCCTCCTAATAAGTCGCAGCTCATCTTCCACTGTACATAATAATAGTGGTAATGCGTGATTTACTGAGTCCCACCCTCTCCAGCCCCAGCAGATAAAGCAGAGGTGGCACCGTGCCACAGCACACTGAGGAGCCCTCACATCTGCACATCCAGCTCCATGTTTATGTCCATGTTATAGCACACGGTGCATCTATCTCATCCACGGGCGCTGCTCCTTGTGGCTTTCTGGTCACCATGTTTGGCTACGAGGACTGCACATCAGTGATATGTATACGTATCCCCCGGGTGCTGACGTCTCGGTGGTCCGCCACATCTGGCGGGTGATTACGCTCCGCATTGGGATCTTTGACTATCGCACCTGCAGTGGTCTGACAAATACTACGACGCTGACGGACCCCAATACGGCTCATTCACACATCAGCAAAAAAAAAAAAAAAAAAGGGGGACCATTTTTATTAGTATTACCATTAGTAAACCAATAGTTTCATCAGCTTTTCTTGTATGAAAAAATAAAAAGAATCTGAGTTTCTCAAACTCTTATCACAAAAAAATGTATACTTTTTTTTAAAGCAGCACTACAGTATTTTTTTTTTTCACCTCTATAGTGGCATTTTAAATGTAAGCCCCACCCGTGTCTTATACTCACCTTGTGGCGATTTCACACTTCACCAATGCCGCTCCTCCTTGTGCCCGTAGCGTCTGACTGGCCGGAACGCAGAAGTTACGTCACAGCAAGTGCTCAGTGGAAGTCTATGAGAGCCAGAAGAAGGCTCCCATAGAGATGCATTGAATAGTGACCTCCGGAGCGCTCCATGTAACACAGGAGCTGCTGGCAGGTCTCTTTTTAGGGCAGACCAACCGGAGCACCATTGAAAAAGCATGAAGGTGCAAGAAAGTAAGTATAAGACAGGGCTCAGGGGACTTAGATTTTAAGAGATTGTCCACTACTTGTACTTTGATGGCTTATTCTTAGGAGAGGTCATCAATGTCTAATTGGCAAGGTCCGACATCCGGCACCCCCACCGATCAGTTGGTCACGGTCCCGGTGGCTGCAGCCTGTGGTCGGACATGCTCAGTTCCAGAGCTGGTCCGTCTTCGGATAGCAGTCTTAGCCGGGTACATCACATCTGCCTCCCATTAATATCAATAGGACGCGGATGTGCAGTACCCGGCCACCATCAGAAGACGGAACAGATCCAGAACTGACCATTTGAATATACCATTTGGACTTAAAGGGATTGTCCATTTATAGGACGACCCCTTCTGATTGCACATTTTCCCCAGGTAAAATAATAAATACTTACCTCCCATACCGGCGCTGTTCTAGTGGTGTTTGTACTCGTGTCTGAGGTTCACGGGTTGTGACGTCATGCGAGCCCCACGTCCAATCAGCGCCGGCTTCTGCATTTCTGCTTTCTGTCCAAAGGAGCAATCAACAGGAAGTGAGCACAGCCGCAGCACTGGCTTCCTATTGATTAACTCGTTCGGCCCGAAGGCGGGAGAAGGAAGCTAATGCTGATTGGATGCAGGGCTCGTATGACATCACAACTCGTGAGCCCTGGCAACGCAAGCCCAGACTCCGCTGCAAGGGCATCGGTTTGGGAAGTGATTATAGGCTTTATTATTTTACCTGGAGGAAACATGTAGTACCAGAAGGGGTTGTCCTAGTAGTGGACAACCCAACAACCACTTTTAAGGGAATCTTGAAAGCATTGTGATTAAAGGGCAAAGAGTCTGATCCCAGTAATGAATCACTTGTTGGGTTGCTTGGTGCCGTTTTGATATAATTCCTGTTTTTGGAATGGGGATGGGTTGTTCCCATGTTCAATGAAAGATTTACGGTAATTGAAAAGAGCTTGTAAAACAAAAAAACCAAAAAATAACCACTTTTTGATTTTACTACTTGTTAACATTTGACATTGTTCTCTTAAAGGGGTTGTCTCATCATCTTAAATGGATACAGTTCCAAAGTGCTCATAATGTGCAATACAGGGTAATATTGTGGTACCGTGTTAGCCAGAAAAATCAATTGAAATACTATGTCCCAAGAATGACAAAAGTATTTTAGGAGTGATACCTTTATAGGCTAACCAGAAAAATTATATTAGCAAGAAGAAGGAGCCTCTGTGCTCTGAAAGCTTGCTAATATTTTTCTGGTTAGCCTATAAAGATATCACTCCTAAAATACTTTTGTCATTCTTGGGACATAGTATTTCAAAAGTGCTCATAAAAACAAGCAAATTAGCCTCTATTAAAAATCAATTCCTAAGAATGCAGGGCTCTTTAAGGGGTTTTCCTGGCTAAATCTAAACTTCTGCAGTGGTATTGTACTGCAGATAGCCGACACCTAAAGCGGGCTTTACACACAGCGACATCGCTAGCGATGTCGCTGGTGAAAGCACCCGCCCCCGTCGGTTGTACGTCACGGGCAAATCGCTGCCCGTGGCGCACAACATCGCTAGGACCCGTCACACATACCTGCCTAGCGACGTCGCTGTCTCCGGCAAACCGCCTCCTTTCTAAGGGGGCGGTTCGTTCGGCATCACTAAGCGGCCGCCCAATAGAAGCGGAGGGGCGGAGATGAGCGGGCGAAACATCCCGCCTACCTCCTTCCTTCCTCATTGCGGGCGGCCGCAGGTATGGTGATGTTCCTCGTTCCTGCGGTGTCACACATAGCGATGTGTGCTGCCGCAGGAACGACGAACAATCTGCGTCCTGCAACAGCAACGATAATCGGGATTAGAACGACGCGTAAACGATCAACGATTAGGTAAGTAATTTTGATCGTTAACGGTCGTTCGTGCGTTTCACATGCAACGACGTCGCTAACGAGGCCGGATGTGCGTCACGAATTCCGTGACACCAACGACATCTCGTTAGCGATGTCATTGCGTGTAAAGCCTGCTTAACACTGTGTAATATGCACACTATCAAAATTCTGTTTCCTGCTCGGTCGGTTGTCCTATGACTGAAAGTATGCAATTTGATACTTACAGTTAGGTTCCAATTAGTACTTAAAGCGATAAGAGAGCAACACAGTCTTAACCTGCCAAGGCCAAAGGATCTAATGCACTGACAGGATGCTGCAAACCCCTCCAATAAAGATGGAGGCAACACAGGTGCAAAGCAGTAATAGAGCAACCACTCACAAACTACCAATACATGGAGGTGGTGATTGCTTGGTGATAAAATTGCACACAAAATAGACTTGTATCGGGCGCTGTTCACACATGTAGGTGCACAGTGTTTGGCTAGCAGCCTATTAGTTACGCCCATACTATTAGACCAAGCGGGCTGCCCAGCACTATATAAGTGCACCATACAGGAACAGAGACCCCAGTTTACAAGGCCAACATTAAAGGGCCTGGCTGCATCCTGTATAAAAAAAACATGACGTGTAGAAAAAAAAAATAAAAAAAAATAAAAAAAAAAATATATATATATATATATATATATATATGGTATTGGTTAATATTTTGGCCAAAATACACCAGCTCACAACCCAAATTAGCAATTTTTCCTGCTTTTCTTGATGTGCAATTGAGAGAAGTTAGTCTGCACATGATTGCATGTATGTAAATGTTACACACTACCAGGATCAGCTATCAGCAGTCTGAAAGAGAAATTTGGGTTTAGCCTGTAAAATTCAATTAATTTTAATTGGTTACGGCTTGTTATCTAGGTTACTGGCTACTGTTGCAGTTTATCACCGATAGGTAGAATTTTAGGCAAAGGGTGAAGCACTTGTAAGCACATTTCTGTAGAGCTTGTAAGAGCTGCTCTGAAGATGTTTGGCTCTTGCCAGCTTTCATGCTCCAGTGATTCTGTAGACAGACCTGTCTCTGGTTACATCATCAGAAAAATGCAAAGTTTAGGCCAGGGGTGCAACCATGCTACTGGTCCAGACTGTCAATCAGGAATGCAGTGAACCTATCCGCAGGAGGCAGGGGAGCAGTGTGCTTCTGAAGACAGAACATGAAACAATGCCTTTTTATTATCTCAAATTATTTTTTTTTATATCTTGTTGCCTACGGGACTGGATAACGCTACAGTTTGTCAGCCTGTCCGAACATGCGTCCGAACATGCGCAGTGGCATTCTCTGTTGGGCTTGTAAGCACCCCTATGAAGCTGAGTGTGATTGCTGTAGTGTGCGGTTGGCTCCTAATCTTGGACAGTCTCAGTATCCCTGAGCTTCTGATGCTGCAATGGAAGTAGCGTGTTGTTCAGACCAGCAAGACAAAGCAAACTGGTCCCAACGCAATCAGTCAGGAGTGCCCAACCCAGTAATCAGGAAATTGTCAAGCCGTGGTGTGGAGAAATAGATACTGCTTTATCCTGGTTGCTGTGAGTAACGAGCCCTCACACACAGTTTTGATAACCCCACCACTAGATTTTTTCTGACTTGCATTTGCCACTTAACAAAGCTGAAATATGGAAGCATCCATCCTTGGTTTACATTTAATATTGAGAAGCCACTGGGGAAACAAATGACCTTTGAGTGATTAAGTATGCAGGGTAATACTGTTTTAGTACATATCCTTTTTTTCCTCCCTGGTAAGCAGTCATGCCTTTCTAATCCAGGGTCGATCTTTTGTCCATTATGTGTAATTACCATCAGTAGCTCTGTGTGATGTGATCTGCAGCCATTACATCTGATGCAGGTAGTCCTGTCACAGCTTGTGCTAGAGATATTGAAAGCACATGGCTGGCACATTGTGAATGCTGCAGAGCAAATATACTCCTACACAAAGCCCACTCAAATGAGTGAGCAAACGTTATGTGTGGTGGCTTGGATTTTCTTAGGGCTCTGCTGGCTAATGGAAGGAGGTCCCGTGCTCTGAGAAATCTCCGGGGGTAATAAGGGATTCCATTTGTTAGTCCATGGTCACACTAAACTGAATCTGGACTACCTCATGAGTTCCCCACTTATGTTGTGTTATAGTGGGGACATACTAAATAGAATGATGAAAAGAAATAAATAAAAAGAATGAAGATGATAACTTATTAGGTGTATATTATGTAGATGTATAAAAGGTTTCTTTGGCAAGTTAGACATGGAATGAACATGAAATATATGTAGATAATAATAGAATGAACGCATATGCCATATAACCAGGTGTATATTATGTTCCCTGAGCATTATAGGTGTGGAATGATCATGAAATATCTGTAGACAATATGAAAATGAACGCATATGGCATATAATCATATACATATATATAGACCTGGTTATATGGCATATGCGTACATTTTCCTGTAATCTACTGATATTTCATGATCATTCCACACCTATAATGCTCAGGTAATATAATATATACCTGGTTATATGCCATATGCATTCATTTCTTTATCGTACCTTTGGGAGACCCAGACCTTGGGTGTTTAGCTTCTGCCTCCGGAGGACACACAAAGTACTACACTTAAAAGTGTAGCTCCTCCCTCTGAGCTTATACGCCCCCTGGTGAGCCAGTCCCAGCCAGTTTATCGCTTTGTGTTCAGGAGGCATACATCCACACATGCATTCTCATATGATTTTTTCCTTTTTGGAAGGAGATTGAAGAAGTGCGGGTCCACGTCTGGACCCACGGCATGTCCCTTCTCACCCCACTGTGTCGGTGGTGTTGTAAGGTTGATTTCCAAGGCTGGAGCCTTACATGCCGTGCTCCTTCACCATCCCTCCTGGGCTCTGGCTTGAAGTGGGAGCCAGCACGGTCTCCATGCCTGGCAGGAGACCGGTCTCCATCCGCAGCCCTTCAGGACCCTGCTGGACCGGAGCACTCATCCCCAGGGACCTGGCCCTACGTCTCAGCAGCTAAGTACCTGAGACGTTTATATATTGGGGGTCCCTGTGCTTTATTGTTTGGGGAGAGTGTGCTTACTGTATTTATTGGCATTTCCGGCGGGTTCTCTAGCTGTCGCCCGAGAACCGCGCCGATGGTGCCTGCGCGTCGGCCTCGCCGCTCAAATTTAGGCCCCGGCTTTGCCGGAGGCCTAGTTTCTGTTCACTGCCCTCGCATGTCATTCATGCAGAGGGACAGGCTCGGCTCCTCCCGGCGGCCGTCCTGCACAGGGGAGGGACACTCCCCACTGCTGTGCGTGTCTCCTCCCCTGTAGGTCTCTATGGCCCTCCAGATCCCGCTCTCCTCCAGGAACGCCCCAAGTCCCGCCCCCTCTCTTCGCTCCGGCGGCCATTTTCTCAGACAGGGTTCACTCTGCGCTGGTCTGCACTCTGCATCCCTGCTGAGGTGCTGTGCATTGGGGGTCCGGGCTTCGGGATCTGGAGGGCACACAACACCGCTTCCAGCGGTCTGGTAAGCCACAACCGGTCTCTGGTTGTGGACCTCTGTATATACTCTCTGGGGTTCATTCTCTTGCAGAGCCCCCACTCCAGCAGCATGTCTCACACGAGGAGCAAGGCTCCAAAGCTTTATACTGTATGCGCTGCATGTAAGCGCCTGTTGCCTGAACCGAGCACCTATCCGCATTGTGATGTCTGCTCTAACTTGGCGGTGCCACAGCCTGGAGTCTCACCCCCAGTGGTCTCTCAGGCTGCTCCTGCACCTGTGGCTGAACCCCCGGCTTGGGTAGAATCCTTTTCTAGGTCTATCTCCCAGTCTTTTGCTGAGTCCATGGGACCTCTGTCCAGGACTTTGATGAATATGCATCAGCCCCCTTCACAGGGTGCCTCTACTGCTAAGGGTCCCTTAGGACCGGAGCTCACAGAGGATTCATCATCAGGGCCCAGACCCCGTCCTCCTAAGAGGAGACGCAGGGTTTCCTCTCCCTCCTCCTCCCGCGGCTCTGATTCAAGAGCTGACTCGCAGGATGAGGAGGATGCCTTTACAGGGGGCTCGGAGGCTAACGCCATGTACCCCATTGATCTTTCCGAGGGTGACTCAGATCTTAGTGACTTGATTGCTTCCATTAATTCCGTACTGGATCTTAATCCGCCAGTATCAGAGGAGCAACCCTCTCTGGCAGAAAAGCACCAGTTTACCTCACCTAAGAGAGTAAAGAGTGTGTTCTTTAACCACTCCAGTTTTCAGGCCGCTGTGACCAAACCCAGGGCCTGTCCTGACAAACGCTTCCCAAAGCGTGGTTCTGATGACCGTTTCCCTTTTCCACCTGAGGTGGTCAAGGAGTGGGCTCATTCCCCAAAGGTAGACCCTCCGGTGTCTAGGCTCTCAGCCCGGACCGTTGTGTCGGTGGCTGATGGCACCTTCCTTAAGGATTCCACTGACCGTCAGATTGACCTTCTGGCCAAATCCATGTATGAAGCGGCGGGGGCCGCGTTTTCCCCGACTTTTGCAGCAGTGTGGGCTCTCAAAGCCATCTCTGCTTCTCTAGAGGAGATGCATTCCCTCACCAGGGAATCTATGCCCGAGATGGTTGCCTTAACTTCTCAAGCTTCAGCTTTTTCATCTTATGCCATGTCTGCCATGCTGGAGGATTCTCACCGCACTGCGGTGGCTTCGGCTAATTCCCTCGTTATCCGCAGGATCTTGTGGCTTCGAGAGTGGAAGGCAGATGCTTCTTCTAAGAAGTACCTTGCTGGGCTCCCTTTTGCTGGGTCCCGGCTGTTCGGAGAACAGCTGGATGAAATTATTAAAGAAGCTACTGGCGGGAAGAGTACTTCCATGCCACAAACCAAAACCAGGAAACCTGTCCAGGGTAGGAATCAGTCGAGGTTTCGCTCCTTTCGTTCCTCTAACTGGTCGTCCTCTAAGCCCTCCGCCTCGTCCGCTAACTCAGCCAAGGACCAGAAATCCAACTGGCGCCCAAAAGCGCGTCCACAGAAGACCGCAGGAGGTGCTGCCACTAAGGCAGCCTCCTCGTGACTCTCTGCCCGCTCCGGCAACGTCCTTAGTCGGTGGCAGGCTCTCCCACTTTGGCGACGCTTGGTTTCAACACGTCTCCGATCAGTGGGTGAGAGATATCATCTCCCACGGCTACAGGATAGCATTCTCTTCCAGCCCGCCAAACAGATTTTTTCTCTCAACTCCCCCTTGCTCCAAGGCCGCCGCCTTCTCACAGGCCGTGGCAGCCTTGCAGGCCAACGGAGTAATTGTACCAGTTCCCGCCCGGGAACGGTTCAGAGGTTTCTACTCAAATCTCTTCCTAGTTCCCAAAAAGGACGGTACCTTCCGGCCCATCCTGGATCTCAAGCTTCTCAACAAGCATGTTCAGGTGCGGCTCTTTCGCATGGAGTCTCTGCGATCAGTCATTGCCTCAATGACCCAAGGGGATTTCCTGGCGTCCATCGACATCAGAGATGCCTATCTGCATGTGCCAATTGCAGTTTCACACCAGCGTTGGCTACGTTTTGCAATAGAAGATCATTTCCAATTCATGTCTCTCCCCTTTGGGTTAGCCACGGTCCCTCGGGTATTCACCAAGGTCATGGCAGCAGTGATTGCGGTTCTGCACCTCCAGGGGTTGGCAGTGATTCCTTACCTGGACGACCTTCTAGTCAAGGTTTCATCCAGCGCAGACTATCAGAGGAGTGTCTCGCTCACTCTCGCCACTCTAGCCCAATTCGGGTGGCTTGTCAATCTTCCCAATTCCACTCTGACTCCGACCCAGAGTCTCACGTACCTAGGGATGCAGTTCGAGACTCTGCCGGCACTTGTGAAGTTGCCCTTAGTCAAACAGCAGTCACTCCATCTAGCGGTGCGCTCTCTGCTGAGGCCCCGCCGTTATTCCCTCAGGCGTCTGATGCAGGTGCTGGGTCGAATGGTGGCGTCCATGGAGGCTGTACCCTTTGCCCAGTTCCATCTGCGTCCCCTGCAGCTGGACATTCTCCGCTGTTGGGACAAGCGGCCTTCCTCCTTACACAGGTTAGTGGCTCTGTCGCCACGGACCAGGAGCTCTCTTCAGTGGTGGCTTCGGCCCCTCTCCCTGTCCCAAGGGCGCTCCTTCCTGGCCCCGTCCTGGGTGATTCTCACCACAGATGCCAGTCTATCCGGCTGGGGAGCGGTATGTCTCCACCACAGAGCGCAGGGCACTTGGACTCCGTCCGAGTCAGCCCTTTCAATCAATGTGCTGGAAACCAGAGCCGTGCTTCTAGCTCTCCTAGCTTTTCACCACCTGTTGGCGGGCAGGCACATTCGCGTCCAGTCAGACAACGCAACAGCGGTTGCCTACATCAATCACCAAGGCGGGACACGCAGCCGCCTGGCAATGATGGAGGTACAACGCATCCTTCAATGGGCGGAGGACTCCAAGTCCACCATATCCGCAGTCCACATCCCAGGCGTGGAAAACTGGGAGGCAGATTATCTCAGCCGTCAAAGCGTGGACGGTGGCGAGTGGTCCCTGCACCCGGCAGTGTTTCAGTCAATCTGCCGCAAATGGGGCACTCCGGACGTGGACCTAATGGCATCCCGTCACAACAAGAAAGTTCCTATTTACGTGGCTCGCTCCCATGATCCTCAGGCCTTCGCCGCGGACGCTCTGGTTCAAGACTGGTCCCAGTTTCGTCTGTCCTACGTGTTTCCCCCTCTAGCTCTCTTGCCCAGAGTCCTGCGCAAGATCAGAATGGAGGGCCGTCGAGTCATCCTCATTGCACCGGACTGGCCCAGACGAGCTTGGTATCCGGACCTGCTCCATCTGTCCGTAGAGATGCCGTGGCATCTCCCGGACCGTCCAGACCTACTCTCGCAAGGTCCGTTTTTCCGCCCGAATTCTGCGGCTCTCAAATTGACGGCGTGGCTCTTGAGTCCTGGATTTTGACGGCTTCTGGTATTCCTCCTGAAGTCATCTCCACTATGACTCGGGCCCGTAAGTCTTCCTCCGCTAAGATCTATCACAGGACTTGGAAAATTTTCCTGTCCTGGTGTCGCTCTACCGACCATCCTCCTTGGCCATTCTCCTTGCCGACCCTTCTGTCTTTTCTACAGTCCGGTCTGCAGCTAGGACTGTCCCTCAACTCTCTCAAGCGACAAGTCTCAGCTCTGTCAGTTCTGTTCCAGCGGCGTCTCGCTCGGCTGCCTCAGGTCCGTACCTTCATGCAAGGCGCGTCTCACATCATTCCGCCTTACCGGCGGCCCTTGGATCCCTGGGACCTTAACTTGGTCCTCACGGTATTGTAGAAACCCCCTTTTGAGCCTCTTAGGGAGGTTTCTTTGTATCGTCTTTCTCAGAAGGTGGCCTTTCTGGTGGCCATAACTTCTCTCAGGAGAGTCTCTGATTCGGCTGCGCTCTCTTCGGAGTCACCTTTTTTAGTTTTTCATCAAGACAAGGTGGTTCTCCGTCCGACTCCGGACTTTCTTCCTAAGGTGGTCTCTCTTTTCCACCTTAACCAGGACATTACCCTACCTTCCTTCTGTCCGGCTCCTGTTCATCGCTTTGAAAAAGCGCTGCATACTCTAGATCTGGTGCGTGCTCTCCGGATCTATGTGTCTCGCACCGCTGCGCTTAGGCGGTGCACCTCTCTTTTTATGCTAACCACAGGTCGGCGCAAGGGCCTCCCTGCTTCTAAGTCGACCTTAGCCCGTTGGATTAGATCGACCATTTCGGACGCCTACCAGAGTACTCAGGTGCCTCCCCCGCCGGGGATCAAGGCACACTCGACCAGAGCTGTCGGTGCCTCTTGGGCTTTCAGGCACCAGGCTACGGCTCAACAAGTCTGTCAGGCTGCCACTTGGACTAGCCTGCATACCTTTTCGAAGCACTACCAAGTGCATGCTCATGCTTCGGCAGATGCGAGCTTGGGCAGACGCATCCTTCAGGCGGCTGTCGCCCATTTGTGAAGTTAGGCTCCGCCTACTTCTTAGTTTTTCTGTTTATTCCCACCCATGGACTGCTTTGGAACGTCCCAATGTCTGGGTCTCCCAAAGGAACGATAAAGAAAAAGAGAATTTTGTTTACTTACCGTAAATTCTTTTTCTTATAGTTCTGTATTGGGAGATCCAGCTCCCTCCCTGTTGCCTGTTGGCAATTTTCTTGTTCCGTGTGTTATCACCGGCTGTTGTCGTGGACAGAGTCTCCGGTTGTTCCGGCTCTTGCTCTGTTCTACTTGTGGGTGGCTATTCTCCTTTAGCTTTTGCACTAAACTGGCTGGGACTGGCTCACCAGGGGGTGTATAAGCTCAGAGGGAGGAGCTACACTTTTAAGTGTAGTACTTTGTGTGTCCTCCGGAGGCAGAAGCTAAACACCCATGGTCTGGGTCTCCCAATACGGAACTATAAGAAAATGAATTTACGGTAAGTAAACAAAATTCTCTTTTTTCCTGTAATCTACTGATATTTCATGATCATTCCACACCTATAATGCTCAGGTAATATAATATATACCTGGTTATATGCCATATGCATTCATTTTCCTGTAATCTACTGATATTTCATGATCATTCCACACCTATAATGCTCAGGTAATATAATATACACCTGGCTATATGCGATATGTGTTCATTCTCCTATTATCTACAGATATTTCATGATCATTCCACACCTATAATGCTCAAGTAACGTAATATACACCTGGTTATATGCCATATGTGTTCATTCTATTATTTACAGATATTTCATGATCATTCCACACCTATAATGCTCATATATAATGTTCATTCCATGTCTAACTTGCCAAAGAAACCTTTTATACATCTACATAATATACACCTAATAAGTTATCCTCATTCTTTTTATTTATTTCTTTTCATCATTCTTTTTAGTATGTCCCGTTATAGTGGACTAATATTCTTATATATAGTCATAGGATTGTATCAGAAGATTTTGCAGCAGCATAAGCAAGTAGTGGGAGCTAAAATAAATCCTTTTGGGAAATGGACACAAAAGATCATAAAGTTATACAATTTGAAAGTGCAAATTTAATCCACTGAAATGTTTTTGCTTCCATCTTGAAGCTTTATTTGGTCATTGAAAAAGGCTTCAGTTGTTTCATGGGTGTAAAACATTTTTCATTCTTTTCAACTTGAAGTACTAGAGTGTTATCTCTATTGTTTGGATTTACAGTGACTAGTAGAAAGGTAACAATGTTTTGAACGTTTGATTTTCAAGCTCCATATGTCACCATCCACTACAGCTTTGAAAATGAGACAACCTTGATTTTATAGACAATTCTCTTGGCTATCTCATACATGAATTTGACTTCCTACTATGAAGTATATGATTGGTTATGCAGATTCCTGTCATGTCACTGCATTATCACTGTTTTGCTTCTTAAAATCTAAATTTAAATTTTTATGATTTGTTAGTATTTTGTAACTCCATCTTTGGCTTTCAACACTGCCTGAATCTTCCTGGGCATGCTCTGTCAGATTCAAGCATGCAACAATCAAATTCTGATCTCAGTTCTCCTCTACATGTTCCCAATGTTGTTGCATATGAATCTATACAGCTTTTTCTTCAACTCTATCCACAATTGTTCGATTGGGCTGAGGTCTGGGGACTCTGGGGGCCAATCCAGCATCTCTACATCATTGTCATTGAACCGACAATCTTTACTTATGCTTCTGGTCGTTGTCCTGCTGGAACACTATGTTGTCCTTTTCATGCCCACAGTACTCGAGTGTATGAAGTAAGGGGTGCTTCACACACAGCGAGCTCGCTGCCGAGATCGCTGCTGAGTCACGCTTTTTGTGACGCAGCAGTGACCTCATTAGCGATCTCGCTGTGTGTGACACTGAGCAGCGATCTGGCCCCTGCTGCGAGATCGCTGCTCGTTACACACAGCCCTGGTTCGTTTTCTTCAAAGCCGCTCTCCCGCTGTGACACACAGATCGCTGTGTTTGACAGCGAGAGAGCGACAAATGAAGCGAGCAGGGAGCAGGAGCCGGCGTCTGACAGCTGAGGTAAGCTTGTAACCAAGATAAACATCGGGTAACCAAGGTGGTTACCCGATATTTACCTTAGTTACCAGCCTCCGCAGCTCTCACGCTGCCTGTGCTGCCGGCTCCGGCTCTCTGCACATGTAGCTGCTGTACACATCGGGTTAATTAACCCGATGTGTACAGCAGCTAGGAGAGCAAGGAGCCAGCGCTAAGCCGTGTGCGCGGCTCCCTGCTCTCTGCACATGTAGCTGCTGTACACATCAGGTTAATTAACCCGATGTGTACAGCAGCTAGGAGAGCAAGGAGCCAGCGCTCAGTGTGCGCGGCTCCCTGCTCCCTGCACACACAGTTAAGCGGTGTGCGCTGGTAACTAATGTAAACATCGGGTAACCATACCCGATGTTTACCTTAGTTACCAGTCTCCGCAGCTTCCAGACGGCGGCTCCGTGCAAGCGCAGCGTCGCTTGCACGTCGCTGCTGGCTGGGGGCTGTTCACTGGTCGCTGGTGAGATCTGCCTGTTTGACAGCTCACCAGCGACCATGTAGCGATGCAGCAGCGATCCTGACCAGGTCAGATCGCTGGTCGGATCGCTGCTGCATCGCTAAGTGAGAAGGTACCCTAAGTCTTCTTGTGGGATACTCACATATACCTCAGCATTGAGACCACAATTGATCCTGGTCAAGTATCCAACACCTTTGGCCGTGAAACACCATCATATCATCAGGCTTCCTCCAATGAACTTGATAGTTCCTTCAATTTCTCTATCTGTTAGCCTCTTTTTCCCTTGTTTCTTCCAAACATATTTGCATCCATCAGTGCCTAGTCTGTTGACTTTCATGTCATCACTTCACATCACCAATCTTCTACTGTCTACTTTTCAGCAATCTTGAGCCTATGCTTCTTTTGATGATATTGAAGTTGAAGCTTCTTCACCTTTCTTCGGGCCACCATTCCAGACTTGTGTAACATGCGTCATATGGTACTTGCATGGATGTCTGTGATCGCACTATTCCGAAGCATACAAACCACCTCTACTGTCGTGTTTGTCGCTCCAGAACTGATAGACCTTGTCATGAGTCGACTTTTTGATATTTTGTCTGGGCGTCCATCTCTTGGGTTTTGAATGGATGAACAGACTTACCATATTTTTCATTTTATAAGACGCACCGGATTATAAGACTCACCCCAAATTTAGAGATAAAAAAGGTTAAAAAAAATAAAAATGGAGTTCGTCTTATACTCCGGTGTTGTCTTACTGGAGGGGGGCAGCAGTGGTGGTGAAGTGGGGGTCACAGGTTGCAGAGGTTGTGCTGGCAGCTGCAGTGGGTACGTGGTGGTAGCAGTGGTCAGTAGGTTTTGCTAGTCACTGATTCCTATAGAACTATTGTGTTTCATGGGCTACATACACAAGAGGGGACACGTGATGGCTGCAGCCAATCACAGAGTTCAGCAGTCTTGACTCTTGGTCAAGGTGAATGACGGACATAATTTATTGGCTGGAGTGGTCACGTGCTGTCATCACTGCTACATCTATGTTAAAGGGAACCTGTCACCAGTTTTTCGGCATATAAGCGGCGGCCACCACCAGTGATCTCTTATAAACAGCATTCTAACATGTTGTATGTAAGAGCCCAGGCCGCTGTGTCAAACATAAAAAGCACTTTATCCCCTTAACGACCGCGGGCAGTAATATTACGTCCTAGCGGTCATAGTGTTACTGCCCGTGATGTGATGCCGGCAGCATGTAGCGTTCAGCACACATCTGAGCTGATTTTTACAGCTGAAATGTGTGCCTGCCAGGCACGAACAGAATCGTTATCTGCCCGTGCCGTTTAACACTTTAAATTGTGCTGTCAATATGTGAGAGCGCCATTTTAACGGCATAGGCGGTAAACATTTACTCACCGGCCGATACCGGAAGTCACGTGACATGATCACGTGACGTGTGGTGGTTGTCATGGTAGCACAGGGTCATATGATGACTCCTGTAGCTCACATTACTTACTTTCGGTTTCACCTGGCCCAGAGCTGGGTGACCCAGAAAATGAGCATATCTGCTGTTTACAGCTGTATAGCTGTGATCAGCAGATATGGCAGAGCGATCGGATTGTTGATCCATATAGCCCCCTAGGGGGACTAGTAAAATAAAAAAGTAAAAAAAAAACATTTAAAAAATTAATAAAAAAAGTTCAAATCACCCCCCTTTCGCCCCATTGAAAATTAAAGGCTTAAAAAAATATACACATATTTGGTATCGCCGCGTTCAGAAATGCCCGCTCTATCAAAATATAAAATCAATTAATCTCATCAGTAAACGGCGTAGCGGCAAAAAAATCCAAACGCTAAAATTACGTTTTTTGGTTGACACAAATTTTGCGCTAAATGCAAAAACAGGCGATCAAAACGTAGCATCTGCACAAAAATGGTACCGTTAAAACGGCAGCTTAAGTCGTCACTGAGCTATAGATCCCGAAAAATGAGAACGCTACGGGTCGCGGAAAATGGTGCAAAAAGTGCGCCAATTTTTTCAGACAAACTTCTGATTTTTTTTTAACCCCTTAGATAAAAGTAAACCTATACATGTTTGGTGTCTACGAACTTGCACCTACCTCGGGCATCACACCCATACATCAGTTTTACCATATAGTGAACACTGTGAATAAAATATCTCAAAAACAATAGTTCTATCGCACTATTTTTGCAATTTTTCCGCATTTGGATTTTATTTTCTGTTTTCCAGTACACTATATGGTAAAACTTATGGTTTCATTTTACCCTTTCAGCCCCAGGGCGTTTTTCGGGGGGTTTTTTGCTCCCCTTCTTCCGAGAGCCGTAAATTTTTTATTTGTCCGTCAATCTTGCCATATGAGGGCTTGTTTTTTGCGGGACGAGTTGTACTTTTAAATGAAACCATAGGTTTTACCAGATAGTGTACTGGAAAACAGCAAAAAAATTTCAAGTGTGTAAAAACTGCAAAAAAAGTGTAATCACACAATAGTTTTTGGGATATTTTATTCACCATGTTCACTATATGGTAAAATTGATGTGTCGTTGTGATGCCTGAGGTTGGTTCGAGTTTGTGGACACCAAACATGTATAGGTTTACTTGTATCTAAGGGGTTAAAAAAAATTCACAAGCTTGTCCAATAAAAGTGGCGTACGTTTTGCGCCATTTTCCAAAACCCGTAGTGTTCTCATTTTTCGGGATCTATGGCTCAGTGATGGCTTATTTTTGCGTCTCGAGCTGACGTTTCTAATGGTACCATTTTTGCACAGATGCTACGCTTTGATTGCTTGTTATTGCATTTTGTGCAAAACTTGCAGCGACCAAAAACCGTAATTTTGGTGTTTGGAATTTTTTTGCCGCTACGCCGTGTACCAATCAGATTAATTGATTTTACATTTTGATAGATCGGGCATTTCTGAACGCGGCGATACCAACTATATGTGTATATTTTTTATTTTTTTAACCCTTTAATTTTCAATGGGGTGAAAGGGGAGTGATTTGAACTTTTAGATGGTTTTTTTTTAAACTTTTTTTTTTTATTTTACTAGTCCCCCTAGGGGAGTATATGGATCAACAATCCGATCGCTCTGCCATATATGCAGATCTCAGCTACAGAGCTGAGAACTGCAGATATGCTGCTTTACTCTCAATGCCGGAAGTATGTCGGCACTGAGAGAAAGTGACTCATGTTAGCTACAGGCGTCATCACATGACCCTGTGCTACCATGGCAACCACCGAAAGACACGTGATCATGCACGTGACTTCCGGTGGGGGCGGCGGTAAGTAAAAGTAATGGCCGCGCGCACATACATCTCGCTGCCAGACTTTAGCAGCGAGATGTAAGGGGTTAAAAGTTGCGGGTGGAAAGCGATTCCACTCGTAACTTGTAGGCACACATGTCAGCTGTTGAAAACAGCTGATATATGCGCGGATAACCACGACCTGCCCACATCAGGGGGCGTGAATTAACCTCACACGATCCTTGATGGATATATCCGTCATGGGTCGTGAATGGGTTAAAAGTACAGCTCGTTCCGCAAAGAATGAGCCCTCACATGACCATATTAACTAAAAAATAAAAAAAGTTACGTCTCTCGGAAGAATGACAAAAAAAAATGGAAAGAGAAAAATCGGCAGGTCGTGAAGGAGTTAAAATACTTACCCAACGGTCACGCTGCAGTGGATTCTAGTCAGATTGGTGTCTCCGTTCTCCGGTGCCGGCACCTCCTCTTTTGGCCATCTTTGTCCTTCTTCTGAAGCCTGTGTGCATGACGCGTCCTACGTCATACACACTCGTCGGTCCTGCGCAGGCGCACTACAATGCTTTGATCTGCCCTGAGAGGTCTTGCTCAGGGCAGATCAAAGTGCGCCTGCGCAAGACCTCAATGCCGGCGAGTGTGGATGATGTAGGACGCGTCATTCACCGCAGCTACAGAAGAAGGACGACAAAGATGGCCGAAAGAGACAGCGCCGGCACCCTACAACAGAGACGCCCATCTGACTAGAATCCACCCCAGCGTGACCGTTAGGTAAGTATTATAAAGTGTTTTTTATGTTTTACACAGCGGCCTGGGCTCTTATATACAGTATGTTAGAATGCTGTACATAAGAGCCCACTGGTAGTGGCCTCCGCTTACACGCTGAAAAACTGGTGACAGGTTCCCTTTAACAAGAATCGACTGCAAGCTGTTGGTGCTGAAACTGAGGGGGAAGTGAAAAAGTCTTAATTTTTTTTTTACTGATCAAGCTGTTGGACATTTTAAACTGTAACCGCCATTTTAATTATAGTGGAGTTTTTTTTCCTTGGTCCTCGTATTTTTCGGACTATAAGACGCACTTTTGTTCCCCCAAATGTTGTGGGAAAGTGGGGGTGCGTCTTATAGTCTGAATGTAGGGCTGCGGGGAATGAGGGTGCTGCGGTGGAGCGGGTCATCGGCGGCACGAGTAGGCTGTAGCAGCCTACCGTGACCACGTGGACCCGCTCATTTAATATGCACGCCCATCC
The DNA here is from genome assembly GCF_048569485.1 of Anomaloglossus baeobatrachus. Classification (NCBI taxonomy): domain Eukaryota; kingdom Metazoa; phylum Chordata; class Amphibia; order Anura; family Aromobatidae; genus Anomaloglossus; species Anomaloglossus baeobatrachus. The sequence continues at coordinate 481,300,536 of NC_134356.1, forward strand.
TCCCGCCCATCTTCTCTCAGCGCTGAAGCTAGCGCTGACAGCTGGGCGGGGTGATGGGCGGGAAATGCGCGCATATTAAACAGCCTGCCCGCATGATCACCCCTGGCAACTACAGCCTGGAGTGATTATGTGCGGCTGTATTCACTGCCCCCCGCACATCATCATCAGTGTGGGGTGCAGTGAATCAGTATAACTCACCGGCCACGATCCCTGCAGCACCCCGATAACCTCCTGTCTGTGTCATCCCTGTGCGCATGTGTCCACATGAAGCCGCCGCCGGCACACAGGAGGACATCGCGATGCTGCAGGGATCATGACCGGCTCCACACAGGTAAGCGCCGCTGCTGCCGGCTCACACGGGAGGAAGAGCGATGCGTGGAGCGATGAAAGGTGAGTATGAACGTTTATTTTTTTTTATGTGCCACAGTATGCGGGCCGTATACCAGGGTGAGGGTATATAGCAGGATGGGGGTGTATAGCAGGATGGGGGTATATTATGAGCAGGATGGGGGTATATTATGAGCAGGATGGGGGTATATTATGAGCAGGATGGGGGTATATTATGAGCAGGATGGGGGTATATTATGAGCAGGATGGGGGTATATTATGAGCAGGATGGGGGTATATTATGAGCAGGATGGGAGTATATGAGCAGGATGGGGGTAAATGAGCAGGATGGGGTATATAGCAGGATGCGGCCATATGCCAGTATATAGCAGGATGCGGTCATATGCCAGGATGACGGTATATAGCAGGATGGGGGCTATACCAGGATGAGGGACATATACTGTATATACAGGCAGGAGGATCATTACCAGGATGGGGTACCTTAGTAGAGAATTTGGGGACATTACCCCCATAATAGTGTCAGCAGCAGATCCTCGCCCCATAACAATGTCATGACCACAGTTTTTGCTTAAAATTTTATTTTCCTATTTTCCTCCTCTAAAACCAGGGTGCGTCTTATGGTCCGGTGCGTCTTATAGTCCGAAAAATACGGTATATCACGAGCAGCCATTACTATTCATTATGTTGGAAGGCTACCAATATGTATGTACAGTTAGGTCCAGAAATATTTGGACAGTGACACAATTTTCGCGAGTTGGGCTCTGCATGCCACCACATTGGATTTGAAATGAAACCTCTACAACAGAATTCAAGTGCAGATTGTAACGTTTAATTTGAAGGTTTGAACAAAAATATCTGATAGAAATTGTAGGAATTGTACATATTTCTTTACAAACACTCCACATTTTAGGAGGTCAAAAGTAATTGGACAAATAAACCAAACCCAAAAAAAAATTGTTATTTTCAATATTTTGTTGCGAATCCTTTGGCGGCAATAACTGCCTTAAGTCTGGAACCCATGGACATCACCAAACGCTGGGTTTCCTCCTTCTTAATGCTTTGCCAGGCCTTTACAGCCGCAGCCTTCAGGTCTTGCTTGTTTGTGGGTCTTTCCGTCTTAAGTCTGGATTTGAGCAAGTGAAATGCATGCTCAATTGGGTTAAGATCTGGTGATTGACTTGGCCATTGCAGAATGTTCCACTTTTTTGCACTCATGAACTCCTGGGTAGCTTTGGCTGTATGCTTGGGGTCATTGTCCATCTGTACTATGAAGCGCCGTCTGATCAACTTTGCGGCATTTGGCTGAATCTGGGCTAAAAGTATATCCCGGTACACTTCAGAATTCATCCGACTACACTTGTCTGCTGTTATGTCATCAATAAACGCAAGTGACCCAGTGCCATTGAAAGCCATGCATGCCCATGCCATCACGTTGCCTCCACCATGTTTTACAGAGGATGTGGTGTGCCTTGGATCATGTGCCGTTCCCTTTCTTCTCCAAACTTTTTTCTTCCCATCATTCTGGTACAGGTTGATCTTGGTCTCATCTGTCCATAGAATACTTTTCCAGAACTGAGCTGGCTTCATGAGGTGTTTTTCAGCAAATTTAACTCTGGCCTGTCTATTTTTGGAATTGATGAATGGTTTGCATCTAGATGTGAACCCTTTGTATTTACTTTCATGGAGTCTTCTCTTTACTGTTGACTTAGAGACAGATACACCTACTTCACTGAGAGTGTTCTGGACTTCAGTTGATGTTGTGAACGGGTTCTTCTTCACCAAAGAAAGTATGCGGCGATCATCCACCACTGTTGTCATCCGTGGACGCCCAGGCCTTTTTGAGTTCCCAAGCTCACCAGTCAATTCCTTTTTTCTCAGAATGTACCCGACTGTTGATTTTGCTACTCGAAGCATGTCTGCTATCTCTCTGATGGGTTTTTTTCTTTTTTTTCAGCCTCAGGATGTTCTGCTTCACCTCAATTGAGAGTTCCTTAGACCGCATGTTGTCTGGTCACAGCAACAGCTTCCAAATGCAAAACCACACACCTGTAATCAACCCCAGACCTTTTAACTACTTCATTGATTACAGGTTAACGAGGGAGACGCCTTCAGAGTTAATTGCAGCCCTTAGAGTCCCTTGTCCAATTACTTTTGGTCCCTTGAAAAAGAGGAGGCTATGCATTACAGAGCTATGATTCCTAAACCCTTTCTCCGATTTGGATGTGAAAACTCTCATATTGCAGCTGGGAGTGTGCACTTTCAGACCATATTATATATATAATTGTATTTCTGAACATGTTTTTGTAAACAGCTAAAATAACAAAACTTGTGTCACTGTCCAAATATTTCTGGACCTAACTGTAGCCTTCCATCAGGCACCAACAAGTGACCTCAGTTCACTAATATATTAGTGTGTATATGGTTAGAATAGTCGAGTGATTCAGCATCAACAGAAAACGTAAGATCCACTTTTTATTGAAAAATCGCATTAAATGACATTCACAGAGCGTATCTTTATGCATAAATACATCTAACACATTTCTAAACTTCTAGGGGTTCTTGGTTACTGTCATTTGAACAATCTTTGCAAAAATGAACAGTACAAGTGAATAAACAAAGTTTGGAATATATCTTATCAGGGAAATATGCTTCTTTCCTCACTTCCAAGATAGTTCCCACCTCCTAAATTCTTCATTCACTCTGGAATTCAGTATTTTGCCATTACAAAAAGGACTGCTAGCTCACTGAATCATGCGATTACAACGGCCTATTGAAGTGTATGGGGAGGCAAAAGTGGAAAATAGGAGGGAGAACAGGCAGATGGAGATAGATTTTGCTGTAGCTTTCTATTAAAGGAGTTATCCGACATACACTCCAAAAAAAATTGTGAGCTAATCTGTGCTGTATTGTCATATAAATCACCCCTACATTGTTATTTTTAGTTTTCTAACTTTTGTTCCTCTTGAATTCACCCTTTATTCTCTGCAGCACCTTGTTTACATTCAGCTCCAGCAAACTGACCACTTCCTGTATTCTTGGTTGCCAAACCTCAGTCAGAGCTGGCACCACCCAGCCTCAGTGTCCAGAAAAGCCCGCTGACCGGCCTCAGTGTCCAGAAACGCCCCCTGCCCGGCCTCAGTGTCCAGAAACGCCCCCTGCCCTCCCTCTGCACATTCAATGGCTGTCAGTATTCTGCCCAGCACCTGACCTCTCAGCATGTGACAGAGCAGAGATCCAGCTTCTCTCATCTGTGACACAGCAATCAGCTCACATCAACAATGGTAACAGAAAGAGTTGTTACATGTTCCTCACCCATTATAGATAAATGAATACTGTGTAAGGCCTCTTTCACACGTCAGTGATTCTGGTACGTTTGTGCTTTTTTTTTAAACGTACCAGAATCACTGACATATGCAGACCCATTATAATGAATGGGTCTGCTCACACGTCAGTGATTTTTCACTGCACGTGTCTCCGTGCGGCGTACCCGCGTGTGCGTGATTGCCGCACGGAGACATGTCCATTTTTTTCTGGCATCACTGATGTCCCACGGACCACGCAGTGGTGTGGTCCGTGAAACACGTGCCAGAAAAAAACGTGCTTTTAAAATAAAAAACATTTTAACTCACCCGGCGTCCAGCGATGTCCTCTGCAGCCCGTGCAGCTTGCTGCTTCTGAGCCGGCTCATTATTGTCACGCAAATTCATGATGCGCGACACAGCCGACCCGGAAGCAGCTGCTTCAGGGGTCAGCGCCGGTCGGATGCTGCACCGCGGGAGCGATCAGCACCATGGAGAGCGGGAGCGGGCGCAGGTGAGTTGATTACTAAGTGCAATCACGGGCAGTAATCTGTAAGTGACAGTAAATAAACACATACACCAAGAAAAAACAGTTTTTTGTAATTAAATACATGGTCATGTTTTTTCACGGATGCAACTGTGTGGCATCCGTTCCGTTCTGTATATGGTCCGTGTGTCATCTGCGTACCTTCCTATTTTTTTCATACTGCAAAAAACGGAAGCAGCTAGATAGATAGAGGGATAGATAGAGACAGATAGCTAGAGGGATAAATAGAGGGATGGATGAATGAATCAAGGGATAGATAGAGGGATAGATAATAGATGAGAAAGACCAATATAATGTCCTACCCCCCCCCCGCATATTCTAAGCTGGCACCCTTTAGTGACTTTCATGTGGCACTAAAGGGTGCTTAGCCTTGTATTTAGCCAATAAATAAATAAATAATTAAAAAAAACGACGTGAGGTCCCCCCTATCTTTTGTAGCCAGCTAGGGTAAAGCAGACGGCTGCAGCCTGCAGACCACAGCTGGCAGCTTCACCTTGGTTGGTAATCCAAAACAGAGGGCACCCCACGCTATTTAAAATTAAATAAATAATTTAAAACAAAAAACGTGGGGTCCCCCCCAAATTGCATCACCAGCCAAGGTAAAGCGGACAGCTGTGGTCTGGTATTCTCAGACTAGGGAGGTCCACCGTTATTGGACACTCCCCAGCCTAAAAATAGCAGGCTACAGCTGCCCCAGAAGTGGCGCATCCATTGGATGTGCCAATCCTGGCGCTTTGCCCCAACTCATCCCGTTGCCCTGGTGCGTTGGCAAACTAGGTAATATATGGGGTTGATGCCAGATGTGTAATGTCACCTGGCATCAAGCCCTGGGGTTGGTGAGGTCAGGCGTCTATCAGACACCCGACATCACCAACCCAGTCAGTAAGAAATAAAAAATAGACAACAAAAAAAGTTTTATTTGAAAAAACACTCCCCACATTCCCTCTTTCAACAATTTATTGACAATAACAATCCAATCCGGGTCCGGCGTAATCCAATAAGGGGGTCCCACGGCGATCCATACCATAGTCAATGAGACTCCCAGTCAATGAAGAACAAAATGTTCCCCATTGGCTGGGAGAGCCGTGCAGTGACCTCAGCTAACATCAATGGGTCAGCCAAGGTCACTGCAGGGGATGCCGAGCGCTGCCGTCAGGAGGTTAGATGAGATCATTACCTGCAGTAACGATCTCCTGCTCTGCTGACGTCAGCGCTGTCACTGACTTCTATGCCCGCCGCGTTATACGCAGTATCGCGAGAGCCCGTGACGTCACTGCTAGTGACAGTCTCGGGCCGCCCGCGAGACGGGCAGAGAAGGCAGTGACCGCGGTGACGTCAGGAGGCAGGAGATCGTCACAGCAGGTAATTATCTCATCTAATCTAACCTGCAGCTACATGTGCAGAGAGCAGGGAGCCGCGCACACTGAGCGCTGGCTCCCTGCTCTCCTAGTTACAGTACACATCGGGTTAATTAACCCGATGTGTACTGCAGCTACATGTCACAGTGCAGAGAGCAGGGAGCCGCGCACACTGCTTAGCCCTGGCTTCCTGCTCTAGCTACAGCACACATCGGGTTAATTAACCCGATGTGTACTGCAGCTACATGTCACAGTGCAGAGAGCAGGGAGCCGCGCACACTGCTTAGCGCTGGCTCCCTGCTCTCCTAGCTACAGTACACATCGGGTTAATTAACCCGATGTGTACTGCAGCTACATGTCACAGTGCAGAGACCAGGGAGCCGCGCACACTGCTTAGCGCTGGCTTCCTGCTCTCCTAGCTACAGTACACATCGGGTTAATTAACCCGATGTGTACTGCAGCTACATGTCACAGTGCAGAGAGCAGGGAGCCGCGCACACTGCTTAGCGCTGGCTTCCTGCTCTCCTAGCTACAGTACACATCGGGTTAATTACCCGATGTGTACTGCAGCTACATGTGCAAAGAGCAGGAGCCGGCACTGGCAGCAAGAGCGGCGGAGGCTGGTAACGAAGGTAAATATCGGGTAACCACCTTGGTTACCCGATGTTTACCTTGGTTACAGCTTACCGCAGCTGCCAGACGCCGGCTCCTGCTCCCTGCTCGCTTCATTTCGTCGCTCTCTCGCTATCACACACAGCGATCTGTGCGTCACAGCGGGAGAGCGACGACCAAAAAATGAAGCTGGACATTCAGCAACGAGCGGCGACCTCACAGCAGGGGCCAGCTCGTTGCTGGATGTCACACACAGCGACAGCGACGAGACGTCGCTGCAACGTCACAGAAAATGGTGACGTAGCAGCGACGTCGTTGTCGCTGTGTGTGACACCACCTTTAGCAGTCAGTGTCCCGCTCCCTGCCAGCCCCGCGGCGTGAGAAGCTGCTGATACTGCTGGCAGACACTGACATTGCAGTGCGGGCAGCTGCGGGGCTGGCAGGGAGCGGGACACAGACTGCACGGGCAGTGATGACAAGCAGCGCTCGTCATCCCCGCGGCTGCACGCACTGCAGGGTGAGAAGCAGCTTATACTGCAGAGGGGGAAACACTGACACGCTGCAGTGCGGGCATCCGCGGGGCTGGTGCGGGACACAGACTGATGCACACACACAGGTGACCCATGATGACACAGACAGCGCACACGGGAGGGGGGGGGGGGAGACAGTTCCCAGGGCGTCAGGCAGTAAACATGATAAAGCGCTGGGGACACAGCGCTGACAGTGTATCTGACAGCAAGTTTTCCTTGCCTTATTGAACTGGACACTGAATCGGCTGGAATTCAGGGCGCACGTAGCTGGGCACAGGAGGCGGGGGAGGGAGACTACGGAGTGTGTGGGAGGTTGTGGCCAGAGTACGGGGTGCAGGGGAATGTGTGGGAGGGTGCAGGGAACGAGGGCGGGGACTCCACGCACTGTACAGCCCAGCAGGGAGGCGACAAGCTGTTCCAGATTTGCATGTCAACATGGCCCTGCCCATGTAGACATGAAATGACCGGAAGCAGCAAAATCGCGGCAGGAGCGGTCACATGACCACTCTGAGCCGGGGGAGAGGGGCTTACAGCAGGACAGGTAAGTGGTCTCTATCTACTTACCTGCCCCAATGTAGCCCAATAGTGTAATAATGAAAAAAAGTCAAAAGAAGCCGGATAACCCCTTTAAAGGAGTTGTCCGACATTAGCTTACCAAAAAATTTTGAGATTATCTGTGCTGTATTGTCATATAAAACACCCCTACATTGTTATTTTTTTTTTTTCTAACTTTTGTTCCTCTTGAATTATCCCTTTATTCTCTGCAGCTCTTTGTTTACATTCAGCACAAGCAAACTGACCACTTCCTGTGCCAAACCTCACAGTCAGAGCTGGCACCGCCCAGCCTCAGTGTCCAGCCCCGCTCCCTGCCCGGCTTCAGTGTCCAGCCCTGCCCCCTGCCAGCCTCGCCCCCTGCACACCCCCTGTACACACATTCCCTGTCAGCATTCTTCCCCAGCACCTGACCTGTTATCACTCTAGCAATGGAAAAAACAGCCCCACATCGGCCTGTGCGCACACACACACACACATCGGGCTCTGCGCCCCACATCACATCAGGCTCTTCAACCCTCCCCCCACCCAAACACACACACGGCGCTCTGTTTACATATTTTTTATTTTAAAATTTTGGTTCAAACAAAACAAATTGTTCACACAGTAAAATTTAACAACAATTAGTCAAATTACAATCTAAAGTTAAATTAACATTCAATTTTTGAAATAGAAAAAGTGGAGCACGGGAAAGGGGGAAAACAAAAAAAAAAAAAAAAAAGAAAAGGGGGGGGGAGAGGGAAAGGTTATATGATTAAAGAAAAAGGTAAACTAGAGTTATAGTAGAGTTTTGGCTGAAAATTTAAACTGAATCTCTTAACACATAAATTGCTAAACGTAACTATTAGAATAAAAAAGACGGAGAATATAATTAAATCATTTTTACAGCTAGTAGCTCCACTAACTCAAGGATTTAATATAATAAGATTGGGATTGAACTTCTTTGACCAAAGATTCCATCTCACCGAGTACTTATCATATAATCTATCTTTCAAAGCAAACTTAAATTCGTAAAGATTGTGAGAGGAAATTCTTTCTATTACTTCATGTATAGATGGAATATTAGTATTTCTCCAGTTGGCAGCGAGGAGATTTTTAATCACTTGTATGATATGACAGGTAATATGTCTATAATTTAAGTTAAGTTCATCTATCCCAATTGATAGCAGAACTAATTCTGCAGAGAGACTAATTTCAGATGAAGTTACATTATGGAGGAGAATTTCTGTATCTCTCCACAATTCCTTTAGTTTTGAACAACTCCAAAAAATATGACTGGTAGTACCTCTCTCTCCACATTCTCTCCAACATAGATCAGAATTTTGAGAAGAGAATCTATGTAGTTTTTGTGGGGTATAATACCACTCAACCAGAATCTTATAATAAGATTCTTGTATGGATATACAGGTAGACATCGAGTATGTATAGGTTAATGCAGATTTCCATTTGTTAGATTGAAATGTCGTATTCAATTGTTCTTCCCAAGATTCCATATATTTCAATTTATTAAATGTATAGTCATCATTAAAAATTGAATATATGTTTCTGGTATTCCATAAACCTATGTTTAATGGGTTGTTTAGTAAGTCTATGATGAAGGTGGGTAATTTTTTTGATAGAAGATGTGTTTCTTGCAGAAACTCCCATATACGAGTCCATTTATATTTCTCTGATATTGGTAGATTGTATTTTATAAGTAATATGTCAAAAGGAATAATATCTTTATTACTTACAATATCGTCAAGGAAATGTATACCACATCTTTCCCAATTTAATAATTTAATTCTTGGTATCATCAGTTCCACAGTATCTATCGAGATGTTTTTTAAACTTGTCATCGAGACCTTTTGTGCTAATAAACAGTTTAGCAGAGTTCTCCAAGCTTTTATCTCTGTATTATTAGTTGGGTTTCTTGGCAATTTTTTATTTGTTCTAAGCAGATAAGCTAAGAGTAAGGGTACCTTCACACTTTAGCGATGCAGCAGCTATCCGACCAGCGATCTGACCTGGTCAGGATCGCTGCTGCATCGCTACATGGTCGCTGGTGAGCTGTCAAACAGGCAGATCTCACCAGCGACCAGTGACCAGCCCCCAGCCAGCAGCGACGTGCAAGCGACGCTGCGCTTGCACGGAGCCGGCGTCTGGAGGCTGCGGACACTGGTAACTAAGGTAAACATCGGGTATGGTTACCCGATGTTTACCTTAGTTACCAGCGCACACCGCTTAGCTTAGCGTGTGCAGGGAGCAGGAGCCGGCACTGGCAGCGTGAGAGCTGCGGAGGCTGGTAACGAAGGTAAATATCGGGTAACCACCTTGGTTACCCGATGTTTACCTTGGTTACAGCTTACCGCAGGCTGTCAGACGCCGGCTCCTGCTCCCTTCACATTCAGCATTGTTGCTCTCTCGCTGTCACACACAGCGATGTGTGCTTATCAGCAGGAGAGCAACAATAAAAAAACGAACCAGGGCTGTGTGTAACGAGCAGCGATCTCACAGCAGGGGCCAGATCGCTGCTCAGTGTCACACACAGTGAGATCGCTAATGAGGTCACAAAAAACGTGACTCAGCAGCGATCTCAGTAGCGATCTCGCTGTGTGTGAAGTACCCCTAAGTCTTTTTTATTTTTATTCCAGGTGGTGAATTTTTCAAGAGACATCCAACTGTTATCAAGGTTCTCTAATAGTGTAAACCAGGGGTCTCAAACACACGGCCCGCGGGCCGCATGCGGCCCTTCAGGTGGTTTCTTGCGGCCCGCAGGCCCGTGGACCTGGTAAAGATGGCGACCGGTGCAGGGGCCGCAGCTGCCAGTTATTTATTTCAGCCTACAGTTTTGTCTTTGCCGCGCACAGTGAAGTTCTCACTGCAGAACGCAATAACAGCCGCCTGCCAATCAGAGGCAAGCACCTGCTGCATATGACCTCAGATGATTGCCTGTGATTGGCCAGTGGCTGTTGTGCAGTGAGAACTGCTTTGCACGCGCCGGCCGAATGTTCAGCGATGACAGCAGCTGTGATCATTACCGGCCCGGGTCCACGTGCCTGCGTGCTGCTGACAGCAGGTGAGAAGAATGTTTTCGTGTGTGTGTGGGGTTCTGTGTTGCTGGCTGAGGCTGCAGTGTGTGTGTGTGGCATGCCGTGTGTGTGTGGTTCTGTTGCTGGCTGAGGCTGCACTGTGTGTGTGTGGTAGCTGAGGCTTCACCGAGTCCACGTGCCTGCATGCCGCTGACAGCAGGTGAGAAGAATGTTTTCGTGTGTGTGTGTGGTGTGTATGTTTCTGTTGCTGGCTGAGGCTGCACAGGGGGTGTGTGTGTGTGTGTGTTAGCTGAGGCTGCACAGGGTGGGGGTGGTGGTGTTAGCTGAGGCTGCACAGGGTGGGGGTGGTGGTGTTAGCTGAGGCTGCACAGGGTGGGGGTGGTGGTGTTAGCTGAGGCTGCACAGGGTGGGGGGGGTGGTGTTAGCTGAGGCTGCACAGGGTGGGGGTGGTGGTGTTAGCTGAGGCTGCACAGGGTGGGGGTGGTGGTGTTAGCTGAGGCTGCACAGGGTGGGGGTGGTGGTGTTAGCTGAGGCTGCACAGGGTGGGGGTGGTGGTGTTAGCTGAGGCTGCACAGGGTGGGGGTGTTAGCTGAGGCTGCACAGGGTGATGGTGTTAGCTGAGGCTGCACAGGGTGGGGGTGGTGTTAGCTGAGGCTGCACAGGGTGGTGGTGTTAGCTGAGGCTGCACAGGGTGGTGGTGTTAGTTGAGGCTGCACAGGGTGGGGGTGGTGGTGTTAGCTGAGGCTGCACAGGGTGGGGGTGGTGGTGTTAGCTGAGGCTGCACAGGGTGGGGGTGGTGGTGTTAGCTGAGGCTGCACAGGGTGGGGGTGGTGGTGTTAGCTGAGGCTGCACAGGGTGGGGGTGGTGGTGTTAGCTGAGGCTGCACAGGGTGGGGGTGGTGGTGTTAGCTGAGGCTGCACAGGGTGGGGGTGGTGGTGTTAGCTGAGGCTGCACAGGGTGGGGGTGGTGGTGTTAGCTGAGGCTGCACAGGGTGGGGGTGGTGGTGTTAGCTGAGGCTGCACAGGGTGGGGGTGGGGGTGTTAGCTGAGGCTGCACAGGGTGGGGGTGGGGGTGTTAGCTGAGGCTGCACAGGGTGGGGGTGGGGGTGTTAGCTGAGTCTGCACAGGGTGGGGGTGGGGGTGTTAGCTGAGGTTGCACAGGGTGGGGGTGGGGGTGTTAGCTGAGGCTGCACAGGGTGGGGGTGGGGGTGTTAGCTGAGGCTGCACAGGGTGGGGGTGGTGGTGTGAGCTGAGGCTGCACAGGGTGGGGGTGGTGGTGTGAGCTGAGGCTGCACAGGGTGGGGGTGGTGGTGTGAGCTGAGGCTGCACAGGGTGGGGGTGGTGGTGTGAGCTGAGGCTGCACAGGGTGGGGGTGGTGGTGTGAGCTGAGGCTGCACAGGGTGGGGGTGGGGGTGTTAGCTGAGGCTGCACAGGGTGGGGGTGGGGGTGTTAGCTGAGGCTGCACAGGGTGGGGGTGGTGGTGTTAGCTGAGGCTGCACAGGGTGGGGGTGGTGGTGTTAGCTGAGGCTGCACAGGGTGGGGGTGGTGGTGTTAGCTGAGGCTGCACAGGGTGGGGGTGGTGGTGTTAGCTGAGGCTGCACAGGGTGGGGGTGGTGGTGTGAGCTGAGGCTGCACAGGGTTGGGGTGTTAGCTGAGGCTGCACAGGGTGATGGTGTTAGCTGAGGCTGCACAGGGTGATGGTGTTAGCTGAGGCTGCACAGGGTGATGGTGTTAGCTGAGGCTGCACAGGGTGGGGGTGGTGTTAGCTGAGGCTGCACAGGGTGGTGGTGTTAGCTGAGGCTGCACAGGGTGGGGGTGGTGGTGTTAGCTGAGGCTGCACAGGGTGGGGGTGGTGGTGTTAGCTGAGGCTGCACAGGGTGGGGGTGGTGGTGTTAGCTGAGACTGCACAGGGTGGGGGTGGTGGTGTTAGCTGAGGCTGCACAGGGTGGGGGTGGTGGTGTTAGCTGAGGCTGCATAGGGTGGGGGTGTTAGCTGAGGCTGCACAGGGTGGGGGTGGGGGTGTTAGCTGAGGCTGCACAGGGTGGGGGTGGGGGTGTTAGCTGAGGCTGCACAGGGTGGGGGTGGGGGTGTTAGCTGAGGCTGCACAGGGTGGGGGTGGTGGTGTTAGCTGAGGCTGCACAGGGTGGGGGTGGGGGTATGAGCTGAGGCTGCACAGGGTGGGGGTGGGGGTGTGAGCTGAGGCTGCACAGGGTGGGGGTGGGGGTGTGAGCTGAGGCTGCACAGGGTGGGGGTGGTGGTGTGAGCTGAGGCTGCACAGGGTGGGGGTGGTGGTGTGAGCTGAGGCTGCACAGGGTGGGGGTGGTGGTGTGAGCTGAGGCTGCACAGGGTGGGGGTGGTGGTGTGAGCTGAGGCTGTACAGGGTGGGGTGTGTGTGTGTGTGTTAGCTGAGGCTGGGGCACATTGCTACAAGGGGACAAGGATGCGCACATTTTTACAGAATGGGAAACAAGATGGGGCACATTACTACAAGATGTTGGCCAAAATTACTATGCGGTGGTTATTGTAAAACTGTATTACTTACAAAAAGGGGAAAAAATGTAAAAAAAAAAGTGTGTATGTATGTAGATATATATACACTACACATTTGTTATAATGGACAAATGAAAAATGTTCAAAAACAGTGATTCAAGGGTGTATAGAAAGAAAAAATGGTACCACTACCAATGTCACTTTGTCTTGAAAGGAATGCGGCCCTTCAAATTATTTTTTTCCTGTGTGCGGCCCATACACCCAGCTGAGTTTGAGACCCCTGGTGTAAACTGAGTTTGTTTTACTAGGTTGCTTAAGTAATAGGATTGTATATTAGGCACACACAGGCCACCTTTCAGTTTGTGTTTAAATAGTATGGTTTTAGAGGTTCTAGGCTTTTTGCTTTGCCAGACAAACTTTTGTAATTGAGATTGAATTTTTCCTAACCACTTATTGGGGATATTAAGGGGTAAACATCTAAAGGTATATAGAATTTTTGGCAAAATAATACTTTTGTATGATGATATTTTCCCAAACCATGAGGTCTTTTCTATTTTTAAAGCTTTCAGGACATTGTCCAGAGCAGCAAGAAGGTGTTTCATGTTAGAGGGTATAATTTTATTTAAATTATTAGAAAGCAATATACCTAAATAAGGTACATTACCTTCCCCCCAGGAATAGTTAAATTCTTTATAGATAGCATCTTTTAGGCTGTCATCTAAATTGAAACTAAGAATTTGTGACTTAAGTTTATTAATTTTGTAGTAGGAGATATTATTAAATTCCTGTAAGGCCTTGTCAATATTTCTTAGAGATTCTAATGGATCTGTGATTGATAAAATAATATCCGCATAAAGGGTCAGTTTATACTGTTTCCAATTAGTATTAATTCCCTTAATTCTATTTTCCATTCCATTCCACACACGGCGCTCTGTACCGACCGCCCCCTCACCATCGTTCTGTACCGACTCCTACCCCATAGGGAACACATGTGGGCTACATTCACATGACCGTTCCGTTTTTGCGGTCCGCAAAAAGCGGTCCATTTTTTCACGGATGCATCCAAGTGTCATCCATGTGCCTTCTGTTTTTTTTGCGGACCGCAAAAAACGGAAGCAGCAAGAAAGATAAATAGATGAGTAGATATAGAGATGAATAGATAGATATAGAGACAGAGATAAAGGGGTGAATGGATGAATGAATAGAGGGATAGAAAGATAGATAGGTGAGAAAGACATATATAATGTCCCACCTCCCTGCATATTCTAAGCTGGCACCTTTTAGTGACTTTCATGTGGCACTAAAGGGTGCTTAGCCTTGTATTTAGCCAAAAAATAAATAAATAATTAAAAAAAAAACCAAACAACGACGTGGGGACCCTCCTATCTTTTGTAGCCAGCTAGGGTAAAACAGACGGCAGCTGGCAGCTTCACCTTGGCTGGTAATCCAAAACAGAGGGCACCCCACGATATTATTTTAAATTAAATAATTTAAACAAAAAACATGGGGTCCCGACCAAATTGGATCACCAGCCGAGGTAAAGCGGATAGCTGTGGTCTGGTATTCTCAGACTAGGGAGGTCCACCGTTAATGGACACTCCCCAGCCTAAAAATAGCAGGCCGCAGCCGCCCCAGAAGTGGCGCATCCATTAGATGTGCCAATCCTGGCGCTTTTCCCCAACTCATCCCGTGCCCTGGTGCGGTGGCAAACGGGGTAATATATGGGGTTGATGCCAGATGTGTAATGTCACCTGGCATCAAGCCCTGGGGTTAGTGATGTCACGCATCTATCAGATACCCGACATCACCAACCCAGTCAGTAATAAAAAAAATAGACAACAAAAAAGGTTTTATTTGAAAAAACACTGCCCAAAACATTCCCTCTTTCACCAGTTTATTGAAAAGAACAATCAAATCCGGGTCCGGCGTAATCCAATAAGGGGGTCACATGACTATCCATACCATAGTCAATGTCCCAGTCAATGAAGAACAGAATTTTCCCCGTTGGCTGGGAGAGTAATGCAGTGACCTGAACTAACATCAATAGCCCAGGTCACTGCAGGGGATGTCAGGAGGCAGATGAGATCATTACCTGCTGTGACGATCTCCCCTTCACTCCTGTCAGCGATGTCACTGCCTTCTATGCCCGCCGCGTTATCGCCCGTGACGTCACCGCTAGTGACGTGAGAACGCAGTGGGCATAGGCGGCAGTGACCGTGCTGACAGGAGTGAAGAGGAGATCGTCACAGCAGGTAATGATGTCATCTGCCTCCTGACAGCAGCTCTCGTTATCCCCGCGACTTCCAGCACTGCAGGGTGAGAATCTGCATGCGGGCAGACACACACTGCAATGAAGGCAGCCGTGGGGCTGGAGCGGGACACAGACTGCACGGGCACTGCTGCTATCCTGAGCAGGGGGCCCGGTGCTGGCGGTGACACCGTGGGCGGGGAGAGTACGGGGTGCAGGGGAATGTGTGGGAGGGTGCAGGGAAGGGGGCGGTGACTCCTCGCACTGTACAGCCCAGCAGGACGGCAACAAGCTGTTCCAGATTTGCATGTCAACATGGTCCTGCCCATGTTGACATGAAATGACCGGAAGCAGTAAAATCGCGGCAGGAGCGGTCACATGATCACTGAGCCGGGGGAGAGGGGCTGACAGCAGGGCAGGTAAGTGCTCACTATCTACTTACCTTCCCCAATGTAGCCCAATAGGGAAATAATAAAAAAAGTCAAAATAAGCTGGATAACCCCTTTAAGTATCTCAACCCAGAGCTGGATTTACAGCTACATTACTCAGTATTGCTGATTCTGAAAATTTGCTAATAGAAGACAGGAGCATGAATCCCTTCTGGGTAGGAGACATCATGCCAGCTGGTCTCCACTTGGAGGCAACATAAGGCTGTGTGCGCACGTTGCGTAGTGTCCATAGTGAAAAATCTGCAGCGATTTGGCAGTGCATGTGTGCTTCAAATTACTGCAGAAACACTGCGTAATGGATGCAGTGTGTCTGCAGAATAGATGCCGATTTCATGCGCTATGGATGCTGCCTCACCCATAGACACAGTGGGACCTGCATCCAAAGCACATGAAATAAGTAACATGTTACTTTTTTGAGAGCAGCGATTTGGATCAAAATTTCAGCATGCAAATCACTGCGCTCTCAAACGCAACCTGCGGATGGATTATGCACAATGCTGGGGACCCAGGACGCATGCGTTTACGTTGCAGTGCAATATGCAGTGTAAACGCATGAAATTATGCAACGTGCGCACATTGTGTAAAAGTAGTCAGTGAGCCTTTATTTGGGAAAACTGGTGAAATACACAGGTCACAAGTCATAATATTATGGATACAATGTTATTCTTGTGCATAATCCTGCCTGCTTTTTCTGCAAAGTCTACTGTAAGGCCATATACACATAGTGTGTTTTTGATGCAGTTTTGTCTAAAAACTGTATGCCTATTCTTATGCCACCAAAGTCAATGAGAATTCTAAAATGTTGTGCACATGTTGCTTATTTTTCCCCTGCAGATTTGGTGCAGAAATTAGTCTGCATCATATGAATTCTTGGTGCGGTTTTCCCTGCATTCTTCAGCCCTTCCACCCATTGATTTCTTTATGAAAAGCACATGGTAAAAAAAAGTGGCAAAAATGCACCTCATTTGTTGCGTTTTTCTGCCTTTGGCTTTGTGCGCACGTTGCGTTCTGCCGTGACAAATATTCTGCAGCGTTTTGTCACTGCATGTGCGTTTCAAGACGCAGCCGAAAATCTGCGTCTTGTTTTGGATGTATTTTGAGTGCAGAATGGATGCAGAATTCATGCATTCTGGATGCTGCCTCTCCCATAGACAGAGTGAGAAAAGCATCCAAAATGCACAAAGAAGTGACATGTTGCTTTTTAGAACGCATCGATTTTGTAAAAAATTCGGCATGCAAAACCCGTTCTAAAAAGCAACGAGCGTATGGAATTTTCAACATTCTCATAGACTTTGCTGGGGAGGCAGAAAGCATGCGCTTGCACTGCTGTTAAAAACGCTGCGTAAAAGCATGAAAATATGCAACTTGTGCACATAGCCTTTAAATGCAGATTTGATGGAGAAAACTCCTGCGCCCAAGACTTTTTTTTAATTTATTCCTTAGTCACTATCTAATTTGCACTTTCTTTTATGTTAACTTGGAAACTGAGTTTCATGCATTTTTTTCTCTGTAAAGCTAAGTTCACATTTCCGCTAAAATGTATCAGTCACAATCCGCTGCTCTTGTAAACAACGGAATCCGTTTAGCGGATTCCGTTGCTCCCATAGACTTGTATGAGCAGTGGATTGTGACTGATGATGCTGCGTTGCACCCTCCGCCCGACTGATCAGTCATGGAACGACTGACCGCTGGGCGGGAGGAATGCAGCATGTAACGTTTTTTGAGCAGCGCGATCCGTCGGATTTCGCTGTGCATGCTCTCTGGCTCCCTGCACACGTCACCAGCTTTGGTTGGTTACCCGATATTTACCCTGGTTACGGTGCAAGGAGCCAGCGCTAAGCGGTGTAGGCCCGTAACCAAGGTAAATATCGGGTAACGAAGGTAAACATCGGGTGCTTTGCTACCCGATATTTAGTCTGGTTACGTGTGCAGGGAGGCCGACACTTCCCCGCTCGGCCCCGCCCCCTCCCGCACTCCGCACATGTTTGTACACACACACACTCACACTTACACATACACTCACCTGTCCCCAGCCATGCAGACCGCAGCACTGCCACTGACATCCTCAGCGCCTGGCCCCGCCCCCCGCTCGGCTCCGCCCCCTCCCACATTCAGCATGTGTATACATACACACACACTCACCTGTCCTGCAGTCCCTGCGGCACTGACGTCCTCAGTGCCACGGCTCCACTCGGCTCCCCCCCCCCGAACTCCGCCCCCCGCACACAACGGAATCCGACAAAGAATTCTGTTCTTTGTCATCCGTTGTACAGCGTTGAACAGCGCATCAGTCACATGCGTCAAGCGGCGCATGTGACTGATACAAAACAACGGAAATGTGAACTTAGCCTTAGGCTACTTTCACACATCCGGTTTGAGCTGTGCGGCTCAATCCGGCTGTGAAACCTATGCAACGGATGCGGCGAAAACACCGCATCCTTTGCATAAGTTTTTACATGCGGCCCGTCCGTTTTTTCCCGGTTGCGGCATGCTACTGAGCATGCGCAGTGGAATAAACCGCATGCGGCGGCCGGATGCGTTTTTTGCCGCATCGGGCCGCATCCGGCGTCCATAGGCATGCATCGAAAAATGCGCCGCAGCGGCCGGATGTGGCGCAATGCGGTTTTTTTTTGCCGGAGCAAAAAACGTGCCAGGGAACGTTCCATCCGGCCGCTGCATCGGCTAAATCTGCCGCATGTGGCAAAAAACGGACGGAATGCAAGCCCATGCGGCACAATGCGGCGCCAATGCAAGTCAATGCTGGAAAAAACGAAACCGGCGGCAAAAAAACTTTTGTTTTTTCAGCAGAGCGCCGGATTGTGCCGCACTGCTACAGCCGGATGTGTGAAAGTAGCCTACAAGAACTGGTTTTGGTCATCCAGATATTTTAATGTAATTCATCAATTGTGGGGGGTTCAAAATGTTGCAAAATTATTGCGCACTTGTACTCCTACTACTGTCTTACTGGAGCACAACATCTTTTTTTCTCAATAGAAGACGAATGTCCAACATTTTAAACCTTGAATAGAATAGTAAGCATCTTTGAATTTGCAATAATGCATCACCAATGCGCCTATTTTGATTAATCTGGTGCAAAGTGTGCCAGCACAATAATAAAGATGAGACAAAAAAATGGCTTAAAAAATCCCAAACAAATTGGGTGTGATGTTTTTTTTTTCTCCTTTTAATGGGTATCTGTTTTCAAGTCAGATTTGCAGTCTTTGGATCTATTAAAATTTTCTTTTGTTTAAAATTTTTATTATTTTTGTAGCTCATTTCCAGGGAATTTGCTGAAGTTGAAAAATAACAAAATGGGATTAGAAATAAATTTTGCAAACATTCCTAGAGTGCATGTCCCAACCTGATTTGAATCCTACAGAAGGCAATAATGTCTTGGCTTTGTTTTTAACATTTTAAACTGTTTGGGTTTTTTTCATGATGTTACTTTAAAAAAAAAAAAAAATCACCCTTAAAAGGGTCCCTACTTGAAAATAATAATTGATTTTTAAATACTAAGATATAACTGTAAAGTGTGAACTTGTCTTTGTCCAGGTTATTGCTTATGAAAATGTATGCAGTTGTTATTCACTCTTTGAATAGATTTTTCATTTTACCGTATTTTCCGCTGTATATGACAACTTTTTAACCCCTGAAAATCTTCTCAAAAGTTGGGGGTCGTCTTATATGCCGGGTGTCGTATTATACACCTGGTGTCGACCTAATACGGCGGTGCTGGGTGCCGTCGTTTACACACAAAAAAGATATTCTCACCTGTCCTCCGTTCTCGCGGTGCCTCCAGCTGTTTCTTGCAGTCTGCAGGCACACAGTCCCCTCAGTGATAGCGTCCAGTGCACGGAGCGGCCGCTGCAGGATGTCGTCATGGTTTTACTGCAGTTGAATGCTTTGTGGCGCTGTAAAGCATTCAACTGTAGTAAAGCCATGACGACATCCTGCAGCGGCTGCTCCGTTCACACTATCACGGAGGGGTCTGTGTGCCTGCGGACTGCAAGAAGCAGCTGGAGGCACCGCGGGAACGGAGGACAGGAGAGAATATCTTTTATTGTGTGTAAAGAACGGCATGATAGGGGACAGAAGTGAACCAGCAGGAAGACATTATTAAACAATGGGCTCATTACTGCACGGAACATTACAGCAGGGGACATTACTAAACAATGGGAACATTACAGCAGGGGACATTATAAAACAATGGGCACATTACTGCAGGGGACATTACTAAACAATAGGGACATTACAGCAGGGGACATTATTAAATAATGGGCACATTACTGCAGGGGACATTACTATACAATGGGGATATTACAGCAGGGGACCTCACAAAACAATGGGGATATTACTGGGGTCAGCTTACACTGGAGTATATAAGATATATCCCAAACTTTATATTTTAACTGGAAAAGTTATGGGTCGTCTTATACGCCCAGTTATCTTATACGCCGGAAAATACGGTACTTTTTATCTTAATACATGAGACAGAAAATTACTGAAATGGACTATTAAAAGGGTGGCTCACCCATATTTATTATTTGCTAGATCGATATTATGTTGAGACACAATGTTTCTCTCAAATATCTTATGTTGGTAAGTCAAGTTCCTGTTGACCTGACATCACCGCGGCCGGCTGCAGTCTTCCTGACTCACTGGGCTGTGGGCGGTGTTTCACCACTTGTCACAACCCAGCGTGTCTCCTGCTTGCTGCGCTCTGCTGTGAGGAAGCAGGGAACTGATTGGCTGACATGCTGGGCTGTGATGAGCGGTTAAACTCCATCCACAGCCTATCACTCACGGACACCGTGGCTGGCTGCAGTGTCCGTGAGTGATGGGCTGTGGGCGGTGTTTCACCGCTCATCACAGCCCATCAGCTCCCTGCTCCCTCTTCCATAACAGTAAGCAGGAGACACGCTAGGTTGTGACAAGCGGTGAAACACCGCCCACAGCCCAGTGAGTCAGGAAGATTGCAGCCGGCCGCGGTGATGTCAAGTCAACAGGAACTTGACGTGACGTCACCGGATCCCCTAGGTCATGGAGCCCAGGGGTCAGGCGAGGGGAACAGCGGTCCGCAATAGCGCCTCTCGCTGGCATTATTGCCAACATAAGGTATTTGAGAGAAGTGTTGTTTCTCAACATAATATCGATCTAGCAAGTAATAAATATGGGTGAACCACCCCTTTAAAGTATAAGATTTGATTTCTTATTGTTAATAAAGACTAGATAAAAAAAATATTCTATTTACAACTTTATTATGTTTGGCTTACAGATTGTATCATAGGAGGGTATGAGGTTAAACTGTGTTAACAGAGGAAAACCCTATATATGTAAAAATTCATCTTTATTAATGATCTATTAAAACAATATATTAGAACGTAGTGTATCGATAATTCATCAATCAAAAAGTCCTACAAGTTCAGTTTTCCAAAGGAGGGAACCATTAGGACAAGGGCAAAAATCAGGGACACTTAGTAGGGGGAAAAATTGGGGGTAGACTAATGCCTAAGGGACCTAGTTTACCGTGGAGGGTGGCGCCGAACTCATCAACGGCTGTCCCTAAAGCAATCCCTAAATATTGCCCTATGTAGAAGTACAATATATACATGAAGAATGGGTACTTATCTTTTGGAAATCCCCTTGCATATATTTGAGTCTGATATCCCCATCACCATGACCTTCGCCTATTCAATCCCCAAGGTTCCAGTCTCAGTTTCATTCCATCACAAAGGTGCCAGTCTGTCTCGACATGTTTTCCCCCATCAATGTTTAATGTTCCTCAGGAGACAAACATCAGGCACTGTCGTCCTTGGCAACAAAGGGCATGGTGTAAACATCCTGGTATTCAAAAACTACCGCCAGGACGTTACATGCCCAAGAGGCAAAAATATTTCCGGTTTAGTGTTTTTGGTTTATGCAATAATGGAACACAAATTGCGCTCTATCAAATAAGCGCCCCCCTCCCCCTTGAAGCGGTGGGAATCGGTATATATACAGCTGGTGAAGTAAGTATTGAATACGTCACAATTTAACAAGCCAAACAGTCCATGCAGGGAAAGAAATCAAGCCATAGATGTCCAGAAATAAGTGTGTGGATCGGATGGGTTGCTATCGACATCTAATGAGAAATTCATAGTTAAAAGAACCTTTATAAACATATCTACTTACAAATTTGGTGATGTATTCAATACTTATTTCACCCATAGTATGTGTGTGTGTGTGTGTGTGTGTATGTGTATATGTGTGTGTGTATTTTATATATATATATATATATATATATATATATATATATATATATATAAAACACTGATTTTATATATATATATATATATATATATATATATATACACACACACACATCTCTGGGAACTCCTTCAAGACTGTTGGAAGACCATTTCCGGTGGCTACCTCTTGAAGCTCATCAAGAGAATGCCAAGAGTGTGCAAAGTAGTAATGAAAGCAAAAGGTGGCTACTTTGAAGAACCTAGAATATAAGACATATTTTCAGTTATTTCACACTTTTTTTGTTAAGTATTTCATTCCACATGTGTTAATTCATAGTTTTGATGCCTTCACTGTGAATCTACAATTTTCAGAGTCATGAAAATATAGAAAACTCTTTGAATGAGAAGGTGTCCAAACTTTTGGTCTGTACTGTGTGTGTGTGTGTGTGTGTGTATATATATATATATATATATATATATATATATATAATGTATATATGTGTGTGTGTGTGTATATACAGTGGTACCTCGCTTAACGAGTAACCCTCTTAACGAGAATTTCGCTTAACAAGCAAAGCTTTCTGTAAATTTGTAACCCGCTTTACGAGAAAGCTTTGCTGTACGAGCGAAATTCTCACCGCACACACTTCCGGTTTCGTCCATCCACCACACTCTGACCCGCACTTGCAGTCCACACAAACACACACAACACACACAAAGACACACATGTACTCACAAACACACACGCACGCACACACATACAGTATTATGCTCACCTTACCTTCCGTTCCACCGCCGGTCTCATGGTTCTTGTAGTTCCCGGGTACATCGCGGCGTCCTCGCGGCGAACTACAAGACCCAGGAGGCCTGCGATGGAACGGAAGGTAAGGTGAGCATATAATATAGCATAATATGTTTACCTTTCATTTCATCGCCGGCCTCCTGGGTGCTGTAGTGCGCTGCTGCGCTCCAGTCCCCGCTGTGTCTCTGCATCCATAGCGACGAGGGAGGAACTTCCTGTCACCGCTAATGAAAGGCAGAGCGCTGGCCAATCAGAGGCAAGCGGCTCTGCCTTTGACGTCAGCGCTCTGGCCGGGAACTTCCTGCCTCGTCGTTATGGTAACGCGTTACACAGCCCGGCCCCGTACCAGAGAACAGCAAGTCCCAGGGGACCGGCGATGGAACGGAAGGTAAGGTGAGCATAATATGTGTGCGTGCATGTGTGTTTGTGTGAGTTTGTGTGTGTGTGTGTGTTTGTGTGTGTTTGTGCATGTGTGGAATGATAGAATAGAGGACCAGGATGGGACATTTTAGAAGTTGTGGAACGGTCGTCAGCATTGCAATGATTTCCTATGGGAAATCTTGCTCTGCTGAACGAGTACCTTGATTAACAAGCACAGTCCCAGAACGGATTGTTCTCGTTAAGCAAGGTACCACTGTATATATACAGTGCCTACAAGTAGTATTCAACCCCCTGCAGATTTAGCAGGTTTGATAAGATGCAAATAAGTTAGAACCTGCAAACTTCAAACAAGAGCAGGATTTATTAACAGATGCATAAATCTTACAAACCAACAAGTTATGTTGCTCAGTTAAATTTTAATACATTTTCAACATAAAAGTGTGGGTCAATTATTATTCAACCCCTAGGTTTAATATTTTGTGGAATAACCCTTGTTTGCAATTACAGCTAATAATCGTCTTTTATAAGACCTGATCAGGCCGGCACAGGTCTCTGGAGTTATCTTTGCCCACTCCTCCATGCATATCTTGTCCAAGTTATCTAGGTTCTTTGGGTGTCTCATGTGGACTTTAATCTTGAGCTCCTTCCACAAGTTTTCAATTGGGTTAAGGTCAGGAGACTGACTAGGCCACTGCAACACCTTGATTTTTTCCCCTCTTGAACCAGGCCTTGGTTTTCTTGGCTTTGTGCTTTGGGTCGTTGTCTTGTTGGAAGATGAAATGACGACCCATCTTAAGATCCTTGATGGAGGAGCGGAGGTTCTTGGCCAAAATCTCCAGGTAGGCCGTGCTATCCATCTTCCCATGGATGCGGACCAGATGGCCAGGCCCCTTGGCTGAGAAACAGCCCCACAGCATGATGCTGCCACCACCATGCTTGACTGTAGGGATGGTATTCTTGGGGTCGTATGCAGTGCCATCCAGTCTCCAAACGTCATGTGTGTGGTTGGCATCAAAGATCTCGATCTTGGTCTCATCAGACCAGAGAACCTTGAACCAGTCTGTCTCAGAGTCCTCCAAGTGATCATGAGCAAACTGTAGACGAGCCTTGACATGACGCTTTGAAAGTAAAGGTACCTTACGGGCTCGTCTGGAATGGAGACCATTGCGGTGGAGTACGTTACTTATGGTATTGACTGAAACCAATGTCCCCACTGCCATGAGATCTTCCCGGAGCTCCTTCCTTGTTGTCCTTGGGTTAGCCTTGACTCTTCGGACAAGCCTGGCCTCGGCACGGGTGGAAACTTTCAAAGGCTGTCCAGGCCGTGGAAGGCTAACAGTAGTTCCATAAGCCTTCCACTTCCGGATGATGCTCCCAACAGTGGAGACAGGTAGGCCCAACTCCTTGGAAAGGGTTTTGTACCCCTTGCCAGCCTTGTGACCCTCCACGATCTTCTCTCTGATGGCCTTGGAATGCTCCTTTGTCTTTCCTATGTTGACCAAGTATGAGTGCTGTTCACAAGTTTGGGGAGGGTCTTAATTAGTCAGAAAAGGCTGGAAAAAGAGATCCAAATCCAAACATGTGAAGCTCATTGTTCTTTGTGCCTGAAAAACTTCTTAATACTTTAGGGGAACCAAACAGAATTCTGGTGGTTTGAGGGGTTGAATAATAATTGACCCTCTGAATAAACTTTTCACAATTTAAAAAAAGTAAAATAAAAAAAGAAATAACATTCTTTTTTGATGCAGTGCATTTCACACTTCCAGGCTGATCTACAGTCCAAATGTCACAATGCCAAGTTAATTCCGAATGTGTAAACCTGCTAAATCTGCAGGGGGTTGAGTACTACTTGTAGGCACTGTATATATATATATATATATATATATATATATATATATATATATATATATATATACACATTATATATATATATATATAATGTGTATGTGTGTATATATATATATATATACTAGAATGTGGCCCGATTCTACGCATCGGGTATTCTAGAATTTACGTATTGTGTAGTTAATGTATGATTTTTGTTATATATATATATAGATGTTGTTGTGTGTAGTTACCAAGTGTTTGTGTAGGGCGCTGTACATGTTCTGGGTGTTGTCTGGGTGTGGCGGGGGGTGAGAGCGGTGTTGTTTGTGTGTTGCGTTGTTTGTAGAGCGCTGTGTGTCTGTAGCGTTGTGTGTGTGTGTTCCGCGGTTTGTGTGGGTGTGGGGTGTGTGTGTGTGTTTTGGGGGGAGGTATGTTTTGTGCAATGTGTGTGTTGTGCGGTATGTGCGTATATTTGTGTGTGCCGCGGTGTTTGTGTGTTGGGTGTTGTGTGTGTGTGCGGCGTTGTCTGTGTGTGTGGGTGTCTGTGTAGGGCAGTGTTTGTGGTTCCCAGTGTGTGTGTGTTGTGCAGTGCGTGTGTGGCGGTGTGTGTGTGTGTGTGTGTGTGTGTGTGTGTTTTGGGGGGAGGTGTGCACCCCCCATCGTGCTCCATCCCCCATGCTGCGCACCCCCCATCGTGCTCCATCCCCCATGCTGCGCACCCCCCCATCGTGCTCCATCCCCCATGCTGCGCACCCCCCATCGTGCTCCATCCCCCATGCTGCGCACCCCCCATTGTGCTCCATCCCCCATGCTGCGCACCCCCCATTGTGCTCCATCCCCCATGCTGCGCACTCCCCATCGTGCTCCATCCCCCATGCTGCGCACCCCCCATCGTGCTCCATCCCCCATGCTGCGCACCCCCCATCGTGCTCCATCCCCCATGCTGCGCACTCCCCATTGTGCTCCATCCCCCATGCTGCGCACTCCCCATCGTGCTCCATCACCCATGCTGCGCATTCCCCATCGTGCTCCATCCCCCATGCTGCACACTCCCAAACGTGCTCCATCCCCCATGCTGCGCACTCCCCATCGTGCTCCATTCCCCATGCTGCGCACTCCCCATCGTGCTCTATCCCCCATGCTGCACACTCCCAAACGTGCTCCATCCCCCATGCTGCGCACCCCCCATCGTGCTCCATCCCCCATGCTGCGCACCCCCCATCGTGCTCCATCCCCCATGCTGCGCACTCCCCATTGTGCTCCATCCCCCATGCTGCGCACTCCCCATCGTGCTCCATCCCCCATGCTGCGCATTCCCGATCGTGCTCCATCCCCCATGCTGCGCACTCCCCATCGTGCTCTATCCTCCATGCTACGCACTCCCCATCGTGCTCCATCCCCCATGCTGCGCACTCCCCATCGTGCTCCATCCCCCATGCTGCGCACTCCCCATCGTGCTCCATCCCCCATGCTGCGCACTCCCCATCGTGCTCCATCCCCCATGCTGTGCACTCCCCATCGTGCTCCATCCCCCATGCTGCGCACTCCCCATCGTGCTCCATCCCCCATGCTGTGCACCCCCCATCGTGCTCCATAGTCACACATCAGACAGTATACACGCACACATCTGATCGCATACACTCACACACACATCCCACTTCTCCCTGTGCCCACCGGTGGGCGGTCCCAGCAGCTGTGCTGCACGCCGTGCTCCTCTGCCGACACTCACAGATCCGATCGCATACACTCACACACACACACTCACACATCAGAACACACTCACACACATCCGATCGCATACACGCACACACACTGACGATATCGCACATACGCGCTCACACAATCACAACATCCGGAGATACCACATGCTTCCAGCCATGTGATCCTCCGGCAGGTCTTGGAAGGTCACTGCACGCACAGTATCGCCGCCGAGAAGCAAGCGATATCACGGGATGTTGTGAGTGTGTGGATGCGATCTGATGTGTGTGTGAGGTGTGTGTGAGAGTGAGTGTGATCTGATGTGTGTATGTGTGTCTGTTCTGATGTGTGTGCGTGTGTGTGTGTTCCGCCGCTGCAGGACCTTGATGCGCTCACCTGGGAGCCGGTGTACGCTGGTAACCATGCTACAATATTACTCGATGTGTTCCATGGTTACCAGCAGACCCCACTCGCACTGGAGCCCACACCAGCGTACGCCGGCGTACGCTGATGTGGGCTCCCGGGGGTACAGCACTCACCTGGGAGTCGGTTCGGGGAATGCGTGCGGGGGGCGGGGCCATAGCAAGCGTGCAATGCGTGAGGGGGGCGGGGCGTGCCCGAGTTGTCAATGTGTGCAGGGGGCCGGGGCGAGAGGCCAATCCGTGCGAGGGGGCGGAGCTGAGGCGAGCGGCCAATCCGTGCGGGGGGGCGGGGCCATGGCGAGCCCAGCGGCCAATCCGCTGTTTGTCACCGTAAGGACACAGGACACAATTTTGTAGCAAGACAGACAGAATAAGGCAATTATATATATATAGATATATGTGTGTATAGATATATATATATATATATATATATAAATTAAAGGGGGGTGGTTCACTACTTATCTTTCCATCCACATCGAGATAATGTTGAGAAACAAGGCTTCTCTCAAATACCTTGTGTTCCCAATAATTCCTGTGAGCGGCGCTATTGCAGTCCGCTCATCACCTTCTTGTCACCCCCGGGCTCCGTGACCTCTGGTATCTGGTGATGTCACATCAATTTCCAGTTGCCCTTACATCACCGCGGCCGGTCCCAGTGTCCTTGAGTGAATGGGTTGTGGGTGGTATTTCACCGCTCATCACAGCCTAGCATCGCTCCTGCTTGCGGTGCTGGGCTGTGATAAGCGGTGAAACTCCGCCCACAGCCCAGTGACTCAGGAAGACTGGGGCCAGCCGCGGTGATGTCGAGTCAACGGGAAGTTGACTTGACATCACTGGATCTCAGGTCACATGAGCGGACCGCAACAGCGCCGCTCACAGGCAGTATTGGCAACACAAGGTACTTGAGAGATGCCTTGTTTCTCAACATTGTGTCGATGGGACATGGAAAAATAAGTAGTGAAAAGCTGAAAAAGATGGCAAAGGGCACAATTTAGGAAAAATGGTGCCCAGTTATGTGTCTTTTGATGGAAAATCCCGGTGACTGTGCCATTGTCTAAGATATGATGTGTGCACATACCTCAGGGGTATTCATATGGATCAGCGGACTCTAAACTGTGTGGGGATCTCTTGATTCTTTACAGATGTTGGATTTCTATAAGCTCAGTAAACCATTTTTAAGGTAGTCTGGCATTGACTTATTCCCTTTTCCCCAAGAATGTATGCTTATTATGGTGTCAGAAGGAATTGCTGTTTTGCCAACAGCTTTCTTAGACTACATGCGCACTCTGCATCTTTTTGTGTTCACAAACTGCAGCGAAAACTGCACCTTGTCAGAGAGAGCCTGGAAATGTCACAAAAAATGCTTGTAATTGTAGGTGCGTTTTTGCTGCGTTTTCGGTGCGTTTTTGTGACAAATGTTGACAAAATTGCATGAAGAATGAACATTATGCATTTTTTTTGTCACAAACGTTTGACAAATAAAATGCTGACAAATAAACTGCAATGTGCGCACAGCAAATCTGACTTCTCATAGACTTTACTGGGAAGTCAAATGTCAGAAAGTTCTGACAACAAAACTGCAGCCAAAAACGCAGCAAAAAATGCAGCTTTAGCCTAAAGTCACATTCACGTGTTCACTTTTTTACCTCAGTATTTGTAAGCTAAAACGAAGGGAGGGTGACATGCAGAAGTGGTGACGTGTTTCTATTATACTTTTCCTCTTGTCCCACTCCTGGGTTTGGCTTTCAAATACTGAGGTAAAAAGCTCACCAAATACTGAAATTGTGAACACAGCCTTAGGCCTCCTTCACACGTCCGTGTCTCTGGTACGTGTTTGGTCCGTTTCCTCACATGCCGGAGACACGGGCACATGTAGACCCATTAAAATCAATGGGTCTGCGCACACGTGCGTGTTTTGCTATGTGTGTATGTGACTGTGTGTATGTGTGGAGCATACGTGTGCCCGTGTGCTCCACACGTAGACTTGTACGTTTTCTCCGGCATCACGGGTGTCACACAGACCGCACATGGATGTGATCTGTGTGACACACACCGGAGAAAACACACGTGTTTGTACAAAAAAAAAATTCTATACTCACCTGTCCCCAGTGCTGCAGTCTCTGCCGCTGCTGACACTTGCTTCCGACCGCCGCTCATTATGCTCATTGAATATTCACTCCACTGCGGGCCGGAAGCAGCAGCAGCGGGGAATCGGCAGGACCGGAGACCGAAGATCAGCACCACGGACAGCAACACCAGGGACAGGTGAGCAGAAAGTTCCGGTTCTCCTTGTGTTATCACGGAGAACACACGGAGAACACACGTTGTGCCATAAAAACGGCACACGGAGGACAATACCCACCTTTGACACGTGCGTGAAAAACGTGTGTGATTTTCACAGACGTGTGAAGGGGGCCTTAGTTGTATGTTCTCCTTGATTTACTAAAAGCATTTGCTGACATTTGAATATTTTAAGGTTCACTTGTTGTAGCGGCAAAATGTCCGAAACTGCGTTAAGCTGCAGGTTGGCATGGTGGTAGCTAAAAGCTGTTTGTTAGGGTGTTGACCATCTTCTTATAGCCTAGGTCATCTTTATGTAAAGGAACAATTATTTTTTTTTCAGATCTTAAGCGAATGTTTTGCCATGAGGTGCCATGTTGAACGTCCAGTGACCAGAATGACAGTGTGTGAGTGATAATACCAAATTTAAAGAGAGTCTGTCACCCTTGTACATTGTTTTAGTTATTAATATGGGCATACAGGTGAAATTAGCCATACCTGTATGCCTCCTGGATGAGGGGTCGTTTGGCAAATATCATCTTTGTTATTTTTTTATCTTCCGGGCTATGGGGGCGTGTGCTTCCCGGAAGATAAGCCAATCCTCATTATACAGGATTCCTCCTCCCTTTCTCTTCCCTGGTGTCCCTGTGATATCAGGTGCACAGCCGGAAATCCCGCACCTGTACAGTCTTCCTGCCATCTCTCCCCTGCACTGTGAGCACAGCAAAATTGAAGCCTGTGCCCACTGAAGAGCATAACAGTGCAGGGAGGGACGGCAGGCTTTTTCGGCCACGCACCTGACGTCACAGGTACATTAGGAAAGAGAAGGGGAGGAGGTTTAATGAAGACTGGAGCATGGCTTACCTTCCAGGCAGCACACGCCCCATAGCTCTGAAGATAGAAGACAAAAAAGAGGATTTTTGCCAAATGAACCATCATCCAGAAGGCATACATGTATGACTAATTTCACCTGTATGCCCATATTAATAACTAAAAAAAAAGGTGACAGATTCCCTTCAACACACCAGCTCCCCATTTACATTGTTACAAGCTGTACACTGACTATTTTACATTGTGTCAAAGTGTCATAACTTCAGTGTTGTCCCGTGAAAACATATAATAAAATATTTACAAAAATGTGATGGGTGTACTCACTTTTGTGGTATATTTTGTGTGTGTGTGTGTGTGTGTGTGTTTGTATGGTATAACTAAAATTAGAACTCATCCAGAAATAAGCCCTGTTACGGTTATGCTAATGGAGGAAAAAACAATTAAAACAGTGACTTTTAAACAGGAAGGAAGAAACAAAATATATTAATAACTACATCCAAAAGATGTTAAGGTCTATGTTGTTGTTGTGCAGCTAAACTGCCCTTGAGCACAAGTTAGAAATCAAAATCTCCAGTTAATGTGAGAACTACACAAATCTGCCTAGTGGTACAGTTTTGTTCAAAAATTGTGAACACAGCCTAAAAACCTTCTTAGCTCTAGTTCCAGAAGCCATCCCTTCAGAATGCAGGATAGGCAGAATAGAAAACACAGCCTCCCACCACCGACTGGGTGACAGCTCTCCTTCCCTGCGTAGTGACCTCTGCACAGAGAGCATCTACAACACTAAATGGAAAAACGGTAAACTGTTTTGAATGTGCAGGTACATGCTGTCAAGTAAATCTCTGCAGCTGCTGTATACCTGTATATCCAGAGTCCTTTCTTCCTTTTTTCACTATTCATGAGTAAACCGGTTCTCCCTGGTGTGTTGTGATCTGATAAGATGCCCCATATTGCTTTCTCTATACCTCCTTATTTCAATGAATAACTGAGCTATCCTGCAGCTGCATCCCCCTCATTCGTATCTTATATTAGATGTATGCAGGAAAAGTGGAAGTACAGACTGCTGAAAGGTGAAAACTATATCTCTCCCTAAGGCCCTGTGCGCACTGGAAAATGGAATTGTCTCAAGAAAATTCCGCAGGTATTCAAAGATTACCGCACTCACTGTAAAAAAACACGGCAAACCGCACCCGAAAACCGCATGCGGTTTGCTGCGGTTTTACCGCGGCATTGTTCGCGGTATTGCCGCGGTTTTGCCGCGGGCGGGTTGGTATGTGCTTTATTGCATTCAATGCAATAAAGCACATTGAAAAAAAAAAAAAAGTAATTTCATTCTGAGATAGAGAAATAGACAGAAGACTAGATAGAAGAATAGATAGACAGACAGAGGGATAGATAGAAGGATGATAGATAGAGGGATAGATAGATAGATAGATAGAGTCCCTGTGAGCACACTCTGCATTTCTCACGGTCGGCAGTGAGTTCACATTACCGGCCGTGGAAAATGCCCTGGAGTTACCTCTCTGCAGTCTGTCTCGCTGCGAGGCTGCATTCAGCAGTGTCTGTCTCAGTCGCGGCTGGATGTAAGCATCGCAGGACCTGTGGATTACGCCGGAGCTGTGGATTACGTTGGAGCTTTGTTTCGGGAGGGGTTAATAAAAGGGTGAACGAGGCTTATTTGTGTTTTATTTAAAATAAAAGGATTTTTCGGTGTGTTTTTTCACTTTACTTACGGGTTGATCTTGTCAGCTGTCACATAGACGCTGCCATGATCAAGCCTGGAGTTAATGGCGGTGATCCGCCACCGTTAACTCCTTGTATTACCTTGACTTCCACTGCTACACGGCGGCAGGAAGAGCCGGGGACACTCCGGTACTGCCGCATAATGCATTCGACAGTCCCGGCGCAGCTGCGGCTGATATTTTCGGCTGCGGGAGAGGGGAGGGAGGCGGGGGACATTAACCCTGCCCCTCTCCCTCCCCAGCCTGAGAATACCGGGCCACCGCTGTGTGCTTACCTCAGCTGGACGGTAAATATACAGCGGAGCCCACGTTCTTTGTTTTCTTTATTTCCGTTTGATTTCTATGTGTGTTCTATGTGTCTGTGTTCTATGTCTGTGATGTCTGTGTGTCTGTGATGTGTGTGTGTTTACTTTCTGCTCCGCTTCCTCTTCCTGTAATGACATCACTTCCCTGCAAAACCGCAGGCAAGCGATGTACATTACCGGAGGTAAACCGCGAAATACCGCAGGGAATAACGCAGGAAAACGCAGTGAACCGCACTGAATTTGCTGCCTGCGTTATTCCCTGCGGGATTTCACGATTACATTGGAGTCAATGGAGTGAAATCCCGCAGCGATGTGCGGAAAAGAATTGACATGCAATTGTTTTTGCTGCGGGAATCCCGCAGCAAAACATGCAGCTGTCAAAATCCGCCTAGTGCGCACAGGATTTTTTTTTCCCCATAGGTTTTGCTGGTGATTCACTGCAGAGATGTTATGAACATTTTCTGCAGCGAAACATGCAGCAAATCCGCGGCAAAATCCGGTAAGTGCGCACAGGGCCTAAGGCCTTGTGCGCACTAGAAAATGGAATTTTCTTAAGAAAATTCTGCAGGCT
The DNA here is from genome assembly GCF_048569485.1 of Anomaloglossus baeobatrachus. NCBI lineage: Eukaryota > Metazoa > Chordata > Amphibia > Anura > Aromobatidae > Anomaloglossus > Anomaloglossus baeobatrachus. Next base: position 481,333,086 of record NC_134356.1, read on the forward strand.
CTGAAAGATTTCTGCACCCGCGGAAAAAAAACGCACCGAAATCCGCATGCGTTTTGGTGCGCTTTTGGTGCGTTTTTTCCGCGGGTTGGTACATGTGTTTTAATGGATTCAATGCAATAAAGCACATTGGAAAAAAAAAAAGGTCATTTCCTTCTGATGTAGATAGATAGACAGATAGATAGATAGATAGATAATGGATAAATAGATACATAGATGGATAGACAGACAGATAGATAGATAGACAGATAGATAGATAAGTAAATAAATAGAGGGATAGATAGATAAATAAATAGATAAATAATGGATATTTATCCATTATTTATCTATTTATTTATCTATCTATCTGTCTATCCATCTATCTATTATCCATCTATCTATTATCTATCTATTATCTATAGAAGGATAGATAGATAATGGATAGATAGAGAGATAGATTGATAAATAATGGATAGATAGATAAATATTTGTATATGTTTATGTATATGTTTATGTATATGATATGTATATGAGCCTCCTGAATTGTAAAGCGCTGCGGAATATGTTGGCACTATAGAAATAAAGATTATTATTATTAATTACGCGAAATACCGCGGGCAATAACGCAGGAAAACGCAATGAAACGCACAGAATTTGCTACCTGCGTTATTCCCTGCGGGATTTCACGATTACATTACAGTCAATGGAGTGAAATCCCGCAGCTATCTGCGGAAAAGAAGTGACATGCAATTGTTTTTGCTGTGGGAATCCCGCAGCAAAACCGGTAGCTGTCAAAATCCGCCTAGTGCGCACAGCATTTTTATTTCCCATAGGTTTGGCTGGTGAATCACTGCAAAAAGGTTATGAACATTTTTGCAGCGAAACATGCAGCAAATCCGCGGTAAAATCCGGCAAGTGCGCACAAGGCCTAATAAAGTATATTATAAAGTTTTACTAATTCACAAATGCCAACTTCTGCAATAATAATATTGTTAGGTACATCATTAAAATGGTTTTGTTTTTATTCCTCTTTAGACAGAACTGAAAGAGCAATGTTCCCATGAAAGTCACTTGTTTGACTTCTGTGAGTGTATAGACACATGGGCCTGGTGGCCACATTGGCTGGAGACCACACCAGCTTGCAGTATTACATTGATTGTTAATGGACATGCTGTTTTGCATATACAGTTGCTGTTTACCTGAAAAATCGTGCGTTCTTCAATGAATAGACTATTTATGGCGGCACGAGTTTGCAGGTAAACAGCAGTTTTGTTCTTAAAACCAAGCTGCTATTAACAGTCAATACTGAAAAAACGCTGCAAGGTGCACGCTTCATGTGTCCTTAGTGCTTGTGCAATAAAGAAAATATATATATTTACTAAAAATAGTGTGCAAAGATAAACAAGTGTACTCACCTCATTGCTCCCTCTACTCCTATTCTGATGCTCGCTGATTCCTCTGACAGACAGCATGTGACTGCTTCAATTACCTTATGTCTGATGCTACCAGTGACTGGTTATAGTGGCTAGATGTCCCCGTAATTGGAATAGTGAATAGTAGATGGCATTGGAATGGGAATGATGGGGATCAATGAGGGGAGTATGCCTTTATTTTTGTATACTACTGTGAGCTGGTTTAAACATCATTTTCTTTTATGGGAACCCTTTTGCGCTAGGACTCTGGCATCTTACGGGAGTCAGCTTGAAATCACAGGATTGTTATATTTACCCCATACTTTCACTTTGCCCTAAAAAAAAAAAAATCAAGCACCATTTGATAATTGTAAAAAAAATGTGACATTGCAGCCCTGGGATAAAAACTAAATTGTGTAGCATGTGCCATTTGAGTCCTGTGCGGTGTAACATACTTGTTTTTTTGTGTTTACTGAAAATGTCATTTTCTGTAAATATTATTTTTGATTATTGCAAAATATCGAATTCTGTTAGATTACTTACTAATTATTAACTCTTCCATTTTGTGTTTATCAGTAAAAGATGGCTGAGTTGTTAATGGAATGTGAAGAAGAAGAGTTAGAACCTTGGCAGCAGAAATCTAAAGCAATTGTCATTGACGATGAAGATGATGACGAACCAATTTTTGTTCGAGAAATTAGTGTTTCAAAGACACCCAATACAAGTAAGGCTTCTTTTCTCTCTCTTTAGAGTAAATAACTGTATGTACAAAATTGTTACAGTAAAACAAGTGAATGATGTTTTGCTCTTCCTTTTCGACCAATCAATATCAGTACCAGGGCTGTGGAGTCGGAGTCGTAGAGTCGGATTCGGAGCTCATTTTGGTGGAGTCGGTATAAAATGCACCGACTCCGACTCCTAAAATATATAATAAATTGGGGACAGTAGTGCAATGCAGAATGTGCAGAATATTTTTTCATAGGAATTTGGGAAAGTTATGAAATGTCCTATAAATGGCTGTTCTATTCCTGATCTAAGGCTACATTCACACACAGCGTTTTTGCCGCGTTTTTTGAGGATATGTTCATCATCTGCAAAAGCAGATCAGCTTTTTAAAAAACCGCATCACCTGAAAGGTTTTTGAGCTCATAGATAATGCTTTCAATAGCAAAAGCAGATTAGAAAAAGGCCACACAAACTGACATGCTCATTCTTTGTGAGGATCCTCACAACACGATGTGTCTGAATGTCCTATCTTGAAACCCATTGCCTTTGCTGGGATGCCCAGAGTCACTGCATTTCACTGAACTATTTTGCCATCAATGTTCGATATGTTTGTAACAAGAAAGAAATTGTTAGCAAGACACTGGCAATAAAAGATAGTAAAGCTCATCACACCGGACAGTTTCTCCAGGCCTTAGTGGAAAAAGTTCTGCAAGATTACAAATTCAAAAAAGAACAGGTTCTTGCTATTGTAAAGGACAATGCTTCAAACTTGATAAGTACAATTAAATTGATGAATGAGAGTAATGAACAACAGCTAGAAGAAAATTTAGGATTTAGTGTGTTAGAGATGGAAGGCCACAGTGCAGTTCATGTAACTGAGGAACAAACAGATATTACAACAGAAGAACAGAAAAATGATACTTTAGGATTAGATGATCTTGTTGAAGCTGCTTCAAAACACTTTCATATTCATCACATGCGCTGTGTTGAGCGAACGCTGCAGCTGGCAATAAGAGAGAGTCTGCAAGAGGGACCCCGGTTTCACACATCCGGCTTTTCGCCGGTTTGGCGGATGCGGCGCACTCCAGTACAGTGTATACAGTACAGTGGCAGCACGACAAATGCCGGTGACATGCTGTCATGTGACCCGGAAGTTGCGGCGCTGCCACTGTACTGTATCGTAATGAACTGGCATGCGCCGCATCCGCCAAACCGGCAAAAAGACGGATGTGTGAAACTGGGCGGACATGCTGGAAATCTAATTGGAAAAGTGAGGAAGTTGGTTATTGCCGCCAGAACCCCTAAAATTGATTCCATCTTGAAGAGACGTGCTGGGAAAGGGGCAATTGTTGATCAAGCCACTCGGTGAGGCAGCACTTGTTTAATGACTGAGCGACTGCTTGAACTAAAATTGTTTCTTATAGATATGGTGAACCCTCAAGTAACATTAAATGAAGGTCAATAGACACAGGTGGCTGAATTGAAGGAATTGCTTAATCACCTATTTACCGTGACTAAAAAATTACAAGCTGAGGATTTAACTCTTGGCATTTTCATAAGGGAGTGGAAGAACTTGCTATTTTGCCTGTCCCAAAGAGAAGGTTTAATCGCAGATGGCATTTCTGCTTCAATGAAACGGAGAGAGACACAGCTATTGAAAAATAAAATTCTTCTGGCAGCTGTTTATGTGGACCCAAGTGATCGTATACTGCTTGATGATCAACAGCTTACTAAAGGAAAAGAAGCTTTGAGTGAGGTAGCAGTTAGGATGAGCGGCTACAGGACTGCCAGGCGCAAGAGGACTTGGGGTCTGACAGTGCTACTGCTGCCATATCTTCATTCTCATCAGATGAGGAGTTTAATGTTGACAAGTATTTGGATGACATGGAGCAGGCAAAGCATTGCCACAAGGAAAAAGATTTCACTCCGTCTCCTATAGCAAGCAGATTGACCAGATTTCAGTAAAATTTTTCACTTGCTCTCAAAGAAATAGAAAAATTCAACCGTTCATCAAAACTGACTGTGCATGAGGCAATTCCTTTATACCTGGAAATTGTTAGCGATGTTGCCCATGTGGTTACGGCTTTGCCTCCAACCAAAGTTACTGTAGAGAGGTTGTTCTCCAGCCTTAAAATTATTAGGTCAGATTTGAGGTCATCTGCGAAGGAGGATCTGATGGAGGCAATTCTATTTCGTAGAACATATTCATAGACTGCACAAATGTTATTTAGTATGTTTTTGTTGAAAACTGTTATTTGCCACTTACATAGTGTTATATATAACTATGTAAGTAAGTGTAAGTGGCAAAAAACTCTTTTCAACAAAAACATACTAAATAATAACATTTAGTATAATGCTTATATTTAAGTGAAACATTTACTGCAGTACAATGTGAACATCAGACATTTAATCATTTTTATGATACAATAATCAAGATATTTGGATAGAACCTAAAATATATTTATTGGAATACAACTTTAGAACACAAACAACTAAAATTGTAAATATGTAATACAATATGTAATATATGCAGTCTCTCTCTCTCTCTCTCTCTCTATATATATATATATATATATATATATATATGTATACATATATATATACACACATACATACACACACAAGATATATATGTAATCTACTGTATAAAAGGCCTGAAACACACATCCGTGAAACACGTGCGTGTTTGGTCCGTTTCCGTGTATACTGGAGACACGGCCAAACGTGCACCAATGTTATTGTATGATAAAAGCTCCACGTGCGTTTTTGATGCATGTCTGTTTGTCCGTGATCCGTACCTGTGTGCGTTTTGCACAGCAGCATGTCCGTTTTCTGCACGCAACACGCAGCACGGACCCAATGAAAGTCAATGGGTCTGTGCGCACGTCCGAGTGACACGGACGTATCTCTGTTTGCTCCCTGTACGTTTTGTGCTTTTTTTCATGTGATGTCGGTCTTTTTTCTTTTTCTGTTTCGTTCTCTCCCTCAGTCCGTCGGTCGGTCTCTATGTCTGTCGGTCGGTCTCTCTGTCTTATCTCTCCCTGTAGCTGTCTGTCGGTCAGTTTCCCCCCCTCTCTCATACTTACCGTTCCCCGATCTCCGGCGCGGCGCTGCACGGCTGTTATAAAAACTTCGGCGGCTTTTACTATTTTGAAAAAGCCGGCCGCCCATTAATCAATCTCGTATTCCCTGCTTTACCCGCCCACTGGCGCCTGTGATTGGTTGCAGTCACACACGCCCACCATGCTGAGTGACAGCTGTCTCACTGCACCCAATCACAGCAGCCGGTGGGCGTGTCTATACTGTGCAGTGAAATAAATAATTAAAAAAACCGGCATGCGGTCCCCCCCATTTTAATACCAGCCAGATAAAGCCATACGGCTGAAGGCTGGTATTCTCAGGATGGGGAGCTCCACGTTATGGGGAGCCCCCCACCCTAACAATATCAGTCAGCAGCCGCCCAGAATTGCCGCATACATTAGATGCAACAGTTCTGGGACTGTACCCGACTCTTCCCGATTTGCCCTGGTGCGTTGGCAAATCGGGGTAATAAGGAGTTATTGGCAGCCCATAGCTGACAATAAGTCCTAGATTAATCATGTCAGGCGTCTCCCCGAGATACCTTCCATGATTAATCTGTAAGTGACAGTTAAAAAACACACACACACCTGAAAAAATCCTTTATTAGAAATAAAAAACACAAACAAATTCCCTCATTACCAATTTATTAACCCCGACAAAGCCCTCCATGTCCGGCGTAATCCACGGACCTCCAGCGTCGCTTCCAGCTCTGCTGCATGGAGGTTACAGGAGCAGCAGAAGACACCGCCGCTCCGGTCACCTCCACGCAGCTAATGAGATGAGTAGCGCGATCAGCTGCTGTCAGTCAGGTAACTCGCGGCCACCGCTGGATCCAGCGGTGGCCGCGGGTAACCTCAGTGACAGCTCAGCTGATCGCGCTACTCATCTCATTAGCTGCGTGTAGGTGACCGGAGCGGCGGTGTCTTCTGCTGCTCCTGTCACCTCCATGCAGCAGAGCTGGAAGCGACGCTGGAGGTCCGTGGATTACGCCGGACATGGAGGGCTTTGTTGGGGTTAATAAATTGGTAATGAGGGAATTTGTTTGTGTTTTTTATTTCTAATAAAGGATTTTTTTCAGGTGTGTGTGTGTGTTTTTTAACTGTCACTTACAGATTAATCATGGAAGGAATCTCGGGGAGACGCCTGACTTGATTAATCTAGGACTTATTGGCAGCTATGGGCTGCCAATAACTCCTTATTACCCCGATTTGCCAACGCACCAGGGCAAATCGGGAAGAGCCGGGTACAGTCCCAGAACTGTCGCATCTAATGTATGCGGCAATTCTGGGCGGCTGCTGACTGATATTGTTAGGGTGGGGGGCTCCCCATAACGTGGAGCTCCCCATCCTGAGAATACCAGCCTTCAGCCGTATGGCTTTATCTGGCTGGTATTAAAATGGGGGGGGGACCGCACGCCGGTTTTTTTAATTATTTATTTATTTATTTTACTGCACAGTATAGACACGCCCACCGGCTGCTGTGATTGGGTGCAGTGATACAGCTGTCACTCAGCGTGGTGGGCATGTCTCACTGCAACCAATCACAGGCGCCAGTGGGCGGGGAAAGCAGGGAATACGAGATTGTTTAATGAGCGGCCGGCTTTTTCAAATTAGAAAAAGCCGCCGGAGCAGTGTGAATGCCGTGCAGCGCCGGTGATCGGGGATCGGTGAGTATGAGAGAGGGGGGGACACTTCAGTCACTCGGGGGATTAGCGGTCACCGGTGAATCCTTCACAGGTGACCGCTAATCAGTACACGGCACAAAGACAGAGCCGCGGCATGACAATGAAGTCGGGTGAAGTTCACCCGAGTTCATTCTCATCCCGCTACTCTGTCTTCCGACATGTACTAGTAACGACATTTTGCATCACACACGTACATTTCACACGGACAACACACACACATGTCAGTTATTTCACTCACGCACACACGGACATTCCACACGCACATACGGCTAGCATACGGGATACACACGCAGGCCACACATACCATAAAAACGGACCTAAAAAACGGAAAACGGACCCGAAAAATGGCCCGTTTTACACGGACGTGGTTTTCACGGATATGTGTTTCATGCCTTACATAGTGTATTACATATTTACAATTTATTACAGTTTTTTGTGTTCTAAAGTTGTATTCCAATAAATATATTTTATGTTCTATCCAAATATCTTGATTATTGTATCATAAAAATTATTAAATGTCTCATGTTCACATACACATGTTCATGTACTACAATAAATTTTTCACTTAACTATAAGCAATACATGTAGCAGTCGTGGAGTCTGAGTCGGTGCAAGGGAAATTGAGGAGTCACAGTCAAAGGTTTGGCTTACCGACTCCACAGCCCTGATCAATACACAGACGTTGCGGCTTTGATCCTGGCACTCCATAAAACTTCATCCTACTCCGGACGACCATCGTCTTTTCCCCAGTAGCTTGTTGAGTGCCTTCCGACCTAGGGGTGCATTTTACAGCACTATATTGAATTCCTTTAGTTGTACTTTCCATCAAGAAAATGGAAGAAAAAAAATCAGGATTTTTAAATTATCAGACTGTGAACTAATGAAAGTGAGGTACAATTACTGAATAAGAGGTTGGGGTTTTTTTAGGTATTAACGACTATATTCGTAAGCTAACCATTAGCAAACATTTTCTACTTGGAGAGATCAAAAACAATGTTGACACCACTACTGTGGATGGGGGTTGCCCCATTGCCGACATTGAACCCAAACATGTAAATGTCAGAGCACCATCTAATTTTCACCCTTTACATCACCGGGGAGCCTCTTAAGACACTTTTTACCATCTGGTGCTTAAAGAATTGTGTTCATTCCATCATGAAAATAAAAAATCTAATTTAACCAGTGTGCAACGTCTTGCCCTTATATCCATTCAATCTAATGATGGAATTGTTATATGGAATGCGGATAAAGGGTGTTGAATAGTCGTAATGAAAACAACTAATTACATTATGGAAGCATTGAGGTTACTCAATGACAATATCTGTTATGAGAAATTGGCAAAAGATCCCCCCCTTTTACCATCAGGAATATAATGATCTTATAGAAGATGCCATACATCAAAATATTCTCAATATGAAGAAGGAATTGTTATCCATTAAACACTATCAAACTTCCTATTTTTATTTTTTACCCAAAATCCATAACATTTCCCCCAGCGTCCCATTATTTTGGGAATTTATTCCATTACCTCGAATCTTTCTTATTACATTGATCTATTTCTTCAAAATTATGTAATGGAATTAGCCTCCCATATTTGCATTTCATCCCATCTAGTTATGGAAATCCTGTTTTTTCCTCCTAAATATTCTTTTTTCACTTTGGATGTCACATCCTTATATTCGAACATTGAACATGTGTCAGGACGAAAAGATCCCTGATCCTTAGAAAACTTTTCTGCTCAAGGTCATTGACTTTATTTTGAATCACAACATTTTTTCCTTCGAGGGTGTGACCTACCGGCAGAGAAGGGGCTGTACTATAAGGACGAGATTTGCTCCTAGTAAGCAAATTTATTCATGGGACGTTTCGAGTCCCTCCACATTGTGCAGTCGCCTCTGTCGATGGATCACATTCTATCTTTAAAGCGTTTCAAAAACTATTTATTTTTTATTTGGACTGGCACGTAGGAGGAGGCAAAAACATTTGTTGATAGATTGAGTACTAATAACTGGTGGTTGGAATTCACCTTTTTGTGTTCAGACTAACAGATTGAGTTTCTAGATTTAGTTTTCTTTGTCGCTCCCTTGGGAGACCCAGACAATTGGGTGTATAGCTTCTGCCTCCGGAGGCCACACAAAGTATTACACTTTTAAAAAAGTGTAACCCCTCCCCTCTGCCTATACACCCTCCCGTGGATCATGGGCTCCTCAGTTTTATGCTTTGTGTGGAAGGAGGCACACATCCACTCATGCATTCTCATACATAGTTATGTCGGATGGAAGAAAAGAGGTCCCCAATGGGGTCCCCGGCATGTTCCCTTCTCACCCCACTAAGTCGGAGGTGTTGTTAAGGTTGAGGTACCCATTGCGGGTACGGAGGCTGGAGCCACATGCAGTCTCCTTCACCATCCCTTATGCGGCTCTGGGAGAAGTGGGATCCTATGCGGTCATCCATGTGCTGGGACCGTGCTCCATCCGCAGCCCCTGGTGGAACCTGCCGGACTGGAGCTTCTTCATCCCCAGGGACCGGGCCCTGCAACTTGAAGGTACTCTGTATCCTCATGTGGGGACTGTACAGGGGTCGCACCTTCTCCCCGGAAGCCGCGGTGGTTCCGTCCGTTATCTTTTCGGCGGACCTCCGCGCCGACCGTGCCTGCTTGTCGGCCGCGGCCTTAAATTTAGCCCCCGGCTTCGCCGCGGCCTAGTCCGAGAAATCCCGTCCCCGAACCTGCCTGTCAGGGGTAAGGGCGGGATTGCCGACATGACGTCGGCCTTGAGGGCTGGAGCATCCTGCATGTCTCCCTCCCCCCTCATTGACCACTTGGGGACTCCAGATTCCCGCTCTCTGCTAGCGCCGCCCTCGGCTCCACTCCCCCCCTGAGAGCTCCGGCAGCCATTTTTAGCATTCTGCCGGTGGATGCTATTCAGCAGCAAGGCTCTGCAGCTCCGGGGGATCCACGACAGGGAATCTGGAGGACACACTCCGCTCGTGAGCGGTTGGTAAGCCACACCGGTCACCCGGTGCTGGTCTCCCCTAAGGTGCCGGGATATATATAAATATATATATATAGATATATATATCTGTTCGGAAAGGCGGTATACCCTTTTCCCATATACCCTCAGTGGTCACTCTCCTAAGAGACAACAGCATGTCGTCCACAAGGAGCAAAGCTACTAAGGCACAGATTTTTTTCGCGGCCTGTACCTCTTGTGGGGCTATGTTGCTTGCGGGATCCACCTACCCTCACTGTGATCAATGCTCGACTCCTGCCACGCTTGCTCAGCCGGAGCCTAGGGCAATTGTGGGCCCCTCGGCTCAGGTAGATCCCCCTGCTCCCCCTGAGCAGGCTGCAGGGACAGAGTCACCGGCGTTGGCCTCTTTCGCTGAGAAACTCTCTGTCACTTTCTCAATCCATTGCACAGTCTATGGACAAATGGTCATCTAAGCTGCTTGAGGCATTGCAGTCCAGACCGGGCTCTTCACAGGCCCCGGTCCCTGTTAGTTTGTCTCCTCCAGGCCCTTCTCGGTCCGCGCCGCAGCGCGCTCCCAGGATGGCCCCTAGGTCCCAGGCGGAGGACTCCTGCCCGGATCGCAGCCCCAGACCTGCTAAGCGGCCTCGCTGGGATTCTTCCCCGGCCTCCTCACGCTGCTCTGGATCCCAGTTTGAGGACTCTCAGGAAGACGAGGCGGACGTGGGAGCTCAGGGCTCTGACCCTGACTTCGCCCTTAACCTTGATACCCCTGAGGGGGACGCCTTAGTAAATGATCTTATCTCGTCCATCAACCAGGTGCTGGATCTCTCACCACCACCTCCTCCTGCAGAGGAGTCGGCTTCTGAGCAGGAGAAACACCAATTTCGATTCCCCAAACGTACGCGCAATACGTTTTTTGATCACTCTAACTTCAGGGACGCTGGCCAGAGGAACTCCTATGCGTGGCGGTCTAAGTCACGCCCCCAAAAGGCCGCAGGAGGCACTGCCTCCAAGACGGCCTCCTCATGACTCTCGGCCTCATCTAGCCACATCCTCGGTCGGTGGCAGCCTCTCCCGCTTTGGAGATGCCTGGTGGCCACACGTTCAAGACCGATGGGTGAGAGACATTCTGTCTCATGGTTACAGGATAGAGTTCAGCTCTCGATCTACGGCTCGTTTTTTCAGAACCTCCCCACCCCCCGCACAGGCCGATGCACTTTTTCAGGCAGTGGACGCTCTAAAGATGGAAGGAGTTGTGATTCCCGTTCCCCTTCAGGAACGTGGTCGCGGATTTTACTCCAACTTGTTCGTGGTGCCAAAAAAGGACGGGTCATTCCGTCCCGTTCTGGACCTCAAGCTGCTCAACAGACATGTGAGAACCAGACGGTTTCGGATGGAATCTCTCCGCTCGGTCATCGCCTCGATGTCACAAGGAGACTTCCTAGCATCGATCGACATCAAGGATGCTTATCTCCATGTGCCGATCGCACCCGAACATCAACGTTTCCTGCGTTTCGCCATCGGGGACGAACACCTCCAGTTAGTCGCATTGCCCTTCGGCCTGGCGACAGCCCCACGGGTCTTCACCAAAGTCATGGCATCCGTCGTGGCGGTCCTGCACTCTCAGGGCCACTCGGTGATCCCCTACTTGGACGATCTCCTAGTCAGGGCCCCTTCTCGGGTGGCGTGTCAACGAAGTCTTACCGTCACTCTGGCGACTCTTCAGCAGTTCGGGTGGATCATCAATTTCCCGAAATACAAGTTGACGCCGACCCAATCACTGACTTACCTCGGGATGGAGTTTCATACCCAGCCAGCGTTAGTCAAGCTACCGCGGGACAAACAGCTTTCTCTGCAGGCGGGGGTGCAGTCACTTCTTCGGAGTCAGTCACACCCCTTAAGGCGCCGCATGCACTTCCTGGGGAAGATGGTTGCGGCTATGGAGGCAGTGCCGTTCGCGCAATTCCATCTACGGCCACTCCAATGGGACATTCTTCGCAAATGGGACAAGAGTTCGGCTTCCCTCGACAAGACCATCTCTCTTTCACTTGCAGCCAAAACATCACTTCAGTGGTGGCTCCTACCCACATCTCTGTCTCGGGGAAAATCCTTCCTCCCCCCAACCTGGGCCGTGGTCACCACGGACGCGAGCCTGTCAGGTTGGGGAGCGGTTTTTCTCCACCACAGGGCTCAAGGAACCTGGACTCCAATAGAATCGTCCCTTCAGATCAATATTCTGGAGATAAGGGCAGTATATCTAGCCCTATTGGCTTTCCATCGGTGGCTGGAGGGCAGGCAGATCCGAATCCAGTCGGACAACACCACTGCCGTCGCCTACATCAACCACCAAGGCGGCACTCGCAGTCGTCAAGCCTTCCAGGAAGTCGGGCGGATTCTGCAGTGGGTGGAAGTCACAGGCTCCACCATCTCCGCAGTTCACATCCCGGGCGTGGAAAACTGGGAAGCAGATTTTCTCAGTCGTCAGGGCATGGACGCGGGGGAATGGTCTCTTCACCCAGACGTGTTTCGAGAGATCTGTCGCCGCTGGGGAACGCCGGACGTCGATCTCAGTGAAAAGGATTTGCACTCTTTGGATCTAGTGAGAGCACTCCGGTTCTACGTGTCTCGCACGGCGCCCCTGCGCCGTTCAGACGCGCTCTTTGTCCTTGTCGCTGGCCAGCGTAAGGGCTCTCAGGCATCCAAGTCAACCTTGGCTCGGTGGATCAAGGAACCGATTCTCGAGGCCTACCGTTCTTCTGGGCTTCCACTTCCTTCAGGGTTGAAAGCCCATTCTACCAGAGCCGTAGGTGCGTCCTGGGCTTTGCGGCACCGGGCGACGGCTCAGCAGGTGTGTCAGGCAGCTACGTGGTCTAGTCTGCACACTTTCACGAAGCACTATCAAGTGCATGCCTATGCTTCGGCAGACGCCAGTCTAGGTAGGCGAGTCCTCCAGGCGGCGGTTGCCCACCTGTAAGAGGGGGCCGTTTTTCGGCTCCTTTTATTGAGGTATTCTTTTACTTACCCAGGGACTGCTCTTGGACGTCCCAATTGCCTGGGTCTCCCAAGGGAGCGACAAAGAAAAAGGGAATTTTGTTTACTTACCGTAAATTCCTTTTCTTCTAGCTCCTATTGGGAGACCCAGCACCCACCCCTGTGCCCTTCGGGCTGGTTGTTCTTTTGTGTACACATGTTGTTGATGTTGATTTGTTCTTATGGTTCATGGTTTTCAGTTCTCTGAACATCCTTCGGATTGAATTTACCCTAGACCAATTTATAAGTTTTCTCCTTCCTGCTTTTGCACCAAAACTGAGGAGCCCGTGATCCACGGGAGGGTGTATAGGCAGAGGGGAGGGGTTACACTTTTTTAAAAGTGTAATACTTTGTGTGGCCTCTGGAGGCAGAAGCTATACACCCAATTGTCTGGGTCTCCCAATAGGAGCTAGAAGAAAAGGAATTTACGGTAAGTAAACAAAATTCCCTTTTTCTCCCAAGATGCAAATAGTGGGATCTGTACTTCCACCCATTTCAAAGAGGTGGATGTCAACAGCTATCTGGATTTGTCTAGTGGACATTACCCCAAATGGGTTAGGAGTGTACCTTATTAACGATATTGTCGAATAGTCAAAAACTGTACTAAAGACCAAGATTTCAGGGAGGAATCATTGTTGCTTCAAAAAAGGTTCTTATAAAAAGGGTACCCTAATTTTTTATTTTTTTTTTGAAGGATGCCTATAGGAGATCTAGCCAGTTACAAGCAGATGTCTTAATAGTATATGAAATAAAAATGTATGAAACCACAATCGATTTTAAATATAGTTTTGTCACCACTTTCATTAATTCCCATAGGCACATAACAGCAACAGTCCTAATATATTGGTTCATATTGATGAATGACCTGGTTTTATCTAGGGCTAGTCCAAAAAAGCCCAGTTACGTTTTTAGGAGAACCAGAAATGTGAGGAATTTTATAGCACCCAGTCGCTTTGATAGAAAGGGATCAATCAGGAGTAGCACAAATGGTTTGTGTTTTTTCCCTGAGCTGGTGGGAACCTATCGGTGTGGGTGGGCTACATGTCAGTGTTATCCAATGCTGAAACATGGTCAGAAGTTCTTAAAGAAGTGGTTCACCCATATTTATTATTGACCACAACTATATTATGTTTAGAAACAAAGTTTCTCTCAAATACCTTGTGTTGCCAATAGTGCCTGTGAGCAGCGCTATTGCGGTCCGCTCACCCCCATTGCCTGACCCCTGGGCTCCGTGACATGACCTCGGGGATCCGGTGATGTCACGTCAACTTCTTGCTCATCTGACACCACCGCAGCGGCCCCAGTCTCCCTAAGTGACTGGGCTGTGGGTGGAGTTTCACCGCTCAGCGCAGCCCAGCATGACAGCCCATCATCTCCCTGCTCCCTCCTCCTTCACTGCAGAGCGCTCAAGCAGGAGACACACTGCACTGTGACGAGCGGTAAAATACCGCCCTCAGCCTAGTCACTCACGGAGATCGGGGCCGGACACGGTGATGTGATGTGAGGTGAGCAGGATGTTGACGTGACATCACCGGATCCCGAGGTCCTGGAGCCCAGGAGTCAGGCGGTGGGATGAGCAGACTGCAGTAGCACCACTCACAGGCACTATTGGCAACACAAGGTATTTGAGAGAAACCTTGTTTCTCAACATAATATTGTTGTGGCCAATAATGAATATGGGTGAACCATCCCTTTAATTTCAAAAGATACTGGTGTGAAATACTTTATTAATCAGTTTTTGAACTGTAATACATCATTTGTCATATACCTTTTAGGCTATGTGCGCACTAGAAATGAGAAGTTTCTCAAGAAACTTTCTCAAGAAACTTCTGGGAGTGAAAGATTTCCGGACCTCCGGAAAAAATCCGCACCAAATCCGCATGCGGATTTGCAGCGGATTTGCCGCGGATTAGCCGCGGAATTGCCGCGGAATTGCCGCGATTTTCCCGCGGGTGGTTCCCTGCGGATTTCTGCAGGCTGTACTGCCGAAATCCGCAGGGTACCTGCGGAAATAATGGACATGTTCATTTTCTCAAGAAAGTTTCTCGAGAAATTCTTCTCGCGGAAATTTCTTGAGAAAAATCCGCACCAGTGCGCACAGCTTTTTTTTTTTTCCATAGAATTTGCTGGGAAATGTCTGCACAAAGATTGCAGACATTTCTCAAGAAATTTCCGCGGCAAATCCGCGGGTAAATCCGCGGGTAAAAAGCTCTAGTGCGCACATAGTCTTAGAGTTCAGTTGTAACCTGCAATATATGGGTCGCACTACACAATTAATGCACAACAGAATGAACAAGCACAGGTCGACCATCAGAACTGGAGTAATTAACCATAGCCTCTCCAAACATTTTCTTTATGAACATCAAAGAAATCCAGAGCAATTGAGGCTTACTTTGTTAAACTCTGTAGATTTCAGAAACTTTATAATAGGGAATCATTTTGGATTTTCAAATTATCTACTTTGGCACTAAAACATCTTAATATAGAAGGTCTAAATTAATGCAAAGAAAGTACACGGTAAGGCTATGTGCGCACGTTGCGTACAGTCACTGCAGAAATTTCTGCAGCGATCTGAAGAGCACACGTGCGCTTCAAATCGCTGCAGAAAATGTCTGTAGTGAAAAAAAAAATCCGATTTCATGCGCTCTGCCTGCAGCTCCTGCCATAGACAGAGCAGGGGCTGCCGGCAAAGCGCACGGAAGAAGTGACATGTCACTTCTTAGAACGCGTGCTTCGGGCAGCAGCCGAAGCGCTGCGCTCTAAGACGCCACGTGCGCACGACTGTTGCATAATCTTCATAGATTATGCAGAGGATGCATGCAGTTACGCTGCGCTACAAAGCGCAGCGTAACTGCATGTAATTACGCAACGTGCGCACATAGCCTAACTGTTTTTATTGATACATATATAATATTTATACGATGATTGTGGCTATTATTATGTTTACATAATTTCATGGAATGTCTGAGGTATTTTTATCATTATGTTCATTGATTTGTTTATTCAAATTAACCCTTTTGCGCCAGAGCCTGTTTTTGCCTTCGTGACCGGGCGAATTTTTTCATTTCTGACCAGTGTCACTTTGACAGATTATAACTCTGGAACGCTTCAACGGGTCCTGGTGATTCTGAGTTCATTTTTTGTGTGACATGTTGTACTTCAGGATAGGGGTACAATGAAGACAATATCTTTTGCTTTTATTTGGAAAAATATCAGAAATTTAGCAGAAATTTCACATTTTCAAATTTTTCATTTTTATACCCTTAAATCCGAGAGTTATGTCACATAAAATATTTAAATAACATTTCCCACATGTCTACTTTATATCAGCACAATTTCTGAAACAACTTTTTTTGTTAGGAGTTCAAAGTTCATCAGCAATTTCTAATTTTTCCAACAAAATTAACAAAAAAATTTTAGGGACACATCACATTTAAAGTGACATTGAGAGGCCTAGGCAACAAAAAATACCCAACATAACACCATTCTAATTACTGCACCCCTCACACTGCTCAAAACCACATCCAAGAAGTTTATTAACCCTTTAGGTGCTTCACAGGAACCAAAGCAATGTGTAAGGAAAAATGAAAATTTTACTTTTTCCCATAAAAATGTTACTTTAGCCTCAAATTTTGCATTTTCACAAGGGTATCAGGAAAAAGTGCATCATACAATTTGTTGTGAAATTTCTTCTGAGTACGCAGATACCTCATATGTGATGGAAATCAATTGTTTGAGCACACGGCAGGGCCTGGAAGGGAAGGATCGTCATGAGATTGCAAAATTAGCTGGAATCATTAGCGGACGCCATGTCACTTTTGGAGAGCCCCTGATGTGCCTGAACAGTGGTGCTCCCCCAAAAGTGACCACATTTTGGAAACTAGACCCCACGATGAATTTATCTAGATGTTTGGTGAGCACCTTGAACCCCCTGAGGCTTCATAGAATGTTATACCATTGAGCTGTGAAAATGAAAAAATACGTTTTTACCTCAAAATTGTTACTTCAACAAGGTAGCTTTTTCTTCACAAGGGTATCAGGAAAAAATGCACCATCAAATTTATTGTGCAATTTCTCCTGAGTACGCTGATACCTCATATGTATTATGTATATATCTCTATTTTGGGCGCACAGCAGGTCTCAGAAGGGAAGAAGCGCCATTTGAATTTTAGCGTGCACAATTGTCTGTAGTAGGTAGCGGATGCCATGTTGCGTTTAGAGAGCCATCCGTGTGAGGTCTTGTTTTTTGCGGGATGAGTTGACGTTTCTATTGGCACCATTTTCGGGCACATAACTTTTTTGGTTCAATTTTTTATTCTCATTTTTGGTAGGTAGAATTAACATGAAACCGCAATTCAGGAATTGTTTTTTTGCTGATGGAGCTGTTTGGCGGCTTGTTTATTTGCGGGATAAGATGTAGTTTTCAGTAATACCATTGTTGTTTATATTCAACTTTTTAATTGCATTTTATTCCAATTTGTTTTGCAGTATGATGAAAAATCTATTTTTTTTTATGCATTTTTTTTTTTAAACTGTTCACTGAAGGGGTTAAATAGTGCGACAGTTTTATAGATCAGGTCGGGCCAGACGCGGTGATACCAAATATGTGCATGATTTTTTTTTTTATTTTTGTTTTTATACAAATGTATTTTTGGGAATAATTTTTTTGTAAATTTTTTTTTTTTTATTTCTCTTAATTTTTTTTTACCTTTTCTTAGACTGATCGCTGGTATAATGCACTTCCATTCAGCAGCATGGCAATGCATTATACAGGCAGGCCTGTCAGACCCAACTGCAGGCTGAGTTTGACTGGCCATCATACATGGCAGAGCCAGAGGTCATCTTGTGACCTCCAGCTGCCATGACAACCCTCGGATCCCCAGTGATCATGTCACAGGAGAGCCGCCCGGAGAGGTAAGAGAAGCAGCTCAGTGCTCCTCTGAAACATCTATGTGCCGCGATTGCTATTGATCGCAGCACATAGACGATTGAAAAGAGTTAACATCACCAGGACTTCATCCAATCAGGTCCTGGTGATGTCTCTGGGCAGAAATACTGTTCTGCACCGGAAACCCGGCAATGGCAGCTTGCAGGGGGTCGCGATCCCCTACGGACTGCTAACCGTTAAAATACGTTTGCTCTGCACAAACCCCAGCAAGCGTCGGTGGTCCTAAAGCGATTAATGTATTATACTTTGGGGTATCTCCTAGGTATTGATCTGAGCATCGGTGTATGGATTGGATAATACTAGTGCAGTGTTGTATGAAAGGGTTACATTTTGAGAGGCTTCTGCCGAGTCACTTCCCACATTGTTAAAAAGTAGGAGAGAATGCTTACATTGTACTAACCTGATGAAGGGGACGGACCATCCCTGAAATACGGTTTTTTAAAAAAGGATTTTCATCTGAAGACATGCATATCTTTCCAGCAACGCCCCTTTGAGATCACAGCCTTCCCTTTCTTCCAAAGAATATTATTGAGTGTGCCAAACCATCTGATCAGCCTCATCAGGAACCTTTACATCAACCAAGAAACAAAAGTCCCTGCTGAACATGGCATGGTTCAAAGTGTATATGTGTGTATATATATATATATATATATATATATATATATATATATATATACTCTATCTATATATATAATTGCCTTATTCTGTCTGTCTGTCATGCTCCAAAATTGTGTCACCGTGACATGTCCTTACGGTGACACAAAGCTGATTGGCCGCTGGGTTCGCCATGGCCCCGCCCCCCCACACGGATTGGCCAGCCGCTCGCCCAGGCTCTGCCCCCCCCCACAGATTGGCCTCTCGCCCCGGCACCCTGCAGGCATTGGCAACTCGCCCACGCCACGCCCCGCCCCCCTCACGCAATAGACGTTAGCTCTCGCTCCCCCCCCCCCCCGCATTGCCCGAACTGACACGGTCACGGAGCCACGAATCCCAGGTGAGTACTGTACTCCCCCCCCCTTTCCCCCCTCACCAACGGGAGCCCACATCAGCGTACGCCGCCGCCGCCGTATGCTGGTGTTGGCTCCCGTGCGAGCAGGGGACGTGTTGCGCTGGTAACCATGCTTGCATAGTTACCAGTAAATCAAGGTCCTGCAGCGGCAGGACTTCCACACGCACAAACATAACAGCACACACACACGCATACACACACACACACATCAGATCGCACTCACTCTCACAAACACCTCACACACACCTCACACACACCTCACACACACATCGCATCCACACACTCACAGCATCCGGCGATATCGCTTGCTTCTCGGCCTTGATACTGTGCTGTGAGCTTCCAGGACCTGCCGGAGGATCACATGGCCAGAAACATGTGGTATGTCCGGATGTTGTGACTGTGAGCGCGTATGTGCGATATCGTCAGTGTCTGTGTGTGTGAGTGTATGCGATCGGTTGTGTGTGTGTGAGTGTATGCGATCGGTTGTGTGTGTGTGAGTGGATGCGATCGGTCGGGTGTGTGTGAGTGGATGCGATCGGTCGGGTGTGTGTGAGTGGATGCGATCGGTCGGGTGTGTGTGAGTGGATGCGATCGGTCGGGTGTGTGTGAGTGGATGCGATCGGGTGTGTGTGAGTGGATGCGATCGGGTGTGTGTGAGTGGATGCGATCGGGTGTGTGTGAGTGGATGCGATCGGGTGTGTGTGAGTGGATGCGATCGGGTGTGTGAGTGTCGGCAGAGGAGCACGGCGTGCTGGAGGAGGCTGGGAGCAGAGAGGCTGATCATGGGGAAGGCTGGGAACGGGAGGCTGATGCTGAGGGAGGCTGGAAGGACAGAAGCTGATGCTGGGGAGGCTGGAAGGAGAGAGGCTGATGCTGGTGGAGGCTGATGCTTGGGGAGGCTGATGCTGGGGGAGGCTGATGCTGGGGGAGACTGGGAGCGGAAGGCTGATGCTGAGGGAGGCTGGGAGGAAGGAGGCTGGGAGGAGAGAGGCTGATCCTGGGGAAGGCTGGGAAAGGGAGGCTGATGCTGAGGGAGGCTGGAAGGAGAGAGGCTGATGCTGGGGGAGGCTGGAAGGAGAGAGGCTGAGGCTGGGAGGAGAGAGGCTGATGCTGGGGAAGGCTGATGCTGAGGGAGGCTGGGAGGGGAAAGCTGATGCTGGGGAAGGCTGGGAGGACGGAGGCTGGGAGGAGAGAGCCTGATCCTGGGGAAGGCTGGGAGAGGGAGGCTGATGCTGGAGGAGGCTGGAAGGAGAGAGGCTGATGCTGGGGGAGGCTGGAAGGAGAGAGTCTGATGCTGGTGGAGGCTGATGCTTTGGGAGGCTGGGAGAGGGAGGCTGATGGTGAGGGAGGCTGGGAGGAGGGAGGCTGGGAGAGGTAGGCTGAGAGAAGAGAGGCTGATGCTGGGGGAGGCTGGTGCTGGGGGAGGCTGGGAGAGGGAGGCTGATGCTGGGGGACGGTGGGAGGACGGAGGCTGGCAGGAGAGAGGCTGATGCTGGGGAAGGCTGGGAGGAGAGAGGCTGATGCTGGGGACAGAGAGGAGAGGCTGATGCTGAGAGGAGAGAGGCTGATGCTAGGATGAGAGAGGCTGATGCTAGGATGAGAGAGGCTGATGCTGGGAGGAGAGAGGCTGATGCTGGGAGGAGAGAGGCTGATGCTGGGAGGAGAGAAGCTGATGCTGGGGGCAGAGAAGCTGATGCTGGGGGCAGAGAGGCTGATGCTGGTGCAGCATGGGGGATGGAGCACGATGGGGGGGTGCGCAGCATCGGGGATGGAGCATGATGGCGGGGTGCGCAGCATCGGGGATGGAGCACGATGGGGAGTTCACAGCATGGGGGATGGAGCACGTTTGGGAGTGCGCAGCATGGCGGGTGGAGCACGTTTGGGAGTGCGCAGCATGGGAGATGGAGCACGATGGGGGGTGCGCAGCATAGGGGGATGGAGCACGATAGGGAGTGCGCTGCATGGGGGATGGAGCATGATGGGGAGTGCGGAGTATGGCGGATGGAGCACATTTGGGAGTGCGCAGCATGGCGGATGGAGCACGTTTGGGAGTGCGCAGCATGGCGGATGGAGCACGTTTGGGAGTGCGCAGCATGGGAGATGGAGCACGATGGGGGGTGCGCAGCATAGGGGATGGAGCACGATGAGGAGTGCGCAGCATAGGGGATGGAGCACGATGAGGAGTGCGCTGCATGGGGGATGGAGCACGATGGGGAGTGCGCTGCATGGGGGATGGAGCACGTTTGGGAGTGCGCACCTCCCCCCAAAACACACACACACACACACGCGCGCACACTGCACAACACACCACACACCACACACCACACACACACTGGGAACCACAAACAACTGCCCTACACAGACACCCACACATACAGACAACGCTGCGCACACACACAGCACCCAACACACAAACACCGCGGCACACACAAATATACGCACATACCGCACAACACACACATTGCACAAAACATACCTCCCCCCAAAACACACCACACACACACAAACCGCGCAACACACACACACACAACGCTACAGACACACAGCGCTCCACAAACAACGCAACACACGCAACACACATACAACACCGCTCTCACCCCCCGTCACACCCAGACAACACCCAGAACATGTACAGCCCCTACACAAACACTTGGTAACTACACACAACAACACATATATATATATATATATATATATATATATATATATATATATATATATATACTTATACTATACATATAATACTTATATATGTTCTGAGGATTTCGATAGCGTAGGGCAATGATAATCAGAGACGAGTTCTTGGTACAAGATATTTTATAATATGTAACCACGGTAAATACACAACGGAAAACACAGCGGTACAAATACACACAATACCTTCCCGAAACGGAGCGAAGGGAATTCCCGGGGCCACGCACCGGACTCCCCCAGGGAGACCACCAGAGCGAACCCCTATACAGGGACTGTCCGGCAATCACCCCGGAAGGCCTAAATGCGCAGCAGCCGGGACACAAGGGGCAAGCGGTAAAAGTCCAGGAGTGTCCGTACGGGATGAATGTCCAGAGTGGTTACGAACCAGAGAGAACCGGGCAGAGTGCTGACCGAAGATGGCAGACGGAATCCGGGCACAGCTTGAGAAACCGGGTAAGGTCCAGAGTCGGTCGGTCGGTAGTCTTTAGGAGGATCCAAAGGCAAACAGGATTAGCAGCAGCAAAGCAGGAGCACACAGCAAGCAGTATACTCAGGCACTGGACTAGGCTTAGAGGCGGCCTTTTAAGCAGCTGGACAGGAAGTAGGGCAACAGAACAGTAAACTCCATGTTAACCGAGGGCAAGCTCATTCAAAAGAGAACTGGAAAACCTGGAAACCTGACAAAAGGGTAACAGGGAGACAGCTCCCTCCTCCCAGTCCAGGTTTTGTAGCAATCCTCATGTCCAGCACTTTAGTTTAAATTTTGCAGAGCACATCAGGGTGTGTCTCAGTTGAGAGCCAGGCTTGTTGAAGCTAACACATGCTTTGTGAACTGAGCTGGCTCTGTGTGGAGTGAACACAGGCCAGGAGTGTGAGCCTAGGAGAACCCTAAGGGCTGCTTCTCACTTGCGAGTTTCTCGCAGTATAGCAATGCGAGAAAAACTCGCATTGGAATCGGACACATGTTAGTCAATGATTCAGCTCGTATTTGCGATTTTTTTTCCTCAGTCCAAATCGGACTGAGAAAAAAATCGCAGCATGCTGCTATTTTGCGAGTTTCTACTGCGAGTCTCTTCAATGTAAGTCTATGGGAGCGTGTAAATAATCGGATGTCACGGGACGGCACTCACACCATCCTAGTGACATGCGATTTTCTAAATAGATTTCTCGCATGTTTCCTAAAACACTGGAAACGAGTGATGTCTCACAATGTCTGTCAATCATCAATCACTATTCTCTGTCAGTCGGTCTCTCCCTCTCAGTCTCTATTCTCCCTCTGTCGGTCCGTCACTATCTCTGTCCCTCTCTCACAGTCTGTCGGTCATTTTCCCCTCCTCTCTTACTCGCCGTTCCCCGATCCCCGGCGCTGCACGGCATTCACACTGCTCCGGCGGCTTTTACTATTTTGAAAAAGCTGGCCGCTCATTAAACAATCTCGTATTCCCTGCTTTCCCCGCCCACAGGCGCCTATGATTGGTTGCAGTGAGACACGCCCCCACGCTGAGTGACAGGTGTCTCACTGCACCCAATCACAGCAGCCAGTGGGCGTATCTATACTGCGCAGTGAAATAAATAATTAAATAATTAAAAAAAAACGGCGTGCGGTCCACCCAATTTTAATACCAGCCAGATAAAGCCATACGCCGGAAGGCTGGTATTCTCAGGATGGGGAGCTCCACGTTATGGGGAATTGCCGCATACATTAGATGCGACAGTTCTGGAACTGTACCCGGCTCTTCCCGATTTGCCCTGGTGCGTTGGCAAATCGGGGTAATAAAGAGTCAATGGCAGCCCATAGCTGCCACTAAATCCTAGATTAATCATGTCAGGCATCTCCCCGAGATACCTTCCATGATTAATCTGTAAATTACAGTAAATAAACACACACACACCTGAAAAAATCCTTTATTAGAAATAAAAAAACACTAAAAAATTCCCTGGTTCACCAATTTAATAAGCCCCAAAAAGCCCTCCATGTCCGGTGTAATCCAGGATGGTCCAGCGTCGCTTCCAGCTCTGCTGCATGAAGGTGACCGGAGCTGCAGAAGACAGGAAACCAGAGTACCCAGAGGAAACCCACACAAACACAGAGAGAACATACAAACTCCTTGCAGTTGGAGTCCTTAGTGGGATTTGAACCCAGGACCCCAGAACTGCAAGACTTCAGTGCTAACCACTAAGCCACCATGCCGCCCGAAGTAGAGCAAGGCATCAGACAAGGCTGCATCCTGTCACCATTTCTCTTCAAGTCATGTGCAGAAGTTACTATCAGGAAGGCTGGACTTGCAGAAAAAGAAATCAAAATTGCTGTACGAATTATCAACAATCTTAGGTCTCCAACACACATCTATGCCGCCGGTGTGTACGTTTTTGCACGTACCGGCGGCATGGAGACACGTACACCAATGTTACCCTATGGTAACAGGCACACACACGTGTGTCCGTGTCGTTTGTACGTGTGTGCGTTTTTCCTCACACTCAACATGTCAGTTTTTCTCCGGCATCACGCAGGCACGGACCCGCTAAAGTTAATGGGTCCGTGTCTGCACGTATGTGACACATAGCATGTCCGTGTGCTACCCGTACCGTCCGTATCACTTTTTTTGTGCATTCTGGATGTTATGTCGGTCAATCTCCCTCTGACGGTCGGTCGGTATCTTTCTCTGTCAGATGGTCGCTCTGTCTGTCTGTCTCTCTCTGTCTGTCCCTCTCTCTGTCCGTCGGTCGGTCTCTCCCCCTCTCTCATACCCACTGATCCCCGATCACCAGCGCAGCGCTGCACAGCTGTCAAAAAGCTCCGGCGACTTTTACTATTTTGAAAATGTCGGCCGCTCATTATTCAGTCTCGTATTCATTGCTTTCTCCGCCCACCGGCGCCTATGATATGTTTCAGTCAGACACAAACCCACGCTGAGTGACAGCTGTCTCACTGCAACCAATCACAGACACTGGTGGGCGGGTGTATATCATGCAGTAAAATAAATAAATAAACAAAAACAACGTGCAGTCCCCCCCCCCCAATTTTGATACCAGCCAGAGTAAAGCCACACGGCTGTAGGCTGGTATTCTCAGGATGGGGTGCTCCACGTTATGGGGAGGCCACCAGCCTAACAATATCAGCCAGCAGCCGCCCAGAATTGCCGCATCCATTAGATGCGACAGTAGCGGGACTCTACCCAGCTCATCCCGAATTGCCCTGGTGCGGTGGCAATCGAGGTAATAAGGGGTTAATCATGACAGGCGTCTCCCCAAGATACCTTCCATGATTAACCTGTAAGTTAAAGAAAATAAACACATACATCCAAAAAATCCTTTATTTGGAATAATACACAAAAACAAACACCCTCTTTAACCAATTTATTAAGCCCCAAATACCCATCCAGGTCCAGCGTAATCCACACAACATCACACGACGCTCTCAGCTCTGCTACATGAAACTGACAGGAGCGGCCACAGACCACGACCACTCTCTGTGAGCTCCACGCAGCAACTGAGGTGTGCCGCACGATCAGCGATGACGTCACTCAGGTTACTTGCGGCCACCTCTGGATCCTCCCAACTGTGAAAGCAAGTTTCCCAAGTGACTGAAGTGAGCTGCGCGATCAGCGATGAAGTCACAGGTGAGTTGCGGTCTCAGGTGGAGGACTCCAGCTAGCCGCGGGTAGCCTGAGTGACGGCAGCGCTAAACACGCTGCTAACTTCAGCCACTCGGGATTAGCGGTCACCGATGAGTCCTTCACGGGTGACCGCTAATCAGGACGCAATACACAGACAGAGCCGTGGTATGACAATGAAGTCGGGTGAAGTTCATCCGAGTTCATTCTCATCGTGCAACTCTGTCTGTGTCTGCTGTCAGCGGGTATGTATCAACGACATTTTGCCTCACACATGGATCATTTCAAACGGACAGCACACGGACATTACACGTACGTATCTCACGCATACATGGACATTCCATACGCACACACGGCGAATATACGCCATCACACGGATGTCACACGTACCGGCGAAACGGACATAAAAAACGGAACACGGACCTGAAAAACGGAACGCGAGACACGCATGTGTTTTTTGCGGAAGTGTGGCAGAGGCCTTAAATACACAGACATTACAACATTCATAACAACATGTGTAGATGGAATGAAGGACTTATTACGAAGTGTCAAGATGGAAAGCTCAAACATGGGACTCCTTCTGCCAGGTACGACCAGGACACATTTGCAATGGACGGCGACGAACTTGAAGTTGTAAATTACTTCAACCTTCTTGGATCAATGATCACTCAAGATGCAGCGATCACAACAGAAATCAATAGGAGAATAGCCATGGCAAATAACAATGAAGTCACTGGACAAGGTCCTCAAATCAAGGAACATTTCACTGATGACGAGACACAACTCGTACATAGTCTGGTCTTATCTGTGGTAAAGTATGGATGCGAAACTTTGACAATAAACAAACAAGACAGAAGGATCAATGCCTTCGAAATGTGGTGCTGAAGAAGAATGTTATCAATACCATGGATGGCAAGAAGAACAAACACATTAATTTTGGAACAAATCAAGCTAGATATGGCACTTGAAGGGAGGATCATCAAGCAACAACTTGCCTACTTTGGACACATCAAACGAAGAGAGCAATCACTGAAGAAGGACATGATTTTCAGAAGAATAGAAGGAACAAGGCGAAGAGGAAAACTTATAACCCGATGGCTTGATACAATCAAGAAAATAGCGGAGAAGACCCTGTTGGACCTATATAGGCTTGCACAGGATTGATTTTTTCCTACAGAGCATTCATCCATCAAGTTGCCAAGGCTCAAGATTGAGCTGAAGGCCGTTAAAAAAAATAATAAAATCCACACATACATCCTGGTAATGATCAAGACAAACTAACCACTTATCAAAGCTAACAATACAACAAGACAAGACAATACAAAGTACCGTATTTTTCGCTTTATAAGACGCACCTGATTATAAGACGCACCCCCAAATTTGGTGAAGGAAAAGAGATTTTTTTTTTTAATGTTAAATGGGGTCCATCTTATAATGCCAGTGTCCCCCTAACAAATCATATAGGGTATATGTCCCTCATAGCCCCCCATCCTAAAATTAGCCCGCTTAATCTGGATATGGCCCCCTTATATTGAATATAGCCCCCTTGTGATGGCACACGTTCCCCTGTGCTGCCTATGGCCCCCTATGGATTGCATACATTCCCCTGTGCTGCCTATGGTCCCCTATGGATTGCACACGTTCCCCTGTGCTGCCTATGGCCCCCTATGGATTGCATACATTCCCCTGTGCTGCCTATGGTCCCCTATGGATTGCACACGTTCCCCTGTGTTAGATAGCGCCCCCATGCTGCTGCCCATGGCCCCTATATAGATCGCACAAGTCCCCCTGTGTTAGATATTGCCCCCATAGTGTTGCCCATGGCCTCTATATAGATCGCACACGTCCCCCTGTGTTAGATATCGCCCCCATAGTGCTGCCCATGGCCCCTATAGATTACACAAGTCCTCCTGTGTTAGATATCGCCCTCAGGCTGCTGCCCATAGTAAAATAAAACACTGTTTCCTTACCTCCTCCAGCGTTTATCTCCCTCCTGTATCCCTCCGTGCTTCTCTTCCTTACTTCCGGGTTCTCAGTGCGGTCATGTGATCTGCACAGCAGACTGAGATCTCTGCCTGCCTGATCACAGTGGAAGCAGGGACACGGGGAGAAACGCTGGAGGGGGTAAGTAAAGCTTTTTTATTTTAGAATGAGCAGCAGCCTGGGGGCCATATCCAACACAGGGGGGGTATGTGCGATCACAGGGGGGCGCAGGCTCATATAATATGCACCGCTACCCCAGCCCCTCACTGCGTGCGATTTCAGCACCACCGGAGATGGACAGCGGCTGTGCATATTATATGAGCGGGAGCAGGAGATCAAACGCTGCCACCGCAGCGTTCACCTGCCCCCAGCACAGCGCCCCCACCTCCCCTGGACCCTGCAGTGTACATATATATACACCCCCCCGTATATTCGGCTTATAAGACGCACCCCCTACTTTCCCCCAAAATTTGGGGGAACAAAAGTGCGTCTTATAAAGCGAAAAATACGGTAACTGAGCCGGATACCTGACCCTGGCTGATCCTGAAATATGCCCTAGGTAGGGAATGGACGGGATGAGCGCTTAGTCAACCCCACTAAGCTCTACAGAACACAAAAGGAAAACACAAGAGAAAATAAACAAATGGCTTATTTCCAGATGACAACAAACAACAACAACAACAAAGTTTCACCAGATGAATATAAGTTGACTGCTTGCACTGAAGACTTGTTAAGGGTCTCAGACCTAGCACAGAATAAGGCTATGTGCGCACAGTGCGTTTTCGCGACGTTTTTCGGGTGCATTTTTGTTCAGAAAACTGCATGACTTTGCTCCACCAGTAAAGTCTATGAGTTTTCATTTTTGCTGTCTGCACACAGCGTTTTTTTAGCTGCATTTTTGTGGTGCTCACAAATACGCAGCATGTCAATTATTTTTGCGTTTTCCACCCATTGAGTTCAATGAGATGTTCAAAAACGCAATGAAAAATGCAAATTGCAAATATAGCTGCGTTTTAGTGCGTTTCTATGACTAAAAATGCAGCTATAAACGCAAGGGGAGGGTAGTACAGTGACGTGTACAGGAAGAGGATTCCTTCTGTTGGTAAACACAGAAGCGTGAATCCTCCCGGTACCGCCAGCGCTCCTTCTACCTCCCATCCTGCGCCATGTCCTCTCCCATCCTGCGCCCTGTCCGGACAGGTGGTGGAAGCAGCTGCGAAATCAAACGTGAAAAAAAAACCAAAACTCATACTCACCTGTCTGCAGACTCCCGGGACACGTCCGATAGCTGCTGGACCTGCCGGTGATCAGCTGATGCGGCACCTGACGGCATCAGCTAATCGTATAAGTCCAGTGGTGAGGCTGGCTTTTTACGGCCCGGCCGGCTTAAACTATCAGCTGATGCTGTCAGGTGACCACGTCACTGATTACTGGCAGCTTCTGCAGCGATCGGTCGGGAGTCTGCACAGACGTGTGTAGTTTTGGGGTTTTTTTTGCACTGATGCATCAGCTGATTGTATAAACGCCGTTTATACAATCAGCTGATGTGTCAAATGATTCACGTCCTTGAACCTTACACATCATCTGATCGCTTTGCCTCCCAGCAAACCGATCAGATAATATTGGACCTGGATTGGACATCGTTGGACACTTGATCCAGGATTACTGTGGGGGGGAGGGGGGGTTCTTTAGTTAAACAAAGATGGAGTCACTAATTGTGTTGTGTTTTTCTAATAAAAATATTTTTCTATGTGTTGTGTTTTTTTTTATCTTTAGTAGAAATTCATGGTGGCCATGTCTAATATTGGCGTGACACCATGAATTTCGGGCTTAGGGCCAGCTGATAATATACAGCTAGCCCTAACCCCATTATTACCCAGCGAGCCACCCAGCATCAGGGCAGCTGGAAGAGTTAATTACAGCGCCAGAAGATGGCGCTTCTGTGAAAGTGCAATTTTCTGTGCTGGCTGAGGACTGCAATCCGCAGCGGGGGTGCCCAGAAAGCTTGGGCACCCAGCACTGCGGATTCCAATCCCCAGCTGCCTAGTTGTACCTGGCTGCACTCAAAAATTGGGCGAAGCCCACGTAATTTTTTTTTTAATTATTTCATGAAATTCATGAAATAATTTAAAAAAAAAAAGGGCTTCCCTATATTTTTGGTTCCCAGCCAGGTACAAATAGGCAGCTGGGGGTTGGAATCCGCAGTGCAGTATGCCCAAGCTTTCTGGGCACCCCCGCTGCGAATTGCAGTCTGCAGCCACCCTAGAAAATGGCACTTTCATAGAAGCGCCATCTTCTGGCGCTGTATCCAACTCTTCCAGCTGCCCTGATAAAAATATATAAAATATAAATATATTAAATAAATTATATAAAAATATGGCGAAGCCCACATCATTTTATTGGGGGGCAAAAAACTCCTGCATACAGTCCTGGATGGAGGATGCTGAGCCTTGTAGTTCTGCAGCTGCTGTCTGCTCTCCTGTATACACTAGTGGATGGAGTGGATCCTAAGCCTTGTAGTTTTGCTCCCCCCTGCCTCTCCCTCCAGCATACAGTCCTGGATGGAGCATTCTGAGCCTTGTAGTTCTGCAGCTGTCTGCTCTCCTGCATACATTAGTGGAGAATGAAGAACCTATTGAAGAAGGAAATGACAATCAGACCTTTTTTTTTTTTCAACAATCTTTAATGGCATTGTTCACTGATAAAAAAAAAACGCAGTGAGCAAAAACGTAGCAAAACAGTAAAAAATGCACCAAAACGCGGTAAAAACGCATGTGGGGTTTCTTTACGCGTTCTTTTGCCTCGGGTGCGTTTTTTTTTTTTTTTTTTTTGCGGCAAAAAACGCATAGTCAAAACAACGCAGCTTGTGCACATAGCCTAAGGGGGAATGAGAATATTTAAAGCTACAAAGAGAAGTGCTGAAGACTAACAGCTGGAAAGGTGAGCAAATTCACTGAGTCCTAAAGAGAAAGGGATAAACCCCAAGCAGGGAAGATGGGAAAGTCAGAGAGCAGCTTGTGTAGCCAAACACTGCGACCTTCTACAGTCAGAAACTATAAGACTGTCTGTCAAGCGTGACACACACGTGACAGCCCCCTTAATGGCTGTCTGTTAATGCCGCTGTCAGAGTTTAACATTGACACTTACTAAGTATAAAGTTGCAGACAGAGCTCGCTACACCACCAGCTATTAGATGCAGATCCTGGCTGTCAAAAACATTATCTGGATGAGGATAAAGCAGGCTCACCCTGTAAGACTGCTCTGTATACTCGCTCTGAACTTGGGCCGTATCTGCGTACAGCGGCTATTGGGAAGGGGTTAGTGAGCAACATTTAGTATCTGAAGGACGTTGGAACTGGTCATAGCTGCAGTCTCGTACTAATTTGAAAAAGTGTGTTGAATAAAGTATTTGAGTTTTTTTCTTCTTTGAACTTGGTGTTTATTACATGTTTTCAAATATACAAGGTTGAATATGGAGCAAATATCAGTAAAAGGATCCTATAAGAGTCAATAGCCATGTTCTGCCATGAGATAAGCTGCATGCATTATGGAGGTTTAGGGAAACACGTCCAAATACAAACGGAAAATCTACCAATTTTATATTCGAGTTACAGGAATGGTCTAGCATTGCACATTCCATTATGAATTATAATGCATAATCAGCTCTTTTCTGCTAGAGTACTGAATGGAGTCACAAATATGAGGGTGCTAAGAATGGCTACATAGAATGCCATCGGGGGCTGCATTTGGTCCCTGACCTCAGGCTGTGCCCTCCTGCACTAGTTCATCTATCTGGTGGTGCTGACAATCACAATTTAGCCAGTTCTGTTTGTGTAAATATTGTAAAATTGTTATAAAATATTTGGTGAGCTAATCACACTCCATGCAGACTATATTGAGTATATGCATTTTGAACATGTTTTATAAATACTTAGTGTTATGTTAATTTTTTTTATAGTTTTATGTTTTATATATATTAAATGAACAATTTACACAGAATGCAGATATTGAGTGTGTGTGGAAAATTGATTATATAACCTACAAGAAGAAACGCCACACTTAAAACAGAAGTTCAAAACAAATTATTTATTAAAGTGAACCTGTCAGGTCCCCTATCCCCTCCAACCCAGCATCTTTATGTCAAAATTACCCGCCTAATCAGCCCTGATGATGGTATTCACTAAAATCAATGTTTAAAAAAAATGGACTAATAAACTGCTCTGTTCCTATGCTAATTAGGCCTGTGACTAGTCGATGGGGTGTTAGTTCCCCAGACTAGTTGGCTCTCTTTGCATATTATCACGCCCCTGTGGATATGATAATATGATTTCCATGGCTGGCATCACCGCCACCTCCTAGAAATCGCTTTGTGCACTCACATTGAGTCTCTTCTGAAGTCGGGTGTACACGTCCCGGTTTCAGAGAAGCACTCGGCACACTTGGAAGAACAGCTTCTGCATTTCCGATCATGTGCAATCCACCTTTCTGAAGCCAGATTTTACCATAAATGAATAATTTTGAGAATGAATTTGTCCTAGCAGAAAAAAACAGACTTCTCTCATAAGATATAGTACAAAGCACCTTATTTTCATGTGTTTTATTGATTAATGAAAATGAAAACAACAGTTACGCTGTAAGGTTTACTTAAAGGGAATCTCTCACCCCCTTTGATCGTATTAAGCTATTACTATGGGCATACAGGTAATAGGATGTTGAAAGTAGTCTTATCTGTATGCCTCATAGTAGAAGCTGTGTTCCAGAAAAATTACTTTAGATCACCATTTGCAAATTAGCCTACCAGGCTACTGGGTGTTGTGCTTTGGCTACTGGGCGGTTGCTTCCTTGTAAGAAATCCCGCCTCCGTGCTTCATTATTCTTCCTGTTTCCTTCTCTCAGCGCCACAGCCGGCAAATCCCGTGCGTGCGCAATAGAGAGTGGTTTTCAGCCTGCATTCATTCACCCCCCATTTAACCTACTGTGCATGTAGTGGTGAGTCAGCTTCACTTCCGTTATTGGTGCGCTGTTCTAAGTTGTCCTCCCAACTTTCTGCCTGCAAAATCGACCAGGTAAGTCTGTGTATGTCTGTCTAACCCCCCCGCCCATCTGCACGCAGGAAGTCGGGAGAACAACTTAGAACAGCGCACTGATAACAGAAGTGGAGCTAACTCACCAGTGCATGCACAGTAGATTCAGTGAGAGAGTGAATGAATGCAGGCTGAAGAACACTGTATTGCGCATGCGCGGGATTTGCCAGCTGTGACTGTGACGCTTGTGACGCTGAGAGGAGGCGACAGGAAGGATAATGCAGCACAGAGGCGGGATTTCTTACAGGCAAGCAACTGCCCAGTAGCCAAAGCACAACACCCAGTAGCCTGGTAGGCTAATTTGCATATAGCGATCTAAAATGACATTTCCAGAACAAGGTATCTACTATGAGGCATACAGATAAAGTTTCCTTTCAATGATTTCTTCTCATCGATTTATTTATACTTCAAAAAAATATCAACATTATGAGTACTCAATGCAAAACCTAACAGTTGTCTCTACCAAATGTATCATTTTCAACGCATGCAAGCCTACCCCAATATGTTAGAAACGTTTGAGAGAAAGGGCATAGTTACCACACATTATTTAAAAAGGTTATAGTGTACAACTGGATGCCCAAGTTGCTGGCCACACTGCAGTTCAACCCTGGCCGTTACCTAGGCACGGAGCTCCCAGCACCAGCAGGCCCTATTCTCTACAGCCTCCTTATTACGTCCTGAAGCCAGCAGATCGCTGAATCCGGCTAACCTCCGTTCACCTGAGCTTCTCCCATTCTACAGAGACAAATTTTGAATATGAAGGACTGGAGAAAACGGGTTTAATTCCACGCTAAACACCACGAGCATATATAGATAAAAATATTCTCTTTATTTAGATCATTCCTACGCGTTTCAGAGGCTCATCTGCCTCCTTCCTCAGGGAAAAGAATCTTACAGACAGAGAGGGTTTATCCTTATGAAGCAACAAACAGAGAGAAAAAAAAAAAATGTTTATCTATATATGCTCGTGGTGTTTAGCGCGGCATTAAACCCGTTTTCTCCAGTCCTTCATATTCAAAATTTGTTCTATAACGGGGCCACTGCAGAACCACCTAAGCGCTCATCCACGCTAACAAAGGGGTTGTGACTGGCATAACCCGGCCAGGTGAGTGCACTGTCTTTATCCTCTTTCACTCTGTAAACCGGGTAAAACCCTATTGCGCCTCTTTTTTTCTCCCCCATTACAGCATTCTACAGAGACAAAGCAGACTGGAAGAGTGCTGATTTCAGACCAACAGTCGCTGGTCCAAACTGTCAAGCTTTAGGGGTGCTCTTGAAGATTCATCTTGAGAATCTTTAAAGATGTGTTAAAATTATTGGTGTACATGTGTAAATACTATTTAGACTTTTCTTTTGTGACAGGCAACATTAGTGCAAATATATTTATGTGCATGTGATTAATTTTAACAGGCAAGACAACAGGAGGACAACAAGGTTCTTTTGCACAGACAGAGAATGGTCTTCCCAACAACAGAGGTAAATTAGATATTTTTAGTAAATATTTTATATGTTTTACATTTAAATGGCTGATCTTTGACGTGTTTTAATATTATTTTTTAGGTAACAATACATTTCAGATGTCTAATAACCACTACAACCCCCCTGCTGCAACACATGCTGTAACTCAGCCAGTAAGACCTATGTACCAACCAGTTACTAGACCATCAACTAGCTCTGCCACTGTTCAACCATTGCCAAGACCAGTTGGCATGCAAGAACCTATAAGAAGACCTGCAGCTGGATGTATACCAGCACAGCAGCCACCCAGAGCAAATCCAGTCATGCAAACTGTTTGTAGACCTCAGACGTTTGTTCCAAACCCCCTTCCAGTGTGTAGAAATCCTACAATTCCTTCGGTGTCTCAGCCAGCTATTCGACCTGTTGCTACCATCACTGCACAGCCAGTGATACTAAATCAGGTAATGACTGATAGATCACATTGTAAATTGTAAATATATCTCTATATATGTCAGGCTTGCTTCTCCACTTTTGGATACGGTTTTTGTCAGGACAGGAAAATGTATCCGCCAGCACTTTTCTGTCCGCTCAACAAAACAGTGACAAGCCACATATAATGCTGATATGTACTAAATTGTAGGTTTTAATTAAATGAATACTTAAATGCCTGCCTTTTAACCTCATTTTAAATGGAATCTGTAAGTTGGATCAAGCCTCCTAAGCTGTTTATATGAGCATGCAGGCTATATTCCTATTACTTATTAGAGAGAAATCTATGTTTTTATTAATTTGTAAATTAATTGTAAATATCTATGGGCCAGACACAGATCTCCCTGAGAATCTGTCTCCAAAGGTTGTGTAAAATAAAAGGGGGTGTAACCAGTGTGAGACATGTTGATAAGGAGAGCTGACTGTCAGTCATTACATGTCTCGCACAGGTAACCCCCCTGTTATTTAAAATAAACTCTGGAGATTGATTGTCAGGAAGATCTGTGACCAACCAATTTATCTTAACAGTTTTATTGCTTATAAGACATTCAACACCTGCACATCAAAAACCGCTGCCAAGAAGAAATTAACTTTATTCCTCCCAACAGCATTTGAGAATACAGGTTCAGTCATTGCTGTGTATTGAGAGTGGGACCTGTAACTGACAGTCTCCTCTAATGCTGAGCGGCTATCATACAGTGCGGGGGGCCACAGTTACAGCAACCACGCTCGATACACAGAGCAGTGAGTGAACCTACGCCAGCACTGCCCCGATGACTCCCAGCAGCAGAGTTTGATGTGCAACCGTTGGGCAGGTTCCTCTCTACTATCCTGCAGATTAACCTAATCTGCAGGTTAATAGCATTTTTTCACGTGACAAGTTCCCTTTAAAGAAGGGGAAATTTAATCAATATGGTTTCCTGCTGTTTTAGGTCTCATTCAGATGGCACATTAAAATATGGATGTGACTACACTGGGAAAAAGCTACCCTCTCAAAATATCGTTATCATTACTGTGAACATAGTCAGTGTCGTGAGGACACAAAGAGCCAATAGTTATGTCCCAATAATTTGTTAACAGTCACAATTGCTTAGACACCTATCAAATAGAGCAGATACATTTTAATTTAAATCTTTCAATTTCTCTTTATACTCAGTTGACTAGTTAAAGGGGTGGTTCACCCATATTTATTATTTTCTAGATCGATATTATATTGAGAAACAATGTTTCTATCAAATACCTTATGTTGGCAATAGTGCCTGTGAGAGGCGCTATTGCGGACCACTGTTCCCCATCGCCTGACCCCTGGGCTCCGTGACCTCGAGGATCCGGTGATGTCACGGCAAGTTCCTGAACACGTGACATCACCGCGGCCGGCCCCAGTCTTCCTGAGTCACTGGGCTGTGGGCGGTGTATCACCGCTCATCACAGCCCAGTGTGTCTCCTGCTTGCAGCTCTTTGTTCTTAAGGAGCAGGGATATGATGGGCTTCCATGCTGGGCTGTGTTGAGTGGTGATACACCGCCCACAGCCAATAACTCACGGAGACTGCGGCCGGCCGCGGTGATGTCAGGTCAGGAAGAAGTTAACGTGACATCACTGGATCCCCTAGGTCAAGGAGCCTGGGGGTCAGGCGATGGGGAAGAGCGGTCCGCAATAGCGCCTCTCACAGGCACTATTGCAAACATAAGGTGTTTGAGAGAAACATTGTTTCTCAACATAATATCGATCTAGCAAATAATAAATATGGGTGAACCAATTCTTTAAGCTCACAACTCAAAGATCGAAGTTTAGATCCTACGTTCAAACCCATATAAAATATTCAGGTTTAGCTATAGTGTAGTAGACTGCCAACGACATCCTCGAACCTCCCTTCTTGGAAAGGGATCTCCATTCTGGCTTAGGAGTCACAGAAGGAGAAAACCTTGGGCCTGGCTAGCTTTGCTTTACCTTATTATGAACAGTTTACAGTCTCCCTTCTGCTTCTCTGACATCTTCTCTCCATTCTTAATGCACTGACCAATGTTTCCTCTCTATGCAGGGATGCTTTAAAAGCCCATATATAAGTTGCTCATAAAGAGGGAAAAAACACGACCCAATGCACTAGCTGTAGGTTATTTTCCCTCCTTAAAGTGGACATTAGCTGTTTACAAATATGATTGCCTCCAGATTATCTATGTTTTTCGCTGACATCATTCACCCTGGCCAGGCAGGCTTTACGACACAACACAATTTAAAGGCCCTAAATGTCATATATAGAGTTAGTTGTATGTCATCCCCTTTATGCTTTTTCTTTTAACCGATGCTGAGAGGTCTTTCGACATTGTGTGACAGGACCTCCTATGCAGGCGATTATGCATGGCATTGGCCTGAATGCTAATATATTGCACTGGATAATGCCCTATAGTTAATGCCAACTGCTAGTTTTAAAGCTGTGTGGGGTTCTATGTGTATCTGAGGAGTTTGCTATAAGTATTGGATAAAACAGCATCAGGGCTGTCCCTTATCACAACTAAGTTGTATATTTATGTGGAATCTTTCCACAGGAGGATCCACTCGAACCCTGACATTACTGGGCCTTGATGTCATGACGTTCCCTACAAATTGTCAACCTATGATGATGATCTTTTTATAATCGCCATCCCACCATGTCTCTCCCTATTTTGATCTGAATGCCGCTCATACAGTGACCTCGCTAACGTTAAAAATACTTTCCCTAAATCTTTAACATTAATAACGCTTCTATCATTTTAGAACCCCTGACACTGATTAGTTTTAAATGGCCTAACAGCTCTGAAATATTTAAGTATCTCTCTGCCTACAGATGTGAGGTTGACATACTCACTTAACGTCTCCAAGTTAGTTAAATCCATTTCCAAATATTGCAGTAGATGGGGGATAGTTTCCTTCTGTGGCTTGGGCGAAGTGTGATTTTTAAAATAAATATCCTCCCTTGGATATTCTGTCTTACAATCCCTTCTAATTAACATCCCTTTGACTTTCTTTGAATTCCTTTCCTCTGTTCAGACTAAGTTTACAGTGGGTACAGAAAGTATTCAGACCCCTTTAAATTTTTCACTCTTTGTTTCATTGCAGCCATTTGGTAAATTCGAAAAATTTCGTTTTTTTTCTCATTAATGTACACTCTTGACAGAAAAAAAAAAGAAATGTAAACATTTTTGCAAATTTATTAAACAAGAAAAACTGAAATATCACATGGTCATAAATATAAAAAACCCTTTGCTCAGTATTGAGCAGATGCACCCTTTTGAGCTAGTGCAGCCATGAGTTTTCTTGGGAATGATGCAAAACGTTTTTCACACCTGGATTTGGTGATCCTCTGCCATTCTTCCTTACAGATTCTCTCCAGTTCCGTCAGTTTGGATGGTGAACGTTGGTGAACAGCCATTTTCAGGTCTCTGCAGAGATGCTCAATTGGGTTTAGGTCAGGGCTCTGGCTGGTCCAGTCAAGAATGGTCACAGAGTTGTTCTGAAGCCACTCCTTTGTTATTTTAGCTGCGTGTTTTTAAGGTCATTATCTTGTTGGAAGGTGAACCTTCTGCCAAGTCTGAGGTCCAGAGCACTCAGAAAGAGGTTTTCTTCCAGGACATCTCTGTACTTGGCCACATTCATATTTCCTTCTATTGCATCCAGTCGTCCTGTTCCTGCAGCTAAAAAAACACTCCCATAGCATGATGCTGCCACCACCATGTTTCACTGTTGGAATTGTATTAGGCAGGTAATGAGCAGTGTCTGGGCTTCTCCACACATACCACTTAGAATTATCACCAAAAAGTTCTATCTTCATCTCATCAGACCAAATAATCTTATTTCTCATGCTCTGGGAGATTCCACACTGTATGCGGGCTTTCATATGTTTTGCACTGAGGAGAGGCTTCCGTTGGGCCACTCTACCAAAAGGCCTGACTGGTGGATGGCTGCAGTGATAGTTGACTTTGTGGAACTTTCTCCCATCTCCCTACTACATCTCTGGAGCTCAGCCACAGTGATCTTGGGGTTCTTCTTTACCTCTCTCACCAAGGCTCTTCTCCCATGATTGTTCAGTTTTGCTGGACGGCCAGGTCTAGGAAGAGTTCTGGTGGTCCCAAACTTCTTCCATGTAAGGACTATGGAGGCCACTGTGCTCTTAGTAACCTTGAGTACTGCAGAAATTCTTTTGTAACCTTGGCCAGATCTGTGCCTTGCCACAATTCTGTCTCTGAGCTCCTTGGGCAGTTCCTTTGACCTCATGATTCTCATTTGGTCTGACATGCCTGTGAGCTATGAGGTCTTATATAGACAGGTGTGTGCCTTTCCAAATCAAGTCCTATCAGTTTAATTAAACACAGCTGTACTCCAATTAAAGAGTAGAATCATCTCAAGGAGGATCACAAGGAAATGGACAGTATGTGACTTAAATATGAATGTCTGAGCAAAAGGTCTGACTTCTTATGACCACGTGATAATTCAGTTTTTCTTGTTTAATAAATGTGCAAAAATGGCAACATTTCTGTTTTTTTTTCTGACAAGATGGGGCGCAGAATGTGCATTATTGAGAAAAAAAATGAACTTTTTTGAATTTACCAAATGGCTGTAATGAAACAAAGAGTGAAAAATTTAAAAGAGTGAATACTTTCTGTACCCACTGTATATGTGCTGGTAGCCTCCCGAGCAATGAGAGGGCCATGCTATGCCTTCCCAAGACTTCAGGAAGTTTAGCTTTGCCAATTTGAAATTTTGCTATGCTGCTTCCAATTCATTTAGAATATTGAATTGGTCTAGACATGGTAAAGAAAAAATTTGGGTTGAGGTTGAGCAAAGCTTTATGAAAATACGCCTTTCAACCACTCCTTGACTTGAACTAGAAGTTTTAAGATTACTCCAAGACCACCCCACAGTGGGAGCTACTCTTGCCTATTGAGCAGACCCAGTGCTCTGCTCACCCATTATACTGCAGTTTCTTTCCTTGTATCTGGTCTTGAGGCATCTGTAATTCCCTTCTGGTTTAGATAAACCAGTTTTCCTTTCATGGTTAAACTCTGGACACTTTAAGGCACTCTATGGCTTGGGAGTTA
The DNA here is from genome assembly GCF_048569485.1 of Anomaloglossus baeobatrachus. NCBI lineage: Eukaryota > Metazoa > Chordata > Amphibia > Anura > Aromobatidae > Anomaloglossus > Anomaloglossus baeobatrachus. Next base: position 481,372,320 of record NC_134356.1, read on the forward strand.
CATGTCACTTGTGAGCCCATGATGTAAGGCTTGCAGGTGTCTGCTAGCTTGGTGCATTAGCAGATCTAGCAAACTACTATTAAGAGCAGGTCTCCAGATGGTGACTTTTGTGAGTAGCCTTACACAGAAGAGCAGATCTAAATGGGGGTAGGAACCCCTGGATCTTGGTATAATGCCTGAGTGTGATTTCTGTGGAAAAGCTTTGTTTATCATTATACCTGTCTATCATTATACCTGCAATGGGAGTTCTGGGTGTCACTTCTGTGAGGGAGTGGGAGCTGGATGTGGCTCATGACCCTCTCACAGAGCTGGACGTGGCTCGTGACCCGCTCACAGAGCTGGATATGGCTTGCGACCCTATCTCAGAGGTGGATATGGCTTGCGACCCTCACAGAGCTGGATATGGCTTGCGACCCTATCTCAGAACTGGATATGGCTTGCGACCCTCTCACAGAGCTGGATATGGCTTGCGACCCTATCTCAGAGGTGGATATGGCTTACGACCCTCACAGAGCTGGATATGGCTTGCGACCCTATCTCAGAGCTGGATATGGCTTGCGACCCTCTCACAGAGCTGGATATGGCTTGCGACCCTCTCACAGAGCTGGATATGGCTTGCGACCCTATCTCAGAGCTGGAAATAGCTTGCGACCCTCTCTCAGAGTTGAATGTGGCTCACAACCCTCTCTCAGAGCTGGAAATGGCTCGCGACCATCTCAGAGCTGAATGGGGCTCACGACCCTCAGGAAGGCTGGGGACTTTTGCTGTAGGGTATTCTATTTCAGAGATGGGCCTGACTGACCTACAATTGTCCATTTGCTTGCTAACTCTAAACCATCTCCCTTGGGCAGTTGGAGAGAATCAGTTTACCTATTATTTCCAAACCTTGCCTGCTAAATCTTCATACAAAATTTCTTGTCCATATATATGTATCTTATTGTCAGCATACGTTCAGTATTTAGTGTTTTTCTTCCCAATTATCATCCCTATTTTGGTCTGTTTAATAGCGGTTAAAGTAGGGTATGCTGTTTTTTACATGACACAGTCAGCATGTAGAACAAGATAAAAAGCATATTCAAATGAAAAATAAGGTTGTCTGAATGAGAACTTGTAGATATGCCTAGGTAGGATTTCACATATCTTGAAGGTGAATGGTGGATCAATGATTTTGGATCCGTGCCTGTCTTGAGAATAACGTAATATAGAACATTTTAGTCACTTTATTTTTCTTTTTTAAGGGAAAATGGGGGCTGCAATTACATTACATGGGAGTGCAATTACATTATTTATGATTCCGGTTATGTGTTCTTTACTGTCAGTTTTCCTATATTTACATGTACAACTTTTCCCTCAGGGTTACATGATGAACTCTCCCCAGGTTTCCTCTAACAATTCTAATGTAATGTATACATTGCGACCAAACACAGCATTAACACAATACCAAAGCGTGCAAACATTTACTGCATCAGGTATGGATTCTTTTTTATTATTTTACAGATTATGTTATGTTTTTATGCAAGTCTGTGATGGTATGTGCACACAACGTCTTTTTCAGCCAAGCTTTTCAAAAGGAAGACACTTCAGGAAACCCTGGCGTATTATTTTCCTAAAGCGTATTTCTTAGCGGTTTTTTGTTGCTTACTGAGCACTTTTTTTAGCATCATTTGAGCGGTTGTTTTCCAGTGTGTTTTTTTTTCTTTTTTTTTTTTTTTGTGGCATTTTACAAACATTTTTTTAAACTGAATTCCCCAATGAAGAAATTACTGCTGTTGAAAAAAAAAAAATCACAAGCAAATTGCTCAGAAAGTCGACCGAGCCTTTTCTAAGCCTTCCCTTTGACTTGTATTGCAAAGTATTGAATGTCTTTAGTATGTAAATCACCTGAAGAATGATCTGCTCACTACTTTAAGGCCCAGTGCCCACGCTGTGTAGTTTTGATGCGTATTTTCAGAAATCTGCAGCCAAATCTGCATGTCCATTGTGAAGCCAGCAAAGTCTATGAGAATTCAGGTGCTGTGCCCACGTTGCTTATTTTTCCCTTGCGTATTTGGTGCAGATTTCGTGCAGAAAAAAAGAAATCTACACCAAATGCGCAAGGGAAAAATACTCAATGTGGGCACAGCACTTCTGAATTCTCATAGACTTTGCTGGCATGACAATGGACATGCAGATTTTGCTGTAGATTTCTGAAAATATGCATCAAAATCTGCGTCAAAATACGCAGCGTGGGCACAGGGCCTTAAACTCTTGGTGTCTTTGGAAATCTGAAGCGGTTAAAAGATGTTAAAAAGCCTGAACATACAAACAGCAAAACATATGTACAGAAAAATATACCGTATGTTCGTTCTTGTATGTGTTTTCTGGGTGCTTTTTGAAAAAGATGTTGTGTGCACACAACTGAAAACTTGTATGTCTAATTGCACATGTTGAAAAATGTCCAGATTCCATGACTTCTCTCAGTGCTTCAGGGATTACAGGGGCTGACACGTCTGCAGTGACGCTGTGAATCCTGCAGACTTGTGAATCCTCACATCACACGCACTGTGCTCATTGAGGATTCTCTAGTGTCAGAGCCAGGATCAGTGGTCACATGAACGGGAGTTTGCGAAATGCAGACTCCCGGCCACATTCTGATTAGTTGGGAATGGCCTCGCACAATGCAAGTGTATTTACATGAGGGAAGTTCCATGTAGATGGATTCTGGGCATGAGTATGTACGTCACATACTTGAGGCCACGTGACCGCAGTTCCTGGCTCTGACACAGGAGAATCCTCACAGCACACAGTACGTGCAATCAGAGCATTCACAAGTCTAGTGACAGAGAGTGACACATAAAGTGACTGTAGATTTGTCATTTTAGACTGGACAATTCCTGTAATGATTATGGGTCATCAGTCCATTGATTATATTATAAAATGGATGGAAACCACTGTTGCATATTTGTTGATCAAAATGTTTTATGGTCATATTAAATGGTAAGACAATGTTGTTAACCGTATTTATTTGTTTCATGGGCATGACGGCCCTAATTATATTTAGTTTAGAAAATAAAATCCGTTTTTTCCGTTTTAGCTTTCCTAAATACACTATACTGCCATCAGTGGCAATTGTAACCTAATGGAAGGGAATGATCGAGCCGATGCAAGCTGCCTTTCTTGTTACCTATTGTTAGTGAGGGTTTACATTTCGTCATTAACCCTTTTGCGCCAGAGTCTGTTTTAACCTGACCAATTTTTTCAATTCTGACCAGTGTCACTTTATGTGGTAATAACTCTGGAATGCTTCAACGGATCCCAATTGATTCTGAGATCCCAGTGATTCTGAGAACCCAATGATTCTGAGATCCCAATGTTTCTGAGATCCCAGTGATTCTGAGATCCCAGTGATTCTGAGATCCCAGTGATTCTGAGAACCCAATGATTCTGACATCCCAGTGATTCTGAGATCCCAATGTTTCTGAGATCCCAGTGATTCTGAGATCCCAGTGATTCTGAGAACCCAATGATTCTGAGATCCCAGTGATTCTGAGATTTGTTTTTTCATGACCCGTTGTACTTCATATTACATTTTTGTCAATATCATTAACGTTTATTTATGAAAAATAAAATGTGACAATTTTCGGACTTTGAATTCTTAAGCCCTAAGACCAGATTAGTTATACCACACTAAATCGTTAATAAATAACATTTGCCACATGTCTGCTTTATATCCGCATCATTTTGAAACTTTTTTTTTCTTTATGATACCATTTTAAAAATTGCACCCTTTAACACTAGAACTACTGGACTCGTGACACCTATATAGAAATACATAGTGCAAAGTAGTCAAAATGACTACCTCAGTAGTTCTAGTGTTAAACTACTCAAAACCACATTGAAGAAGTTTCTTTAGGTGCTTCACAGGAATTAAAGCAATGTGGATTAAAAAAAAAATGAAAATATTACACCTTTCCAACAAAATTGTTGTTTAGCCCCATATTTATTTTCACAAGGGTAATAGGAGAAAATGGACTATACAATTTGGTGTTCAATTTCTCCTGAGTATGCCTATATGTGGTGGAAAACTACTGTTTGGGAACACAGCAGAGCTCGGAAGAGAAGGGGCGCCATTCAACTTTCGAAGTTCAAAATTGGCCTAGAATAGATGTCACCAATCAGAACTAATGTTCTGCATCGGAATCCCGGAGTTTGTGGGACCCCGGGGTCCTGATCCCAGCCTGACCGCCCACTGTTGAGAAATGTCTGCGCTGCAGAAAGTCCAGCAAAAGCCAACGTTTATCTATAGTGGTCGGTTGGGAAGACGTTAACCTTAAGACTGTTAGAAGAAAGTTACATGTTTTGTATATTTAAAGTGGTAAATTAACTGCAAGGTTGTATGAAATATTGATTGATGTCCGATGGAGACTATGCAGTAAAATAAACTGGTCATGGCTTCCTAGGACAGGAGATGACGGTCATTAATATAGCTGTTCTTGGAAGTGTACGTAAAGATTCAGTAACGTGTAATAGTTCGAATATACGATAATCTAAAAAAAACATTGGGTGCTAGTTTGCAAATGTTAGTATTTGGAAGTATGCTGACTTGGAGATTTAATTATGATGTATATTTTGCCATTTATAAACTGTCAGCCTTTCAGTGGCCTGTGGATTAGTAAATTGTTTATGGAAAACAATCCTTATGACCGTCTACCTACGTGATCCTTGGTAAACCTAGTGCTTTATATTTGTTACAGGAAGCTGCTCTCCGTTAGTCCGGCCATTGCAACCATTACCCCAATTCCGCCCCGTTTCAGCTCCAGCAAGGACCACTCCCACTTTTATCCATAGACCTTCTCCTCCAGCCCCATCAATGGCACAGAACCTCAGCAATCTAGTGCCAGGTCTTCAGCAGCCTTTACTACTGCAATCCCAGAAAACCCAACAAACAATGTTTATGCAAAACGCAACAGGTATCAAATTGGATTTTCAAGCTTGAAATGACCACTAAATCCACACAATTTAAGCTTTTCTTAATATTCTAATGTTGCAGGAAAAGCAATAACAATACAGAGTTACACATGTTTAATAAGAGAGAAAAATATGTCTGCTAAAGCATGCCTACCTATTAAAGAAAAATATATTTTCATTAATTTTAAAGCTATAGGTGTGCATTTGATAGTGTGTCCAACTGCATTTTAAGGGACTCTGTCAGCAGGTTTTTTGCTAGCTCTTCTGGTAGCAGCATGATGTAGGCAAGCAGATTCAGAATCCGACGATCTATCACTTAGATTACTGGCTGTAGTTGTTCCGACACAATGTACATTTTCAGCTTTAGTCATGTAGCAGAGACAAGAGGAGCTGTCCACACCTACACAACTCTCTCAATAGAGATTGACTGTGAAGTATCAACCACAGCAAAGAGGTGTTTAGAACATCATGGCAGGTGCCACCTAGCCACAACAATAAGGGTCTAGCTGCTAAAACAAACATAGCAAATAACCAAAAGATCCGGGACAGTAAGAACACAGACATGCCTGAACGTTCTGTATTAACCCTTACACCATTCTGGCTTTGGCTTACATAGCAAAAACCTGCTGACAGATTCCAGTTAGATAATAGTGTATGAGAATGGTACCTCTACTGCTCTCCATCCCATCTCACAGCATGATTCTCACATACTCTGAGGGAACATTATTGCATCTCCATCTCCATCTTCTCCCTGTCCAGTAGTTATTACTATTTTTCTCTAAACAGATTTTTCAGAGACTGACCTGATTTCTGGACATTTACAGAGAGCCTGAAGATGAATTATAGGCTGCAGTGCTTATAATACTGCACAGTACCATAAATTCCTAGTTACTAAAGATTTACATCAAACAAGCATTACAATAGGCTAACTTTATATGTCTTAGTATAATGTATGGAAAAGTGAGTCATTGTATTAATTTATTTTATCTTTAAAGCAAACATTGGACGAAATGAAAATGCATTAACAGAAAAACGCCCCTCAACTGTTGACTTCATTAATGTCTCTCCAAAAAAGCCCAAAGCCAATGAGAATATAGCAGATAAAAGGCCGGCTGCAGCATCTATTACAACTTCCAACCCAACATCGTCACCTGCAAGACAACAACAAACTACCCTACTGCAAAATACTCCTACTAAAGGTATTTTAAAATGATGTCTATTTACTTATTTTTTTGGGGAAATAATGATTAACGGTTGCCTTATCCTTCCTATATCTAGGTACTAATTCAGCTACAACTCCAACAAAAAATGGAACACCATTCCCCCGGGCATGTCCAAAGTGCAACATACACTTCAATCTTCTGGAACCTATGAAGAAGCACATGACGGTAATAATGCTCACTGACTGAAACTTGCTTCCTTTTCCAGGCCATCAAATATTCTAGAAACAAAGGACAAGACTCTTTTATGAGCTTCTGTCAGTTTTCCTAATCATATTGTAAAATGCGAGATTACCTGAAATAACTTAATGCAATTTAAACGGATTCTGCTCTGTAAGTTGAAGGTAGCATGCTGTAAGAGTTAAAACAGAGAATTCAGCCCTGCTTTTCTTATCTCAAAGTCTACTTTTGTCTACCTGCAATGTTAGTTTAAGCCTCTCATCTTTATCATTATTGGGTCTCAGTGAGTTGTAGTCAGACTCCGCCCCCTTCTGTGATTACCAGCTTTTGTTTTTGTAAATATGCACTGAAAGCCTGGTGTGAGCGGAAGCAGCTCTCCCAGCACTGCTACATGCAAAATCTAAACTTTCACTGTGTCAGAAGGTTGCACACAATAATCTACATGATGCATTGTTGAATTCAGGGTCTCTGTCTCTACATTATGCTGCTCTCAGATAAGGTAGCAAAAACCTGCTGACAGATTCCCTTTAAATAAAGTTAGAAAGTACAAACGTCTCCAATTTTGTCAACATTTTTATTAAAAACCCAGCCCCAAATACATGCGTTATGGTGAAAAAATATGTCCCCAAAGGTGGACAACCTCTAAAATATGAAGTTACTGTTATAAAGGCTCCACTTTTCTTATAGGAAAAAAACCCACTTCCCAGAAGATTTTAGAATATGTGTTGCAACCTGTGTCAATTCAACCAATAGAGCTTTTGTGAAATCGGTCACAGATGTTGGATGAGATGTCCACAATCGGCATTTTCAAATGGTGCACTGGGGTCATTAAGGTTAGGACCTTGTAGTGGAGGAACTTGAGTTGCCTGCACAAACTCATTTCTGTATAGATCGCTCCCTAGTGCATAGGGTCACATTGATGCTGGAACAAGAAGTGGCCTTTTACAAACTGTTACCACAATGTTTAAAGAAAACAATACTCTTTATCATTAAAGGGAACCTGTCAGCAGAAAATTAGCACTAAACATAAAAGATTCCCCCTCTGCAGCTCCTGGGCTGCATTCCAGCAAGGTTCCTGTTATTATTGTGCCCCCTTTTAGACCAAAAGAAATACTTTATAAAGTGGTACCTTTTTGAAAGGAAAAACTGTAAATGGTACACGGGGGCGGGCTGCCTGGTGTCCGTTATTCTGCCTCCTGCCGCTTTAGGCCGTCCCCCATCGCTCATTTCCATAGTTGTGGACGCCTTCCAGTGATCCAGAGGTCCCCGCGCATGCCCAGTGCCTATCTCTCGTGAATGAGCACTGTGCCCAGTGTCACCGCTGGTGACGTGTGCGCAGGCTTTAGATTATGGGCGGTGCTGTGATTTTCCTCAGCAAGTAACCGCCCATAATCGCGTGACCGCGCGTTCCCCTCTGCCTCCACTATTCTGCGCAAGCGAGGGCCTGCTGACCCCACGTTACCTCTTTCCCATCTTGCCCTGAGGCAGGAAATAGATGGGAGGAGCACGGAGCAGGACACCACCGATCAGGAGGAGACGCGGAGGGAAGCTCACCGACGTACACAGTAAAAAAAAAAAACGTTTAGTGCTTTTCACTATACAGAACACAATGTGTGACTGTTTGTTTTTACATGTTTTTTTTACTGTGTACGTCGGCAGCTCCTCTCCGCGTGCGGTCACGCGATTATGGGCGGTTACTTGCTGAGGAAAATCACAGCACCGCCCATAATCTAAAGCCAGAACAACACGTCACCAGCGGTGACACGGCACAGTGCTCATTCACGAGAGATAGGCACTGGGCATGCGCGGGGACCTCTGGATCACTGGGCGGTGTCCACAGCTATGGAAATGAGCGATGGGGGACGGCCTAAAGCGGCAGGAGGCAGAATAACGGACACCAGGCAGCCCGCCCCTGTGTCCCATTTTCAGTTTTTCCTTTCAAAAAGGCACAACTTTATAAAGTATTTCTTTTGGTCTAAAAGGGGGCACAATAATAACAGGAACCTTGCTAGAATGCAGCCCACGAGCTGCAGATGGGGAATCTTTTATGTTTAGTGCTAATTTTCTGCTGACAGGTTCCCTTTAACATTTTTCTTTAAAAATAAGAATCCAAACCTAAACCCTGAAAAACACAGCTTATGTAAAATTTGATGAAGGAAAGATAATGGTATGGGGCTAGTAAACTTTCCTGTAGGTAGCGTTCTTCAGGCATTCCCCAAATTTTTTGTCAATCACACAAGGCACTTTATATATATGATTGACTTTTTATGTACTTTTGAATTACAGAATAATATTTTGTAATAAATGCATGAACATTCAATTGAAGCATGACTTTAAAGAGAATTGTCATCAGAATTTTATACCCCAAACTAAAGGCATGTATAGAAAGTTGCTCTGCTATAATACTGAGAAAGTCCTTATCTTTCTTGAAGAAATCAGTTTTGCTCTTTTAGAGAAATCCATAGATGAATTTGTATGCTAATGAGTTGTAAGTGCATTGGATGGGCTCTGTGCTTACAGCTCTCCTGCTACTCTGTCTTTGGCCTGCCTGACTCCTGTCTCTATCTGCAGGAGAACTGTAAGGACACAGCTCACCCAATGCACGTACAATTTATTAACATATCATTTCAGCTACGATTTATTCTGAACCAGCAAAATAAATTTCTTCAAGAAAGATAAGGACTTATCATGAAATCACTTTTCCATATACAGGATATAAAATCCTGATGACAGATTTTCTTTAAGCCCTTCACAACCAAGGACGTACTGGTACATCCTTGACTCTGTCTGTCCTGATCCCACAATCATCCCCACACATGTCTGCTGATCTGATCAGCAGTCATGTGAGGCTAACAGGAGTGCGTGGATTGGAGATCCACCCTTGCATTATAACCTTTTAGATCATGCTCTAAATCTCTGACTACGCAATCTGATGCACTCCTGCAAGGATCGCGCTGTTCCCCGCCGCTTTCGGTGGCCCCGTGACGCGATCACGGGCACCAATTGGTTGCCATGGCACCGTGAGGTCAGAAAATGACCCCTGTGGCTTCCATGACATGTTACCTGTGAATGGCGGCAGAGCGCTGGCACTCACAGGACAGGAGTATTTCTCCTGAGTAGAGCAATGCTGAAGCATCACTCTGATCAGGAGAAGCGATCGGCTTCTGCAGTGATAAAGTCCCCTAGGGGGACTAGTAAATATGCTAGGATGCTGAATAACATGATATCTTTAGCTGATAAGTCCAAGTCTTGATTCCAGAGTAATCTCTGTCCAAACACCCCAAAATTATGTGATTCGTACAGTGCCTTGAGCATTGGGGTCAGGGTGGGACTTTGTGGGTCAGGTCTTCTGTAATGATTCCTCCCCTTGCTGCCTGCCTCGCCTTTATTTAACATCCTCCCCTCTGCTGCCACAATTAGCACTATGTCTGGCGGGTGCGCACTACTATTTTAAAATTTTTCTCCAACTCTTCAATAAAATGGCTCCGGAATCAGACTGTGGTGTCCACCGCTGGATAAGCAGGTGGATACTGTGGTCGGTAATAATAGCACTCATCCATCCTGAGGCTTGATAAGGTAAAGCACAGCGCACGCTGATAAAAGTCTAAAAGACCAAAATGTTTGTCCCTGTTTATCTTTAGATTTTGAAATGAATGTCTTAGCTCTAGGACATGTCACACGGATGTGTGAATGTAGTCTGACATTGAGTTGCTACCTGCAAACTTTTTTTTTGTTGCTACCGGTTTTGGTAGCATAGTGTATGAACACAACCAGTTTATATAGTGTTGGCCCCAAATGCTCTAATCACTTCTCCATAAAATAGAACATGAAATGAGGGTCCAGCTTCATTCACCCCACCAATCGGCTTACTGAACAGGCTACAGAGATCCCTAGTAGATGCACTAAATTAGACATAACCTTCTCACTTAGCAGGTTGGCAAGGAGTTCCAGAGTCAGACCTCTACTGACCTGATATTCATGACCTGCCCTATAAATAGGCTATCTATAGATTTTTGGGGGGAATTGAATTAACCTTTTGTCCTTAGAGTTCCTTTTTTAACTCTTAAATCTCCATTTTCTTTTTGTGTATTTTCAGTATTGTTGTCCAGAGAAAATGCAGAGTTTTTTCCATGGAGTAATAACACCTGATGCTTCCAAACCTCTAAACACAAAGGAAGATATTGAAAAAGGAAAGTTAATCATGCTTGTTAGCGACTTTTATTATGGACGTTATTCTGGAGATTTTCAGCTGATACATCAAGAAGAGAAGACTCATAGCACATTCAAGTGCTTCAGCTGTCAAAAGCTTCTCAGGAATAATATAAAGTAAGTGCCAAGAGTCCACAGATATTATAGGTGTATGATCATTGAAGAGGGGCCATTTCACTGTGCATGAATACCTGAACAATCATTCTTTGAGGTATATACCTGCATGATGTTTAGAATCCAAAGACGCTTTATAATCTTTTCACAGGTTAGTATGCAAGTATATAACAATATGCACACATAATGATAAACTAGGGTAGAAAAGTAGCAATTTTATATAGTAACAGAAACTTATTTTATTCTTATTGTAACAAGTAGTAAGCATTATGACAACAATGAGACATTGTATTTGCTGATTGATATAGATGGATATATATTTATGCATGTCTGTATATTCTCTTTAATGTGCGGTATTTAACATTCTATTTACTGTGTGGAATGTTTTAATTGATTCCCTCCACTCTGATTACCTGTAAAAAATCTCTCTGGATTTGTATGGAATAATTAAGTTTAAAAACTTAAAAAAAGGTTCTTCTAGTTTTTAGACTTGTATCCCCAGCTAAGCACATTCTGTGTTTTTCTAATCAAGACCAGTAAAGTCGAGTCTACACTCATCGCCCATCAGCTTACTTAGAAGGGCAAATAGTGATGTTGTTTCTGAGAACTGATGTTAATTAGGGATAATAATAGTAATAATAATAATATTTATTCATTTATATAGCGCTGTTAATTCCATAGCACTTTACATTCAATGGCAACACTGTCTCCATTGGAGCTCACAATCTAGGTTCCCTATCAGTATGTTTTTGGAGTGTGGGAGGAACCCGGAGGAAACCCACGCAAACACGGAGAGAACATACAAACTCCTTGCAATAGGAATGATCGAATACCTCAAATATTCGGCTTCGCGAATATTTGCCGAATAGGTTGCCACTATTCGCAAATATCCGATGCGCAATGTAAGTCTATGGAAAACCCGAATAACAACTATTCAGCTGATATTCGCAAAGCCGAATATTTGAGCATTCGATCATCCCTAATGTTAATCACATCCAGGGGGTCGTGATTACGGCATCTGAAGCTAACTTGTCTGTGTGAAGTGACGCCTACCTTGACTAGTCCTCACTAATTACTGTATGATCTGAGTTACATGAAAGCACCACTCCAGCGTTTTCTTTTTCAGAGCTGGAGTGGTTACTTAAATATAAGCCCATTGGTATTCTACTCACTCTTTGGGGGTTTTATGCTTTTTTGGTGCCGCTGTGGGTCCTACAAAACCATCTTGTGACTGTAACTTCTGATTGACCGGAAGTCATAATTTACATCACAAGCTCTCAATATAACTCTATGAGAGCTTTTGTGGATATAAAGTTCACAGTAGATTACACTGTCAGCATTATGAATTCACTTTCATGAATTCTCAACCACATGCAGCTGAGAAATTGGATAGAGGATAACTTTCTAACTTAAAAATAACCCTTTAAGAACCCCATACACATTAAATTGAACCTGACAGGTCCCCAGTGCCTCCAGAATCACCAGCAGTTGTATCTACCTATCCGTTCCTTGTGTTTCAGTCCCTTAATTACATTGGATGCATAAATACATTTTTAGAAAAAATATTCCTAAAGTGTGTTTATGATATGAAAATTAATCCTTTGACTATTTGATGGGGCGTTAGATCCCTCACCAATCAACCCACTCAGCATTTTATCACACCCCTATGGTGGAGTGCACCTCTCTTAAGTCGGGACACATACAACTGGCTTCAATGATATAAGGGGACAAAGCGTGTGTTTTGTAGAGCACTGGCAATGACGCCGCCTCTTGTAAATCATGATATCACACACAGGGCTTGATAATGTGCTAAGTGGGACGACTAGTCTTGGGAAACTGATGTCCCATCGACTACTCAGAGGGTTAATTAGCATATCATAAATGGACTTTTGACATTCTTTTTTAAAAATCTGTTTGTGTCCAATGTAATAAAGGGACTGATAGACAGGGAATTTAGATAGGTAGATACAACTGTTGGTGGTTCTGAAGGCATGGGGGACCAGTTTGTTTCCTTTTGAATAAATGTTGGCCGATCTTTTGGTTGACAGCTATCTTTCGACTTCTCCTTACACATGACCATTCAGCTCAGCCAAATGTACATATGTTTTCAAATAAGAAAGGAGGAAAGCTACCCCCAGACTGACAAATGACAAAAGGATCAGGTGATAAAATTCAGACTGCCCGACCCTGATCTCCACTGTCATCATCTGTGGGGGGACCTGATCTCCACTGTCATCATCTGTGGGGGAACCGTACACTTTGGCCTAACAGACTGATAATGGTCGACAGTCTAACTTTAGTCTAATGTGTATGGAGGCTTTTACACTTTAGTTCTGAACTTGGCAAAGATGGCAGTCATCTCCAAAAATGTGGGAAAGATTTGATGAAATATTGTCAATATATTTTAAAATATCCTTAGTTAGCAGTGAAAAGTTTGTGATGGTCATTCTCAGCAATCGCTTGTGCAACTAGTTATTGATAATTCTTATAATGCAGGTCCCTCTCATTTGCAGTCATCATATTGGCCAAATTTGAAATATTTGTCAGCAAGAGGAGGCAGCTTATTTCCGTTCAGTTGAAGAGTAAAGGTCCCGTCACACACAACGAGATCGCTAACGAGATCGTTGCTGACTCACAGTTTCTGTGACGCAGCAAGGATCTTGCCAGTGATCTCTTTATGTGTGACACCTACCAGCGATCAGACTCCTGCTGTGAGATTGTTAGTCGTTGCCGAATGGTCCAGATCATTTTCTCCAAAGGCGATGTCCTGCTGGGCAGGACGCATCGCTGTGTTTGACACCTACCAAAGACCTCCTAACACGGTCCCAACGCCCGCCGAGATCGTTATACAGGTCGCTGATCGTTACTGCGTCGTTGGTAAGATCTGACTGTGTGACATCTCACCAGCGACTTACCAGCAATCCTTATCAGGTCGTATCGTCGGGATCGCTGGTAAGTCGTTGTGTGTGATTGGGCCTTTAGTTTGCACATCTCTGCAGCCACAGAAAATCTATAGTTCTGCTCAAAGTTATTTGGAACCACCTCCCAACTTCCTTCAAAAACTGAGTGTAAGTGTACCTAGATTAATATATATAGTTTTGAAGGCAAAAAGTGGACTCACCAAGTATTGATTTGATTTCCATTTCTCTTTTGTTCATTCACTTTGCATTTTGTACTTTGCATTTTGTTGATTGACAAAAATAAACAACCAGCGCTTCTACTTTTGAACGAATTCTTACTTTGCAGTATTTTTTTTTCACACCTGCTTAAAACATACCGAAGATGAGACCCCTAACCAAATAAAGATAGTGTTAACCTCAAATAAATTTGTGGCATGAAATGTGTGCGCTATAAACCTGGTATATATATTAAATCGTGCAGAGCTATGTTTTCATAAGAAATGATAACTTTCAATATACCAAAGGATTCCCGCATAGCTAGTGCGGGTGAGCAGCATAACATTGCTGATATATGAATTATCTTGTATGGCTGCTGGTTAAAGGGCACAATGTCAGATCTCATAAATGACCCCACTGTGTTCAGTGAATCATCTTCAACCACAAGTAAAAGTCGCTTGTGCTGCACTCTGCCATTCAGATTAATTACATTTCCCAGTAATCAGCACAAGTCTGTTTGGGGACTACACATGAATAATTGTTGTATTTTTGCCTGTGATAAAAACTGCTATTTGATTGTGCTGTTTTGATTGAATAACTTCTCGTTTCTAAATCAGCACAAAAAGGACATTGTGATCGTCTTCATTAGGGAGACAGGTTTGTCTCAGGACCTCTGCTTGGCAGAGAAGGTCATAGTTCTTCCGCATACAGACCCGTAAAGAGAAGCTGAAATGGCAGAATGTGAAGCTGAAGAATGGCTTAAGTCTACAAAGGGCATAGTCTGCAAGCTAAAATGAACAGACTTGCCTTTGCTGGTATCATTAAGGAAAACAAAAGCTTCATGTAATTGCAGACATTAAAATCACTATTACATACACTTAGAAGCAAAGATGCAGGTTGAGGCACAGGCAATTTGTCTTGCAAACAGCAGGGAACTAATGTATGCATTCAAGACATGCCAGTCATGACTTTTTGGCTGCTGTCTTTTCCCCTCGTAAAATAGCACAGTAGTATAAGTTGTAATTTTGACAAAAGTGTATGATTAGTTTAGTAAATGTTGTATGATTATTTTTGTATCTATACTACTTTGATTTCTCTGGTGCCAATGTTTGGTTGACTTGGGATATTATATATACTCTTGAAAGCAAATTATTCCATATCTTGTCAGTTAAAAGGAATTATCACGCATTTCAACTATGATTTACTATTTGTATAATCAAACAACATATTCACCTTTGCATGTTGTTTTACATTTTAGTTATAGTATATTTTTTATAAAGTTGTTATTCTTTTCATTAAATATACTAATACCAAGTTACATGGCTCAAGTTGTCAAGTTATCCCAATCCATGGGATAGGGCATACCGTATATACTCGTGTATAAACTGAGTTTTTCAGCCCATTTTTTATGCTGAAAATGCCCCCCCTCCAGCAAAATATTATTCTCACCTATCTTTGTTCCCACGGTGCCCTCTTACCTGCTTCTTGTGGACCGCAGGCACATAGACCCCTCGGTGATTGCCGACAATGCAGGGGCCGCTGCTGTTGTCTTCAGCGCTTTACTTCACTTGAATGCTTTGCGTTGCCACAATATTTTATAAAGAGTTCATTGTATATGTAAAGCTGTTACAAAGGAAATTTAGTATGACATGTGGGTATTTGGAATTGTAGGTTCCTGTGCCCTAAGGGCAAGCACGCACTTTGCGTTCTCCTACTTGCATTTCTAAACGCACGTTTTGGGCTTAATTGATTTGACCAAAATTGCCTTTTTCAGAACTTTAGCGCTGAAAACGCATGCGTATTTACCGCGTTTTAGATGCGTTTTCAGCACTTTTTGCATGCGTTTTCACCTGCCTTTAGACAGATGCGTTTTAAACATCAAGACACTGCTTAATAAAGTTTAAACAGTCAAACACAATGAAAAAAAAGGATCAAATCTACATTAATGGGAAAAATAATGAAAATAGATATATTTCATAAAATTATAGCAGTAATATACATTTTATCGCTAAAATAGCAATAAATGTATATTTTTCTTATATTAAATTGTCGGATTATGTGTGTGTGTAAAGGGACATATGAAATCATTATTTTGATGTCCAAAAAGCATGCGTTTTGCTAGTCCAAAACGCATGTTTTCTGCACTGAAAAAGCAGGTAAAACGCAGGAATTTGAAGGAATCTTGGTTTTTGCCATTTCTCATTGACTTCAATGTTAGCAAAACTGACCTAAAATGGCAAAAACAATTGACATGCTCCGTTGAACGCATGGTTTTTGCCACAAAATATGCAAATTAAACGCAGCGTTTTAAAACGCAAAGTGCGGTCTGTAAATCAACAGTTTCCATAGACTTTGCTGGAAAATCAAAACGGATGCATTTAGGCAGAAAAAAGGTGCTTCTCAAAACGGACCAAAAAAACAGTGGAAACGCAAAGTGCGTGCTTGCCCTAATTGAGACAAGATAAGCCATGTTTCTGTTCTGTCGGCTAAAAATATATTTTAAATTGCTTTTCACATCTACACTAAGCTTCACATCTTATCAACAATTTGTTTTTCCAAACTTTCAAATTATCTTCCATTTTAATAAATTTAACCTACAATTTTCTGCGTCAAGTTAACACAAATGTATTCTCAATTACCTTCACAGGTACCCACGTTCAAAAGCAACAGTAACTTTATTATTGCAAGTCTTCAACAAGGACGTTTTTTGTTTTTTTTCTTTAATTCACCATACGGTTCCAAAGAATCTTTTTATTTAGGCCTTTTTTTATTTAAGCCTTTTCATTTACTGCTATTTTTTATGGTCTTTACACCAAAGGGGTGTTTTAAAATGGCAGATTTAAATGAAAAAACCTATAATAACAACGGGAATAAAATAAACAGAAAAAGCGCTTCTGACATGGTGACACGTCCTTGTTAATTACCTGATACTTGCAACCATGTAAAAACCAATTGTTAGGGCTCATTCACATGACCGTTCCGGTTTGCGGTCCGCAAAACACGGTTCATTTTTTTCACGGATGCATCCGTGTGGCATCCTTGTGATATCCGTTCGGTTCCGTATATTGGCCGTGTCATCCGTGTGCCTTCCGTGTTTTTTGCGGACCGCAAAACACGGAAGCAGCTAGATAGATAAATAGAGGGATAGCTAGATATAGATAGAGGGATAAATATAAGAATAAATGAATGAATGGAGGGAATGGATGAATGGAGAGAAAGACATATAATGTCCCACTCCCCAGCATTTTGTAATCTTGCATCCTTTGTGCCTTTCATGTGGCACTAAAGGGTGCTCAGCCTTGTATTTAATAAAAAAATAAATAAAAAATAAAAAAAAAACAACATGGGGTCCCTCTACTTTTTGTAGCCAGCTCGGGTAAAGCAGACGGCTGCAGCCTGAAAACCGCAGCTGGCAGCTTCACCTTGGTTGGTAATCCAAAACAGAGGGCACCCCACGCTGTTATTTTAAATTAAATAATTTAAAACAAAAAACGTGGGGTCCCCCCCAAATTGGATCACCAGCCAGCGGACAGCTGTGGTCTGGTATTCTGAGACTAGGGAGGTCCGTGGTTCTTGGACCCTTCCCAGCCTAAGAATAGCAGGCCGCAGCTGCCCAGAAATGGCGCATCCCTGTAGATGTGCCAATCCTGGTGCTTTGTCCCAGCTCATCCCATTGCCCTGATGCGGTGGCAAATGGGGTAATATATGGGGTTGATACCAGATGTGTAATGTCACCGGCATCAAGCTCTAGGGTTACTGATGTCACGGCGTCTTATCAGATACCAGCAACCCAGTAAGTAATAAAAAAAAAATAGACAACAACCAAATTTTTATTTGAAAAAAAACCCCAACACATTCCCTCTTTCACCAATTCATTGAAAAGAAAAAAACAAATCTGGGTGCGGCGTAATCCAATAAGGGGGTCCCACGACGATCCATACTTACTGTCCCAGTAAATGAAGAACAGAATGTTCCCCATTGGCTGGGAGAGCAGTGCAGTGACCTGAGCTAACATCATGAGGTCAGCCCAGGTCACTGCAGGGCATAACCAGCGCTGACTTCAGGAGGATAGCTAGATGCATTACCTGCGGTGATGGAAGCCACTGCACTCCTGATGTCAGCGCTGGTCACTGACTTCTATTCCCGCCACGTTCTGAGATCACCTCTCGCGAGAGGCCAGTGACGCCACCGCTAGTCACCGTCTCGGGCCACCTGCGAGAGGTGATGTGAGAACGCAGCGGTCAGTGACAAGTGCTGACGTCAGGAGTGCAGGACTTCATCACCGCAGGTAATGAACTTTACTAACCTCCTGACGGTAACGCTCATCATCCCCGCATCTACTCGTACTGCAGTGCGGGCATATGTGAACACACTGCAGTGCGGCCATATGCTGACACACTGCAGTGCAGGCATATGCAGACACCCTGCAGTGCGGCCAGCCGCAGGGCAGGAGTGGGACACAGACTGTACGAGCACCCGACGGGGGTCACACGGAAGTGCTTTTGCGGGCCCACTGACTTGTATTGAGTCATGGTCCATTATCACGGAACAGAATAGGACATGTTCCATAATAACGGAATGGACATACGGCATCCGATATGTTTTTTTTGTAGGATCGGATGCACACAGAAGTGCTTCTATGTGCCATCTGATCCTACACAAAAGACATTGAAAAGATGGTCCTTTCCGTGGGTCCTCAAAAAAATCAGGAACTGAACAGGACAAATGGATCGGTCATGTGAATGAGCCCTTAAACTAATTTGTTTGCAGTGTTTTTCCAATGTCCTTATATTAATGTAAATGAAGTGTTGTAGTAATGTACAGTCCCTTAATTACACATGTAAATTTGCTTATGTTTATGTTTTTTTTTATGTCGCCAAAAAAATTAATATTTATACAAGCTTATGTGTACTTATCATGTATATCCAGTTTGTCTTCTTTTTTAGCTATTAGATATACTATTGTTACTTTTTGCAGTCGTTCCAACATACAATGTTACCAACAATACACCTGTTCTTGTCTGTGTATGGTAGATTCATGAACCACATGAAGCATCACTTGGAGCTTGAGAAGCAAAGTACAGAAAGTTGGGAAAACCACACCACCTGCCACCACTGTTACCGCCAATTCTCCACTCCGTTCCAACTGCAATGCCACATTGAGAGTTCTCACACATTGTATGAATCCACAAGTAAGTCATTTCTTCACAGTATCGTGTCTCGTATTTTTTTCTAAGAATGTGATGTCTTTTTTGTTTTTCTTTATTTTCAATATATCTGATGTTTTTGTTTTTGTTTTTTCAAATTGTATCTCTATAGTTTTTTTTTTTAATATGTGAAAACTAAAAAGAAATTTAATCCTAACTTTTTGCAACAGATATTATTATTATTATTATTAGTATTCAGTTGTACTTGAATTGTGAGTTGAGCGTCTCTAGTGAGGCTTCCCAAGTGTCCCAGATTCAACAGAACACAGTCTCTGTCCTAGAATAGGACTCTTAAGGCCGCTTTACACGCAACGACATCGCTAACGCGATGTCATTGGGGTCACGGAATTCGTGACACACATACAGCCTCGTTAGCGACATTGTTGCGTGTGAAACGCACAAACGACCGTTAACGATCAAATTTACTTACCTTATCGTTGATCGTTGATACGCTGTCCATTTCCCAAATATCGTTGCTGGTGCTGGGCGTAGGTTGTTCGTCATTCCTGCAGCAGCACACATCGCTATGTGTGACACCGCAGGAACGAGGAACTACATCATACCTGCGGCCGCTGGCAATGAGGAAGGAGGTGGGCTTGATGTTCCGCCCGCTCATCTCCGCCCCTCTGCTTCTATTGGACGGCTGCCGTGTAACGTCGCTGTGATGCCGCACGAACCGCCCCCTTAGAAAGGAGTTCACCGTCCACAGTGACGTCGCAGGGAAGGTAAGTCCGTGTGACGGGTGTAAGCAATGTTGTGCGCCACGGGCAGCGACTTGCCCATGACGCACAACCAACAGGGGCGGGTACGCTCACTAGCGATCTCGCTAGCGAGATCGCAGCGACTAAAGTGCCCTTTAGTCATGTCCGAGGCAGTATAACAATAATTGCTTCTGGCAGGCAAACATTACTCTGTAAATATTGGCACAGTGTCAGGAAGTTACAAGTGTGCAAGGCACGTTTATATCTTTTTTTCTTTTGGCAGAAGAAGCAGGGGCGTAGAAAGTTAAGTGTTGTGCTGACTTTGGGGCCCTGGTGCTTGCACTAAAGATACTGTGGCTAGCACACTAATTGGTACCACTGTTATGGGGACACTGTGGAACCCAGAGAATATATTACAGAACTCTCTTTACAGCATATCTACATGACAGTTTATAGCATAGATTTGATTGTTGAGAACCCGAAAGGAACAATACCTTCCTAAAATGTATCCACTAAATACCTTTGACCTTGACTATAGAGGGGAGGCAATTTGTTTCTATGTAACCATGAAGTAAGTCCAAAAGGATTTATGTGATACCTGGTTAAAGAGATCTATTCCATGAACTATAAAAATACCATTTGAGACAAACTTGTCCTAAAACTTGAACAAAACCTCTGTGGCTACACAATGTGTCAGAGATGTTACAGTTAGAGTGGATCGAACGCCCAAAAAACCTGGGCCGGCGGATCACTGACAGACTTAAAAATAAGTCCGATCCGCTCCGGAATCCGGTGCCCATACAAGTCAATGGGGACCGGAATCCAGAGATTAAAAACGTTTGTGGAGGGGATGGGGGTAGGAGCGCGCGCGGTGTACTCGCTGGCATGGCGGCACACTCTTTCCGGGTCACGCTTTTCTCTTCCGGAGCCGACAATTCAACATTCATTGTTTTGCCCGCCCACCGGCGCGTGTCATGGGTTGCAGTTAGACACACCCCCACCCTGAGGGTCAGCTGACTGCAACCAATCACAGGCGGCAGGACGTCCGGTGGCCGGGGAGAGCAGTGTATCCGGCGCAAGGGTGACTCCGGCATTTATTTATTTATTTAAATAATTCAACAAAACCGACGTGCGGTCCCCCCTAATTTTAATCCCCAGCCATGATAATGCCGGCCGGGGGCTGGTATATTCTCAGCCCGAAGCCGCCCGGTAT
The DNA here is from genome assembly GCF_048569485.1 of Anomaloglossus baeobatrachus. Lineage (NCBI taxonomy): Eukaryota > Metazoa > Chordata > Amphibia > Anura > Aromobatidae > Anomaloglossus > Anomaloglossus baeobatrachus. The sequence continues at coordinate 481,393,226 of NC_134356.1, forward strand.
TGCCGCATCTATTAGATGTGGCAATCCCGGTACATTACCGGCTCTTCCCGGAGGCGTGATGCGGTGCCAGTCTGGGTAATAGGTTTGTGATCGCACGAGCGTCTGTGAGATACCCGCATCACAAACCTGTAAATAGATGTAAATAAACACACAGAGAAAAAATACTTTATTTGGAATAAATTACAAACGCGTCCTCGTTCACCACTTTATTACCCCAACACCCTGCAGCTCCGGCGTAATCCAAACGTCCCACGGCGACACATCCGGCTCTGCTACATGTCACATGGCTAGCAGCCGTAAAGCACGGCTGCCAGCTCTGAGTGTAGACACTGACTGAGCAGAGGCTGTGACAGGCTGGGTTGTGACATTCTCTCCTCTGCAGCTCCAGCTCCTCCCCTCCTCAGTGCCGGCCCGCCCCCTGCAGCATAGGTCCGCTCTCACTGATCTTAGTAGCAGGGACACTCGCATGACACTCGGCTCTGCAGTACTGCCAGCGTGAGCCGTGTTTCATGCGATGGGATCGCACCAGTGTAAAATCACACTGGTGCACGTGGAGACAGACAGCGGAGGAGATGGGGAGAAAGTGCTCCCTCTATCTTCTCCGCTCCTGTGATGCGATTGCAAGATCGCATCACAGTTGCATGACCCTCGGCTGACACCCGCAGCAGAGGGTCATTTGCATATCGCTTCCGATGCTGCCGCATCGGAAGCGGTACGCAAGTGGACAAGAGCCCTCAGAAGTGTGCAGGTGATGAGATGACAGACTTGTGCGGGTCTTACATGACATCACACAGCACAGCCTTCTCCTCTCTCCTATCTTCTCTCTCCTCTCTCCTCTCTTTGCCTCACCCTTCTCTCTCCTCTCTCTCTCTCCTCCTCTCCCCTCCCTCTCTCCTTTCTTCTCTTCTCTCTTCTCTCTCCTCTCTTCTCTCTCCTCCCTTCTCTCTCCTCTCTTCTCTCTCCTCTCTCCTCTCTTTGCCTCTCCCTTCTCTCTCCTCCCCCTCCTCTCTCTCTCCTCCTCTCTCCTCCCTCTCTCCTCTCTTCTCTTCTCTCTTCTCCTCTCTTCTCTCTCCTCCCTTCTCTCTCCTCTCATCTCTCTCCTCTCTTCTCTCTCCCCTCTTCTCTCTCCCCTCTTCTCTCTCCTCTCTTTTCTCTCCTCCTCCTGCAGCTCCAACGTAATCCACACGACGTCCCACGGAGACACATCCAGCTCTGCTACATCTCAGTGCGAGCAGCCGCAGAGCATGGCCGCCCGCTCTAAGTGCAGCCTATTACTGATCCGCGATAAGCGATGACTGCACGGCAAAGCTGTCACAGGCTGGGGGGCGCGTCAGCCAGGAACCAATCACAGATGAGAGGACAGCCAGTGGGCGGGGAAAACACGGAAAGCTGTGTGTATGCGATGGACAGTACAGGAAGTGAATGCGCGACCTGGAAGCAGTGTGCCGCCATGACACCAAGTCTCGGTAAGTATAAAACGCTCATTTAATTCAGATTTTGTTTATTTTTATTAATTGCCGAATCCGGATCGTGCACCCGGAATCCCGTGCCCGGGTGCGGCACAGATATAGCGCTGAAACCGCGCGGATCCGGACTTTTACTGTCCGGATCCGCTCAGCACTAGTTACAGTAAATCCAATCATTATAATGCATCATAGATAACATACATATTAATTATTCCTAAAATCTCCAGATAAAACCTGTGGCATTTTACGTTTAGCCAGACCCAGATTTAAAGAAATTCGAAACAGGGATGTAATCTGTGTCCTGTGACATCTACTCATTTCATGCAGAGTTACTTTATAGAGATCAGTGAATCTTTTAAAATTCTTATTTGCTAGAACAGATTCGCTGAAAATTGCAAGTGCTGCAAAGCCTGCAATTGCCAGAAAAGTGGGATGTAACATTGAGGTTTTTTAATATTGTAGCAAACCACTTTCAAGCTCTTTAACACTAACAAAGCTTTAGTAATATCAAAATGACCTTAACAAACATGGCTATGTGTAGTAATCAACAGCCTCTTTAAAAATGTACTGTACTGACAGACTTTTTATGCTTTTTATAATTGAAAAATTGGTCCAAAACTAGTTATCTCTTTTGAGGGGAGTTGCCTGCCATGCCAGTATTTATGCACAGTAGGTGTACATGCCATGACGACAATGGGATAGCGGTATACCAGGGCTCCTAAGCTGTCCTGCAAGCTGGGGGACCCTATGCTGTCTCTAATTTCAGGGATAATCCTGATGGTGGAAAGGCTTGAGTCTCCTTCCTGGCCCTGCTCCTGACCAGTCCTGAACTGATTCCCCCTCCCCCAGGAAGGGACAGGACAGGCATGTGAAGAAACCCACAGATAAAAACAGACAAGGGGAAGCCAAAACTCTGTCACGCAGCACTCACACACAAAAGTAAAGAAAATAAGAGGTTCAGGAGAAAAAACAAGAGCAGGAAGGAAGCTACAAAAAAATTGGGGTAAACTCCACAACCGCATTAAGCAATGAGAACAACTTTCACCAGTAACTCTGGGACACCACACCTCACAGCCCAACATAGAATAATGATAATAACTATAGCTGGCATAGGTGGAAGGTTTCCACCAGCATAAATAGGAGGGGACTAAATATGATAAGCCTCCCCACAACATGTGACCAAAGGAGCAAACACACCAGCAGAGATTAACTCTTGCTAGCCTGCCTATGAATCAGCACACGACAGGTCGAGGAGAGTCTATGATGAAGGGAGGAGCTGGAGGCAGAGGAAGGAGCTGGAGGCAGAGGGAGGAGCTGGAGGCAGAGGGAGGAGCTGGAGGCAGAGGGAGTTGCTGGAGGCAGAGGAAGGAGCTGGAGGCAGAGGGAGGAGCTGGAGGCAGAGGGAGATGCTGGAGGCAGAGGAAAGAGCTGGAGCCAGAGGGAGGAGTTGCAGGCAGAGGGAGGAGCTGGAGTCAAAGGGAGTTGCTGGAGGCAGAGGAAGGATCTAGAGGCAGAGGAAGGATCTAGAGGCAGAGGAAGGATCTAGAGGCAGAGGAAGGATCTAGAGGCAGAGGGAGGAGCTGGAGGCAGAGGGAGGAGCTGGAGGCAGAGGAAGGAGCTGGAGGCAGAGGGAGGAGCTGGAGGCAGAGGGAGGAGCTGGAGGCAGAGGAAGGAGCTGGAGGCAGAGGAAGGATCTAGAGGCAGAGGAAGGATCTAGAGGCAGAGGAAGGATCTAGAGGCAGAGGGAGGAGCTGGAGGCAGAGGGAGGAGCTGGAGGCAGAGGAAGGAGCTGGAGGCAGAGGAAGGAGCTGGAGGCAGAGGAAGGAGCTGGAGGCAGAGGGAGGAGCTGGAGGCAGAGCTCTGCCTCCACCTTCCTCGTCTATCTACATAAAATCTCATCAGTAACAGCTGCCATCTCCTATCTCAGTAATGGTAAAGTCTTCACTGAAGACAGATTTTACCTCACAATTAAAAATTTTGATCATGACTAACCAATTCTGGAAGAGAAAGAAGCAAATTTGTCTAGTAAGATATAAGTTGCTTATTTTTATCTGTTCTATTGATTTATGAAATAAAAATTCAAATGACGGTTACACTTTAAGCTTACAAGAATAAAATCACTGAGGGAGAGGAGTGGATGCAACATTCTGTCCTGTTGCTTTTGGGGATGGGTTGATATCCATTGATGTGATGTACGATGAGGTAGATAACCGACACCTGACAGTGAAACCAGTCATGGCACGCAATCTTGGATTTTTCAGTAACTGTCCAGGTTGTGCTTGTGCCATCACTTAAGATTAAAGCATTTACACAGTGGACTATACTTGCTGTTCAACATGTTGACAATGCAGTACATTTACAAGCTTAATGCAAAGTCCTGGGAGCATTACATGTTATTCTGTATATCAGAGCACCTCTTTCTGCGAGATTTAATGTCAGCTGATATTTCACTGAGCACACACCATCATTTTCCCAAAAGGCAGTGGAATCCACTTAGTGGACTGGTAGTGATTGCATCACAAGCTTGATCAGGTGGAGCTGAGTTGGCACACAAGTGGGTGTTTGGGAGAATATGGTTGGTTCCAGGACCCAGAATTGGGTATGAATCTCTGACAGTGCAATGGAGAAACAGCAGTCAGAATATGAAAAGCAGTAGGTGATGTGCTAATGAAAACACCAACCAGGTAACATTTGAGGATGCAACTACGCTATCAGAAAGAAAAGAGTGATGAGTGGGGTGGCAGGACAGCTAAAGCCTTTGTCATCTTCCTGGCCTGCATACTTTTCCCACATGAGCAGATGAGACTGCTTCATTTGCTGATGGAGAGCCGTAGTACTTCCTCTACTTGAGCCAGGATATCCACAGCTGGCCCAGTGTAAAAGATTAATCGGCTGGCAGAGTGGAAACGTATTCCCACACCCAAGATGATTACACATTGGACTCTCCACCACCACAAATGGCTTTCAGGTGCTGTTGAACCTCCTTCACCATGCTGTTGAACTTCTTCAACCAACAGCAGTTGCTCCTGTGCAGACCGCAGAAGATGCAAATCTGCCCTTGGAAAATATCTTGGCTGGACGTCAGCTCGGCTGTTTATCGCTGATGCCACTACTCATCTCCTGTGATGACATCACACTATTGTCACTCAAATCTGATTTCCACCACACAATAATGATCCTCATCCCTGACTCGGCTGATAGTTGTCTCATTGTTAACTATGTCCATGAGAGCCTTGTCCACACACCACCTCCCCTTACCTGGCACCTCCTGATTACCAATTCTAGCTTTTCTGAGACTGAGAGTGCCATTACCACATTGGCTGACCATACAAGAAGAAAAGAAAAACTTCAGCTCACTACAATGCCATACAAATGTCCAGATTCTGAGAATGTAGCATGTATCTTTGAGACCGATATCCTTAAGGAAATTAAAGAGTTTATGAGGGAACCAAAAATGGCTAAAATGTCAGCTTTATTAGAACTATTTAAAACTACATAAGATAAATAACGTAACGTGTCTAAAGCCCACTTTACACGCTACAATATATCTTACGATGTGTCGGCGGGGTCACGTCGTAAGTGACACACATCCGGCATCGTAAGTTACATTGTAGCATGTAACAGCTAAGAGCGATTGCGATTGAACGGTAAAACGTTCATCGCATACACGGCGTTCATTTCCTAAAAATTGAACGTCAGGTTGTTCATCGTACCCGGGGTAGCACACATCGCAGTGTGTGACACCCCGGGAACGATGAACAGATCTTACCTGCGTCCTGCGGCTTCCGCCGGCAATGCGGAAGGAAGGAGGTGGGCGGGATGCTTACGTCCCGCTCATCTCCGCCCCTCTGCTTCTATTGGCCGGCTGCAGCGTGACGTCGATGTGACGCCGAACGTCCCTCCCACTCCAGGAAGTGGATGTTCGCCGCCCACATCGAGGTCGTATGGACGGGTAAGTACATGTGTTAGGGGGTTATTCGATTGTGCGACACATTCAACAAAATGAACGTGTCGCACATACGATGGGGGCGGGTACGATCGCATACGGTATCGTATGCTTAATTGCAAGGTGTAAAGCAGGCTTAAGACATCTCCTCCAGTTCATACCCAGCTTACCAAAGCTGACCCGGAAGTTGCCGCACTGCAATTGTACTGTATCACACTGTACTTGAGTGCGCAGGATCCGCCAATCCAGCGAAAAGTCAGATGTGTGAAACGGCCCATAGGGGACAAGGTTCCAGAAAATACAGGTGTTCTTGTTGGAATTGAGAGCCTGCAATGTTGAGGAGGACTGCAGAACACTGACTCAGATATAATAGGATTTAGACAAATGATGTTCCAAAATGTGCTCCGCTTCCTCCCCACTAACACACTAGCCGAAGGCAAGGAGGCGAGTTGTGACCTGCATTTGGTAGTGATACTGCCTAGATGACTAGTGCGGTAATTGTGCTGCTATACTGTGTGATGTGATAGCTGCTAGCCATGCCTGAAGTCATGTGTGCCTTCTGTGGCTGATTTAATTTTCTACATTGTGTAAAAAGGTAGTGGGCATTTTTGATAATTGACACAAAGTGAATCACAAATTGTTCTTATTCATTGGGTCCAGTGAATTCCCAAAAATTCTATACTAATTCGATACGTATTGAATTGATTCTCCCATCTCTACTATTTTATGATGTGCACTTTTGCAGACAAGATTGATGTTTCCCTACTTGATGTGTATGGCATGTCTTAGAAAGAGAGAGATCAAATAACTACTGACAGTTCTCTTAAGGCCTGAATGCCATTTACTCTTCCTGTGTATGTATATATTTTAAGTGAATTAGAGAAAGTGGAGAAATCTAGTAGAAGGTTATCCTACAATGAGTGTTTGTAAATGGCTTTATTTAAAAGCTGAAATTTAGCATTTTCTTCACCTGCTGGTAAATTTAATATTTAGGAACTTTCTTGAGTGCTGCTTTCATCTACTTCTAAACTGGTGTGTTGAGTGAATTAATTGTCACATGGTTGACCCAATGTTTAACCATATAGTTGAAACCAGAAGTTTACATACACTATCTAAAAGACACATATGAATGTTTTTCTCAATATCTGACATGAAATCAGAATAAACCTTTCCGTTTTAGATCAATTAGGAACCAAAATTATTTATATTTGCCAAATTGCAGAATGAGAGCGCAAAATACAATAATAGGCGATCAAAACGTAGTATCTGCGCAAAAATGGTACCATTAAAAACTTCAGTGGGAGACGCTAAAAATAACACATAACTGGGCCATAGATCCCGAAAATTGAGAACGCTACGGGTCACAGAAAATGGCGTCACTTTTTTTGGACAAACTTCTGAATTTTCTTTAACCCCTTAGATAACAGTAGACCTATACACGTTTGGTGTCTACGAATTCGTACTGATCTGAATCATCACACCGACACATGAATTTTACCATATAGTGAGCACGGTGAATAAAATATCCCAAAAACCATCGTGCAAAAGCAGGGTTTTTTTGCATTTTTTCTGCACTTGGAATTTTCTTGCCGTTTTCCAGTACACTATATGGTAAAACTTATGGTTTCATTAAAAATAAAAGTACAACTCGTCCCGCAAAAAATAAGCCCTTATTTTGGAAGATTGTCGAAAAAATAACAAACGTTACGGCTCTCAGAAGAAGGGGAGCAAAAAACAAAAACGGAAAATCACCTGGGGGTGAAGGGGTTAACTAAAGTAAACCTACTTTGCTTTTGTTTGAACTAATATTGAGTTACATTATGATTTCCAGTTAAAGCACCACCCCAGCGGTTTTATTTGTAGTGTTTTTTTTTGTTTTGCTTTTTATTTCATTGCTGGTGTCTTGCTTTAAATATGTCTTCTGCCCTCTGTCTTATACTCACCTTCCAGCGTCTTCATTTTTTTCTTTGTCACACCAGTTGTTCAATACTCACTTTGTGACCTACCAGCAACTCCAGTGTTTTATGAAGGGTGCTGGAGGTCACACTTCAATACAACTCTATGAGATCCTCATTCTTGCTCTCATAGACTTTCATTGAGCAATTGTGATATAACTTCTGACTTCCGGCCCCACGGGACCAGAGCAACGCCGAAAAAGGATGACAATGGTGGCGGGTAAGTGCAAGACAGGGCAGAAAAACCCACACTGGAGTGGTGCTTAAGAGAAAGTAGTGGAAGTTTTTACATAGCCTAGTCAAAGGGACACAGTCATGTGCAAAAAACGCTATTAACCTACAGATGTGGGATTATTCTGCAAGTTGAACTTTATTCCCCCCAGAAGATTTCGGCTTTCAGTCATAAGGGTGGTGCTGGTGCAGTTTCAGTGACCCCTCAGTGTATAGTGAGCGATGCTTGTAATTGAGCCCCCCCCCCCCGCACTGAGTATTAACCAGCTCAGCATTAGAGCCAGCTGTCAGTCACTGCCGGAAGCGCGGTAACAGCCGTCGCTCACTTATACACTGAGCGGTAACTGAAACTGTGCCAGTGCCACCATTATGACTGAAAGCCAAAAGCTTCCAGGAGGGATAAGGTTTGCTTCCTCCCTGCAGCAGGGCTCTCAGTGCAGGCCCTGGACAAGTTCAGATTGATATTTACCTTCAGATAAAACCCATAACTGCAGTATAAAAGCTTTTTTTTCACATGACAGGTTCCTTTTAACTCGGTACTGATCCACAGAAAGTTGTCTGTTTTCAGTGAGAATCAAGTTGTGTCCTGAATGGATGAAAATGCATGGGACTTTCTAGTACAATGCACAGCTCACTAGGGAATAAGATCTAAGCTTTTCTTCTTTCTAGAAAACTATGTCCGACATAATAAAATTATTTTGTTTTTGTTCCAGCTATTTGCAAGATCTGTGAATTATCATTTGATTCTGAACAGATTCTATTACAACATATGAAAGACAGTCATAAGCCTGGAGAGATGCCTTATGTTTGTCAGGTAATGACGGTAAAATCATTTTGGGCGAGTGTTGTGGCCTCTTCATTCCTTGCTTTGTTTCTTCTATCTGCACAGTGCACACCGTACACTAAGTAGTGGACATTTGAACATTATACAATTGTTTCAATAGATCATCTCTTGTGAAATACTAACTGGCCCACATTAATCAATGGTTTTCCCTTCCCCCTAAAAAGAAAAAAATGCAGCTCATGGATCTTATACTACCTTTAAGGCTATGTGTGCACGTGTGTGTATTGCATGCATTTATGTTGCGATTAGCACTGCAGCGTAAATGCATGCGTTCTGCGTCTCCTGCACAATCTATGTAGATGGTGCATAATCCTTGCGCACGTTGCTTTTTTGAAAGCAGCGATTTGGATGCTGAAATTTTGATCCAAATTGGTGCATTCTAAAATGCAGCATGTCACTTCTTCCGTGCGCTTTGGATGCATCTCCCTCTCTGTCTATGGGAGAGGCAGCATCCAGAACGCATGAAATCGGCATTTTTTTCTGCAGAAACACTGCATCCGCAGTGTTTCTGCAGCGATTTGAAGCGCACATGTGCTGTCATATCGCTGCAGAAATTTCAGCATGTGCGTGCGCACACAGCCTAATAGTACACATTTTACTCACAAGATTTTTTTTTCCACTAGAAATGCTGTTTTGAGCACCTCTTTGTAGTCTATATAACCCAGAGCCCTCCCTGTTAATCACAATACCCATCACTCATTTTGTTAATTCTATACTTGTACCATCTGAGGATCCACTGATTTTTAATAACTGTCCCTTTTTCTTTCTTGTAGGTGTGCAATTACAGGTCATCAGTTTTTGTTGATGTTGATAATCATTTTCGAAATACCCACGAGAACACAAAAAGTTTGCTATGTCCATTTTGCTTAAAAGTTATTAGGTCTGGAACGCCTTACATGCAGCATTATATGAAGCACCAGGTTAGTTAGATACATGGAGTTATCAGTATTATCATTTCCTTCAGTACAAACGGTAGCAAATATCTTTAGTTTTAACTTAAAGGGAATCTGCCAGCAGCTTTCTGCTACCTCATCTGAGAGCAGCATAATGTAGGAAAGAGCCTGATTCTAACAATGTATCACTAAGGCGGGCTTTGCACACTACGACATCGCAGGTGCGATGTCGGTGGGGTCAAATTGAAAATGACGTACTTCTGGCATTGCATGCGACATCGTAGTGTGTAAAGGATCGATGATACGATTAACGAGCGCAAAAGCGTCGTAATCGTATCATCGGTGCAGCGTCGGCGTAATCCATGATTACGCTGACGCGACTGTCCGATGTTGTTCCTCTTTCCTGCGGCAGCACACATCGCTGTGTGTGAAGCCGCAGGAGCGAGGAACATCTCCTACCGGCGTCACTGCGGCTTCCGTAGGATATGCGGAAGGAAGGAGGTGGGCGGGATGTTTACATCCCGCTCATCTCTGCCCCTTTGCTCCTATTGGCCGCCTGCCGTGTGACGTCGCAGTGACGCCATACGACCCGCCCCCTTAATAAGGAGGCGGGTCGCCGGCCAGAGCGACAGTCGCAGGACAGGTGAGTCCATGTGAAGCTGCCGTAGCGATAATGTTCGCTACGGCAGTTATCACAAGGATATCGCAGCTGCGACGGGGGCGGGGACTATCGCGCTCGGCATCGCAGCATCGGCTTGCGATGTCGTAGTGTGCAAAGTGCCCCTTAGTTTACTGGGTGCAGCAGTTGTGACAGTTCTTAGAAATAACATGTAGCAGAGCTCAGAAAGCTAACCCTGCCCACACCACAGCTTTTTGTGTACATTGTCTATTGACAGTGAACTGCTTAGCACAGGAGGGAGCATGGTCGGATTAGCAGGCACATCTTGGAGTACCTGATGTAGTCCAAGAAATGATAAGTTCCTAGAGGTAAAAGAATAATTGCAGGAAAACTGCGCACACCTTGATAAGGGACACATCACTAAATTCTTCCTTTTAACCCCTACTTCATACTGTCCTCAGATTACATGGCAAAAACCTACAGACAGATTCCCTTTTAAACCTTATGCATATGAGCACTGTTTGTATTCTTTTCTTTGTCGCTCCATTGGGAGACCCAGACAATTGGGTGTATAGCTATTGCCTCTGGAGGCCACACAAAGTATTACACTTAAAAGTGTAAGGCCCCTCCCCTTCTGGCTATACACCCCCAGTGGGATCACTGGCTCACCAGTTTTGTGCTTTGTGCGAAGGAGGCAACACATCCACGCATAGCTCCACTTTTTAGTCAGCAGCAGCTGCTGACTATGTCGGATGGAAGAAAAGAGGGCCCATACTAAGGGCTCCCAGCATGCTCCCTTCTCACCCCACTGTATGTCGGAGGTGTTTGTAAGGTTGAGGTACCCATTGCGGGTACGGCGGCAGGAGCCCACATGCTGATTCCTTCCCCATCCCTTTTTACAGGGCTCTGGGTGAAGTGGGATTTACCGGTCTCCAGGCACTGAGACCGTGCTCCATCTACAGCCCCTGGAGAAGATGCTGGATGGAGCGGAGTACATCAGGGACATGGCCCTGCTTCCTCAAGGTACTCTGTGTCCCCGTGCATTTGGCGCTCACACCGCAGCATGCTGGGTGTTGTAGTGCGCCGGGGGACATCAGCGCTGCGGCGCCTGTGCCATGGCCTCATTCAGCTTCGCTGAAGCAGGCTCACTTATGGGAATTGGTCGCGCCGGCCGCTGGGACTGCGGCGCGGCTGGCACTTGTAGTGCGCCGGGGACTTCAGCGCGGCCTGCGCTTTTACGGCGGCCGCGCTGATAACTAGAGTCCCCGGCTTTTGCGGCCTGCTTCCGTTCGTTCCCGCCCCCAGACCTGCCAGTCAGGAGAGGGGCGGGACGCTGGCCACTTCTAGGAATCGGTCGCGCCGGCCGCTGGCACAGCGGCGCGGCTGGCACTTGTGGTGCGCCGGGGACTTCAGCGCGGCCCGCGCTTTTAACTGCGGCGCGGCTGGCACTTGTGGTGCGCCGGGGACTTCAGCGCGGCCCGCGCTTTTACGGCGGCCGCGCTGTTAACTCGAGTCCCCGGCTTCTGGGCCTAGTCTCCCTTCGTTACCGCCCACAGCCCTGACAGTCAGGGTAGGGGCGTGACGCTGCATAGCACAGCAGCGCTGAGAGCTGGAGTATGTTTTGCATACTCCACCCCTCTCACTGTGTGCACTGTGAGTCCGGATTCCCGCACTTTCTCAGGCACGCCCACGGCTTCCTTCTCTACAAGGACGCCGGCAGCCATTAGTGTCAGTTTCTGTACGATACAGAGACAAGTGTGGAAGACCCTGGCATTCTGATAGTCACACAATCGCTGCAACAGGCGTTAAGCAGCACCTGTGGTGCTAACCCCACTAGTGCAGAAGTGCACTTATAGATATGCTTGTACTATATACATTGCACTGTTTGGTCGCACGTTGTATATACCCTCCTGGATTATGCGGAGGAGTTATCAGCATATTCTCTGTGTAAAACAAAGGTGCAGAACCACATGTTTTTCTATACAGCTGGTACAGCATGTACGGCTATACGGCCGGCAGGTTACATAGACTCCCATTGTATGCACTAATGGCCAGGGGATGAGGACGGTGTCTGCAGTATTTACTGACAGTTTTTCTGAGACTATGGCTATGATACTAGAAGCCTAGCAGTCCGGACATGTCTCTCACAATATGGGCACTGTTGAATCATTGATCCATGGCCCCCCTCAGTGTGAATAACTAACAGCTCCGGGAATGTCACACGCATCCCAGAGTCACGGCTCTGCACGGACGTCAGTCCCAGACAGCCTAAGCGGACTCACTATGAGCGGCCTCGGTTTCATCAGGGTCCTAGCAGAAGGACTCGCGGTGTAATGAGGCGGAAGTAGCGGCTCAGGGTTCTGATCCTGAGACCGCTCTCAATCTGGATGCACCTGATCGTGACGCCATAGTAAATAATCTTATAGCGTCCATCTATAGAATGTGGGTTATTTCTCACAGCTCCTCCAGTGGAGGAGTCAGCTTCACGTATTTTTCTGGACCACTCTGCCTTCAGAGAGGCAGTCCAGGAACACCACGCTTATCCAGATATGCGCTTCTCCAAACGGCTTAGGATACACGTTATCCCTGTCCCCTGACTTGGTCAAGGACTGGACCCAGTGTCCCAAGCGGCATCCTCCAATCTCCAGGCTTGTAGCTAGATCCATAGTTGCAGTGGGAGATGGAACTGCAAACTCAAAGATGCCACTGACAGACAGATGGATCTCTGGTCGAAAGCCATCTATGAGGCTGTCGGCGCACCGTTGGCTCCGGCATTCTCTCCCTTGGGGCACTCCAAGCTATTTCAGCTTGTCTTACACAGATTGACACGGTTACACGTACATCTGTGCCGCAGGTGGCATCCTTAACCTCTCAAATGTCTGCATTTGTTTCTTACGCGATTCAGGTTGTCCTGGACTCTGCGAACCGTGCGGCGGTAGCCTCCGCTACTCCGTGTTTTTAAGCAGAGCCTGGTCTGCTCGTTAAGTGAATGGAAGGCAGATTCTGCTTCCAAAAAAGGTTGCCTAACCAGTTGCCTTTTTCTGCTGACCGACTGTTTGGTGAGCGTTGGATGTAACCATTAAACAGTCCAGGGGTAAGGATTCATCCTTTCCTCAGCCCGGACACAACAAACCCCAACAGCGCAAGAGGCAGTCGGGGTTTTCGGCCTTTTCGAGGCTCGGGCAGGTCCCATTTTTCCTCGTCCAATGTGGACTCAAAAGGATCAGAGGAGCTAAGATTCTTAGCGGGCTCAGTCACGCCCAAAAAAGCGACAGTCTGAAAACCCGCTTCCAAGGCGGCTTCCTCATGACTTGCGGCCTCGGTCGGTAGCAGGCTCTCCCGCCTTGGCGATATTTAGCTGCCATAGGTCAATGACCATTGAGTGTGAGACATTCTGTCTCACGGGTACAGGATAGAGCTCACTTCTCGTCCTCCAACTCGATTCTTCAGAATTTCTCCACCTCCAGGCCGGGCCGCTGCTCTTCTGCAAACAGGGTGCACTCTATAGGCAGAAAGAGTGATGACCCCCGTTCCTCTTCAGGAACAAGGTCACGGTTTTTACCCCAAATTCTTTGCGGTACCTATAACAACGGGCCGTTCCGTCCCGTTCTGGATCTAAAAATGCTCAGCAAGCTCGTGGACACCAGGCGGTTCCGGATGGAATCCCTCCGCCATGTCATCGCCTCAAGGTCCCAAGGATATTTCCTAGCATCATTAGGCATCAAGGATGCTTATCCACACGTGCCGATTGATCCAGAGCACTAGCGTTTCTACGCTTCGTTATAGGAGACGAACACCTTCTGTTCGTAGCTCTACCTTCCGGCTAGCGACAGTCCAACTGGTCTTCGCCAAGGTCAGGGCAGCAGTAGTCACAGTCCTGCACTCTCAGGGTCACTCTGTGGTCCCGTATTTCGACGATCTACTTGTCAAGGCACTCTCTTAGGAAACATGCCAACACTGCCCGAACGTTGCGCTGGAGACTCTCTAGAGTTTTGGGTGGATCATCAACTTTTTAAAGTCAGATCCGACCCCGACCCTATCGATAACATATCTAGGCATAGAGTTTCTTACTCTCTCAGCGATAGTGAAGCTTCCGCTAGACAAACAGCATTCACTACGGGCTGCAAGCTCTTCTTTAAGAACCAGTCGCACACATTGAGACGCCTCATGCACTTCCTACGTAAGATGGTAGCAATGGAGGCAGTTCCTTTCGCGCAGTTTTACTGCGTCCACTACAATGGGACATTCTCCGCCAATGGGACGAGGAGTCGACGTCCCTCAACAGAGTCGTCGTTCTTTCTCAGGCGGCCAAGGAATCTCTACGGTGGTGGCTTCTTCCCACCTCTTGGTCAAAAAGAAGGTCCTTCCTATCCCCATCCTGGGTGATAGTTGCGACAGACGCGAGTCTATCAGGGTGGGAAGCAGTTTTTCTCCACTACAGCGCTCAGGGTACGTGGACTCAGCAAGAGTCCACCCTTCAGATCAATGTTCTTGAACACAGAGCAGTGTATCTTGCCCTACAAACCTTCCAACAGCGGCTGGAAAGCAAGCATATCCGACTTCAGTCGGACAGCTCCACAGCGGTGGCATACATCAACCACCAAGGAAGAACGCGCAACCGGCAAGCCTTCCAGGAAGTCCGGCAGGTTCTGATGTGGGTGGAAGACACGGCATCCACCATATCCACAATTCACATCCCAAGTGTGGAAACTAGGAAGCTGACTTCCTAAGTCGCTGAGGTGTGGCCGAAAGAGTATGGTCTCCTCACCCGGACGGGTTTCAGGAGATCTGGCGCCGCTGACAGAGGCCGGACGTCGATCTAATGGCGTCACGGCACAACAACAATGTGCCAGCTTCATGGCACGGTTTCACAATCATCGAGCTCTGGCGGCAAACGCCTTAGTTCAGCATTGGTCGCAGTTCCAGCTACCTTAGGTGCCACCTCTGGCATTGTTGCCCAGAGTACTGCGCTAGATCAAGACCGACTGCGGCCGCGCCATCCTCGTCGCTACAAATTGGCCGAGGATGTTGTGGTACTCGGTTCTGTGGTGCCTCACGGTAGGCTAACCGGGGGCACTACCAGACCAATCAGACTGGCTGTCTCAAGGGCCATTCTTCCATTTGAATTCTTCGGCCCTCAACCGGATGGTGTGGCATTGAGTCCTGGAACCTAGTGTCGTCAGGATTACCTCAGGACGTGGTTGCCACCATGAGACAGGCTAGCATACCAACGTCCGCCAAGATTGACCACAGGACGTGGAAGATATTCTTATCTCGGTGCTCGGCGCAGGGTGTTTCTCCCTGGCCGGTTGCATCGTCTATGTTTCCTTCCTTCCTGCAATCTAGGTAGGAAAATGGGTTGTCGCTCAGTTCCCTTTAGGGACAAGTCTCAGCGCTATCTGTATTTTTTCAGAAACGACGACTTCCTCAGGTACGCACGTTCCTACGGGGAGTTTGTCTTCTCAGCACTCCGTACAAGCGGCCGTTAGAGCCCTGAGATCTGAACAAGGTTCTAATTGCTCTCCAGATGCCGCCTTTCGAGCCTTTGAAGGATGTCTCCCTTCCCGCTTTTCACGGGAAGTGGCCTTCTAGTAACGGTCTCGTCTCTTAGGAGACTTTCCGAGCTAGCAACGCTCTCATACAAACTCCCTTCCTGGTCCTTCACCAGGACAGGGTAGTTCTGCGTCCGGTTCCGGAATTTCTCCCTAAGGTGGTATCCCACTTTCATATCAATCAGGATATCACCTCACCTTCTTTGTGTCCTCGTCCAGTCCATCAATTTCAGAAAGATTTGCATCTGTTGGTTCTGGTGAGAGCACTCAGGTTCTACTTCCCGCATGGCGCTCCTGCGCCACCCGGATGCACTCTTGTCCTTGTCGCTGGTCGGCGTAAACAGTCGCAAGCTTCCAAATCCACCCTTGCTCGGGGGATCGAGGAACCAATTCTTGAAACCTACAGTTCTACTGGGCTTCTGGTTCTCTCAAGGCCGAAGGCCCATTCTACCAGAGCCGTGGGTGCATCCTGGGCATTACGGCACCAGGCTACGGCTCAGCAGGTGTGTCAGGCACCCACCTGGTCGAGTCTACTTACTTTTACCAGGCATTATCAGATGCATACCTACGCTTCGGCAGACGCCAGCCTAGGTAGATAAGTCATTCAGGCGGCGGTTGGCCACCTGTAGGAGAGGGCCGTTTGACGGCCCTATCATGAGGTATTCTTTTACCCACCCAGGGATTGCTTTTGGACATCCCAATTGTCTGGGTCTCCCAATGGAGCGACAAAGAAGAAGGGAATTTTGTTTACTTACCGTAAATTCCTTTTCTTCTAGCTCCAATTGGGAGACCCAGCACCCGCCCTGTTTTCTCTGGGTTTTTCTGTTTTTTCGGGTACACATGTTGTTCATGTGGTATGGTTCAGTTCTCCGATGTTTCCTCGGATTGAATTGGTCTTTAAACCAGTTATTGGCTTTCCTCCTTCTTGCTTTGGCACTAAAACTGGTGAGCCAGTGATCCCACTGGGGGTGTATAGCCAGAAGGGGAGGGGCCTTACACTTTTAAGTGTAATACTTTGTGTGGCCTCCAGAGGCAATAGCTATACACCCAATTGTCTGGGTCTCCCAATTGGAGCTAGAAGAAAAGGAATTTACGGTAAGTAAACAAAATTCCCTTCTTATCAAACAATATTGTGATCCTTCCATTTTTCCTTTTCAGAATAAAGGTATTTATAGATGTACTAAATGCAGATTGCAGTTTTTGACTTGTAAAGAGAAAATGGATCATAAAACTCAGCATCACAGGACATTTAAGAAGCCAAAACAACTAGAAGGTCTTCCTCCAGGAACAAAGGTGTGTTGAGAGAGAATTTTTTTTTATCACATGACAAAATAGGTGAGCTTAGGTCATATGCAACCAAACACTGTTGTTGTTTTTTTTTTTGTTTTTGTTTTTTTTTGTTTTTTTTCTCACATTTATTTGAAATAAAATGCTCAAAGCAAAAGCATAACTAAGTGAAGTTTGTTTTCTGTTTCATAAACTTGCCTAATGTAGTAGAAATATCAGAAATTTTTGTATGGGAGTTATGCAAAACTACAAGAATTAACCGCATTACGACAGCCCTACGGAGATAAACGGTGGCAGAATAGGGTACGTATTCTGTTCCGCAGTTTATAAACGGCAGCAAGAAAAAGTAAATAGCGCCCCCTAGCGTCGGAAAATCTTCGGGGTTTCAGCTACCCGGGGGTAGCTGAGCCCCTGGAGATCACAATTCAGGGTGTTTTTTTTCCGGTCCCTCCTCCTCTTTCATAATAGTAGCTGGCCGCATGAGCAGACAGTGGCTGTCAGCAGACTTCTACATTCAGTGATGCTGACCTGGCTGCACTCACACTACTGCTGTGGACCCTGGGAGAGTGGGTGCACCCACACTCTTCGAGGGTCTGCACTTCCAGAAAATGGGAGATACATTCCCTGAGCATACCCCCATATTTTGGAAGGTCCAGAATAGTCGAGGGACCTCTAAAATATATTATAGCGGACTGGATTTTTTTTTCTTTTCAATAAATTGGTAAAAGAGAGAATGTGTGTTGGAAAGTGTTTTTTCAAATACATTTTTTTTTTTGTGCAATTTTTTTTTATTTCTAATTACTGATAGTTGTGATGTCAGGTATCTGATAGACGCCGTGACATCACTAACTGCTGTGCTTGATGCCAGGTGACATTACACAGCTGGCATCAGCCCCATTTATTACCCCGTTTGCCACCGCACCAGGGCAACAGGATGAGCTGGGGCGAAGCTGATGTAAAGTAGACATGTCGGAAATGTAATTTATTAACTATTTTGTGTGACATAATGCTCTGGTTTAAGGGCATAAAAATGAAAAGTTTAAAAATTGTGAAATTTTCATCAAATTTCCGATTTTTTTCACAAATAAAAACAAAAAATATCGTCCTAAATTTACCATTACCATGATGTACAATATGTCATGAAAAAACAATCTCAGAATCACAGAGATCCGCTAGTGACACTGGTCAGAATTGCAAAAAATATACTGGGCATTAAGTACAAAACTGGCTTCGTCTTTAAGGGGTTAAACGAAGGTTTTCCTTAGGCTATGTGCGCACGTTGCCTTTTTTTGTGACCACAAAGATGCAGCATTTTTGTGAGTTTTTGGCCGCTAAAAAACGCCCAAAAACGCACCCGCGGTAAAAAAACGCACAAAAAAAACGCTTGCATCTTCGCGCGTTTTACAGCGTTCTTGTTGCTGCGTTTTTTCCAATGCATTGCATGGGTGAAAAACGCTGGCAAAAACGCAGAAAGAATTGACATGTTGCATCTTTTTGGTCACCACAAAAACACACCTAAAACAAAACTGCACAGTGCGGACAACAAAAATGAAAACTCATAGACTTTGCTGGGGAAGCAAAGTTATGCAGTTTTTAGACCAAAAACACACTCGAAAAACGCACCGTGCTCATATAATTTAAGGGCATGTGCGCACATTGCGTTTTTTCATGCATTTCCGCAGCGTTTTGAACTGCAGCGTTTCAATGCCTAAAAGCTTGCGTTTTGATTTCTATGGAAAGTCAATGGGATTTAAGCAAAATTCGTCTGCACGTTGCTTATTTAAATGCAGCGTTTTGAGTGACAAAATGTTGTCAAAATCTCTGCGTTTAGAAAAGCAACATGTCAATTCTTTTTTGCGTTTTGGCAGCGTTTAGCTAACATTAAACTCAATGACAGTTTTGAAAACGCTTCCAAAAGCAAAATCCTTGCGTTTTACATGCATTTTTGATGCTAAACGCATGCTTTTTTGTCAAAATTAAAGCATGCGTTTTTGGCATTATAGTGAGGTCAAGAGGTTTCCTTTTGCTCTCACATCCAGCCCGACTAAAAAAAAAAAGAGTCAAACAATAAGTGTAATTGATTTTGAACATAATTATTATATCCCAATAATCATTTTTGGAAAATTATCTTTATAATGTATGATTTAAAGCATTATTTATTTATTTATTTTCAATTTTTTCCTAGTGTTTGAATGTTCAAACTTTATTTAGTAGTGTCTTTGTATTGAAAACGCATCCCATTTTAAGCACTGAAAATGCTGCAAAATCACATGCGTATTTCCTGCATTTATGTTGTCAAAACCAAATTTGACAATGACAAATTCTGCCAGATGATGCGTTCATTTCTGCAAGGTACAGAACGCAACGTGAGCACATAGCCTAATTTGGTCGTCACATGGTACGCTATATCGGGCGATATGTCGGCGGGGTCACGTCGTAAGTGACGCACATCCGGCATCGTTAGAGATATTGTAGCGTGTGACAGCTACGAGCGACGGTGAACGAGCAAAAATACTCACCTTATCGTTGTTCGTTGACACGTCGCTCATTTTCAAAAAGTCGTTTCTTCTTCTGTGCGCCGGTTGTTCATCGTTCCCGGGGCAGCACACATCGCTCCATGTGACACCCCGGGAACGATAAACACAGCTTACCTGCGTCCTGCCAGCAATGCGGGAAGAAGGAGGTGGGCGGGATGTTTACGTCCTGCTCATCTCCACCCCTCCTCTGCTATTGACTAGCCGCTGTGTGACGTTGCTGTGACGCTGAATGTCTCTCCCCCTTCAGGAAGAGGATGTTCGCCGCCCACAGCGAGGTCGTCCGGGAGGTAAGTGCGTGTGACAGGGTGTTAACGACTTTGTGCGCCACGGGCAACTAATTGCCCGTGACGCACAAACGACGGGGGCGGGTGCGTTCGCTCATGCGATCGCACGATAGATCGTTCCGTGTGACGCCCGCATTACTCTGCTTATCTTGTGGACAAAAGAATGGAATCTGTGGCCGTCTCTCTATTCTTGTGATTTTTGGCACCTGTTAGGAATTCATTGGGGGGACTAGTATACCTGACCCGACTTTTATTACACTTATTGCAGTGTCAGATAATATAGTTAAAAACACTTTAAAACTTTTGCAAAAGTAATAGTAAATAATATATACATAAAATATATATTTTTTTTCTTTTTATAATTTCAGGTCACAATTCGGGCATCGGTTGGAGTACCTTCAAATCCAGTTTCTCCTCCCACTTCATCTATTTCCAGAAACCCACCACCAACTCCACCACAACCTTCTCCTCAGCTGCCTCTTTACACGCTACCCCAATCGCCTCCAATAATGAAAACTATGGGCCCCAGCAATAATCCGACTCCAACAGCTAAAAAAATTACACATCCTTTAAAAATCAAGCTTACTTTAAAAAAGCCTGGCTCTCTGAACACTGCAAGAAAAACTAAAACCGTTAATAGTGCTTTGCAAAAGCTAAGGTACCTTTTTATTTACATAATAAAAACATTTATTTTTATGATAATAGTATTACAGCATCTTAGGAACTTTTTTCACAGCAATGGAATCAATAGAAATTCCATTGTTTTGTTACCTGAGGAATGGGATATAATCTAAAGCTGTCCGATCGTTAGAAATGATTAAACGATTGCCGGCCAAAAAGACAAATTTAGTCTCATTCAGCTTACTATTTGCGCTTTTATTGTACAACAGCTAGTTTGAAAGATGCCAAACAATGGCAGGTATCTTATGGAAACTTTTTGGGTTCGTCGATAAACGCTGTAGTTATAAAGTGATTTGTCACGTGCAACAAATTTGCATTTCATCTTTGGAAACTCAGACTAAGCCATCTATCCAGGTAGAGATCAATCAGACATTTTTGTGTGAAATGGTTTCAGTTTTGTTTTTTAGAGAACTTTTACTTTTTGAACAATGCTTTTTGGTTTTATATGGATCAATACAGTGCTAAAACTTGCTGGTTAATTGGCCAATAATGCAATACAACAGATTTGGCACAAGCATTTTTTTTATTTTGTGGATCAAAGAAAAGTGGTTTACAAATGGGACATGTAAATATGTAATGGAATCTTTTTTGCCACTGGACTTCTGTAAAGCATTAGTATATTCTTGTAGGATATCTGTCACAAGACTTTACAATTCCACCTTCACAAATTATTAAAGGGAATCTGTCACCAGGTTTTGCCATCTAATGAGCACAGCATAATGTAGAGACAGAAATCCTGATTCCAGTGGTGTTTCAATACTGGGATGCTTAATGTAGTTTTCTTTTTCGCTCCTAATTGGGAGACCCAGACAGTGGGTGTATAGCTACTGCCTCTGGAGGCCGCACAAAGAACTACACTTAAAAGTGTAAGGCCCCTCCCCTTCTGGCTATACACCCTCCCGTAGGAGTACGGATTCCTCAGTTTTAGCTTTGTGCGCAGGAGGTCAGACACGCACGCATAGCTCCATTGTTTTTAGTCAGCAGCAGCTGCTGACTATGTCGGATGGAAGAAAAGAGGGCCCATACAGGGCTCCCAGCATGCTCCCTTCTCACCCCACTGTATGTCGGAGGTGTTTGTAAGGTTGAGGTACCCATTGCGGGTACGGCGGCAGGAGCCCACATGCTGATTCCTTCCCCATCCCTTTTTACAGGGCTCTGGGTGAAGTGGGATTTACTGGTCTCCAGGCACTGAGACCGTGCTCCATCTACAGCCCCTGGAGAAGATGCTGGATGGAGCGGAGTACATCAGGGACATGGCCCTGCTTCCTCAAGGTACTCTGTGTCCCCGTGCATTTGGCGCTCACACCGCAGCATGCTGGGTGTTGTAGTGCGCCGGGGACATCAGCGCTGCGGCGCTTGTGCCATGGCCTCATTCAGCTTCGCTGAAGCAGGCACACTTCTGGGAATCGGTCGCGCCGGCCGCTGGGACTGCGGCGCGGCTGGCACTTGTGGTGCGCCGGGGACTTCAGCGCGGGCCGCGCTTTTACGGCGGCCGCGCTGATAACTCGAGTCCCCGGCTTTTGCGGCCTGCTTCCGTTCGTTCCCGCCCCCAGACCTGCCAGTCAGGAGAGGGGCGGGACGCTGGTCAGTGCATCAGCGCCGAGGGCTGGAGTCGTTTTTACATACTCCAGCCCTCACAATCGGCACAGAGGGGACACTGTTTCCCGCACTTTTGTTTAGGAACTCCCACGGACCGCCCCTCTCCACAGACGCCGGCAGCCATTCCTGCTGACACGCTGAGCTGCAGAGGGGAGCCGGGGAGACCCAGACAAGGAATTCTGCGCCTCTTACCCGCTATTCAGCGGGCGGTAAGCAGCCCTCAGGGCTCACCCCCTCTTGTGCCAGTAGTATTCTTAGTATTTTGTTTCTACAAATACTTTGTATTGCATAGCGCTGGTCGCCCTTTGGCTATAGACTCTCTCACATTGCAGAGAGCCAGCAGCATGTCGTCCGTAAAACGCAAGGGTGCCAAGGCACAGACATTATATGCTTCCTGCACCGCATGTGGGACTTTTCTACCGGCAGGCTCCACGGACCCCCATTGTGTGCAGTGCTCGGCCCCTGCGGCGCTTGCACAGTCGGGACCTCTGCTGGACGTGACCCAGGGTGTACCACCTGTGAATGCTGTCCAGGTGACAGGAACTGAGTTTGCAGCTTTTGCTGACAGAATGTCTCTCACTATGTCACAAATTCTTGACACATTGCGAGCTAGGCCTGTACTTCAGGCCACGGACACTGTGCAATCATTGCCCCCTGGTCCACCTCAGCTGAATTACCTCCAAGCTCCGGGACGGGCACATACACCTCAGGGTGAAGACTCTGACTCGGACGATGGCCCCGGGCAGCCTAAGCGGGCTCGCTATGACGGGCCTTCACATTCATCTCAATGACAGGATCCCAGCGAGATGAATCTATGGGTGATGAGGCGGACGTAACTGATCAGGATTCTGATCCTGGGACCGCTCTCAATCTAGATACACCAGATGGTGACGCCATAGTTAATGATCTTATATTTAACATCAATAAGATGTTAAATATTTCCCCACCAGCTCCTCTTGTAGAGGAGTCAGCTTCGCAGCACGAGAGAATCCATTTCAGATACCCTAAGCGTACATTAAGCACTTTTCTGGACCACGCTGACTTTAGAGACGCAATCCAGAAACCCCACGCTTATCCTGAAAGGCGTTTTTCTAAACGGCTTAAAGATACACGCTATCCTTTTCCCCCTGAGGTGGTCAAGGGTTGGACCCAGTGTCCAAAAGTGGATCCTCCAATTTCCAGGCTTGCAGCTAGATCCTTGGTTGCAGTTGAAGATGGAGCGGCACTTAAAGATGCCACTGACAGGCAGATGGAGCTCTGGCTGAAATCCATCTATGAAGCGATTGGAGCGTCGTTAGCGCCATCTTTTGCGGCCGTATGGGCACTCCAAGCTATCTCAGCCGGGCTTGCGCAAGTCGACTCAGTCACACGTGCATTTGCCCCGCAGGTAGCACCATTGACCTCGCAAATGGCGGCATTCGCGTCGTACGCGATTAATGCTGTTCTTGACGCTACAAGCCGCACGGCAGTGGCGTCAGCCAACTCCGTTGTTTTGCGTAGGGCCCTGTGGTTAAGACATTGGAAAGCAGATTCTCATTCCAAGAAGTGCTTAACCAATTTGCCTTTTTCTCGTGACCGATTGTTTGGAGAGCGTTTGGATGAAATCATCAAACACTCCAAGGGTAAGGACTCATCCTTACCGCAACACAGACAAAACAAACCCCAACAGAGGAAGGGTCAGTCTGGTTATCGGTCCTTTCGAGGACCGGGCAGGTCCCAATTCGCCTCGTCAAAAAAGACTCAAAAAGACCAGAGACGCTCAGATTCTTGGAGGTCTCAGTCACGCCCAAAAAGGACAGCCGGAGGAACCGTTGCCAAGACGGCGTCCTCCTGACTTGCAGTCTCCGATTCCCACACCCGCGGTCGGTGGGAGGCTTTCCCACTTTGGCGACATTTGGCTGTCACGCGTCAAAGACCGTTGGGTGAGGGATATTCTGTCTCACGGGTACAGGATAGAGTTCAGTTCTCGTCCGCCAACTCGTTTCTTCAGAACTTCTCCACCACCAGACCGAGCCGATGCTCTGTTGCAGGCGGTGGCCGCTCTAAAGGCGGAAGGAGTGGTGACCTCCGTCCCTCTTCAGGAACAAGGTCACGGTTTTTACTCCAATCTGTTTGTGGTCCCAAAAAAGGACGGATCGTATCGACCCGTCCTGGATCTAAAGTTGCTCAACAGACACGTAAAAGTCAGGAGGTTCCGGATGGAATCCCTACGCTCCGTCATAGCCTCAATGTCTCAAGGAGATTTTCTAGCATCAATAGATATCAAAGATGCGTATCTCCACGTGCCGATTGCACCAGAGCATCAGCGTTTCCTACGCTTCGTCATACACGACGAACACCTGCAGTTCGTAGCGTTACCTTTCGGTCTGGCAACAGCCCCCCGGGTCTTCACCAAAGTCATGGCAGCAGTAGTAGCTGTTCTGCACTCGCAGGGTCACTCGGTCATCCCGTATCTAGACGACCTGCTTATAAAGGCACCCTCTCAAGAGGCATGCCAGCACAGTCTGAAGGTGGCACTAGACACTCTCCAGAGTTTCGGGTGGATTATCAACTTTCCAAAGTCTCATCTAACCCCGACCCAATCTCTGACTTATCTTGGCATGGAGTTTCATACTCTCTCAACGATAGTGAAGCTTCCACTGGACAAGCAGTGCTCGCTACGGACTGGAGTGCAATCTCTCCTTCAGAGCCAGTCGCACTCACTGAGGCGCCTCATGCATTTCCTAGGAAAGATGGTAGCAGCAATGGAGGCAGTCCCGTTCGCGCAGTTTCATCTGCGCCCTCTACAATGGGACATTCTACGCCAATGGGATGGGAAATCGACGTCCCTCGACAGGACTGTCTCCCTCCCTCAGACTGCCAAGGACTCTCTGCGTTGGTGGCTTCTCCCCACCTCATTGTCACAGGGAAAGTCGTTCCTTCCCCCGTCCTGGGCAGTGGTCACGACGGATGCGAGCCTATCAGGGTGGGGAGCGGTGTTTCTCCACCACAGGGCTCAGGGGACGTGGACTCAGGAAGAGTCCACCCTGCAGATCAATGTTCTGGAAATCAGAGCAATCTATCTTGCCCTGCGAGCCTTCCAACAATGGCTGGAAGGCAAGCAGATTCGGATCCAGTCGGACAATTCCACGGCGGTGGCGTACATCAACCACCAAGGGGAAACACGCAGTCGCCAAGCTTTTCAAGAAGTCCAGCGGATTTTGACGTGGGTGGAAAGCAGAGCGTCCACCATATCCGCAGTTCACATCCCAGGCGTGGAAAACTGGGAAGCAGACTTTCTCAGTCGCCAGGGCATGGACGCAGGAGAATGGTCCCTTCACCCGGACGTGTTTCAGCAGATCTGTTGCCGCTGGGGGACGCCGGACGTCGATCTGATGGCGTCACGGCACAACAACAAGGTCCCAGTTTTCATGGCACGGTCTCACGATCACCGAGCACTGGCGGCAGACGCCTTGGTTCAGGATTGGTCGCAATTCCGACTCCCCTATGTGTTCCCACCTCTAGCATTGTTACCCAGAGTTCTCCGGAAAATCAGGTCCGACTGCCATCGAGCCATACTCGTCGCTCCAGATTGGCCAAGAAGGTCGTGGTACCCGGATCTGTGGCATCTCACGGTAGGCCAACCGTGGACACTACCAGACCGTCCAGATTTGCTGTCTCAAGGGCCGTTTTTCCATCTGAATTCTGCGGCCCTGAACCTGACTGTGTGGCCATTGAGTCCTGGATCCTAGCGGCCTCAGGTTTATCTCATGAAGTTGTTGCCACAATGAGACAGGCTAGAAAACCATCCTCAGCTAAGATCTATCACAGGACGTGGAAGATATTCTTAGCGTGGTGCTTGGCTCAAGGGTTTTCTCCCTGGCCATTTGCATTGCCAATTTTTCTTTCCTTCCTGCAGTCTGGGTTGGAAAAAGGTTTGTCGCTTAGCTCTCTTAAGGGTCAAGTCTCCGCGCTATCCGTATTCTTTCAGAAGCGCTTGGCACGGCTTTCTAAAGTACGCACGTTTCTCCAAGGAGTTTCTCATATCGTTCCTCCTTACAGACGGCCATTGGAACCCTGGGATCTGAACAAGGTTCTCATTGCTCTCCAGAAGCCGCCTTTCGAGCCTTTGAAAGAGGTTTCCCTTTCTCGGCTTTCACAAAAGGTAGTTTTTCTTGTGGCGGTCACGTCTCTTCGAAGAGTGTCCGAGCTAGCGGCGTTATCTTGCAAATCTCCCTTCCTGGTGTTTCACCAAGACAAGGTAGTACTGCGTCCAATTCCAGAGTTTTCTCCCAAGGTGGTTTCTTCCTTTCATCTCAATCAGGATATCACTTTGCCATCTTTGTGTCCGCATCCAGTTCACCAATTTGAAAAGGGTTTACATCTGTTGGACCTGGTGAGAGCACTCAGGATTTACATTTCTCGCACGGCGTCTCTACGCCGTTCTGATGCGCTCTTTGTCCTAGTCGCTGGTCAGCATAAGGGATCGCAAGCTTCCAAATCCACCCTGGCGCGGTGGATCAAGGAACCAATTCTTCACACATACCGTTCTGCTGGGCTTCCGATTCCATCTGGACTGAAGGCCCATTCTACCAGAGCCGTGGGTGCGTCCTGGGCATTGCGGCATCAGGCTACGGCTCAGCAAGTGTGCCAGGCGGCTACCTGGTCGAGTCTGCACACGTTTACCAAACACTATCAAGTGCATACCTACGCTTCGGCAGATGCCAGCCTAGGTAGACAGGTCCTTCAGGCGGCGGTGGCCCACCTGTAGGAAGAGGCTGTCTGACAGCCCGTTCATGTGGTATCTTTTTACCCACCCAGGGACTGCTTTTGGACGTCCCACTGTCTGGGTCTCCCAATTAGGAGCGAAAAAGAAGAAGGGAATTTTGTTTACTTACCGTAAATTCCTTTTCTTCTAGCTCCAATTGGGAGACCCAGCACCCGCCCTATTTGTTCTTAGGGTTTCGTTTTTCGGGTGCACATGTTGTTCATGTTGTTTCTTAAGTTCTCCGATCTTGTTATCGGATTGAATTTGTTTTTGAAACTGTTATTGGCTTTCCTCCTTCTTGCTTTGGTACTAAAACTGAGGAATCCGTACTCCTACGGGAGGGTGTATAGCCAGAAGGGGAGGGGCCTTACACTTTTAAGTGTAGTTCTTTGTGCGGCCTCCAGAGGCAGTAGCTATACACCCACTGTCTGGGTCTCCCAATTGGAGCTAGAAGAAAAGGAATTTACGGTAAGTAAACAAAATTCCCTTCTTTACAAAACCACTGTTTAATCAGCAGTAGATTATCATTAGAGGACTACTTGGCATGCTGCCAGGTAGTCAAGCATATTCATGAGCTCTGTAAAACTGCTAGATCTGCAGCAGGGAAAACATTGATTTTTATCAAAATGACAGCAAACAGCACAGTAAGTGACACATCGCTGGAATCACAATCTCATTCTCTATATTATGCTTCTTTCAGATGAGGACAAAAACTGATGACAGATTCCCTTTAAATGGATCTCTTATACTAGAGGAAATTGGTGTACTTACTTTGAAATTACAGAATGGCTGTATAATACTGAAATGTAAATGAGAATTTTATACTTTTTGACGTGGTACACAAAATGCAAATTTTAATATTGGTCAGGAAAACTTTCAACAAGGATTATATATCTATTTAAAGTAATAAGTACATCAGCCTTTTCAGGTCCACGAGATCTATTTATTATAGTTTGACGTTTTGTATTGTGAAATCTAGTGATATATCTATTTTGACTACATTTTTGTTTTTTGTAGAAAACCCATTACATATATTATGGTTCATTAAACAATTAAACATTTGTTTAACTGTGCTCTTTGTAGCTATTGAACTAGATTTTCCTTTTTATATTTGTACCCTGACTAGGGTTACTCCAGGAATACATAAATGCATTGAGTGTCACCGTCAAGTGGTGGATTTCGAAGGTCATTTTCACTCCTATGTGCACTGCAGCAAATGCAAGTTCAGCACCAGCTGTAATAAAGCATATACGAGCCATGTACTGAGGTAAGTGAGGCGGCAGATATTTCACAAGTACATGCCTAATTTCCTTTGCATGTATTTCATTGTTTAGGCTACTTGTAAGTACACTGAAGTAAAATGTATGTATCAGACATTGTCTTATTATATGATAGAGACGTTAGTAAGATACAAACTTTACAATCTGGCTCATTAAAACAAATTACTCTTATGTTCTCCACATGTAGATATCACGGCAGGAATTCCAGTAAACGTTCTAAGGCCTCTAAGAAGAGCCCCAATGACAAAAGGTATTTTACCAATTGGAAGTCAAATTCTCTCAAAACATTTGTGAACAATTTATCTGATCTTCTGTTTTAATCATTTTATACTCATATCTCTCGTGTTTCTAAAAAAAATAAAATAATAGTTTTCAACCCATCAATGCCTCTCTGCCGCTGCTACCAGTCTTTGTTGATTGGCTGCAGAGGTGGTATCATGACTAATGATGGGCAAGCGTGCTCAGCACTGCTCGGTACTCAATCGAGCATTGGAGTGCTCGGGTACGCTTAGTGCTCAGCTGAGTATCGCGGGTGCTTGGATGTGTCGCTCTTGAAAAATCGAAGACAAAGCACAGGCTTGCATCACTTAATGATAGTAGCTGGCACCCCAGTGACAGCCGCTTGAGTTTCTAAATGGTTTTCACTGGGGTTAAAATGAGGTTTTCCGATGTAGTGCGTCCCTTCCCTTGAAATGCTCTGTTTAATGCTGGTTGTATGTGGGTGGAGAGACGAACTACCCAATCCGTGGCTTCCATTATACTCATTACTCGAGCCCTTTCAGAGCGTCTGACCAGCTCAACTCAAGGACCGACCACTCGAGCATTTTAGTGCTCACTCATCATTAATCATGACTTCATTACAAGTGCCTGCTGCAGCCAATCACTGGGTGCATCAAGTGATACTGATGTAACCAGCCTAAGTCACTAAGATGATGGGTATAAAAAAAAAATAAAATTGAAAACCCCCTTTCAGTCAGTGTATAGGGTTTAAAACATTTTTTTTCTTTGTCAGAATAACCCATTAAGTGTGGCTTTCCATAAACTGAATGTCAATTTAAATAAAAAAAAAACATAACTGAAATCCAGACATGTAAAGATGTAGTGTTGCAGGGTTTTTTCCAAACCAATACTTAAATTACCTGACAGGTTCCCTTTATGTGTTCTAACTTAGTAGCAGGGTGATGTGTGGCCTAGTAACCCCTTCCTAGCCATCCCTGTGTTATAATATTGTGTGATGTGCATGTATAAAAATATGTTTTAGGACTTACGTGTTCCCTATGTAAATGAGAATAGGGTCTAGTCCCCTGGGCGTCGTAACGCCCTTTGGGCGTTTGCTTGTTTTGTGTGGTATCACGCCCCTGTGGGTGTGATACCATGGATTTACATGAGCGACGTCACCTCCTGGAGATCCCGCACGTGTGCACTTACCATTCCTGCAACTTTGATATCCGGGTGCTTGCTTCTCGTCTTCAGACGCGCACTGCGCATGCTCAGAAGACTCCTGCGGTTCCGGTCATGCGCAGTGCACGTTTGAAGACGAGAAGCAAGCACCAGCTGACAAACAAGGCTGCGGGAATGGTAAGTTCGCACACGCGCGGGAGCTCAAGGAGCGATGGTACGTTGCCCATGTAAATCCATGGTATCACACCCACAGGCGCGTGATACCACGGAATACATGCAAACGCCCACAGGGCGATGCAACGCCCATGGGGCTGGAGCCCCTGCTCATTTACATAGGGTATACATAAGTAATAAAACATTTTTATACATTCATATTACACAATATTACAACACCGGGATGGGTAGGAAGGGGTTACTAGGCCACACATTACCCTGCTACTAGATTAGAACACATAAATTACCTGACAAGTTCCCTTTAAGGCCCGCAACACACATCCGTTCCTCCGGTACGTGTTTGGTACGTTTTTGCACGTACCGGAGACACGGAGACCAATGTTACTCTATGGAGGATGGCACACACGCGTAAAATCACACGGCACGTGCGTCCGTGTGGTTAGTACGTGTGTGCGCTTTTCGACACGGACGACGTGTCCGTTTTTGGCCGGCAGCACGCGGGCACGGACCCGCTAAAGTCTATGGGTCCGTGCCTGCACGGACCGCACACGGAGTATGTCCGTGTTCAGCACGTTTCGTCCGTGTGCGTTTTTAAACGAACAATGGGTTTTTTTGTTTTTTTGTTTTTTTTTCATTCAGTATACTTACCTTTTTTACCTTTTTTCATGATGTTCGCAGTCATACTTACAATGGCGCTCGGTCTGTTTCTTCCCCCGGCTCATACTTACCGCTCCCCGATCACCAGCGCGGTGAGGAACAGTTGTGCAGAGAATACGCGGCAACAATTACTTTGAAAATACCGGCCGCTCATTAATCAATCTCGTATTCCCTGCTTTCCACGCCCACAGGCGCCTGTGATTGGTTGCAGTCAGACACGCCCCCCACGCTGAGTGACAGCTGTCTCACTGCACCCAATCACAGCAGCCGGTGGGTGTGTGGATACTGTGCAGTAAAATAAATAAATAAATAATTAAAAAAACCGGCGTGCGCTCCTCCCCCCCCATTTTCATACCAGCCAGATAAAGCCATACGGCTGAAGGCTGGTATTCTCAGGATAGGGAGCTCCACGTTATGGGGAGTTCCCCAGCCTAACAATATCAGTCAGCAGCCCCCCAGAATTGCCGCATACATTATATGCGACAGTTCTGGGACTGTACCCGGCTCTTCCCGATTTGCCCTGGTGCGTTGGCAATTGGGGTAATAAGGAGTTAATGGCAGCCCATAGCTGCCACTAAATCCTAGATTAATCATGTCTGGCGTCTCCCCGAGATACCTTCCATGAGTAATCTGTAAGTTACAGTGAATAAACACACACACCTGAAAAAATCCTTTTTCTTTGTCGCTCCATTGGGAGACCCAGACAATTGGGTGTATAGCTACTGCCTCCGGAGGCCACACAAAGTATTACACTTTAAAAAGTGTAACCCCTCCCCTCTGCCTATACACCCCCCCGTGCATCACGGGCTCCTCAGTTTTTATGCTTTGTGTTGAAGGAGGCACACATGAATGATTCAGCTCTCATCTGCGATTTTTTTCTCAGTCCAAATCGAACTGAGAAAAAAATCGCAGCATGCTGCTTTTTTGCGAGTTTCTCGCACCATTTGTCCCAATGATTTCCTATGGAAGGGGATTAAAAGTAGGATCACACACGCGCACCAGCGTTCACATTTGCGAGTGTGGCAGTAACTTCGCTCATTAAATATTCAACAGATGAATGTGACATCACATTCCCAAAGGTAAATTAAATGACACATGTGTAATAGCTTTTATATAATTAAGATGTTGCATGAAACTAGCATCGCAAACGCGA
This sequence comes from Anomaloglossus baeobatrachus, assembly GCF_048569485.1. Classification (NCBI taxonomy): domain Eukaryota; kingdom Metazoa; phylum Chordata; class Amphibia; order Anura; family Aromobatidae; genus Anomaloglossus; species Anomaloglossus baeobatrachus. The sequence continues at coordinate 481,424,532 of NC_134356.1, forward strand.
CACACACGCGAGCAAAAAGCATCGCACTTGCGTTGCACTCGCACCTAACGTGAACTAAAATCAGCCGAGTATTTTTCAGCCCAGTCGGACCGATTTTACTCGCATAGATGTGTTTCCAGCCTAAGGGTACTTTCACACTTGCGTTGTTTCTTTGTCGCTCCATTGGGAGACCCAGACAATTGGGTGTATAGCTTCTGCCTCCGGAGGCCACACAAAGTATTACACTTTAAAAAGTGTAACCCCTCCCCTCTGCCTATACACCCCCCCGTGCATCACGGGCTCCTCAGTTTTTATGCTTTGTGTTGAAGGAGGCACACATTCACTCATGCTCCCATTTTAGTCAGCAGCAGCTGCTGATTATATCGGATGGAAGAAAAGAGGGCCCATAATAGGGCCCCCGGCATGCTCCCTTCTCACCCCACTGAGTCGGCGGTGTTGTTAAGGTTGAGGTACCCATTGCGTGTACACAGGCTGGAGCCACATGCCGTTTTCCTTCCCCATCCCTTAGGGGCTCTGGGAGAAGTGGGATCCTATCCGGTCATCCAGGCACTGGGACCGGGCTCCCTCCGCAGCCCCTGGGGGAATCTGACGGACAGGAGACTGAGTATCATCAGGGACAGGGCCCTGCATCTACAGGTACTCTGTGTCCCCTTGGGGACGGTGCATGGAGCACTTTGGCCTCAGACGCTGCAGCGACTGCGGTGTTGGTATGAGACCGGGACTACCGCGCCGACCGCGCCTGCTTGCCGGCCGCGGTTTTAACTTTAGTCCCCGGCTTTTGCGGCCTAGTGCCTTAAACTCCCGCCCCCGGGCCTGCCAGTCAGGGGTAAGGGCGGGACGGTCGGTCTGACGCCGACAGTGAGGGCTGGAGCACACTTAGCTGTCCTCCTCCCCCCTCACTAATCACTCTGGGGCACCAGTTTCCCGCACTTTTTTAGTTACGCCCACGGCTCCCTCCTCCCCTGTGAACGCCGACAGCCATGTTTTAAGCACATTCTGCCGGTGGAGGACTTCTGGCTGCAGCCCTGGAAGGCCAGAGGCAGGGAATCTGGTGGCCACACACCGCTTGAGCGGTCGGTGCTGGTCCCCCTAGAGTGCCGAACTGTGTATATATATATATATATTATATTTGTATACTTTTTCTCGGTTCGGCTGTACTGTTAGCTTGTGGCTATATATCCCTCAGGGATCACTCTCCTGGGAGACAACAGCATGTTGTTCACATGGAGCAAGTGTGCCAAGACACAGGGTTATTTTGCAACCTGTACCTCTTGTGCGGCTATGCTACCTGCAGGTTCCACCTACCCTCATTGTGAGCAATGCTCGGGCCCGGTGGCACTCGCTCAGCCGGAGCCTGGGGCACTGGCAGTACCCTCGGCCCACGTAGAATCGCCGGCTTTCCCCGTCCAGGTGGCAGGGACAGAGTTTGCAGTTTTAGCTGAGAAACTCTCTGAGTCACTGTCACAATCATGGCTCAGTCTATGAACAAATGGTCTGCTAAGATACTAGAAGCCTTGCAGTCCAGACCGGCCCTTACACAGGCCCCGGGCACTGCGGGATTGCCCCCAGGCCCCTCTCGGTCTGCGACGAAGCGTGCTCCTGGGGTGGCCTCTAGTTATTACGTGGAGGACTCCGGCACGGACCGCAGTCCCAGACCGGCTAAGCGGGCTCGCTTAGAATCTTCCCCGACTTCATCACACTGTTCGGGGTCTCAGCTTGAGGACTCTCTAGAGGATGAGGCGGAGGTCGCAGCCCAGGACTCTGATCCTGACGTTGCTCTCAATCTTGATACACCTGAAGGGGACGCCATAGTAAATGACCTTATAGCGTCCATCAACCAGGTGCTAGATCTGTCTCCCCCACTCCACCTATAGAGGAGTAGGCCTCACAGCAGGAGAAGCACCAGTTTAGGTTTCCCAAACGTACTCGGAGTGCTTTCTTCGATCACTCTAACTTCAGAGATGCTGTCCAGAAGCACAGGGCTTTTCCGGACAAGCGCTTTACTAAGCGCCTTAATGACACACGTTACCCCTTCCCCCCTGACGTAGTTAAGGGTTGGGCTCAATGTCCCAAGGTGGATCCTCCAGTCTCTAGACTGGCGGCTAGATCCGTAGTATCAGTGGCAGATAGTTCATCGCTCAAGGATGCCACTGACAGGCAAATAGAGCTCATGATGAAATCCATCTATGAAGCCATAGGCGCGTTCTTTGCCCCAGCCTTTGTAGCAGTGTGGGCACTCCAGGCTATCTCAACTTGTCGGTCTGAGATTAATGCGGTCACCCGTACCTCCGCTCCGCTCGACTAGCCGTACAGCGGAAGCATCCGCCAATTCGGTGGCAGTCAGCAGGGCCATATGGCTATGCGAATGGAAGGCAGACTCTGCTTCCAAGAAGTTCTTGACCGGTTTGCCTTTTTTTCTGGCGACCGATTGTTGGGCGAGCAATTGGATCCAAGGGAAAGGACTCGTCCTTACCCCAGCCAAAACCAAAGAGACCTCAGCAACGAAAAATTCAAGCGAGGTTTCGGTCCTTTCGGCCCTCAGCCAGATCCCAATCCTGATCGTCCAACAGGCCACAGAAGAGCCAGAGAAACTCTTCTGCATGTCGGTCTAAGTCATGTCCAAAGACCGCCGGAGGCACCGGCTCCAAGGCGGCCTCCTCATGACTTTCGGCCTCCCCAAACCGCATCCTAGGTCGGTGGCAGGCTCTCCCGCTTTTACGTCGCCTGGTGGCCACATGTCCAAGACCGATGGGTGAGAGACATTCTGTCTCACGGTTACAGGATAGAGTTCAGCTCTCGTCCTCCGACTCGTTTCTTTCAGAACATCTCCGCCCCCCGAGCGAACCGTTGCACTTTTTCAGGCGGTGGACACTCTGAAGACAGAAGGAGTTGTGATCCCCGTTCCCCTTCAGGAACGTGGTCGCGATTTTTACTCCAACCTGTTCGTGGTGCCAACAAAAAAGGACGGTTCATTCCGTCCCGTTTTGGACCTCAAATTGCTCAACAGACTTGTGAGAACCAGGCGGTTTCGCATGGAATCCCTCCGCTCTGTCATCGCTTCGATGTGTCAAGGAGACTTCCTAGCATCAATCGACATCAGGGATGCCTATCTCCATGTGCCGATCGCTCCAGAGCATCAACGCTTCCTGCGTTTCGCCATTGGACGAACACCTTCAGTTGTGGCACTGCCTTTCGGCCTGGCGACAGCCCCACGGGTCTTCACCAAGGTCAAGGCATCCGTTGTGGCAGTCCTACACTCTCAGGGCCACTCGGTGATCCCGTACTTAGACGATCTCCTAGTCAAGGCACCCTCCCGGGTGGCATGTCAACACAGTCTGACCGTTGCTCTAGAGACTCTCCAGAGGTTCGGTTGGATCAGCAATTTCCCAAAGTCAAAATGGAATCCGACCCAATCACTGAATTGCCTCGGGATGGAGTTTCATACTCTCTCAGCGATAGTCAAGCTACCGCTGGACAAACAGCGTTCGCTGCAAACAGGGGTGCAATCTCTCCTTCGGGCCCAGTCACACCCCTTCAGGCGCCTCATGCACTTCCTGGGGAAGATGGTGGCAGCAATGGCAGTTCCCTTTGCGCAGTTTCATCTGCGTCCACTCCAATGGGACATTCTCCGCAAATGGGACAAGAGGTCAACATCCTTAGATAGGAACGTCTCTCTTTCTCTGGCAGCCAAGACCTCTCTTCAGTGGTGGCTTCTTCCCTCTTCTCTGGCGAAGGGAAAATCTTCCTGCCCCCATCCTGGGCTGTGGTCACGACGGACGCGAGTCTGTCAGGGTGGGGAGCGGTTGTTCTCCACCACAGGGCTCAGGGAACCTGGACTCCGACAGAGTCCTCCCTTCAGATCAATGGTCTGGAGATAAGCGCAGTGTATCTAGCCCTAAAGGCGTTCCTCTGGCAATTCTGCCCAGAGTGTTGCGCAAGATCAGGTCCGGCTGCCGCCACGCCATCCTCGTCGCTCCAGACTGGCCGAGGAGGTCGTGGTTCCCGGACCTGTGGCACCTCACGGTGGGTCAACCGTGGGCGCTCCCAGGCAGACCAGACTTGCTGTCTCAAGGGCCATTTTTTCCATCTGAATTCTGCGGCCCTCAACCTGACTGTGTGGCCATTGAGTCCCGGCTCCTAGCGTCCTCAGGGTTATCTCAAGAGGTCATTACCACTATGAGACAGGGCAGGAAACCAACGTCAGCCAAGATCTATCACAGGACTTGGAGGATCTCCTTAGCCTGGTGCCCTGATAAGGGGTTTACCCCCCGGCCGTTTGCCTTACCCACGTCTCATTCCTTCCTTCAATCCGGAAGGGACAAGGGTTTGTCTCTCGGCTCTCTCAAGGGACAAGTATCGGCGCTTTCCGTGTTTTTTCAAAAGCGTCTAGCCAGGTTCCGCAGGTCCGCACGTTCCTGCAGGGAGTTTGCCACATAGTCCCACCTTACAAGCGGCCGCTGGAACCCTGGGATCTCAACAGGGTTCTACGGGCTCTTCAGAGACCACCTTTGAGCCGCTGCGGGATGTCTCTCTATCACGTCTTTCGCAGAAGGTGGCATTTCTAGTGGCAGTTACATCACTCCAAAGAGTGTCAGAGCTTGCAGCGTTATCATGCAAAGCCCCCTTCCTGGTATTTCACCAGGATAAGGTGGTTCTGCGTCCGGTCCCGGACTTTCTCCCTAAGGGGTGCCCCTTTTTTCATCTCAATCAGGAGATCTCCTTACCTTCTTTTTGCCCTCATCCAATTCACCAATGTGAAAAGGATTTGCATTTGTTAGATCTAGTGAGAGCAATCCGGATCTACGTGTCTCGCACGGCGCCACTGCGCCGTTCTGATGCGCTGTTTGTTCTTGTCGCTGGCCAACGTAAGAGTTCGCAGGCTTCCAAGTCAACCTTGGCTCGGTGGATCAAGGAACCGATGGTTGAAGCCTACCGTTCTTCAGGGCTTCCGATTCCTTCAGGGCTGAAAGCCCATTCTACCAGAGCCGTAGGGGCGTCTTGGGCATTGAGACACTGGGCTACGGCTCAGCAGGTGTGTCAGGCAGCTATCTGGTCTAGTCTGCACACTTTCACGAAACACTATCAGGTGCATACCTATGCTTCGGCGGATGCCAGTCTAGGTAGGCGAGTCCTTCAGGCGGCGGTTCCCACCTGTAAGAGGAGGGCCGTTGTCGGCTCTTTTTATCGGGGTATTCTTTTACCCACCCAGGGACTGCTTTTGGACGTCCCAATTGTCTGGGTCTCCCAATGAGGCGACAAAGAAGAAGGGAATTTTGTTTACTTACCGTAAATTCCTTTTCTTTTAGCTCCTATTGGGAGACCCAGCACCCGCCCCTGTTCCCTTCGGGCTGTTTATTTTTTTGTGTACACAGGTTGTTCATGTTGAATTGTTCTTTTGGTTCATGGTTTTCAGTTCTCCGAACATCCTTCGGATTGAATTTACCTTAGACCAATTTATAAGTTTCCTCCTTCCTGCTTTTGCACCAAAACTGAGGAGCCCGTGATGCACGGGGGGGTGTATAGGCAGAGGGGAGGGGTTACACTTTTTAAAGTGTAATACTTTGTGTGGCCTCCGGAGGCAGTAGCTATACACCCAATTGTCTGGGTCTCCCAATAGGAGCTAGAAGAAAAGGAATTTACGGTAAGTAAACAAAATTCCCTTCATTTGCAATAAAAAACACTAACAAATACCCTCGTTCACCACTTTATTAAGCCCGAAAAACCCCTCCATGTCCGGCGTAATCCACGGAGGTCCAGCATCGCATCCAGCTCTGCTTCATGAAGGTGACAAGAGCTGCAGAAGAACCCTGCCGCTCCTGCCAGATCCACACAGCAACTGAGGTGAGCCGCGCAATCAGCTCAGCTGTCACTGAGGTTACTCGCGGCCACCGCTGGATCCTCCAACTGTGACAGCAAGTCGCCTGTGACTACATCACTGTCACTCGGGCGACTTGCTGTCACAGTTGGAGGATCCAGTGGTGGCCGTGAGTAACCTCAGTGACAGCTCAGCTGATTGCGCGGCTCTCTTCAGTAGCTTTGTGGAGCTGACAGGAGCGGCGGTGTCTGCTGCAGCTCCTGCCACCTTCATGAAGCAGAGCTGGATGCGATGCTGGACCTCCGTGGATTACGCCGGACATGGAGGGGTTTTTCGAGCTTAATAAAGTGGTGAACGAGGGTATTTGTTAGTGTTTTTTATTTCAAATAAAGGATTTTTTCAGGTGTGTGTGTTTATTTACTGTAACTTACAGATTACTCATGGAAGGTATCTTGGGAAGACGCCGGACATGGTCAATCTAGGATTTAGTGGCAGCTATGGGCTGCCATTAACTCCTTATTACCCCAATTGCCAACGCACCAGGGCAAATCGGGAACAGCCGGGTACAGTCCCAGAACTGTCGCAGCAAATGGATGCGGCAATTCTGGGCGGCCGCTGGCTGATATTGTTAGGCTGGGGGGCTCCCCATAACGTGGGGCACCCCATCCTGAGAATACCAGCCTTCAGCCGTATGGCTTTATCTGGCTGGTATTAAAATGGGGAGGGGACCGCACGCCGTTTTTTTTAATTATTTATTTTACTGCACAGTATAGACACGCCCACCGGCTGCTGTGATTGGGTGCAGTGAGACAGCTGTCACTCAGCGTGGGGGAGTGTCTGACTGCAACCAATCAAGGGCGCCTGTGGGCGTGGAAAGCAGGGAATACGAGATTGATTAATGAGCGGCCGGCATTTTCAAAATAGTAAAAGCCACCTGAGTTTTTATAACAGCCGTGCAGCACCGCGCCGGAGATCGGGGAACGGTAAGTATGAGAGAGGGCTGCTCACTTCAGTCACTCAGGGGATTAGCGGTCAACGGTGAATCCTTCACGGGTGACCGCTAGTCAGTAGGCATGACAATGAAGTCGGGTGAAGTTCACCCGAGTTCATTCTCATCGCGCAACTCTGTCTGCTGTCAGCCGACATGTATAAACGACATTGTGCATCACACACATGGACATTCCACGTACACATACACGGGCATTCCACACGCACACACGGTCATTCCACACGCACACACGGACAGCATACGCCATCACACGGATGTCATACGTACCGGAGAAACGCCCCTAAAAAACGGAACACGGACTCGAAAAACTGAACGTGAGACACGTACGTTTTTTATGTGGAAGTGTGTTTTCGGCCTAACATACATCCACAATATCAGCAATATATGTTAATTACCTAGGGGCCCCACCAATCACTAATATGGGGAACCCAATGCCTCCCTTCCCACTGGTGGTCAAGTATTTATTTATGTTGCTGCTCATTACATCTCTATATTGAATCCACATAGTGAGAGTAGCAATGCACAGTGATCCGTCTTATTTGTAATCTGTGCCGAATTACCTAACATTCATTACTTATTCGTTAGATCGGAGAAAAATGTTTGGGGGGGTGGATTTCACACTATCATTTTGGATTAAAGTTGGATGTGCATTTTATTTCTGATATATGGATAGTAGAAGTTACCGCACTCGTTTATATGCATACTTATGTCTTTTAAAAGTCTTAATAACTACTGTAATTTTTGCTTTATTAGGCGAATAACTGTGGTGTGTCTGAACTGTGATTTCCTGACTGACGTTGCTGGGTTAGATGACATGGCCAGACATTTGAGTGAAAATCACACTCATTCATGCCAAGTGGTCACAGAAAATGGTAAGAGCAGACTGTCCTCTGCTTCTAATATAGTTCTTTTCTCATCCATCATTATTAATTTAATCATTAGTATTGTAAACGGTGGCATTTATTTTTTTTTAAGTGAATTCATGTTTTTTTTTTCTTTTGATCTCAGTTTCCATATTTTCCTCAACTCATCAAGGAGACATGTATATGTAAGTTAGACTTTTACTTACTGCCCTCAAACTGCTATAACATTAGTGTTTGGCTTCAAGGCATAGAATAAAGGCTCACATTTATCAAAAGTGGCATCATTTGAGCCAATCTCTACATTAGAGCAAGACTACTTTATTGGCCTACATAGTGACACAGTCATGACTACAAGTTCCCTTCTTTTTTTACTAAAACTGCCTCACTCAATGCATACCTTACTGCTATTAACTGGCTAAAATGATGCCACTTTTTTTTTTTATACGCCAGGGCCTTATGTGTCTATCTGAAAAATTATATTTCATAAGTGTGCATAAATCCAGACAAATCCATTACGCCTCGTCCACGTTTCACTACAGCTTTAACAACTGACATGCATGGCATTAATTGCTCTTAAGTTTTGCCGCAATAATAATTAATAAATGGCACAGCAGACTAGTCATTGTTTTGGAGTAAAATGTGGCAAGAAAAATACATTGATAAATGTGGGCCATAGTTTTGCTTAGCATAGTGCTTACTTTTGGTTTAATTATGTTAAGATCTGTTTCCTTTTTGTCATACACATCAAAGTCTCTCAAATATGTTCGTTTGTTAAAGGGTGTTTCCCACAAATGACTATAATCTATCCTGTTATATCCTGTACAATTGGGAGGGCTTCACCGCCATTTGGTCAGCATCCCTAGGCTTGCAAGACCACTACTCATTTAAGCTCATCCCCACAAGGTTTGAGCATTTAGGAGAAGTCAGTGAACTGTGTTTTCAATGGGACAAAGGAAAGTGATTTGAACTTTTGGGGTTTTTCTGTTTTTTTTGTGAGTTGTTTTTTTTTTAAAAAAAACCTTTTTGCCTCACTTTTTATTGTATTTACTAGTCCTTTTAAGAGATTTGAAGCTGCGATCATCCGATCACTTGTGCTGTACAGAGTAATGCATCAACCCTGCTCTGTGCAGAAACCGTCATCTCCTATGAATGCCGGTTCACAGCCAACGTTCACAGGAAGTTCGACATCAGCTGACCCTTGGCTGTCATGACATCTCATTGGTGAATCACAATACGGGGCCGCCAATGAAAGCAGGGAATGGCGCACTTCCCGCCAGCACCTGTTAATCCCAGACAATGGTATTTAACTGGTTAGCAGCTGCGAGCAAATCTGATTCACAGACCACTGTTAGATGCACATGTCAGCTGATCAGATCAGCTAAGAAGTGCTGGGAAAGATGCGTGCTCAGCGTGAGAGCCCGCATCAAAGGCAGGACCACGACCTGGGACATACCAGAACTTCCAAAGTCGTGAGGCGGTTAAGTCGTGAGGCGGTTAATGTTCGTGAAAATCACAAATTAAAAGTTTTATCACAAGCAATTTAAACAAAATACACATATTTGGTATTGCCATGTTCAGAAATGTCTGATCTATCAAAATGTAAAATAAATTAATCTGATTGGCAAACGGTGTAACAAGAAAAAAAATCAAAACTCCAGAGTTACGGGCATTTTTTTTTTATCTCCGCAACATTGCAATAAGATCAACACATTGTATCTACCCTAAAATGGTGTCAGTAAAAAATGTCAGCCCAAGACACAGAAAATAAGGCATCACACAGCCCCATATCCCGAAAAATTAGAACGTTACAGGTGTTGGAAAATGGCAACAAAAGCAAAAATTTTTTTTTTTTACAAATTTCTGATTTTTTTTCATCACTTTAACCCCTTTAGCCCCAGAGCGTTTTCCATTTTTGCATTTTTTTTTTTTTTGCTCCCCTTCTTCCAAGAGCCGTAACTTTTTTATTTTTCTGTCAATCTTGCCATATGAGGGCTTGTTTTTTGCGGCACAAGTTGTACTTTTAAATGAAACCATAGGTTGTACCATATAGTGTACTGGAGAACAGCAAAAAAAATTCCAAGTGTGGAAAAACTGCAAAAAAGTGTGATTGCACAATAGTTTTTGGGATATTTTATTCACCATGTTCACTATATGGTAAAACTGATGTGTCATTGTGATTTCTGAGGTCGGTGCGAGTTTGTAGACACCAAACATATATAGGTTTACTTGTATCTAAGGGGTTAAAAAAATTCACAAGTTTGTCAAATAAAAGTGGTGCATGTTTTGCGCCATTTTCCAAAACCCATAGCGCTCTCATTTTTCGGGATCTATGGCTCAGTGATGCCTTAATTTTTGCGTCTTGAGCTGACGTTTCTAATGGTACCATTTTTGCGCAGATGCTACTTTTTGATCGCCTGTTATTGCATTTTGCGCAAAACTTGCGGTGACCAAAAAACGAAATTTTGACGTTTAGAATTTTTTTGCCGATACGCCATTTACTGATCAGATTAATTGATTTTACAGTTTGATAGATCGGGCGTTTCTGAACGCGGTAATACCAAATATGTGTATATTTTGGGGCGAAAGGGGGGTGTGATTTGAACTATTAGGTTTTGGGTTTTTTTTTATTTTTAACTTTTTTTTTTACTTTTTTTTTATTTTACTAGTCCCCCTAGGGGGCTATATAGATCAATAATCCGATCACCCTGCCCTATCTGTAGATCTCAGCTACAGAGCCGATATCTGCAGATATGCTGCGTTACTCTCAGTGCTGGCACTATGCGGACACTGAGAGAAAGTGTCTCATGTTAGCTCCAGGCGTCATCACATGACTCTGTGCTACCATGGCAACCACCGAAAGTCACGTGATCACACGTGACTTCCGGTGGGGGCGGCGGTAAGTGAAAGTAATGGCCGCTTGCATATACATCTTACTGCCAGACTTTGGCAGTGAGATGTAAGGGGTTAAATGTTGCGGGTGGAATGCGATTCCACTCGTAACATGCAGCATACATGTCAGCTGTTGAAAACAGCTGATGTGTGCGCGGATTGCCGCGACCTGCCCACGGCAGGGGGTGGGGATTAACCTCACACGATCCATGATGGATATATCCGTCATTGGTCGTGAAGGGGTTACATAAAAAAAATTAACCAGACATGTTTGGTATCTGCAGTTTTACCATACATTGTACACGGTAAAAAAAAAACACAAAAACCATTGTGGAGTTTCACTTTTCTTGAAATTTCTCTGCCCTTGGGTTTTTTTCCCTGTTTTCCAGTACAACATGTGGTAGAACGAATGTTATCATTCAAAAGTACAACTCCTCTTGTAAAAAAACAACGCCTCATAGGACAGAAAAATAAATAAGATAACTTTTTGAAGAAAGGGAGGAAAAAAAGAAAACAAGAAAAATTGCCTGGGGGTAAAGGGGTTAAAGAAGCTGTCAGGAACCATAGCTGAACACAAGGCTATTCCGCTGCTGCCCCAGGCCAGGTTATCCCATATCAAGAGACCTGTCAATCACCACTAGCAGAGCCAGAAAAAGCCGGCCAGGAATGGAGCTGGCCTAATCTTGTCTCCCGCTATTGTCCCTGGCCAAATTGTTAAAGCATATTACTTCTCCGAGCATTCCACAGTAAAATGCACCCCGCTGAACTCGAACTACAGTTCCTGTCCTCTCTCCTGCTGGAGATGCTATTTGCATATTTAAATTCCCAGTGTAGCATTGCGTGCCTATAAGTTTATATACGCCAACATGGCAGTCTCCGCAAGTAGAAACCTTACCACTTGGGTAGTAACTATTTGAATATCGCACATACCCCAGTCAAGTAATAAAATGTTTATTTCTTTAGCGCTGGCCATTGTAGCAGATCACTATGTACAGTCAATGTATAACGTTTCCTTTTGCTGGTTGATTTTATTTTTACTTTTTTTGTTTCATTTTTTATGCTTTTAACACTAGAAGTCCCAGAGAGGGGTCATTTAACATTTCTACCATTAGAACCCTATGGAGCTCGAAATTCTTGGGACTTCTAGTGTTAAATAACGGGTGAGCCTGTAGTGAGTTGTCGAATTGTCTCATTTTATTTATTTTTTTTAAAACAAATTTAGTCACAAATAAGATGATACATTGCACCAGAATAAGCATAACTTAATCTTTTTCACTGAGGTGAGATGATTATTAAGGCAGAAACATAAAATAGCCCAGTATGCTTAATATCACAGAAGTGAACATTGTCATGAATCATGTAGGCCATGATGAATAACCCCGGATGACAGGTGTGGTGGCGAGATGCAGCGCTTCAGCAAATATAAACTGACTTCATTGCTTCAACTACTATAGAATATTTTGCCAGGTATTCCTTAAAGGAAAAAAGATCCTTGTTAAAGGTTAGCAGACTTCTAGAACTGATGACTTTACAGGACGCCCCTGTAAGACAATGTTATCGCTTTAAGTGTATCTTGAATAACTAAATCATTCATAGTGCTGTAGGTTAGGCAATAATTGGATATTGCTGAAATATATGCATAATTTACACACTACAGTCTGTAAAGATTTTCTTCATCCATGTAAACTGGGTGAGCTGTATTTTAATTAGTAAAATAGTTAACACTTATAAGTATATAAAATTCTTTATTTCTCTTAGTTTTACTATGCTTTATGCTTTTCAAAGATACACACTTGGTAAATCCACTGTCACTTCAGCGCCAGTACTGCAATGACGCCATAGTCTTTGTATACTGCCCTGCTGTGCTGATCATGCACATATGACTGCTGCAGCCAATCGCTAGACTCAGTCAAGATGACTGCACCATCGGACGAGGACTAACTGGCTGCACATGCAGAATACATAGGAGGTGTAGTTAATTATTTAAAAAAAAAATGCAGGAGTGGTGGGGAATTTACCAGGTAAACTGTCATCTCCTATCTCAGTAAGGGCTGCTTCTCACTTGCGAGTTTCTTGCAGTATAGCAGTGCCAGAAAAACTCGCATTGGAATCGGACACATGTTAGTGAATGATTCAGCTCTCATCTGCGATTTTTTTCTCAGTCCAAATCGAACTGAGAAAAAAATCGCAGCATGCTGCTTTTTTGCGAGTTTCTCGCACCATTTGTCCCAATGATTTCCTATGGAAGGGGATTAAAAGTAGGATCACACACGCGCACCAGCGTTCACATTTGCGAGTGTGGCAGTAACTTCGCTCATTAAATATTCAACAGATGAATGTGACATCACATTCCCAAAGGTAAATTAAATGACACATGTGTAATAGCTTTTATATAATTAAGATGTTGCATGAAACTAGCATCGCAAACGCGACACACACGCGAGCAAAAAGCATCGCACTTGCGTTGCACTCGCACCTAACGTGAACTAAAATCAGCCGAGTATTTTTCAGCCCAGTCGGACCGATTTTACTCGCATAGATGTGTTTCCAGCCTAAGGGTACTTTCACACTTGCGTTGTTTCTTTGTCGCTCCATTGGGAGACCCAGACAATTGGGTGTATAGCTTCTGCCTCCGGAGGCCACACAAAGTATTACACTTTAAAAAGTGTAACCCCTCCCCTCTGCCTATACACCCTCCCGTGCATCACGGGCTCCTCAGTTTTTATGCTTTGTGTTGAAGGAGGCACACATTCACTCAAGCTCCACATTTTAGTCAGCAGCAGCTGCTGATTATATCGGATGGAAGAAAAGAGGGCCCCAGGGCCCCCGGCATGCTCCCTTCTCACCCCACTGAGTCGGCGGTGCTGTTAAGGTTGAGGTACCCATTGCGGGTACAAAGGCTGGAGCCACATGCCGTTTTCCTTCCCCATCCCTTAGAGGCTCTGGGAGAAGTGGGATCCTAACCGGTCATACAGGCACTGGGACCGGGCTCCCTCCGCAGCCCCTGTTGGATTCTGACGGACAGGAGACTGAGTATCATCAGGGACAGGCCCTGCATCATAAAGGTACTCTGTGTCCCCTTAGGGACGGTGCATGGAGCACTTGGTCTCAGACGCTGCAGCGGCTGCTGTTTTTGTGTCACGATCGGGACTACCGCGCCGACCGCGCCTGCTTGCCGGCCGCGGTATTAAAGTCCCCGGCTTTTGCGGCCTAGTGCATTAAACTCCCGCCCCCGGGCCTGCCAGTCAGGGGTAAGGGCGGGATGGTCGGCCTGACGCCGACTGTGAGGGCTGGAGCATACTTTAGTGTACTCCTCCCCCCTCACTCATCACTCTGGGGCACCAGATTCCCGCACTTTATTGATCACGCCCACGGCTCCCTCCTCCCCTTAGAACGCCGGCAGCCATGTTTTAATCACATTCTGCCGGTGGAGGACTTCTGGCTGCAGCTCTGGGAGACCCAAGGCAGGGGATTTGGTGGACACACACCGCTCTGGGCGGTCGGTAAGCCACACCGGTCACACGGTGCTGGTCCCCCTAGGGTGCCGAACTGTATATATATATATATTATATTTGTATACATTTTCTAGGTTCGGCCGCAGTGTTTAGCCTTTGGCTATATACCCTCAGTGATTACTCTCCTAGGAGAGAACAGCATGTCGGTCAAGGTTCCACCTACCCTCACTGTGAGCAATGCTCGGACCCTGTGGCACTCGCTCAGCCGGAGCCTCGGGCACTGGTGGGACCCTCGGCCCAGGTAGAACCGCCGGCCTCCCCTGTCCAGGCGGCAGGGACAGAGTTTGCAGTTTTAGCTGAGAAACTCTCTGAGTCACTTTCACAATCCATGGCTCAGTCTATGGACAAATGGTCTGCTAAGATACTAGAAGCCTTACAGTCCAGGCCGGCCCTTACACAGGCCCCGGGCACTGCGGGGTCATCGTCCCCAGGCCCCTCTCGGTCTGCGCAGCAGCGTGCTCCTGGGGTGGGCCCTAGGTATCACGTGGAGGACTCCGGCACGGACCGCAGTCCCAGACCGGCTAAGCAGGCTCGCTGGGAATCTTCCCCGACTTCATCACGCTGTTCGGGGTCTCAGCTTGAGGACTCTCTGGAGGATGAGGCAGAGGTCTCAGCTCAGGGCTCTGACACTGACGTTGCTCTCAATCTTGATACACCTGAAGGGGACGCCATAGTAAATGACCTTATAGCGTCAATCAACCAGGTGCTAGATCTATCTCCCCCGCCTCTACCGGTGGAGGAGTCGGCTTCACAGCAGGAGAAACACCAGTTTAGGTTTCCCAAACGTACACGGAGTGCTTTTTTCGATCACTCTAACTTCAGAGATGCTGTCCAGAAGCACACAGCTTTTCCGGACAAGCGCTTTTCTAAGCGCCTTAATGACACACGTTACCCCTTCCCCTCTGACGTAGTCAAGGGTTGGGCTCAATGTCCCAAGGTGGATCCTCCAGTCTTTAGACTGGCGGCTAGATCCGTAGTAGCAGTGGCTGACGGTTCATCGCTCAAGGATGCCACTGACAGGCAGATAGAGCTCCTAATGAAATCCATCTTTGAAGCCACAGGCGCGTCTTTCGCCCCGGCCTTTGCAGCCGTGTGGGCACTCCAAGCTATCTCAGCTTGTCTGTCTGAGATTAATGCGGTCACACGTACCTCTGCTCCGCAAGTAGCGTCTTTGACTTCTCAGGCGTCGGCTTTTTCGTCCTACGCCATGAACGCCGTCCTGGACTCTGCTAGCCGTACAGCGGTAGCATCCGCCAATTCGGTGGCAGTCCGCAGGGCCATGTGGCTGCGCGAATGGAAGGCAGACTCTGCTTCCAAGAAGTTCTTGACCGGTTTGCCTTTTTCTGGCGATCGATTGTTTGGCGAGCAATTGGATGAAATTATTAAGCAATCTAAGGGAAAGGACTCGTCCTTACCCCAATCCAAGCCAAAAAGACCTCAGCAACGGAAAATTCAGGCGAGGTTTCGGTCCTTTCGGCCCTCAGCCAGATCCCAATCATCCTCGTCCAACAGGCCACAGAAGAGCCAGAGGAACTCTTCTGCATGGCGGTCTAAGTCACGTCCTCCAAAGACCGCAGGAGGCACCGTCTCCAAGGCGGCCTCCTCATGACTTTCGGCCTCCACAAACCGCATCCTCGGTCGGTGGCAGGCTCTCCCGCTTTGGCGACGCCTGGTGGCCACATGTCCAAGACCGATGGGTGAGAGACATTCTGTCTCACGGTTACAGGATAGAGTTCTGCTCTCGTCCTCCGACTCGTTTCTTCAGAACATCTCCGCCCCCCGAGCGAGCCGATGCACTTGCTCAGGCGGTGGACACTCTGAAGACAGAAGGAGTTGTGATCCCCGTTCCCCTTCAGGAACGGGGTCGCAGTTTTTACTCCAACCTGTTCGTGGTGCCAAAAAAGAACGGATCATTCCGTCCCGTTTTGGACCTCAAATTGCTCAACAGACATGTGAGAACCAGACGGTTTCGCATGGAATCCCTCCGCTCTGTCATCGCCTCGATGTCACAAGGAGACTTCCTAGCATCAATCGACATCAGGGATGCCTATCTCCATGTGCCGATCGCACCAGAGCATCAACGCTTCCTGCGTTTCGCCATTGGGGACGAACACCTTCAGTTTGTGGCACTGCCTTTCGGCCTGGCGACAGCCCCACGGGTCTTCACCAAGGTCATGGCATCCGTTGTGGCAGTCCTGCACTCTCAGGGCCACTCGGTGATCCCTTACTTAGACGATCTCCTGGTCAAGGCACCCTCCCGGGTGGCATGTCAACTCAGCCTGGCCGTTGCTCTGGAGACTCTCCAGAGGTTCGGGTGGATCATCAATTTCCCAAAGTCAAAATTGACTCCGGCCCAATCACTGACTTACCTCGGGATGGAGTTTCATACTCTCTCAGCGATAGTCAAGCTTCCGCTGGACAAACAGCGTTCGCTGCAAGCTGGGGTGCACTCTCTCCTTCGGGCCCAGTCACACCCCTTGAGGCGCCTCTGCACTTCCTGGGGAAGATGGTGGCGGCGATGGAGGCAGTCCCCTTTGCGCAGTTTCATCTGCGTCCACTCCAATGGGACATTCTCCGCAAATGGGACAGGAGGTCGACGTCCCTAGACAGGAACGTCTCCCTTTCTCTGGCAGCCAAAACCTCTCTTCAGTGGTGGCTTCTTCCCACTTCTCTGTCGAAGGGAAAATCTTTCCTGCCCCCATCCTGGGCTGTGGTCACGACGGACGCGAGTCTGTCAGGGTGGGGAGCGGTTTTTCTCCACCACAGGGCTCAGGGAACCTGGACTCCGACAGAGTCCTCCCTTCAGATCAAGGTTCTGGAGATAAGGGCAGTGTACCTAGCCCTAAAGGCGTTCCATCGGTGGCTGGAGGGCAGGCAGATCCGCATACAGTCGGACAACGCCACGGCGGTCGCGTACATCAACCACCAGGGCGGCACGCGCAGCCGCCAAGCCTTCCAAGAAGTTCGGCGGATTCTGCTGTGGGCGGAGGCAACAGCCTCCACCATCTCCGCAGTTCACATCCCGGGCGTAGAAAACTGGGAAGCAGACTTTCTCAGTCGCCAGGGCATGGACGCACTCTTCACCCGGACGTGTTTCAAGAGATCTGTTGCCGCTGGGGGACGCCGGACGTCGACCTCATGGCGTCTCGGCACAACAACAAAGTCCCGGCATTCATGGCACGGTCTCAAGATCTGATCAGGGTTTTACCCCCTGGCCGTTTGCCTTACCCACTTTTCTGTCTTTCCTTCAATCCGGAATGGACAAGGGGTTGTCTCTCGGCTCTCTCAAGGGACAAGTATCGGCGCTATCCGTATTTTTTCAAAAGCGTCTAGCCAGGCTTCCGCAAGTCCGCACGTTCCTGCAGGGAGTTTGCCACATAGTCCCACCTTACAAGAGGCCGCTGGAACCATGGGATCTTAACAGAGTGCTAAAGGCTCTTCAGAAACCACCTTTTGAGCCACTGCGGGATGTCTCCCTTTCACGTCTTTCACAGAAGGTGGTCTTTCTAGTGGCAGTCACATCGCTCCGTAGAGTGTCGGAGTTGGCAGCGCTGTCATGCAAAGCCCCCTTCCTGGTTTTTCACCAGGATAAGCTGGTTCTGCGTCCGGTCCCGGAATTTCTCCCTAAGGTGGTATCCCCTTTTCATCTCAATCAGGATATCTCCTTACCTTCTTTTTGTCCTCATCCAGTTCACCAATGTGAAAAGGAGTTGCATTTGTTAGATCTAGTGAGAGCACTCCGGCTCTACATTTCTCGCACGGCGCCCCTGCGCCGTTCTGATGCGCTCTTTGTCCTTGTCGCTGGCCAGCGTAAGGGGTCGCAGGCTTCCAAGTCAACCTTGGCTCGGTGGATCAAGGAACCGATTCTTGAAGCCTACCGTTCTTCTGGGCTTCCGATTCCTGCAGGGCTTAAAGCCCATTCTACCAGAGCCGTGGGTGCATCCTGGGCATTGCGGCACCAGGCTTCGGCTCAGCAGGTGTGTCAGGCGGCTACCTGGTCGAGTCTGCACACTTTCACGAAACACTATCAGGTGCATACCTATGCTTCGGCAGATGCCAGCCTAGGTAGGCGAGTCCTTCAGGCGGCGGTTGCCCACCTGTAAGAGGGAGCCGTTGTTGGCTCTTTTTATTGGGGTATTCTTTTACCCACCCAGGGACTGCTTTTGGACGTCCCAATTGTCTGGGTCTCCCAATGGAGCGACAAAGAAGAAGGGAATTTTGTTTACTTACCGTAAATTCCTTTTCTTCTAGCTCCTATTGGGAGACCCAGCACCCGCCCCTGTTCCCTTCGGGCTGTTGTTCTTTGTGTACACATGTTGTTCATGTTGAATTGTTCTTTTGGTTCATGGTTTCAGTTCTCCGAACATCCTTCGGATTGAATTTACCTTAGACCAATTTATAAGTTTCCTCCTTCCTGCTTTTGCACCAAAACTGAGGAGCCCGTGATGCACGGGAGGGTGTATAGGCAGAGGGGAGGGGTTACACTTTTTAAAGTGTAATACTTTGTGTGGCCTCCGGAGGCAGAAGCTATACACCCAATTGTCTGGGTCTCCCAATAGGAGCTAGAAGAAAAGGAATTTACGGTAAGTAAACAAAATTCCCTTCTTTCCTTCCGTTACAATCCGCCCTAATCCGCCCTTTTGGAAAACAGCGGAATCCGTTAACGGATTCCCCTGTTTCCCATAGACTTCTATGGGTGACGGATTGTGCCAAAAGGACCTGCATTGCTTCCGCTGTGCGACGCTCCGTTGCTTCCGCCCAGCGGGAGGAACGCAGCATGTAACGTTGTTTTGAGCAGCTGAATCCTCAGGATTTCACTGTGCATGCTCTTTTTTTTTTTTTTTTTTTAAATCACAAACTTTATTTTGTCTCGCAGTGGCCGAACGTTCAGCTGAGCGCTCGCCCGCCGGCATGCTCGGCTGCCGGCAAGTGACAGCACTCAGCTGAGCGACCGGCCGCCGGCAAGTGAGACCGCTCAGCTCAGCGCTCGCCCGCCGGCATGCCCGGCCGCCGGCAAGTGACAGCGCTCAACTGAGCTACCGGCCGCCGACTATTGAGAGCGATCAGCTGATCGTTCACAATAGTCTGCTGCCGATAAAACTCTAAAGAAGAAAAAAAAGAAAATAAATAAATAAAAAGCTTTCCGTTGTTTTGTACGATCCGTAGCATCCGTTGTGCCACTATATGCAACGCATCCGTTGCATCCGTAACACAACGCAATGCTACGGAAGCCGTCCAACGCAAGTGTGAAACTAGCCTAAGGCTTTGTGCGCACTTTCCGTCGTCCTACATGCAGTTGTAAACGCACGTTTTAGCCTTAATTGATTTAGCCAAAGTTGCCTTTTTCAGAAATTTAGCGCAGAAAACGCATGCGTATTTACCGCGTTTTAGATGCGTTTTTAGCGCTTTTTCCATGCGTTTCCACATGCGTTTTCACAGATGCGTTTTGAACATCAAGACACTGCTAAATAAAGATTAAATAGTCAAACAGAATGAAAAAAGAGAAAAAAAAGGGACAAATCTATATTAATGGGAAAAATAATTGAAAAAGATATATTTAATAAAATTATAGCGTTAATATACATTTTATCGGTAAAATAGCAATAAATGCATAATATTCTTCAATTTAATTGTCGGATTATGTGTGTGTGTAAAGGGACATATCAAATCATTATTTTATAGTTCAAAAAGCATGCGTTTTGGTAGTCCAAAACGCATGTTTTCTGCAATGAAAAAGCAGGTAAAACGCAGGAATTTTGATATTTCTTGCTTTTTGCTACTTCTCATTGACTTCAATGTTAACAAAACGCACCACAAATGGCAAAAACAATTGACAGAGTCCTTTTCTGAACGCATAGTTTTTGACCAAACTTATGCAAATTTTGAGATGCGTTTGGAAACGCAAAGTGCGGACAAGAAATCATGAATTCTCATTGTCTTTAATGGAAAACCAAAACGCATGCATTTGGGCACAAAAACGCTGCAGTTCAAAACTGATGCTAAACGCACCTGAAACGCAGGTGTAAACTGAAAGTGCGCACATAGCCTAAGGGGGAAATCTGTCTTTACCAAATACACATTTTATCCCTGAATTGAGTGGAAGATCAGTCTAGGAAGAGAAAGAAGCAGATTTATCTGATAAGATACAGTACATAGTTTCTAATATTCATGTGTACTGTTGTTTACAAGTACAAAATAAAAATTAAAACAATAGTTACTCTTTAACCCCTTCAGCCCCCGGGCACTTTCCGGTTTTCAGGGGTTTTTTTGCTCCCCTTCTTCCGAGAACCGTAACTTTTTTATTTTTCCGTCAATCTTGCCATATGAGGGCTTGTTTTTTGTGGGACGAGTTGTACTTTTAAATGAAACCATAAGTTTGACCATATAGTGTACTGGAAAACAGCAAAAAAAAATTCCAAGTGTGGAAAAACTGCAAAAAAAGTGTGATCGCACAATAGATTTTGGGATATTTTATTCACCATGTTCACGATATGGTAAACCAGATGTGTTGTTGTGATGCCTGAGGTCGGTGCGAGTTTGTAGACACCAAACATGTATAGGTTTACTTGTATCTAAGGGGTTAAAATAAATTCACAATCTTGTCCAATAAAAGTGGCGTACGTTTTGCGCCATCTTCCGAAACCTGTAGCGTTCTCATTTTTTGGGATCTGTGGCTCAGTGACGGCTTATTTTTTGCATCTCGATCTGACATTTTTAATGGTACCATTTTTGCGCAGATGCTACGTTTTGATCGCTTGTTATTGCAGTTTGCGCAAAACTTGCGGCGACCAAAAAACGTAATTTTGGCGTTTGGAATTTTTTTGCCGCTATGCCATTTATCAATCAGATTAATTTTACATTTTGATAGATCGGGCAATTCTGAGCACGGTGATACCAAATATGTGTATATTTTTTAACCCTTTAGTTTTCAATGGGGTGAAAGGGGGGTGACTTGAACTTTTAGTTTTTGGGTTTTTTGTTTATTTTTTAAAACTTTTTTTTTATTTTTTTACTAGTTCCCCTAGGGGGCTATATGGATCAACAATCCGATCGCTCTGCCCTATCTGCTGATCAGAGCTACACAGCTGTAAAAGCAGACATGCTCACTTTCTGCTTCACTCGGCTCTGGGCCGAGTGAAACCGAAAGCAATTCATGTCAACTACAGGAGTCATCACATGACCTTGTGATACCATGGCAACTACCGAAAGTCACGTGATCACGCACGTGACTTCCGGTGGGAGCAGCGGTAAGTAAAAGTAATGGCCGCGCGCATATACATCTCGCTGCCAGACTTTGGCAGCGAGATGTAAGGGGTTAAAAGTTGCAGGTGGAAACAATTCCACTGGTAACTTGCAGGCGCACATGTCAGCTGTTAAAAACAGCTGATATGTGCGCAGATCGCTGCAACCTGCCCACAGAAGGGGGCGGGGATTAACCTCACACGATCCATGACGGATATATCCGTCATGGGTCGTGAATGGGTTAAATAAATGTATGTAGTGGATTAAAGTAGATTGTATACAGTGTATATATATA
Organism: Anomaloglossus baeobatrachus; assembly: GCF_048569485.1. NCBI lineage: Eukaryota > Metazoa > Chordata > Amphibia > Anura > Aromobatidae > Anomaloglossus > Anomaloglossus baeobatrachus. The sequence continues at coordinate 481,446,160 of NC_134356.1, forward strand.
TATATATATATATATATATAACCCTTTACTACCTTTCTTGCTCTTCTCATTACTTATCTCTGTCATATGTTGTTTTTCTTTTAGTTAAGCAATTGTGCCACATGTAATAAAATTTAACCACTACATGTGTGCAATGTCTGCTACAAAGTGTCCATGAATTGTGTAATTTTACTTACTTTTTATGGTTTTTACTGTGAGGCACGATGCAATGAAACCATCCAAGCAGTAATAACTTTAATATTATTATTTGGCGTCTAGTTTCATAACTAAAAGAAATTTTATGTATATATAAGCATCATTTTGTTTTTCTGGATCAAGTATAAATTTATATTATTGGGTTCATCTTTCCTTTTTTTAGATCAAGACTTCACTCTTCAATAAAGCTGAAGCAAATCAGTGGACAGGTATGAAATTATTTTTTACCTCATTATGAGCATTATTCTTTGGAAAATGCAAGTGGACATTCATGTCGGACATTGACATTTGCAGTATGAGTATGAACTAGTTTTCAAACAATGTATTTTCCTTCTAGGAGGTCATATCCACAATAAATTGTGCTAATGAATACCTAACCAGTATATTTAGAAAATCTATGCATAAGAGTGTAACCGGTATAAGACTGGGCCATTTTCTCCCGTTCATGACCAGGCACACTTTGTTTTTTCATACATGTGGTTTTAGGAAAACTAATGCTTTTTTTCTCAGTTGGTTAATCAAATAATTTTGCCCAGTTTTGTGTGATATGTGGGGCCTGATTTTATGTAAATTTTTAGATGTGTATCTTTTTTGTCAGTATCGAGTAAAACTATATAAAAGATGCCGAAGGAGATAGGAGTCTATATTAAAAAAATGTTAATTTTTATTTCACTGTTTTGTCTTTCTTTATTTTGTTTATTTCACTCATTGTACCTCCTATAAAGTAATTGAAAGACCTTTTTGTGGTGGCTTTCCAAATTGTTTTCTAATTTTTTAATGCATTTCTGTAATACTTTGTTTATTATTTTTAATATAGCCCTACAGCATTTTTTTCTGTAAATTATTAATATACTTTATATTTTCTATTAGGAACTAGTTTTTCTGTCCATAAAAATGCAAAATTGTTGTAAAGTACATCCTCTGACGAAATGTGTCAAAAAAGTTTGTTTACATAAAGTTGGTGGACAGTTCTATAGAAATGGGAAAGTAATGGAACCAAATGCCATTTTGTTTGCTCTCCATATTCTCGTAAGAAAGACAAAACCTCTCATTTACTTTCTTAAATATTCAGGTTTATTAACCTTTTGGTTTGACTGACAGCACTGTAGTTGTTCAATAATAAAAGTCATCATCATCAAACACACAATTGGCCCAATAATTGGCCACATAAATATTACACGCTCTCCTCCTGCACTTAATACCTTTTTCACAGACTGCACAGAGCACCAGCCCTCACAATATCTGATGACGAAGGAGGGACCAGACCTGTTCATGGAGCTGTCCAGTCACTTGCTCCACCACCATCTGCTATTTTGAGAATGGGATTGTTCGATGTAGTAGCAAATTGGTTTTACAAAAAAATATATATATTTTCCTAAATCTAAATTATGTGATTCACTTTGTTCAAAATGGTGTCTGAGTTACAGAGAGCCAGGAAGGGTTGCAAAAAACCTAAAAATATTCGCCTCACAACTCATATGTCCCACCGCCACACACCCTCACTAGTAGTCTCGGGCAGCACATTTTGTGTTGTCAGAGGTCTCATGTTGGAAGATCCGCAGAAGAGAAGTAAGAAGAGGCCGGAGGGAGCTGTGCAGCAGGTAGGGCTGTGGCAGTGGGACAGGTGAGCAGCGAGGAGAGGTGTTTTTATCCTATCTTATTTAGGCCTCTTTCACACGTCAGTGATTCTGGTACGTTTGTGCTTTTTTTTAAACGTACCAGAATCCCTGACATATGCAGACCCATTATAATCAATGGGTCTGCTCACACGTCAGTGATTTTTCACTGCACGTGTCTCCGTGCGGCGTACCCGGGTGTCCGTGATTGCCGCACGGAGACATGTCCATTTTTTTCTGGCATCACTGATGTTCCACGGACCACGCAGTGGTGTGGTCCGTGAAACACGTGCCAGAAAAAAACGTGCTTTTAAAATAAAAATCATTTTTTCTCACCCGGCGTCCAGCGATGTCCTCTGCAGCCCGTGCAGCTTGCTGCTTCTGAGCCGGCTCATTATTGTCGCGCATATTCATGATGCACGACACAGCCGACCCGGAAGCAGCTGCTGCGGGGGTCACCGCCGGCCGGATGCTTCACCGCGGGAGCGATCAGCACCATGGACAGCGGGAGCGGGCGCAGGTGAGTTGTTTTCTAAGTGCAATCACGGGCCACGGAGAACGGAGCCCGGATTGCACTTAGACAACCCACGTGTGCCGTGAATCACGGCACACGCAGGGACATGTGCGTGTTTTACACGCCAGTGAAAAACGTCACTGTTTTTCACTGACGTGTGAAACGGGCCTTACAGGTATACCTCAGAGCATACTAAGGCATATTCAATTTGCATCAAGGTAAATCTAGGCTACATTCAAGCAAACTGCTGAATTTGGATTTTGGCAGATTCACTCATCATTAGAAGGCAACACTAACACGAGGAGATTCTCTATCTTCTTATATATCAGTAAGTGTCACAAAAACATAGAATGACCGGTCTCCTTTACACCTAAATGTCATTGTTTATCAGAATGGCTTACATAGACTTATTTAGGCATCTTACCCATCTTTATTAAAAGTGCACTCCTGGAGAATCATGGGTCCCTAATAATAATAAACAGATCTGATATCAGATGTTTTTCTTCTGTCAAAAATTATATGAATGAGGCATTATCAAAATTGATTGCATGGAACTGTTGTTTTCTAAAAATTATCGAAATGAAGAGTTCAGTGCAGCGTAGAAAATGAACGGTTTATACTTCCTTTTTTGTGCTAACCTCGTTTTACAAGAAAGGCCATATAATTCCACCAGTCTGCCATCTGAAAGTCTGTAAACTCAATATTTCGCAATTATATACCACCTGTAAGTTTACAATATATTGATTAAGCAGAGACGATAGTTTCATACAGCTAGCTACTTTTTCTGTATTGTGTATGATAATATATTAGTTGACTTGTTTCTTATAAATATGACTTTTACTAATTGAGATTTTAATATCTGCAGGAAGAAAAACCTGGCTCTTATGTTGATGTTGCAACAGATGAAAGGTAATTCTGAACATGTTCTGTTCTTCTTGAACTTTTAATGTATGAGTACGGTTCTAGTGTCTGCTTAATATAGTTTTAACAGTTAATAAAAGAAGGATCTACTATATTTAATGTCTCAAGAAGTTTACAAAGAAAATTAAGATTCTTCTATATCTTATGTGCGCGCTGTAGTTTTTCCCTCGTTTTTTGGCGCAGCTTTGTTTTCGGCAAGTTCTGACTTTTGACTTCCCCAGCAAAGTCTATGAGAATTCAGATTTGCTGTACTCATGTTGCAATTTTTTTGCCTGCAGTTTATTTGTCAAAACCATCTGACAAAAAAGAAGCAGCATGTCCATTTTTTTGCATTTTTGTCACGTTTTTTCACCCATTGAAATCATTGAGGGGATGAAAAATGCAAGGAAAAACGCATGCTACCAATTTTGTGCGCTTTGCTTGTGTTTTACTTGCGTTTTTGTCACAAAAAACACAGGTCACTCACATTGTTCCAGGATAAATTAATTCTCTAACCGCTTCATACTCACCGATCAGTAGCGCTGCACGGCTGTCACACTGCTCTCGTGGCCTCTAATTCTTCTTTTGGGGCAGCTCATTAGGCTCATACGTATTCACTGCTTCCCCGCACACCGGCGTCTGTGATTGGTTGCACTCAGACATGCCTCCGTGCTGAGCGACAGCTGTCTGACTGCAACCAATCACAGATGTCGGTGGGTGGGTCTATATTGTACAGTAAAATAAATCATTTAAAAAAAAAAAACGGCGTTCAGTCCCTCACAATTTTGATACCCAGCCAAGATAAAGCCCCACAGCTGGGGGCTGGTATTCTCAGACTGGGGAGGCCTATGGTTATTAGCCTCTCCCCAGCCTAAAAATATCAGCCAGCAGCCGCCCAGAATTGCCGCATCCATTAAATGTGACAGTCCCAGGACTTTATCTAGCTCTTCCCGATTGCCCTGGTTCGGTGGCAATCATAGCTGCCAGTAAGTCCTAGATTAGTCATGGCAGGAGTCTAAGAGACACCCCTCTATCACTAATCTGTAAGTGAAAGTAAATAAACACAAACATCCAAAAAATCTTTTATTTGAAATAAGTGACAAAAAAGCACCCTCTTTCACCACTTTATTAACCCCCCTTACACCTCTCCAGGTAAGACTTAATCCACACGAAGTACCACGACGCTTCCAGCACTGCTACATCTGACGCTCACAGCGAGCGCCATAGAATAAGACTGCTCGCTGTGAGGTTCAGGTCGCGACTGAAATGAGCCATGTGATCAGCAGTGACATCACTCAGGACACATGGACTCCCGCTGTGACTGCAAATCACACAAGTGACATCACCGCTTATCGCGCGGCTCACTTCACTTGCTGCATGGAGCTCACAGCGGGCTGTAATGTTCTATGGCGCTCACTGTGCCAGGACAGGGATGAGGCAAAGCTGAATCACCGTGGGACCTCGTGTGGATTACTTCAGATCTGCAGGGGTGATTGGGGGTTAATATAGTGGTGAAAGAGGGTGCTTATTGTGTTTTATTTTAAATAAAGGAATTTTGGGGGGGTTGTGTTCATTTACTTTCACTTACAGATTAATGATGGGGACGGGGTCTCATAGACGATTGCCATCACTAATCTAGGACTCAGTGGTAGCTGTGGGCTGTCATTAACGTCTTATCACCCTGATTGCTACCTCACCAGGGCAACGGGAAGACTCGGATCCAGCGCCAGAATTGGTGCATCTAATGGATGCACCACTTCTGGGATGGCTGTGGGCTGCTGTTGTTATGCTGGAAAGGGTCAAATAACGATGGCCCTTCACACCCTAATAATATCTGCCCCCAGATGTCTTCTGTACCTTGGCTGGTTTTAGAAAAATGGGGGGACCCCACGTCATTTTTTTACCCCCAAATAACTAACAAAAAAAAACAACACAGCTGGCCAATCTATTATCCCTCTATCACGCTATTCTGCTATTTCTTTCTAGCTATTCTATATGTTCTTTCTATCTATTTTTTCTATTTTTTTTCTATCTATCCATCTATTCTGGCTATCAATTATCCTATCCTATCATATTTTGTTTCTCCTTTAAAAAATGCATCAACAAAAAGGCGGCAAAATCGAGGGAAACACCCACCATCATTACAAGCGTTTTGTTTTTTACATTTCCAGCCTTTCTGTAACAAGGTGCAGTTTTGGTTGTAGTTTGAGTGCAGTTAAAACTACCGCATACGCATATAGCTTTATAGAAATAGCGCCATTCAGTCTAAATTAAAGAACAACCAAACTGATGAACATAGACATACAGTACGTCTTACATTAATGCAAAATATAATCAAATAGAATTTAACAGCAATTATATGGCCATATTATGCAAATATAACATTGTGCATCAAATCTGTACATCCTAAGAGCTTATTCACTCTGATAGCAGGGTCGGGGTATCTGACTCCTCAATCAAACACCCATCACCAGTTCTATACTCACTCAGACATACTAGAATATGTGGTCCAGACACTTTTCCATGCTAGCATGACATTCCAACTCCCACATCACCCTTCCTGCATCACAACATCTCACCACAATACAGTCGTCTCCTCTCCCCACCATTGTACCTTCCCTGCACTACTTTTCTTCCTACTCACTTAGAGCAACACTTTTTTTTTTTCTTTATCCAACACAATCAATCCTCCCCCCTTTCAACTTTTATCCTGCGCCCTGCTGGAAGCTCAGCTTCTTATTCCTCCCTTGTTATGTTTGTTGCAGGAGCCTTACACGACTCTTAATAACAGGCTACAATGGCTTTCGGCACTCAGATGTGAGAGGGAAGTCACTATCTCACAAGTCTTGCAACCACAGCAGTCACAATATGAGAGCGGGCCCTTACTACAATTTTCAGCTCACAAATCCCTATTTGATACATCCCTATGATGTGTCACAGACAGCTGACCTCCATTGAAGTGACTAGTTCCAAGCTACAATACTAAACACAACCTGTGGATAGATGTGGCACTTTCTTTTCTTTCTTTTTTTTTTTATTTTATAAATAAAGCATACATGTTTTTAATAGCCTGGACATCCCTTTTAACGTTAAAAGGAAGACTCATTAAAAAAACTTTCAAATATACAAATGTTGTGTGGGAAAAGTATTTATGATGTTTGTTATTTTTGTAAGCAGTATTTCTTTGTCTTTTATGCTTGTTTTATACTTTTATTATTGTATTCACTTCTTCACTTTTAGCTAATAATTGTGTGTTACTTTTTAGCATGGAAGATGTGTACAAACCAGAGGTTTCAAAGAAAGAAGACAATTCATGTGAAAGCAATATGACCTCTCCAGGCCATACAAGTATATTGTTAAGTAACACACACAATACATCTGTGCAGCAGGTAAATGCAGCCACTGAAACTTCAGGCAGCTGCTCTCCAAAATCCGAAAAGGAAGCTCAGCAGAAAGACTTGTATAATAAAGATGACTGTGACATGGTACAAGAGAAGTTATGTACTGAAACGACTAGTACAGTGACTAGTGAACCTACAGATAGCAAAACTGTTACATCCGAGAAAACTGATTTGTGTCTGTCGCTGAAGGAAGAAGGTCTTACAGATTCAAATCTCGCTGGTGATGATGCTGAGTTTGAGCAATATTTAACTAAACAAGCTCCAGATTCTGTAGGTTCTGACATTAGTGAGCCAAGTAGCATTCACCTGGATCCATTAACTCCTTCGGAGGTGTTAGAGTATGAAGCTACAGAAATACTGCAGAAAGGGGGTATTGTGGCATCACAGAAAAATCAAAGTGAAGAAAAAGCTGAAGACAATAAGGACAGTAGTGCAAATATATCTTCAATTTGTACAAAAGAAGAAGCACCCGAAGCAGCAAGTTTTTAAATGGCAAGAAGGGCTGGAGACATTCCTACAGATGCACTACTGACTTGATGGCAACGATATAAAAGTGGCCTGATGTAAGTTAAGTCGTAGATGAAGAGGCTATTTTTCCACGCGACTGCCAAAAAGCGGTATTGCGCTGTGAAAGCAAGACAAGAAAATGTTAAGGACTGTTTTGTAACAACTTTTTTTACATCAGTGTTATCATTATATTTTAGGGCAGCTAAGCAGTATTGAAACATGTTGGTAAAATATGTTTTAAGTTGGCTAGGTCAGAATGTGTTCTTTCAGCTGGAGTCATATGTCAAATTTACCAGGAATCATTCTTTTATATACCATTCATGCTTTCCAAGAAAAGTATTTAACTTTACAAAGTAAATGTCATAAAAAGGAGTTTTCTTTTTAGTTTTGACTAAGTCATCATACCTATTTTTAAAAGGTTTTATTTGTTGAGAAAACAAAACTATGCACCTGAACTGGTGTAATCCTGCCAGCCTAATCCTATCTTGTTTTAAACTTTCAATGAAAGTGCAAAAATACATTATTGACATGTTTTTGTATATAGTTATAAATATATATACATATATATGTAGGATACATTCGTACTGGAGTCGTACATTCTTTGGAATATGAAACCTGATGACCAAGTATTATACTCTAATTCAGAGCGCATAAGCTCAAGATAGTACCTAGTTGTCAAAATGACAGGATAAATCTCTAATACCCTTAACTCTATTGCCTTTTTCAATGAAAATGTCATCCATGGTAAATTATAGAAATAGCAGTGTTTGTGTCCATGTTGTGTACGTCAATACAACACATACATGTCATGTAAAGTTAACCAAAAAAACATATGAAAACAATGGCTACTAATATGATAACCCTTATCCGCTCAAATGAGGGGCATCAAGAAGTTGTTTTTATTATTGTTGCTAACATTGCTTACAGTGAAACTCCAATTTGACTGTGGACCATACTAAAGGAACACTAAACCAAGAAATGAATAATGAACCCCAATTCCAAAAATATTGGGATACTGTGTAAAATATAAAGAAACATGAATGCAATGATTTGAAAATCTCTTATAGCCATATTTTATTTAAAACAGAACATAGAACACAAATCAAATAGTTATACGTTTCCATTTCATTTAAAGAAAAATTAAGTTATTTAGAATTTGATGACAGCAACACCTCTCAAAAAAGTTGTTGCAGCGTTAACAAAAGGCTGGAAAAGTACCGTATTTTTCGGACCATAAGACGCACTTTTTTACCCCCAAATGTTGGGGGAAAGTGGGGGGGGTGTCTTATGGTCTGACTATAAGGCTGCGGGGAATGAGGGTGCCGCGGTGCAGCGGGTCATCGGCGGCACGAGCAGGCTGTAACAGCCTGCCGTGACCACGTGGGCCCGCTCATTACATATGCACGCCCATCTTCCCACCCATCATCTCTCAGCGAAACCGGCGCTGACAGGTGGGCGGGGTGATGGGCGGGGGGGGGGTGCGTGAATAATTAGCAGCCGGCCGTGATCACCCCTGGCAACTACAGCCTGGAGTGATCATGTGCGGCTGTATTCACTGCCCCCCGTGCATCATTATCAGTGCGGGGTGCAGTGAATCAGTGTACTCACCCGTCACCGTGTGTGGAGCCGCCCCCCTGCAGCATCGCGTCTTCCTGTCTGTGCCGGCGGTCAGCTGATCTGGACACTAGCGGCACGCACCGCGATGACGTCATCGCTGTGCGCGCCGCTAGTATCCACCAGAATCGATCAGCTTACCGCCGGCACAGACAGGAAGACGCGATGCTGCAGACACCGGTGACGGCTCCACACAGCGGCGCTGCAGCTGAGACAGAGATCGGTGCTTCAGGGAGTGAGGAAGGGTAAGTATAAACGTTTATTTTTTTTTTCCTGTGCCACAGGATACACGCCATTTACCAGGATGGGGGCATTTCATGAGCAGGATGGATGGGGGTATTTCATGAGCAGGATGGATGGGGGTATATCTTGAGCAGGATGGATGGGGGCATATCTTGAACAGGATGGATGGGGGCATATCATGAGCAGGATGGATGGGGGCATATCATGAGCAGGATGGATGGGGGCATTTCATGAGCAGGATGGATGGGGGCATTTCATGAGCAGGATGGATGGGGGCATATCTTGAGCAGGATGGATGGGGGCATTTCATGAGCAGGATGGATGGGGGCATTTCATGAGCAGGATGGATGGGGGCATATCATGAGCAGGATGGATGGGGGCATTTCATGAGCAGGATGGATGGAGGCATTTCATGAGCAGGATGGATGGGGGCATTTCATGAGCAGGGTGGATGGGGGCATTTCATGAGCAGGATGGATGGGGGCATTTCATGAGCAGGAAGGATGGGGGCATTTCATGAGCAGGATGGATGGGGGCATTTCATGAGCAGGATGGATGGGGGCATTTCATGAGCAGGATGGATGGGGGCATATCATGAGCAGGATGGATGGGGGCATATCATGAGCAGGATGGATGGGGGCATATCATGAGCAGGATGGATGGGGGCATATCATGAGCAGGATGGATGGGGGTATATCATGAGCAGGATGGATGGGGGGTATATTATTAGCAGGATGGGGGGTATATGAGCAGGATCATATACAAGGCAGGAGGATCCTTATCAGAATGGGGTACCTTAGTAGAGAATTCGGGGACATTACCCCCATAACAGTGTCAGCAGCAGATCCTCGCCCCATAACAGTGTGTCATGACCATATTTTTTGGTTAAAATTTTATTTTCCCATTTTCCTCCTCTAAAACCAGAGTGCGTCTTATGGTCAGGTGCGTCTTATAGTCCGAAAAATACGGTAAGTGGTACTAATGAAATCAATATTCAATTACAGTTAGGTCCAGAAATATTTGGACAGTGACACAGGTTTTGGCATTTTACCTATTTACCAAAATGTATTCAAGATATGATCAATATGGGCTTAAAGTGGAGACTCTCAGCTCTAATTTGAGGGTATTCACATCCTAATTGGAGTAAGGGTTTAGGAATTACAGCTCTTCAATAAATAGCTGCCTCTTTTTCAAGGAACCAAATTTAATTGGACAAATATGTCAAAAGCTCTTTAATGGGTTGCATGGGCTTTTTCCTCATTAATCATCAATTAAACTGGTAAAAGGCCTAGAGCTGATTCCATGTTTTGTATTGATATTTGGAAGCTGTTGCTGTGAACCCACAACATGTAGTCAAAGAAGCTCTCAATGGTAGAGAAACAGTCCATCATTAGGCTGGAAAAAAAGCAGAAATCAATCAAAAAGATAACAGAAATGTTAGTCGTGGACAAATCAACAGTTTGACATATCCCACCCTCCCTAAAAAAAAGCACACTGGTGAGCTTGGGAACACAAAAAGGCATTATAATCCAAAGCACACCACATCCTCTATAAAACATGGTGAAGGCAGTGTGATTGCATAGGCATGCAAGTCTTCCAATGGCACTGGGTCACTGGTGTTTATTGATGTGACTGAAGATAGAAGCAGCCGGTTGAATTCTAAAATGTACAAGGCTATACCTTGTACGTAAATTCAACCAGATTGGACAGCACTTTACAATACAGATGGACAATGACCCAAAACATACTATGAAAACAATCCAGGAGCTTTTTAAGGCAAAGAAGTGGAATATTCTGAAATGGCTGAGTCAATCATCAGATCTCAACCCAATCGAGCATGCGTTTTACATGCTCAAGACAGAACTTAAGACAAGTTAAGAAAGACCTGACAAAGCGTCACAAAGGAAGAAACCCAGTTTTTGGTGATGTCCATGGCTTCCAGACTTTAGGCATGCAAAGAATTCTATGCAAAGTATTAAAAAGTAACATTTTATTTATGATGAAGTTAATTTGTCGAATCACTTTTAATCCCCTGAAAAGAGGAGGCTTTGAAGATAAATGGTTGCAGTTCCTCAACGTTTCCCACAATATTTTTGTTCAACCTCTTAAATTAAACAAGAAAGTCTACACATCATTTGCTTGTCAGTTGTTTCATTTTAAATCCAAAATAATATCATGCAGAGCCCAAATCATGAAGGTTTGGTCTATTTATCTCTGGACCTTATTGTAAGTCACAAAATTATGTACAAAACGTGCCAGCTTTTCACTAATCTGTTAGCAGCTGCATTTAAAAATTGTGGAACAATTTTAGAAAAATGTACTTCAATGTAAAATTGCAAAGATTGAATATACCACCATTTACAGTACAAAATATCAAAATAATCAGCGTTTTTGGAGAAATACATATGCACAAGGGACAAAGCCAACAGTCACTATTGGATGCTTGTGATCTACAGGCTTCGATGCATCAAAAACAGGTATGAGCCAGTCTAGCAAATCACTGCAGGGGCTCGCGAATACTTCCAGAAATAATCATTTGTGAATAAAATTTGTAATGCAGTCCACAAATACAAGTGAAATGAAAGCTCTTTCATGCAAAGAAGCCATAATTTAACACATTCCAGAAACTGCTGTGTTCTTTGGGTCAAAGCTCATTTGAAATGGCTTGAGGGAAATGGAAAAGTGTTCTGTGGTAAGAGAAATCAAAATATTGAAATCCTTTTTGGAAACCACAAATACTGTGTCATGCGGTCTTGAGGAGAAGGATGATCCAGATTATCAACACATCTTTCAAAAGCCTGCATCTCTTATGGTATAGGGTTGCATTTGTGCCTATGGCATGGGCAGATTGCACATCTCAAAAGGCAATTTCAATGCTAAGTATTTATATAGAGGCAGGCCTTGCATATTTCAGCAAGACAATGCTCAACCACATACTGCATCTATCACACCAACATGGCTTTGCACAAACGTTTAGGTGCTGAATAGAAAACAGTTGGTGCATTATGAAACGAAAGATTCAGCAAAGACCCGAAACTGTGGCACTGCTAGAATCTCAAATGGACAAGAGTGTGACAACATTCCTCTCTCAAAACTCCAATTATTCTCTCACTTTCTAGATGTTTACAGACGTTTGTAAAAAGATGGGATACTATGCAATAGTAGACATGGTTCTGTCACAACTTTTTTAAGATGTGTTGCTGCCATTCATTTCTAAATTAGTTTTTTACTTTTATTTTTTTTCAATTTAAATGGTAAAATAATAGTGTAATGCTTATCTTCTGATCTATGTTCTGTTGTAAGTAAAATATGGCTATATTAGATTTCAGATCATTAGATTTCCAGATCATTGCATTCTTATTTTCTTTACATTTTATAAAGCATCCAAACTTTTTGTAAAGGCAAAATATAGTTGCCCCCGCTGTCTGCTAGTCTGCAGTATTTTCTGCATGATCTTGAAACTTACAAATCCTGCAAAGGGGTTAATTTTTTGCCCATGAGATAATTTTTAGTCTCATTGCTGGCTGAAGACGTACCTTTTATTCAGAGAGTTGGGGCTTAGTCTTTTTTTTTTACCTCTGAACAGCATCGAAGCTTCTGCTGCAGCTCAGATTAATGAGACAAACTTACAATAAAAATTGAGATCTGCAGAGGAAATGGTTGCATATTTTTGTTTCTGTGTTTAGTGTTGCTTTCTAAAAGGATTTTAGAATTTAATTGAAATAGATTTAACAGCAACCAGTAGTGTGACCGGAGGGCAGGAACTGTAAAGGGCCATTTCAATACCTGCTACACCGGAGTCACTTAAGAGTTACAATAACCTTTATTGACATAGTGGCAGCAGCACTTTTGTAATCATAGTGAAGAAAATCTACAATGAAAATTGCTAAATAGAAATCACTTTCATTATAATGTATTTTTTGTTAGGCCTCCAATGTGTAGCTTCGTACTAGGGCCCATTTTTACAGATCGAAAATAAAGGATCGGGCATTCATACAAAACAGTCATTCCTGCTCTTTGGCTCAAATAAGCATACTGCCGAACTAGCAAAATGCTCGTTGATTGACTGATTTTATGCAAATATGAAAATAATAGGTGTTGGCAGCACATCACACCATGTAAACCTTTCATTGGCAGAAAGCTGCCCAACGAAATACACCTTAAGACACAAGATAGAAATGTAACTGCTGATCAAAAAACATAGGAAGGGCTGACACTTGCGTTTGAAGAGACATGTTTAGTGTGTATCCATAATCTTACTATAGTTTGTTCCTAAGTACTCCTAGTTTGCTTTGAAACTCCATTAACATTAAATTGCAAGCTATTGTCAATAGTTATAAAAAAAATTTCATTTTGCTAATTTTTTTAAATGGATCTTTTAAAATGAATTGTTTGCTGTAAAAAAATCATTCTTTTAGTAAATGTTTCCAACAATGTCTTGTCTTTATGAGTATTTATTTTCAACATTACAGCAAATGTACAATTTTATAATAGAAAACGTGATGAGAATCATCAGGTCTTACATTATCTTTTATTTACCCCACTCAATACTCTCACTATGAATTTGAAGTAAATCGCCATGGTATAAAGGTCTTTTCAGGAAACTACACCTTTTCTCTGTACGTGACCAGTGGAAACCATAGAAGAGGCTTCATTTATTTGCGTTATAAATGTGTCATTTATATACTGCAAAACAAAGTTATCAAAACATTAATATAAATATTTTTATATTCACTCTATAGCCTCTGAATAATATATATATAAAAAATGTTGTACAATAGATTGTGGCCCTGATTCATTTTTAAATCATGTTCTCTTTTGTCTTCTGGTATTAGTTGCCATTTTTTGAGCCAAATTCATAAATATCACACACATAATTCATGTATTTGGTGCAAAGTCAAAACATGGTCTTTCTTTGTCGCTCTATTGGGAGACCCAGACAATTGGGTGTATAGGCTATGCCTCCGGAGGCCGCACAAAGTATTACACTCAAAAGTGTTAAGCCCCTCCCCTTCTGCCTATACACCCCCCGTGCTCCCACGGGCTCCTCAGTTTTATTGCTTTGTGCGAAGGAGGCAGACCTGCACACATAGCTCCACAGATTGGTCAGCAGCAGCTGCTGACCAGGTCGGATGGAAGAAAAGTGGGCCCATATAGGGCCCCCAGCATGCTCCCTTCTCACCCCACTCTTGTCGGCGGTGTTGTTAAGGTTGAGGTATCCATTGCGGGTACGGAGGCTGGAGCCCACATGCTGTTTTCCTTCCCCATCCCCCTCAGGGCTCTGGGCGAAGTGGGATCCTATCGGTCTCCAGGCACTGAGACCGTGCTTCATCCACAACTCCTGTGGAGCCTGCTGGATAGGAGCCGGGTACCGTTCAGGGACATGGCCCTGCTACTTGAAGATACTCTGTATCCCTGTGGGGACCGCGCACGGCAACACCTCAGCTTTGCTGGGTGTGCTAGTGCACCGGGGACCGCGGCGCTGACCGGGTTAAACTGTGCCATTACACACTCAGCGTCGCTGAGTGTGTTTATATGTAGGGGCTACCGCGCTAACTGCCGCTGCCATGGGAAACTGCGGCGCGGCTGGGACTTGTAGTTCGCCGGGGACTTCGGCGCCGGCCGCGCTTTTACGGCGGCCACGCTTATACTCGAGTCCCCGGCTTTCTTGCGGCCTAGTTTCCTTTTCTCCCGCCCCCAGCCCTGACAGGCAGGGGAAGGGCGGGACGCTGCACGGAACGAGCAGCACTGAGGGCTGGAGTATGATTTCCATTCTCCACCTCCCTCACTGTGCACAGTGTGAGCACCAGTTCCCGCACTTTCTCGGCCACGCCCACGGCTCCCTCCTCTCGTCAGGACGCGGCAGCCATTCCTGTCAGCTCCTCCGACGCTGCAGAGAGGGACAAACCCTGGGAGACCCAGACACGGTCTCTGGTGGCCTCACAACCGCTTTAAAGCGGGTGGTAAGCAGCACCTGTTGGTGCTAGCCCCATGGTGCTGTAGTGTATTGATACATTATTTGTTTATAGTATACTCTTTCACTGTATGAGCACAGTTCATTCTGGCTATATACCCTATTGTGTTACTCAGGGAAAACAATAGCATGGCGCCCACAAAGGCAGGGGTGCCAAAACAGAGGCTTATTATGCTGCCTGCGCCGCTTGTACGACCCAGCTGCCGGCAGGTCCCACTGACCCTCATTGTGTACAATGTTCGGCCCCTGTGGCACTTCTTCAGCCAGAGCCTCTGCTAAGAGGGGCCCAGGGGGAGCCACCTGTTGACACTGTCCAGGTGAAGGGGACTGAGTTTGCAAACCTCTCTGAGACTATGGCTAAGATACTAGAAGCCTTGCAGTCCAGGCCGGTATCTCAGCAAAGGGACTCTGTTGAATCATTGTTCCCTGGCCCCCCTCAGTTGGACCAACAATGTCCTCCAGGGGTATCTCATACATCCCAGGCTGAGGGTTCTGACTTAGACCCCAGTCCCAGACCGACTAAGCGGGCTCGCTTAGAATTTCCCTCGACATCATATTGTTCAGGGTCGCAGCGGGGGGAATCTCTGGTTGATGATGCGGAGACAGCTGATCAGGATTCTGATCCTGAGGGCGTTCTCAATCTTAATACTCCAGACGGGGACGCCATAGTGAACGATCTTATTGCGTCCATCAATCAAATGCTGGATATTTCTCCCTCAACTCCTCCGGCGGAGGAGTCAGCTTCTCAGCAGGAGAAATTCCGTTTCAGGTTCCCCAAGCGTACACCGAGTATGTTTCTAGACCACTCTGATTTCAGAGAGGCAGTCCAGAATCACCATGCTTGTCCAGATAAGAGTTTTTTCTAAGCGCCTTAAGGATACACGTTATCCTTTTACCCCTGACGTGGTTAAAGGTTGGACTCAGTGTCCCAAAGTGGATCCTCCAATCTCCAGACTGGCGGCTAGATCCATACTTGCAGTGGAAGATGGGGCCTCGCTCAAAGATGCCACTGACAGGCAGATGGAGCTCTGGTTGAAATCCATCTATGAAGCTATCGGAGCTTCTTTTGCCACAGCATTCGCAGCCATATGTGCGCTACAAGCTATCTCAGCAGGTCAAGCGCAAATTGAAGCAGCCACATGCACGTCCGCGCCACAAGTGGCATCCATTATCACCCAGACCTCGGCATTTGCGTCTTACGCTATTAATGCTGTCCTGGACTCTGCGAGCCGTACGGCGGTTGCGGCCGCCAATTCGGTGGTACTCCGCAGGGCCTTGTGGCTACGGGAATGGAAGGCAGATTCTGCTTCCAAAAAGCGCTTAACCAGTTTGCCAATTTCTGGCGACAGGCTGTTTGGCGAGCGTTTGGATGAAATCATCAAACAATCCAAGGGAAAGGATACATCCTTACCCCAGCCCAAACAGAACATACCCCAACAGAGGAGAGGGCAGTCGAGGTTTCGGTCCTTTCGGGGCGAGGGCAGGTCCCAATTCTCCTCGTCCAAAAGGTCTCAGAAAAAACAAAGGAACTCTGATGCATGGCGGTCTAAGTCACGTCCTAAAAAGACCACCGGAGGCGCCGCTAACAAAGCGGCTTCCTCATGACTTTCGACCTCATCTAGCAGCATCCTCGGTCGGTGGCAGGCTCTCCCGCTTTGGCGACACCTGGCTGCCACAAATAAAAGACCGTTGGGTGAGAGACATCCTGTCTCACGGTTACAAGATAGAGTTCACCTCTCGTCCCCCGACTCGATTCTTCAGGTCATCCCCGCCTCCCGAGCGAGCCGAGGCTCTTCTGCAGGCGCTGCGCACTCTGAAGGTAGAAGGAGTGGTGATCCCTGTTCCTCTCCAGCAACAGAGCCACGGTTTTTACTCCAACTTGTTTGTAGTCCCAAAGAAGGACGGGTCTTTCCGCCCGGTCCTGGACCTGAAACTGCTCAACAAACACGTAAAAGCCAGACGGTTCAGGATGGAATCCCTCCGCTCCGCCATCGCTTCAATGTCCCAAGGAGATTTCCTTGCATCGATCGATATCAAAGATGCTTATCTCCACGTACCGATTGCTCCAGAACACCAGCGCTTCTTGCGCTTCGCCATAGGAAACGAACAACTGCAATTCGTGGCACTGCCGTTCGGCCTGGCAACAGCCCCACGGGTTTTTACCAAGGTTATGGCTACTGTAGTAGCGCTCCTACACTCGCAGGGTTACTCGGTGATCCTGTACTTGGACGATCTGCTAATCAAGGCACCTCTCAAGAGGCATGCCAACGCAGCCTCGACGCTACCCTGGAGACTCTCCAGAGTTTCGGGTGGATCATCAATTTTCCAAAGTCAAATCTGACACCGGCCCAATCACTGACGTATCTTGGCATGGAGTTTCATACCCTCTCAGCGATAGTGAAGCTTCCGCTGATCAAGCAGCGGTCACTACAGACAGGGGTACAATCTCTCCTTCAAGGCCAGTAACACCCCTTGAGGCGCCTCATGCACTTCCTGGGGAAGATGGTGGCAGCAATGGAGGCAGTCCCTTTCGCGCAGTTTCACCTGCGTCCCCTTCAATGGGACATCCTACGCAAATGGGACAGGTAGTCGACGTCCCTCGACAGGACCGTCTCCCTCTCTCAGGCGACCAAAGCTTCCCTTCGGTGGTGGCTTCTTCCCACTTCATTATCGAAGGGGAAATCCTTCCTACCCCCATCCTGGGAAGTAGTCACGACGGACGCGAGTCTGTCAGGGTGGGGAGCGGTTTTTCTCCACCACAGGGCTCAGGGTACGTGGACCCAGCAAGAGTCTTCGCTTCAGATCAATGTTCTGGAAATACGGGCAGTGTATCTTGCCCTGAAAGCGTTCCAGCAGTGGCTGGAAGGCAAGCAGATCCGAATTCAGTCGGACAATTCCACAGCGGTGGCATACATCAACCACCAAGGCGGCACACGCAGCCGGCAAGCCTTCCAGGAAGTCCGGCGGATTTTGATGTGGGTGGAAGCCACGGCCTCCACCATATCCGCAGTTCACATCCCAGGCGTGGAAAACTGGGAAGCAGATTATCTCAGTCGCCAGGGCATGGACGCAGGGGAATGGTCCCTTCACCCGGACGTGTTTCAGGAGATCTGTTGCCACTGGGGGGTGCCGGACGTCGACCTCATGGCGTCCCGGCACAACAACAAGGTACCAATGTTCATGGCACGGTCTCAAGATCCCAGAGCTATGGCGGCAGACGCCTTAGTTCAGGATTGGTCGCAGTTTCAGCTCCCTTATGTGTTTCCTCCGCTGGCACTGTTGCCCAGAGTGTTACGCAAGATCAGGGCCGACTGCCGCCGCGCCATCCTCGTCGCTCCAGACTGGCCGAGGAGGTCGTGGTACCCGGATCTGTGGCATCTCACGGTCGGCCAACCGTGGGCACTACCAGACCGAACAGACTTGCTATCTCAAGGGCCGTTTTTCCATCTGAATTCTGCGGCCCTCAACCTGACTGTGTGGCCATTGAGTCCTGGATCCTAGCGTATCCAGGGTTATCTCAAGACGTCATTGCCACTATGAGACAGGCTAGGAAACCAACGTCCGCCAAGATCTATCACAGGACGTGGAAAATTTTTCTGTCGTGGTGGTCTGCTCAGGGTTTTTGTCCCTGGCCATTTGCATTACCTACTTTTCTGTCCTTCCTTCAATCTGGACTGGAAAAGGGTTTGTCGCTCGGCTCCCTTAAGGGACAAGTCTCAGCGCTCTCTGTGTTTTTCCAGAAGCGCCTAGCCAGACTTCCACAGGTACGCACGTTCCTGCAGGGGGTTTGTCACATAGTTCCACCTTACAAGCGGCCGTTAGAACCCTGGGATCTAAACAGGGTGCTGATGGTTCTTCAGAAACCACCATTCGAGCCAATGAGAGATATTTCCCTCTCACGACTTTCGCAGAAAGTGGTTTTTCTAGTAGCAGTCACTTCCCTTCGGAGAGTGTCTGAGCTAGCAGCGTTGTCGTGCCAAGCCCCTTTCCTGGTATTTCACCAGGACAAGGTGGTTCTACGTCCGGTTCCGGAATTTCTCCCTAAGGTGGTATCCCCCTTTCATCTCAATCAGGATATTTCCTTACCTTCTTTTTATCCTCATCCAGTTCACCAATGTGAAAAGGATTTGCACTTGTTAGATTTGGTGAGAGCACTCAGACTCTACATTTCTCGTACGGCGCCCCTGCGCCGCTAGGATGCACTCTTTATCCTTGTTGCTGGCCAGCGTAAAGGGTCACAGGCTTCCAAATCAACCCTGGCTCGGTGGATCAAGGAGCCAATTATCGAAGCTTACCGTTCGGCTGGGCTTCCGGTTCCCTCAGGGCTGAAGGCCCATTCTACCAGAGCCGTGGGCGCGTCCTGGGCTTTGAGGCACCAGGCTACGGCTCAGCAGGTGTGTCAGGCGGCTACCTGGTCGAGCCTGCACACCTTCACGAAGCACTATCAGGTGCATACCTATGCTTCGGCGGATGCCAGCCTAGGTAGACGAGTCCTTCAGGCGGCGGTTGCCCACCTGTAGGAAAGGGCCGTTTTACGGCTCTCTTACGAGGTATTATTTTACCCACCCAGGGACTGCTTTTGGACGTCCCAATTGTCTGGGTCTCCCAATAGAGCGACAAAGAAGAAGGGAATTTTGTTTACTTACCGTAAATTCCTTTTCTTCTAGCTCTAATTGAGAGACCCAGCACCCGCCCCTGTTTTTTTGTGTACCCATGTTGTTCATGTTGAATGGTTTCAGTTCTCCGATATTCCTTCGGATTGAAGTTACTTTAAACCAGTTTTTAATTCTTTTTCCTCCTTCTTGCTTTTGCACCAAAACTGAGGAGCCCGTGGGAGCACGGGGGGTGTATAGGCAGAAGGGGAGGGGCTTAACACTTTTGAGTGTAATACTTTGTGCGGCCTCCGGAGGCATAGCCTATACACCCAATTGTCTGGGTCTCCCAATTGGAGCTAGAAGAAAAGGAATTTACGGTAAGTAAACAAAATTCCCTTCTTTTTCACTATCCTCACCTGTTTTAGAGACTTTTGGTCATCAAAACTGCCAAAAAAAAGTGTCAATATATTGGCATACTCAAAAATAAACAAAGAAACCAGGGAGGCTGGAGTGACGTTGAACCAAATTTTGCACATTTTTTTTTTTTTTAAGTCTCAAATTATGAATCATGTTAAATCATCTGCAATCACTAAACTCTACCCACAAAGCAAAAAACAAAAAAGGACAGGTGAGCAGAACTAAAATAGATATAAAGAAGGTGCAAATAGGATAATGAACTGAGTGCAAATAAAAGAAAAAAGGCATCGGGGGGAGGACGGAGAGAGAGAAAGTGGTAACCCAAGGCTTTTTGATAATATAATGTGGTTTGCTGTCACTTCGTTCTTTCCTCTTTCTGTTACTGCTCTGGTTAGGGTTTAGTTAAAAGAAGCTAATATAGGGAACAAGAGAGATGTTAATCCCTCAAAACAGGTCTTGGGGCAAGTGAAGGATAGAATAGAGAAATAAGGAATATGAAAATAATTTTGTGGAATGTTAAAAGCCTTCAGAGTCCACATAAAAGAATGATGGTTTTAAGACACCTAAAGAAGAAGGCAGACATAGTATTTCAAGAAACACACTTCAAGAACAATTTTTTCAGAATGAATAAACTATGGGTGAAGGAAGTATGCGGTTCTTCAGCTAAACAGGCTAAGGCAGGGGTAATGATTGGTAATGATAACATAAATAAAAGAACACTGAGAAATTCTTTAAAAAACGGAGATCGTTTATTGAACGTTGTTTTAGTCAATTGGAAATGTAATGTTTAGTAAGGGTGTTTAGAAATACAGCTTGGTACAGAATTGAAAACCTGAGAGGGAATTTAGGGAAGTTGCAAGTTACTTAGAGTGATTAAGGTTTGTAGGGAAGTTACACTGTCACAGATTTCAGAAAAATAATACTGATCAATAAATGTTGTAACAATAAAAGGGATGATGAGGAGATTTCGTATTACAAGAATGCGGTTGAATGACCAAAATTTACTATGTAAACTTACATGTATGTAAATATCCTTTATCATCAAATAACGTTTGTTAAAAAAGACACAAAATATAGAAAAGCAGGAGCAAAGGCAATGATGAATCTGGAAGTTTAAGTGCATCTTAATAAATTAGAATATTATTACCTAATTTATTTCAGTAATTCAATGCAAAAACGGAAACGCTTATATTATATAGAGTCATTACACACAGAGGGATCTATTTCAAGTGTTTATTTATGTTAATGTTGATGATTAGGGCTTACAGCCAATGAAAACCCAAAAGTCATTATCTCAGAAAATTAGAATATTATGTAAGACCAACTGAAAAAATGATTTTAAATTCAGAAATATTGGCCCACTGAAAAGTATGTACAGTACAGTGCCTTGCAAAAGTATTCGGCCACCTTGTATTTTTCATCTTTTTCCCGCATTTCAGGCTTCAAACATAAAGATAAAAAAATTAAATTTTATGGTGAAGAATCAACAACAAGTGGGACACAATTGTGAAGTTGAACGAAATTTTTTGCTTATGTGATTTCCCTGCGGTAACCTGGTGTCATAAAAATAAGGAAACAAGGTAACAGCCCAAGTCCAATATAACTGTGCCAGCCACTACACACACACACACACACACACTAGCCCACCTGGACATTACACTCGCTGTACCTGGCTGGGAGCCTCACCTAGCTAGATGACAGGGCTGGGCACTGTTAGTTAACAGGCAGCCAACTGGGAGGAAGAGACCAGACCTGGGGGAGGAGACAGTGACCTGGGGAGTGTGGGTAGACAGTAAGACAGAAGCGTTTAGGAGGAGGAAGTAGAAGGTTGGAGTGAGCAGTCTGCAGTAGGAAGTGAAAGAGGAAGGGTGTCAAGAGAGACCAAAGACTCTTGAGACACATAGAAAGAAGGAAAGACACTGCAAATACCTGAGTTGTAAGAACAGCCACTCAGATGAGGAAAGTAGCTGTGGAGTGAGAGAGCAACCCCCAAGGACAGAGGGACCCTATGCTGTGGATATCCAAAGCTCACAGCACTTTGCACGTAGGGGTGCAGAGCCCCAGAACAGACATGGACTTCAAGCCCTCCATTAACTCTGCCAGGCGGGTGGGATTCCAGGACTCATCTGCCACCCTATAATGTCATCAGCAGCACAGTGGGGACCGGGACATATTCCCTTAAATAGTCCAAGCTGCCTGCGGCAGGACCAGAGACCAGGAGGACCTCCAAGTGCTCCACGTCAGGGAGGACCCACATATACAGGATTGCACAGGTGGAGAGTGGCACCAGGTTGGCAGGCACAGCCATCAGGACAAGGGCGCACTTGGAATCCTGTACGTCTCAGGGCATCGAACCAGTGAGTAAACACCATCAAACTGCCCTCTTTGTCTGGACTGCTTCATTTCCCTGCGCCTCTACTGTAACCCTTCACCTACCCCTGGGGAAAAGCCCTGCTCGCGGAGGGCTCCACCATCCACGCTGACCCCATCCACAATCCCCCAGTGGGAACCCGCAGTGGCGGCCCTGTCATCCCTGGCCGCAAACCGCAAATGGCGTAGTCGGACTTTTATTTTATTTTTCATTTAAAACTATTCGACAGTGCCCTCAGGTTCGGGACCCCTTGAGCCACGGACCTCCCGTATCCAAGCAGCTCGGCTGCCCCGGGGCGCGACACTTATTTTAAACTTTTAGAAAAAATAATAAAATAAAAATTTGGGGCATGCAATATTATTCGGCCCCTTTAAGTTAATACTTTGTAGCGCCATCTTTTGCTGCGATTACAGCTGCAAGTCACTTGGGGTATGTGTCTATCAGTTTTGCACATCGAGAGACTGAAATACTTTCCCATTCTTCCTTTGCAAACAGCTCGAGCTGAGTGAAGTTGGATGGACAGCATTTGTGCACAGCAGTTTTCAGCTCTTTCCACAGATTCTTGATTGGATTCAGGTCTGGACTTTGACTTGGCCATTCTAACA
Organism: Anomaloglossus baeobatrachus; assembly: GCF_048569485.1. Taxonomy (NCBI): domain Eukaryota; kingdom Metazoa; phylum Chordata; class Amphibia; order Anura; family Aromobatidae; genus Anomaloglossus; species Anomaloglossus baeobatrachus. Next base: position 481,469,112 of record NC_134356.1, read on the forward strand.
CCTGGATTTGTTTATTTGTGAACCATTACATTGTAGATTTTGCTTTATGTTTTGGATCATTATCTTGTTGAAAACCAAATCTCCATCCCAGTCTCAGGTCTTTTGCAGATTCCAACAGGTTTTCTTCAAGAATGGTTCTGTATTTGGCTCCATCCATCTTCCCATCAATTTTAACCATCTTCCCTGTCCCTGCTGAAGAAAAGCAGGCCCAAACCTTGATGCTGCCTCCACCATGTTTGACAGTGAGGATGGTGTGTTCATGGTGATGAGCGGTGTTGCTTTTACGGCAAACCTATCGTTTGCAATTGTGCCCAAAAAGTTCGATTTTTGTTTCATTTGACCAGAGCACCTTCTTCCAGATGTTTGGTGTGTCTTCCAGGTGGCTTGTGGCAAACTTTAAATGACACTTTTTATGGCTATCTTTGAGAAATGGCTTTCTTCTTGATACTCTTCCATAAATGCCAGATTTGTGCAGTGTACGATTGATTGTTGTCCTATGGACAGACTCTTCCACCTCAGGTGTAGATCTCTGCAGTTCATCCAGAGTGATAATGGGCCTCTTGGCTGCATCTCTGATCAGTCTTCTCCTTGTTTGAGATGACATTTTTGAGGGACGGCCGGGTTTTGGTAGATTTTCAGTGGTATGATACTCCTTCCATTTCAATATGATCGCTTGAACAGTGCTTCTTGGATTGTTTAACGTTGTGGAAATCTTTTTGTAACCAAATCCGGCATTAAACTTCTCCACAACAGTATCATGAACCTGCCTGTTCTGTTCCTTGGTCTTCATGATGCTCTCTGTGCTTTAAACAGTACAGTGAGACTATCACAGAGCAGGTGCATTTATACAGAGACTAGATTACACACAAGTGGATTATATCTATCATCATCAGTCATTTAGGACAACATTGGATCATTCAGAGATCCTCAATGAACTTCTGGAGTGAGTTTGCTGCACTGAAAGTAAAGGGGCCGAATAATATTGCACGCCCCAATTTTCAGTTTATTATTTTTTATAAAAGTTTAAAATAAGCAATAAATATCGTTCACTTTCACAATTGTGTCCCACTTGTTGATTCTTCAACATACAATTTAAATGTTTTATCTTTATGTTTGAAGCCTGAAATGTGGGAAAAGGTTGAAAAATTCAAAAGTGCCGAATACTTTCGCAAGGCACTGTAAATGCACTCAATAATTGGTCGGGGCTCCTTTTGCATGAATTACTGCATCAATGCGGCGTGGCATGGAGGCGATCAGCCTGTGACACTGCTGAGGTCTTATGAAAGCCGAGGTTGTTTTGATAACAGCCTTCAGCTCGTCTGCATTGTTGGGTCTGGTGTCTCTCATCTTCCTCTTGACAACCCATATATTCTCAAAGGGGTTTAGGTCAGGTGAGTTTGCTGGTCAATCAAGCACAGTGATACTGTGGTTATTAAACCAGGTATTGGTACTTTTGGCAGTATGGACAGGTCCCAAGTCCTGCTGGAAAATGAAATTCCCATCTCCAAAAAGCTTGTTGGCAGAGGTAAGCATGAAGGCTCTAAAATTTTCTGATAGACGGCTGCGCTGACTTTGGTCTTGATAAAACACAGTGGACCTACACCAGCAGATGACATGGCTCCCCAAACCATCACTGATTGTGGAAACATCACACTAGACCTCAAGCAGCTTGGATTGTGGCCTCTCCACTCCTCCTCCAGACTCTGGGAACTTGAGTTCCAAATGAAATGCAAAATTTACTTTCCTTTCATCTGAGAAAAAACACCTTGGATCACTGAGCAAAAGTGAAGTTCTTTCTCTTCGTGGCCCAGGTAAGACGCTTCTGGCGTCTGTTGGTCATGAGTGGCTTGCGACAAGGAATGCGATAGTTGTAGCCCATGTCCTGGATACATGTTGTGTGTGGTGGCTCTTGAAGCACTGACTCCAGAAGCACCCCACTCCTTGTGAATCTCCTCCAAATTATTGAATGGCCTTTTCTTAACAATCCTATCAAGGCTGCAGTTATCCCGGTTACTTGTGCCCCTTTTTCTACCACACTTTTTCCTTCCAATTAACTTTCCATTCACATGCTTGGATACAGCACTCTGTGAATAGCCGGCTTCTTTAGCAATGACCTTTTGTGGCTTACCCTCCTTGTGGAGTGTGTCAATGACTGCCTTCTAAACATCTGTCAAGTCAGCAGTCTTCCCCATGATTGTGTAGCCTTTTGAACCAGACTAAGGGACCATTTTAAATGCTTAGGAAGCCTGTGCAAATGTTTTGTGGTAATTATTCTAATTTTCTGAAATAATGATTCTTGGGTTTTCATTAACTGTAAGCCATAATCATCAACATTAACAGAAATAAACACTTGAAATAGATCACACTGTTTGTAATGATTGAATATAATATGTTTCCCTTTTTGTATTGAATTACCGAAATTAACTTTTTGATGATATTTTAATTTATTGAGATGCACATGTTCATGTATTCCGAAATAGTGCCATTGAAAAACAAGCCCATATAGCACAGGTGATAGCACAGGTGATATTTATTTTTAACAATTATTCGGTTCTTATGTTGTGAAAAAGTGTCTGATTTCAAGTTTTTAAATCAATTTATTTTAATCAAAGAGGATTCTTCATTGGAACCTGTCATTTCCAGAGGCAGCCTGTCCTGCAGTGTGTGTGTGTGTGTGTGTGTGTGTGTGTGTCTGTCGTAGCAAAATTCGCAATGGTAAATACATCTGGGAAAATAATGCAGCTAAGCCACATATTTCACAATTCGCATTGCAAAGCATGAAGTCCACTTTAACATCCATAGCGTAAATATTGCTCTTTTCAAATTTGCAGCTCTACGGCTTTAAAAGGCTATTGTACCTGGTGTTAAATATGTTTTTAAAATACATTTTAAAACTTATAGATAATTGTTTTATTATTTCATTCATGCATATTTGTATTGCCACTATATGTTTGCTTACAACTGAGGCTATCATAGCAGCCTTAATTACCTGGAAAAACAGCTCTGATGGTGCTGCGGGTGCAACATTAACGCTGGGATCACACAGGTGTATGAGTCCGACGAGTGCAAACCAATAAAAAATCGGATTGTACCTATGTAATTCAGTGATGCAGATCAGATCTGCATATTTTTCTTGATCTTTAATGGGACTGCAGCATGGTGCGCTTGCACTCATATTGGATGAGTCTTGCCAATGCACATCTATAGGTGTGAGGAAAAAAAAAAAACAGATGGCACACAAATCGTTCCTGCAATGTGCGATTTTTATGCGCACATCTTCCAAAAGCCAGGAAATTGCACCAGCTGTCAACAGGAAATTTGCCCCAATATTGCCCTGGCAACCTATAAAAAGGATTGTGAACTAGTGCTGAGCGGACCCGGGCTGTAAACGTCCGGATCTGCACGGTTTCAGGGCTATCCCCGGGCCGGACCCGGGCGCGGGATTCCGGCTGCACGATCCGGAATCGGCAGTTAATAAAAATGAAAAAAAACAATAAATAAATGAGCGTTTCAACTTACCAGACTCGGTGTCATGGGGGCACTCTGCTTCCGGGTCACGCTTTCACTTCCTGTGCTGTGCACGCAATCACACAGCTTTCCGTGTTTTCCCCGCCCACGCGCCGTCCTCTCAGCTGTGATTGGTTCCTGGCTGACGCACCCCACGCCTGCGACAGTCTCTGTCGCGGTCATCGCTTATCGCGGCTCAGTAATGGGCTGCACTCAGAGCGGGCAGCCGTGCTCTATAGCTGCTCGCTCTGACATGTAGCAGAGCTGGATGTGTCGCTGCGGACTTCTCCTGTGGATTACGTCGGAGCTGCAGAGTTTCTTTGGGCTTAATAAAGTGGTGAAGGAGGAGTGTTTTGTACTTTATTTCAAATGAAGGATTGTTCTCTGTGTCTGTGTTTATTTACTGTCATTTACAGGTTAGTGTGATGCAGGTATCTGATAGACGCCTGTGCCATCACACAAACTAGGGTTTAGCAGCAGCCATGCACCGTTGCTAACCCCTGCTATTACCCCGACTGGCACTGCATCACTGCATCATCTAACAGATGCGACCATACGGACGGCTGCGGGCTGAGAATATACCAGCCCCCAGCCGGCGTTATCATGGCTGGATGTGAAGATTAGGGGGGACCGCACGTCGTTTTTTGTTTTTTTTTTGTTTTTTTAGCTTTCACCGGAATCACACGTGCGAGGGGCTCACGCGAGTCTGCCATGGCAGCACCCGGCAAAGCCTCACACGTGTGACTCTGGGCACACATACAGCGCGACGGCTGGGGCTGCAGCCGCGCGCTATAGCTGTGCTGCCGAGTGTTTACCACCGTGACCGACAGTGCACTGCTTTCCTCGCCCAGCGGCCGTCCTGGCGCCTGTGATTGGTTGCAGTTAGCTGACATGCTGTCACTCAGGGTGGGGGCATGTCTAGCTGCAACCAACGCAAGCCAGTGGCGAGGAAAACCATGAATATTGAATTGTCGGCTCCGGAAGGTAACAGTGTGACCGCGAAGGAGTGTGCCGCCATGACAGTGCCTCGGTGAGTATGCCACGCTCGCTCCTAGCCCCTCCACAAACGTTTTAACCCTCCGGATTCCGGTCCCCATTGACTTATATGGGCACCGGATTCCGGAGCGGATCGGATTCTTTTTATATCTGTCAGTGATCCGCGCGCCCCGGATTATTGGCCGTTCGATCAACTTTATGTGAACGCTTCGTGGACATCCTGAACATGGCTTGTCACATCAGCATGGAGATGCTCATAGTCCTGGTCCAGGAGAGGCCGGAATTATGGACTTTTGTGACCCTGCCTATGCAGACTGTTTGAGAGGCCTCCTGGACTCGCATCTACCGGCAGATATTCCCTAATTATGCAGAAAATCCATGAGAGGTGGAGCAGGAAATAAGTAAGTATGCAATTTTTAACTTGCTGCTTTTTTTTTTGCTTAGCTCAAAATGTTTGTTCACGTAGAAAAGGTTTGTTCATCAAACGAATCATGTTAAATGCTGCAACGACATAGGGCCTTTTTTTTCTATAAATCAAGCACCTGCACACTGCCACCTCATATTATTCATGCCAGAACCAAGGTGTTTGCACTATCATATATATCAGTACCCTAATTTATTCTTGCCCCATGCTAAAAAGAAACAATGTCTATTTGTTTATGGCAACACATATCCCATGATGTTGAAAGTTTAATCTGTGCAAAGATACACAACATGTAATCCATGTTGGGCCCTGATACACGTATGTGTTTATATGGTGCAAATGTAGCGCCCTATGGGCCAGGTGGTTAACCTACTCGTTGCCGGGCCGTTTCGGGTCGGGTCAGGCGATGCCATGGGTGAATCAAAATGAGGGAGCCAGCACAATTTCTAAACTGTGCTTATTAACCCCTTCAGCCCCCAGTGTTGTGAATGTCAGTTATGCTTTTGCTGCTGTGAGGCTCCCTCTTGTGGCCAGGAATGGTTTGGTCAGAGACCAGGTGTGTTGAGCAATGGGCGTTTCCATTGCTAACTCTCTGCTTATTTAAACTCTGGTCTGATAGCAGGCTATGCCGGATGTCAGTTGTTCTTTGTACACTAGCCTGCTTCATACTGCTCCAGACCACATCTACCCCAGATAAGTGCTTGGCTCTTTATTTGTTATTTGGTTCTTTTTGCTCTTATCTGAGTTTGTCATTTGCTGTGGTTGTTTTCAGTTTATTTGCATGCAGGGATCTTCCCTCTCAGTTACTTAGCAGGGAAGCTCCCTGCAGCTATGTTTGGAGTATTGCTCCTATTAGTCCATGTGTTTGTTGCTTCTTGAAATTGTAATGGTTCCTGCTTTCTGTTCATTGGTATGACAAGAGCGCCTGGTATAGGACGGAGTTCAGATCTAGTGATCTGAGGGCTTTTTGTACTATCAGGTTTTTGGATTTTTGCAGGGTTTTTCTCTGGCCACCATCAGTCCCTTTCCTATCCTGTCCTATTTAGTCAGTAGAGCCTTACCTTTTGCTAATCCGATCATCTATCTGTGTATTGTGTTTTCCTATATCACCGCAGTCTTTGAATGTGGGGGACTTGCTATTCTTTATCTATTTTCTAAGGCAGAGAGTTATTCATCTTTCCTTCCTTTAGGATAGCTAGTTCTCCGGCTGGGTTCGCAGTGCACAGGATGTTAGTTTACCCCTCGGCTACTTCTAGTGTTGATGGTTAGTAAGGGGATGGCGGCCAGATTAGTTGCCAATGCTCTTGTCACCTTTTACCAATGATTTATGGTGGTCTTCCATGGTTCCGGATCATAACACCCCAGCCTATTTTGACCCTAAAGACCAGGCCAATTTTTGCAATTTTGACCAATGTCACTTTATGAGGTTATAACTGTAACGCTTTAACGAATCCCGGTGATTCTGAGAGTGTTTTCTCGTGACATATTGGGCTTCATGTTAGTGGTAAAGTTAGGCCAATATTTTTTGCGTTTCTTTGTGAAAAAAATGGAAATTTCGTGAAAATTTTGAAACTTTTGTAATTTTCAAACTTTTAATTTTTATGCTCTAAAACAAACGAGACATATAACACAAAATAATTAATAAATAACATTTCCCACATGTCTACTTTACATGAGAACAGTTTTGGGAAAAAAAAATTAAGGAAGTTATAGGGGTTCAAAGTTTATGAGCAATTCTCATTTTTACAACAAAATTTACAAAGCCACTTTTTTTAGGGACCACATCATATTTGAAGCGATTTTGAAAGGTCTACATAACACAAAACACCCAAAAGTGACATCATTCAAAAAATGGCACCCCTCAGGCTACTCAAAACCACATTCAAGAAGGTTATTAACCCTTCAGGTGCTTCACAGTAACTAAAGCAATGTGGAAGGAAAACATGAACATTTTACAACAAAAATGTTAATTTAGCCTCAAATATTGCATATTCACAAGGGTAGTAGGATTAAATGAACCCCCCAAATTTGTTGGGCAATTTCTTCTGACACACAGATACCTCATATGTGGTGAAACACCACTGTTTGGGCGCACGGCAGGACTCGGAAGGGAAGGAGCGTCATTTCTCTTTTTGAACAGAAAATTAGCTCGAATTGTTAGCCGCACCATGTTGCGTTTGGAGAGCCCCTGAGGTGCCGAAACAGTGGAGCTTCCCCACATGTGACCCCATTTTGGAAACTATACCCCTCATGGAATTTATCTAGATGTTTACTGAGCACTTTGAACCTCTGGGGGCTGCACAAAAGTTAATAAAGTTGAGCCGTGAAAATTAAAAAAAAACATTTTACCACAAAATTGTTACTTCAACCAGGTAGCTTTTTTTCACAAGGGTGTCAGGAAAAATTGCACCATAAAATGTATGGTGCAATTTCTCCTGAGTACACAGATACCTCATATGTGGTGGAAATCAAATGTTTGGGCGCATGGCAGGGCTCGGAATGCAAGGAGAGTCATTTGACTGTTCAAACGCAAAATTGTCTAGGATAATTAGCGTATTTCATTTTGTGTTTGAAGACCCCCTGAGGTGCCGAAACAGTGAAGCTCCCCCACATGTGACCCCATTTTGGAAACTAGACCCCCATGGCATAAAAAAAAAAAATCAGGGTGCACGCACGGATGTTCTGCAAAAAGGGGGGGGACTAGGTGGGATGGAAAAAAGAAGTCCTGTCCAAAGTCGAGTACTGCAGGACGCTTGCTGATCAGGTACCTAATTGTTCAAGTTTTGTCTTCTTTTTTGTTATTTGGGGTGCACAAAAAAAAGCAAAAACTCGAGCAACAATTACGTACCTGATCAGCCAATCACGTAGGTGATCAGCACTTGGCGGCAAGCGGGTGGGGGAGGAGGGGGGGAGAGGGAGTGGGAGATGCGATTGGGGATAGTTAAAAAAGAGCCACGAACAATACTTACAGGATGGATCAGAACAGCGGCAGATGGGGGGGCAGCAGATGTGGGGAGCAGCGGTATATAAAGGGGAGCATCTGTGAATGTGAGACGGTGGCGGCTGGGATAGGGTGGCGGCGGATGGAGAGGGCGCAGTGGATGCAGGAGCGGCGTAGGATGGAGGGAAGGGGAGTGGGAGGTGAGATTGGGGTAGTTACCTTACAGGAAAGATCTAGGCAGCAGGATCACAGGAGATGAAGGAGGCAGCAGATCGGGAGGGTGAGAGGTGGAGAGGAGGGGTGCAGATCACGGGGTAGACAGGTGAGCGGAGAGCGGGCAGCAGATCACGGGGGTGACAGGTGAGCAGAGCACAATCAAGGGGGTGAGAGGTGGGGGGAGAGCGGACAGCAGATCACGGGGTGACAGGTGAGCAGAGCACAGATCAAGGGGGTGAGAGGTGGGGGGATAGTGGACAGCAGATCACGGGGGTGACAGGTGAGGGAGCGCACATCGGGGGTGACAGGTGAGGGAGCGCACATCACGGGGGTGACAGGTGAGGGAGTACACATCACGGGTGACAGGTGAGGGAGCGCACATCACGGGGTGACAGGTGAGGGAGTACACATCACGGGTGACAGGTGAGGGAGCACAAATCACGGGGGTGACAGGTGAGGGAGCGCACATCACGGGGGTGACAGGTGAGGGAGCACACATCACGGGGGTGACAGGTAAGGGAGCGCACATCACGGGGTGACAGGTGAGGGAGCGCACATCACGGCGGTGAAGGTGAGGGAGCGCACATCATGGATATATGGTTAATACCAGCTTTGTTTAACCAGCTGATATAAAGCCCGAGATTCTTAATGTCAGGCCAAGTTTGACCCGGCCATTAAGAATCTCCAATAAAGGGTTAAAAAAAGACACCACACAGAGAAAAAATACTTAATTAGAAATAAATACACAGACACACTTACGGATTCCATCTTTATTACTCCCTCTCACACCTCCACGATCCTGGTCTTCTGTCTTCTTCAACCGATCTAGCTCTGCTATATCAGAATGCACAGGGCGAAGGAAGAACACTGCTGCACCTCGCGCTGTGTAATCACTCAATGAGTGATCAGAGGCTGCGGGTTGGTAAGCGGTGACGTCACAGCTGCCACCGTTGCCATAGTAATCTAACGAGTGGGTTACTATAGCAACGGTGATCTCTGATCACCTGATTTCCAGCACCGCTATTCATCACCGGCTGTGGCACCAAATCCCTGCATGTGGGCTGACTCTGTAAAGAGCACCAACATGCAGGGAGGGGGAGCCGAGCATGTGCCCGAGCATTTCGCCTGTACTGGGTGCTCGCCGAGTATACCGAGTGCTGAGATGCTTGGGCGAGCACCGCGTACTGGCGAGATGCACTGACAGGACCTAGCATGACATCATAGCCATGTCACCGGTCTGTAACCAATGAGGTAATACAACATTCAAACGTGACTGGTCACATGGGTATGACGTCACGGAAAGTCCTATCATCACTGCTGGTTACTAGGAGGGCACAGCGATGATCGGAAGGAGAAGCGGCGGGAGACAGAGTCTGCAGGATGAGTCGCGGGACCTGTAAGTATAATGACAATGTTTATTATTAACTGTATTCTTTATTTAACGGCCCGCCTGCCCCATCCCATAACTGTAAAGCCCAAGTTCGGTGTTCGGACGCAAGTTCGCATTATCTCAGAACTCGAACTTTACAAAACGATCGTACGAGTCTCCCAAACAGCGGGGGGTTCGCCCATCACTACTCGGGTGACCTCAGCCTTGGGGCTACACTAAAGGCTACTTTACACACTGCGATATCGGTCCCGATATCGCTAGTGTGGGTATCCGCCCCCATCTGTTGCGCGACACGGGCATATCGCTGCCCGTGCCGCACAACATCGCCCAGAGCCGTCACACATACTTACCTGTCCGGCGACGTCGCTGTGACCGGCGAACCGCCTCCTTTCTAAGGGGGCGGTCCGTGCGGCGTCACAGCGACGTCACTGAAACGTCACTGAACCGCCGCCCAATCGCAGCGGAGGGGCGGAGATGAGCGGGACGTAACATCCCGCCCACCTCCTTCCTTCCGCATAGCGGCCGGGAGGCAGGTAAGGGGAGCTTCCTCGCTCCTGCGGCGTCACACGCAGCGATGTGTGCAGCCGCAGGAACGAGGAACAACTTCGTTACTGCTGAAGTAACGATAATTGAGAATGGACCCCCGTGTCGCCGATTAGCGATTTTGCACTGTTTTGCAACGATGCAAAATCGCTTATCGGTGTCACACGCAACGGCATCGCTAATGCGGCCGGATGTGCGTCACAAAATCCGTGACCCCAACGACTCCGCATTAGCGATGTCGCAGCGTGTAAAGCCCGCTTTAGTCTAGGTAGACTGCTTCGGAATTTCATATTTGTCCTTCTGATCACATGATTACTGGGGCTAGTCAAAGGTAGCAGCAAGTGCCATGAGACCTGTCGTCCAGTGAGTAACAGCCCAGGATCCAGCGTCGCAGGAGGGGGTACGGGGAGGCGATACTCCGCGTTCCTGCCTGTTGATGGTTTTGGGAAATCGGTCCCCGAAGGAACCGTCGCCCTCTAAAAACAAAAAATTCTATGAACTGCCTGTCCTTTCTTGAGCACTGTGTTTACAGAGACGTGGGCAGAAAAACAACGTTATGTTGACAGCTGGGCACCCATCCTGGGCTGTACTATTAAACATGCTGATATGGTATTTTGCACTATGTGCTGAATATCTTATGAGAGCCATGACCACCGCAGGAAGGAGGGTCAAGAATTAGTGCAACACTACACTAAACACCTCCATAATGAGGAATCTATCTAAGCATTCCGCAATTTATTTTGTCATGTACTTTTGTATGAAATGAAAATATACAGTTTACAGTATGGCCTCATAAACTGCCATGTTTACCATACTGCTGCTTCACATAGTTTGGTGGTAATATCAATAATAAATAATGTGCCACTCATAAGGAGACAGAGCTAAGATGGAGTGATGACTATAACAATGACTGTGTTATTATGTGTAGCAATTCTAATTATATGTCATTTCATAAAGTAAAAATGCAGGAACTGAAGACGGTGAATACACTTTGTGTGGGGATTTGTAAAATCTAGACTTTCCATTTAGTGCTACCTTACAACAAAAATTGTGAGATTCTAACCAAAATTGATGTGCTGTTTTCATTGGACAAAAGTAACCAGTCGCATTAAGCGTCTAATGTTTTGTATATAAAGCAGATGAAAGCAGGGAGAAAACCAGTTAAATGTAAATGCTTCATCTCCAGGAGTTTCATTTAATTGCGGTTGCCTGCGAGCTACAATAAAGCTAATGCATCTAATCTCATAAAATACTACTGACTTTTTTTTTTTCTTTTTGGAGGGGTTATTTACTATTCTAATGCTTATTTCTAAGAGGCCAAGAATGTAAATGACATACACATGGATAATGGCAGCATAATGTGTTTGCTTTTCAATTTATTCTGCTTCATTCTATATCCACAAACGAAACTGAGGCTTGTGTTCTGCGAGCTCACATGTGGTGTCGAGAAAGTGCGATCTGAGCTATTATATTTGCCATTGTCTTCATTTTTAGTGTTAAGTCAAAGATAAAATAGACAAACATTTTTTTTATGTTTGAATCTCTTTTCTAGTAAGCGACACATTTAGGGTTTTTTTGTGTGCGTGCTTTTATGTTTTGATTTTTTTCTTTTTAATAGTCGCTGCAGCATTTGAAATGTCAATCAAAAGCAATATGTACATAAAGTTTGCATGTTCTCTCATTGTATGCAGCATTTTTTTCTGAGTGGTGCATGATTTCCCTACCCTTTAAAAAATAAATAAATAAATAAATACAAATAATAAATAATAATAATAATATGATTTTATTAAATTGACCACAGTGTACTTATAATTAAGATAGTAAGATTAAAATTAGTGAATTGAATTATGGCAATTTTTACATCACTATGGTATATGTTGGCACTTTATAAATGAAAGTTAACCATCCCAGTGACAATGCGTATCTGTAAATGTGATGAAAAAAAATTCTATGGTGGTTTTGCAAAACCTGAGAAATTCAAGGTCATTTATCACATTTCTATGTAACTACTGCTTCACTATTATTATTCAAGTGCCAAATGTTTTTTTTTTTACACTTCATTAAGTAGGCCATTAGCAAACATGATTTGATCTCCGTAGACATGTATGCTCAACGTGGAAATTTTTTAAATACACTTTTTTGTCACCATAAGACCTCCTTCACACGAGCGCATAAAAAAAACTCAGGTGTGGAACATTGTCTTTTGACCATCCAAGCACGTGTGCGCCGTCAGTTACATGTACCGAAAAAAAAATGCATGACATTGGAATGAAGGGTTTTTATGTGTTACACCCTTACTACTGAAGCCTGTTTTCACCTTCCAGACAAGGGCCAAATTTTGCAATTCTGGCCAGAGTCACTTTATGGGGTAATAACTGGAACACTTCAACAGATCCCGGTGATTCTGAGACTGTATGCATTGTACTTCATGTTAGTGGTAAATTTAGCTTGAATTTTTTTTACATTACTTTGTGGAAAAATCTTTTTGGCAAAATTTTGCAATGTTCAAACTTTTATTTTTTTATACCTCTAAACCAGAGAGTTACGTCACACAAACTAGATAAAATAATATAATAAATAACATTTCCCACATATCTACTTTACATCAGCACCATTTTTTTATACACAATTGTGTTTGTTAAGAAGTTAAAAGGTTAAAAGTTTATAAGCAATTTCTCATTTTTACAACAAAACTTACATAACCAATTTTTTTAGGGACTACATCACATTTGAATTGATTTTGAGATTTCTAAAAGACAGGAAATATCTAAATTGACACCATTATAAAAACTGCACTCCTCAAAGTACTCAAAATCACACTCAAAGAAGTTTATTAACCCTTTAGGTGCATCACAGGATTTAAAGCAATGTGAAGGAATAATTAAAATTTAACTTTTTCCCATAAAAAAATATTGTTTTAGGACAACAGGAGAAAAATGGCCCATAAAATTTGTTGTGAAACTTCTCCTGAGTACACTGATACAGTAGGGCTCAGAAGGGAAGGAGCGCCATTCGACTTTTGGAGCACAAATTGGCTGAAATAGGTAGCGGACACCATGTCTCATTTGCAGAGCCCCTGAAGTGCCTAAATAGTGGAAAACCCACACAAGTGACCCCATTTTGGAAAAAAGGATCCCTCAATAAAATTATCTAGAGGTGTGGTGAGCACCTTGAACCCACAGGTGTTTCACAGAATTTAAAGTTGAGCTGTGAAAATGAAAAATTTTTTTCCCACAAACATCTTGCTTTTGCCCCAAATGCTTAATTTTCACAAGGGTAAAGGGCACTTTACACGCAACGACATTGCTAACGAGATGTCATTGGGGTCACGGACTTTGTGACGCACATCCAGCCTCATTAGCGACATCATTGCGTGTGAAGTGCACGAACGACCGTAATTGATCAAAATTACTTACCTAATCGTTGAGCGTTGACGCGTCGATCCTTTCCCGATTATCGTTGCTGTTGCAGGTACGATGTTGTTTGTCGTTCCTGCAGCAGCACACATCGCTACATGTGACACTGCAGGAACATCACCTTACCTGCGACTGCCCGCAATGAGCAAGGAAGGAGGTGGGCGGATGTTTGTCCTGTTCATCTCCGCCCCTCCGCTTCTATTGGGCGGCCGCTTAGTGACACCGCTGTGACGCCGAACGAACCTCCCCCCCTTAGAAAGGAGGCAGTTCGCCGGCAACAGCGACGTCGCTAGGCAGGTAAAACCCGTGTGACAGCTCCTAACAATATTGTGCACCACGGGCAGCGATTTGCCCGTGACCCACAAACGACGGGAGCGGGTGCTTTCACCGGCGACATCGCTAGCGATGTCGCTGCGTGTAAAGCCCCCTTAACAGCAGAAAATGGACCATACAATTTGGTGCGCAATTTCTTCTGAGTACACTGATACACCACATGTGGTGGAAAACTACTTTTTGAGCTCACGGCAGGGTTCAGAAGGGAAAGAGCTTTATTTGAATTTTGGAGTCCCATTTTGGCTGGAATAGAGTGCAGATGCTATGTCACATTTGAAGAGCCCCTGACATGCCAAAGCAGCAGAAATGCCTACAAGTGACACCATTTTAGAAACTAACATCTCGAGCAATTAATCTAGTGGTATACTGAATATCTTTCACTCTCTGGCGATTCACAGAATTGCATAACATTGCGTTTAGTGAATGAAAATTTTCCGTTGTCTCCAATCCAATGTTGCTTTGGCCTCAAATTTTTAATTTTCAAAAGAGTAAATGAAAACAGAAGTATAATTTGTTATACAATTTCTCCTGAATACGCCAATACCCCATATGTGGTCCAAAGCTTCTTTGAGGCACATTGCAAAGCTCAGATGGGAAGAAGTTCTATATTGCAATGCAGATTTTGCTGGAATAGTTTGAAGGTGCAATGTTACAGTGGCAGAGCCTCTGAGGTGCAAGAAAAGCAGAATCCCCCATATGTGACCCCATTTTACAAATTACACTTCTCAATGAATTAATTTAGTGGTGTAGTAAGCACATTGACACCACATGTGCCTCAGAGAATTTTATACCATTAGGTAGTGGAAAGTAATAATTACATTTTTACCACTAAAATGTTTTTAGCCTCAAGATTTTAATTTTTATAATGGTTAATAGGGAAAAATAGACCACACAGTTTGTTGTGCAATATCTCATGAGTGCGCCAATAACCTTCAAGAAATCGGGAACTACCGTATTTTTCGGACTATAAGACGCACTGGACTATAAGACGCACCCTGGTTTTAGAGGAGGAAAATGGGAAAATAAAACTTTTAGCAAAAAATGTGGTCATGACACACTGTTATGGGGCGAGGATCTGCTGCTGACACTGTTATGGGGGTAATGTCCCCAAATTCTCTACTAAGGTACCCCATCCTGGTAATGATCCTCCTGCTTTGTATATGATCCTGCTATAAACCCCCATCCATCCTGTTCACATACCCCCCCATCCAGCCTGTTCACATTACCCCCCCCATCCAGCCTGTTCACATACCCCCCATCCAGCCTGTTACATACCCCCCATCCAGGCTGTTCACATACCCCCCATCCAGCCTGTTCACATACCCCCCCATCCAGCCTGTTCACATACCCCCCCCATCCAGCCTGTTCACATACCCCCCCCCATCCAGCCTGTTCACATACCCCCCCCATCCAGCCTGTTCACATACCCCCCCCTCAGCTGTTCACATACCCCCCCATCCAGCCTGTTCACATACCCCCCCCCCCCATCCAGCCTGTTCACAAACCCCATCCAGCCTGCCTTCACATACCGCCCCCCATCCAGCCTGTTCACATACCCCCCCCCATCCAGCCTGTTCACATACCCCCCCCCATCCAGCCTGTTTCACATACCCCCCCCATCCAGCCTGTTCACATACCCCCCCCCATCCAGCCTGTTCACATACCCCCCCATCCAGCCTGTTCACATACCCCCCCCATCCAGCCTGTTCACATACCCCCCCCCATCCAGCCTGTTCACATACCCCCCCCATCCAGCCTGTTCACATACCCCCCCCCATCCAGCCTGTTCACATACCCCCCCCCCATCCAGCCTGTTCACATACCCCCCCCCATCCAGCCTGTTCACATACCCCCCCCATCCAGCCTGTTCACATACCCCCCCATCCAGCCTGTTCACATACCCCCCATCCAGCTGTTCACATACCCCCCCATCCAGCCTGTTCACATACCCCCCCCTCCAGCCTGTTCACATACCCCCCCATCCAGCCCTGTTCACATACCCCCCCATCCAGCCTGTTCACATACCCCCTCCCATCCAGCCTGTTCACATACCCCCCCATCCA